>NC_059335.1:11471785-12782500 GCF_018350155.1 Leopardus geoffroyi
TCCTTAACCAATTTCTAAATCTGCTTAAGTAGTTTTGTTTATAAATTTTATTTTACTGCCCTTGAATTTTCCCTAGCATTTTATTATACAGATTTCTAAACATGCAGAAGAATTAAAGGAAGTTTACCCTGGACACCCACATGTCTGCCACTTAGATTCTATTACTAACATTTTACCATTCTTGTCTTACTGTATTTCTTAAATTTTTTTAACATTTATTTATTATTGAGAGACAGAGGGAGACAGAGCATGAGCATAGGAGGGGCAGAGACAGGGAGAGACACAGAATCCAAAGCAGGCTCTTGGCTCTGAGCTGTCAGCACAGAGCTTGACGCGGGGCTCGAACTCACGGACCGAGAGATCATGACCTGAGCCGAAGTCGGCCGCTGAACCGTCCGAGCCACCCAGGCGCCTCTGTATGCATCCCTCTATCCATCCGCTAATTCATCTAACTTTTCAATGCATTTCAAAGTTGCAGACGTCAGTACACTTGGGGCGGGGGGCGGTCCTCCATTTTAAAAAGTATTTTTGCTGAGATATAATTCACATACCACGACATTCACCCCTTAAGCGTATGCAGTTCCCGAGTTTTCAAAATATTCACAAAATGTTTCAACCCATCACCGCTACAGTTTTAGACCTATGTATAATTTCATGTTTCTCCAAACGCCCATCTGGTTGTCTGAACACCACATCTTAAAAACCCCATCTTTCTGTCAGAGGCTGAGATGTCGCCAATTGTCGCTAAACGTCCAGGTCTGGGGTGGGGGTGGGGGGGCGGCGGGGGGAGGGTATCTAATTCTGTTCCATTGACCTGCTTGTCCCTCTTTTCCCACGTGTGGGACTTCTTTGCTAACAGCAGCCCCGGCTCTGGATGAGGGGGGAGGGGAGGTGCCAGGTGGCCACGCCTCTTCGAGGCCTTTTATCCAAGAACTTTGCTTTATATGAGCTCGTCCGTCCACCGAGCTGCAAACTTTGCTCCCAGCGACGCAGAGAAAACCACCTGGGCAGGAGGAGAGGCAGCAGGAAACCCTGGGAAAGAGTGGAACCAGGCATCAGGAACACCCCACCTTAGGGTCCCCACTCTCCTCTCTCCCCAGCCCAGAGTGGGGGCCCTCCCCTCCTCTGGACAACTCACCGTCGCTTCTGAGGACTCCTGGAGCTGGGCGAGGGAATGTCCCGTCCGGCTGTCTGCACGAAGGCACCTGCACGGTGTCGCTGAGGCACCCGGAGTTTTGGGAGGTGAGGCCCAGCGTGTCCAACACCTGCCGGGCCGTCCTCGGAATTCACCACGAGCAGCCCTTATTGCACGTGTCTGGTCATGTTCGTGTCGGCCTCAAAGGGGCTCGCTGTCTGCAGGAAGGAAGGGGGGGTAAAGAAAAGAACTCCCCTCCCGCCAGCCTAAGCAAGCTCCCAGACCCTCTCAGAATCCCAGAGTCCCACCTACCCGCGCCTCTGCGGCTGCGTCTCAAGGGCTCCCCTCGAGGCCACGCCCCGAGCGGGCGAGTCCGCGAGGGGCCACGCCCCAGGCCACGCCCCCGCGAGAACCCACTCCTTCAGAGCGAGGCCCCCCTGAGTCACCGCCCTCTTTCAGAAATGCGCTGCCCGGGCCTCTGAGCCTCTACTGTCCCTAGGCTGCTACCCCCCGCCAGAGCCCCCACCCCCGTTCTGAGCTGCCCGCTCTAGCTAGGCACCCGCATGGTGACCCCCTGAGGGGAGCACTCTGCGCCCACTACCACGGAGAAGCTTCCCGTAAAGGCCTGCCTTAGAAGGGGACGGAGGGTCCCAGCCCCAAGAGCCTTCCCTATGCAGACTCCTCCCGCCCGCTGTTGCTCAGTCCTTGATCCTTGATCGTAGAGCACCCGATGGCTCCAGAAGGCCCCCAGGCTCAGAGCCCAAGTCCTCACCTTAACCCCTGAATGTCTGCGTGTTCTAAGCCCTACCCCTGTTCCCATACACCCACTCTCCATTCCAGCTGGGGCGGTCTCACGCCTTGACCCCTAGCCCCCCCCCCCCCCCCTTTCTCTTAAAAAAAATCTGCCCTATTCACTGGACTGTGCCCCAGATGTCTGTCTGACCTATCAGCAGCCCCAGACGTCGGTGGCACTTTGCGCGCGCGCACGCGCGCGCGCGCGCGCACACACACACGACTTTGCACCATAACTTTCAATGCCAGAACAAAGGGTCGTAGCGGGGACTTCAGCATGACAGGACAGCCCTGGCCTAGGTCTGTGGGGTCTGAGTACATTGCTAACAATATGACAGAGGTTTCTGTCAATCACCGAAGACACGTTGGTGATGATGCCTTTGCCCCTGAAGGAGGAAGCCTTGAAAGGTGGTCATTGCCAATGGGGACGAGAGGGTCTAGGTGATCCCCCCGCTTCCACCCCGTAGCCCCGCCCTGATGTAGAGTCAGAGGGATGGGGAAGAGCTGGGAAGGTGGACGGGACAGCCGGGGAATGGAAGGGTTCCATTGGAAGCGGTTGGGTGGGGGAGGATCCAGAGTGGAAGAGAAAGAGACCAGCTCTTACCTGGTGACCATGTGGGGCGGGACAGTTCTAGTTATGTACATACAGAGAAGAGCTGGGAACCCCTGCATCTTTCTGTTTCCCAACCCGTCACCTGCCCCTCCTCCTCAAGTTCAGGCTCCTCTCCCTGCCTTCCCTGGGGGAATCTCCTCCACACCAGGTCCGGTGCTGGTGGATGCTAGCTGGGGATGCTGCAGAGTGGCCGGGGCCATACGCTGCCCTTAAACCCCATCCCTCCTGGCCCTGTCTCACCTGGACCACTGACATCACATTACAGGTCATAATATCCAAGAGTCTCTGGAGAAGAGCGTGGCACTAACTGGTCTTCCCTTCACTAGCCCTGCCACACTCCCATTTTCTTACTTCCTATCTTACTTTTCTTTTAGCATGGAACACTTTTTTGTTTGTTTGTTTGTTTAAAGCAGCAGCTGCTATGATTTAAAATGCACACACCCTTTGATCCATCAAAAACTGCGCTTCAGGAAATGTGTTGCTTTCCAAGATACACGCGTGGGGAAACGAATGCGTCCAAGGATGTTGGTTGCAACACTATTTGTAGTCTCACAGAACAGGAAACATCCTGAATGTTCATCAGCGGTAGAATGGCTCAAATAGATACAGTGTAGCCCATGGATGGGTCACTGTGCAGCAAGTACAAAGGGTGGGTCAGGTGTTCACTCCGCCTAGAACCATCCCTGAGATATATGCAGAGATGCATGCATACGGTAAAAGGCAGGTGCGTAACAGTAGGCTGCCTGCCCTCCAGATTTTATACATGTGTGTGTGTATATAATACACATGTAAACACATATAATGTATGTTTCCCATATATAATATGTAACAAGTAATATATATACCATTATAAATAATGTATATATACTTCCATATACATAGAGAAAAAAACACCTACTACATTTTTTTTAGTTTATTTATTTTTTGAGAGATAGAGAGAGTGAGCAGGGGAGGGATGCAGAGGGAAAGAGAGGGAGAGAGAGAATCCCAAGCAGGCTCCTCACTGCGCAAAGCCCAAGGTGGGGTTCAAACTCCCAAACCGTGAGATCATGACCCAAGCCGAAATCATGAGTGGGTCGCTTAACTGACTGAGCCACCCAGGTGCCCCATACCTACCGCGTTTTTAATTGGGGGTCACTTTGGGGTAATGAGACTAGAGAAAGGGAGATTTTCACCTTCATTTCATAAAATTCTCTGTCTGGATGCTTTGATCTGTACCTTTTTATGTAAGTATACCAGGGGCGCCTGGGTGGCTCAGTCGGTTGAGCGTCTGACTTTGGCTCAGGTCACGATCTCACGGCTCCGTGGGTTCAAGTCCCGCGTCGGGTTCTGTGCTGACAGCTCAGAGCCTGGAGCCTGCTTCTGATTCTGCGTCTCCCTCTCTCTCTGCCTCTCCCCCATTTGCACTCTGTCTCTCTCAAATAAATAAATGTTAAAAAAAAAAAACAGTATACCATACACACACCAAGGTGCACCAATCTTTAATGTAAAGCATGAGCCCAAATGATCAACGTCTCCCCATACGAAGAAACCAAGTAGTGACAATTTCCCAGATTCATCACCTCTTACGGTCATGCCCCGTGCCTCCCCTCTGGTTGACCACTGTCCTGACCTTGAACACGCTCTACAATAGTTTTGTCCAGTTCTGAACTTCATATAAGTGGACTCACACAGTACGTACACTTTTGTCTCTGGCTTCCTGTGTTAAACATGACGTTTCTAAGATGCGTCCGTGTTGGAGCTGGCAGACGTTCACTCCTGTCCTTTGCTATAATCTTCCACTGTGTGAACACAGCATGCTTTAGTTAATCTAACCAACTATCGATTGCCGTGCAAGTTGTGCCTGGTTTGGGGCTATCGCAAATAATCTATCTAGGAGCACTCTTTTTTTTTTTCCTAAATGTTTGTTTATTTTTGAGAGAGAGAGAGAACACGAGCGGGAGAGGGGCAGAGAGAGAGAGGGAGACGTAGAATCTCCAGCAGGCTCCATGCGGTCCGTGCAAAGCCTGACGTGGGGCTCGAACCCACGAACCAAACCGTGAGATCATGACCTCGGCTGGAGTCGGACCCTCAGCGGAATGAGCTACCCAGGAGCCCCCTACGAGAAATCTTGTGTCTTTCGGAGCCCATGTGCACTCAGACACAACCAGGAGCCAAATGGAGGGGTCAGAGTATGCAGACCCCCCCATCTTCCAAATGTATATGCCCACGAGCAAAGCTGAAGAATTCCCGTGGTTCCACAGCCCCAGTGCACTTTGTACCGTCAATAATTTTAGGGTGAACCATTTTAGTGGCTGTACGGTCGCATCTCGCTCTGGTTATAATTTGCAGTTCCCCAGGAAGAATAAGATTGGAAGTAAGATTGCGGTAAGAAGAAGGTTGAAAACATTTTTGCATGTTCACTGGCCACTTGGACTTCCTCTTTTGTAGAGTGCCTATTCAGATCTGGTTCCCATTTTTCAACTGGGTGGTTTACATTGTTTTTTTTTTTTTTAATTTTTTAAATGTTTATTAATTTTTAAGAGAGAGACAGAGTGTGAGGGGCAGAGAGAGAGAGAGGGAGACACAGAATCCGAAGCGGGCTCCAGGCTCTAAGCTGTCAGCACAGAGCCCTACATGGGGCTAGAACCCACGAACGGTGAGATCACGACCTGAGCCAAAGTCAGACGCTTAACCGACTGAGCCACCCAGCTGCCCAATAAAAACAAATCCTTTTTTTAATGGTCCATTATGGGTATTTAAATATAAATATGAAATCCACTGAATCGATTACTAAATTCTCCTGGGTTTTCTACACATATGATCTTGCCATCTGCGAATAATGACAATTGTATTTCTCGCTTTCCTTGGTCTCATAAGTTTGATTTACTTCTTTTAGTGTATTGCACTGGCTAGGACCTCCCATAAAATGGTCTAGAAGAGGTCACAGCAGAAATCCTTGTATTGTTCCCAATCTCACAGAAAAAGCGCTCAACACGTCACCTTTAGGGATGATGCTAGCTGCAGGTTTTTTGAAGATTGTTTATCAGATTAAGGCAGTTTCCTTCTATTCCTAGTTTGCTTCTTAAGAAATAATGAAGGCGGGGCGCCTGGCTGGCTCAGCCGGAAGAGAGTACAACTCTTGACCTCAGGGCAGAGAGTTTGAGCCCCACATTGGGCATAAAGATTACTTAAAAAATAAATAAATAAACAAGTTAGGAGCACCTGGGTGGCTCGGTCGGTTAAGCGTCCACTCTTGATTCCGGCTCGGGTCATGATCTCTTGGTTTGTGAGTTTGAGCCCCACACTGGGCTCTGGGCTGACAGTGCAGAGCCTGCTTGGGATTCTCTGTCTCTCCCTCTGTGAATGAATGAATGAATGAATGAATGAATGAATGAATGAATAGGGGCACCTGGGTCGCTCAGTCGGTTAAGCATCAGATTTAGGTTCAGGTCATGATCTCATGGTTCATGGGTTCTAGCCCCGTATCTGGCTCTGTGTTGACAGCTCAGAGCCTGGAGCCTGCTTCGGATTCTGTGTCTCCCTCTCTCTCTGTCCCTCACCTGCCTGCTCACGCTCTGTCTCTTTTTCTCAAAAATAAACATTAAAAAAAAAAACACCCTTTTTTAAAAATTCTTTAAAATTAGTAAATAAAAACAAACTTCTCTAGTGCAACTGTATGATTCAATTTACAACATTAGGATTACGTTAAGAAAAAAAAAAAAAGATGAAATTCCTTGAACTTTTTTATGGATTTGGATTACAGGTTGGACTTGAAGTAGCCATAAGTAGGTAGCAACCCAAGCAGACGAAAAATCAAGGCGATGACTAACTCCAGGGAGAATAAGAAGTTGTTAAAGAAAGGAAATGATCATCATCGTTCACTACACGACTTGGCCATTGCGCAGTGTTTTCATATGCACAGTGATGTCGATTCTGTAGCCACATCTGTGAAATACACCGGGGGATGGGAAGCTGGAGGAGGGTGTGTGTTTGTGGTGTGGGCACGGGTGTCTGTGAACAAGAAATAATCCTCATCTTTCATTGTGGGTGATTACTAGACAGTGGCTCAAACGGACAAATCCAGATGTATACTATAAACATACTATTTATTTATTTTTTAATTTTTATTTATTTATTTTTGGGACAGAGAGAGACAGAGCATGAACGGGGGAGGGGCAGAGAGAGAGGGAGACACAGAATGGGAAGCAGGCTCCAGGCTCTGAGCCATCAGCCCAGAGCCCGACGCGGGGCTCGAACTCACAGACCGCAAGATCGTGACCTGGCTGAAGTCGGACGCTCAACCGACTGCGCCACCCAGGCGCCCCTAAGCATACTATTTAAAAGCGTGAGTTATATACATAGTTTTTAAAGGTGTAAGTGGTACCTTCTAGGGCAGTGGTTCTTAACCAGGTGTGATTTTGCTTCCCGGGGGGAATATCTGGCAACATGTGATCACAAGTTCGAGCCCCACGTCAGGCTCTGTGCTGACAGCTCAGAGACTGGAGCCTGCTTCGGATTCGGTCTCCCTTCCTCTCCGCCCCTGCTCTGCTTGTGCTCTGTCTCTGTCTCTCTCAAAAATAAGTAAAACATTAATTTTTTAAAGAAAATAATAAACGTTAAAAAATGACAGGGGAGGGGCAGGGGAGTCTGGTGGCTCAGTAGGTTAAGTGTCTGACCTCGGCTTGAGTCACGATCTCACAGTTCGTGGGTTCGAGGCCTGTGTCCCGCTCTGTGCTGACAGCTGGGAGCCAGGAGTCTGCTTCGGATTCTGTCTCTCTCTCTGCCCCTCCCCTGCTCGCACTCTGTCTCTCTCTTTCTCAAAAATAAATAAACATTTACAAAAATTATTACAAAAAAGAAATGTAAAGATATCTTTAAAAATTAAAAAGATAAAGGGGTGCCTGAGTGGCTCGGTCGGTTCAGTGTCCGACTTCGGCTCAGGTCATGATCTCACAGTTCGTGAGTTCGAGCCCTGCATCGGGCTCTGTGCTGATGGCTCAGAGCCTGGAGCCTGCTTCCCATTCTGTGTCTCCCTCTCTCTCTGCCCCATCCCCACTCATGCTGTCCCTCTCTGTCTTAAACATAAATAAAACGTTAAAAAAATTATAAAAAGATAAAGAAAATATTTAACAATTTCATTTAACAAAAGGGTTCAGCAGCTGAAACTGAAGTACAAGAGGCCATGTGGCTCCCACCAGTATATGGGAATATGTGTATAGGTGATTAAGAGAAAAACCGTGGCCTCAAGAATGACCCCCCCTCCCCAGCCCCAAAGAATGATCCCAAATAAAACTCTAGAAAACCACACACTACAAGGTAGCACCAAGGAATATACAAGGGCAGAAGCAGACTCATCTTGAACGGTTGTGCGGGTTGGGCACTGCAGAAGGACGCCACGTGGAAAGAGACATCCTTCACATACTGGAACTAGTCTGCAGGTTTTTAAAAACAATTTTCCAGCGGGAGGCAATCAAGTCCCTTGCTAACAAAGCTAGAGAACTGCGTGGGTTTTCCAACAGAGGGCAGCAGCCAACAGGGGCTGGGCCCTCGCTCCAGCGGCCTCAGGCTGGGGCCGTTTCTTCAAGCCGGGTGCACACTGCAGGTCACATGCCGAACAAAGAGGGGACAGTTTGCGTCACTCCAAGAGTCTCAGGGAGACCAGGTGGGGGCAGGGGGAAGGCGACCGCAAGAGGGCTCCGGGGCAGAGTGCCAAGGAGGCAGTTGAGGGCAGGGCCCCCGGGACAGGCATGGAGACAAACCCAGTTCTCCAATCTCCTGAGCCTTCAGTCCTGCCTCATTGGCCCCATAGATCTCCAAGCCCCGGATGAAGTCGGCCTGAAGAACTGATCTTGCCAACAAGTTGCTCTGGGAAGGGGGCAGTGGAATCCGATTCCACCCGGGCGCCCACCCCACCCCATTCCCAGGGCAGCCCCAGCCTCCGCGGGATCCTTCCCGGGCCGGGTTGCAGCGGAAGCCTCCTCTCCACGCCTCCGCCGCGGCCACGCCCCCGTCTAGCCCCACCCCCGTCCCCGCACTTTCCCAGCCCCTCTGGCTCCGCCCCTGCCTCCTCGGCCCTGTGCTCCAACTTGCTCAGGTTTCTACCGATGAGGCTGACGCGCGTTCAGTCGCTCGTTCAGCAATTCCGCAAATTACCGCGCTGACCGCGTGTCGCACAGTGTCGTCGGTGCTGTGGATGCGGAGGTGAACAACAGAGCATGCATTCGTGCAGCGTGCATTGTGGGGAACAGTAGTCCAAGTAGATGGAACAGCGAGCGCGAGGGCGCCGGTACAAAGGCTGGCAGTTTGCAGGACAGACTGGCGTCCGGCGGGCGCTGGGCGCCGCCGCCGGTTGTATAGCAGTTCTGCCGGGTGGGCGAGGGACCAGATCATGGGGCCTCGAATGCCCCGGTAAGGGCTTTGGCTTTTATTGTCAGTGATATTAGAATGCAGTAATTTGTGTTCATTCCACAGTCACTCGTACATTTATTCCAAGTGCGCCTGCTCTTTGGGTGGTGCTGGAGACACAGGGTGCCCACAGCAGACCCAGTCTCTCCTCCTACCCTCCACCCTCCACTCAGAAGCCCGAGGGCTCTTTCCAAAGCACAAATATGCCCCTGCCTCTCCCGCTCAGAACCTGCCTTGACTCCCCGGGGCCCTTGGGACAAAACCACGTTCCTTACGCTGTTCCTGCTGCGTGGTCTGGCTCTGGCCAAAGTCTTCCTCTGTTACCTCCTGCCCTCTAGGGGAGGCCAGGCACAGAGGACAATTCATCTAGCCTCCAAAGCACCCTCTGAATTTTCCTGCCTCTGGGCTTTTGCTCATACTGTTCCTTCCACCCTGGATGCCCTTCCCCTCGAAGCAGAGTTCAGAAAAATTTGCGGAACGGGCGCCAAGCAGCATTTGGGTACATGTCTGACCCTCTCCACCTGCATGGCTGAGGGTGACGTGTTATATGGGACTGAGTGCCCATCAGCTTTGGAGGGAGTCTGGGACACAAACACCCTTAAGGCTCCACGCATTTGAGGGGTGGATGCTGTGGGATGGCGTGAAGGGCATTCACTCGGTCAGCAAACACTCGCCCAGCACCTGCTTTGTGCCTGGCCCTGTGCTAGGAGGCAGTGGCCATGACGGCCACAGCCCTGCCCTCACGGGGCTCACAGCGCAGTGGTGGGACAGACACTTTTGGTTTGGGTCACTGCCCTTCGACCTTGGCTGCTGGTGGGGAGCCTGATCTGATCACACCGATTACAAGAGAGTTTGGCCAACATCCAGCTTGTCAGAAAAACTTGATCTACAGAGTTTCTGCTCTGGCACAGTGAAAGCCAAAGCACTTACAATGGCCTCTTGCGGGACTTTGATCATTTCCCCTTTACAAATTCCTCCCCCCCCCCCCACCCCACGCCTGATGACCTCTCTTCTACTTTGTCTCAATGAATTTGCTTATTCTAGCTGCCTCCTGTTAAGAGCAATCATGCATATCCCTCCTTCAATATCTGGCTTATTTCGCTTCGCCTGAGGTCTTCCTTTGTTCCTGAGGCGGTTTGTGCCAGAACCTCGTTCTCCTTCAGGGCTGAATACTATTTCCCCGCGTGGCTCCATCACCGTTTGCTTATCCGTTCATCTGTTGCTGGACGTGGGTTGGGGTGTTTTTACCTTTTGGCCATTGTGACTAATGCCACTGTGAACGTTTGTGTGCATGTATCTGTTTCCGCCCCTGCTTTGAATTCTTCCGGGGCCTGCAGCTCGAAGTGGCCTTGGCTGGACCATATGCGGGTTTTCTATGTGACTTCTTGAGGAAGCCCCACACTGGCCTCCACGGCAGGTGCACCATTTTACATTCCACCTGCAATGCCCGAGCGGTGCATTTTTTCACGCCCCTGCCAACATTTGTTATTTTTATGTTGTTTTTTTTTTTTATTTGTTTTAATGTTTATTTATTTTTGAGGGAGAGAGAGAGGAAACGTGCGAGCGGGGGAGGGGCAAAGAAAGAGGGAGACACAAAATCTGAAGCAGGATCCAGGCTCTGAGCTGTCAGCACAGAGCCCGACGTGGGGCTAGAACTTACTAACCTAGAACTCACAAACCCGGGAGATCATGACTTGAGCTGAAGTCAGACTCTTAACTGAGCCACCCAGGCGCCCCTTGTTTTTAAACAATAGCCATCCTAGTGGATGTGAAGTGGTATCCCATTGTGCTTTGTTTTTTAAGATTTTATTTTTAAGTAATCTCTCCATCCAAGGCGGGGGCTCAAACTCACAACGCTGAGATGGAGTCGAGTGCTCCCGCAGACTGAGCCAGCCAGGCTCCCCTCCATTGTGCTCTGGATTAGCATTTCCCTAATGAGCACCTTTTCATGGGCTGGTGGGCCATTCGTGTATTTTCTTTGGAGAAATGTCTATTCAAGTATTTTGCCCATATTTGAATTGGGTTGTTTTTTGTTGTCGAGTTGTAGGAGTTCTTTATATATCCTGGATACTAATCCCCTACCAAGTATATGACTTGTGAATACTTTCTTCTACTCTGCGGGTTGCCTTTTCACTCTGTTGATGGTGTCCTTTGATGCACAAAAGGTTTTAATTTTGATAAAGGCCGATTATCTATTTTTTGTTGTTGCCTGTGCTTTTGGTGTCCCATCTGAAATCCCTACAAAATCCAATGTCATGAAGATCTCTCCCCCCATGTTTTTTTTTTTTTTTTTAACTATGATTTTTCTCCTGTCTTCACAATAATTCTTCTAAGAGTTGTGGAGTGTTAGTTATGTTAGGTCCTTGACTCATTTTAATTTTTGTATGTAGTAGATAGTAAGGGACCAACTTCGTTTTTGTTTGTTTTCCTTATGAACCCCCAGTGTTCCCAGCACCATTTGCTGAAAAGACCACCCTTTCCCTGTTGAATGCTTTTGGCACCCCTGTAGAAAATAATCAGCCATAAGGGCACCTGGCTGGCTCAGTCGGAGGAGCATGTGACTCTTGAGTTTGAGCCCCATGTTAAGTGGAGATTACTTAAATAAATCTTCAAAAAAAGAACTGACCATTGTTAAAAAACATTTCTTTCTGATACTCCCGTGAATGTGAAATTAAAAATTAACTAATGTCTATACCTTTTCTCCCATTAACCTGCCTGTGTTCAGTTTATTTTCCAGACCCAGCCATTGAACGTAGGAGGGTAGGACGGAAGTCTTTTCTCTCCTATGGTTCTGGCAACAACGATGGGGTATCATGGCCTGGAACCTTCTGCCCACTCCAGAGGCTGCCGCTGAGAGACCCTGGGGCCTGGCAAGGCAGAGAAGGTAAGAATTCTTTTCGGTCTCCTGGATCTCTGCACAGAGTCATGAAGCCAAGTCATACAAACCTCTGCCATCTCTTCGCTTCCTAAATATACATTAGCCGAGAAAAACATTTGTGTGAGGGACGCCTGGGTGGCTCAGTCGGTTAAGCATCCAACTTGGGCTCAGGTCGCGATCTCACGGTTTGTGAGCTCGAGCCCTGCATCCGGCTCTCTGCTGTCAGCTCAGAGCCTGCTTTGGATCCTGTCTCCCTCTCTCTCTCTGCCCCTCCCCTGCTCATGCTCTGTCTCTCTCAAAAATAAATAAACATTAAAAAAAAAAAATTTGTGTGAACTAGTTCTTTGGGTATAGCGACTTTTGTGATTACTGTCTGAGTGCGATTGATTTCTCCTGATCCTTTCCCTTCCGGAGATGGTTTTCTGCCTCTGTCTCCTGTGCTGTTTACCATACGGAAAATCACAGGGGACAAAGGCACGGGTCCTACAAGCCCGATGCTCAAGCTGGCCTCACAGCCTGGCAAGTTTGCGGGCTTCACCCTACTGGCGTCTCCCTGGACACACTTCGCTGAAATTCTCCTCTCTCTCCCCCAAATCTGGCCTCACCTCCTCAGCAAATTCATTTAATCCCTAAAACGCCTCTGACTTACCCAGAAAATCCCTCAAACACCCAGCTGCCAGAATTAACTTTCCTTTTCCTGCAAAGGTTCCAGAAAGCACTCTGGCCTGATGTCTAGGCCCGGGGGACACAGGTTACTTCCGTAAATGCTGATGGAGAGGAAGATAATTTGGCAGAGGCTCCGGAGGGAAGGGAACACGGGTCCTTGCTGCCCAACAACTCCTCCTACTTCCCAGGGCTCTGTAATCAAACCCATCAGCTTCGGGCCTTCCCATGCAATGCACTGGACCTGAGTGCATTCTGGACCCCCACTGAATGTAGTTTCTGGCCCCTGGACAGCAGCAGGTCATTCATTCATTCATTCATTCATTCATTCATTCATTCATTCTTTATTTTGAGAGAGGAAGGAGGGAGGGGGAGAGAAAGAGAGAGATAGAGAGAGGGAGAGAGAGAGAGAGAGAATCCCAAGCAGGCTCCTCGCCATCAGCACAGAGCCCAACTCAGGGCTCGAACTCATGAACCCCGAGATCATGACCTGACCCGAAATCAAGAGTCAGGCGCTTAACTGACTGAGCCACCCAGGTGCCCCTCTCTCAATATAAACTTAAAAAGGGGCACCTGGGTGGCTCAGTCGGTTGAGCGTCCGACTTCAGCCAGGTCACGATCTCGCGGTCCGTGAGTTCGAGCCCCGCGTCGGGCTCTGTGCCGACAGCTCAGAGCCTGGAGCCTGCTTTGGATTCTGCGTCTTCTCCTGTCTCTGCCCCTCCCATGCTCATGCTCCGTCTCTCTCTCTGTCTCTCAATAATAAACATTAAAAAAAAAAAAAGATAAACTTAAAATTTTTTCACCTTCTTCTGTTAAATAGTTTATGCTCCCTTCGAACTCAGGGCCTTTGCACATGCTTCCCAAGCCCCCCTCCCCCGCGCCAGCCATTCTACTCCACTTCCTCCAGTCTCACTTGCTTATACCTTCAGGGCTCAGCTCAACCTCCCGCATCACTTCCTGCGGAAGCCATGTGACCTCCCCTCACCTGCCCAGACAAGGTCAGAGGGATCTCGGTTATGTCCTCACAAAACTCCCATACTTCTTTCCGGCACTAATCACAGTGACAGAAAACTTACCGCTAAAGTATGAATTGCAATTATTGAAACTCTCCATTTATTTAGGAGAGTATTTTATTAATGTCGCCCTCCCCCAGTGGACTGAGCTCTGTGAGGGCTTGGACCAGCTCTTGTGCCCCTGGTGTCCCGCGCAGGACAGGCACAGGACAGGTGCTCAGTAACAGTGTGCTGAATTAACAAAATATGAATAAATGCAGCCCGGGGAGAAATACAAGGCATCCCGATTTCCTGGCGATAGCTTCCCCCTCAACAGGCCAGAAGCGAAAGCTCTCTCAGAACCCTCATTCTCAAGAGAAATCACCAATGAACCTAGCCCAGCCTAGAGGGGGAGCCAGGACAAATTCTCCACATCAGTAAATGTTTTGAGTTGTTTTTTTAGTGTTTTATTTGAGACAGAGCATGAGCAGGGGAAGGGCAGAGAGAGAGGGAGACACAGAGTCGGAAGCAGGCTCCAGGCTCCGAGCTGTCAGCACAGAGCCTGACGCAGGGCTCGAACTCACAGACCGCGAAATCACGACCTGAGCCGAACTCGGACGCTCAACTGACTGAGCCACCCAGGCGCCCCAATGTTTTGAGTTTTAATAGGACAGGCACAGAGTACTCTTTTTCACTTCTCTATTCCGGGGGGCACAGCTGCAGGTTGGGATTAAAAAGTAGGGGAGGGGGATACGTGTGAAGGGGACAGAGGGACCAGAGCTGGGCACACAAGAGAGAGCAGAGAGTCTGCGAGCCCCAGACCCGGAGCCGAGCCAGAAATCCAAATCCCTGGGGCCTCCAGGGACCAACACAGTAAGCAAACACCCAGTGTGCGCTCTTCGTGTACAGATTGGTGTCACGAGGCACCCAAAGTTCCCCAAGCAAGCCTGTATTGGGCGCTAAGTGCCTGAAGGGCGCCACTGTGAGCCTGGAGAGTCAGGAGGAGACCCATGTTGCAGCTAGAGCTTGGACACAAAAGGCCACCTTGGCTTGGAGAGTAAGGAGCCCATACCAACTTGGTCTGGAGGATCTGGGGAGATGCCCTCTTAGGCCTGGAACACTGGAAGGACTCCCTTGGGGCAAGGGGGGCCTCATTTTGGGCCATGGGGTGGGGGGGCTATGGAGCTCAAGATCAGGTAGGCAGTATAAATAAAATGGGAAAAGCAAAAGCAGCTCTTCTGAAAAAGTAAAAAAGAAAAAGCAACAGCAGCGAATCCTAAGGGTACAGCTGGATTCAGGAAACAAGATGGGGCGCAGAGGGTGGAACCAAGCCCAAGGACTGGAAGCAAGGAGACAGCAGAGGACGAACTAGGACGTGGAACCAGGGCCGAGCCTGAGGAGCAGAAAAAGGACACAGCCTGTGGGGACAAAATTCCAGAAGTGGTGCTAGGACCAGAGGCAGAGACAAGGGAGTGAAGGAAGATGCCATGGAACCTGCACCAGATTCTGGGGCTCCTATGCGAAGAAGCAAGACCAGGCCCTGTGGGCAGAAACCAAACTCGAGAAAGGCAGAGCGCAAGAAAAGGTGAAGCAAGGTGAGACCCCGGGACGGAGAAAGATCAAGGAGCGACTGGTTACCCAAGGGCTGGAGCCAAGCCTCAGCGACGGGCTCGGAACCAGGGAGCAGCGACGGGGACAGGACGGGGTGGGGAGGAACCTAGGCTAGAGGTGGGGCGGGGCTGCACAATATTACCCGCCCCCTCTACACACACAGAACGTTATCCTGGGGGCAAAACAGCAAGATGGGAAGGGAACTACACAGGATACAGAGCCAGGTCCCGGAGGCCTCAAGGACCACCCCCAGGGCGCAGAGTCAGGCGGGGTTACGGCTAAGCTCGCGGTCCCTGATCTTGCTCAGGCTCAGTCCCCGGCACGCCGCGGATGTCGGGCAGCAGGCGGCAGCCGGCCACGATGTCCAGGCGCTCGGCCAGCGTGCAGAGGTCTCCCCGCGCCAGGCGCACGCTGTGGGCGGCCGCCAACCCTGCCGCCTGGGCGGCCGCAAGTCTACTGGCCAGGGCGGCCACATCGCGGCCGGCGCGGCGGTACACGCCGCTCACCGCGGCCGCCACGTCGTGGTCCAGCCGCGCCTGGCTCTCGGCCAGCCGGAGCTGCAGCAGCGTGCGCGCGGGGGCTGGCGCCGGCGTCTCCTCGGTCCCCCAGGTCTCCCCGGCCCTTTCCCGCTGCACCACGAGCGGAGGCAGGTCCCCCGGCGCGGCCTTCGGCTCCGAGTCCGAGTCGGTCTCCGCGGCCTCCCCGGCCACCCGCAGCCCCGTAGGGCGGCCGCGCGTCGGGCCCGAGGGGCCCAGGTACAGCTCCTCCTCCTCCGACGAGGACGCTGAGAGCTCCGAATCCGTCTCGGCCGCCTCCCCCGGCACCACCGTCTCGGGCCTCCGCGGCGGCCTCCGCCGACGACCCTGGGACGCCATGGGGCCGAACTAGGGAGAAGAGGGGCGAAGGGACGGCATGAGAGGCACCTGGCGGTGGTTTAAGAGTGCAGGTTCTGGATTCCCACCCCTTTCACTGACTAGCTTAGCGATTTTTGGCGATCTGCTTCCCCTGCCTGGGCCTCAGTTTCCTCTTCTGTAAACGGGCTCGTCATCCCTGCTGCCAGAGATAATGAGAGCTACTGGACCCCACCATCTTTGTGTCCTGACAGGGAAACCGAGGACCAGATGGATGAAGGCTCGGAGGCCCGAGCTTCCAGAGTCGTAAACCTAGCTCTTTCCGATTTTGCCTCCTAGAGGCCACACCCTCCAACCTGTCCTCCAAGCCGGTGTGAGATCCGGAAGCACAAGAGCTGCCGAGCGGCTCAGGGACCAGCGCCAGGGTCACAAAAAGAAGGACAACCCAGGGGGACTTTGAAGGGGGTGGGTAGCGTACACTAGTGGGGGCGCGGGGAAGCGCCGACACCGAAGGCCATACCTGATTACCGAAGCTCGGAGCCTGGAAGATCCGCTACGCAGCCCAAGTGCCCCGCCTTCACCGAGGGAGCCCCAACCAATAGGGAAGCGGATAGAGCGGGCATGGCGGCCAAACACGTGGGCCACTCGCCTACCAACCAGGAAGCAAACCCTCAAAACCAGCGGCAGGCGGGTACAAAGCCACGTGAGGAGAGGTACGACCAATAGGAAGTCGGCTGGGCTGGCGCTTCCGGGTTGTGCTGCGCGGCGAGTGGACAAATAAAAATTTTTTCAAACGAGGTTTGCCGCCTGCAACGAGTGATTCGGCCAATGGCGATGCCCGAAAACCCGGAAACCGACAGGAGACGAAGAGAAGGGCGGAGATGCTGTCACGTGCGACCAATGAGAATAGGCCCTCCCTCTAAGTGCCCCGGGTTCACGCGCGCACCATGTGAGCCCGGAAGGCGGGGTTTAGGCCGCAGCACCGAGGGAGGTGGGAGTAGGCGGGCTCGCGCCTAGGTGCCGGAGGCGGGGCTCATCCAGCTGGGCCAATGAACGCACGAAGCGCTGGACGGTCGTTGGGCGCGAGGCCGGCGCATGGCGGACGCGGCGCTGTTCGAGTTTCTGCACATGGAGATGGTGGCGGAGCTGTGGGCGCACCACTCCGACCCTGGCCCTGGGGTGAGCGCCGGGTCCCGGGGGAAGGAGGCGCGGGCCGCGACGGCAAGGCCGGGTCTACGTCCAGGGGAGCACGGAGGGCGGTTCAACGTCCGGGGTGCAACCCCGGCCCCGCCCCTGCCTCGCTGGGCGCTGGCTCCCTCGTCTGTAAAGTGGGGACTTTTGAAGGGCCGGCCTCGCGGTTACTGCCAAAAGTGAGCGACGAAGCTCCGGGCAAAGCTTAGCTCAAAGCCTAGCACAGAGTCAGGACTTGCTGCCTGGGTTGAATCCCGTCCGCTCCCCTAACTAGGAATCAGTCCCTGTGTGCCTCAGTTTCCTCCTTAGTTAAATGGGCATTATAACAGTACCTCAGTCTCAGAGACCTTTACTCGTCCAACAGACACTTATTAGGCACCTACTGTATTCCAGACACGGTCTCCCTCTCCTTGCGAAAGTTAACATTTTAGTACGGGAGTCAAACAAAAATATGCCACTGGCTAGTGAGAAGTGCGATAAAGAAAATTTCCGTAGGAAAAAAGAAAAGAAAAGAAAAGAAAACTTCCGTAGAGTCCTGAAAAGAATAGGGATGGAGTGATTGATGGCGGAGGAAGGCCCTTCTGAGGAACAGAGTGTAGGAAGCAAGCCCTGTGGTTGGGGGGCGGGGGAGCATTCCAGAAGGAACAACAGGGGCAAAGCCCTGAGGTAGGAGCGTGCTTGGCATCTTGGCAGTTGGTTCCTAGAAAGAACAAATGAACTCAAACTTTAAAGCCTTTCGTGCGATGTCTGGCACCTAATCAGCCCCCAGAACGTGGGAGCTCCTGTTCTAAAAATCTCTTCCCAAGAAGAAAGGGTGAGGGAGAGATTAGGTGCTTGATAAATGAATGCTGTGATTGCTTCTTTTCATTATTATTGTTAGTATATGATGTTGGTCTATACGCAAGGCGCTTTTTCTGGCTTAGGTTTTCTAGTTTAGGAGCCTCAGGGAAAGTGTTGCTTACAGTGGCAACATAGTTTCTTTTGGGTTCGCCTTCCCCGGGCTTCACCTAAAACTTAACAAGTGTCAGGCCCTGGGGGAGGCTCTGGGAATTACTGAACTGTACAAAAACTCTTGGCCCTGCTGGAGCTTATGTTGGGGGGGGGGTGGGTGTGGGGGGTACGCAGGTAAATAAGGTACATGGATAAAGTACAGTACGTTAAGGACATGCTGTGAGACAGAGAGCACGGGAGAGGGATTGCGCATCGGCCTGTGTGTTGGAGAGAGGGGTTTGCAGCATCGCCCGTCCATCCTGGCTTTGAAGGCCGGACCCCAGGTGTCCCGGACATCAGCCTTTCCTCCCTCACCGCCAGCCCTCAACCAGGCCCTGCCCGTTCTCCTCCCTGAATATGGTGTCCCACCTCTCCCCACCTCTGCCCTAGGCCGGCCTCCTCCCTCCTCTCTCCGCTCATTGCACCTGTCACATCTTCACTGCGTTCACACCCATTAATCTTTCACACCTTGGCTCAAATGCCCCTTCCTCAGGGAAGCGTTCCCTGAGCCCCGGCTCAAGCCAGGTGTCCTCGTTGTGATCTTGCAGCCCCCTCCCCTTTGCCCGTGGCCGCCCCGTCCCGCTCAAGTGTGGGTCTGAACCAGGGGATCGGTAAGATCCTTTGATTCACGTCCGCACCCCCTCCCCCCACCAGACTGTGTGCCGTGAAGGCGAGGCCCGGGTCTGTGTTGATCACACGGTGGGGGCCTGTGCGCACAGTAGGTCTTGGGCGTGGCTCTGCGGAAGCAGACGCCGCCCCTGTGCCGTGGAGGGCTGGGCTGGGCATCGGGCTCCGTAATCGTGGTAGCACCTGCCGCAAACGAGACGTGCCCTCATGGGCTTCACGCTCCTGGTTTCATTTGATCCTCCTGTCAACCCACAGAGGTCAGCACAATCCTCCCCACTTTGTAGGCTTTGTGGAGGAAGACACACAGGCTTTGATGGACGGACTGCTCGCTCTCAAGTGGCAGAGTGAGGAATGTGGAGCTACGCCTCCCGCCTCCGAAGCCTGTGCTGTAAACGCTGGCCCGCATTTCCCGGCGTGTCTTCCCTCACGCTCGCCAGGAGGATTTTTAATGGGTTTCTGTGGTCGAGCAGGTGTGGGAAATATTGGGGTTACTCAGGGGTGCTCACCACGGGCTTTCAAAGCACATCAACGTGCCAGAGACCCAGCTGCCCCAGGAAGGCCCATGCCGGGGTCCTGCCCCCCAGCTCCAGGGTGGTTCCTGGGTGCAGCCAGGGGTGAGGACTCTGACGGTTCCCCCACCTCCCCTCTGCCCGGGAGCCCCGCTTTCAGGGGGCAACGTCAAGAGAACTGCTGTTTTCTCAGCCCTTCCTCTTCCACTCCCGGCCCTTCCTCCCTCTTCCTCTTTCTGTTCCTTCTCTCTGGTCCAACACGTGTCCTGTCTGAACCAGATGCAGGCCTCCTGTCGGGTACTTCTGGTGTCCCCAGTACAGTATTTTGTCAGAGTTTGTCCCCAGAACAGCCTTGCGAAGCCGACCTTATCGTCCCATTTTACAGAGGAGGGACTGAGGCGCCAGAGGGGTATTTCCCCAGGGTGCACAGCAGCGATAATCAGAGGGGAAATCAGGACTCAGGCTTCTGGCTCCAGAACTTGTCTGTGGCTTCAGGTCTGTCCCTTCCAGCAGGCGCCAAATTCCTTGAGCACAGGGATGGTGGCTCGTTCATCTGTCCCCGCAGCACACACGCCCAGGAGCTCTGGGGCTCCCCACATCCTGCCTGGTATGGTGGTTACCTGGGACTGTTGAATGGGTTTTTCTGGATGGTTACAGGTGGGATGGAAGACTAGCCAGAGGAGCCAGGAGGTCAAAGGGCCTTTGTTATCAAAGCAGGAAAAACTTGGGGAGGAAGAGGTCCCTGTGGTTTCTCCACCCCAGCAGCTTTGAAGATAAGGGGGGCCTGGGGCAAAGGAGTTAATGCCTCTGCACACCAAGGAGCCTCAGTCACCTACCTCTGTGAGCCCTGGCGGCAGCCCAGGAGCGATCCTGCTGGGCCAGACCTGCCTCCACCAAGGCCCAGTGAGTGCCCACGCCAGCCTGGGCACCTGGGATGGGTGTACCAGCTCCCAGATGGGCCCCTGCCCTCAGCAGGAGCCTGGGTTCCTGGCAGAGCGGCCCACTGGGGGCAGAGCCCTGGAGGGGGCGCAGTGCACTTGAGGCCAGGGAGCCCGTGGTGGGAGCTAGGGCTCTGTCCTGAGAGTGGTGGGAGCCACAGAAGGTTTAAGCTGAGGTGTGGGGCGTTCGGATTTACTTTTTAGACGGGCCTCCTCAGCCATGTGAATGAACCTGAATGGACCTGCAGCCAACTGGGCCCAGAGCAGAGGCAGGCGCTCAGCCTGGGGTGGGAGGAGCTAGGGGGAGAAGGTGGGATCTGGGGGTGTTTGGGGCTGCCCGGGTGGATGCGGGGGCGTGTCGGCTCATTCTTACTCCCCCGGCTCCCTCCGGACGCTTCTGGGCCTTCTGGGGCCATTCACCTGGGGAAAGCGAGAACTTTCCCTGTCCCTGCACCCTTCTGGAGGTGGGAGCCGGGGCTGCTCCGTCCCAGGTCCCCCCTCCAGGGCCGGCACAGAGGGCCGTGGGCCCGGTGGTGGTGAGCCTCGCAGATCACTGAGGGGCACAGCAGGAGAGACTGGAGGGAGCCCGGCACAGGGCCCCCCCCAACTCCCTCCCTTCAGCCCAGGGTGTTCTCTGGGAGTCAAGTGCTCAGCATGTGGGGGGGTTGTGGGGTGGCCCGGTTTGCTCGCTTTCCCACCATCCTCCTTGGAGCTCCGTGGCCCTCGTCAGTCTGGACACTTGGACCTTCCTCCAGCCGAGCACGTTCTTCTCTGTTGTCTCTGATTCTTCTTCCACGTTGTTCCACCGTGTCTTCTTGGCTCTCGGATGAACGTTGGACGTGCTGGGTCCCGTCCACGTGTCTTACAACTTTTCTCTCGTTTTTCTCTACCTCGTGTGCTTTCCTTGACGATCCGGGAGGCTTTATCCACCTTACTCGATGGTCTGTTTTTCAGCTCCCTCGTTAACAGATGCTTATTTTAGCTGCCCCACTTTCCCTTTCCAAGAGCTTCCCCTCTGTCTGTTGCCCCTTCCTCCCGGCTCCCCCGTGCTGTTGGGGGGAGCGCCTTCTCGAAGGGGTTCCCCCCTGCCCCTGCATTATGTCATTTCCTGTCAGTGGGTTGTTGTGCAAATAGCCCAGAAATGCCCTGGCTCTGGGCTGGGCCAGGTGGCTGCGAGTCCCCGCCTTGCCTTTCTCAAGAATGACAAATCCCTAGGGGCGTCTGGGTGGCTCATGGTCTCACGGTTCGTGGCTTTGGGCCTCGTGTCGGGCTCTGTGCTGCAAAAGCAAAGCTCGCTTTGGCTCCTGTGTCCCCCCCCCCCCCCTCTCTCGGCCCCTTCCCTGCTCTCTCTCAAAGATAAATGTTAAAAAAAAAAAAAAAGGAATGATAAACCCCTAATCCCTGACGAGCTCTTGGGAGGACCGAGGGAGGCAGGTATGATAGGCGAGGCTTCTGTCTCTTCCTCCTCCGCCCTCTCTTCTCTGCCACCTGCTCATCCTCGGCCCTGCCCTCCCACCGCCCGTCTCCCCTCCCTTTTCTGTTGTTCCTGGACCCACCACCCAGCCTTTCCAGTTCAGCAGATGCGTAATCGGCCCCTAGCGAGGGCCGACTACGTGGTGCCAGCAGTAACGACGGCTGGGGCTGGGTCTGAGCCGTAGGAGACTGCCGGCCACATCGCTGTCGTGAGGTAGGGCCTGCCATCAGCCCCATCTCCCGCACGGGGAAACTGAGGCCTGGAACCATTAGATACCTTGCCCAAGGTCACTAAGCAGGACTTGAACCCAGGCAGTCTGAAGTTCACCGAGGGGGAAGGCTGAACATATGCAGACCTTTCCAGATCCTCACCCCTGCCACCCCCCCCCCCCCCCCGCCTCCCTGGCCTGGCTCAGGACCCTGCTGACTCTCTGGCTGTCCCCCCTCGGGACTGCTGTCCTGGCTGTGACCTGGGCTTGGGTGCCACCCCACTGCCTTCCCTGCTTAACTCCTCTTCCTTCAGACTTGGCCCCTGTGCAGCCCTCAAGGGGCGCATCTCTTCTCCCTGGGGCATCGAGGCTGTAACCGCGCCATTAGTTCCTGCGTGTTTCGTCCCAGGGACGGTGGCGTCCTCTCCCGCCGTGCCGGCCCCAGCCTGGTCCGAGGACCCTCCCCGCTCCCACCCCTCGCCACTGTCCCCCGCCCTCGTGGCCTGGGCTGCACCCCCCATCCCTTTACCCGCCTCCTTGCCTTTGTGCACACCCTCCCCTTCCCGGCCCCCTCCTCTGAGAAGCACCCTGGGGCCCCTCCCCGGCTCCCCTGCATCTGGGGTGCCCACCGCCTGGGCCCCCGTCGTCGCACCAGGCACAGTGGCCAGCTCCTCGAGGCCACCAGGAAATGTTTATGGGGTGAATGGGGAAGTGTGTCCCCCCCCCCCCATGCTAGGAAGTCCTCAGGGACACATGTGCTCGTCAGAATGGAGCCTGGCCCGCCTCTTTAAGGCGCTCACCTCTGGAAGGGGGTGGACAGGGAGCACAGCCCCTTCCTGGGGTTTTCCTCCCGCCAGGGGCTGGTCACCCAGGTTGACAGACTCACCCAGGTTGAGTGACAAGGACAGTAACATTCACTAAGCCCAACTGGGACCACTCTTAGCCTGCATTTACTAACTCCTGTAATCCTCCCAAGGACGCTGGGAGGTAGCACTGTTGACACGGTCCTCTGTTTGCCCGTGAGGAAACTGAGGCCCAGGGTAGTTAGCCCCCACCCAGCCCCCAGCTGGCAGGTAGGCATCGGGCTGATCTGGCCATGGACCCTGCACTCAGCCACTGGTCACACGTCCCCTCCCTGTCTCACACACCTGAGCTCATCTGCGCAGGCGCCTGCTTTAGCGGTCAGACCCCTCCCCGCTCGCCCACCTGCTGTGCCCGAGGAAACCAGAGGAGCCCCCATGGCAGGAGCGGAGGGCGTCGGCCACCAGGGAGCTGTGTCATCACCGGGGTCGTTTCCTGCAGGAGGAGCGTGGAATGGCGGGCGAGGGCCTAGGGGTCAGGGGCCTGGCAGAGAAGAGGGGTGCCTTGCCCAGAACCGCAGGCAACCTCTGCTCAGGGCGGGGGGGTGGGGGTGAGCGCAGCCCTTGCCACCTCACTGAGGCCGGGACAGCTGTGGGTGTCGTCCTGGCCACCCCCCCCACCTGGCCGTCTGGGCTTGGGAGCCGGACCCGCTCAGGTTTGAAAGATGGCCCCATGGCTGAGGGGCCTGTTACCTAACCCTCGAAGCCCTGCTTTCCAGGCGTGAAATACAGCCTACCTTATGGGGTGGTGAAAATTCAACAGGAGGTTCGCACAAAGCCCCCGGCACACAGCACGTGCGCTAACCCCGATGGCTCACCTTGTTCGGCCTCTGTTTCCCAAGGGCCTGCCACATGCCAAGGCCAGTGTTGGCTGCTGAAGGTCAGCCCGGGTCCCCACACCACAGACTGGTCAGCGCTGGGATCGAGGACCTAACCTGCCGGGAGGGCAGGACAGGAGGCCTCTGGGAATTGGGGGAGGTGACAGTGAATGGGCGGAGTGGCCCCTCTGCTGGACTAAGGGAAGCTGTCAGGGCACAGGGCAGAGGGTGATGGAGGGACAGCAGGGTCCCAGAAGGCTGTTGAAACCTGCTGAGGCCAGGACATTGTCCCAGAGCCGGATCTCAGCAGGGAAATCCTATCCACCATGGGAAAGGCTCCAGTGATGGCCCATCAGGCCCAGAAAGGAGGCTGGAAGTCGCTCCCGGGGGAGGGTGGTGGCCGGAGGAAGGGAGGGGCTCAGGCCTGGTGACTGCCGCTTCCCTCCCAGGGCTCGTGCCTGGGCTCCGCACCCCCCTCTTGACCCTGCTCCGCCAGATTTTCTCCAGGGAGCACCGCACCTCACTCTATGCTGTCCTGGTATTTCTGATGCCCCCCACCTGCGCCTCTGCCCCTCCCGCCGAGGGACACTGGCCTGAGCTCTGGAGTGCCACGTGGCCACCACTGCCTTCCCTGAGCACCCAAGGGAATCTCTCCCATCCCTGAGCCCTTGCGTGTCTCTCCCAGGGGTCTCAGCTGATTTTTTTTTTTTTTTTTTTTTTAGATTTTAGAGACAGTGTGAGTGGGGTAGAGGGGCAGATAGAGGGAGAAAGAGAGAAAGAAAGAGAATCTTAAGCAGGTTCCAGGCTCAGCATAGAGCCTGATTCGGGGCTTGATCCCACGACCTGAGATCATGACCTGAGCTGAAACCAAGAGTCAGACGCTCAGCCGGCTGAGCCACCCAGGCACCCCCTTGGCTGACGTTTTAAGGCGTGATGAACAGAGTTGATGTTTACAGCTTCCTGCTGGCCAGGCCACGAGGGTGGGCCCCACGGCCCGGGGCTCCCTTGCTGTGGCTGCAGGCGTGCTGCCACGAGAGCCCCCGGGCAAGTCACCGTGAGCCCCCCCCCCCCCCCCCCCCCGGAGTGATCAGAGCACTACCTGCCCACGGGGTATTGCAAGGCACACACCGGAAATGCTCGCGATAAGCGATGGGTGTTCTCAGGACAGAGCTGACAGACGACGAGCAGGCGGAAGCCAAGCCTGAGGAAGACCCCCCATTTTTCCTGCAGCAACAGGGAGCTGGTCTTCAGAGCCGATGGCGTCTGTGGAGGCATCGCGTGGCAGGGGCACAGCCCTCCCTCCTGGCTCTCCTTACCCTTGAGCTCGCAGAGATGGGCACGTTGGTCTTACGGTCCCCTCTGTGGCTGCTGCCCCAGGACACTCCCTCTTGGGGCTCCCCTGAGCCTCTCTTCCCTGGCCTTTTAGGGACAGAAGATGAGCCTGTCTGTCCTGGAGGGCATGGGCTTCCGTGTGGGCCAGGCCCTGGGCGAGAGGTGAGAGCCAGCACTTCCTGTCCTTCCCCTGCTGGCCAGAGGCAGGCAGGACCCGAGGTCAAGTCCCTTCCTGGGCACACCTGGACGGGGAGGGTCGTGTTGCTCCATATAGGAACCCAGCCTGGCGTCCCCCCCTCTTCCTAACCCTGGGCTCCCCATCCCGGCCCACCCGGCCCCAGTGTCTGCCGCTGCCCCCAGGCTGCCCCAGGAGACGCTGGCCTTCAGGGAGGAGCTGGACGTCCTCAAGTTCCTATGCAAAGACCTGTGGGTGGCCGTGTTCCAAAAGCAGATGGACAGCCTCCGCACGAATCACCAGGTGTGTTCCTCGGGCCCGGGGCCCGGCTTCCTGGCTCAGGGCGGAGGCTGAAACCTAAGAGGAGGCTGGAGAGGGCCCCCCCTCACCCCGGAGGCCCGGCCTCCCCTCTCTGGGCCTCTGCCCAGTCCTCCGAGGGAAGCCAGGAGGCCACTATGGGGCGTCCTGGCTATCGCCAGAGTTTCCACAGGCCTCCCAAGATGGGGCCTCGCAGTGGGCAGCAGGCGCTCGTGGTTGGTAGCACCTCGCCCCGGCGAGTTGCCGCTTGTCTCGAGCTGGCCCGACCTCCTATTAGGCGCCCACGCTGTGCCGGGCCCTGGCCTCCGCTTCGAGGGCCGGGTCCGCAGCATCTCACCACAGCCCTGGGAGGAAGGACCATCCCGGAAGTCCTGCAGCTAGAGGGGCAGGACCCACATGCCCCATGGGCATCCGGATACCTGGCCCAGGCTGGGCAGCTCCCGGGCCCTTCTGCATAGCTCCAAAGGATGGGGCCCGTGAACCTCCAAAGGATGGACCCCCAAAACAGGGGTTTTGAGGGAGGGGTCCCTCCAGACCTCAGCCCAACGGAGCAGGGGGCGCCGGGTCCTGGCTTATCCCTCCCCTGCTACAAAGGCACAGGTGCCTCCCCAGCCCCCACTGGGCTCCTCTCTGCCCCCAGGGGACCTACGTGCTACAGGACAACAGCTTCCCCCTCCTCATCCGGATGGCCTCTGGCCCGCAGTATCTGGAGGAAGCACCCAAGGTAGGGAGGGTGCCTGGACTCCACAACCCCCCATTTACACACGCCTGCCCCAAAGCAGGCCTGTCCTCAAGCCGAGCGACTGTCCCATGGCCCGGGACCCAGGGAAGGAGGTGACCCCCACTGTGGAGCCCAATGCCCCGTATGGCCCCGGTCCTGGGTATTGGCCTCCCCTCTTCCCTGGGTGACTTGTGTCCCCTGTCCCCAGTTCCTGGCCTTCACCTGCGGCCTCCTGCGAGGCACCCTCAGCACCCTGGGCATCAAGAGCCTGGTCACCGCCTCCGTGGCATCCCTGCCCACCTGTGAGTCGGGGGGGGGTGGTGGGGGAATCTTCCCAACCCTGAAGTGCGGTGGGGGCTCCAAGCCCTCCCGCCCCTGCCCCTGCTGAGGGTCGGGGAGGCGGGGCCAGGGCTGCCAAGCCCCACTTACAGATGGGGAATTTGAGGCCCAGAGAGCTTAAGTCACGTGCCCTGGCCACCCGGCTGGTGCAGCCCGTCCGTGCCCCCTGGCCACACCCCCCAGCCTGCTTCCCTGGGGTGCGCACCAGGCCAGAGCAGGGGACATCGGTGATGAGCTGGTCTGGTGGTTTTGAACGTTGTTCCGGTTGGACGTGATAGAAGTCAGCCTGGTTAATGCTCTGATGGGGTCCTCAAAGGGCAGCCGGGGCCTACGGGCCGCAGCCTGTCTGACGGGGTGTCCTGACCCCCCACGGCCCTCCCATCAGACAGGCTGAAGCTTCATCCTTACCTGGGGCCAGCCCACCCTCTGCTGCCCCACCCCCCCAGGTGTCCTTCCCTCTGTGGGTCCCCGAGGCCTCCTTGTGGAGGGGCCCCGAGGCCACGTGGGCAGGACCTGAGCTACACATGCCACAGAAGCCCGTGCCCGGCCCTCCTCATCAGCCTGCATGCTTGACCTTCGTGCCGCTAGTCACCCACACAGCTCTGGGACGCGGGCCAGGTGGGCGGGGAGCAGCACCCCCTCTGACCACCCGTCAGCCCAACCCAAGGCCACGCAGTCTGCTGGTGCTGGACAGGGATGAACATCTCTGAGCTGTTTGGGTGCTTTCTGGCTCGCCCCTGAGGTCCCAGCCTCCAGCTAACGCCAGCCCTTCTCTTCCAGGTAAGTTCCAGGTGGTGATTCAGAAAACCTGAGAAGCCCCGGGCCTGCACCCCAGCTGAGCCTCACCGCCACCCCGGCCCGGGGGGGCCTCGGACCACTGCCTTTGGGGGTGGCCAGAGGGCTGGTGTTGGGCACCCCAGACTCTATGGGTAATGAACAGGTGGGGGGCGGGGGTCCAGCCGCTTCAGGGAGTCCCGTGTGCTCAGGTGGGTGTCCTAGGGAGGTAAGGGCATCCCAGGTTGGGGCTGGTGTGAAGGGTTCCCTGCACGGGACTCCTCCTGCGTGGCAGGTGCCCAATAAAGGTTTTGCGTGTGGAGCTGGGTTTAAAGTGGAAGGTGGAGGGGGTCACTCTGAGTGCGGACGGGGAGGAGGCATCTGTGACTTTGTCACTCGTCCTGCGGAGGTGGGAAGCAGAGCACCCTGTGTGGCTCCCCCCCCCCCCCCCGCCCCTTGCAGGCCCCTTCCACCCCCAGCCCACAGCCTCCTGCCCTGCACACCTGGCAGGGGAGGGTGGCCCCGGGCGCTGGCCGCCCTGCCAGAGTCAACAAGTCTGGGGCTGTCCTCTGCCCAATGGGGCGCACAGAACGGACCTCTCCCCGGGGAGCGGGGCTGAGGCCACCCGGAGTGTGGGCGGGGGTGGGCCTGGGGCTACCTGCACCGAGGACGGACCAGAGGAGACGGGCCAGACGCCCTCGTTTCCCACCCCCCGCGCACACTCTTGAGGTGCCTGGCGGATGGGAGTCCTACCCAGAACAGCAGCCTGGCCGACCTGCCCCCGGGGCAGTGGTGCCCATCCCCCACCGCCTCCCCGCTTTACGTTCATAGCACCCAAGGGTATCACACACCGGGACTCTGCCCAGGCCCCGCTGCCTGCTGTGGGTAAGTACCCCCGCTTCAGAGCTGTAAACTGAGGCTGGGGTGAGACCCAAGTGGGAGGAGAAAGGGTCTTCTCGCTTAAAACAACCACCGGTGGCTGGGGGCTCCTCCACCTCTGGAGGATCCTGCGAAGACACTCCATCTCGCCCCTGCCCTGCCCCCCCCCCCCCGCCCCCCAGCCTAGAAGGCTAAGCTCTTTGTTCCCTGGCCTGCCTCTGGACTCCCCACATGCTGTTCCCTGCCTAGGCTGCCCCACCTCTGGCCCACTCCCCACTCTCCTCCCTCTTGGGCACCCGGGAGCCAGCCACTTGGCCTCTGAGCGGTTCCTCGCTGTGCCCCCAGCCCCCGGAGGACCCCTGGACGCTTCTTCTGGCCCCGTGCCATTTACTCCTGTTCAGCACACTTTTGCCCGGGTCCCTCTGGATCCCTCTGTGGGGCGCTGGCTCTGCCCAGTACAGAGCCTGGCAGATGCTTCCCGAATGAATTGGTTATTCAGGCTGGGCAAGGCGGGCAGGGGATTGGCCCTGTCCTGCCCTCAAGAAGCTCCTGGGCCCATCCTGGAGGTTCCCCCCCTGCAGACTCACCCCCAACTGAGACATACTCGCCTTCCCCCCCGCCCCGTCCCCGTTGGCTGGGCCTCTGGGGGCGGCAGTGGGCAGAGTCCCCAACTGGTGAAGGACAGGGAGGAAGCCTTCCCAGGAAAAGCGGCTTGAAGACCTGAGGAGGAGAGAGGACTGGCCCCCAGCAGACAAAGGACGCATGGCTCTGGTCGCCCAGGCGGAACCCCTAGAGGGGCAGCCTGCTGGACCACCTGGGTTCCCTTCTGTCTTGTCCTGAACCCCCTTGTCCCGGGCACCGTTCGGTGGTTGTCTCCCTCGCCCCCCCCAGATCACCCTGTCGAGACTCCTTGTCAGGCAGCCGCAGGGAGCCTCCCACCCACCCAGCGGACAGGAGGGGAGCCCCAGAGCCTGCAGCACAAACCACGGCTTTCAAAAGCCCTACCCTGCCTCCATGTGACCTGGGGCGAGGGACTTCATCTCTCTGGGCCTCCGTTTCCTCCTTTCCTCGTCTGTCATGGCCTCACGGCTGCCCCCGGGGAAGTGGTGAGGAAGAAGGGCTGACTGTAGGGAAAGCGCAGAAACCACGCGCGGCTCCCGGTAGGGCGCTACGTGCGGGCGGCATCCAGGGCGGCCTGGTAAGTGGGTCAGCCGGTGCCCACAGGTGCTCACTGCCGTCATTACCGAGTGCCAGGTTCTGTGCTCAGCACACTCCTCCTGACAACCCCGGGAGGTTGGCTGTCACTGGCCCACTCAGCAATGAGGAAGGTGAGGCTCAGAGAGGTGAAGTCACTTGCCCCAGACCACACAGCTGGGCCCTGGAGGAACTGGCATCTGAACCCGGGACTGTGGCCTTCTCTCAGTTCCCGACTCTCAACCCCTGGGCCGGCTTCCTTCCCCGGGCAGAGTCTGCTGATCCCCCGGGAGGACAGCCCCCAGTCCTCGAGAGCAGAGAGCACCGGGGCAGGGCGGGCACTCCAGGGGAAGGGGCGGGGGCAGGGCGGGCAAACCGGTCGGGCGGCTGGCACCCGGCTCGGGCCCTGTCTCCAGTGGGGCCCGTGCTGACGGGCGGTGAGGCTGGCACAGCAGCTCGGCGGGGCAGGGAGCTGGGGCCTGGAGGCTGCCGTCAGGTACGGGGGGCCCCAGGTGGGGGGCAGGCGAGCAGGGGCCACGCGCCGGGCCCCCAATCCTCACTGAGCCCGTCCTCACCCCGGTTTCCTCTGCCCCTCCGCTTCGCCGCCCCCCCCCCCAGCATCCCGCCCTCCCATTTTGCTTTCGGCTCTTTACAGTTTAAACCTGTGAGCCCCATCTCACCCCAAGTTTGCTGAGTCTCTTCCCGGGTTGGACCACCGTGATGTAATGTGCTCCCCCAGGATTCCCCTCCAGCCCTCATCCAGGCCCTAGATGTACCGGCCCTGGAATTTCAGTCACCCGGTGGCTCCCGGGGCTCCCAGCTCTCACCACGCCGGTTACATGTCCCTTCAAAGGGCGCCAGGCGCCACCTCCCACAGCGCACACCCCCAATACCTGGTGGTGCCCTGAGTTTACTCGGCACCCCCAGCTCCCGTGTTTCCCCGGCCCACAGCTGCCCGGCAGCCCCCGTGTCCTGGCCTCTTAGAAACCCCCGGGGCGCCCAAACACCCAATCACCAACCCTGGGAAATCTCACGCACCCCAAATCAGCCCCTAGCACCCGCATAACCATTCCCCGTTCTCTCACGTCTAGCTGTCCTTCCCCCGCCGCGACCACTCACTTTTACTCTGAAGAGCACCTCCACGCCCCCCTGGTGACCCAGGGCCCCAGTGTCAGGGACAGGATCTCTCACCTGTCCCAGGTCACGTCCCGGGGGTGGGCTCTTCCTGCCGACGCCCAAGGGTGCCGCGCGGGCACTAAGCCCTCTCCTTCCCCCGAGCAGGGCCCCCGCCGCCATGCACAAACACTACACCGTCCACTTCGCCAAGGGCGCCCTGCCCTCTCGGACCCCCGCCGAGCGCTACTTCTTGGACCCGGAGTTGGGGCACCATAAAGGTAGGGGTTCAGTCTGGGGGGACGTCCCGGCAGGGAGAGTGGTCTGTGAGCGGGGAGGCCGCCGAGTGGATGGCTGAACACAAGGAGAACCTGAGGGCCCAGGAGAGGGGCCGCCACTGCTCCCCACGGAGGCTTCTGTGTAAAGGGGCCGCGGGTGGGGGCCGTGGGCCCCGAGGAGCCCAAAAGCGGGAGTCCAGGATGGGGGTGTCAGAGGGGGAGGCCCAGCCGGCCTACCCCTCCCCCAAGCGTGGGAAGAATTCCCCCACCCCTGAGTGGGTACGAATGGGGGGCGGGGGCGGGGGCAGCGCAGTCTCGGGAGGCCCCGCCTCCCGGGGCAGCCCCCTTCCCACCAGCCTTGCCGGAGCCCGGGTGTGAGGCCGCCCCCTTCTTCCCAGTCCTGGCCACCTCCCACCGCTCCAGCCTCCTCGGGACCAACCAGGCCAGCTCCTGATGGATTCCCTTCTGCTCCCCGAGCCCTGGGGACCCATCCCCCAGGGGCCGAGGACTTTGGGGCAGCAGGGACTCCCAAGTCGTCGTCCCCGCTCCAGCCCCTCGCCCGGCTAGAGCCCAGGTCTCTGTACCTTTTCTTCCCACCCATGGGAGAGCACGGAGACCGGCCCCTCCCTTGCCCACACCCCCTCCTCATTTTCTCTGATTTCTCCGGGGCCTCAGAGGAAGGACCAGCCCCGGCCTCCACTTGAAGACTCGACCTGGTTCCAGTGCCCGCCAGGGCTCAGGGACCCAGGCCCAGTCACCCCCACTTCCTTCCTTCCAGGATGCTGTCACCAGTGGCGCCGTGACCCGGCGGCCCTTCCAGCCCACGGGCCCTGCCGGCTGCCCCCACAGGTGCGCTGGCAGCTGGCCTACAACAACCGGGGGGGTGTCAGCGGCTGCCCCCCCGGCCCCCGGCCCCCCAGCCCCCTGCGACAGCGGCTCTGCTCCGTTCCAGGGGTCCAGAACGGGCCACCTGCAACCGCTGCTGCCCCCACGCAACCGGCCAGCGCCCCCCAGCCGCCCCCCAGGCCCACCATGTCACCTGCCACCACAGCACCTGCCATGGCCAGCGGCGGCCCGGCCCCGCCCCCTGCAGCCGGCACCCTCCTGGAGCCCAGCAGGCCCAGTGATGCCCGCCCCCTGCCCGCCCCGGCAGCCTGCGGTTCCTTCACCTACAGCTCGGGTGCCTACCCAGTCCTCCTGCGGGCTCGTCCCTGCCGCCTCTCCCCCCTACCCCGCTGTCCAGGCCTCTTGCTCCTCAGCCTGCCCGCCTCCCCTCTCACGCTGGTCCCTGTCTCGGGGTGGGGGGGGGGGGGTTGCTCCTCCCTGCCCGAGCCTCTGCTTCACCCGTTGGGATCCAAAGCTGCCAGGCCAGGCCTGGCCTGTCCATGGGCCCTCCGTGCGGGCCAGCCAGGGGTCTGGGCCCTGGCCGTCTCCCTCTGCTGACAGCCTTGCTCTGTTTTCTCTCTTTCCGGCCCTCCCTCCCCCCAGCCCGGCAGGCCAGGGAGAACTTGGGGCAGGGGGTGACAAGCACCAGCTTGCTGGCCAGCTCTGGTGGGGGGCAGACAGTCAAACATGCAGCTAAAGCAAGAGGCAGGGACTGGCCTGGGGGCTGGAGAGAACAGCGTGGCCAGGGGAGGGATCCATCCATCCATCCATCCTGGGACTGGACGGCTGTCCTGGGTGCCCAGCTCTGTTCTGGGGGAGCGGGGTGGGGAGATGGCAGGGAGCAGGGCAGAGGCTGCCCCCCTCACACGGAGCTCACGATCTCTAGGCGGCGGAGGGGAGCTGGGTACAGGCTGTGAGAGGAATCAGAGAAGTTTAAGCGTGTCACCCCACAATAGGCACGCTGGGGGAGAATAGGGCTGGGAGAGGAGCAAAGGGAGCATCAGGGCTCGCAAATTGAATAGGGTCATCGGGCGAGGCCTCAGGAAGGCAGGATTTGAGCAAAGAAGGGGCAGTCCTCTCAAGTAAGTGGCAGAAGGATCAGCAAATGCAGACTCTGAGGTGGCCCGTTCCAGGGACAGTGTGTGGGGAGGGTCACACGGGGCCACAGCCTGGTGGCTGTGGGGAGGGGGAGGCGGGAGCCGCGAGCTGGCTTGGGATCTAACAGGAGGGTGCGCTGTGGGAGGTGAGCATGGGAAGCCGGAGTCCGAGCGGGCGAGGGGGATGACCGAGGGGGTGGCAGGGGAGATGGGGACACGTGGCTGGGTTCCGGGTCTGGTTTGAAAGTAGAGCAACAGCCAGGCAGGGGCTCGGGCTCCAGGTCAGGCACCACCTCGTCGCTGGCGGCTCTCGGCCGTGGTGCCCATGTCACACACAGAAGCAGAGGCTTGACGAGGTGAGGTCACCCCAGGCCTGGCGCTGACCTCGGGGAGGGGGCGGGGATCCTGCAGCCCATGGGCCCACCACAGGCCCACCGTGCACCCACCTGGAGGCTGGCCTGGCACAGCCCACAGCTGAACCCTGCCTTTCTGGTGCCCCAACCCCAGGCTGAGAAGTGGCACTCGGCGGGGGGATCTGGGGGGCAGGGTGCCCTCAGTCAAGTGGACGCCGTAATGCACAAGGACTTAAACCTGAACCTGCTCCCTAAATGGCCACCCCAGACCATGGCATTGACCAAGCGCCCCCCACCCCGCCCCGGCCCATCCTTGTAGCATCCACGCTGCCCGGTGTTTCTGCACCCCACCCTCCAGAAGGAGGGACTGAGCCTCGCTCAATGGCAACGCTCTACCTGGGTCATGCAGAGAAAGGTGGCAGGGCCAGGACCAAGAGGCGGGTCTGCCTGGGCTTGGGGGCAGGACGGGAGCTGGTGGGCATGGGGTCCTGGAGAGGGAGAGAGATCAGGGTAAGGGATGGACAGGAAGCTGAGAGGAGCGTGTGACTGTCAGGGCCCTTCCACACTGGGGCCAGGCTGGCAGAGCAGGCAGGAGCCGACACGCAAGATTCTGGAGCCTGCAGAGAGGTGTCTTAGGCATCTGAGAGCCTCAAGTCCCAAGAGAGGCCCATGGGGTTTTTCTGGGAGAATCACGGGCTGGTGGCTGGGCCTGGTGACCTAGGGCCAGGTCAGCCGAAATCCCATGGGCCTCTGTGCTGGGGATCGGTGGGGTGTCTCCTGGCCTTTCCCTGGCGGGTCTGGGGTCAGCTCCTCCTGCGGTGCCCGGAGGGACACATCTGACCCAGAGGAGGGGGTTGCCTACTGCCCCAGAAGTCTCCATCTGAGGGTCTGACCCGAGTCACCTCGGGGAAGTGGGGAGAGGGATGCCGATGCGGGCAGGAGCTGAGGGTGGGCTCTCTGGAGGGCAGATGGGTGGATGGTGGTGCCCGGCCAGCCTCATTGACTCAGTTTCCCCTCCCCCGCCCCCCACCCCGGCCTCCAGATATTCTGACAGAAGATGACGTCTACTGCAGCTGCCTGGCCAAGACCCTCTGCCACGTGCCTGTCCCTGTGACCGTGGGTTTCTATGCCCCCTTTGGCTGCCGTCTGCACATGATGCTGGACAAGATCACCGGTGAGGCTCTCTGTGTGTTGGGGGAGGGAGGCGGTGGTGGGGGGAAGGAGGAGGGGAAACGGAGCCTCTGATCCCTGCCCAGCCTCAGGCTTCCCCGGCCTGCCCCAGTCCAGAGGCCCGGAAGTCAGCATTAACCAGGTCCCTCCTGATGCCCGCAGCCTCTGCTCCCGGCTCCCTGCTCGTTCCCTCTCTGGCCTCCCGGCCAACAGTCTCATCCCCTCTTCTGCCAGATCTGCTCCAAGGAATCTTTTTAAAGATAAAGATCTAGCCCCATCCTCCCCCTGTTCAAAAGCCCTCCCTGGTTCCCTAACACTCTGGGGAGAAGACCCAGGGTCCTCACTGGCTCCCGCAAAGTCCCTCCTGTGCCCGCCCCCCCGTCCCCCGGACCCATCTCTTCTCAGCAGTGGCCCGGGCAGGGCCTGGTGTCCACAAGACCCCTAACAGATAGGTGTTAAGTGAGCACAGGGGCTGACACGTGGCCAGGATCCACAGCAGCTCGGACCTGGTTCAAGCTTTGCCCAGACCCCAGGCTGACAGTGGCCAGAGGGGCTGGAGGAGATTCACCTCCACGAGCCTGGCCCCGGTGAGCCGGCCTCTGCCCCTGTGTTGTCACACAGCGACAAACAGGGTCCTGGGAGGAGAAAACATTCAGCTAGAAGGAAAAAGGAAGCAGCATTCTGGAGCTCCTAGTCTGTACTAGGTGACTGACACAGGCCCGCTCATTCGTTCACCGACCTCAAGAGCAGACCGACCCTGCCCCTCAACCTCTCATGATCCATCCTTCAAACACTCCTTCCCCCAGCACTTCCTTGGCGCCCAGGGGACGCAGGACCCCCAAGACGACCAGAGCCCTGCCCTTCCTGGCCTCACAGTCTAGAGAGGGAGGCAGACCTGTCCCCAGAGAGGGATGACCCCCCCCCCCCCCGCCAGTAGTGGGTAGGGTTGGGGTGCCCAGGAGGCACCTGACCCAGCCTGGGGATCAGCGAGGGCTTCCTGGAGGAGGAGGTGGAGCACCGAGCCAGGAAAATCAGACCAAGGCTGTACTCTGCTGCCCTGCGCTTCGCTTCCGCGGCACCTCGCGCGCGTTCCTTCACTCCTTAGGGCCTTCCTTCCCGCTCCCGTCCTCTCTCTCCCTCGGGAGCTCCGCTTCTGCCCACCCACGACCTTGGGCCCCGCCCCCAGCCCTTTTCCCGGTCCGTGCCGGGGCGCAGGCCTCTCCTCCCGCACCCGCGTCAGCGTTTTCGTCCGGGGACTTGCGGGGGGGGGGGGAGGGGGGGGCTGGCTCCACCTCCCACTCCTGGGCCCCGCCCCTCACGCGGTCCCCCGCGCCCGCCCTCCCCTCGCTCCCCGCAGCGCTGATGCAGCAGGAGGCGGCGCAGCGCGAGGCCGAGGAGCTGCGGCGCGTGCGGTGGCAGCCGCGGGCGGTGCGCGGCTGGGGCTTCCCGCGGCTGCTGTGGTACCTGGTGTTCCTGCAGCCGGTCATCACCGAGGTGCACCTGCGGCGCAAGAACGTGAAGTTCCTCTTCATCCGCTTCAGCGCCTGGCAGTACGCGGGCACCGACAAGCTGTGGGCCGGCCTGGTGACCACGCTGTGCGAGGGCATCCGCCACCACTACGGCGCGCTGCCCTTCAGCGTGTACTCGGTGCTGGGCAACAAGCCGGCCACGACGCCGGGCTTCTGCCAGCGCGAGTGGCACTGCCGGCGCCGCGTGTGCCTGGCGCTGCTGGCGCTGCTGGCGGCGCTCGGCCTCGGCGTGGGCCTGCTCTACCTGTCGGTGGGCGCCCGCGCGCCGGGCCACGGCGCCGCCGGCGGCAGCCTGCTCCGGGTGTTCGGCGGCGCGGCCACCACGCTGTCGGGCTCGGGGCTGCTCATGGCCGTGTACTCGGTGGGCAAGCACCTGTTCGTGAGCCAGCGCAAGAAGATCGAGCGGCTGGTGTCTCGCGAGAAGTTCGGCAGCCAGCTGGGCTTCATGTGCGAGGTGAAGAAGGAGGTGGAGCTGCTCACCGACTTCCTGTGCTTCCTGGAGATCTACCAGCGGCGCCGGCTGCGCGTCGTGCTCGAGGTCACCGGGCTGGACACGTGCTACCCGGAGCGCGTGGTGGGCGTGCTCAACGCCATCAACACGCTGCTGTCCGACAGCCACGCGCCCTTCATCTTCATCCTGGTGGTGGACCCCAGCATCCTGGCCGCGTGCCTCGAGAGCGCCGGCTCCATGAAGGGCACGGCCGACAACGGCTACCTCTTCCTCAACCGCACGGTCACGCTGCCTTTCTCCGTGCCCATCATGGGCCGCCGCACCAAGCTGCAGTTCCTGCACGACGCCGTGCAGAGCCGCGACGACCTGCTCTACCGCGAGATGACGCGCAGGCTGCGGCCCGGCTGCCGCGGGGGAGGCGGCGAGGTCGCGCAGCTCCTGGCGGTGGAGACGCAGGCGGGCGCGCAGGGCGCGCAGAGCCGCATAGACGCGGAGGCGGCGCGCCGCATCCAGGAGGCGCTCTTCTGCCTGCACGACGAGCGCGACTGCCTGTACGAGTACGTGCCCGACAACGTGGTGTCCATGCGGCGTATCGTCAACACCGTGCCCATCACCGTGCGCCTGCTGCAGCAGCAGGACGGGGACTTCGCGGGCCCCACGCCGCGCCAGGCCGTGGCGTGGGTCGTGCTCGCCAACCAGTGGCCGTGCCGCCTCAGCTGGGCGCTGCAGTGCCTGGAGGACCGGCAGCAGGCGGGGGGCGCGCCCGAGGCCCGCGCGCGCCTCTGGGACGTGTTCTGCGACAACAGCCGCGAGCTGCACGCCATGACCAAGGCGTTGCAGAACGTGCTGGACTTAGACGGCGACCCCGAGCTTTTCGAGCGCTTCCTGGGCGCCGACTTCCCCTTCACCGTGGCCGAGGCGCAGAGCCTGCTGCGCTGCACCGTCAACCTGGACCACTCCATCCGCCGCCGCATGGGCCTCATCCGGGCGGTCAGCGCGCTCAAGCCGCCCAGCGCGCCCGGGTCCCCGGCCCACGCCGCGTCCCACGCCGCCAACGGAGCCGGCCACGCGCCCGGGGCGTTGGGGTCAGGGCAGGGCGCCGGGCACGCCCCCGGGCACGCCGGCGAGGCCCACCGCCCACGGGACCGGGCGCACGGGGGCAAACCACGGCCCGGGACGGGCCTCGAGTGGGTGCCCCGGGAGCCCCGGGAGGCAACGGCTCCTCCCGCCGCCCAGATCGGGGTGTGAGGGGTTCAGCCGGCCCGCGGCCGGTGTCTGGGATGAGGCCTCCGGTGGCCACCCCGCCCCCCACCCCCAGACGAAGCTGTGAGCCGGAGAGAGCTGTAGGCAGGCGCAGCGTTGTCAGAGCCGGCGCCTGAGAGCTGGCGCGGGAGGACCAGTGAAGCAGCAGCCCGGGTTCAAGTGCAATAAACGGAGATGTGAAAGCCCCGGTGGGTCTTCATGTCCTGGTCTCCCTGGCTTACGCCTGCCCTGTCCCGCCAAGCCCACGTCACCCCCTGGGGAGTCCGGCATCCCTGGAAGCAGGAGAGGGCGTGGGGGCGGTGGGTGAGGCCACTGAGGCAGGGCAGAAGGACGGATGTGCCGGGTTGACTCAGGCAACAGGGAGCGCCGAGAGGCCTCGGGAGATCCAGGTCCTTGTCCCCACACCCTAGCCTGCCCCTTTGCAGGCATTTCCGAGGGCGGTGTCCCCGGTGACCTCAGCAGGCTGGTCCACTCCAAGGGTGGCGCTCTGCCCCTGGCGTAATGGATTAATTAGGGTTCGCCGGCACTTCCGCCAGCTGGGGCAGGCAGCGCTGCCTCCCCGGAACAAGTAACTGTCCAGGGAGCACCTGCCCACAGGCCATCCAGGGCCACCTGATGAGCCCCTTGGGGACTGGGAAGTTGAGGCGCAGAGACGGGCACCTGTGGGACAGAGTCGGAGCCAGAGCCGGGCCGCGGTGGGGGCGGTGGTGTTTCTTAGCTACTGCGGCTCACACTTTCCCCTCCCACCCGTGTGATACAGCGAGGAGGCAGGTGGCACTCCTCAGACACCTTCTACGTCCTCGCTGGTCCAAGTAGCCACCCACTCAGGCCCGAGGCATGCCTGATCCAGTCCAGCTGGGGAGGGGGGACCAGCACTTAACCTGTCCCGTGTGACCAGAGCTCAAGGGTGTGACCTCTGAGCCAAGGCCCTAAGGGCTGAGGGGACAGGCCCAGAGGGAGCCGAGAACTCTTCGAAGGCATCCACCCTCAGGCCGTGCGGCCTGGTGGGGGTACTGACCTCGCACTGCTCAGCTCCAAGGCTTGGGCACAGCACCCCGACTCCACCGGCCAACGACTGCTTCTGAGTGGACGTGGGGCAGGAAGCCGGCATGTGACTGACTGAGGGGCTGCCTTCCAGTCCGGGCAGGGCTAAGCTTGGAGTAAACCCACACCTGCGAGATGTTCTCCGGCAGCGGGGGGGGGGGGGGGGCATTGCCTGCCGGAGAGTGAAGCCCCCACAGAGACACGTGGGACCCTGAGATGTCATTAGGTCACTGTCTGTGGGCGTGGGATTGGAGCCAGTGAGTCCCTCCCCTTTGCCTCCCTTCTGCCGATCTGGCGATCTGGCTCCGCCTTCCGCTTCTCGCCACCTCCAGTTGAGGCGGGAACAGATGAGCAGCAGGAGCAGGGCCCGCTCCAGACGGAACAAACTCGGAACAAACTCGGAGACTGGCAGGGGGGGGGGGGGGGGGAGCTGCCGCCCCCGTCACGTGGTGCCGTCTGTGGCCCGTGTCTCTTAGACGCTGACAAAGCCTGAGTCCAACAAAGCTAAGCGGGGGGACAGGTGGGTGTCGCAGGGCAGCTGGGCATAGCCGGGACGGTGACAGGCCACCGGCCTTGCCATGGTCTGTGCAGCTTTGCCGCTGGGACCCTGCACCCAGGTGAGTCCTCGGGGCTGGTTCCCATGGACAGAAAGGAACGTAAGCGACGTGTGTCCCTTTCCCGTCGCGCCAACGAGTGAAGAAGCAGGTCTGCCCTCTCCACTCTCCTCCCCCATCCGCCCGCCGGGTGCAGGGGCTCCCCAGGGCCTAAGCAGAGGCAGAGCCACGCGAGACCTGGGGCCACAAGTCACTTTGTGGGGAACGGCTGTCTGCTACCTGAACTTTCACATGTGCGAAAACAAACCCTGTGTACCGGCACGGACGTCTGGCCACAGCATCTAGACTCGCTGGGTCTTCACAAGCCCCAGCGACGCTTGGGCGGCCGAAGGCCAAGGGAAAACACTTAGCCAAGGTGATCCACCCTTGTGATCCAGGATCCAGGTGGAAACCAGGACCCCCGCACGGCCGGTCTGTTAGCGGCCCCGGGCTGTTACAACAGAGTCCCGGGATCCGGGTGGCTTAGAACAGAAGTGTATTCTCCTGGTTCTGGCGCCCGGAAGTCTGAAGGGCCATGCACTCTCGGAGCGTCTGGGGCCGCCGGGGGCCAGCCGGTGCCCATGCTCCTTGAGCTGTGGACGGCTCGTCTCCACCACACCCTGAGAGCCTAGGCCTGAAGCCGGAAGATACTTTGGGGTTGTCTCCCTCTGGAGACACGGGATTGGCAGGTGGCAAGAAGATACAGGAGAGGGGGAAGAAAAAAAAAAAAAGTCGGCAGGGGGGTGCACCAAGGCAGGGAGTGTTGCGGGAAATGTGGCTTTTGTCTGTCCAGCCTCCCGGTTTTCCTCTGGGGGACCACGGCACGAACCCCCGCAGACGACCGAGCCCTGCCCGCCCCGCTCCCTGTGCCCACAACTCCCGCAGGGGGCGCCCACGATCAGCACCAGCAGAGAGCAGGCGAGTGTGGTGAACCCAGCTCTGGTTTATTAGAAAAGGTGTGAACAGAGTTGCACCGACAGGAAGAGCCCCTCCCCCACCCTCTGCCCACCCGTACCCCACACCCACACCGCCCCCGGGGGTTGTAGTGCCTCTCAGGGCGCAGCCTCAAGGGACCTGGACAGCAGGGTCTCCAGAACCCTGGCTGCTCCCCGCCCCAGCTCCCTGATAGATTTATTGCACTTAAGAAAAAGAAAGCTCTGATTCTCTGCTCCCAGCTCCCCCACCCCCCACCCCCAGCCCCGGCCCACACCCCACCTGGGGCTGCTCTCCGCATCTCCACCACCGCCACTCACCGCCCCTCCGCCCGGTCCTGTGCCCGGGGCCACCGGGGGGGCCACCCCTCCACCACCCGGGACTCCTGCCCGCCACAGGGCAAGCCGGGCCGAACAGGCCCTCTTGAAAAGGCGTCCAGCCTGGTGGCCGATGTCCTCGGAGACCTCCTCCTCCCATCCCCCCAGCCCAGAGCCTTCGAATGCCGGACACAGAGATACAAGTGCTTAAGTCAGGGCGGGGAGGGCACCCCCTGCAGCTCCTGCACTCCATGTAGTGTTGTTGTGCGGGGCGGGGGGCCCCCAGCAAGGCCCCCCACACCCCCGGCGGCCTGGGCCTCAGGGAGGCTGGGGGTGAAGGTGAGCAGATTCTCATGGCTCTGGCCTCAGCTCATCGAAGACTGACGGGAGGGGGGGAAAGGAACTTGGGGAGGAGAGAGTGGGGGAGGGCCCGTCAGAGCCAGGGGCTCTACTGCCAGCCTCCCCCCCCCCCCCCCCCGCCCTCTGGGGCCCCTGCCTCACCTAAAGTGTCACAGTGTCTCCTGCCCAGAGTCCTGACTGGCTTCCAGAAGCAGCTCCTCGAGCTCCTTCTCGTTCTTGGAGCAGCTCAGCTCTGCAAGGGGAGGCGACAAAGGGCAGGCGACCTCCTGTCAGGCAGGCGGGGATGGGGGTTCCAGTCTGACCCCCAGGGCAGCACGGGTCTCGGGTACCAGTGAGACTGTTGGACTCCAGTTAACAGATCTGGCCTTGCTCCCTCCCGGGGAGAGCTGCCCCGGATCCGAGGGAAGAAAGGTGGGGGCCAAGGGTCAAGTCCTACTCTTTCCTACCCCTGCACGGGCCATTTTAAAGAAGAGAAAACCGAAGCCTTCCGAGAGGCAGGTGCCTGCCTGGGGTCACACACAGCACCCAGGGCCCTTGGGCACCCCGCCCCAGAGCGGCACTCACCGTGTTCCAGGCCACAGCTGCCCGCCTTGGCCTCGGGCCCCGGGGGCGGCTCCGGGGGCAGGGCGAGGGCAAACTCGGGCTTTAGGCCGTTGGGCAGTGGTGGCCCTGACTGAGGCGGCTCCAGCTGCGACTGAGGCTCCGACACCCCCGGGTCCTGAGTGCTGACGGCCTCGGCTGGTGGCAGGGCAGGTGAGGCGGGAGGGGAGGCTGAGGCGGGAGGGGAGGCTGAGGCAGGAGGGGAGGGAGGACGAGGAGGGGCAGGGGGGGCAGGGGAGGCGGGAGGGGTGGGAGGCACAGGGGGCTCTGCCCTCTCAGGTGGACTCTCCACCCGGGTCACCACAAATACTTTGTGGCCCCGGCCCGGGCTGGACACAGAAATGCGCTGCTCGGTGGGGGAGGAGGGGCTGCCTGGGGGGCTCCTGTCCCCAGGGCCCAGGGAGTCCGAGGGGGGCACCAGGGCGGGGCAGGGGGCCTCGGCCCTCTCCCCATCCTCCTCCTCAGAGTCTGAGTCCGAGTCCGAGTCCGGCCCGGCAGCGGGGTCCGGGGCCCCGTTCTCCTGGGCCTTGGCGGCGGGCTCGTCCCCGGGCTCCTCGTCGGGCTGGGGCTCGGTGACGGTGATCTCGGGCATGGAGGCCGACAGCTGCAGCCGCTGCTCCTTCTCCTCCTGCTCCCGAGCCAGCATGAAGTTCTGCTTGCAGCCGTTCTGGATCTCGGCGAGCAGCGCCTTCTGCGTCTCGATGAAGCTCTTCACCTGCGGGCGGAGCGGCCCGGCTAGGGCTCTGGCCGGCCTGTCCCCGGGGCGGGGGAACCCTGCGGTGGCCCCGGGCTGGCCCACCCTGCCCTGCCCTGCCCGCCAGAGGCCTCAGGGGAGGGCCCACTCAGCTCACCGCCTCCTTCTTGGGCTCACGGTCAAGGTCCAGGCGCAGCAGTGAGCGGTTCACCTTGAGGGCCAACGACAGTGCCATGAGCCCGCCCGTCTTGATCTCGTTCTCCCGAAGGTCCAGTCTCAGGAGGCGGGGGCTCTCGGCGATGAACTCTGCCACCGCCACCGCGCCTGGGAGGGGGACCGCAGGGGCTGGCCACGGGCTAGCCGCCCGCCAAGCCCGCGGACACCGCTCCCCTGGCCCGGCCCCACGCCCTACCCTCGCACGTGAGCTTGGTGGCGGTCAGGCCCAGGCGCAGCACGCTGCGGTTGCTGATGAGGCCGTTCTTGAGGTTCCGCACGCCCTCGTTCCCGATGGGGTTGTGGCCCAGGTTCAGCGTCTCCAGGCTCTGTGTGTGCGGCTGCAAGGGGCGGGGCGTGACAGTGAGGCGAAGCCCCGAAGGCCGGTCAGGAAAGAGGCACACCGAGTGCTCCCTCTCCGGCAGCTTGTCGCCCGGACAATCCTGCTTCAGGCCAGGTCCTTCGCATACTTAGAAGCGGCCCCAGCGCCAGCCGCCCTGTCCGGCCCCAGCCCCGGGCCCACTCCCTGCTGGCACCCGAGGGCTCAGGGCACAGACCTGGCCGTTGGTGATTCTTAACTTGGACGGGAGTCTTTGTATCCTGTGGGCTTCTTTTACATACCACGTATTTATTTAAAAAACTTTTTTGGATGTTTATTTTTGAGAAACAGAGAGCGCGAGCAGGGGAGGGGCAGAGAGAGAGGGAGATGCAGAATCCGAAGCGGGCTCCGGCCTCTGAGCTGTCAGCACGGAGCCCGACGCGGGGCCTGAACTCACAAACCACGGGATCATGACCTGAGCCGAAGTCAGTTGCTCAACTGACTGAGCCAGCCAGGCGCCCCCCACGTATTTATTTTAAAAGATTTAAAACGTACTGAAGGCTTCCAGAAATAGTAACTTCCCATGCACAACATGTTCACCTTGTGCGAGACATTGTGCTAGGCTACCGTGCTGGGCGCCAAGAGACAAGGGAAGCGAGAGCAAGGCCACTTTCCTCGGGACAAAGAGGCCGTGAGAGCCGAAGGAGAGCTCAAACAGCACGGAAAGGGCTGCTGCAAGGCTTCCTGAACTGCGGGAGGCGCCGGATCGGGGAAGACGACGGCGCTGAGAGGTGGCGGCGGACACGTGAGCGCCCTCCCCTCTCCCGGGCCCCACTCACCAGCGTCATGCCCAGGAAGGCCATGCCCGTGTGCGTGAGCTGGTTGTTCCACAGCACCAGGGTCTCCAGCCCCTTCTTCTGCTCCTTGAGACCCTCGCAGATGTAGGCCAGACCTGGAGAAAACCCGTGGGCGAGTCCCGCCTGTGGTCTAAGTGCCTCTCCCGGGGGCACCAGAGCCGCCGGCCACTTAGAGTGCGGACCCCCCCCCCCCCGCCCCCCCACAGGCTCAGGCCCAGCACACGACGGCGCCCTGTCCGCTTCAGGACCCTGCTGGAGTGTCGCCCTCGCGCCAGTCCACCGCCAGCCCACCACTGCTGCTCTGTTTTTCTCCAGAGCACATCTCACCATCCGACAGACTCGGTAATCTGTTCATCTGTCTTGGCGGTGTCTCTCCCCAGGGCAGACACCTCTGTCTCACGGCTGTGAGCCCACAGGCAGCAGGCCCGGCACGTGCCAGCTGCTCAGTAACCGTGGCGTCCGGGCCCGGCCTCGACGCCCTGTGCCATTCCCCCAGCCCTCTCCTCCCACCGAGGCCAGGGGACCCCGCTCAACGGTAAAGAGGATGAAACGGAGTTCCTCTCAGTAAGCACTTTCTCCTCCTCCCCATTTACCCCCCAGCTCACCGTGGCCTCGTCTCCCCCCCAGACATCCACCATCTAGCCTCTTTCCCACCTCGGGGCCTCTCGCACTCGGTGTTCCCCTGCCTGGATTCTTTTTCCAGGTCTTTAAAATGGCCGGTTCCAGTCTCTCTCCACGTGGCCGCCCAGAGGCCCCCTCCCCACGTCATCTTAAATAGCGTCTGGGTGGCCCCTTGTCCCAACAACCTTGTTTCCTTCAGGGTACTTTTTCCAGGTGGTAATTATTTTAATTATCTGTTCAATACCTCGCTTCATCCTGCAGGTCTCCGCTGAGCTGTCCCCTCCTCCAGGACGCCCTCCCTGGGCTCCCACGGCCCAGCCCTGCCCAGTCTGAGTGGTCACTGCCTGGGGATGTTCCCTCTTGGACCGGCAGCCCCAGGAGGGCAGGGCTGGGATCGTCCTGGCCACCGCTGTGTCTCCAGCACCGCGGGGGCACCTGGCTGGGCGCACGGCGGGTGCTCGGTGGCTGGGGTGGGGTGGGCAGACCTCTCACACACCTGAGTCCAGCACGTGGTTGTTACGGAGGTCCAGGATCTGCAGGGAGCAGTTGAACTTGAGGAGGTTGCCCAGCTGGGCCGAGTCTTGCAGGCCGTTGAGCTTGTTGTCGGCCAAGTACAGCTCCCGCAGATTCACGTTCATCTTCAGCGCTGTGGCTGGGGGGAGCACGGGCAGAGTGCCGTGACCGGCCAAGCCCCGGCGCCCGGCGGGCGGCCCGTCACTGCCCGGCGCCCCCGGCCCCCGAGCTCACCGAGCAGCATCAGCGGTCGCCCCGACAGGCTGGCGTTCTCCAGATGCAGCACCGCGAGGCTGCTGCGGATGCGCAGGGCGCGGGCCACGAACGGTGCCGAGTGGTCCAGCAGGGGCGTGTTGCGGGCATCCAGGTACTGCAGGCAGCTGGTCTGGTGGGGCAGGGGCGGGGCTGCGACAGGCCGGCCCGGCCCTCCCTGCCCCCGTGGCCGGGTGGGCACCAGGGCCCCGTGAGGGAAGGCCCGGCTGGAGCCCCGCGGGTGAGCCAGGAGGGGCCCCCGGGCTCCCCCGCGGCAGACGCCCCGCACGAGGGAAGGGGGTGGCAACCACAGCCACTTCCAAGGGGTATGTCGCGGGCAAGCGAAGGACGGGGGAAAGATGCGTGAAGGGAGGAAAAGGGGTCGGGGTTGGCCTGGGGCAGGGCACCCTTGGCACCGCTTTCCCACTAGCCTGGAAGCTGGGCACCGGCGCCCCACCGACGGCCCACGCCCCGAGGGCTCGGGAAGCCAGGTCCCAAGGGACGGGTGCCCCGGGAAAGCGCCTGGACCCCCCTGTGCCCGAGCCCCTTCCACCCTGGGTACAGGTGAGGGGCACCCACCTTGCGCATCATGTGGGCCGCGGCCTGCCAGCCCCGGGTGCCGATGTGCTTGTTGAAGGAGATGTTGAGGTGGGTGGCCGACTCGTAGTATTCGATCATGTCGAAGAGGGCCGAGGCGCCCTGTGGCACACACAACGGCGTTTAGGCTCAGGTGGAGGCAGGCCCAGGAGGCTAGGAGGTGGGGGCCACGCGACTAAGGGAAGGGGAGAGCCCTGACGCTGCCCGGGCACCTCCGGGTTCCGGGAACCAACCCGCCCGCTCCTGCCGGACTCCGTCTTTCTCTTACTCGCCACCACCCCCGAAGTCGGGCAGATCTGGCGCGTGACCAGGACAGGCCCTGGTGTTCCTGGGCCTCAGTTCTCCAGGAGCCCACCCACCGGGTCTCCCAGTGGCCTCCAAGTCTGGGGAGGCGAGGACACCTAGGCCTAAATGGGGAGGCTGCTTTCTGAAGGTTTCTTAAACTCTCCCCTACAGGTGCCGTTAGCCCCAGCAGGGGTTCCTGAAAAGGTTTCCGGTGGTCACACGGCTGCCCCCACTAAGGCCCAGCTCCCCAAGTCCCTCCCTTGCGTCAAGTCCCCTGCCTTTGGGGTGGGTCTCTGACACCCCATTTTCTGGGCCCCACCCCAGAGCCCCAATATTCCTCACACCCGCTCTGGTCACACTGGCTGTGTCCCCATCTTGTCCTTCAAGAGGCCCTGCCCAGCTGTTTTCCAAGGAGGCTCTTTTGCTGCAGCGCCCCCTCCTCCCCCCAAACCTCAGAGGGGCCAGAGGGCTCAGGGAACAGGTGAGGCGGTGGCAGGGGCTGCTCACATCTTCGTCCAGGTTTGTCTGCTCCAGGTCCACGACCTTGAACTGTAGCCTCTTGAAGACCTCTTCCAGGGCCTCACAGGTCTTGTAGTCGAGTTTCTCGCCTGGGACAAGACAGAGGGCCGGGCACGTCTAGTGCACCTGTGTGTGTATGTGTGTACTCACCTGCCCCGGGGGGTGGGGGCCGGAAACGCGGGCTCCAGGCCAGGGGAGGCTTATCGCGCCTGCCTCACGCCAGGGGGGGCGCCTGCCCCTGCCCCGGCTAACCTCCTCTTCCCGCAGGACCTGCCAGCCCAGACCCACCCCCCAAGGGTCCCGGCCTCTGTCCAGACACGCACCTTTCAGGTCCAGACAGTCGATGCGGTGCCCGAGATCTGTGAACTCCTGGGAGAATGGAGCAGATGGTGAAGACAGGAAGACACCCTCAGGAGCCAGGCTGGACCCTGACAGCGGGGCGGGCGGGGCTCTGATCCGGCTCCATTTCTGAGGTGGGGGCCGCGCGCAGGGCCTCAGAGAAGAGGGGCAGTTCTGCGCCCACAGGGCCCGGGCCAGGCAGCCGGGGCACAGTCCCTCCGCCCCAGCTGGGCATCTCTGGGGCGGGCATCCCAGGCAGAAGGAGCAGCCAGCACAAAGGCTGTGAAGCAGGTGCTGAGGCAGGGAAGGCTGACAGGCCTGGGGGTGAAGGCCAGGCCCCAGGCCCCACACAGCAAGCGGTCAGGTGTGGGCCTGCTGGGGGTCACGTTCTGTTCTTGGGGCTCCACACACATTAACCCGTGGGGCGGGTGCTGTGACAAAGCCATGCGCAGACAAAAGGCTCGGGGCCAGCCTTGCCTAAAGTCACTTGCTAGTGAGGGACAGGCTTGGTTGGAACCAGATGGTGGGCTCCAGGACCCACACTCTTGGCCACCACGCTGAGTGACTGTCTCTCCCTGGAGCTGCCGACAAGCCCTTCTGGAATTCTCCCAGAAACCCTTAAACCCAGTGAGCAGGAAGTCCCTAGCTGGATGGCAAGAGTGACTGCTCACAGTAATGCTAAGGGAACAACAACCCTGGAAACAAGCAACCTTGCAACATGCTGGAATGACCCATCCAGAGAGAGGACAGGCACCTTGTGGCACACGGCTACAGGGGGAACACGCCACAGGCACAGGAGTGCCCCGTTCACACAAAAGCGGAAGGTACCCTTGTGTCTGTGTAACTCTGGATAGTGAACTGGCCTCTTACAAACGCAGCACAGCAAAGGCCAGAGGACAAAGCCCCCAAGCTATCAACAGTGGGACTCCTGGGAAATGAGACTCGACTAAGAAGTGAAAGGTGGATTTTGTTTGTGCCTATAATATTTTAATTACAAAAAAAATCAGACACGGGCCGGTGGGTGGCTCAGTCGGCTGGGCGTTCGGCTCTTGGTTTCAGCCTGGGTCACGATCTCACGGTTTGTGGGGTCGAGCCTGGCATCAGGCTCTGGGCTGACAGTGCGGGACCTGCTTGGGGTTCTCTTTGTCCCCCTCTCTCTCTGCCCCTCCCAACTTGTGCTCTTTCTCAAACTAAATAAACTTTCAAAAAAAATCAGGCAAGGTATATATTGAACAGAGAATATAAAGAATAAATGTGCATGTTTCCCCTGGGGAAGAGAATTTCTTTGGGGAGTGATAGATATTTGAAATTCTTATTTTTTTCTTTTGTATTATTATTATCTTTAAATGTTTATTTTTGAGAGAGAGAATGCGCGTGCGTGTGGGGGAGGGGCAGAGAGAGAGGGAGGCGCAGACTCTGAAGCAGCCTCCAGGCTCCGAGCTGTCGCACAGAGCCCGACGCGGGGCTCGAACTCACGAACCGTGACATCATGACCTGAGCTGCAGTCGGACGCTTAACCCACTGAGCCGCCCAGGCGCCCCACATTCTCACTTTATATAGTTCCATACTGTTTAAATATTCATGAAGAGCCTGATTGCTTTCACAACCGAACAGAGGATTTTCCAGGATGTATTCACACGGGCCCTGGGCTGGGTGGCCAGGCTGGGCAGTGCTTTGTGCACCATCTCCTGCGCGGGGCAGGCAGAGGGGCCCAGAGGCTGCTGGGGGCCAGAGGGAGCCCGGCCTCCTCTCCCCGCCTCCCTGACCCGGGTACCTGGAGCTGCCGGAGGAGCTTCGGGATCTGTCTGCAGTTCAGCTTCTGGCAGGCCTGCTTGTAGGCACCAATGACCTCATCCACGGTCACGTTCTGGGCTGCGGGCACAGAGGACCCAGGCCTGTGACTCCCCACACCCCGGGCCCCCTCCACCCCCTCCCACCCCCGGGCCTCTGCCAGCGCTCCCTTCCCCCCACGCCAAGCCTCCACAACAAAATGCCCCTCCCAACGACCCACTGGGTTCTGTCTTCCGTTCAAGGGCCCTCGCTGCCACCGCTGCCCCGAGGTGCAGCCAAACGAGCCACGCCTTCCCTCCAAGTCTCCCCACGGCTCCTCGAGCAGCTTCACACAAACATCACGCAGCTAGTATCACAAAATTTCTCTGCTTGTCATTCGTCTCCCCCACTAGATGGGGAGCCCCGAAAGGGCAGGGCTGGGTCTATCTTTGTCACCACCTTGTCCCCATGCTGTCCAGCCTAGGGCCCAGAGCAGGTGTTCAGTTTGTGGGTTGTTTTTTTTTGTGGTTTTTTTTTTTTGTGGATAAGAGAACGAATCTGTACTTTGGTGCTATGAGAAGGCTGAGCCCAGAGAGGTGAAGCACCTTGCCCAAGGTCGCACAGCTGGTAAGTGGTGGAGCCAGGGACTGAACTCCGCTCTTAACTGTGATGCACGTGGCCTCCCAGACTCCCCACTCCTGCAACACCCTCAACAGCAAAACGTTCCCCAACAGCTACTTAGTGCTGGGCCTCGTCCCAGAGACACAGCAGCAGTCAGAGCAGACCGGGCACGGCCCTGTGTCCAGGGTAACAGCAGTGGCTCACAGAATGAAGGGATGTAGCCCAAACCCAACAGCGGCCCGGCACAGTCCTGGGGAAGCCCGGGGCCAGCCACCATGCCCCAGGCAAGGCTGGCCTCTCGGTCTGCACGGCTTTGCCTTCTCTGGATATCACACTAAAATGGAGATAAACAGTACGTGGCCTTTCGCGGCTAGCCTCTTTCGTGGAGCATAAAAGACTTTGAATTTTGCCCCTCTACCGTGCTGCACACGCGTTACACAGTCTGTTCGTCCATTCGCTGGATGAGACATTTGTGTTCTTTTCAGTTTCTATGACATACTGGATTCTGCCCCAGGGCAGCCAGGGAACAGGAGGCTCCGAGCAGGGGAGGGACAGAGTCAGGCCGAGAAGTCGATGCAGGACAGAGTCCTACACTTGGCTCCAGAACCCCATTCTCTCCGCTGCGCTGGGTGGGGGTGGGGCGCTGGAAGAAACTGACGCAGGTCCCGGCTGAGCCCTCACCACAGGCCACCACAGGCAGCCAGCAGCCTCCCCGGCGCATCACCTTCCCGCAGACCTGGTGAGGGCGTGAGCCTGGTGGCCCCCGGGGCAGGGGCAGGGGGAGGGGGGAGAGAGGAGGTGGGGGCAGGAGCTGGCCCTGCCAGGGAAGGCAGCCCTTGGGACTTGAGCCACGGCCTTGGGGAGTCCCACCAAGCTGGGTCCACTGGGCCCCCAGGGGTCCACAACTTGAGTGAGGAAATGGGACATCTCTACTTTCACTAAGTGAACTGAAATGAGATTGAGCCTTTCCTTCTTATTAACTTGGGCAACAGAGAGAGAGACAGAGAGAGGAGCATTTAGCAGCCCTGTGACTGTGTCATCAACCGCAACGACAGGTGCTTCCACGCCACGCAAGAGCCCTGCAGACTGTGGCGGCTCCTCACTACCTCCTGTTACTTTATGTGCCCAGGAGGAAGAACAGAAATCCTGGATTACAAGTTTAAAAAATCTCCAGCTGACTGTATTTTAATTGGTATCCTTTGTAACCCGACTTTATCTTTCGCCTTTAAGAGTCATCGCTCCAGTGCCTGGTTGGCTCAGACGGTGGAGCACGCGACTCCTGATCTCAGGGTTGTGAGTTCAAGCCCCATGTTGGGCGTAGGGCTTACTTAAAAAAAAATTTTGTTTTTTTCAATCACCATTCTGAAAAGTGGTGCGCGGGCTTTAACCAGGCAGCCAAAGGGCAAAAACTGCTCCCCTGGACAAGCTTGCTTCAAGAAAGGCCCCTAGGCCAAGGCTGTGTTGGCCTGGGCACCTCAGACGGGGATGAGGGCCTGAGCACACGTGGGGCCATCAGTAGCAGCTCTCAGGGCCCCAGACAGCCTACAGGAAATAAGCCTCCTAAGCAACCTCTCAAGCTGCCATCAGTCCTTGAGGTGTTCAGTTCTGACATCCCTTCCTCCAGGAAGCCCTTCCTGACCGTCCAGGCTGGGCCAGGCTCCTCCCCTTCTAGCTCCACCCTCCCAGCCCTGCCAGCTGGGTCGATCTGTGTTCAGAGGAGCCCCCTGAGAAGCTTGAAGCCCGGGGTCTCGAACCGGCCTCCTCCACACCAGCCACAGCTGCCGTCTGGCCACCCCTTCAGCCAGGGGTCCATGGGGTATACATGCAGCACGGCCTCACACAAGATCACAGCCAGGGCTCAGAGAGGTCGCATCCGCCCACTCACTCACAGAAGGGGAAACAGAGCGGGAGGCAGGGCTGGACGGACGCGGAGAAGTGGGAGAGCCCCCAGGGCCCAGAATGACCGGGCGCCCTCTGCTGGTAAGAACGACAACTGCAGCTTGTCATTCTCTGATGCTGGGACACACTTTGGTGGGGGGGGGGGGGGCGGACGGCCCAGGGGAAAGACACTAAAGGCACAAGAGCGCGGGGATTCGGTCAGTCCACAGCAGTCTGAGGGCACCCCTGCCCCACCTCGGTTACCCCAACATCGCCAGCGGCACGCCCCGAGGCCCGGCACGGCGCCGGCAGGCTCGGGAGTGACCTTACATGTGGGGGCTTCAGGCGCGTGTTAAGAAAAGGAAACTACTGCGAATTGCTTGCGGATGATGAGATGAAACGTATTCAAATAATAATAAAAAAAAAGAACCAACTTAAGAAAAACTGGTAAGGAAGCGGCAGTAGGGGGGTCCGGAGAAGGAGCGTGCAGCATTTACACAGCACTTCTTTCCGCTGGGCCAGGTGCCGCCCCGAGCACTTCAGAAGCCAGCGAAACCGGACTGGCCCCTCCACACACCGGCTCATCTGTGACGCTGTGGCCAAACGGTCGAGGGGAGAACACGGCGGAGGCCTGGCGTCCGCGGAGGGAGAGAGACAAAGCTTCCCAGACCCCGCGCGGGGCCTCCAGCCTCGGGTCATCCGCCCCAAGACTTCCACAACCTTAAGGAACCGCACGGGCATCGCCACGGCACGAACGGGGGGCGGGCGTGAGTCAGCGGGCTCAGCAGTCACCCCGCAGGGGCCTGGAGGCCTCCCCAGAGGCCGCAGACGCCCCGAGGCGCTGGGCCCAGGGGACGGGGAGCAGGGCCGCAGAGCGGTGAAGGCACGACTGCTGTCTGAGTGACCGGGGCAAGACTCCTTGCTGCCTCCCTCCTGGCACTCCTGGGTAGGGCTCCCGAGTCTCCACCTGAGACACCGGTCCCGAAAAGCGGTTAAGAACACAGGCTGCGGGGGACGCCTGGGTGGCTCGGTTGGTTAGACGGCCGACTTGGGCTCTCAGGTTACGATCCCGCCGTCCGTGAGTTCGAGCCCTGCGTCGGGCTCTACGCTGACAGCTCAGAGCCTGCTTCCAATTCTGTGTCCCCCTTCTCTCTCTGCCCCTCCCTGACTCGTGATCTCTCTCGCTGTCTCAAAAATAAATGTTAAAAAAAATTAAAAAAAAAAAAAAAAAAAAAAAAAAAAGAAACAGGCCCTGAGGCCACCAAGGTGGCTCAGTCGGTTGAGCGTCTGACTTCCGCTCAGGTCATGATCTCATGGTTTGTGAGTTCAAGCCCCGCATCGGGTTCTGTGCTGACAGCTCAGAGCCTGGAGCCTGTTTCAGATTCTGTGTCTCCCTCTCTCTCTGCCCCTGTCCCACTCGTACTCTGTCTCTCTCTCTCTCTCAAAAATAAATAAAAACATTAAAAAAAATAAAGAATAAATAAACATTAAAAAAACAAAACAAAACACAACACAGGCTCTGGAGCCACAGTGCCTGGGGTTGGATCCCGACTCCTAATTTAAAACTCTTGTGACTTCGAGGGGTTTCTGGGTGGCTCAGTCGGATGAACATCTAGCTGACTCTTGATTTCAGCTCAGGTCATGATCTCACGGTTCCTGAGTTTGAGCCTTGCCTCGGGCTCCATACTGACAGTGTGGAGCCTCCTTGGCATTCTCTTTCTGTCTCTCTCAAAATAAATAAGCTTCAAAAAACAAACTAACTCTGCCTCTGAGCAAAGCAATTTAACCTCTGTGCCTCAATCGCCTTACCCGTAAAATGGGAGGAGGGTGACTAACTCCTCAGGTAACTGGTGATTGAGTGAGTACAAGTTCATCCCTCAGACCAGGGCGTGGCCAACTCACAGGTGCACATTAAACACCAGCCATCACTGTCGTGTCGCCCCCACTGGAAAGGAGGGACCCAGGAAAGGCATACAGGCACCTGTCCCTTATGGAATGGTTGGTGAGGCTGGGCGCACACATGTATATAGGAGGGAGGAAGGGGGACAGGCGTGCGCACGCGTGTCTGTGTGTGTGTCTCAGGTCAGGGCTCCGATGTGTTCACTCAACTCCCAAGTCCAACGCCCTGGAAGTCCCATTCAAGCAGCGGCTGGAGTTCAAGTGGTCGTCAGAGGAGGGGACGGTGACGAACGAGGAAGAGAGTGTGCATGCGTGCCAGGAAAGGTATATCCAGAGGTTGTAAGAAACCCCGCGCTCAGTCCTTGTCCTGGTGAGGCTGCGGCAAACGGGTGTGGCCACCTCTTCGCCTCTCTGGAAGGGGCATCGGCAGGGTCTCGGGAGACGAGGAACGTGAGGGCACTCGCTAAGAGGCCGCACAGAGCCAGAGGTGACTGAGCAGGAGACGCGACTGGACAAAGAGGACGCGGAAGGCGGTGGCCGCCACTTCCAGGTCCTGGGAAGTCACTGTGTGTGAGGCGCGACGCTGGGCACTTTCTAGGCACAGGTTCACTCAGCCAGCTTGGAGACGCGAGGCTGGCACAGTTACGACCCCGTTTCCTACTAAGGGGAGGCCGGCCCAGAGAGCGTGCGTCTTCTGTGCAAGGGCCCGGGGCCAGGACTGGAACACACGTCCAGATCTGCACTGGTCTGAAACCAGAGCATGGCTGCTTCTACTACTTTGGCCTGAGGAGGAAGGTACCAGGGGGAAGAGGCAGGCTGTGGGGGACCCCTGGGCGCGGGGTGGGACAAGGCGTCAGCTCTGGGGAGGGAGGCTGCCGTGTGGCAGCTGGCAGGCGGGGTCTCCCGCAGGGGTGAGGCTCTGCGGCACGCCCCGGCAGCTGGTGCCAGTCTCCCAGGAAGAGGCTGTGGGGCCCGCGGAGCCTGCCTCCCCCCTCCCAGCTGCTACAGCCCTCACAAAGGGAGGGAGAGAAACCCGACCCAGGCATCAGGTGACAGGCAGAGAGACATCTGTCTGGTCCCTCGCTCTTGTCTGCACATACTTGCGAAGGCACCCACGAGATGCAAGGAGAGGCTGGGCACCAGGGGGCGGCAATGACTCAGGCCATCCCTGCCAGCCTGGAGCTAGTGGGAGAGAGAAGACACAGTCATCCAAGTGGGAGTCAAAAACCAGGAAGCCACAGTGTCGGGGGGAGAGGGAAGGGGACAAGGCAGATATGAACAGAGCAGTGGGCAGCGGCCCCTGGGAGGGGTAGGTGTGACAGAGTGCCAGCAGGCATGGCAAGATCCAGGACACCAGGAGGCGGCGCATGGGAGGGAGGCGGGGGGCAGCGAGGGCTCGACCCCCTGCATGAGACAGGAGCCCCCAGGCTGGGCACAGGGCAGTGACGGGAGCTCCTGGTGCCGTCCCAGGATCCCAGTGGGACCAACCGCATTACCTCCGCTCTCCACTGTCCTCCCCAAAGGTTCCAAGAGTGGACAGTGGCCTGTCCCTAGCCGCTGTCACAGGGATTGGCTGAGGCAGACCCTTATAGAACCAGCCACAGCCAGTCACAGGGACTAAGCTGGAACTGTCCAGAAGGAAGGGCTCTCCTCTGCAGGGGTGGGGCTGAGGTTACCTCTCATTTCTGGAGCTGCTGGCGGCCATCCTGGCATCCACCAGGAGGAGAGGGCCTCCTGAGCCGACTCAGAGGAAAGGTGAGCTCAGACATTTGAGACCCTGGACCCAGCCAGGCCTGAAGCCTATTTAGGAGGACCCCTCGGGTCCATAAGCCAACAAGTGCTCCCTTTCTGCTTCAGCCCCTCGGAGTTCGGCTTCTAATCCGGGACGATTCCAAGTTAGGTGGCCTCTGGCCGTTCGCCCGGTGAACACCTCCTGAGGCCTGTCACATGCCAAGCTCGGTGCTGCACGGGGAGAAAGGGGCGACTCCGACCCGGTCCCTGCCCTAAGAGGGCTCTGTGAACGTTCCAGACCGAGCTGAGATGAGGCAGTCAGAAGGGAGCCAGCTCTCAGAGGCCCCTTCTTTCTCCCTGGGCTCTGTGCTCCAGCCACCCCCACGACATCTCAGCCCCGCCCATTTTGAGTTGTCACTGTCTGGACACAGGCCTGTCTCCCACCCACCAGACTGGGAGCCCTGGGAAGACAGGGGAGGGGCAGGGGGGTCCAGGCTGTGTCCCCAACGCTGCCCTGCATGGGGGCCAGACGCATGAGGGGCTGACAGACAGCGGAAGGGGCTCACACCTGGCCGCTGTGCTAGGCCTCAAAGCGGACAGGGGCTCTGAGCAGGAGGGGCCCACCCGTCCCGGCGGGAGACACTATTGCGGAGGCCGGGACGAGGGCCTCCCGGACCAGGAAGCCTGAAGGGAGGAGAGGGGTGCTGGGGCGCCGGGGCACAGGCCGTGCCAGCAACTACCCACCTTGAGACAGAGCGCTCCTTGCACAGAACAGCAGGAACTCTTTAGTTCCCCTGCTTCCCCACCACCGTTCGTCCTCGTCACAATCCCGCAGAGGGGACATCTCTGGCCCACTACCCACTACGCAGAGAAGGAAACCTCCCGTAACGCTGAATGCTCTCCTGAGGTCATGAAGCAGGGAAGAGGCAGAGGGAGGGTCAAAGCGGGATAGGACGGTCCCTGTCCTACCTTGAGGTCCTGAGGTCCTCAGGCCCTCAGCTTCAGGCCGGACTGACGGGTTTGAGGGCCCAGAAATGCAGCCTTCTCTAACATCGGGCAGGGAGGCTGCCGGAGGGATTCATCTTTCTCTTTAGAGTTTCTTGGATCTACAGAGCCAGTCTTGTCCCTCAGTAGCACCTCTGGGGCTCCTCACGGTGCCTGCTGAGACCTGAGTGGCTGCGGCGGCTGAGCCTGAGACATATCGGTGGGGGGACCGGCCCGGGGTGCTCCCGCCCCCTGGGCCGGCCTTCTCCCCTCCCCACAAGTCCCCCCAGTAAGCAGCCACCAATCCCCACTGGCCCTGTCCCAGAGCCTCCCTGCACGGTGAGGGAGACGAAGCAGGAAGCAATCCCAGAACAGCCGCATAGGGTAGGGAGGGAACACGGGAGCAGGGAGGATGGGCGGACTGGGATCTGCTGGAAGAGAACACATAGAAAAGTCTCACAGGGAAGGACCTGAAGAGAGACGGCAGAGAGAAAGGCAACCTGGCCAGAGGGAATGTTGGGAACAGGTACAGGCATGGGGACTGCACAATGCACGTGGGCAGTAAGCCACGCGATCAGGAGGGCCCGGGGGGGTGTGAGAAGAGGGGGTTTGGCAAAGACGCTGGGGGGGGCACCCATGGAGGGTCTCAGTCACGGAGCATGGGACAGGGGTATCATCCTGGAGGCGTGGGTGGCAAAGCCCACACACAGAAGAGGCAGGAGAGCAGAAGTGGCTCAGTGGTCAAGGTCCCCACTCAATCCTTGTCCGCGACAGAGCCATCTATTCACAAGGCCTCAGGGCCTCTCTACCCGCCGCCCCTCTGCCCACAGTGCTCTTCCACCTCCTGCCTCGGTGGTTCTCTCCCTCCCCACCTGCAAATCTCTGCTCCAACGTCACCTCGTCAGAGGCCTTCCCTGATCACCCTACGCAAACAGTCCCCTTTGTCCATCCCTGCATCCTGCTTCATTCTCTGTGTGGTACTTTTCACGACCCAACAAAGCTTTATAATCTGTCTGCTTAATTACATGCAACGAGGGGAAGGATTTCACTGCTTCTGTTCAGTGAAGTATCCCCAGAAGGGTATGCACTGGGCACACAGTAGGTGCTCGAGAAACATTTGTTGATGGAACAAACAAACAGAGCTGGGGAGAAGAGTGGGTCTCTGGAGTCTGAGTCCCCGCTTCCACGCAGGCCAGCTGAGCTGCATGAACTTGGGAAAGGTTCCTTCTCTCTTGGGCGCCCCGCAGGCAGGCAGGGAGGACGTACCTGCAGGGAGGTCACGGACGGGCATGCTTAGCCCAGAGCTGACCAGGGCGAATGCCCTCCAAGCATCTTGACCAGGCAACGAGTCCTTCCCGCGCTCCTGAAATGCCACACACAACCCTCCTATGGCCCGGGCTGCCCCCAGGTGGGGCAAGGGGCAGGACAGCGGCAGGGCGACACAAGGCCGCCTAGAGCCTGACACAGGGAAGAGGTAGAGAGCACCCCCAAGGCTTTCTGAGGGGCCCTGTGCGCCTGAGGCCCCACCACCTCCGCAGTCCCCGTCCCCGCAAAGCCAGGTACATTATGCTGCCCACGTGCAGACAGATCTCCCTCGTTCCCACCTCCAAGCCCCTACCCACATCTCTCCCTGGGCACACGGTCCGAGGGGCCTCTCTGGTGCTTTGTGGAGCCATCACTCTGCAACTACTCCCAGACTGATCTCCAAGCCTGATCTCGCTGATGCCTCCAAACAGCCCTGGGAAGCTTTCCAGAAGAGGTCTGGAGGGGGGAAGTGACTTGCCCGAGGACACTCTTCTGGCTGGAAGAGGAGAGGCAGGGTCTGACCCTCCACTGCCGTCCTCCGCCTCTGCCTTCCTGACCCCTGGGCTGGCTCCTCGAGCGGGGCGCCCTTCGCCGTGGGCACTTATCTACTCCGCCAGCCTCGCAGGGGGCCTCTTCCAGCCTGCTCCCCAAAGCAGAAATCCACTTATCACGCACATTCACTTATCAGGCAGGCCAGCAGCCACACGCTAGACGGCAAGTGCTGGGGACCCCAGGAAGCGGGAGCGCCCTGAAGCGGCTGGTGAATGTGCCAGGCGGAACAAGCCCTTCCAAAGGCAATCCGGCAATACCTGTCAGAATTCCAAAATCCGAACGCGGACGCCCTTTGGTCAGCCATTCCACCCGCGGAGAAGCAAAGTTACGTGCCTGTCGGCTCATTCGCTGCGGCGGCGTCTGCAGTCGCAGAGCGGGAACCCACAGCACTCACCGTCCACCGACAGGCGAGCAGCTGATAAAGGCCCAGTCCGCTCAGGCACCAGAACCCGTTGTGGCCATAGAGAACGAGGACGCTTGCTCTGGGCCAACAAGGAACAACATCCAAGATACGCTAAATGAAAGAAAGCAAGGCGCAGGATAGCGTGCTTGTGAACTAGGGAAAAATGAAACTCTGCTCACTGTTAACAAGCAAACTGACACAGGGGGCGGCCTGGTTGGCTCAGCTGGTGGAGCATGACACCCCTGATCTCGGAGTTGTGAGTTCGAGCCCCATGTTGGGTGTAGCGGTTACTTACAAAAACACGACACAACACAACACAACGCAGAGATGGAGTGGCAAGCGAAGCAGCTCAGGAATCAGGGAACGGAGGCACCCGGCCCCCTCACCAGGCTTCCCGGCTGCCCGCACAGACGCAATAAAAAGTTAAACGCCCTCTTACCCACGTCAGTTACAACCCCTGATGCCCTGGGCTTCGCAGCCACTGCCCCTGGGGGAAGACCCTCTACCCTGCAGGGCTGTGAGCTGCCCCCAGGACCTGGCAGAGATCAGCACACTACGGGGGGCTCTGGAGGCCAGCCGCTGGGGGCCCCGGAGGCCTGACACAGAGCGGGGCGGTGACATGGCCCAGACAGAGGGGAGGGGAGCAGCTGCCTCGGCCAGTGGGCGGTGGGCCAGCCGGGTACTTCCAGCAGCTCTGCCTATTTGGGAAAACCTCTGTCTGTGACTCTTCAGGAAGAGCGAAGGAACACTGGTCACGGGCAAGTCTTCCCAGTGAGCAACCGTTCAAGCTTCCTCCATCCCCACCAGCCTTTCAGGAGCTCAGAGGCACCAGGGGAGTGTGCAGCTGGAAAGCGTGCAGCTCAGGAAGCGACACCTGGCCCAGCAGAGGGGGCCCTTCCCACCGACACATGTCCTCGAGTCCAGGGACATCACCGCAGCGTCTCCAGTAAATGTCTGCGAATGAACGAATGTGATGGCTCGAGCCGAGCAACGTCTCCCTTCCCTTCTCCCCAGAGACCCACGGGACCAAGGGGAGGAGACCCTGACTGTGTCGCCAGACAGGAGGCCCTTCAGGAGAGGCTGGGATGGCACAACCAGCTAGGAAAGGCCCAGGGCCCTTTGCAGGGCCGCGGAAGGACCTGCCCGCTCCGCTGAAGGGCACAGACGGCAGGTGCCCTGGGCTTGCCCTGCCCCCCCCTCCCCCACCCTGACCTTCCAAGCCACTTGGCCCAACTGAATGAAGATCCTGTTACAGAAACACCTGAGGTCAGAGGATGCCTATGGCTTTCCAAGTCTCTCGGGACAGAGGGAGGAGGCCAGGACCTCCGGGGCGGGGGGGGGGGGGGGGGGGGGTGGCGGCTACAGAGCCTCACACACAGCAGGAGCTTGACAAGGTCAATGGTGGATGAAGGGGGAAGTCACGCCTCAATCCTGGGCCCCCAGTAGCACAGGGCACGCTAAATACCCAAGACCCAGGCTGTATGATGGGCAAATTTTCTTTTAAAATTTATGTTTATTTTTGAGAGAGAGAGCGAGAGAGCCCACGAGCGAGCAGGGAAGGGGCAGAGAGAGAGGGAAACACAGAATCTGAACAGACTCCAGGCTCGGAGCTGTCAGCACAGACCCCAACACGGGGCTCCAACTCACAAACTGTGAGATCATGACCTGAGCCGAAGTCAGATGCTTGACTGAGCCACCCCGGCGCCCGGTCAGGCAACTTTTAATTCTAAGTTATTATCAGTAACCACAGCTAACGCTGAGTATTTTACATATGTTACTTCATTTACTGTTCTCAACAACGCTGAGGTAGATCATCCCTATTTTTCAAGTGGGGAAACAGAGACAGGGGAAAACTAACGAGCCTGTCCATGGTCACAGAGCCAATAAAGAGGTAAGATTCAAGACCAACAGTCTGCCTCCACAGTCCTTGCTTTTTAACACGTTTGACCACCTTTCTGATCACAACCACCGTTTCGGGTGCAGACACGCCTCTCCCACCCTTTCCAGAAGGGGAGACTGAGGCTCAGGGAGGGGAGAGCACTTGCCAAAGGCACACAGCTAAGGCAGGGAGGACCATGCAGACAGGCCTGCCTTCAAAGACCAATTCATCAGGCGCGAGTAGGGGCTGACCGGGCCCCCGTGAAACAGCTGTGACACTCAGTCTCACGTAGGCCAGGTGCCCGCCCACCAGCCTCACTCCCGTGTTCTTTATCCCAGCCCTTGGCTCATTGGCTTCCACCTGCTTCTGTTGGTCTAAAACGGCCGTGCAGGCTGCTTGGCCAACTTCTCTCTCCCCTCCCCTTCTGGACAGCGAGCCTGTTAAGGCAGGGCCAGGTTTGTCTTGGCCGCTGCTGTGTCCCCAGCACAGGACGGGGCACAGAGCTCGATGCTGGCTGGCTGACTGCCGGAACCAGCAAGAAAACACATCGAATCCCATGGTGAGCGGAGACTCATGGCACCCACAGAACCCAAGTGCCCCAGGCTGCCCCACTAACCGAGGGTTTTCTGCTGGGATGGGTGTGTGTGTATGTGGGGGGGTCCCGGGGCCTCCATGAGCCCCCGTCTAGAAGGGGCTCCCCCAAAGGCATGTGTGTGTCTGAGAACACGGGTGACTTTCCACCTCATAACCGGAATGCACCTTCTCACCCCACAGAACAGCACAGCCTGGTAGTTGAGGGCATGGCCTTCGGGGTCTGACTGTACCGGGGTGTGTGCAGAGCCCGGGCCCCCTTCTCTGACATCTTCTCCCTACCCCCACAAGGAGAAGACAGGCCCTCGTAGGCCCCATTGGGCAGGAAGGATGTGGACTTTGGCTAAGCCTGCATGAACCGCCTGGGGCAGGCACCCGGACCGATCGGTCCCACCCCAGCCACCAGGAAGGCCAGGCTTGTTTGGCCCGCGACCAGACAGAAAGAGAAACAAATCAGGAGTGCATGTGGCCCAGACAGCTAGTGCCAGTCTTGGTTCCTGTTGGCTTTCAGGACCCCTGGGAACTGGCAGAGGACCCCGTGTCCTCCCAACGAACACCCTCATTTACCTCATGCAGCTCCAAGTGAATTCTGACCCTGACAACTTGAACAGACCCCAACTGTCACGGGAGAGGGCCTCATCTCCCCAAGGTTGAGTCTCCTCATCTAGAAAATGGAGCCAATGAGACTAAGACACACACACACGGAGGCTTCTAGAAGCAGCCACCGAGAGCGCTTGTGTACAACATCTGGCGCGGGGTTGGCTGCTGCTTGGTCAACAGCAGCCGGTCGTCACCGGGCCCGGGCCTGACACCCTGGCAACAGCTCGGAGTGGGTGCTGGATGAACAAAGGGCAAACAAAGTGACCGGCTCCAGCCAGAGGCTCACGGAGCACTTGCTCCCAGCTAGCTGCCGCCACCTGTCCGCTGCCACCCGGCTCAGAAATACCGGTTACCCACTCCCACTGGCCCGTAGGCAAATATTTACCCAGGGCCGGGCTCCTGAGGGCGCTGAAGTGAGGACTTGGGGACAAGTGAGCACCAAGACAGTGGCCGAGAAAGCAGGCTCGGGGACGAGGAGGTGGAGGAACCCAGCCCGGGCTGACTGCCTCCCACTCAGGGGTGGCTGTGGCCCTGGGGGCGGTGCAGCGCCATTCCTCAGTCTACCCGGCCGTAAAGGGGAGATGCTGCTTCCTGTCTCGCAGCTCTGCCACGGAGAGTCAAGTGCACCGGAGGGAAAGCCCTCTGCCCGGTGCCCCAGGCAGGACTGCTAGCTACTGCAGCGGCTGAAGGAGCCGGGCTCCCAGGGTGACTTCCGGGCTTACCTCGGACTAGCCAGGTGAGCCGGCCTTAAGCTGTGCATCTCAGGGTCCCCCCTTCATCTGTACAATGGCACAGTGATTCTTCCTACCTCCTGGGATAGGAGAAGGACAGAAGGAGCTACAGCGTCCTGTGGGCGCTTAGCGCCCCACCAGCACCCTCTGGGACTGCACGGCTCCTACTCAGTCCGCTTTTTGTGAGGGTTCGCGCAGACCTCTTCAAGAGAACACCGACGCCCACTCTCTAACTCCCAGGGGCCGGGCAGACCTCACACTTCTCTAGGCACCTCTGCCCCAGCCCTGCACGCTGTCAGCAGAGCCAGATGTTGGGCAGTGTGACAAGACTCTAAAGTGTCAAGGGCGAGGGCTGTATCCTCTCTATCTGCCACAGAGCAGAGCACAGGCCCAAGCATCTGTGTGCTCAGCCACCTGGGGGCATGCTGGGCTTTGAGCCTGGTGGTCCTGGGGCTCAGGCCTACCTCCGACAAGTGCCCAATACTGGACTCCTCTCCCCACCCCCCTTTTGAAAAAAACTTTTTAGTAAGCTCTCCACCCGACACGGGGCTCAAACTCACGACCCCGAGATCAGGAGTCACATGCTCGACCAAATGGGTCAGCCAGGCATCCCGCCGTTTCTTCCTCTTAATCCCACCTGCCTCGAGGTGCCCACAAGACACTCAAGGGTGCGTGCGTGTCTCAGCAGTAACTCCACAGATCCTTCACCGAACACCTGCCCCGGGCCCCACTCTGTGTGGAGTGATGCTGGACACAGCACCCCAAACAGCTCTCATCCCTATCCACACAGGGATCCCAGGCCAGGAGGGGAGAGAGACCCATCTCCGGACGGTAATGGCAATGACCCAGAGTGGGCAGGGCTGGGGCCGAGGAGCCTGGGAGAGCGCCTGGCCCCATCTAGGAGTCAGAGAGGGCTTCCTGGAGGAGGGGCTACCTAACACCACTAATCACCCACGCACAGGGACCGGGTCGCCTTCACCACTGCACTTGGCACATGGCAGGTGCTCCATAGGTATCTGCTGAAGGAAAGACAGCGGGGAAGGAGAGCCTGGAAGAATGAGCAGGAGCTAGCCCTCTTCCCGGAGGGAAGAGCCACCGGGGAGTTGGCCATGACATATGAAGCTGCACAGATCCACCAACTGCAAGCAGCAATTCCACTCCTAGGTCTACACCCTAGACAAATTCTTGCTCGCAACCCCGGTGTTACGTACCAGGAAGGTCACAGCTGCACCAGTCTGTCATACCAAAAAGCAGAAACAGCTCAACCGTCCACCAACACCACAATGGACAACCTAAGGCACGGTCACACAATGGAAGATTCTAGAGCACCTACATGGATAAACCAGGGAAATATAACGTCGGGAGTAAAATCAAGACCCAGGAGTCCACCCACAACACGACGCCATTTTTATAAAACTCAAAAACAAGCAAAACTAAAGACCATACTTTTCAGCGCACGCACACACACACAACTTGAAAAAGGGGCGCCTGGCTGGCTCAGTCCGAGGAGCACGTGACTCTTGATCCTGGGGTTTGAAGTTCGAGCACCACGCTGGGTGCAGAGATTACTTAAAAATAAAATCGTGTAGCGCCTGGGTGGCTCAGTCAGTTAAGCGTCTGACTCTTGATTTTGGCTCAGGTCATGATCTCACAGTTTGTGGGACTGAGCCCCGCATCAGGCTCTGTGCTGACAGAGTGGAGCTTGCTTGGGATTCTTTCTCCCCCCATCCCCCTCTCTCAAAATAAATAAATAAATAAATCAAACAAAAATAAATAAATAAAATCTTAAAAACAACCCCACAAGGCACGACAGTCATAACATTCAGACACTCAGAACACAAGTCTCCGAGCTCTGGGGCTCCACCCTCCCACCCAGAAGTAGAGGTGAGTTAATAGCCATGTTCTCATCCCCAAATTGGGAGGTAGGCTCAGAGGTCCTCATTACAATTACATTTCAACTTATGTGTCTGTTACACATATAGTTCATATGCCCAGAAAAAAATTTAATAACGATAATTTAAAAACCAGAGAGAGGGAGAAGAGCACTGCAGCAGAGGGAATAGCTTGTGCAAACACTCTGGGGAGACAGAGCTGATGGTGCCTCTGGGGAACTGAAGGTCATTGTCAGGGTCAAATGAAGCAAACGGGCAAGGGACCCAGGAGAGGGCTGGGGGCAGCGACGTGCTTGAGAAAGGTCTGTGAGTCACTCAGTGGCTCACGGCTTCTCATCACTGCCACCCACTGAAATCCCAGGTAGGCTATGGGACACACTTGGTGAAGGTGGCCTGTAAGAAAGTGGGTGTCCATCAGGGGACAGCCAGTCCTGCCAGGACCAAGCGGGCTATTTCAGGCTGCCTGCCTCAGGCTTCCGGTCAGGGGTACCAGATGGCCAGCTGGATTTGGAGGCACTGGGGGAGTTTTAGTTCAGAATTAAAATCAAGTTACTGTGAGCTGTTTACTGGTCCAGCAAAGGCTCTGGGGATGGAAACTGGGTGCCTGGAACTTCTCAGCACCCATCCTGAGTTGTCCATGTGTGGAAGGTGAACAACACCACAACCTTCGTGAGGTCTGTTTGGGAACTAAAGGGTATATTTATTCCTTGATCCTCTACCAAATGACCTAGGCTGGGCAGACAACGGAGAACAAAACATTTTGATCCCTGCCCTCGGGGAGTAATTGCTAGGAGGACAAATACACATACAATTAAAAAGAGCAAGTTATGGGGCGCCTGGGTAGCTCAGTCAGCTAAGCTTCTGACTCTTGGGTTAGGCTCAGGTCATGATCTCATGGTTTGTGAGTTCAAGCCCCACATGGGGCTCTGTGCTGACAGTGTGGAGCCTGCTGGGGATTCTCTCTCTCTCCTTCACTCTCTCTCTCTGCCCCTCCTCCACGTGTGTGTGTGTGTGTGTGTGTGTGTGTACGCACGTGCACGCGCTCACTCTCTCTCAAAATAAATAAATAAACTTAAAAAAACCCCAACAAGTTATTAGGGGGAAAACATCACTCCTATAGGAAAAACAGGGGCATATAAACTTAGACAGGAGGGCGCAGTTAGGAAAGACCTGTAAGAGAGAAGAACATGTAAGCTGAAACCTACAAGATGAGTAAGGGTCAGAAATTCATTCATTCCTTCAAATATCCCTCTCGTGTCTATTCCGGGTGGGCCTGGCCCTATTCCAGATGCCAGGGCTGCCATGGCGAACACCCCCATCAGACAATCCCTTCCCCAAGCCGCTTACACTGGAGCTGGGGAGGGGGAGGGGGGCACAAGACAGTAGTCGATGTAAACCAGCAGTAAGCACACGAAAGTTGGGGAAAGCCTCCCCGGCAGAGGAAAGAGGCAGCGCAGGGGCCTGGCACGTGGGTGCTGGAGCAAAACCCAGGGATCCGGGGGGGCAACAGGAGATGAGGCAGGAGAAGCACAGTCCGCAGAGCCAGGAAATGTGAGTCTACAGGGAGCGGGGAGCTGCTCAGGGCTGATGGCGTATGATAAAGGGGACCCTCACGCACAGCATGCCGACAACACGCCGGCCCCGGCCACCGCAGGAGCTGGAGTCTGGGCTTCTGGGACTTGTTGAGGCTCTGCCAGCTGCGGCAGAGTGGATGTGCCCGGGGACCGAGGCGGGGCCGCTCTGCCTTCTGCCACCTTCTGCAAAGGAGTGCGACCTCAGGAAGCCACTGATGGCCCAAGTCACAAAGTGAGGCTTCACCTGGTCTGTCGGCCCGGTGCTCGGCAAACAGTGGCTGTAGTTGTGTTTGCAGGGGACCCTCCCTACGACCTACTGTTGCTCCACCCAGGCCTGGCTGCCACTAAAGTGCCCTCCGCTTACGCCGCACTGCTGCTAGGACCCGGGCTGATACCACCTCATCTGCTCTTGGACTTGGCCGCCAGAACTCCTCCACCTGGAGCTGCTCCGGCTGGGATGGGTGCCCTGCTATGCAGATCCAGTGAAATAGCAAGGGAGAAAATGATTCTTTTTTGAGAGAGAGAGAGAGACCGCTCACGTGTACAAATGGGGAAGGGGGGAGGGAGAGAGAGAGACAGAAAGAGAGAGAGAGGGAGAGAGAGAGACAATCGAGCAGGCTCCATGCCCATGCGGGGGCTCGATCTCATGACCTGTGAGATCATGACCTGAGCTGAAATCAAGAGTCAGATGCTTAACTGACTAAGCCACTCAGATACCCCAAAAATGATTTTTTTAAGAAGGAAAGAGGGGTGCCTGACTGGTTCAGTCGGTGGAACATGCAACTCTTGACCTCAGGGTTTTAAGTTTGAGCCCCATGTTGGCTATAGAGACTACTTAAAAAGAAAATCTTTAGGGGCACCTTGATGGCTCAATCGGTTAAGTGTTTGACCTTGGCTCAGGACGTGCTCTCACAGTTTGAGTTCGAGCCCCACACCCAGCTCTCTGCTGTCAGCGCAAAGCCCACTTCGGATCCTCTGTCTCTCTCTCCCTCTGCCTTGTGCTTTCTCTCTCTCTCAAAAATAAACAAACATTAGAAAATAAATAAATAGGGGCGCCTGGGTGGCGCAGTCGGTTAAGCGTCCGACTTCAGCCAGGTCACGATCTCGCGGTCCGTGAGTTCGAGCCCCCGCGTCAGGCTCTGGGCTGATGGCTCAGAGCCTGGAGCCTGTTTCCGATTCTGTGTCTCCCTCTCTCTCTGACCCTCCCCCGTTCATGCTCTGTCTCTCTCTGTCCCAAAAATAAATAAACGTTGAAAAAAAAAAAATTTAAGAAAATAAATAAATAAAATCTTTAAAAAGAGAGAGAGAAGGAAAGAGGTGTCCTGCTCCACTCCCCAGCCTTCCCAGCAAGGCAAATGCTACGTGAGGAAAAATATACCAGTACGATGAAACTCCAAAGAGCCAGTATTTTCAATAGGGAAGGAGTCCTTACAAAAGGTCCCGAAACAAAAATGGGAAAGAGCATGAAGGAGGAATTTTATGTGGTTAACGATAAACAGGTTAACTACCAAAAGAACGCTCATTAAAACAAGACACCATCCTGGTATGAAGATATCCAAATGGAAATACTATTCCTTCACGCATCCAAAAAAGAAAATCAAGAGATAAAACCAAGTCCTGTCTTTCAGGGCTTACAGTCCCAGGCGGGCACGGATGGTACACCTCATCTAGGGTTTCAAAGGTTCCTACCCTCTGACCTGGTAAAACCACCTTCTAAGAATTTCTTCTGAGAAAGCTCCCTGTAAGGAACACAAAGATTTATGGACGAGGATGAACATCGCTGCATTATTTATGCTACCGAAAATGGGAAAGGACCCAAATGCTCAGCAATGTGGAAATGGCTAGAAGCAATGACAGTGGCCCAATGATGTATTTTAATCATGCTTTTTGAAAAATGGGAAAATGAAGTGAAAACACAGGATATTCAACCGTACAGAGTATCCTCCTAGTTTTATTTTTATCTGTGGCAGCGCATCTAGTCACAGAAAAGAGATGGAAAGGAAATGCTCTGGCATTTAATGTTGAAAACATTCCAGGTGGTGCAAATCATTTCTCCGGTAAGAGTCTTGCATCTAGAATATGCACAGAACTCGTACAACTCGATAATAAAAAGACAGACAATCTAATTTTAAAACAGGCGAAGGATCTGAACAGACGTATCTCCCAAGAAGATACACAAGAGCCTGATGAGCACGTGAAAGGATGTTCAACTTCATGAGCCATGAGGGAAATGCAAATCAAAACCACAATGAGATACCACTTCACGCCCTCTAGGGTGGCTTCAATCAAAAGGACAGACACTGGGGCGCCGGGCCGGCTTGGTCAGTGGAGCATGTGACTCTTGATCTCAGGGTCATGGAGTTTGAGCCCCATGTTGGAAATAGAGTTTACTTTAAAAAAAAAAAAAAAAAAAAAAGACCGACATTAACCACAAGGTGGAGGAATCCGAACCTTCATACACTGTGGAGGGGAAAGTCAAAGGTGGCAGTTGCTCAAATGGTTAAACAGAGTCGCCACGTGACCCAGCAATTTCATTCCCGGAGAAATGAAGCCATACGTGCACACAAAAACTTGTACCTGAATATCCACAGCAGCGTTGTTACTCATCATAGCCAGAAAGTGGAAACAACCCAAATGTATACCAACAGATGAAAAGATAAAGAAAACGTGATACAGCCACACAATGGAACATTCTCTAGCAACAATGAGGAATGAAGTTCTGGCACATGCCACAAAGTGGGTGAACTCTGAAAACATTATGCTAAGTGAAAAAGTCAGACACAAAAGGCTGCACAGGCGAAATGTCCAGAATCTAAACAGACAAAACAGATCGGCAGGTGCCTGAGTTGGGGGAGGGGTGATGGCCAAGGGGTGAGGGTTTCTATAGGGGTGATGAAATGTTCTAAAATCGACTGTGCTGATAGATGTACAACTCTGTGAAAAACTGAAATCCAATGAACTATACACTTTAAATGGGGTGAAATATGTGTGAACTACATCTCAAGAGAGCTGTTAAAAAATTTCCAGATGGTGAAATTAACGAGTGATTTTTTATTTCCTTCATTAGACTTCCCAAGGTTTTTGTTTGTTTGTTTGTTTAAATGTTTATTTTTCAGACAGAGAGAGACAGAGCATGAATGGGGGAGGGGCAGAGAGAGAGGGAGACAACAGAATCCGAAACACGCTCCAGGCCCTGAGCTGTCAGCACAGAGCCCGACGCGGGGCTCGAACTCACGGGCTGTGAGATCATGACCTGAGCTGAAGTCGGATGCTTAACCGACTGAGCCACCCAGGCGCCCCTGTTTGTTTGTTTTTAACAATGAACATATCTTAATTTTAAAGTCAGGAGTGCAAGGGGCATGCCTGGGTAGCTCAATTGGTTGAGCATCCAACTCTTGATTTTGGTTCATGATTTGGGAGATTGAACCCCTTGTCAGGCTTTGCGTGGACAGCACAGAGCCTGCTTGGGATTCTCTCTCTCCCTCTCCCTCTGCCCCACCCCACTCACCCATGTACTCTCTCACAAAAATAAATAAGTAAACGTTAAGAAAATTCTTTTTGGGGCACCTGAGTGGTTCAGTTGGTTAAGCATCCAACTTCGGCTCAAGTCATGATCTCACGGTTCACGAGTTCGAGCCCCGTGTTGGGCTCTGTGCTGACAGCTCAGAGCCTGGAGCCTGCTTCAGATCCTATGTCTCCCTCTCTCTCTGCCCCTCCCCTGCTCATACTCTGTCTGTCTCTCTCAAAAATAAATAAACATTAAAAAAAAATTTTTTTAGTGAAAAAAATTTGTGTTTCAAGTCAGGAGATCAAGGTAGCGATCCTGTCCTTAGTGACAACTATCATCAGCCTCCAGGGTGACTGCACACCCCTCTCCCCCACTCCCCTCACCAGCTCCGTGAGGGAAGAGGAGAAAACTAAGACCCTAGCCGCCAACAAGCTCTTTGGGCTCCACACTAGGCTGGAGATGTTGTCTCCATTTTCCCAGAGCACAAACCCTTTCTGTAAATAACAACTTCACACAGCCAGTTGGGAGAACCCAGGTGCCAAGGCAGGTCTCCCTGACCACCCCCCAGGATGGGTCACTCTGCCCCTCGAAGCTACAGAGGTGGCCGAGGAGAGCAGCAGGAGCCCTGTCCTGCGTTCCAGGCCACTTCTCTCTGGCCTGCTGCCTCGTCGGGAAAACAAGGAGGTTACCTACCCCTCCACCTCCAAGAATCTATACTCTGGCCATGGGGAAGGGGCCTGCACTAGCCCTGGATCCTCTTGGCTGGGTGGTCAGTGAGGACAAGCATCTGGACCCGACAGCTGGTGGTGGCTAAGTCAGAGGCCCCGCCTTCAGATGCCTGCTGCACCCGGCGGGCTCCTGGCCGAGGACGTCTTCCCCCGGGACCAGACAGGATCGGGCTCGGTCAGACATGGCAGCTCTAAATAGGGCTCCGCAGAGAGCGTCATCTCTGGGCTCTGCCCATCCCCACTGCCCACCCCCACCCCCCAACTCCGTCCTAATGTTATGACACTCCCTGAGCATCTGCTCTGTGCCCGAGACATCCCAGTAATGGAGACGGTCCTGGCCCGGCCAGGGCTCACGGTCCACTGGGGAAGACAGACCTGTCACCAGACAGGGACCGCCCCGAGCGGGCAGAGCTGAGACAGGGAGCCCACAAAAACTTAGCACTGCAGATCCTGAGGGCTGAGCCCAGGCCCGGCAAGGAAGGAGGCTCCCCAGGGGAACGTAGCTTTTCCCGGTATTCTGATCAAAGTGGGGAGAGCTGGGTCAGGAAGCAAGGACTCCACCCGGGGGAAGAAGGGAGTTACAAAATAAGTGAGATGGAGCAAAGACAGGGAGGAGGGAGGCCTGAGTGGGTGGCCGCACACCCCTGACACCCTCCACCTCCTCCTGTAACACCCTGTTGTTGGGGGGACAGGGGATCAGGTCACCTGCCACAAAGGTGGAAAGGCACATCAGCTACTAGCACCTGGGCTCTCCCATGATGGGGAGGAGGTCCTGGAACCTATTTAGTTCTCTAAATGGTGAGTGTGATCTATGCAGGGAGATGGGGAAACACACGCAGTGGGAAAGGACCTCAGACGTCATCTTGATGCACAGAGAGGGCAGTGCCTCGACCTATAACACACAGCAGGTCAACAGCAAATATGGCTTCTCCTGCGCTCTACCAGGCTGGCTAGCTTTGGGGTCTGCCAGACTTGGCAAGGGGACACTAGGGGCAGACTTGGGGCCCTCCCTTCTTCACACTTCCTTTTCTGGACCTGGGCTACATGAGGGCAGGGCCTGTCTGGTACCCAAGGCCCCGCATCGCATATTGCTTTCATTTTCACCTGCCGTATAAGCTCCTGCTCGGAGCCTGCACAGTGCCACATGGTGTGGGCACCGAGGGACACAGTGGCACCAAACCAAACCCATCCCGCCTCATGATCCTTACAGTCTAAGAGGCAAGAGAAAATATCAGGAGGCCTACAGATGCACAGATCGCTGACCACCTCACAGGGGATTTAGAGGGCCAGGAAGAAGAGTCTGCTGGTACCTGAAGGACAAACCGGAACGGTGATAGCAAGGCCAGCATTCCGGGACGGGATGTGGGGAGCTCCTGGCACATTCTAGGACTCAAAGAAAGCCACCACACTTAAACCCAGGGAGAACGTGGGCCGGGGTGATCATAGCCGTGGTCAGTGAGGGTGGCTAGTGCAGGGACTCTGGACTGGGGGTTGCGGGTCACAGGGCAGGATTTGAAACGAGAGTGGAACAAGGTCTGCTCTTCTGAGCGTGCAGAGGGAGCACGAGGGAGCAGGGGCAGCAGTTGGGACCCGTCCGCCTGGCACGCGGGAGGCAAAGTAAGTGTGTGCCCGCAAGGAATAAATACATGGGAGCGTGAACAAATGATGCCTCAGTAAACGTCTTCTTCCCTTCCCTGCTCTCTCCACGGCCCCCGACTTTCCCAGGCCGAGGGGACTGGGCTTCGAGGGTTCCAAGGCATCCAGAGTGGGACACTCATTAGCAGACCCGCTTTGCCCTGAGTCCCTAAGGAAAGTGCCTGGGTGTGTCGGCGGTTTGCCTCCTCTGGGGAGCCGGACGGACAAGGTGTGGTCCCTCATGGAGCGTCTGGGTCCAGTGCGGGGAGATGGGCCCAAACAGGTAACGACAGCATGAGGGGGCATCACGGGAACCTGAGTGGGTGCAGCAGCACTGCCTGGGGACCAAGGAGGTGATGTGGGAGCCAGCTCGAGGAGGATGAGTGGGAGCCGGGCAGGAAAGGCAGGGGACTGGCTTAGGGCGCCCTGTGCAGAGGGGGGTGGCGTCTCTGGGTCAGGAGGGAGGGTCTCCCGCCAGGCTCGGAGGTGGGGACTCGATCCTGTTGGTGGTGAAGGGGCCCTCAGAGGCTTTTTGGAAACACAGCAGAGGGTGGGAACCATCCCTTCTAGTTTGAACACGGCTCCCCCATCCCCCGAGCCCTGGCTTTCTAATTCTGGCTGCTAGGGAGATTAAGTGAGCAGATGCGCACGAAGCGCTGAGGCCCGGTAAGGGCTCCACGAAAGCGGGCTGTGCTGACCGCCACCATCATCCGGAGGCGTGACCCCTCCGCAGGGTCACTTCCCCGGTGTCTGCCCTCAGCCCCCGGCAGCCCCTCCCAGACGCCCTGCTGCTTCGAGAAACAGCAGGGAGCTCAGCTGGGAAGGCACTCTGAGTGCCCAGGACGGGGGGCAGCTCTGCCGCGACATGGTTGACGACAGCTGGCGGGAGACGAGAACTGGAGAGACGCGGGGGTGGGCGTGAAGGTGGCACACGAGCCTGACCCCAGCGGGTTCCCAGAGGGACCTGCCCACCCACCCCAGGAGGACCAGCTGGGATCCGATGAGACCCTCCAGGGAGCGTCAGACAGCAGGGCTCTCAACCCGGGCTTCTGCTGGAAAGGAAGAGGGCGTCAGGCAAGTCACATGAGCTGTCACATGAGTGGCTGTCAGCAGCCGCTTCCAAACCACCCCCCCAACCTGAGGCAAGGGCTCTGCACCAGCTGCAGCGTAAGCAAGGGGGTGAGAGTAGCTTCAGAGTGCCTACTGTGCACCTCCGTCCACCACCATCGGACGTGAGGCACTGAGGAGAGACAGGAGGCGCAAAGGCTTCTGCGGACGGGGAGGCGAGCCGAACGGATTTAGGCCCTGCCTTTGCGGAATCTGTATTCCAAGTAGGGGGAAATACAACCAGAGCACGATGGGGTCCGTAGGTGCTTTGGGCACTCACCCTCCGAAACCCCTCCTGGAACCGGGACCCCCCTCCGTCTCTCCCACGCTAACTCCAGCCCCGGAGACCCACCCGGGCTCAGCCACGGAGGGCTGCCCCAAATCTAGCCCAGTCGCCATCGGTGCCGCAGGCCTCCCTGACACGAGCGGCATCCAGGGTCAGCATGGGCAGTGCCGGCGCCTGCCAGGGAGCGGTGACGTCCAGGACCTCGGGCACTCTCGCCAGATCTGCCTGACGCTGGGATGTGCTCCCGGCTTCGAAGGCCCGAGGGCTGGCTCTGTTCCCAGGAGTCTGAAAGCTTTGAAATAGACTCGTCTGCCAAAAGGGCTTCACAAACGGGGACAGCGCGGCACAGGGATGTTTCGGGACGTGCCCACATTCACACGGGTGAACCCACACCTGGGCCTGTGCCATCTAGCGGGGGAGGTGGGGCTATCATCTTGCTCTTTGAGAGGAGGGAACCAGGGCAGGCTCCCAGCAGGGGCATGACCTCATTCAACTTCGGCGGGTCCTCACGGAGTGCCTGTAATAGCCGGTCACCCTTCCAGTCGCTTTCCAAGTATGGAATAATCTGATCCTTAAGCCCCAGACAAATGAGGACACTGAGGCAGAGAACTTGAGTGATTCGCCTAGGGGCAGAGCTGGACTGGCACCAGGGGGCTCCGGAGCCCGAGACCTGGGGTGCCTCTCCTGTTGCTACCATTAGACGTTTTGGGGAATGAGGCCCACAGAGGACTCCATGGTCTCCTACTGGAAACCCTCGGGCCAGATGTGGATTCTGGATTCAGAGATGTCCTGGGTTCTATTGTTTTAAGTTTATTTATTTCGAAAGACAGAGAGCAAGTGGGGGAGGTGCAGAGAGAGAGAGAGAGAGACAGAGAGAGAGACAGAGAGAGAGAATCCCAGGCAGTGCAGAGCACAATGCAGGACTCGAATTCATGAACCGTGAGATCACGACTCGGTCATGAGATCGTGACCTGAGCCAAAGTCAGACGCTCAACTAACTGAGCCACACAGGCACCCCTGGATTTTATAAGAGGGCCAGGACAGCTATATTATGCTAAGACCCCAGCAAGGTCTGGGACGGTTTTTAGAGCTTTCCGGATCTGGGAAATGTGGGGGTCTAAACAGACCGTGCAGGTGAAGCCACTTACTGAGACCACCTGGGGGAGGCGGTACGGGAATCTGACCGCACAGCCTACACGCTGCCCACCTCCCCTGCCAAGGGCAGGATGAACTGACTGGGGAGGTGCGGGCGGGGGCTCAGATCCAAGGAAAGAATGCGGCGGGGGGCGGGGGGGGGGGCTGTCACCTTAGAAGGGTCACAGATAACACTGGCAATAGTAAAACCTTGGGGTAGGGGGGCGGGGAAAGTTCAGATAAAGCCAATGAGTAAATCAAAGAAGTCAAGTATCAGCTACCATCCAATGCAGGACCACACGAAGCAAAGCGCCTACAGGTTCCTGGCCCCGTGGTCACCTTCCTGGTCTCTAGGCCTCAGTCTCACCCACCTCACACCACCCAGAAGGTTCTGCTAAAAATACCAGGCATGCCCCTTCTTAAAACCCTCCACTGGCTCCGGGCAGCCCTGAGGCTAACAGGGCCTGTGAGGCCCCAGCTAGCTGGGCGCTCTTTCCTGCCTCCTCCACCTCGCCTCTGACCCTCCTGCCTCCACCTCCCGGAAGATCGGCTTGTTTTTCCTTTCCTCAGATGCACCTCCCCCACTCTGCCTCCAACCCCTTCCAACTGCTGCCCACCTGACCAACTCCTGGGATTTCTGGGCCTCCGATGGCCTCGACTCCGGGAAGCCCCCCCTTGCCCGCCTGCCGGCCCAAGTACACCTGTGAGCTCTTCCTAATCAGAGTCCGGGCACCCTGGTTGGATGAGAATTGTTTTCTGTGTGTCTCTCTTACTCGGCTATGACCTCCATGGAGGCAGGGACTGGGCCCGTCTCATTCTCCGACCTCGAACACCTGGCACGGCCATGCCATGCCAAGTGAGTGGCGGCTGGCCGTGGGGGAACCGGGTCACACGTTCAGCCAGGAGGTCCCGCGCACCTACCAGGTACCGGACGCCGCGCAGCACAGCAAGAACTCGGGCCAAGGGTCAGAAGGAGGACCTAATGCTGAGGGCAGGGGAGCGGCAGAGACCTCCGGGGGCTGTGGAGCTGTCCAAGGAGCACAGCACACCCGCACCCCCGAGACGCCAACTGGGCCGGGCCCTCTACTCCGTCGCTTTCTCATCCCGGCCACAACGATGCACAGCTGGAAGTGTCCTCTCCACTTCGTAAAGGGTTATGGGTTGCAAGTGAAGAAACCAGGCAGCACGCTGAACTGAATGCGGCAACTTGCGGAAGTCCAGGCAGCCGGGAGACAGAGGTAAGGGCAGGGGACTGCCTGGTTTGGATCGGGCTCACCCATTTACTGGCTCTGTGAGCTCAGGTAAGTCACATCACTTCCCTGTGCCTCTATTTCCTCATCTACAAATTGGGAGAACAGCACCTACCCCCTGGGGTGGTCGTGCGATTGAACTGAGACAATACGGGTAGCCCAGTGGTGAGCACATGGAAGGCAAGGAGTCGTGACGATCAAGGTCATCCAAGAGCAGGGATTTCAACCCAGGCTCCTCTACGCTCCACTGCAGCAGGCTGCCCTTCCCAGCTCGAATTTCTGCTGTCACCGCAAGCCAGACGCTTCCATTTGCTCCAAACAAGCTTACCAGGTCAACCCCAGCCACCCCTGAACGGAGGGCTGGAAGGCAGTCTTGGGATTGAGTGTTGCGTTGGCTCAGCCCTGAGCAGGACAGCCAAACCTGGCTGTCACAACCACCTGGGGAGCTTTCTAGAAACACAGATTCCTGGCCCCCATTTCCAGAGGCTGCCTTAGTTACAGCCAGTCCAGCCCGGGGGATCTGGCTGCACATTTCTTAACTTTCGGAGCATCAGACCGAGGAGAGCCACTCGTGCCGCGCTCCCAGAAGCACGCCCACGTGCACCGCCACTGACTCACTCACCGACTATTTACTGCCTCCTGCCCGCTAGGTTTGCGTGATCCTTCTGGGGGCTCGTGATGGGTGCCAAAGCCAGCCTGCAGATCTCTGGGGAAGAGCCCCCGGCACAGACCGGATTAACTACCCCAAAAAGCTTTCTCCCAAACACCACCACTGGCTATGAGATGTGAGGCTAACCTCACTCCTCTGACATTCATCCAGTGCCCAGGCCCTCTTGTGCGCCAGGCTGAGGTCACAGAGGTGACACGCACACAGTCTGTGCCCTTGAAGAGGGAAATACGATGCGAACACAAATAAAGAGTTGGAGGTGGAAAGAATGAGGGCAGCCCGCCTGAGTTTGAGGATGCAAAGGGCCCGGCCCAGCAGAGCGGCACTGCCAACACACTGCCGGAGGGGGGCAGAGGGCTGGGGGCTGGGGTCCATGCCTCACACGGGACTAAGGCCCGGGGAGGAGCCGTAAGTTGTCCAAAGTCGGTGTCTGGAGAGGCTAACACTTCGAGTCTAGAATCTGGGTTCTATTGCCTCTTTTCAGGCTGGTCAGAAAAACGTGTTGATTTAGTTTCAGCTCAGAGAGGTGGGGCAACTTGCCCACGGTCACCCAGCTTGTAACAGATGGGATCAGGCCTGGGGCCTGTGGTCTTTCCCATGCCCGGTCAGGGACAGGGCAGCGGGTTTTGCCCGGGGAGTGGGGGGAGAGACCAGGGAGAAAGACGAGTGCAAACACACAACAGACACAGGAAGCGGACTGACGGTGAGGCGTTAGGTGGGGTTGCAGGACTGGCACTGACAGGAAAAATGAGGGAGACATGGGATGAGCATTCACTATGGACTCTGTTATCTTACTTAATCCTCACGATCACCCTATGAGGAGGTACTATTGTCAGCTGCATTTTACAGACAGAAAAATCGAGAGAGCACAATTGTCCAAAGTCACACGGCAAATCGCCCAAAGTCACACGGCAGATGATGTGCCAAGGCCGGCAGTAGGAGGTGAAGTTGGGCCCGGATGGAAATCCGGGCAAAGGCCCCAAAAGCTGCCCCCCACGACCCCATTCCCTACTCTCCAGCAACACCACCACTTGTGCTAACGCGAGCTGAGTCCTTTTTTTCAAAGTTCATTTTTTTTAGTAATCTCTACACCCAGTGTGGGACTTGAACTCATGACCTCGAGATTAAGAGTCACATGCTCCACCAAATGAGCCAGCCAGGCGCCCCTTGAGCTGAGTCTTTTGAGCAGATTCTTTTAATGGAGGGCCTCTTCCTACCACTGACAGGTGCATTTCTACCTGTCAAACCAGTTTCAAGGACTAAATCTACAGCACAGGTTTCAATGAGAGCACCCAGTGAAGCATTTCCACCCCCTCTGATCCCCATTTAAGAACACCATCGCCACTGCCCTCACTGCCCCCTCCAGGCCCCAAGCTCAGGTGGCCAGAGGTCGCCTCGTCCTGGGGACCCCCCTCACCCTGCAGACACGCCACAGGAGTTCCTGGTAGGCAAAACTCCCCCACCCCCCCCCCCCCACCCCCACCGCGGGACTGACTCTCCTGGGCCAGAGGTCAGGGGGAGGGGAATGGGTTACCGGCAAGACAGGAGGGAGGGGGGACAAGCCTCCCAGACCGCGGCCGGTGTCACATGCTCTCCGACACCTGTCTCGCGAAGCCCACACAGCGTTCATGGGACGGGAAGACGAGCCAAGCCTTGGGTCACGCCTGCAGTTTGGTCTACAAGGGTCCCCAGCACAAGTCCCTCAGGAGAGCTGGGACCACGGGCCTGCCACCGTGGGGTGGGGTGCATCCAGCCAGCCCCTCCTCCACTGGGGCCCCCGTCTACCCTCAGGGAGAGTGGAGCCCACAGGTGGCCAGTGTGGCAGCTCTGAGGCGGTCTCTCCCCCTCGGTTTCCACCCTGCCTCCTCCCCAAGCTTCCCTTCCCGACCACGCACACTGGCCTGTGGAGCAGGCCCCGCCCCACCGGGTTCATCCTATCTGCTCGGACGTCCTGGGTGGTCAGCGGGGCAGGGATCACCACTTCACAGATGAGGAAACAAACTCAGCAAGAACAGGGGCCTCGCTGGAGGCCACAGCGCGCTGCCGCCACGGCTGGCCTGCACGTGCACGCTGGCTCCATGGGGCCCGGGTCTGGCCTGGGTCACCCCTTCCAGGATAGCTGCACACATGCTCACCGGGGCTCATTCAACCACGATCACTGCGTGTCCTCTGAAGGGCCGAGGAAGTGGAAACGAGGACGGACGGCGTCTGCTCTCCCATGTCAGTTGGGGAGAGAGACCACGAGCACGTAAGGAAACATCAGACGGCCGTTAGTGCACGGAGGGAAATAAGCAGGACCCCAGCACTGGGGGCAGCCGGGCGGGGACACTACGTGACACGGGAGCCAGGCAAGGCCCCTCTGAGTGCTGGGCTGGGTTGAGCTTCCATAGGCCTGAGACGACTCCCCCAGTCCAGATCCATCTCACGTCTAGGGATCCCCAACACGTGACCTCTGGCAGGGCCTGATGGGGCTCTGGCCCTCAGGAAGACACCCCCCTGAGGCTCCCACCTGGCTGGGCCACCACTCTAGTCAGGGCCTGGCTCTCCTCCACCCTAGCTGGAGGCTCGGTGAGGGCCCGGCCCAGCTCTCCCCGCTGAATGGTCACCCTGTACTGGGGCCCCCGATTCCCCTAGTTCGGGAGTGCCCCTGCACCTCTCCTGGTTCAGCCAACTTCTCCATCTCTATGACGGAAGAACGGCTTCGGGATGACCTCTCTCCCAAATCGGAACTGCCAAGTCCCCTGACCCTTGACTTCAGGGTCACATCACCACAGCAGGCCCCAGAATGACTCCTCCGTCACCCTGCCCACCAGGTCCGCAGCTCAAATGACACCCTCTGTGCTTTCCCACGGCTTACAGACCAAGTCCAACAGATCTCCCGCCCTCCTCTAGGACGGACCAAGTCCTCCCTGCAGCCCCCAGCCAAGACCCTTTGGCCTCCCAACCAGGTAACCCCCTTGGCCCAACCTTCTGTACTGAGTCTCCGCTTCTATGGCCAGGCAAGACTCCACCTTCCCTGGTCCTGGGCCAGGCAGCAACCCGCTGTCCTCCCAGGCACAGAGGCTAGCCTCCTGCTCCTCAGCATGGCAGGCCTTCCAACTTCCCGCCCTGCGAATCCCACTAACCTCACCAACTGCACCCATGACCCCTCCCCTGCTTGGGGACCAAGATCACCCAACTCCGTCACAGCCAGGCCAAGCCCCCACCCCACCCCAGCCACGACACATGCGCTCTTCCAGCCCGCACACTGATTTCTCAACTTCTCCGTGTCGCTGCCTCTCTCCCTCAGACCCACCGACTCCTCCGGAGTGGGAGTCCTAACCAGTCCCTGCGTCCCTCTTTAAACTGCCAGAAAGGAGGGACTCCCCCAGCCTGTAAGCTGTGGCCACCTCCGCCTAAGCCGGGGAAGACTGATCGGCAACCATCCCCTCAAACTCCTCCCAGCCAGACTCCAAGCGACCCCTCTTTCTTGAGTTCTCCCCTGCCGGGGGGAACAGCAGCTGCAATTTATGTGGCCAGAATTTACAAGGACTATTGTATTTAATCCTCACAACTACCCGGGTAGAAATTAGCACCTCCATTTGCAGAGCAAAGAACAGGAGGCTCAGGGTGGAAAAACAGCTTGACTCAAAAGCAAACAGCTGGTTACACACAGCTGTTCCTCTTCTGGGAACCTGCACACCAGAAACTGCCCCCGCTCCTCCACCCCGTGCCAACTCTCCCGCCCCACCCCCCCACCATGACCCTGAAGCCCACACAAACTGCCCATCCGCCCTTCTCCTTGCCCCGGGGCCCACACACGTGGCCCACCCTCTCCGCCCCTCTCCTGGCAGCTTGTGAAGCAGAGACATCCAGGCCCTGACCCCATGAGCTGACTTCTCCAGACTAGCCCCTCAAATCACCAATATCACCGGTATCACCCCACATCACCCATGTTGACGGACATCAACTGCAACTTCATGAAAGCTCATCCTCGCCAATGACCTCTCGTACATCATCATATTTAATCCTCTCTTAAATGCCCCCGTGGCAGGGGTATTGTCACCCACCTCACAGTCGGAAAACTGAGGCTCCGAAGAGTTAGATAACCAGCCTGAGGTCAGGAAGTGAGTAAAAAGGAGTCAGGATTTGAACTGGCGGGTCTGCTCTTCACCACCCTGCCCTGCGCATCCAGGCCTTTCTCCCCTCGTGCCCTCAACTCCCCGGACTGGGTACCATGCTATAGCCAGGGCCCATTTGACTCCTCCCTGCCGCCAGCCCAAGTTCTCCAACTCAAAAGTGACACCTATCCCTGGGGCCTAGAGCCCGAGACTTGGCTGGCTCTCAATGCCAACAATCTTAAATTGTCTCCTTAACAATACCTAGCCAAACTGGCGTTTATGGCAGGCTCCCTACGCGCTCAGCTTCCAGTTACCACGTTTCCCACTCTCACATGAAGTCCTCAATTCCTCCACCGCACAGACTAGCAACAGTGCCTCCTCTCTCCAGCGGCCAAGTGACCAACTTCTACTGAGCCGGGACCAGGCTGATCCCTCTCTTGGTGGGCTCCACCCTGGCAAGACTGACTGACGTCCCCAGCACAGAAAGACTCAACACTGCCGTTCATCTATGAAGCGATTTTCCAACTTTAGTTCTATACGCAAAACACACACACTCCTCCAGCTGCCCTTTCCGACACTAATCTGACCTCCAGGGAACCCAGAATCGGCAGACTTGCTCCCTCTTCCAACGTCTCAAGCCAGCAAACTTCTTCCGGCTCCTACTTTCTACCGACCAGCAACTCCAAATCCCTAACTCTTTCTCAAGGCGGGGAGGGGGAGAAAAATTTTAAAAAGAGACCCTTCTAGAGCCAGGCCCCAAAATTCCTCTGCTCCTTAATGGCTGATCATATTTTGCTTCACTTTTGGGCGAAAGCAAAGAAGGCATGCAGTGACTTTTCTTCTTCTTAATGCCAAGATCCAACACCTCCTCCGACTATCTCGTCCACCCCCAAAGTGACCACCAACTCTGCTCCTTTTCTGGAAGCTGTTTAGCTTGATTCCCTTTTCCCAATCCCAGGTTTTACTAACTCCTCCACAGCCACAGTCCCGCTGGTTTATTCTTCCTCCTCACAGCCAAAAAAGTGAGCGGCATGACTACCCCCCGCCCCGAGGTTTGCAGACTAGCAGCTTAACCTCTTTCCAGCCCTATGGGCCCATCAAACGTCCACCTAACCTTGGAACGCCAATTTTGACCCCCTCTTCCTCCCCAGACGGCTCTCTTTATCCTTTCGGGCGGGGGAGTGGGACTATGATCTCAAAGGCTACCGCCCGCCCGATCTCCCTGGCCTCCAAACTTTCTTTGATTGCTTATCATTTTAACTCCTAAAACGACCACCTTCGGCGTCCGCGAGGAGTGCGGCGGGGCATAAACCAGCTACTTTTCACCTTCCCAATCTAACAGCCACCCCGTCTCAAACACCTTGCAGCCCTAAAGTGACGACAGTCTCCTTAAATCATTAGGTGCAACTTCTCGAGCACCGCCTCCATGCCCGGCGCTGCACTGACTCCCGGTCAGCCACGAGCCCGCCCCGCGCCCCGGCAGTAGCTACCGTGTCTCCAGGGGTCTTTGGGCTCCACCGCTCCGGACACGATATCCTCGTCGGAGGGGAACGTGACGCGCTTGGCCGCAGCCTTGAGGCGCCCGTCGGCGGGGGACGATGCAGGGCTGGGAGACCGGGCCTCGGCGGGGGCCTCCTCGGCGTCGCCGTCCGCGCCCGGCCCGGGCGGCCCCTCCTGCGGCGGGGTCTCCATCGCCGCCGCCGCCTCTTCACGGGGGCCCCGGGGACATGTCCCGGGCCCCGGACTTGTCTCTCCGGGCCCGCCCGCCGTCCCGGGGCATGGGCTCCGCCGCTGCTTCAGGCGCCGCCTCCGTCCTCCCTCCTGGTCGTCGTAGTCGTCGCCGCCGGGAGCTCGAGCGCGCCTCCCCCGAGCCCCGCGCGCGCCTGCTCGTTCGCAGCCGCACTTTCGTTAACAGCCGGGGAGCCCGGCGTGTACTAATGAAAGCAGAAAATCAATTTACGCTATTCGCGGGTAGAGTTGTCTCGCGGGTTGTTGAAGCGGGTAACAAAAGGCAGAAAGAGCCACGGGAAAAAGAAGCGTGAGCAGTGAATCTGCAGAGCCGGAACTGCAGAGTACGAGGGGCGGGGCTAGGTGGACGCCGTCTCCCGGAGCAGCGCGCAAGCGCGAATGTGGGCCGCCCCCACCCCGCCACCCTCCTCCAACTGGGTAACTAACGTTCAGACTCGCACACATTCGTCACGAGCTCAGGCAACTGTGAGGGGAAGGGAGTTGATAAAAATAACATTTGCGTGGCGGAGGTAGACCAACTGATAAGGAGAGAGGCAAAGGGACAGAGAACTTGAAAGGAAAGGGACAGAGGCTGTATTGAATATATGAGTACAGGTGATGGTTGCTGACAGACGGATCCTCTGCCTGGAGACGAAGCCTTGGCCTCTTTGCTACAGACGCTCTAGCCTTCCATTTGCAGACTGCAGTTTCATCAGTAGCCCTCTGTATTTGGACAGCGTTGCATGAAATACAACTTAAATTAAAAGACTAAAATAAATATAAGCCCATGAGGAGTATCATAACCTCTATTAAAACACAAAAAATCCTGGATGATGGAAGAAATTCCAAAACCAGGAGACGAATCTGCCAACCAAACTACCGGGCGACGGAGCAGGTAGATTACCAAGCCCCGAGGAACCCGCACGAGTTCTAACGCCCCACACACCCCTCCCTCCGCGCACACACACACACACACACACACACACACACACACACACACACACACCCCCCACGGCTCGTTTCAATCGCTTAATATTCGCCTCGGCACTTTCGCCAGGCTTTCCCAGCACTTCCAGCAATTCGGGGGAAAGGCGGGGCTAAAACTAAAAAAGGGAGGGAGGATTCGGGAGGAGAGCGCGCGCGCGCGCGCGCGCGCGCGACGTCGTTGCCTAGGCAACTAGAGAGCTAGACCCGCGACTCGCTGGAGGCGGTGTCTTGAATGGACGGACGTAGGGGAGCTGAGGCTCAACATCACCAGCCGCCGCACTTTCGCGACTGAAGACGAACAAAGCAAATCTCATCTATACTTAATGGGATCTTCACTTACATTCCAAAGTTGATGGGATTACAAAGGGGGCAGAAATCACTTGAGCCAAGCGAAACCAGAAAAACGACTAGTGGCGGGGATAAGGGAAGCGAGTGATAATGGACGGCTACACAGCTGGAGCGAAATGGAGAAAGGGTGAAGCTTCACCCCAACCTCGTCCTCAGCCTGTCCTCAAAGGTGCGGCCGCACCGGGTCCGGGTCCGACCCCTTCCGGAGCGGGCAGGGAAACCAACTCGCCTTCCCTAGAGTGAGGCCCACGCCACCCAAGGGCCCGGCGACCGTGTAACCAACCCAATGCGAACCACGCCCCTCGCGGTGAACAACCCCCCCCCGCCCCGCCCACCCGAGAAAAGAAACCGCGTCTGAATCTCCCAAACCCGCTGCTCCGGTAGCTCCAGCCACTCCCCCGGAGAGTGAGGACCAACCCAATCTCCACCTTTATCCCCCAGTTCCTCCCGGCCCCTTGATGTGTCCTCTTCTCGAGGTCCACCAGGATAGTCAACCTCCCATTTCCTAAATCTGGTTCCATCCCTATGTGGCACACTTAAACAAAACAAAACAAAACAAAACAAAACAAAACAAAACAAAACAGGAGTCTTCCTGGAATAATGGGTTCTTTAGTAGAGGGGACTTTCTCCAGGGTGGCTGAACTTCGCAACTTCAACAGACAATTTCCCACTCTGCGATGTGCCGCCCTTTATTAACCGCCCCCAACCCTCCCCCCCCCCCCCCCCCCCCCCCCCCCCCCCCCCCCCCCCCCCCCCCGTCTTCAGGAACTGGCATGAGGCCCTGTTTTAAGAGTTTAGATTCCCGTGAGGCAGAGCATTCCTTCCAACGGGCTCTAGAACTCCTGTGGTTGCAGAATTTTACTGACTGGACTCCGCAGGTCCCAAGAAGCCAGAGTTGCCCGGCGCTCGGCTCAAATTTCCAAGGATGTTCCAAACCCTGTGGGGCCCAGGGTGCTGGGCTCGTGAACATTTGGAGGCTGGGATACTGCGGCCAGGCCTCGGGCAGAAAGGCGAACCCAGTCACGTCCTCACGGCTTGAAAGTGTAGGAAATAATGTCACTACACCGCAGCAGCGCCTCGGCCTGCACGCCTATCGGCGTCTGCAGCTGCAGCACGTAGAAGTTGGCCACGTCCAGGTCGGCGGCGCCGAAGTGGGCGGTCACGTGCACACCCTCGTGCAGTGTGAAGTTCACCTGGTGACCCACCATGGCCAGCAGGCTGCGGAGGTAGCGTTCCCGAAGTGCGGCTCGGGCCTGCTGTTCCCGGGATTCCCGAGACTCTCGACCTACTGGAGATCCCGGGCTTCCAGGAACCTCTGGCTTCGGGGGGGCCCTGCGTCCGTCTGGGGCAAAGCCTCGGCTCAAGCCATCAGGGCCCCGGGGGAGCCGGAGCACAGGCACGGGAATGGCTGGTGGAGTCTGCATTATCCTGGCTGTTGGGTGAAGGGGAACAGAGGGAAGCCATTACACAGGGAGGGTGGGACTACAAGGGGGGAGGCGGGGAGCAGGGGCTTGTCTACCCCACCTCATCTCAACTTGTCCCAAACCCAGTTCCTGCTTCTCCTTTTAGAAGGCCGCCCGGGTGCCTGGGTGGCTCAGTCCGTTAAGGGTCCGAGTCTTGGTTTCCGCTTAGGACGTGATCTCACAGTTTGTGGGTTCAAGCCCCACACCCGGCTCTAGGCAGACAGCGCAGAGCCTGCTTAGGATTCTCTCTCTCTCCCTCTCTCTGCCCCTCCCCTGCTCTCGCACTCTCTCTCAAAAATAAAAAAAAATAAAAAAAATTTTTTTTTTAATGTTTTATTTCTGAGACCGAGAGAGACAGTGCGTGAGCAGGGGAGGGACAGAGAGAGAGCGAGAACACAGAATCCGAAGCAGGCTCCAGGCTCTGAGCTGTCGGCACAGAGCCCGAAGCGGGGCTCGAACTCACGAACCTCGAGATCATGACCTGAGCCAAAGGCAGACGCTTAACCGGCTGAGCCACCCAGGCGCCCCAACGGTAACTTCATAGTGGAGGAATCTGGTGGACCCTACCTTAACTTAGGCATCAAAACCATCATGTGCAGTAAAGGGACAAAAGACCCCATGTGCCTTCTGAGGTGAGACACTGAAGGACAGGGCACCACTTCCGTGGTATTCCTACCAAATATGGATTACTGAAATCCAATCACGAGAAAGCTCACATTGAGGGACTTCTACAAAAAAGTGAGCCTGAGTTCCTTAAAAATAACAAGGTCCTGGGGTGCTGGGCTGGCTCAGTCAGTAGAGTATGTCACTCTTGATCTCAGGGCCAAGAGTTTGACCCCCACTTTGGGCACAGAGCTTACGTTAAAAAAAAAAAAAATGGGGGCACCTGGCTGGCTCAGTGGGGAGAGCATGCGACTCCTGATCTCAGGGTTGTGAGTTCAAGCTCCGTGTTGGGCATGGAGCCTACTTAAATCAAAAAATGGGGCACCCGGGTGGCTCAGTTGGTTAAACATCTGACTCTTGATCTTGGCTCAGGACCTGAGCAGTACCGTGCCTACTTGGGATTCTCTCTCTCTCCCTATCTCTCTGCCCCGCCCCTACTTGTGCGCGCGCGCACACTCTCTCTCTTTCAAAATAAGTAAATAAACATCAAAAAAAGAAGAAGAAGGGGCGCCTGGGTGGCGCAGTCGGTTAAGCGTCCGACTTCAGCCAGGTCACAATCTCACGGTCCGTGAGTTCGAGCCCCGCGTCGGGCTCTGGGCTGATGGCTCAGAGCCTGGAGCCTGTTTCCGATTCTGTGTCTCCCTCTCTCTCTGCCCCTCCCCCGTTCATGCTCTGTCTCTCTCTGTCCCAAAAATAAATAAACGTTGAAAAAAAAAATTAAAAAAAAAAAAAAAAAAAAAAGAAGAAAATCATAAAGAAGAGAAAATACATTTACAGTACTGTACTGTATTTATTGAAAAAAATGCATGTGTAAGTGGACCGATGCAGTTCAAACCCCCCATCGTTCAAGGATCAACTGTTGTGTACGTATTCCCAGCCTGACACCCCTGCCCACACCTTGCCCCCCATCACTTCTTCCTGGACTACTGAAGTCAACTCCACCCGGGCCCCTGGCTTCCACTTTCACTGTCCCCCCACCTGCAAGTCTGTCCCCACGCACAGCCAGAAGGACCTTGTTCACACCTAACACCTACCATCTAACACCTGAGTCAGGTCACATGCCTCCTCTGCCGAGAACCTTCCCCTGGCTTCAGCCTCGCCCAGAGGCAAAGCCAACGTCCTCACCACAGCCCTCAACGGCCACTCGTGCTTTGGACCCCGCCAGCACCCTCGTGGCGGGCCATGCTTCCCTCTCTAGCCCAGCCCCTCTGGCTGCCTTGCTGGGCTGCAAACGCGCCTGGCACAGAAGTCCCTCTCAGACCCCTGCACTTGAAGTTCCCCTCTGCTTGTATCTCCTCTCCGCCTCCTCTGAGCACACCATCTTCAAGCGCCACCCCACATTCTTCCACGCCCTCACCAACCTCGTTGGTAGCGCGCAGGACTCTTCTGACGTGATATTGTATATTTATTGTCCTGCCTAGGGCCCTTCTCCTCCGCTAGATGCCTGCCTCCCTCCCCGTGGGCAGCGACCTTGCTTTCTCCCGGGTGCTGACCCCCAGCTTCCTGGAACACTGTGTGGCAGCGGCCCAGAGACCAGGCTCCTTAAAACATTGTTCCTGCTTGAATGAATGGAGGGGAGATTGAGCTCCCAGGCCTGCTTAGCTGGGTGACTTCAAGGGACAGTTTCCAGGCTGGACAGGGCCTGGTGATTAACAGAAGTGACAAATTTTAGGCACATGGTGTCCCATCCCTGGGCCACTCCCGGTACGGGGGAGATCAAGATGATCCTTGGGGCGCCTGGGTGGCTCAGTCGGTTAAGCGTCCGACTTCGGCCCAGGTCATGATCTCACGGTTCGTGGGTTTGAGCCCCGCATCGGGCTCTGTGCTGACAGCGCAGAGCCTGGAGCCTGTTTCAGATTCTGTGTCTCCCTCTCTCTCTGCTCCTCCCCCACTCACGCTCTGTCTCCCTCTGTCTCAAAAATAAACATTTAAAAAAAAAAAGATGATCGTTTTTCTTCAGCTCTTCTCATCTCTGCAGCTCAACGGTGAGCTACTTGGGAGCACGGACGCCACAGAGAAACGGGTCAAGGCCGTAGAGGAGGGTTTCTCCCAACATTGATGATATTTGGGACTGGATCGTTTTTTTTTTTTTAAAGTGTATTCATCTTTGAGAGAGAGAGACAGAGCATGAACAGGGGAGGGGCAGAGAGAGCGAGGGAGACACAGCATCCGAAGCAGGCTCCAGGCTCTGAGCTGTCAGCACAGAGCTCGACGCGGGGCTGGACCTCCCGGACCGCGAGATCGTGACCTGAGCCGAAGTCGGATGTTTAACCGACAGAGCCATCCAGGCGCCCCGGGACTGGATCGTTCTCTGTGGTGGTGTGGCGGGCTGTCCAGGGCATAGGTGTAGGACTTGAGCAGCAGCCCTAGCCTCTACCCACTAGATGCCAGTAGAACCCCCCCCCCCACCATTACCCCCTGCTGTGACTACCAAAACTGTCCCCCGTTGGTGAATAGTATGGTATGAGAATTACACCTCAATAAAGCCTTTTTCTTTTAAAAGATTTTATTTATTTCTTTAAATATTTTTTAAATGTTTATTTATTTTTGAGAGAGTGCGCGCGCGCACCCTAGTGGGGGAGGGGCAGCGAGGCGGGGGGGGGGGGGGGGGGCGGCCAGAGGATCCCAAATGGGCTCCGCGCTGAGCGATAGCAAAGGGCACAATGCGGGGCTTGAACCCACGAGCCTCGAGATTATGACCCGAGCTGAAGCTGCACGCCCCACGGATAGAGCCACCCAGGTGCCCCTAGAAGATTTTATTGTTTTTAAAGTGATCTCTGCACTCGGCGTGAGGCTGGAACTTACAACTCTGAGATCGAGTGGCAGGCCATACTGACCGAGCCAGCCAAGTGCTGTAACATACAGATAACTTTAAAAAAAAAAAAAAAAAAGGCTTTAAAGGGGCGCCTGAGTGGCTCGATGGGTTGAGCGTCCAACTCTTGACTTCGGGGCATGATTTCATGGTTCTTGGGATCGAGCCCCACATCGGGCTCTGTGCTGACAGCACAGAGCCTGTTTGAGACTCTCTCTGCCCCTCCCCATGCTGGTGCACGCGCGTGCTCTCTCTCTCTCTCTCTCTCTCAAATAAATAAATAAACATTAAAAAAATAAATTAATTAACATTAAAAAAGGCTTCAGGGGATGCCTGGCTGGTTCAGTCAGTAGAGCATGTGACTCTTGATCTCAGGGTCGTGAGTTCCAGACCCACACTGGGCATGGAGCCTACTTTTTTGTTTTTTAAGTAGGCTGCAACCCCAGTGTGGAGCCCAACGTAGGGCTCGAACTCATGAGCCTGACGTCATGACCTGAGCCAAGATCAAGAGTTGGACGCTTAATTGAACGAGCCCTCCAGGCGCCCCAGTAGTTTTAAAATTCTAATTTCAAAAAGGCAGGGGCATATCGTAATGTTTCCGTGTCCCTTAAAAGATGTTAGACTCCCGGAGCCTCTGGCTGGCTCAATTGGTCGAGTATGAGGCTCTTGATCTCAGGGCTGTGTATGGAGCCTGCTTAAAATTAAATTAAATTAAACTAAATTAAACTTAAAAATGTTAGATGTCCCCCTCAGGAATCTGAACTTCCTCTCCTATCCCTCCCTACTCCCCAGACTTTCTGTCCCGGTCCAGACCTTTCCCGGGGACTGGCTTTTAAGTCCTACAGATCAGACACCCCTACTGGTGACCCGGATTGAATCCCTATTAGCAGAAGTTGGCAAATTTTCTCTGTAAGGGGCCTGACAGTGAATACTGTAGGCTCTGTGGGCGATAGGGTCTGTCACAACTACTCAACTTTGTCACAGTTGCAACACAGCGGCCACAGACAGACACGAAAATAATAAACACGGCCGTTCTTACAACCTCACTTATTGGGACACTGACCTTTCAATTTGATCTAATTTCATGCACCACAAAAATTTCTCAAAGTCTTCCAAGCACTTCAAAAGTAAACCTTGGCACTTGGGGGACTCAGTCGGTTAAGTGTCCCGGCTCTCGATTTCAGCTCAGGTCGTGATCTCACCGTTCCCAAGTTCGAGCCCCGCGTGGGGCTCCGTGCTGACAGGGCAGAGCCTGCTTGGGATTCTCTCGCCCTCTCTCTCTCTGCCCCTCCCCTGCTCGTGCTCTCTCTCTGTGTCTCTCAAAATAAGTAATAAAGTAAACTGAGGGGAAAAAAGGTAAAACCCACTCTTGGCTCGCAGGCCACACAAGACCGGGAGGCGGGCCATTAGCTTACCCCCCTCAGCGGATAGGAAGGTATGGATTCGGGGAGACGGGTGGTTCTTAGCCCTCCCAGATTCGCTACGAGGGATCTGGACAGGTCACCGTGGCTCTGCAAACAGCCTCCCTGTTCGGTTTCCTCATCTGTAAAATGAAGCAAGAAAAGAAAAAAAAAAAAAAAAAAAAGACTCAGACTTCCTAGGGTTCCGGGAGACCCTTTCAGGCGGCAATGGGTGATCACACAAGGGACATCCCACAGCACCCTGGACTCCTCCTGGCTTTCTCTGCCACCCACGTTCAACCCAGCGGTAAAGTCACCTTCGGAAAGGTATCCAGCATCCAGCAACTTTTCACCTCCGCTCGCTCTCCCCTCCCCCTGCCTCCTCCTTGGTCCAGCCACCGTCTCCTTCCCCCTTCACAGCCTCCACCGTCACCCTGCAGTCTGTTCCCTACGCAGACACAGCTCAGTAAATATTTGTTGAAGGGAAAGGAAGGATCCACCCGTCCACATTATCCAAGCGCCTGCTCGGGGGCCCAGCTCACGTGGGGTGGTGCCAGGGACAGGGTGGTGAGGGAAACTGCCCTCACAGGCCAGTGGGTGACACAGACTTGTTTCTGGACAATGCCTACCCAGAGCGGGCAGGGCTGGAGGAGCCTCAGGTGCCCAGAGGGGCCACCTGGCCCAAGAAGGGGGCAAGAGATAGCCAGCCAGGAAGGGTGTTGTATCTGAGCAGCCCTAAATGAAATAAGGAACTGAGTCCTGTAGACATCTGGGGGGACAGCGTTCCAGTCAGTGGGAACAGCAAATACAAAGCCCAGGGAAGGGTGACTTTGAAGCAGAGCAAGGAGGCCAGCGTGGAGGAGGTGGGAGCAGGGGCAGATCGGCAGGGAGAGGCCTCGAAGACTGAGGTGAGGGCTTGGCTCACTACTCTGAGGCAAGAGCCTTGGGATGGTTCTGAGCAGGGAAGGGACAGGACCTGACTGATTTTCACATGATCCCTCTCCCTGCGGGGAGCCCAGTGAGGAAGCTGCCTCGGTGGCCCAGGCGGGCAGAGCATGATGGTGCCTGGAACAGGGTGGGGGCTGTGGGGGTGGGATATACACACTTTCTAATTTATCTGACCACTGCCCTTCGCACTCCAAGCTTAGCCAAGGCTCATCAGCCCCCAGGGCTTTCACCCAACCTAGGTTAACACTCCAGTGATTTAAGAGATACACCCTAGTCTGTAGGGCTAGGACGTCCCACCACGGTACTGATGGGAATTAAGCAAATGGCCACAAAACACATGAAATCCCTAGATAAAACAACCAACGGAGATTTGGTCATACCACGTAATCCCCGTTCTCCTGAAGAGGAAACTGGCACTGGGAGATGCCAAATCATTTACTGGGTGCAAGCTGGTGAGTGGCAGGAAAAGGGAGCGAACCCAGGTTGCCCTGGGTTGGACAACAGACCTGGGGCCATCACCCCTGCTCTCTGCAGGGCAGATTTGTTTTAGGGTCCGCGCACCGCTGGAGGTCTTGGAACCAAGGTGTGACCTGATAAGAAGCTGGTTTAAGAAAGGTCAGGTAGGGTGTGCCCAAGAAGGCAAAAGCAGGCATTATCCCTTCTCCCTGGTGACCAGGCCCCAGAATCCTTTATCCTCTAAGCCAAGGATTTCTGGCCCAAAGATTTCAGAAAAATGGCCGAACCCACCCCCACGACTTGCACAGTCAAGACTCCAGACCCCATCACTTAGGTCACGGACAAGGAAGGGCAGGAGATTCACAGACCTCCCTTCTTGGGGCCTCAGTGCTGACTTCCAAGAAAATGGGAATGGATCAGTTCAAGGGACAGACGTTTAGTTAACCCTTCAGTAGCCAGGGGAGGGATAGCCGAGTTACCAGGTTAACCGTGAAGACCCCAGACCTTCGCTAATTAACCAAGGTGCCGACAGGTCCACACACACCCCAGAGGTGGCCCTGTGGGATGCAAATCAGTTAAAATGGAGCCTCCAGAGAGGGTCCGAACCTCAAGCACGGAATACTTCCCCTCCCCTCTGCCCCCTGGGCTGGTCAGTTTCCTTTCAATTCCGCCCTGGCCACCCACAGCTAGCCTTTTCTTATACTAAGTAGGTCCTCCCGGCCCCCAGGCGTCCATTCCCCACTCTGCCTGGGCTGGGTGTCCTCCCGGCTCAGATCAGGCAAGCGATTCCGTCCCGCCAAGGCGGGAGTCACAACTGCTGCCGTTGTTACTGTTACCATCGTCGTCGTTGTTATTTTCCCCGAGGGAGAGAGAGCATTCTGAGCGGCCCGGGCCCCTCACCCCAACCCCGGCGCCGGAACGTCCCCGATGCTGCGTTCCGGACCGGAGTCCCCATGCAGGCGTTCGGGGACCACAACGTCCCCACGGCCAGCGTTGCGGGCGCGGACCTGCCCCTTCCCGCCACTCCCGGCCGCGCACGCGGGCGGGCGTCCGGGGCCAGGCCCGGGGAGAGGGAGTGAAACGTGCTCGCGCCCCACCACCGACACCCAAGCACTCACCGAGGTCCGCGGCGCCCGGCGCCCCCACTTCCGCCGGCGCCCCAGCTGCAGAGGCCCGGGCGGGCCGCGAGCCGCCCAGCCTGGGTTCCGCCCGCGCTGCCGCCGCCCCACGTGGTGGCGGGCGGGCTCTCGGGCTCGGAAACCAGCGCGGCCCCACGCACCACCCCGCCCCGCGGCCTGGCCCATCGCTTGCATCTGATCCGCCTGCCTGCGAGGTGGGGGGCGTCCGGGATGCCCGCTTTAGGGAAGAAGAAATTGAGGTTCGGGGAGGAGGAGACTTCCTCCGGGCTGAGTTAAGGACAGAGCTTGGTCTCCCCCTACACGTGCACACTCCTTCCCTTCACCTGCAGGCCAAACCACCGCAGCTCCTCTCTTTGAAACCTTGAGCAGCCACACGGCAGGAAAAAGGCTTGGAGAGGGCAGCAGTGGGACCCGAGGTGGTGGTTCTGTCTAGCAGTCCCCCCTGCCGCCCCGTTTTGCAAAGGGGGAAACTGAGGCCCTGAAAAACGGAATGTCTGGCTTTAAGTGCTATGGAACCTCACTGCCCTGGGCTCAGATGGAATTCACTTCTTCCACATTTTTTCCATGAGCCAGGGGCTTCACGGGCCCAGCAGATCCCCAAGACCGAGTGCCTGGCACACAGCCCCTCTGTGAGGTCTGTTGAAAGAACGTGCTGGAGGGGCCTGGGCGACGCAGTCCCGTTAAGTGTCCGACTCTTGAGCTCGGCTCAGGCCATGATCTCTCTCACATTTTGTGAGTTCCAGCCCTGCATGGGGCTCTGCACCCATGGTGTGGAACCTGCTTGGGATTCTGTCTCTCCCTCTCTCTGCCCCTCCCCAGCTTGTGCTCTAAATAAATAAATAAATAAATAAATAAACAAACAAGAAAGAAAGAAAAAGAAAGAGAATGTGCTGAATACCCATTTGTTGACTGAGCTATGAACAAGCAGGATTTATGTGAACCAGGCTGATTTGACTCTTGCCCTCTGGAACCCACATTCTTGGAGGGCCGGGAGGGGCAGAATAGGGTATACCTGAGCAAATACATCAACAAGATCCTGCAGGGCTTGTGATGAGTGATACCAAAGGAATAAAATAAGGATAATGGGGTAACAGGTGGTAGAGTCAGGGGAGCTTCTCTAGTTGGGTGGTCAAAGGAGGTGGCAGTGAAGAAGCCCCTTTAGGTAATCGATGGGGAAACTGAGGCCCAGGGAAGAAGTGAGGACAGATGGAGGTCACGGTTGTAAGGCCTTGAGCAGGGTGGAGCTGCTTTAGATACAGTGGCCAGGGAGGCCCTGGGCTCTCTGGAGGACGATTGAGCTCAGACCTGAATAACAATATGAGGAACCCTCTGGCCCGGAGCAGTGCTCCTGGGACATTAGCATGTGCAATTCACTCAGAGCTGGGCTGGGGACCCAGGGGAGGACAGACCCCCGGCCCTGACCTCAGCGAGCTTGTGTTGGGTGGGGGTGGGGAGGGAAGAGAGGACAGTCAACAGATAGGTCTAGGTTATTATGATGTGGCCGGTGCCAGGAAGAAAAGGAAACTTGTAAGGGTTGGAGGGTGGGGCAGGGTGTTGATGCCACTTCAAACAGTGATCGGAGCGAGCTGCTTTGCGGAGGCAAGTTCAAGGAGGCCCGCGTGGAGGGAGGTGAAGACAGTTGCTTCTTTGGTTTTTATAGTGATTCCAGGTTTAGGAGCAGAGTAGATGTATATAACCGCAACCCTCCTCGCCTTAACCAGCCCTCCGCCGCAGGCGCTGGTCTCAGAAATCCAAAGCCCTTAAGTGGACATAAGACCCCCTCGGCCCCAAGGCAGTTTTCTCACAGAACTCAATCACCCACGCCTCTCCCCACGCCCTGCCCCCCTTCCTTGTTATTCTGCAACATACAAGGCTGGCCGGCCCCCTCACCTCCTTCGGGGCTCAAGTGCCCCACGCTCTTCCCCTGTAGAAAACCGACCAAGGCCCCACCCCCACCCCCACCCCGGCAACCCTGCCCCTTTCTAGCCCTTCCTAGTTTTTTTTTCGGCCCCATCGCACTTGCCGTCCTGGAAGGCACTCCGTTTTACAGTTATCTTGTTGAGAGTCTGTCTCCCCCCAACAAATACACTGCGTGAGAGATCACTGGCTGTCCTGTTCACCGCTGTACCCTCAGTACTTAGAACAGAATCTAGTGCAAAGTGCTCGATAAATGTTTGCCCCCTGAGTTTTTATTGTAACGCATTTAATGGAATAGACCCAAACGTGGCTCCCGCCGTATTCTCTCTCGGGGGTGCGTGCAGGCACCGTGCGCCTGTTTCACCGGTCCTAAAAAGGCATCAGGAATGGGCGTTTGTGTGCATGGTCGTGTGACCTCGGCGTCGTTAAGGTTTGGTCGCTAAGAAAATGCAGTGGGCTCGTCTTTGATCGAGTTTGGCTGCCGCCCGGGCCCCTGCGGGGCCGCCCCGTCCTCGCCCGCCAGGTCCCGCCCCGGTGGGTGGAGCCACGGGCCGGGCCAGCACGTGTAAGAGTTCGCGGCGGGTCGCCGCAGTCACTCACCTGAGCGCCTCGGTCTGAGCGCGCACGGCCCGCGCGTCCTCCGCGCGTCCTCCGCCCGCCCGCTCACCAGCCCGCCCGGCCCTCGACTCATGTCCCGCCGCAAGGCCGGCTGCATGCCCCGCCGAGTAGACCCCGCGCCCGCCGCCAACACAGACGACGAGATGGAGATGCCGGACCTCGTCATCGAAATGAAGCCGGAGCCAGACGTGCGGCCCCTACAGGCCCCGGGGCTGGGGCCCTTCTCCCCGAAGGAAGTGCCCACGCCGGGGCGGTATGAGGGCGAACCCCGCCGTTCCTCCGGCCCCGTGCCCGTCGGGAGCCCTCTCCACGCCCTCGGCGCGCGGAACCAGTGGGCACTGTGGACGCCGCTGATCCTCAACCCTCGCGGTGAGCGCCCCCTGCCCCTGCCCCGCCTCCCTCCCCCTTCGCTCGGGTGGGACGCCCTCCTCCGGGCACCGGGCACCGACCCCCGACCCCCCGGCCTTATTTCCCTTGCTTGGTCCTGGCCTCCAGCCCCCTTTCTGACCTTCGGGGTTTCCCTCTCCCTCGGAACCCCCAGCCCCCATCCGGGCCCCACCCGACGCTTACCACCCGCTTCCTCCCAGCAGACCGCCAGCCCTGGACCGACAAACACCCAGATCTGTTGACCTGCGGTCGCTGCCTGCAGACCTTTCCTTTGGAAGCCATCACTGCTTTCATGGCCCACAAGAAGCTGGACTGTCAGCTTTTCAGAGGCCCCAGCCCCGGCCAGGGCTCAGGTGAGTCAAGCCGGGATGCAGTCCCCCTCTCAAGTTCAAGGGCCTGGCTTCCTGTGGGAGAAGGGGCTGAACTGGACAGGCGGGGCAGTGAGCACTACTTCCCCTTTCTCGCTCCCCATCGGGTGCAGCCTAGGCGTGGCCAGGGCCTGCCCTGTCCTAGGGCTGGGACTAGTGGCGGGGGTGGAGGGAGGGGGGGTGCGGGCAGGGGCTGGGCATGAAGGAGGGCCGCCCACAGGGTGTGGCCAGCCCCTGAAGACTGGTCTGGGGATTTGCCACACACACACACCCCCAATCTGGTTTCACTTCTCCTTCCCCTTGGCCAGAAATAACTGGCCAGGTGGCTGGACCAGTGTGGCAGTAGGGGGACCTCTGGGGAGGGCAGCGGCCTGGGGGAGGGGAGGCTGAGGCCAGCTGGAAGTGCGCCATTACCACCCCCTCCCACCCCATTATTAGTGCCGATTGAGGTGGCGGTGCATTTCCTCAGAGCCAAGGAAGGGGCTTCTGGCTTCCCTCTCTGATGGAATCTCCCAGCCCTGCCCTCTGGGAAGCCCCTGGTTTGGGCCAGGTCCTCGGTGTCTGGACACCTGGGTTCCTTCTCTTAGAAGGGAATGAAAGCCCTTAACTTGGTATTAGACTCGAGGGAAGCTTTTGGTCATCACAGGCTGTGGGGGGCATCTCAACCTACAAATTTTCATCCCCTGGCCATTGTGCTCCTAGGACTTTTGAGAAATAGAATTATATTCAGGCCTGGGGGGGGGGAGGGGGGGGCTGTTCTGTGATGGGGGAGGGGAGGGAGGGGCTGTGACTGGATCAGCCCCACAGTTGAAGCCGGCAGGGTGGCCTGGTGGCCCGGGGAGGGGCTATGATGGAATCACTGGAACACTCCCAGGTGCTGGGACTTGGTGGAGCGTGGGCACTCCCGCCACGTGGGTGTAGTGCAGTTCATGTTTACTGAGGGTTTACATGGACCAAGACTTTCAGTTCTTCTCCGTTCAACGTCACAACGCCCCTCGAAGGTTAGAATCCCCGTGTTCTAACAAATGAGAAAACAGGGCCAGAGAGGAGTGTTTCTTGCCCAAGGTCACACAGCTAAGGAGCCTAAGAACTAGTTGGTGGACACGAGAGGCTGGCACTCTCCGGCCCCCATCTGTGCTTCTGACCTGGTGTTGCATCAGGAAAGCCACCCCACCCAAGACTGTCTAGGACTTGAAGAGTAAGGTACTGATAGTACCTGGAGGGTCTAGAGAAAACACCTCATTTGGAGGGCTCTTAATTTGGGGTCCACGCAGAGGGAGAGGGAACCTCACTCACTACCCCTCCCAACTTCTAGGTGGCTGCTTCCCTCCTCGGCCCCCTCTTCTGCAAGGCAGGGAATAGGAGACCGTGCATGGAACCCATGAACTTGGGGCCTGGCACAGAACCCCGCTCAGTAATCAAAAGCTGTATTAAGCCGACAATCTTTGAAAATCTGTCTCCCCGTCCCCAGGGTTCTGGGTTGAAACCCCAACTCCACCCTTCTAAGCTCGTGAGCTTGGGGAAAGGTCTTTGCCTGTTCTCCCTTCCCGACTCCCTCCTATAAAACAGCCTTCCCCACCCCTTCCCTCACCCTGCTTTAACTTCTGGTGAAGACTTGCAAACACAGAAAATCCTCAGGTATGCACCATCTACTCCGCAGGTCTTCCTTACTTGCCTGCCCGCCCGCTTCTGAGCATCAGCTTCTGGAGGACGGGGGTCTTGCCTGCCTTCCTTACTGGGCCTTCTCAGCCCCCAGAGTGGAGCCTTTCCCGCAGAAGGTGTCCACCTGGCAGGCGTGAGTCGCAACTGTCGCTTTTCCCCATCTAACACTGGGCCCTTCTCGTTGCAGAACGCCAGGACCCCAAGGCCCTGGGCTGCTTCCGCTGCGGGAGACAGTTCTCAGGGGCCTGGAAACTGCTGCGCCATGCCCAGTGGGACCACGGACTGTCCATCTACCAGACGGAACCCGAGGCCCCAGAGGCCCCGCTGCTGGGCCTGGCAGAGGTGGCCGCCGCAGTGTCGGCAGTGGTGGAGCCGGAAGCTGAGGCCAAGGGCCCCCGGGTGAGCATCCCCCCGCGGCGGAGCCCCACCTGCCCCGTGTGCGCGAAGACCCTCAGCTCCTTCAGCAATCTCAAAGTGCACATGCGCTCGCACACAGGCGAGCGGCCCTATGCCTGTGACCAGTGTCCCTACACCTGTACCCAGAGTAGCAAGCTCAACCGCCACAAGAAGACCCACCGGCAGCCACGGCCTCAGAGCCCCTTCAAGGCCAAAGCCAGTCCAGAACAGGCCTCTGCCACTGCCCCTCCTGAGCCAGCGGCCCACGCCGCGGCCCCGGCCAGCACCCTCCTGCGCAGCAGTGGCGAGAGCGCCGGAGCGGCCGCCACGGCGGGGGTCCAGGAACCCGGGGCTCCTGGTGGTGGGGCGCAGGTGGGCCCCGGCGGGGCCAGTTGGGAAGCTACCACCAAGGAACAGAGAACTGAACCTGCGAAGGGCCCGACGTCCCCCAAGAAGCTGCCAAAGCCGGCGGTCAAGAGCCGCGGGCCCGGGGGCAGCTGTGAGTTCTGTGGAAAGCACTTCACCAACAGCAGCAACCTGACGGTACACCGGCGCTCACACACGGGCGAGCGGCCCTACACCTGCGAGCTCTGTCCCTACGCCTGTGCCCAGAGCAGCAAGCTCAACCGCCACCGCCGCATGCACGGCCTGGGGCCGGGCAGCACCCGCTTCGAATGTCCCCACTGCTGTGTGCCCTTCGGCCTGCGTGCCACCCTGGACAAACACCTGCGGCAGAAGCACCCCGAGGTGGCCGGGGACGCCTGAGGCGCGGGAACGCCCTCTCTGCGGTCCCTGGTACCACCGTTACTGTGCTTGTCGACCTTGGCCTTGGCTCTGCTGCGAGTAAACCTCCCGCCTAGAACACACACGTTTGGACTCTGGCTTTCTTGGGGTGTCTGAGGTGGGGCGGGAGGCTTCCCTCTTTAGGGTGGACGGCTGGACAGACCGGTTTGCAGTGAGGGGGTGAGGGGAAAGGCCAGCCCCCAGTGCCCCAGGCACAGCAAGACTGGCACAGAAAGCCGCGCTCCCGGTTCCCAGTGTGGGTGAGGCCAGGGCAGGGGCCGAGACGAGGGTGGGGAGAAGCCCGGACCTGTCACCAGAGGCCCCTGGGCAAAGTCCTGGCCCGTCCTCCACATGCCCAGTCCAGGCCCTTCCCCACAGATCCCCACTGATCGTGCCCCTGCCCTCATGGACTGCAGCAGAAGCACTTCTGATGAACAAGGAGCCGCCACCTAGACACCCAGGTGTGGGCAGGACTTGCCACGTGGGCTCCTAGCGTTGGCTCCTGTCCCCAGACCCAACCAGCTTCCTCCCCAGCTATCCCTGGTGGCTGGACACTGACCACACAGATGACACCGAGGCCAGGTAAAGGGAATTAAATAGCAAGTGATTTTATTTCATTAGAGATAAAACCAGCAGCATCACAGCCTGAGCCCTCACCCCACCCCCCAGCCCCCCACACTTCCGCCTAATGTCGGTAATGGGGACTTCGAGATCGCGACCTTGAGCGCCTGGAGAGAGAAAGGAGGGACCCCGTGAGGCCTGGGTGAAGCAGCCACACTGCATACACACGCACCCGTGACCGGGAGCGAGCTGCGGAGGGAGGGACGCTAACGGGACCAGGCCAGCCTCCACACGCAGAGGGGTACAGAGAGGGGATGGAGAATCGAGGCAGGGATGTCACGTTCCAGGGAGCGGGGCTGGCTTGCTTACCTTCGGGAAGAGCTGTATTCTCGACCTGGAAAGAAAAAGAAAATAAAGCACACACACACGCCCAGGGACGGGGCTCCAGGGCTGGACTTCGACGCGGCATCCAGCGGCGGCCGTGGGGATACTTACTGTAACGGGGGGAGGGTGAGCGGCTCTGCCGGCTGTACTGACGTTCCCATTCTTCTCTCTCCTTCTCTCTGCGTTCCCGCTCCCTGCAGAGAAAGGGAGGCGACCCAGGGGAAGGCATGAGCACGCGGAGAGAATGCTGAACTTGAGGGCGGGCTGGGTTGCCTGCCCGGGGCAGGTGCTTCCAACATCCCAGTCCAAGGGCAGGGTAAACCCAAGGGCAGGTACTGCTGCCGTCCTTGATTGGAAATGAGAACACTGAGCTCAGAGGGAACAGGCTGGGCAGAGCCAGGACTGGAATGTCAGTCGGCCTGGCTTTGAAAGGCCTGCTGAACAAACATACAGAACTGGAAAGTTTGGCCACTTCCTGTCAGTTTAGGTGGTCTCAAAACACAGGGACTCCCACACTACGTGCTTTACCAGCCTTTGTCATAAAGTCGGGGACTGGGCCCCTTCTACTCGCCTGGCCCTGATCTCAGTGAATCCAGCCAACAAGCCTGTAAGGAGGGACAACTGTTCCATCCTCATTTAGCAGACGAGCAAACGGAGGCCCAGACAGGAAAAAGGCCCACAGCTGGGGGCGGCAGAGGCAGGATCAGAACTGGCCACAACGCTGAGTCCCTGGGCACTCTGCTTCCCCACCTGACAAGCAGGCAGCGTCCTCAGAGGCACACATGATGGGCTCGCAAAAAGCAAACCACAGTGACAAATACAACGAGCAGACTTCTGACATGCTAGGGACTGCGCTGGAAGCCCCACGGAAGGATCCCCCGGAGAGGAAGTGGAGAGTCCCCGCTCAAAGGTGAAGTTGCTTGTCTGAGGACCCACATCAAGTACGAATGGAACCAGAAAGAAACATGGCCCTGCCACCGACGGACTCTCCTCCTCGCCAACACTGAGCACTTAGACCTCTGGTTCTGCACACTGGCCCCGAGCGAGCAGGCCTACGGTTTCCGAGCACTAATCCCTGAGCTACCCTGTGAGGTCGTCACCAAGATCTGTCCTGGCTGCAGAGTATGAAATGAGGTTTTAAGTGAAATAAGATAAATAAAAATAATTAAAAAAAAAAAAAAAAAAAAGGAGTGGACGCCTGGGTGGCTCAGTTAAGCACTGGACTTCAGCTCAGCTCATGGTCTTGTGGTTCGTGGGTTTGAGACCTGCGTCAGGCTCTGAGCTGTCAGCACAGCCTGCCTCAGATTCTGGGTCTCCCTTGCTTTCCGCCCCTCCCCCGCTTGTGTTTTCTCTCCTCCCCCCACCTTCTCAAAAATAAATTAAAAAAAAAATGAAAAAAACATCTGAAGTGAGGAAAGAGCTGGCAACCACCCCTGGGGCCACACGGTCACAGAGAGGCAGAGCTGGAACTCGACTTCACGTCTGTCTGACCCAGGCCCCGAGCCTGTCCACTTTGCAGTGAGGAGTTGAGGAACAGAAGGGGAGAAGAGGAAGCCACCACGGGGTTGGCTTACTAAGCACCACTTCTGTGTTCCGGGGGCTGAGCACACAGCAGGGACCCCGCACCGAACCTGTCCTCATCTCACTTTGAGGGACATCAACTAGTAAGCGAGATAACAGAACAGCACGTGCCACGTGGGGGTTAGTACTCTGAAGAAAACACAGCAGCCTTGGGGGATGGAGCATTTTGGGGTGCTACTCTAGATAGGACAGTCAGGGACCCCCCCTCCGGGAACCCCCTCACAAATAAAGCCAGGCAAAGGAACGGCAGAGGCTCCGTGCTCTGGGGCCGGCAGAGCCAGGAGGAGACACAGCAGGTGCAGCACAAAAGCTGAGGACAGAGGGAGGACACTGAGGGCCAGGCGGGCACTTTGCCTTCCACCCCTAGGGCTGGAGCAGACAACAGGGCTCTAGCTAGGGACCAGACGGTGGAGAACGCTGGGCAGCCCACGAGCGGGTGGCTGGGACCTAGAGGCAGGAGTGCGATGGTCTTACTTCATGCGGATCTTGCGGGCCATGGCTCGAAGCTCGTCTTCCCGCTCCTGTGGCAGAGATGGCTGTGAGGGCGGGCCCGGCTGGCACCCCCTGTCCCGCCCCCACTCCTCAGTCTCACTCCTACCTGGCGCTCATGCTCCTGCTGTATCATCTTCTCCTGCGCTGCCTTCTTATCCGCCTTGACTGTAGTGAAAGAGGGACACGATAGCTGAGGGGTGCCCTCAAGAGCCCCCCCCTTTCCCGATGCCAAAGCTGAGCCCGGAGAGGCCCACCAGACGGCCAAGGCCCTTAGCGTGGTGGCAGAACGGCATGCACGCTGATGCCCGCCCGCGCAGGGAAGCGCAGGGCCTCCCCCACAGGACGCTGGAAAGGGGCCGGGGAGACCGGGTGCACGTGGTGGGACATACACTGCCTGTTCAGTGCTTTCTGCATCCTCAGCTTCAGCTTCTCCTGTGGCGTCAGCTTGGGCTGGGGAAGGGGGAGAAGAGGCGGGAGAGGGGGTGGGTGTCCGGAGCTCCCACAGCCTACCTCATCCAAGAGCCTGGGTCTTGCGGGGGCACGTGGGGAGGAGGGCCAGGCCGCAGATGCCCGCCACAAGGGTCTGGGAAGCCTGGGGACGGCTGGAGCCCCGCTGGACAGTGAGGAGGGGAGGGGGACGCAGATCTCACGGGGCAGAGCATTCCCAGCCCCCTTCAACCCCAGGGCTGGATCTCCCGACCCCCCCCGGGCCCCCCCCTGCAGGCCCACCGGGCCCAGCTCTCGGGCACTGCTGCTGGCGGGAATTAGACGGGCGAGTTCCAAATTCTTACTGACTTTGGCAGCTCCTGTCTCTTTACCAGCGGCAGGTTCGGTCCTGGGAGGAGGAAAGGACGGCTGCCACCTCTGACCCCAGGCAACCTCGGGACCGTCTGAGGGCAGTGGGCCTCGGACGCCCCCGAGGAGACACTGTGCCTCTCGGCTCTCTCGAGGCAGGGGCCGTGTCCCCTAAATCCTCATCCGAGGTAGGGCTGCGACTCCTCGGACGCCCCTCAGATCTACCCTCCCAAGTTGGGGCCACGTGCCCCTCAGACCTCCCGAGGCAGGACCAAGCCCTCTTCAGAAAGAGAACGGTGGGGCTCAGCCACCTCGCCTGAGGCTGACGACTGTCTTCCCCCAGCCCCCCTGCCCCCACTTACTTTTTCAGCTTCTCGCCCACAGCAGGGGACGCCGCCGGCCTGGTCAGCTTCTCCCTTGGGGGCGATGGCGAGTGGCTCTGGCTGCGGCTGCGGCTGCGGCTCTGGCTGCGGCTGCGGCTCTGGCTGGGGCTGCGGCTCCGAGTCAGGCTGCGACTGCGGGACGGGCTGAGGGACCAGCTGCTGCGGCTGCGGCTACTGCTGTGGTGCCGGGGGCCCCGGCCGCCCCGCCTGTACCGGTCCCCGGAGCGGGAGCGGCTCCTAGGGGCACGGGGGGTGGCCAGAGAGGGGCCGTGAGGAGCCACGGAGCCCCCCCGCACACCCCCGCCTGGGCTCCAAGTCGACAGCCATCCCGCTAGGCCCTCCGGTAGGTCCAGGTGCCATCACCCGCTTCTCTCCAGCTGCCTTCTCCTCGGCTGCCCCCCGGCCTTGCTCGGTGTCTACACAGAGACCACCCTCCGGATACGACCACCCTGAAATGGCTCCTTGCTTCTCGCTCATGAGACACCTTCTCACCCACTTCCCTGGGAGGTGACCTCTGGGAGGGTGGGACGTGGCTGGCCGGCTCCCCCCTTTACTCACCGTGCCCAGCTCTGGGCGCCCAGGGGCTGTGACCCCACCTACACCCTCAGCACCTCCTTACCTGCGTGCCCACTCTCCCCACCAACCCACGAGACCCGAACTCTGGGGACATGTAGCCCCATCCCTCCTCTGCTCAGGACCCTGGGGGCTCCTCGGCGATGGCTCACCCTCAGACTGGCATTCAAGATGTGGCCAGGCCCCCTTCCTCCAGCCCCAGCCTTTCTCCCGTGGTCACCCTGGGTCAGGCTACAGACAACCATCTGGAAGCCAAATCCACACTATACACTGATTCTGTCAGGAAGGAGCTGTCCGAGTTTTCACAAAACTCAAACTCGTTAACACTGAGAAAACGAACTACCGTTTCAAAGTCCAGACTCTCAACTTCTCTCGAGAAACCACAAGACAGAACAACACCGGACCTGCTGCTGCACAGCCAACAACCCGACTCGACGGGACGCGTGCGCCCCAGTCCGCCGGGGCCCACCTGGCCCCTTTATTTCAGACACCAGCCCCTGTAGGCGGCTGACGTGGAGATGCACGCCACAGGACAGGTGACAGTGCTGACGGAAGAAGCGCTCCCCCAACGCCAGGGCCCCGATGGAGCAGTCCCCTGCGTTACCTGTCACACCTTCCCGCCGACTCAGCAAGAGCAACACTCTCCTAATTTTACGGATGAGAAAAACGAAGCCCTGAAAGTCTACCAGCAGGGCCAGGATTTAAAGCCAGGCAGACGCTCCACAGCCCACACTCCCGCAGGCTGAGCCATGCTGCCTTCACACAGACAGCCCTGATCCCACCGGGTCAGAGCCCAGAAAGGACATTCCAGTCCCCAGATGCTTCACTTCCTGCCTCAGCAGCAGCACCTCTCTGCCCAGAGTACCCCAGGCCTAAAGGTCAGCCAGGTCCCAGTGCAAACCAAAGGGCACCCTGGAGTGTCCACGTACCACTCCAGACACAATCCCCCCCACCCGAACTGGCCTGGGGACTCCCCAGGAGAGGAGCAGCTCAGTCTCCTGTCCCCACTGCATCCCTGAGGATGTGGCTGTGCTCCATCCCACGTCACCACACACGGAGAACAGACGGCACACGCCTCCCTCTGCAAACCGAGTGCTTCCCACAAAACAGCAGTGGCCTGGTCCCCTAGGGCCTGGTCTCGCTGACATCGGGCCATGCCCACCCCCCCCCCCCCCGGTCCCGCGCCCCCCCCCCCCCAACCCCCCCCCCACACACGCCAGCCTCACGCACCTGCTTCTGCGCCGGGGCCCGTAACCACCACGCCGGGCGGGTGAACGGGAGTACCGGTGTCCGTCTCGGGAGCCCCCACCTGAGTGCCGCCGGCCACGGCTACGGGACCGAGAATAGCGCCGGGAGCGGGACCGGGAGCGGGACCAGGACCGGGAGCGGGAGCGTGCGTGGCGGCCAGAACGGTAGTAGCCCCCGCCACGGCGGGAGCGGGAGCTGGAGCGGGAACTGGAGCGGGAGCTGGAGGTCCTCGAGGCAGAAGAGGAGGAGGAGGAGGAGGAGGAAGAGCGGCGGCTGCAGGCGGGGCACGGAGGGCCGGTCAGCATGGGCCTGGGCCGTGGCCCCCCACTGCCCTGGGTACCCCCCACGGTGGCCGGGGGCATAGGACGGGCAGCGTGAGCGTTACCGACCGGGCGCTGGCATTACGTCCCGGTGCGGGGCCGCCGGGCTGGGGGGGCGCGGGGGGCTTCCCTGTGGTGGCCCCTGATGCGGCTGCTGCAGCCGCTGCTGCGGCTGCCTCCTCATCGCTGCCCCCAAAACTGGTGATGAATGTGATCTTCTCCTCGCGGCCTGGGGTTGGGGAGCGGGAGCGGGAGCGGGACTCGGAGCTGGACTCTGAGGGTGACCTACAGGGCAGGGAGGAGGGGGTTCAATTGCCAGGCTCCCCGGGAGCCCCCTGGCTAAGTAAACACGGCACAGAGCCACAGATGAGGACGGTGAGAAACTCAGATGAGAAACTCAGCTTTGTAAGGGTCTGACTCCCAACCACGGAGCCTCCTCAAAGTAAGTAAGAAAGTGAGTGACAGAAAAATGTATCGATCTCATGGAACTATTAAAAGGCAATGAACAGATCCAGAAAGATCTCCTCAACGTAGCTTTCAAACAAGTTCTGAAACGTTAAGTGTGGCTGAATTCCATCATCACAAAGGAAAACTACCTACATCCCTAACAGCTCCTCTGTACCAAGCGCTTGCCTGTGCCAGACCTTGTACTGAAAGGCACACGCCTCACCTTACCGATTCTTCCATGAGCCCAGAGAGGCAGGTCCCTCCCTCTGCATCCTGAAAAGCGTACGGGGGTCAGACTGATGTCCGTCCAACCTCAAGGCCCCTGCCCCAACTACTCCCACATCCTGAAGACACACATGGGCAAGGCCAGGCCCTTCTGGGCCATATTTCTCACTGGTTATTTCTGGCAGTTTAGATCAAAGAGACTTCTGATTTCTATGTCAGGGCTTTCTATCACGCTTGGTGATTTTTAACACACAACCACGTTGTGTTTAAATCAGAAGATCAAAGAAGGTTCACGTTTAAAGGAAAAAAAAAAAAACTGGGAAAGCAGAGTAACATTCTGAAAAACAGAAAAATGATTCAGACCCACAGGTGACACCAGGTGCCAGTCTGAGGTCTCAGAGCAGCCTACAGGGTGGCCCCGCCCCTCCTCCCCAGCCCTGCCCTTCCTTGGGCCCTGGAAACTCACCGCTTATAGGGGTCGTAGGTGGGGCTGTCTCGGCGGGCGTAGCTGTGGAGAGAACGGGGCGGGACAAGCAGGGACTGGGCAACTGAGTGGGCATGGAATTGCACCCATTCCCCCAACCAAGGCACTCAAGGCCAGGTACTGGGTCCATGGAGGAGGCGGCTGCGGCCAGGTTCCAAGCCCTACCTTGATCCCTCTGCCCGCCTCGCCTCAGATCTGTCCAAAGCCTGAACCTCGGCCACACACCACAAACAGTGAATGTCCTGGGCCCCTCCTGACCCTGAACAACAAGGACTTCAGCGGCCTCAATCCTGCTTGGGCTCTGAACCCTAGACTGAAGTGTCCCTCCTGCCACTCCCAAGTCCTTGGTTCTGCTAACTGGGTCCTGGCTTGTTAATGACAACAATAAAACTAGAAAAGCTACCTCAACTGCTTCACAACTCTGCCATGGGTAATGTAATCATTCACACCTCAGAGCTGAAGAAACTGAGGTCCAGAGATAGAGTCACTTGCCCAGCATCACACAGCTCCTAAATGAAGGAGCTGGGATTCACAGCTAGGCCCTAAGACCCTGAGTGCATGCTTTCATGCACTACACTGACGACCTCTAGGGGAGAATGGGGACAGCAAGAATCCATGCAGCTTGTTGAGGAACCCTTTCCAGACCCCACACCAAGCCCTGTGAACCCACAAGAGGCTGTTTAACCCTCACAGCTCCCCTCAAGGACCCTCCCCGACCAGAGGAGACACAGCAAAAAGCAGCATGGGTTTGCCCGCGGCCTCCAGGGCTAAGAAGCTGCAGCAGGCTCACCTCGAGGCCGCTGGACTAGGTGGGCTCTCCACACCCACCTCTGCCTCACCCAAACCTGCCCCAGGCCTCAAAGTGGGCACTGGCTCGCCCCCAATCCTGGGAGATGACAATGCCTCTTTTCCAAAGGAGGAAACTGAAGATAGAGAGAAGTCACTTGCCCCAAATCTGACAAGGACACAGCCCAGGAGGAGAACCAGGCAGGACTTCAGGGACAGGCCTGTTCCCCGTGACTCTGCCCTCAGCTACTCCACACCACCTCCCCACAGGTGTCTGGGATGCCTGGCAAGAGTCCCAAGTCCAGCAGGGTACGGGGAGTAGCTGGCAGGGCAGGGCAGGGCGTCCACACGCCCCTCAGCCACTCCTATTCTGAATCTTTCCCATTTACTGCCTCACTAGGAGGACTCTGTCCACAAACGAAAGCGTGCCCCCAAAGAGTCTCCTTGAGCCCCAGCCCCTCCCCCAGAGCCCAGAAAGAATGAGGCTGGCAGGGCACAGGGGAGAACCTGACCTACCTGGGTGGGCTGATCTTGCGGCCCCTTAGTCGCTTTTCCCGGAACTCCCTCCGCTGGCGCCGGGAGCGACGGCCCTGGAATAGGATGGGCACCTGGCCGGTGAGGGCTATGCCCTCCCTGACGCACACCCCTGCCCCCACCCGACCCGGCCCTCACCGAATACATGGCCTTCTCTTCCTCAAGAGCCTTGGCATGTTTGATCGCCTCCGCCTCCTCCTTGTCTTTCCGGAGCATCCTGTGAGGGGAGGGGACGGTGACAATGGAGGAGTGGGCAGGACACAAACAGGGCTGTCGCAGGAAGCGAGGGATCCCATGCCATCCTGGAGTCTCTCACTCGTTCAGCACTATTATTGAGCACCTACTGCGTGCAAATGCTATTTTACACGTTGGTGATTCAGCACTGAAAACAAACAAAAATCCTCGCCCTCACAGGCTTATGTTCTGGGGACAGACGGACAATGACCGAGGTATTAGGTTAGATGGTGACAACCTTGACTGCAGAAGGGAGAAGAAAGTGCCAGGGCACTGGTAGAATCTGCTACAGCTTCCAACAGGGAGGTCAGAGAAGCCACGCAGAGAAAGGGAGGGCTAAGCAGCAGCCTCGGGGAGTAAGCCACACAGAAGCCAGCACGGTAGCCAACAGCACGGTGGCCTAAAGTTGGTCGGGGGATGGCTCGGGGGTAAGGAGGCCACGGAGGCTGGGGGCGGGGTGTGGGAAGAGGGGCAGAGGACCAGACAGGTAAGACTTCATGGCCATGGTGGGGACTCTGGCTGCCCGAGTGATGGGGTGGTCATGGAGGGTTCTGGGCAGAGGGTGCTGTGTTCAGACAGGATTATTCAGATTCGGACTCAATCCTCTGTTAGCTGGGACTGTTCTATGTGATCTGCACAGGGTGGGACTCAGGGAAGAGGCTCCATTCAGCAAGTGCAAGTAAGTGAATCCAGTGAATGAAGCCTCTCCACCAGAGGGTGCTGTCCACCAGGCCCAGGAGCCCCGTGAGCTTTTAGGGGTCAGATGGCCAAAGTCACATGGAGTTGGGCGCAGCCTCAGTTTCTGCACAGGCAAGGCCCGGTCGTAAGTATCCATCCCACAAGCTCAGGAGTCCGTGTGTGTGAAGCCCCCGGCACGGGGCCAGGCACACTAGTGCTCAGGAATAAAGTGGCCGTTGGTAGCAGGGGTAATGACAAATGCCAGGTCCGGAGTGGGGAGAACCAGCCAGCAGGCCTCACCTGACAAAGTCACCGTCGGCCATGCCATAGGTCGTGGCCTGTTTGTTGAGATCTGCCACCTGCTCCTGGTTCAGTTCGTCCACGTCCACCTCCACGTCTGCACCAAGAGAAAGGCCGTCAGGGACCAAAGCCGAGTGAGAGGACCGGGGAGAAGGGGCAGTGCCCCAGGAGGTGGGGGCACGAGGGGATGCCCACCAGACTGCAGGCCTCTGCAGGGAGGGAACAAGTCAGCTCATCTCAGCATCCCCAAGCTGGCACAGGGCTCGGCCAGAGGCGAGCACGACGAAGGGCAAGGGGCGGGGGAGAGGCAATGCAACGGATGAGGGTCCGAATGTAGAGTACCGGGATGGACGAGCAAGACAAGTGGAGGCAGCGATGCAGGATACGTGAAGGGGGACGGGGGTGGGTAAAGATCTAAGTGGGCAGGAGGCAGGGGGTGGAGGTCATGGGTTTTCAGGAGCTGGATGCACCATGAATACGTGGAAGGTAGGATGGACCCCTTACATGTGTGTGATAAGCAGCAGCTGGCTGAGGAGGGGAAACGGGTAGCTGGCTGGAGCCATGGATATTTGGGTAGGGGGTGAACAGCAGTGCTGGGGGGTGGGGGGCGGCAAGGGATGACTCTGGAACTGAATGAACACTTGTTTTCCAGAGGGGAGAGAAAAACAGGGAGACAGGCTGACCAAGTAGAAGAGAACGGAGACAGAGCCTAGGTGGGGACAGTATCATAGGAGCAGGGTCCTAGAAATGAGACGACACGTACAGAGAGGGAGGCCGGCAAAGAGGAGCACATGAGTGAGACAGGGAGGACGGCAGAGGCTGGAGCGCCCCAGAGTGGGGGCGGGAGAGACAGGGCTCGTAAGTGCAGGGCGCCCCACAGAGGGTGAGGAACGAGACACGAAAACGATGCCCAGGGACTGCGGGGTGGGGGAGGGCAGAGAGGGGACCCCACCGATGTCGGGGATGACCTCATCTTCGTCCGAGTTGCTCTCCTCCTCAGCTGGCGACTCCTCCTCCTCTGGCTTCTCCGCCACCTTCTCCACCTCGGCCACGGTGCTGTCCTCGTAGGTGTAGCCAATGGAAGCCTTCTTCTCCGCCAGCCTGGGACCGGGGGAGCCCGTGAGCCAGGAAGGCCAAGGGCAGGGTGCAGCCCAGAGCCAAGCCTCGAGGGCACACTGACTCTCTGCACTCTGACCTCTCAAGGGTGCCCTTGCCTCCAGGCCCTCACGCGTGCTCTCTGTCAGCCTAGGACCCTCTGCGCCTGCCTCCCACAACCCCTCCCTCTTCCCCCAGACTCCAGTTCCAACACACCAGGACGTCCTCCCCCAGGCAGGGTGGAGCACCATCCTCAGCTCCTCAGCCCCACCCACACTGGATCATTGCTGTCGGGGGACAGATCTGTCTCCCCCCCAGCAGTCTGAGCCCGAGACGGCAGGACCCAGTTATCCCGGGTAACAACATGCCCCAGCTTTGCCAGAGCAGAGGAGGGGCCTCATGCACATCTGTCGCTGAACGAAAGTAGTCAACACTCCCTGCCGCCCTTCTAGTGCCAGCCTTCTCCTGAAAGCAGGCTCCTGGGTAAAGATCAGTCATCAAAAAGCTTCCATTACATCTGCGGAAACTGCAGATGGAGGGAAGCAGCAAGCGCTCAGGATCACAAAGGGGAAGATTCAGCAGCAGGAGGGGAGGAGTCGGGCCCAGGACCGCCGCAGACAAGCGGGCTGAGCGCTGCCCTGGAAGGCACGAGGCTGCCCAGGCAGAGGAAACGAAGAGAGCAGCGACACTGCCAGCTGAGGACCTCCCCGAGCCAGCAGCAGCTCCAGGTAAGGCCCCGCCCTTCCTCTCGAGGGACACGGCTTGAGAAGGCCCCGTCCACAGTGACACTGGCTGCTGCTGAGCACCCACTTACTGAAGGACACGCACAGAACAGGCCGTCCATAAGCTCCATCGCCCGCAAACAGAGGGGACCCCTGTTAGCCTGTCACATAGGGGAGCACGCCAAAGCTCGGAGAGGGAGTCCTCACGCTCAGGACTCAAACCCGGGCCGGGTCAACCAATGGCACCTCCCACCGCGCTGCAAGCTGGAAACTCAAGGCAGGGGTTTCTGAGCAAATCCTTGCTTCTGGCCACCACTTCCTCCTCTAAATTCTTACTAAGTGGGCGCCCACCGTGTGCCAAGCACTGGCCCCGACTCTGGGGACACTGACGTGGACAAGCTGGATGAGGCCGTGCTGGTGGGGCTCCCAGTCCTCCTGCCTCCCCCGACACCCAACTCACTTCTTCTTCTCATCCTCACTGGGTCTCTGGAGGCCTCCATACAACTCGTCGATGTAGATCTGGTACAGGCACTGCTCCTCGGAGACTGCAGCAAGGCAGAGTGGACGGGGTCACCGGGAATTCAGGAAGCAGGGGACACACGTGTGTGCAGCGGCGGGTAGGAGGGTGGGTACAACCCAAGCACAGCCAGGGACAGAGTCACCAATTTGCGGATCATCATAAACCGTGTGGTGAGGACACACAACTGCAGGTGGCCTTGCCATGGTAAAGGGACCTAACTGCTCTTTGCCTCGTTTCCTCTGCTGTAGGAGTGAGCTGAGCACCTGGTACCCGGGCCACGTGACTGATCCCCGGAAGGGAGGCCTCGGGTTGGGTCCTTCAGAACCACAGGCTTATCCTGAGCGCTGGATGTCACCTGGACTCCACGGGCTATTCTGCCAGGTGGCTCACCGTGGCTCAAGTTTAAATTATGTTTAGAGCCATCTGGGCTCTCACTTACCCACAACACCTAACTGGGGAGCTCAGCATTGTATCAGAGACTTCCCTGATGCTCCCTGCAATGAAACACATGCTCCCGACTGGGCGTGGGGCCCTGGGCGAGCCCCCTCCCCCAGGGCGTCAGCCCTACTACCCAAAAAGTCAGGTGGATGGGCCGGGCGAGCCTGGAGGTGGCGCAGCACTGTCCCTTGCTCCAGTGACCACTCTGGTTCCCGCCCATGGCGAGAAAGGGCCCTGTGGGCCTATCTCATGCAGGTGCCTCGCTCTCCCTACTCCAGCCACATAGGCCTTCGCCCTGTCCCCACAGAGTATCTACCTCCACCCCCCCTACAGGACTCTCCTTGCCAGAGAGCTCCTCTCCACCCCTCCCTGACCCTAGCCTCGGTCAAGGACCTCAGAGAATGGCCCACTGTGTGCTAGAACGCCACCTGAGTTTGCAATCACCACCCACTCTGGTGACTATGTGGCTGTTGCCCTCTCCCTGAGGAGACCCCTTGGCCCCAGAGGAGCGTGTGATGTACCTCAGGTGCTCAGGAATTGTGGCAATGAATGAGTGAGGAGTCAGAACAAAAGGAAACTCTGACTCCATCACCAACAACCCTTGTAACCTCAGGTGAAAGCAAAAAGGGATGATAAATCTCCCTGACTCTAACACCTCATCAGTTGCTAGAATTTTGGCAATCTTTGATTTTAGAGATGCTGAAATGTCTACCTTAGAAACAAAAAAAAATAATAAGGGCATACCAAACCCACGGCAGGGGCTGACTGTGCCAGGCTCGGTGCTGGGCCTTCGCGCATCCCTCCCCAAACTTTTACACCCACCCTGGGGGACAAAAACCAACATCACCACCCTTCTCTGGGTGGGGGACAGCAAGGCCCGCCAGGCTGAGGGACTTGCATGTGGGCCTGTCCTCTCTTTAAAACTCAACAGGGAAGCCCTGGAAGGGGAAGTCTCAAAGCCCATCTAAGGGGGTGAGCTAAAGCTCAGAATTGTCCACCAGGAGGCAGCAGTGGTTAAGGGTAGGGTAAGAATCCCAGCTCCTCAGACAGTGTTCCCACCAACTCCTGAGCCTCAACATACTTGTCTCTGTAAAATGGGTACCACCCCTAGGTGATTGTGCAGATGATCACAGATATAATGAGACAATACAGATAAAAACCTCAGGGTCCGAATATCCCTGGGCAAGCCCAGAGTGGGAAGAAATCTGAGCCTCCATTTTCTCATTTGTGAAAACAGCAGTGGTGACGGCTCAGAGAACAATACCAGACACATACAAATGTATACAAACGCCGGGCAGATTGTTAAACTCTAATATTTCTAAACAATTCCTAAAACACGTTTCCTCTTTAAAAGTGACATTCCGACCGAAACAAGCAGGGTGAACATCACACAGGGAAACAATGTGTCCTTGCTATTTTCCCCAATTTTTCAGGAAAAAAGACCACAGAGGCAGAGGGTATGGGATGTGGAAGTGACCTCAACAGGACCACCTCACCCAGCAGATATCACTGTACTGGGTCCAGAGACGGAGGCCCAGGAGGGAGAGAGCTGGGAGCAAACCCCAGGTCCCTTAGGAGAAACCACTGGGGTAAAACTGGTGTTTCCATCTGCATGGACTCCCAACCCACTCCCCGCACCCCAGCTCACTCACTGCCAGCAAAGTCGTTCTGCACCAGGCCTCGGTAGCGCTCGTAGTTACATTTCCGCTCGTCCGACTCCTGTTCTGGGGAGCTTTGGAGGAGGTCGAGATGTTGAGATGAGAGCGGGAGGGCAGGCCCCACCCCAAACCAGCAGGAATTGGATGAGGAGCTGGGCTTGGGCTGGGAGGCTCCCCACCAGCACACCTACTCCTTCCCAGGAAGGTGATGGGCAGGCAAGGGTTTGGGGAAGAAGAGGCAGCAAGGGTCAGACTCCCTGTCTGGCAAGCCTTAGGGAAGCTGCTTACATGGTGGTGAGCAGCGGGGGGGTGTAGTCAGGGATGTAGTCAAGGTGGGCACGGACATCGAAGCGGTCAATCATGTTGTTGGTGTCTCCCTGCCAGGGCATCCTGAAAATGGGGAGCAGGGGAGCAAGGAGTTTAGGGGAACAAGGACTTTAGGGTCCCCAGTGCCCATGTCAATTCCCTGTCACCTCAAACTTGGGAGCCTGACCCTCAGCTCCTGTGATCTTCCAGGCCATGGACCCCACCATCACCCCCCCCCCCACTTCTCACTCACTTCCCCGAATCCACATTCAGGCTCCTGGCCTGGTTAGGGCCTGAATAGGGCCCTGAGGAAACAAGGGCCCTAATTCGCAGAACCAAACGAGAGAGAAACTTGAGCCAGGTCCCAGGGGCCGCTTTCTAAGCCCCGGTCACCTTGAAACATCCCCTGTGGCAAGCCACTTCCCATTTCATCTGGGCCCCTGGCACCGGCCTCACCCATTCCCCTCTAAGTACCCCAACCACCTCTGTACCCCAGGGCCTCCATCCCAACCCCTGCTGGCTCTCCTCAGCCAGTGACGGTAACCTTCTCGTGTAAGGCAAGCGTTCCTGCCTGAGTCCCCAAAGGTCTGTTCATACCCTCGGTCTCTTCTGACCTCCAGCCCTCAGACACAGACACGACCCTGCCCTTCAAGCTCAGTCTTACATGTTAACGGGGCTCTCGGCGGCCAGGGCGACGGCAGAATCCAGGTGTACCTTGCAAGCTCGGCCGTGCACTTGCAGGAACTGGGCTGGGTCCTTCTTCTGCAGGGGTACACGGGATGGAGGTCACCACCCCACTGAGCTCCAAGCCCTGCCAGCACTCCGCAACCAAGCTTAGCAGTAGGCTCACTTCTGATGTCAAGTGGGCCGTACTTCAGAGGGAAACTAAGCTGCACAGAGGTGGCAGGACTAACGGGAGCCACCTAACCTCTAGGGACAAGGGGCCTTGTGATGGTGGAAAAAGGCTCTGAGCTCTGGTCCAACTTTCTGTACAGCAAGTACCAAGACCTCCTGCCCCTAAAATGTTATCTCCCGAGCATTCACCCCCCCCCCCCCACACTCATTCAGAGCCAGATGTGAGCACTGGGGCTTGGACTGGCCTCTAAGACACACCAGGACCACGTGAGCTCATGAAAAGATCAGTGTCACTACTCATCACAGAAATATCAGAACCACGAGACACTGTTTCACATTCGCTAGGAAAGCTAAAACGGAAAAGACAGATATTGACAATACTGACAAGAATATGAAGAAATTAAGTTCTTGAAAAGTTAAACTACTGCCCTAAGACGCAGCAATTCCACTCCCGAGGATACACCGCAAAAACTAAAAATAGATATTCAAATACTTGTACACAAATATTCAGGCAGCACGATTCACAACAGTCCCAAGATGCAAACAATCAAATATCCATCAACGGATGATCGATAAACAAAACGTGGTCTATTTAGACAAGGGAAAATTACCAATATAAATGAAGAAGTGACATGTGCTACAACATGGATGAACCTTGAAAATATAACGTTAAATGAAAGAAGTCAGTCACAAAAAGCATGTGTTGTGTGACTCCACTTATGTGAAATGTCCAGAAGAGGTGAATCCACAGAGACAGGAAGTAGATTAGCAGCTACCCAGCGGTGGGAAGTTGGGGGTACTGACTGCTAATGGGTATGGGATTCTTTTTGGGGTCATGAAAATTTTCTAAAATTAGAATGTGGTGATGGATATACACGCCTGTGAATACACTGGAAACAGCTGAGCTGCATGGTATGTGAATTCTACCTCAATAAAGCTGTTAAAAAGGTACCAACAGAGAGGAGAATGTCCCCTGAGTCTATGCCCCTCAGGCTCGAGCCACTGTGTGGGGGGTCACGACTCCAAGTCACCATGAGGGTGTCAGGAAAGGATACAACCTAGCACCGCAGCTCCCACTACCCAGCTTCCCGAGTGTCAGGTCTTGGCTGGGCTCCTGCTGTGTGCCACATCACAGAACCCACAGGAGCCACAGGAAGGGCTGCCGGGCTATCCACTGAAGGCCGGCAACACTCCTGGCAACGCCTCCCCAGAGTCCAACCCTCTCTCATCACACCCTGGTCCAGCCAGTATCTCCTCTCCCCAGACCCCCTGGCAGCCTCCTCTCGGGCTCCCTGCTGACGGCCCCCTTGCCCTCCGCAGTCCATTTCCCACACAGGGCCTGAGGGTTCTGCTAAGGCCTATCAGGCCACATCCCTCTCCGACCTCTCTCCCCTGGCTCCGCTCCGGGGCACGCTGGCCTCCACGCCATTCCTTGACCACTTCGACTTCACCCACGTTCTGCTCTGGACCTCTATGCTCCCTCTTCCCTCAGCCTGCAGAGGCTCTAGGAGGTGGCTGCCCCCTCGCTTATTTCTGACCTCCTTCTAGAAGCCTTCCTCACCAACTCTAAGTACTTCCCCGCACAAGCCCGTATTTACTCTTGCTCTCCTGAACTCCACTGTTTTATTATTTTAGAGAAAGCACGCACAGGGGAGAGGAGCCAAGGGGGAGAGAATCTTATGCAGGCTCCACGCTCAGTGCAGGGCCCAACACAGGGCCAACGCTGGGATCATGAGCTGAGCTGAAATCAAGAGGCAGACACTCAACTGACAGCCACCCAGGTGCCCCAACTGTTGTGTTGTTTTCTTCCCAACACCTGCTACCGCTTGGTCTTGCACCTTACACTCATTTATCACTTGTCTCCCACTCTAGAACTTAACTCCCACGAGGCAGGGATCTCTGCGTCGTATCCCCAGTGCCGGGAGCAGGGCCTGCCCCACAGCAGGTGCTCGGGAACACTGACAGAACGGAAGAGAGTGAATCCGGACAGATCAGGAGACCGAGCCCCTTGTTTTTCCCTCAGCCCTGTGAGGCCCCTGGCCAAGCCCCCCTCAGCCCCCCTGAGTCTGCTCCTGGCCAAATGCCTGGGGCCCACAGCCATCAAGGGACACTGTTTACAACGGGACTCTGACTGGAATGGGGAAGCCACTGGCTGCGCCTGCACCAAAGGAAGGAAAAAGCATCAGGCTGGGAGTGAAAATCTAAGTCCGGGGCCTGGCTCTGCTAGGAGATTCTAGGGAAGTCAATAAACTGCCCTAAGAGCCAGGCATTGAACTAAGCATTTTATGCGTATTTTCTCAAACTTCTCAGCTGTGGGACAAAGGTTAGTAGTGCTCCAGATGAGTAAACTGAGGCTCAGAGGGGTGAGGCCCACTGGCTTGAAATCATGCCAGTAACAAACAGAACTAGAATTTGAACCCAAATGGGTCTGCCCCCAAATCCACTCTTTTTTCAAAAGTAATTTTTTTTCCTAGTAAAAGGCACAGAATACAAAATCTACCACATGAAGTACTTTCAAGCGTAGAGTACGTTAGCATTAAGTCACAGGCACCCTGCTGTGCGACCGATCCCTAGAAGTTCTTCGTCTTGCAAAACTGGAAGTCTATACCCACTGAGTGACTCCCCTTTTCTCCTCCCCCCAAACCCTCGGAACCACTTTTCTGTTTCCAGTTTCCTCTTTTAAGTGTATTTATTTTGAGAGTGGGGGAGAGGGAGAGAGAAAGGATCCCAAGAGAATTCCGCACTGACAGCATGGAGCCCGATGCAAGGCTCGATCCCACGACCCTGGGATCATGACTTGACCCGAAATCAAGAGTCGGAGGCTCAACAGGCTGAGCTACCAAGGGGCCCCTCGGTTTCCTGTTTCTAAGGGCCTGGCTACTTTCAGATACCTCAGATACGTGGAATCTCGCGTCACTTTTTGTGACTGGCTTATTTCACTAGGCATCAGGCCTTCATGGTTCCTCCGTGTTGCAGCATGTGACAGGATGCCTTTTTTAATTTTTTTCCCTTTTTAAGGCTGAACAAATACTCCACCCTATGGACCCACCACATTTCCTTCATCCCTTCATCAGCAGACGGGCCTTTAGGTCGCTTCCCCATCTTGGCTATTGTAATACTGCAAGGAACATGGGGTGTACAAATACCTCTTCACAATCCAAGACCCATTCTTTCAAGTTTTAATTCAATTTATTTCTACACCCAACGTGAGGCTTAAACTCATGACCTCAGATCAAGAGTCGCATGCTCTTCCAACTCAGCCAGCCAGGCGCCCCCCAAAAATCTATTCTTAACCATTGGATTATTCTGCCTCCAGCATCAGATGAAGTCAGAGGAGTTTGTGGACTCTCATTCATTCACTGAATTGATAAGCAGGCACCCACTATGTGCCAGGCCCTGTGCTAGGGCCATGGCAATGACTGAGACAGCCCCGGCCTTACCCCTCACAGCTCATAGTCCAGTGTCGGGGAGAGACCTGTCCCACACAGTGATGACCTAGAGTGGGCAGCAGGGGGATGGGGGAGCCCAGGGGAATGCTTGACCTGGCCTGGGCAGCGGCTGGCAGGGATTGGGGGCTGAGGGGGTGGTCAGCCTGGGGCTTTCTGGAGGAGATGCCTGAACTGAGCACTGTTTATTTCCCATTTTCTTATCAGCAGAGAATTCTGTTTCTCATCCAAACCACTGATTAAAGAATAGACCTGACAAGGACGCGAGCAATGACAGAACCAAGGTCAGGGAGGGAGAGAAAGTAGGCACCGAGGACAAATCAAGAGCAGAGAAACCAGCCTTGTGTGGACACACCCATTCAGCCGGCCACAAACTACCAAGGCTTCTTCAACACTTTGCCCCACAGCCTCCTCTCGGTCCAAGAATAAGACGAGAGACCCGTGTGAGCGGCCCCATCCCCTCCCCAAAGCAGCCACCGGCCACTGCCCACAGCTTGACAGCTCAGCTCTGAATGCTGATCACGTTCACGTATGGGGACAATGGAGGCTTGTACAGGCCCACACCATAAAGCACTCCACAGACACTGTCCTTGTTCTCGAATTTCTACCCTGTCACCCAGTGAGAGAGGCTGATGATCACTACTGTCCCGAGAGGGAAAATAAAGCTCAGGGAGCTCCCCTGCTAAAAGAGCCTGGAATCCCAGGCCTTGAGAACGACCCAACTCCAGCCTTCTTTCCTCCACACCATGACCATTCCAGCTCTACCTGGTGATAAGAACTTCAGTGACAAGAGCTAGCATTCACTGAGCAAGTAAGTCACCCTGGGCAAGCCTGCGCTGAGGTCTGTGTGCCCAATCTCAATGAACAGCCCTGTGAGGGAGGTGCTCACCCCCCACCATTTGTGGCAGACCATTAACTGGCAGCCAACGTCTACTCCCCCTCCTTTAATAGTAACAGGCTCCTAACACATCTGGCACAAGGCCATCCAGAATAAAGCCTATGCCTCTAAGCCTTCCTTGCACCTGTACACGACCACGGGGCTACTTTCTGCCTAGTGGGATAAGTGCAAGTGTTGCGTGCAAACATCTAGAAACTTTCTTAAAAATTGGCATAAGCGCTTTTGCCTCTTTTCCCGCCCTCTTCGTCCCTGCTGGATGGAATGCAGACATGATGGCTAGTGCCTAAGCAGCCCTCTTAGACCTTGAAACAACACTGGCAAGAAAATCCATGTGCAGGTGAACGACTATTTGGTCCTTAAGCAGAACTGGCTATTTCTGGGCTTTTGGGGGAAAAAGAAAGAAACTTCTATGTTGTTTAAGCCACTAACGTTTTAGGATACATCATTTCAAATGCAAAAAAGGAAACTAGCTCAGGGAGACAGTTACTTGCCCAAGATCATGCAGTATGTAAGTGGAAGAGCTGGAATTTGAACCTCGAGGACTCAAACTCAAAGGCCTTAACCATTTTAATACTTTGCCTCCAGGCTGTGTCACCTTGGACTAGTCGCTTTACCTTTCAGAACCTGTATTTCTGCAGTAAAAGCCCAAATGAGGTGCTAAGAGAGGTCAAGGTTCAGAGTCTGGTTAGAATGCCAGCTCTGCCCTCTTGCTAAAGGACTGTTGACCATGACTGTCTGAGCCTCAGTTCACTCATCTATGAAATGGAGATAAGAATAAGAACCACCCCCTAGACTACAGAGAAGATCTGATGAAGCGTAAATGCATGTCGAGCACTTAGCCCAGCGGTTTAACACACAAGTGCTCAAGAGACTAGCCGTTCTTATCAGCATCACCTTAATACAGGCATCAATACCAACCTCCCAGGCCGGCTCAAAGGGCTAGAAAGAATGTACCAATGTAGTAGGCACTGGGTCTGGTACCCCATGAGCTCTTATTATAGCTCAGGACAGCTATTTACTCCTAAGCATTACGTCCCTGGCCCACACTGGGGCCTCAACTATGGCCAGCACAGACCCAGGCCCTGCCCTCACGGTCATGTTGTAATCTTTTCGACACCGCCAGAGAGGGGCTCTCCCTTCCGCCCAGTTCCTTCCTGGGTGACAGAAGGCAAGTGAGGAGCTCTCAGAGAATCCCTTCCTACAATAATAGCACTTCTATTTCATGGATGACTACGGGGATGCCATCTAAAGCTCTTCTCACAGAGCCTGGTGTCTGAGAAGGAGCAATTAAAATGGTAACTACTAGTATTAGTATTTTTACTCATCTATTCTTTCAAACCATATTTGTTGGCCCCAAGCTTAGGATGCAAAGGTGACCTGAATACAACCAGTCCCCAGTCTTACAGAGCTAGATACGTGTGTTGTTATGTGTGTGCCAGGGGGCGCCTGGGTGGCTCAGTTGTTTAGAGTCTGACTTCGGCTCAGATTATGATCTCGTGGTTTGTGGGTTCAAGCCCCGCATCGGGCTCTGTGCTGACAGCTCAGAGCCTGGAGCCTGCTTCCGATTCTGTGCCTCCCTCTCTCTCTCTGCTTCTCCTATGCTCACGCTCTGTCTCCCTCTCTCTCTCGAAAATAAATAAACATTAGATGAAAAAAAAGAAATTCCTAAGGGGAAGAACAAGGGTTATAATGGCATTTATGGGGACACTTGCTGGAGTACGGGGGATGAGGGAAGACTTCCTTGGAAGTGAGATCTGACGGACAAGCAGCGGTTAGCCGTGCATGGGAAGAGCTCATGCAAAGGCCCGTGGCTCTTTAATCCTGAGAAACAAACTGATACTCTTTATACATCTTCTGTGTTAGAGAAATATCACCCTAGATAACAAGGATGGCCAGATGGCTTGAGCAAAGGAACGAGGCAGAAAGCAGGGTGGCACGAGTTTAAAGGGGCAAGGGGGGAGTAGGTGGCAAAAAGCCAGACCATGTGAGGCTTGAAGGCTGTGTTGAGGAGCCTGGCCTTTCTCTCAAGAGCACTAGGGAGCCATGGAGGAGTCCAGAGCAAGTGAAGGACAGGGTCAGCCTTGTGCTTTAGAAAGACCTCTCTAGCCCTGCTGAAGAGGATGGATTGGAGCGGGGCAAGAATGAAGGCCAGGAGACCAGGTAGGGCGCTAAAGCAGTACTGCAGTTGTGAACAGGAACATCTGTATTAATACCGTCTCACCGGAGAATTGAACCTACTACACAAGTGCCATTTCAAGCTGGGCGCGGGGGGAGGGGGGAATCTCAAGGGCAAGTAGGAGTTAAATAGGCGAGGAGAGACATTACAGGCACAATGCCCTGTGGTGACAGAGATGGAAATAAGCCCAGTGGAGCAACTCAAGGATGAAGCTGAGAGGCTGGCTGATAGAGGTCAGACCATAAGGGCCTTTCAGGTCACAGGATGGGAGTGTGGTCTCTCCAAAAGCAACCGAAGCATCAAACAGGAGACGAGAGCGGTCAGAGTCTGCTTAATGAATACTGATGGCGCTCCTATGGGGTGCCGAGCCAAACCTCAAGAAGGGCTGAGCTTTTCTGGGCGCTGCGAACACAGCAGGAAGACAGCATCCGGGAGGTGGTCGATCTTCTACCTGGCCTGCTTTCAGTGTTACAGAGACCTTCCTCCTTCCTGCTCACGCCAGCTCGGTACTGAGCCCACACTGCAGCATGCCATAGCCGAGAGGACGCCTCTGGTTTTTACCAACGACTACGCCCGGGAAATGACTATCCATCCTCTTGAGGAAACTGGGCCCTTGTTGTGGCATATTTTCAAGCCCAGACCTCGCCAGGGTGACCAGGGCCTCGCCCTCCAGGGGAGCCCCCACCCCAGAATAAGGCCAGTTACTCACAATCTTTTCATAGTACTCCCGCCGCCGCTCCGCCCTCTTCTTGTAGTCAACCATCATGCCTCGAAGCTTGCGCTCATGCTTCCGAGCCTCGTGCCACATCGTGGTGAGGCCGAGCGTGGGGCCTCAACCTGGGGGGATGAGAGGGGAGCGTCAGATGCGCTGTAAAAAAACCGTAGGGGCAGAAGAACCAAAGTCGCCCAACGAGTTGGTGACAGAACCGATCCTAAACACCCGCTGCTGCAGGGAGGGGAAGGGAGGCTGCAGGACCGCGTGCCAGATGCTGAAGCGCATCCCTGGCAACTCTGAGCCAATACCCTGGGCGTTCTGGAAACCCCCCTAGGCGATTTGGAGTGAGCCTCCCCGGGGAAGGAGTGTCGTGAGTTCAGGGCGCTAGAATCAAGGATGAAAGGTTTTGGAATGCTGGGAGCGAGCCTTTGATGTAAGGTCTGGAGGCAGAGCCCAAACAGCTGGGGCTGTAGCTCCAGGGAGGCAGAAGGGCGGAAATGGGGTTACCCGTGGCGGCGGGGCACGGTATGAATGCAGGTGAAGACAAGACAAGACTTCATGGGAACAGAGTAGTTGTAAAGGGACGTGGGGGGAGGGGGGGTCGGGACGGAGGGCAGGTGAAGGGCGTGGACGAAAGACGACAACGCTCGGGGGCGGAGGGGGAACATGGTGGGGTGCTGTAAATAAAAACCAGACTGGGGCTGAGGTCTACAGAAGGAATCTGAGTGGCGGGGGCGGGGGGGGGGGTGTGAAAATCTGAAGAGAGACCGACGGAGGCGGAGCGGGCAGACGGGAGGGGGTGGGCTGAGCTGAGGGGCAAGGCTTGCAGACAGGGGCGGAGCCCCAGGGTTTGGACTGGGCTCGAGGACCGGGTCGGGGCCTTAGGGCTCGCGATAAGGTTTTTGACAAAGGGGCGGAGCCTGTGGCAAGCGGCGGGGTCCGACGCGGCGAGTTCTGGCCCGCCGCGGGGGCAGGGGCGCGGCCTGAGGCGCGGCAGGCCTGAGGGGGTGCGGGGCCGGCGGCCCCCGGGACTGGGGCTGAGCAGAGGCTCACGGCACCCCGGGGAAGGGCCGAGACGAGGGCGGAGCTGGGCTGACGCCCACCCGAAAGCCAGGAGGTCGGGGCCCGCTGCCTGCACTCACCGGCTCGTCGCCGCCTCCCACCGCTGCGCTCGCGCGCGGCCCGCACCGGAAGCGGAAGTGGGAGGCCGCGCGAAAGGGAGGGGCGGAACGTGGCGCAGCGCGCTTCCGCCGACGCGAAGGGCGTGCCCTGAAGAGGAGGGGCGGGGCCTGGAGGACGGAGGCGTGAGAGGCGGAGCCAAGGACTTCCCGGAGGGTTTGTGCGTGAGGGCCCGGGGTGTTTCCCAAGCGGAGGAGAGACCAGACTCCCGAGGCTCAAAAACTCATCTTTATTGGGAAGACTCAAAACAAACAACCTGTATCCCCCACCTTCAGGCTTGGGGAAGGAGAGCTGAGGATCTGCACCCTTCTCCCATATGTACACTCCAGAATCCGCCTGGAGAAGGTGCCCCCCTCTTGTGGGGGTTGAGGCAGCTTTACAAGCTGGTGCATGGGAGCCAAGCCCCTTTTCCTCTCCGGACTCGGTTTTCTCATTTGTAAAATGGGCTCAGGGGAAACCGGTGCTACGGAGCTTCTGACCAGCGTTGAACATGTCCCATTCAGAAGGATGAGGAGGTCGGAAGACTGACCAAGGGTGGCCCAAGGGGATGGAGGTGCTGGACATCCTGGTTGGGTTTTCAGGGCTCCTTCTACCTATTTCCCTCCCCGCCCAGCGCCTCTCTCCTCCAGCACCTCGGGGCTACGTGGCCTCGGGCCCCGGGGACAGGAGCCCTCCCCCAAATCCGACCTCGCGGTACTGGTTGGGGAACATGTTGCTGCCCACAAGGCTGGCGGTGCCCCCGTCCCCGGGGCCTGGGGCCTGGTATGAGTCCAGTGTCATTGGCTCGGGGCCGGAAGGCTCCCCAACAGTGGGCCCTGCAGCCCCGTTGCCCGTGACAGCGCTGGCGAGTGGCGGCGCCGGGGGCAACATGTCCAGCATGGTGAAGAGTGTGGGGGCTGTGGCGTCATCGTAGGCAAAGCTGTCGTCCAGGAGGTCCGGCCCCCCTGGGGGCTCCAGGCCGGGTAGGGACACGGGGCCAGGGAAGAAGTCTGTATCCGGCAGCAGGGCTGACGGCGGGAGGAACGGGCCTGCAGGGATGAAAAGACCGAAGGAAGCAGGGCAGGCTTCAGGGTCAACTTCTGGCCCGGTTCTAACTCGAATGCCCCGATAGTGCTAAATGCGTTATTACTGTGGCCTCCGTTAATCCCAAGGAGACCCTTGGAGTAGGGACTATCACCATTCTCACTTAATAAGCAAACTGAGGCAACATAATTCACTCACACGTAGCTGGCGAGTTGTAGACCCAGGGTTCAAACAATGTTCCTGCAGTGCTAGGGTAGTTTTTCCAAAAAATAAGAAAGCCGAAGAGGCTCTAAAGCCCCTCCACCCCCCACCCCCCCATTATAGACACAACCCGAAGAGAAATCCCTGCACATGGGAGACCCAAATGAGGAGTCACCAGTCCCCAAATTGGAAGGTAAAATTATGTGCCATCATAGGAGAGTCTCTCTTTGCAACCAGACAAACCTCACCAGCAAAGGTATATTACACTTATCTCAGAAAGAGACCCAGGACTACCGGGACTCTATTTCCCAGCCTCGCTTACAGCTTAATGTGGTTATGTGACTAAGTTTTCCTCGCTGGAATGTGGGCATGATGGCTGGAGCTGGGGCAGCCACATTGGACCATGAGATAGAAACTGTGAGGTGAAAATGGCTGGAGCTTGCTTGGGTCTCTGATGATCATACAGCCTCCAAACCATCCCAGGACTGTCTATCGCTGATTATCTGAGAGAAGACATAAAGTTCTACCTTGTCAAAGCCCCTGTTAATTTGGGGTTTGCTGTGAACGCAGCTAAACATGATCATAACAAATGCAGGTGGCATTCCCGATCTCTGGCAAGTTCCTAAGATCTGAGCATGAACTCTGTGCCAGCCACTGTGCTGTGGGACATGACCTCACTAAATTCTAAAAGGGACCTTAAGAGGTAGAGTTTCCGTCTGACAGATGGGGTCCCAAGGAGTCACAGGGAAGTCTCACTGTGGCTAAATTCGGGCCTCAGAATTCAAACTCCGTCTGATCCCATGAGGCCATGCTCCTAACCATTATACTATCAGGCCAGAGCAGCTTTGCCCCAAGGATGAGAGACGGGGACTTTAGGCACTGGGAAACTGGGGTGATGGAGGCGGCAGATGAATGGCAGGTGGCTAATGAGGAGAGGCTGGGATTGGTGGTTGCTATGGGCGGAGCTCTGGAGGCACTGGTTACCAGGGGCAGTGGGTAGAGGGAATAACAGGTGACACTTGAAACCTCCAGGGTGGGGCTGGCTGGGTCCAGGTTCAGCTGACTCTGGCTGGGAGCTGGGTGGCTGGGGTACTGGGGGGGTGGGGGGGTGGGCGGCGTTCTTCCAGCTGGCGGTCAGTGGGTGGGGAGGCTTCTGATGGCAGCCAGATGGGGCTGCGGCTCATGGGAAGTGGAAGCTGGCGTGTGAGTTTAGATGAAGGCAGGGGTCGAACAGGCCAGAGGGTGGCTGGGTTAGAGAGGCTCTCAGTGAGAGTTGGCTGGCCCTGACACCCACCCCCACCTGCCTGCCATCCACTCCCGGCTACCTCCTTCACACAGCGCTTCACCACCAACCTACACAGATGGCCACGTACAGCTCCCCGCCCCATCACAGACCAGGTGGGTGACCTCGGGTAAGACCCCCCCGTCTGCCTCTCTGTCGAGCCGTGCGCTGAGCGCGGAGCCTGCTTGGGAGTCTCTCTCTCTCTTTCCGCCTCTCCCCCACTCGCTCTCACTCTCCCAACATCAATAAATAAACGTTAAAAGGTACATTAAAATCTAAAAGGCCCGTGAGGTAGGCCTATGGTGAAACGCTTCAGAGGAGGCCCTGAAGCTCTGACCAACTTGGCCATGCTCACCCAGCGAGTCAATGGCCCAGCTGAGATCAGAGCCTCCAGACTGTGTCCAGAAATCTTATTCTTTCTACTTCAGGCTGCTGCCTAAGTGGTGAGTTACTGGCCTTGTGGGAGGTGGGGGGACGGGGGGGGGGGGCGCTGAAGAGGCCAGAAGCACCCTCACCCTGCTTCAGAGGGCAGGGACCCACCCGTGCCGTGACCCACCTGAGCCGTGGTTGGGCAGGAAGTGATCCAGGAAGGCCGGCTTTTTCCTCCGCCGTTTGCTCTCGATGCCATGGGGGTCTAAGGGAAGGTGGAGATGAGGAGCCCTGGACCCTCACAGCCCCGCCTCCCCAGCCTAGGACTTAGCCATCCCCTCCCAGGAACCTGGAGATGGGTGTGGAAAGGGGCATAAGGGACACACCGGAGCTGTTCAGCTCCCCAAGGACGTCCGGCATCCCCCGTTTCCGCTTCTTGTCCACTCCGTAGCTGTCTGTTCAGGAGACACCAGGGGCAAGGGAATCCATCAATAATTATAATCAAGCGTTAATTACAGAGACCGTTTAGGAAGTCCTTGACTTGCTCTAGTTTTTGGCCAACTAATGCAAATAGATGTCCACATCTTAATCAGAATGAAAAACCCAAATGCACTTCTAGCCACGCCGGCCTCTTGGTCGTTCCTGGAACACGCCAGGCACAATCCTGCCTCAGGACCTTTGCACTTGCGACTCCAGCTGCTTGACACTATTTCCCACCTCCCACCGCTTCCCTCAAGAATGGCTTAGACATCCTCACGTCCTCAGCCATCCCCTTCTCCAGGAAGGCTTCCCTGATCCCCAGGCTTGGGTCAGATGCCCCCTCGGAGTGACCTGAGTCCCCCGAGCAATTCCATCTCCACTAAAGGACTATGACACTTACAAGGGCAAAGCTGAGGCTATCTTGCTCACTGCTGTGTCCCCAGCACCAGCCAGTACAGGGCCAGGCATGAGCCGACGTGCTGAGGGGACAAATAAATACTCCCCAAATGCCATCAGACAGGTAGCATTATTTCCATTTTACATAGGAGGCTGAGGTTGAGAGAGGCCAAGTTCACAAAACCAGTTAAGTAGTGGACCCCAGTCTGTGCAGTCATGAACCTGCATTTTACTTCTGCCTCTTCCCCTGTCCCCTCTAGGCCAAAGACCTGGTCTCTGGGCAGTGGGTCACCCTGGATTTCTGTGGTTACCATGGTCCCGAGGCAGGTACGTGAAGGGCAGAGGCTCACTGCAGACCCCATCGGTGAGCCGCTGCAGGAAGACGTTCACGGTCACAGGCTCAGCGATTTCCAGGTCCTCATAGGGCGGTGTCTTGAACACAATGGCGATCTGGCGGTGCACATCGGCCTGGGAGAAGTCTGCCCGGCCTTCCCAGGAGGCCCTGCTGAACACCACCGATATATCCTCTGGCGGGAAAGTGGGGACATCAGCTGAGCCAGGACACTGGCCCACTGGGCCCCCAACACGTTCAGCCCCCCCCCAAATCAATGTTGATGTTTTTCAAGTATTTTTTTAAGTTTTTGCAATTCCAGCTGATTTTTTTTTTTTTAATGAGTTCCACGCCCCATGTGGGGCTTGAACTCACGACCCCAAGATCGAGAGTCACACGCTCTACCAACCGAACCAGCCAGGTGCCCCCGATATTGATAGTCTTAAGAATAAAACTAATCATCGTGGCAGCTAACCTGTTGAGCACCTACTCGTGTGCTAGTCACTAAGTATCTTAAATATTTTTTATGTATATTATCTCATTTAATCCTTTTAGCAACCTGAGCGGCAGGTAGAATTAATATCCCCATGGTGTCAGAAGTCCCCCAGACCACTGTCAGATTCAATGATTCACTAAGGGGACCCACGGGACTCAGCATATACTCATACTCATGGCTGAGATTTATTACAGCAAGAAGGTAATGAGCATCCTCAGTAAAGGGAAAAGATTTTGCCTGGAGTAAAGTCCAGAGGAAACCAGTCACAAGCTTCCAAGAGTCCTCTCCCAGTGGAGTCGCAGAGAACATGCTGAGTCCCCCCCCCCCCCCCCGCCCCAGTAACAAACTGTGACAACACGTGTGAAATGCGGTCTCTCAGGGAAGCTCGCTGGAGACCTTGGCACCCCGGGGGTTTTTACTGCGGGCTGGTTCCATAGGCACCGTCTGCCTGGCACATACCAAAATTCCAGACTCCCAGAAGCAAAGCAGGTGTTCAGCACAAAGCACATTGCCCATGCAAACAGTTTAAACACAGTGAGCCACTCCCATCAGTCAGGGAATGGTGGGAGCCCTCTCGACACCCAAGATTCCAAAAGCCAGCCAAGGGTCAGCCCTTGAAGTAGGCCTTTCAAAGGATAATAGTCTCAGATCTACTGTGCCAACTCTCCTACACAGCCACTTTAATTTTTTTTAATGTTTATTTTTGAGAGAGGGAGGGAGAGAGAGAGAGAGAGAGAGAGAGAGAGCACGAGCAGGGAGTGGGCAGAGAGAGAGGGAGACACAATCCGAAGCAGGCTCCAGCCTCTGAGCTGTCAGCACAGAGCCCCAACTCATGAAACTCGAGATCATGACCTGAGCCTGAGCCGGAGTCGGACGTGTGACCGACTGAGCCCCCCAGGGGCCCCGAGTATGATTACTTTTATTAGCATTATACAAGGTACTAGCTTCAGGCCTGGCACTCAGAAATTCTCATTAACGCTAACTCTTTGTAGTGTAGTTCTTGGGTACTTGAGATCCCGTAACATCCCAACACCAGCTCTTTTAGGGATGAGGAAACGGAGACTCAGGGTGGTGAAGTCACCAACCCAAGACTGGCCAGTGAGTGAACGATGGATCAGGACTCACATCTGCCTCTAGTTATTTGCACACACCTGGAACAGTTTCCCTGCTCTTGGTCCCCAATCCCAGGCCCCTAACAATCTCCTTGGCATTCCTCAGATCTTGGCTCAAATATCACCTCCTCTGGGAAGCCTTCCATGGTGCCCAGACCATGTCTGGTCTTCTTGTTGTTCAGTCTTGGTGCTTTGTCTTCTTCCGTCAGCATAACTCACCTTTGGAATTTGTCTTTATTTCCTTATCCCCCCCACTGAACTGGGAGCCCTGCGAGAGCAGAGCCCGGGGCTGTCTCTGTCACTGCTATGTCCCAACACTGCCTAGCACAAGGGCCCAGCACAGAGAGCCACTCAATCACCATTTGCTCATTCACTTAAAATTCTATAAGAACCTCCCATTCCTGGGGGGGGGGGGGCACCTGGGGGGCTCAGCCAGTTGAGTGTCCGACTTCGGCTCAGGTCATGATCAGGTTTGGGGGTTCGAGCCGCGTCAGGCTCTGTGCTAACAGCTCAGAGCCTGGAGCTTGCTTCAGATTCTGTGTCTGTCTCCTCCTCTCTCTGCCCCTCCTATGCTCACGCTGTCTCTCTCTGTCTCTCAATAATACATAAACTTAAAAAAAAAAAATTAAGAACCTCCCATTCCTGGGCACAAAAACTTATACATAAATGTTCGATTGGTCATAGCGACACTTGTAATAACCAAAAGGTGGGGGGAACCTGGGTGGCTCAGTCAGTTAAGTGTCTGACTCTTGATTTCTACTCAGGGTGGTGGGATCGAGCCCTACACCAGACTCTGCATTGCAGAGCCCGCTTGGGATTCTCTCTCTCCTCCCCTCCCCTGCTCATGCTTTCTCTCTCTCTCTCTTTAAAAAAGTTAAAAAAGGGGAGCCTGGGTGGCTCAGTCGGTTAAGCGTCCGACTTCGGCTCAGGTCATGATCTCGCGGTCCGTGAGTTCGAGCCCCGCGTCAGGCTCTGGGCTGATGGCTCAGAGCCTGGAGCCTGTTTCGGATTCTGTGTCTCCCTCTCTCTCTGACCCTCCCCCGTTCATGCTGTCTCTCCCTGTCTCAAAAATAAATAAACGTTAAAAAAAATTTTTTTTAAGTTAAAAAAATAAAAAACAGGGGCTCCTGGGTGGCTCAGTCAGTTGAGCATCCAACTTTTGATTTCAGCTCAGGTCATCATCCCCGGGTTGTGGGATCAAGACCTGCATCAGGGCTCCACAACCAGCATGGAGCCTGCCTCAAATTCTTTCCCCCTGTGCCCCTCCCCCACTTATGCATATGCTCTCACGCTCCCTCTCTCTAAAAAAAAAAAAAAGGAAAAAGAAAAGACAAAAAAAGTAAGATATCTAGGTTTACAAAAAAAAAAAAAAAAAACAAACCCAAAAACTCAAGTGTTTACAAACTAAAAAATTTTTAAATTAAAAAACAAGAATAGCCAACCCAAATGTCCGCCAACTTATAAATGAATAAACAAATTATATATCTGTGCAGTGGTATATTCAGTCATAAAAAGGAATGAAGCACCATACTACCACATAGATGAATCCTGCAAACATTAAGCGAAAGAAGCCAGACATGAAAGGCCATGTGTCGTATGATTCCATTTATGTGAAACGTCCAGAAGAGAGAAATCTACCAACAGACACTGATTAGTGGTGGCCAGGGCTTAGGGGAGGGAAGAATACAGAGTGACTGCTTATATAATAGACCATGAAAATGTTCTGGAACTAGATAGTGGTGGTGGCACCCTATGATGACTGTATTAAGTGCCATTGAATTGTCTACTTTAAAACAGTTAAAAAAAATTTTTTTTTAAAGAGTAAGGGGCAGCCAGGTGGCCCAGTTGGTTGAGTGTCTGACTTCGGCCCAGGTCATGATCTCGTGGTTCGTGAGTTCGAGTCCCACATTAGGCTCCCTGTTATCAGCATGGAGTCGGCTTGAGATCCTCTGTCCCCTCTCTCCCTGCCCCTCCCTCACCTGCATGCGTGCTCTCTCTCAAAAATAAATAAACATTGAAACAATTTTTAATTTTAAAGAGTGAAACTTGTGGCAAAAAACAAAAAAAAGTACAATTTTTTTTTTTTTTCCTGAGAACATCATGTGTGCTTGACCCTGGACTGGGTAGTTCTGGGGACACAGCTGCTCACCAAGACAGCCCTAAGGTCCTACCCTATACACCCCAATGGGGAGACAGATGTTAACTATGTAATCACACAGCCTGAGAAAGGATTGAGAAGGATCCCTGAAGCTGTGACAGGCTCTCCCACTCTGCTCCCCACCTGCCCCAATGGCCTTGCTGTTCCTCCAACACCGGGACCTGCTACCACCCCAGGGCCTTTGCACTTGCTGTTTCCTCTGCTGAATCGCTCTTCCCCAGAGAGTCACACAGATCCCTCATGGCTCCCACAACATACCCTAAGAGTGGTCTTCCCTGACCCCACTGAGTAAAATTGTGCCCACAAGCCTTCCAGCCATTCTTCCCTATCTCCTTTCTCAGAATTGTTTTTCTCCAAACACTACTTTGTCACCATCTTCCTGAATTTTTTTTCAACTCTCTTTCTCTGTCTTTTTTCTGTTTCCTCCCAGAACAATGATTAGGGGCACAGACCACCTGCATTCAAATCCGGTCTCTACCCGCCTAGCTGTGTGACCTTGTGCAAGTTACTTAACCTTTCTGTGCCTTAGTTTCCTGTCTATAAAAGAGAGATAATGATTGGATCTACCTCCTAGAACTGTTAGGCAATTAGATGATCTAATGAGTGATACATACAAAATGCTTGTAAGACGGGTGCCTGGGTGGCTCAGTCAGTTAAGCATCCGACTTCAACTCAGGTTATGATCTCATAAGTTCGTGGGTTCGAGCCCCACGTTGGGCTCTGTGCTGACAGCTCCGAGCCTGGAGCCTGCTTCAGATTCTGTGTCTCCTCCCTTTCTCTGCACCTCCCCGGCTTGCACTCTGTCTTCCTCTCAAAAATAAATAAACATTGGGGCGCCTGGGTGGCGCAGTCGGTTAAGCGTCCGACTTCAGCCAGGTCACGATCTCGCGGTCTGTGAGTTCGAGCCCCGCGTCAGGCTCTGGGCTGATGGCTCAGAGCCTGGAGACCGTTTCTGATTCTGTGTCTCCCTCTCTCTCTGCCCCTCCCCCGTTCATGCTCTGTCTCTCTCTGTCCCAAAAATAAATAAACGTTGAAAAAAAAAAAATTAAAAAATAAATAAATAAATAAATGAACATTAAAAAAAAAATCTAAAACAAAAACCAAAGTGCTTGTAAGAGAGCTTGGCATATAGAAAGGGCAAGATAAACGTTAGCTCTTTATTACTGTTGGGGGTGACGCGATGTATAATAGAGTCACGTGACAGAAAACGCAAAGGATACAGAAAAGACATATATGGTAAGAGGGAAAGCTCTCCCCAGCCAGGCAATGCGGCGGGCACCTGTTTTTTATGAAACCCTCTCTTTGAAAAAGGGACACTTGGGGCGCCTGGGTGGCGCAGTCGGTTAGGCGTCCGACTTCAGCCAGGTCACGATCTCGCGGTCCGTGAGTTCGAGCCCCGCATCAGGCTCTGGGCTGATGGCTCAGAGCCTGGAGCCTGTTTCCGATTCTGTGTCTCCCTCTCTCTCTGCCCCTCCCCCGTTCATGCTCTGTCTCTCTCTGTCCCAAAAATGAATAAACGTTGAAAAAAAAAAAAAAAAAAAAGAAAAAGGGACACTTGAACAGACACGAATGAAGTGGGGGAGATATTTCTCCCCCTCTCCATTTTCCTCTTCCTGTAGCCCTAGCACAGCCGTCATAAAGCATTTATTTATGCAACTCCAGGATGTTAATATCAGAGTCCCCCCGTCCCCACCGCAGCTCCTGGGGGCCGGCACTGCCTGGCCTGAGCCAGCACACATGGCTCTCCATCTTTGAGCATGAATGAGCGAGCGAGTGGCTCCGTGAGCGAACGGACCAGTCAGCTGTTTCACTCGGACTCCCCAACCAGAGTTCTGGATCCTTCGACTCCGCCGCCCCAGTCGACCAGCTCCTCCTCACCCAATCACCCTCCCAGCTCCCTGGCTACCCCAGCAAAGCCAGCAGACCCCACGCCGCCCCGGGGCGCTGTCTCAGGTCCCTCACCTTTCTGCACCTTGTCGCACAGCAGATAGAGCTCCTCGCCCCCCGTGCACGGCCCGCTCTCCTTGTTAATTCGGCAAATCCGCAGCTCTGACGTGTTTGTGGACTCTGGGACAGAGCGAAGGGAAGAGGGATGGAAGCAAAGATGAGAATTCGGTCATCCAACCCTTAGCAGGTACCCCGTGGGTGCCCACCCTAGGCCAGGCCAAGATGGCAACGGAGAAGCCAGCTGGCCTGATCCTCCTGGAACCCGTGGTCCAGGGAGAAGAAGAAGAAGATGCTCAGACGGAAGGGTCGATGGAGAGTCGCGAGTCCTCCAGGCTGAGGCCCAGCGAGTGTCCAGCCGAAAGGGAGGCTGTCAGACCTCAGAGGAGAGTCGGCCAGGTCAGAGGTCAGAGACCATTCTGGGAGGAGGATTCATGGTCTGAAATCTGTAGTGGACACCCTCGTCTTGCCTGTCTAGCAGCAGTCCTGGCCCTCTATCTGTTAACAGCCCCTCAATTTTTCTTGAAGATAACAGCCCCCACCCCCATCTCATTCAAGTGTGCACCTGTCTTGGGGGGCTGAAGCCACTCCCTAGCTCAGCAGTGATCACATGCCCCAAACCTGGCCAATGAAAGCGCTGCCTCCCTCTGGCCGCGGCTGACTGGTCAGAGAGGAACACATGACCAAAGCCAGGCCAATGAGAGCAAGCCCCGAGAATCCAACCAAAAACATTGGGTAAGAGAAGCTCTCTTTGGGCACAGGGGAGAGGTTCCAAGCTGGTAGGATACGAGGCTAGGGCTGCATACAGTCATTTTGCCCCCACCACGGGAGGACCCTGCCAAAAATGACTCTAAATTGGAGGAAGTAGAACTTAGAGTTGGAAAGAGATCCCTAATGGTACTGCTGAGCTCCTGGATTCAGCCAGACCTGAAGCACTTTAGGTGCTGGACCTTGTTAATTAATGGAACAAACAGATTCTTCAGCCCCCTTGAGTTGGAATTCTATCACTTGCACCCACAAAAGCCTTGACTGAATTAATATCCCTCCCATTTGGGGGCACCTGGGTGGATCAGTCACTTAAACGGCTGACTCTTGGTTTTGGCTCAGGTTGCGATCTCACGGTTTGTGAAATCGAGTCCCGAACCGGGCTTTGCACTGACAGCATGGAGCCTGTTTGGGATTCTCTCTCTGCCCCTCCCTCTCTCTGTCTCAAAATAAATAAACTTAAAAAAAAAAAAATCCCTCCTCATTTTGATGCTTGTGGCAGTCACTGTAGGCTGCTAAAACCTAACAGCCATTCCCATTCTCCTCTTCCATACCTATATCCCTCTGTAGAGGATGGAAAACTTAAACACTTGCTTTCCCAGACTCCCTTGCAACCAGGGGCAGCGATGAGACCAAATTACGGCCAATGATACATAAACAGAAGTCTACCAGGGGGATTCTGGGGAATCTACTGTTTTCTGTATAAAAGAAAAAAGCATTATTACTCGTGCTGCCTCTTTCCTAGAACTGCCTAGTACAGTGGTTCAGGTTGTGCATTCTACAATACTAAGGGCCCTCGTTTCCATAGGCTACCTAATAAATGCTGACCACTGCAATTGGGCAGTGTACGGCCTGCACACCGTACAGGGTGACACTGCCCATCGTGCCTTGAACACAGACATCATATCTGGAGCCGTGGCAGCCAGCTCATGACCAAGGGCATCACAGAGCTGAACCAGGGCCCTAATATTGCCGAGCAGCCGAATCAGCACCAACAGACTTGATAACGAGACAAATAAAAATAAAGAACACCCTTGGCTTGTTTGTTCAAGCCATCGAATGTGGGGCTTTCCAGTATCTGTGGCCAACAACGATCCTAATACGCACACCCCAGACTCACTCTTGTCATAGACGGGCTCGGAGAGCACAGGGTCCATCCGGCGCATCTGTCCCTGCTGGTCCCTATATGAGGCCTGGAAGCAAATCCTCACGACATTCATGTCCACCTCTTGATGGTTCTTCAGGGACCCAGCTGTAGGAGAGATATGAGAAGGCTGAGGGTGGGGGGTGGAGACTCCGCTGGGAAGATGGTGGAGAGGGTAGGGACCGGGGGCTGGGGAGATAGCGGATACCGGAGAAGGTGAGGTAAGGGGACCGGGTGGCAGAGAGGGCAAGGCGTTCAGGAGGAGAAGACAATCTGACTAGTTTCGGGGACTCACCATTGTAGGGGTCGATGCCCAGCTGAATCTTCCGCTCAATGGCGGCTTCAATCTCCTTCTTCCTCACACACTGGATGCCCAGATTGTTAAAGCTGAACGGGGAGAGGGAAGGAATGGGTGAAGGGAGGTACTCGTGAATAGGCAGGTAGAGACCTAACCCAGAGGGGGACTCCGGCAGATGCTGCCTCGGGGCTCAGAGTCTCAGGGTGCCCAGCATCAGGAGGGCCCTAGGGTTTAAAGCATTGGGGATTCTCGAGAGCACCGGGAAACGCACCTGTCTTTACCATAGGAAAACACCGGCCAACCCCATTTATAGTGGGAACGCTGCAAATTATGGGGCACCCGGGTGGCTCACTTGGTGGAGCATCCGACTTCAGCTCGGGTCATGATCTCGCAGCTCGTGAGTTCGAGCCCCACATCGGGCTCGCTGCTGTCAGCCTGTCTGCGCAGAGCCCGCTTCAGATCCTCTGTCCCCCTCTCTCTGCCCCTCCCCTGCTTGCGCTCTCTCAAAGATAAATATTAAAAAAAAAAAGTGGGGCGCCTGGGTGGCTCAGTCGGTTAAGCGTCCGACTTCGGCTCAGGTCACGATCTCGCGGTCCGTGAGTTCGAGCCCCGCGTCGGGCTCTGGGCTGATGGCTCAGAGCCTGGAGCCTGCTTCCGATTCTGTGTCTCCCTCTCTCTCTGCCCCTCCCCCGTTCATGCTCTGTCTCTCTCTGTCTCAAAAATAAATAAACGTTAAAAAAAAATTAAAAAAAAAAAACACTACAAATTAAAACCGACGCGATGCCAATGTATAAAAAACTCATCGACACAGCAAGGATCAAAACGTTTGATAAAGCTCTCGATAAAGCTGTCAAGAAGCGAGCACTGTCGCCCACGGTGGGTGGGAGCGTAAGGCACTCCAGCAAGGACAACACGGCAGGATTCATTCATGCTACAGGTATTTCCTGAGCACCTATTGGGTGCCAGGCACCGTGCTGGGCACTGGGGGACACAACCGGGAACCAAAGAGACAATATCCCTGCTCACGTGGAGCTTCCGTGTGATTTTTTTTTTTCTCTGCCCTTCAGTAAATGTATCCATCACTGAAAGTACACCTGTGTGGACTTAGAGCGAGCAATTTCACTTCTAGGAACTGATCCTAGAGAAGAAATGATACATGTGTAAAGCCATGCATTACAGCACAGTTAGTAATTGGGCCACAGGAGGCCGGAACCGTCCCAAGTGCCCATTACTAGGGGACTTGCTTAATTAATTGTGCACGTCTGTACATCAGAATTCTATGCAGCCAGGAAAAAGGATAGGGCGGCTCTAGATGCTTATAGGAGTGATCTCCAAGATGTACTAGAACACGAAAAGGAGGTACAAACGTCTGCTACTACTTGGAAGGGGAGGAAAAAAAAAGCACGTGTAGCATAGTTTTAATCGCCTCTAGGAAGGGACGCTGATAGCTGAAGGACGCTGATAGCTGGGAGGAAGTTTATTTTTCACCGTAGAATCTTTTTGTACCTTTTAATTTTTATTTATTGTAAATGATAAAGGGAAAGAAGGAATGATCCTTGCAGTTAAGTGGGGTCGGGAGTCGAATCCCAGCTTTGCCATCAGCTATCTGGGCTCCTTGACCTCTCCGTGCCTCAGTTTCCACCTCTACAAAATGGGGATAAATATAATGTGTGTGAATGGGCGTGCAGCAGGGGGGCCAGGCCTAGGTAAGCCCCTCCACCACCCCCAGGCCTGGCCTCAGTCTCCCCATCTAGGAAATGCAGTGGGGACAATCTGGCCAAGCGGCCCCTTTTGCTAAGGTTTCCCTGGGCAATCTTCAGCCCCTCTATTTCTCTGGTGCCTGAGGTGCAGGGTTCGGGGTCAGGGGTCAAGTACCTGTGCCGGGGGCTGACATGAGGCCGGAGCCTCACCCTGCAGACGCCGTCGGTGCAGTCTTTCCCCACGAGGCTGTGGGGGTGGACTCGGTGAGGCCAATCCTTCCACACCAGGCAGGCGGTCACCTCCACCTCCCGAAGCCCTCCACAATCCCGGAGCTGCAGGGAGACAGGTGCGCTTTTGGGGTCCCATCGCAGACACCTGCACTCATCCAAACTCCCTGGGGCCTCCTCTGGTAACTCCCCAACCCTCTCCCCCCACAGGATGACGGAAGGGCGTTTGCTTAAGACCCCTCTGGGATCCTGAGCCAGAGCCTTCCGACTGGTGACCTGGGGGCCTCATCACATGGTAGCTGCCCTCCAGATGTGCCTTCTTTGGCCACTGTGAGTTTTAGAAATTTGGATGCACACAGGGTCTCCAAGTATGGCCCACAGAGAACTTACTAATGACCAGAGGAAAAAAGCACCTTCGCAGGGGAAACGCCACTGGGCACCGTGTAAATCAGGTGGCCAAGGTCAACATCACCAATACTGGGCCAAAAGGACTTGGGCACCCTGACGGGGTACACTGGGAAGGCACAACATCGCTGCTGTGACAGCTTTCCAGAAGCACGTCACCTGAATCTCACCGTGATTCCTCAAACGAGCCCAAATGGTGGTTCATCAGGTCAAAAAAAAAAAAAAAAAAAAAAAATCAGTGTTGTGAAATAAAAAGACGGGCAACGCATTTGGGTGATAATCGAACCAATAACATATACGGACCTGGCTGGTAATTACACAGTGGTGTATGTATGTGAAAATGCATAGAGCTGCACACACAAGAATGGATCAACTGCAACGTGATTGGAAAAAAAAAAAAAAAAAAAAAGGAGAGGGGGCGTCTGGGTGGCTCAGTAGGTTGAGCGTCTTGAGTCTCGATTTCGGCTCAGGTCCTGAAACCAGGGTCATGGGATGGGGCCCTGTGTCGGGCTCCGCGCTGAGTGTGGAGCCTGCTTGAGATTCTCTCTCTCTCTCTCTCTCTGCCCCTCTCCCCTGCTCACGCTCTCTCTCTCAAATTAAAAAGAGAGAGAGAGAGAGAGAGAGAGAGACCAGAGCGACATGACAAGCAAATGCAATCTCTAACATATGATCCTTAACTGGATCCTGGATGCAGGAGGAAGAAATGATGATAAAACACATCTTGGGGACAAGCCGGAGACGTAATACATTGGACGATATAATGGGATATTGTTAATTTTCCCAGGGAAGCTAATGATATTGTTAACGTCGCCATGCGGGAGTTTACTCTATTTGCAGGAGGTGCCGGCTGAAGTATCCCGAGGTGAAGTAACTTAATATCTACAATGTGAACGCACATAGTTTAGCACAAACAGTGTGTGTGTTTGCGTGTATGGAGAAGAGTGGCAGATACAGGGAATGTGGCCCAATGTCAACTGGCAAATACAAGTGAAGGGCACACAGGTGCTCACTGGACTATTCTTTCCATTTTCCTGTAATTATAAAATGTTTCAGGGGCACCTGGGTGGCTCAGTCGTTAAGCGTCCAACTTCAGCTCAGGTCATGATCTCACAGCTTGTGGGTTCGAGCCCCGCGTCGGGCTCTGTGCTGACAGCTCAGAGCCTGGAGCCTGCTTCTGATTCTGTGTCTCCCTCTCTCTCTCTGCCCCACTCCCCGCTCACGCTCTGTCTCTGTCTCTCTCTCAAAAATAAACATTAATTTTTTTTAACAAGTTTCATCCAAACGCATCAAAATGTATGCATTAAATATGCACAATTTTGCATATATAAATTATACCTCAATAAAAACTTTTTTAAGCTACGAAAAAAGACTAAAATAATTTTTGTTCCAATTTGGGGAAACCGAAAATTTGGTGCCTGCATTTCAAAAGCATGAAACATGCTATTCCAGATTTCCAGATTCCCTTTAAAGAAAATGGACATTAAGGCAACTGGGGCCGGAATTCCTGTTCAGCAGCCACATGGCAGAGAGGAAGTTTATTTTTCACCGTAGAATCTAGCAGATAGAAACCAGCTCTTCAGATGTCGCCCAGACCCACCTGGTTTTCCTGAGTCACCCGTAGGACCCTGCTAACATCAAAGACCCTGTAAAGCCTGCTCTGAACTTTTTTTTTTTTAATTTTTTTTTTTTCTCAACGTTTTTATTTATTTTTGGGACAGAAAGAGACAGAGCATGAACGGGGGAGGGGCAGAGAGAGAGGGAGACACAGAATCGGAAACAGGCTCCAGGCTCTGAGCCATCAGCCCAGAGCCTGACGCGGGGCTCGAACTCACGGAGCGCGAGATCGTGACCTGGCTGAAGTCGGACGCTTAACCGACTGCGCCACCCAGGCGCCCTGCTCTGAACTTCTAAAAAAAAATTTTTTATTAACTTTTTTTTTAATGTTTATTTTTGAGAAAGAGAGAGCAAGGCAGGGGCAGGAGACAGGGAGACACAGAATCCATAGCAGGCTCCAGGCTCTGAGCTGTCAGCACAGAGCCCGACGTGGGGCTCGAACTCACAGACCGTGAGATCATGACCTGAGCCGAAGTCGGAGGCTCAACTGACTCAGCCACCCAGACCCCCTGAGCTCTGAACTTCTAAAGCCCTTCCCTATAAAAGACCAGGAAAGAATGTGTCTCTGTGGGGGAGTACTGCCCTCTAGGGGGTGTTTGGGATATTGGGAGGTGATATGGATTGACTGGGTAATGGGGACCCACAGCAGGCGGTAGCCAGAGCCAGACGTGCTCCACCGCCTGCGAAACCAGGGACAGTCCAACACAAGTCCTGCAAGATTTTGATCATCCTGCCAACATTCACATCGGTGACAAACCTGTTTGATAAACAGTCCTTTTTCCCATAACTTAAAAATACGCTGAATTTAGGGGGCGCCTGGGTGGCTTAACTGATTGAACGTCTGACTTCGGCTCAGGTCATGATCTCGTGGTCCATGAGTTCGAGCCCCGCGTCGGGCTCTGTGCTGACAGCTCAGAGCCTGGAGCCTGCTTGGGATTCTGTGTCTCCCCCCTCTCTGCCCTTCCCCCGCCTGCGCTCAGTCTCTCTCTCTCTCTCTTTCTCAAAAATAAACACACATTAAAAAAAAAATTACACTGGGGCGCCTGGGTGGCTCAGTCGGTTGGGCGTCCAACTTCAGCTCAGGTCACGATCTCGCGGTCCATGAGGTCGAGCCCCACGTCGGGCTCTGGGCTGATGGCTCAGAGCCTGGAGCCTGCTTCCGGTTCTGTGTCTCCCTCTCTCTCTGCCCCTCCCCCGTTCATGCTCTGTCTCTCTCTGTCTCAAAAATGACATAAAAATGAGAAAAAAAATTAAAAAAAAATTATACTGAATTTTCAAGGACCGCGGCCACCATGTTAACTGAGGGAAGACCGGATTTTGTTTAGACTAAGGGTTGTTTGCCACTTTGGAAGATCCCATCACCAGCTGCAACCCTGGCCAAATGGCGTTTAATTCGCTAACTCCACCTGACCGGGTCAGGCTGCCGATGGGGCTACTGCATTAGTGAGGTCTCAAGTGACTGCCACCTTCATTAGGATTCCCTGGGGCTGTGCCTGAACATTTACATATTGAAATGAAGGTGCTTATTATGCTGTTTATTTTCCTTTTATTTCTCCTTCATATTAAAGTTACGGCATTATGGGGGCGCCTGGGTGGCGCAGTCGGTTAAGCGTCCGACTTCAGCCAGGCCACGATCTCGCGGTCCGTGAGTTCGAGCCCCGCGTCGGGCTCTGGGCTGATGGCTCAGAGCCTGGAGCCTGTTTCCGATTCTGTGTCTCCCTCTCTCTCTGCCCCTCCCCCGTTCATGCTCTGTCTCTCTCTGTCCCAAAAAAAAATAAACGTTGAAAAAAAAAAAAAATTTAAAGTTACGGCATTATGGATTTGGGGGGTGATTATGAGTAGAGAGACGTAATATCGCATATAAATTTCACTGAGTCAGATGGGGTTAAAGCTATTCATTTAACCAGCTCCCCGCCATCATATTAGGAGATCCAGAAAACCTCAGAGTCAACGGTCTGGGGATTCAGGAGAACTGCGGGGCTGGAAACTTCTAAGATGTCACACGAGGCCTTGGAATAAATCAGACCTGGTACCAAATCCAGGCTCTTCGCTGGCCATCTGCATGATAAACCTGTCTATTCTGCCTTTATCTACAAAATGGATATTAGTAAGCACCTGGCACACAGGAGTGCTTAGTAATTACTACCGTCAACTTGCTGTGTGCCCCCGAGCAAGTAACTTCCCCTCTCTGAGCCTCGGTTTCCTCCTTCAAAAGATGGGACTAAAAATCCTGAACCCAGATTCGGAGCCAGGTAGTCCCCTGTTGTTGGGTTTTTACTGTTCTAACTCTTTGAAAATCAAAACAAACACCAAGCCAGAAAAACTGCCTGGAAAGACCTAGAAAGAAAGTGTTGGGGAAAACACAGCGTCCAAGCATCACCCCACAGGTAAGTTCTAGTTACAAAGGAAGGCTGTACCTTTACAACGAAACGGGCTGCTGGCCCCTAGCTGGTATGGGCCAAGGGCATCCCCCTGCGACTCATATGTTGAAGCCCTAACCCTCAGTGATTCAGGATGTGACTGTATCTGGGGACAAGAGCCTTTCAAGAGGTGATTAAGTTAATGAGGCCGCTAGGATGCATTCTGATCCAATCTGCCCAATGTCTGCCCAATAAGAAGAGGTGATTTAGGGGCGCCTGGGTGGCTCGCTCAGTTAAGCTTCTAACTCTTGATTTCGGCTCAGCTCATGATCTCATGGTACATGAGTTCCAGCCCCGTGTCAGGCTCTGTGCTGAAGCGCGGAACCTGCTTGGGATTCTCTCTCTCCTTCTCTCTCTGCCCCTCCCCCATGCTCTCTCTCAAAAAAAAATTTAAAAAGAGGTACTTTGGAGATGCAAAGAGACACCAGACGAGTGAGGACACAGAAAGGGAAGCCGTCTGCAAGGCAAGAAGAGAGACCTTAGAGGAAACCAAATCTGCTGGCACCTTGATCTTGGACCTCCAGCCTCCAGAGCCATGAGGACAATACATTTCTGTCGTTCAAGCCACCTAGTCTGTGGGATTTTGTAATGGCAGCCTGGGCAGGCTAATATACCTCCCCACAGGGCCTGACTCAGCATCACTGACATGGGGACAGACTGCCACCCCATGTCTCCTGATGTGAGACTGATGTGAGCCACAGCATCGCCAGTGGGGTATTCCCACCAAAACATCCAGCCTGATCTCCTCTGACAACGCTCAACAAGCACAGAATGCGGGACATTCGACGAAACAGCTGTCTTGTCCCCGCCCCAAGTGTCCACACCCCAAAGCATGAAGTCAGACTGAGAAGCTAAACTCAGGTCAAAAGACACTAGAGGCAGAGGCACCTGGGTGGCTTAGTCGGTTAAGCCTTGGACTTTGGCTCAGGTCATGATCTCACGGTTGGTGAGTTCGAGCCCCGCACTCGGCTCTCTGCTGTCGGCACAGAGCTCGCTGCGGATCCTCTGGCCCTCTTGTTGCCCGTCCCCCCACGCTCGAAAATAAACATTAAAAAGACACTAAGGCCACCCGTCTTAGTCTGTCCGGGCTGCTACAACAGAACACGTGAACTGGACGACATCTAAGCAACAGCAATTCATTTCTCACTTCTCACTATTCTGGAGGGGGCCAGCATGGTCAGGCTCTGGGGAGGGCCGTCTTCCAGCCCTGACTTCCCTCAGTGTCACCCTCACCTGGTGGGAGGGGCCGGCAAGCTCTCTGGAGTCTCTTACAAAATCATCAACCCCACTCACGAGAGCTCTGCTCCCATAACCTCAGCACTTCACAAGGGCCCTACCTTCTTCTCTCTCTTTTTTTTTTTTTTTTAAAGTTTATTCATTTATTTTGAGAGGGGGGAAGAACAGAGAGCGGGGAGAGAGAGAATCTCAAGCAGGCTCCACACGTAGTGACCAGCACGGAACTGAATGCAGGGCTCGATCTCGTGACCCTGGGATCATGACCTGAGCTGAAATCAAGAGCCAGACGCCCACTGATTGAGCCACTCAAGCGCCCCACAAAGACCCTACCTTGTAATACCATCACACTGGGGACTAGGATTGCAACGGATGTAGTTTAGGGGGACACAAACATTCAGACCATAGCAAGTCCTGTCAATTAAATGCAGCATGTGATCCTGGACTGAATATTAAACAAGTGAACAACAAAAACAACAGCTATCAAGAATATTTGGGGGACACCAGGCTGGCTCCGTGGGGGGAGCACGTGACTCTTGATCTCAAGGCTGTGAGTTCAAGCCCCACATCGGGTGAGGAGAGTACTTCAAAATATAATCCTCAAAGAGAAAAAAGAACAGGGATGCCCTGGTGGCTCAGTCGGTTGAGCATCCAACTTCAACTCAGGTCATGATCTCATGGTTCGTGGGTTCGAGCCCCACATCAGGCTCTGTGCTGTCAGTCAGAGCTTGCTTTGAATCTTCTGTCCCCCTTTCTCTCTGTCCCTCCTCAGCTCGTTCTCTCTCTCTCTCTCTCGTAAAAGAAAGAAAGAAAGAAAGAAAGAAAGAAAGAAAGAAAGAGAGGAAGAAAGAAAGAAAGGGAGGAAAAAAGAAAGAAAAAGAACATTTAGGGGATAATTAGAATATGGACTTAATATTAGATAATACCCTTGGAGGAAAATTAAGTTTCTAGAGCGTGATGATGATATTATGATTATATGGGCACTACATTGTAGGAAAACATCCTTGTGCTTGAGGGATATACACTGAAACATTATGGGTGGAGTATATCTCCAACTTACTTTTAAATCTCCCTCTATAAATGTCTATCTAAAGGGAGAGAAGGACATAAAGCAAATAAGGCAAATGTCATGTTCACTGCAATGTTCTTGTCTATCGTATGTAGGTTTTTACTTTTTCGAAAGAAAAAGATGAGACATAAAGTTGAAAAAAAAAAAACCACCCTGACAATTGGAAAAATAGACAAAATCTTTAAAGATAAAGAAGGGGCTACAAAAATATCCCTCTATGCCCTGTGCTTGCCCCATTCCTGAAAATCCGGTGATGGAATGTACATTTCAAAGTAAACCGTTCTTTCCACCAGAATGTTCCGCCCTGGATGCTGCTTTTGGCCACAATGTCTGGAACCAAATCAAATAACAACTACCTAGCTGAGTAAAGGGAGCCTCCGCTAGGGGAGTGAGTGGTGGGGAGCTCCAAGTCCATTCAGAAGCACCGGACTAACCTCAATTCACACAGCTGGTAAGATTCAAACCCACGTGTTTCTGACTCTAGAATCTGAATTTGTAACCACTATGTTGACTGCTTCCTGCAGGGTGGGGGAAGGACAGGGTTGCTCTGTTAATCACCTAAATAAACCTATGAGTATAAATTCCCATACTTTATGGGAGAGGGGGAGGGAAGGAAGCAGGAGACGTCGTGTGAAGGAGTTTGGACCTGGGGCAGAAGTGGGCTAAGGCCTCGTGGGTCTCCAGGTGGGAGGAACAGCATGGGCGAAGTCCTAGTGGCTGGAGGGTGGCCAGTGAGGAGGGGCTGGGTGGGAATGGGCAGCAGGAGCCAGAGGGTGAGAGCCTTAGAGGCTCAGGGAGGAGATTAGGCTTCCTCCTGGGGGCACCGGGGAGCCAAGAAAGGGTTCTGAGCAAGGGCAAAGAGCAGACGTGCAATTTAACAGGGCCCTTCTGGCTGCCTGGTCGGGAGAAATTCGGAGGACTCTGGGCGCTGGCGGCCATGCAACCCGGGGCTGGTGCAGTGACTCACACACAACTCGGGTTCAATAAACACTTCGACAAAGATCCAGAAACACATGAGGGCTCTGTACCGGGGAGATGCAAGGAACCATGCCTCTCCGACGCCAGTTGGGAGAAATGGTCACGGGCACAACCTCACGGAGGGCAATTTGCCTACCAAATTACCTTAGACCAACCAGCAAGGTCCACTTCCAGGAGCGACATGAAGGAAAGAACAGACGAACCGAGTCATTCTCTACAGCGTTGCTTATAATAGGAGATGGGAAACAACCCCAATACCCGCCAGGAGAGAACCTGCACGGTAAATTATCCCCCATCCACGCAACGGGTTACAGTGGTAGAGAGTGAGACGGCTGTAGACAGGCTGAGGTTAGCCGAGCTCCAAGACATATTCTTAACCAAAAAAGACCACTGTGCAGAACAGAATGTATATATGACACTCCCCTCTATGGACAAAGGGAGGGGGGATTGTTGTACATAGTGTGTACATATTTACCTGTATAATCATAAACTACTTCTGGAAGGATACACGAGATACGGATAAGAATGGTTACCTCTGGGGGAGCACCTGGGGCCTGGGGGTAGGAGTGGCGGATTTTTGTTCATTTTAATTAATTAAATTCAGTGTGATTTAATTCCTGTTAATACAAATCTTTGATTTTTGAAAGTTTTGAGGCATGTGCTTTAAAACTTTAAAACAGAGGCACCTTTAAACAGGTTTGAAACGGGTAGCTCTGGGGCGCCCGGGTGGCTCAGTCGCTTAAGCGGCTGACCTTGGCTCAGGTCATGACCTCACAGTTTGTGAGTTCGAGCCCCGCCTCAGGCTCTGGGCTGACAGCTCGGAGCCTGGAGCCTGCTTCAGATTCTGTGTTTCCCTCTCTCTCTCTGACCCTCCCCCACTCACACTCTGTCTCTGTCTCTCCCTCGAGAATAAGTAAACATTAAAAAAAAAAAAAAATCTTGAAACAGGTAGCTCAGGGGGTTAAGCATTGGACCTGGGCTCAGGTCACATGATCTCACGATTTGATTCATGCATCGGAGCCCTGCAAGGGGTGAGTTCCAGCCCCACACTGAGTGAGCTCGAGCCCCGCTTCTGGTGAACACAAGCCCTTCTTTCAGTGAGCTCTGCTTCTCTTTCTCTCCCTCTCTCTCTCTCTCTCTCTCTCTCTCCCCCTGTCTCCGCCCCTTGTGGGATTCTCTCTATCCTCTCTCTCTGCCCCTTCCTCACTTGCACCCTTTTGCTCTCAAAAAAAAAAAATAAATAATAATAATAATAAATAAATAAAACTTAAAAACAAATTAAAGATGCGTGTAGCAAACCCAAATGTGGAATCTTATTTTTCCCTCTCTTTAACACAAAAGGTAGCATAATCCCCTACAAATGGTTCTGTGCCTTTTTTTTTTTGGTTTATTAATCTATCTTGGAGATGGTTTCACATCAGTCCAGTAAGGGAGGGCTTCATTTAAATTTTTTTCTGTGTTAACTAACTGCACGTGTTTATATTTATCGGCACACACATTCACACACATAGACTTGTCATGGCTGCGTAGGATTCCAATGTGTAGATGTTCACAGGGTTCTTTTACCAGTGCCATGCTGATGAACGCTGCATTCTGATTCTTTACGCAAGGCTGCAAGGGATAACCTTGCACATCCCTCTTTTTGCCCAGAGGCTGACATATATCTACATGATCAGTGCCTGGAATGGCCAGGCCTATGAGTCACGATGGATGGTCATAATCGTTAACACCGTAAGGCCAAGCAGTTCATCTCTACGGAGCACATACCGTGCTGGAGGCCCTTGGCGTGTATAAATTAACTCGTTTCCGCCTCCCAACAACCGCAGGTGGGTTAGCATTATTATTATCCCGTTTTGTAGAGAAGGAAACTGAGGCACAGAGGGACTGAATCAGCAGCCCAAGGCTGCACAGCTAGTAAATGGCAGAACGGGGATTCATTCAAACTTGGCCACTCCAATTATTAAGACCTCCCTTGTGGACCAGGAGATCGCGTCTGCCTTTCCACGGCAATGATAATTTCGATTAACACTGCCAACTGCCAGGAAGGAGGCCTTTCCTTGAATGTCCTTTTGAATCTGGGGCCAGGTGATTAACTACGATCCGCTCCAACAACAGCAACAGCGATAATAACGACCGTCAACTATGCTAACTACACGCACGCGAATCCCGGGGGCGGGGGACCGCGACACCCCACCCCGGGCCCCACCTCGATGGCGGGCAGCGTCTTGCTCGCCTCCGTGCTGCTCTCCCCGAGGATGCTGCCGGCCGAGCGGCCCTCGCACTCGTAGCGGAAGCGCATGCCGCGCTGTTTGGGCTGCTCCGTGATGACCAGGTGCGGCCGCGGCCCGGGGCCCGGGGCCGGGGGCAGGATCCGGCCCAGGGGACAGCCCCAGGGCGGCGGCGTGGCCGGGGGCGGGGGCGCCGCGGGGCCCAGGGTGACGGTGCTCAGGGAGGCGGCCCCGCGAGACACCAGGCGCGGCAGTCCCTCGCCCGGGCCCGGCTGCGCCCCCTCCAGGCCAAAGCCGTTCTCCTTGATGTACTCGTCGATGATCTCTGCGGGAGAAGCAAAAACTGGGGGTGACGCTGATTATAAACGGAATGGCTCGGTGACCCTCCCTCCCCACCCCCGCCCCGAGACCTGTGCCGCCCCGCCTTCCCTAAGTCATTCCTTTCTTCACAAACATATTTCTTGGGGCGCCTGGGTGGCTCAGTCGGTTGAGTGTCCGACTTGGGCTCAGGTCATGATCTCGCGGTTCACGAGTTCGAGGGACTGGGCTCTGTGCTGACAGCTCAGAGCCCGGAGCCTGCTTCAGATTCTGTGCCTCCCGCTCTCTCTGCCCCTCCCCTGCTCACACTCTGTCTCTCTCTCTCAAAAACAAACGAAACATTAAAAATAAAATAAAATAAAATAAAATAAAAACATATTTCTTGTGGGCTGAGGGCGGGGGGGGGGGGGGGCTTGGCCCCAAACACAAAAAAACGTCCCTACCCCTCCTTCTTGCAAACAGCTCCCCAGTTCTTGAAGCCAGAAACCTGGGGACCTGCCTGGTCTCTCCTTCTCCTGCACGCTCACATCCACTCCCCTCCCTAATAGCACCTGAATTCAAGTCTCCATCACCTCTCACCTGGATAAAGGTAGGGCCAGGTAACAGGTGTCCCTGCATCCAGCTCACCCCGTTTAACAACGGCAAGAATAACAGCTGTTCTGCCTCAGAGAGCAGCCCCATCGTCCAAATGCTCAAGCTGGAAGGATGCACCTCTTTGTGGGTTGCTCACGATCCCCCAGCTGTGTCCCGTCCTTGAACTTCTGCCTCTTGCCTCAAACACGTATTTACGTTTCTCCCCACACCCCTGCGTCCATCCTGGTCCACCCTCACGGTCTCCCCTCGAACCACTGCTCCCGTTCGCCGCCAGCTCACCTCCTCAGCCTGTCCCCCACGCACAGCCAGAGGTATCTTATGTCAGATCTTGTCCCCCCCTCCCATGGCGCCCATCTCCCTTGCAGTCGAAGTCAATGTCTTCCCCATATAACCCCCCTCCCCAAACTCTATTCATCTCAGAAAACAAAAAACAAAAAACAAAACCCCACAACCCGGACCCCTCCGGATCCCTACCACAGAGCCTTGCATGGACGGGTCCCTGTGGTCCTGGGTCTCCCACCACCTCCCTGTCACCTAGCTCTTTTCTCTTGCTCCCAGCAAAACTGGCCCTCTCGGGGGGGGGGGGTGCCTGCTCCCCATCTGCCTACTCCATCCAGCCCACACTGGTTTCTCATCCTTCTGGTCACAAACGTCACGCCTTCAGAAAGGCCACTCTAATGTGTGTCTTCCCAGGCCATCTGTTTTTCTTTGTGTTCTTTCCTTCACAGCCCTTAGCCCAATCTGACATTATCTTGCTCATTTATTCCTTTTCCTACTGTCTCCTCCACTAGAGTGTCAGCTCCAGGAGGGTGGGGACCTTGTTTGGTTTGTGGGTGAATCCCCGGGGCCTAGAACACTGCCTGGCACATGCCGGGTGCTTGAAACAACTCACCGAAAGAATTAACAACGGTCACGGTAATGGTGACGCGAAAGGCAGCTGGCTTGCGGAGTCATTTCTAATTATCAAGCACGGCTAACACCTTGGGAACGTGACCGTTAAAATCCCCTGGCAGTCCTAGAAGTCACGCTGTGACCCTCCCCCTGCCCAACAGCAAGGGAGGCCAAGATCCCCCACTGTGAGAACTTGGACTCCTCAGCCTCCCCCCAGACCTGCCCTGTGATACTCACCCAATTCATCTGTGGAAGGAAGAGAAAGAGAAAGAGAAAGGTGAGGTCCAGAAAGTGCTCAAGACTTTGATCTTTTAAGACAGATTCCCCAACCCCCTCGCCTCATGGAACCCCTCCCTTTCCCCCTTCCTCCATCCTGGGAAACTGGGCTCCGACTCCCTGGGGTACCAAACCCCAGCCCCTGTCTTATCCTCTTGGGCTACCCCACCCCCCGGCTCAGCTCCCAATATTGGAGCCCCAGGGCCAGGGTACCCTCAAGTGCCTTCTAAAAACCGGGAATTATAAAGCATCATTGGGAAGGAAGCCGAAGATCTAATCACTGGGAAAAAACTCAACATCCAAGATTCTAAATTGAATGTGGGGGGGGGGGGGGTTCCTCCCTAAAGCCCACCACAGAACCCCAAGGCTCTATACTAGCTAGTATCTGAAGATCCAAGGAACTCGGTCCTTCGCCTCCAGGCACCCACCTGCCCTGCACCCCGGCCCAGTCCCTCAGCAAGGCCCACCCACCATCCCAGATTCGCCCCCTGAGTGGGGAGAAACAGCAATGCTGGGGAAGCCCTTTATCACCTCCTCAGGGAGGCTCTGTCCTGAACGGGGCCATGGAGAAATTGAAACACGCCTCCCATCATTCCATAGACAGGATGAGGGGAAGGCCGGAGTGAGCAAGCCTGGGCTCACACCGTGAGGGAGGGCAGTGGTCTGCTGCTGGTTGTAGACTTATCGATGCCAGCCTGCCTCGCTGCCAGACCTGTCCTCCTCTTCCTCCTCCTCCACTCTCGGGGAGTGGCTCCTGTCAGCCACTGCCACCTGGCAGTTTGCTCCTCGGAAAGCAGTTTACCTGCTCCCCTTATCTCATGTGATCTTTGAAGTCAGCAAGGGGGGGAGGACCCCCCCCCACTTGGTAGCTGGGGACACTGAGGCTAGGAGAGAAGAAGGGACAGGCTGTAGACCACTGGCAGGGCCAACCTCCAACTTGGAACAACTTTCTTAAGCATCTATGCTGGACGGCCTGGGAACCCCAAGATGAGTTCAACTTTGGGGCCCTCAAGGAGCTCCCAGGCTGCAGGGGAAAACTGAGGCCCAGGAGGCAGTGGCCTGAGCTTTGGACTGCCTCAGCTCAAATCTTGGCTCTGCAACTTGCTAACTGTAGGGACTTGAGCCCATTACTTAACCCCTTTGGGCCTTGGTGTCTTCACCTGTAAAATGGACACAATAATAATGCCTCGTGGGCTGCTGTGAAAATCAAATGAGCTAATACGTGGGAAGCACTCAGAACTGTCACAGTTGTAGGCAAGACATAAATGCTGGCTGCTCTTGGATAAAGTGTTGGGAGACATTATTTTACGGACTTAGGTAACCCGCTCTCCCTTTCTAGGCCTCGGTCCATCTGTCTATATATAAAACGAAAGGGTTGGAAGATGTGCTTTCACAACATGGGGTGTAGTCACCCAGATGTTGATTTGAATCCTGTCACTCACTCACTGTGCAGCCTTGGGAAAGTCTCTCAACCTCTCTGAGTCTTTCTCTGAAACATGAGGTCTGAGCTCCTATCTCAGGTGTTAACATGAGGATTCAGAATCGCACAGGCCAATTGCTCAGCACGGTGTCTGAGCCCTGTGTCATAAAGGCTTAGCCAATAGTATTATTATCTAAAATCCTCTTTCAGCCAGGAAACGCTGGGACCTTCTCCTTATTAAAGGCTCAATTCAAATAACCCCCTACCCCACCTCAACCTCCCACAGAGACCTGCCAAAAACCATTCAGGGACGGCCCGGATGGGCCCCATGTCTTTCCTGCCTCAGGGCCTTAGCACAACCTGCTCTCTGCCAGAATGCTCTTCCTCCGTTTCTTTGCGTGGCCTCCTCCTCCTCCTTCAGGTCCCTGCTCAAATGTCGCTTACTAGATGGGTCTTCCCTGACCACTTTATCTAAGAAAGTCCCCTGGTCCCTTGCTCCAGTCACTGACAGTTGCATACCTTTGTTTTATCATTTTCATGACACCGATTAGGATTTGACATGACTTTGCATTAAGAGACACATCTATCTCCTCCTGCAGACTGTGAGCACCTCGGAGTAGGGAACATGTCTGCCCCATCGCACTGTATACCCAGGACCCAGTACGTGTCTAGCCCGTCAGAATGAGGGAAATTTTCCCTCCCACTCTGTCCTGGCATTTAGGGCTCTCATTCTTACCCTGCTGTTAGATATCACTGGCTCCGAGACCTCTTCAGAGCCTTTATCACATTTTATAATCCTGCATTTACTTTATTGCCTACGTGTCTGCCTCCACATCTAGGGAGGGAACCTAGGAGGGCAGAATCAGGGCTGTCGCAGTCACTACTGAGTCCCCAGCACTGCCCGGCACAGGGCCAGCTAAAGAACAGGCACTCGGTAAATATTTATCGAAGAGATGACATCACCAATGACTCTCAATCGAAACCAAAGATCTAGGTCTTGCGCCAGAAAAACCTCAGCCTTGTTCCTGCCCGGAACCAGTGCTCGGGCAGTACCTGTCCCCAGTGCCATGCCCCACCTTTCACCATTGTCCAAACTCTCAGCCCTGTTAGAGAACCCGCTGAGCCTCCTCCACGGCCAGGCCAGCGCTTTGCACCTCCAGACAGAGGCCCAGCCCCAGCCCACTAGGGCCAACTGAGTTTTCACGGTGACAGGATTCAATCCCTGCCCTCGAAATCCCAGAAGATTTCTAGGAGAGAAGATGTTGTCATTTAGCTATGATTCTGCGTTGTCTTGGGCAGCAATGAATTTCGGATGGCACTGGCTGAGGGGCCGTACAGACTAGTGGTTCTCAGCTTCTTTTTGGGAACTTGCTAGAAATGCAAACTCTCAGGGCCGCTCCTAGACCTACTGAATCAGAAACTCTAGAGGGCCCAACAATCTGTTTTAACAAGCTCCCTGAATGACTCTGATGAACACGAAGGTTTAAGAACCATGGTTACAAGCTCTGTAACAACGACAACAGCAGCAGCAACAACAGTAAAAGCCATTAACAATTAACACTTACGGGGACTTTACTGTGTGCCAGAAACTGCTTTGCAGACCTGCCTGTATCAGCTCATTGAATCCTCTCAATCCCTGCCACTGATATTATGTCCATCTTACAGATGAGGCAAACTGAGGCCCAGAGAGGGGAAGTGATTTGCAGGCACTCACACAGGGAGGAGGTGATGGGTGGCACCAGTGTGAAATTATTACCCTCTGCACTGCCACGGTAAATCTCTAAAGAGGACTCCTCTTAGAGGGTGAATAGGTGGTTAGTTTTACCTGTCCAGCTCCTAATCACCCGGGAGGTAGGGGCATCTGGGGCCCCCATCTCAACCGGCGGGGATGAATACAGGTGGTCAGAGGAAAGCTGAGGTGGACCTGGGCGAAACCCCAGACAAGAGGCGTGCCCAGTGCCGCCTCCACAGGACGCCCCCCTCCCCCGTCCTGAGGGCGCAGGTGGGCCGGAACTGTGGAGGGCTGCTCACCCGTGGTCCTGGAAACGGCGAGCGAGAGCGAGGAGAGGTCAGCGGACCCTGCAGGGAGGGAGGCATGTCTCAGGAGGTAACGCGGCGGCTGCGGGGGGACCGGAGAATCTCCCAGGCCCCACCCCGTTCCTCTCGTGGCCCCGCCCCTTTGGATCACGCCCCTTCTACCTTATTGCGTGCAGGGTCTCGCCTTCCTTCTCCAACTTCTGGACCCGTTCCCCAGTTTCTGTCATTCTCACCACCCTCCATCACAGTCAGGCCGGCTCCTTCTCTTTCTCAAGGGCCTGGAGGAGCCCTTAACCTCAGTTAGGAAAGCCCCCACTCCGTCCTTTCTCTCAGGATCAACCCACCCACACTTTATCAGTGTCACCCAGTCCCCTTCTCCCTCTCAGACCCTGCCACTTCTCTCCAGAGGCAGGCCCCACCCTCCTTTCTTCTCCGAGGCAGGCCCCGCCCCTCTTTTTTCGGAACAGGCCCACCTCCTTTTCCCTGGCAGAGTCAGGCCCCGCCCCCTTACTCTGAGTACGACGCCGCTTCCTTCTTAGAGTTAAGCTCCGCCCCCTCCTTGCTCTCAGAGTCAGGCTCCGCCCCCTTCGGTGAGCGAGGACCCTCATTTTCGACCTCCGTGAATCTGTCCACGCCCCCACTCCGCAGGAGCAGCTCCCGCCCCGCCTTCTCCGAGTCGGGCCCCGCCTCCTCCTCTGCCTCAGGGTCAGGCCCCGCCCCCTTCTCACTCTGTAGTGGGACGCCTCCCTCTTACCTTGGGCTGGACCCCGTCACTATCCTCTGTCTCCTTCCTTCCCTCTAATACAGTGTCCTCGGAACCCTCAACCCCGCCCCCCCAAACGTTTTAGAGTCCCGTAGGAACCCCCAGACTACTCCAGGACCCTCCAGAACCCCTGCATCTCCAGTCCCGCCCCAGACTCCTCTCCTGAACCCCGGTCCCGCTTACCCAAGGCCCCCAGCTCCGGCGCAGCGGACGGTCTGGCGACGCGGCGACTCGGCATGGCCCGACCAGTGGGGACGGACGGCCCGGAGGCCGGCCCAGATCAAAACACACACGCGGGCAGGCCGGGCGGCCAGAAGGCACGGTCCGGAGGACGATCGCGGGTCGGGCGAGCGGCGCAGGGGCTGGGGCCACAGGCCGGGCTGGACGCGCGGCGCCCGGGGCTGCGGGGGGCGCCGGGCCGGGCCGGGCGGGCGGCGGGCGGGGGCGGGGCGGCGGAATTCCCCGGCGCCGCCGGCCTGCGCGCCCATTGGCCTGCACCCCATCGTGACGTCACGCTAGGGGAACGGGAAAACCCCCACGCGTCACGTGGTCGCGGGGGCGGGACCGGCCGGGAAGAGGAGGCTGGGCGCACAGGAGGGGCTGGGCGAGCGCCGCTGCCCAGTGCTCAGGGGGGGAGACAACTGAGGCTTGTTTAGGGCCACTCACGTCCTACCCCGGGAGCAAGTTGGGAAACTGAGGCCCGCCCCCCAGGTCTGCAAGCGGGAGCTGAAACTGCTGTTTCTCTGTAAGGGAAGCTTCGGGATCGGGAGGTTGCCAGGGCTCCAGCTGCCATTGGTAATAATGATCTTTACGAAAACCTCCGCAGCCTCTCTATGCCTCAGTTTCTTCAAGGGTGAACTGGGACTGAAGGTACTTAAACGTTTAAAGCTAGAATGCCGGTTTTAGGATTTGTCTGTCTTGTTCCTTGCTCTAGCCCTAGCGCCTAGAACATCCCTTGGAACACAGTGGGTGTCCATTAAATGTTTAGTGCATGGATGGATGTTTTATTCTTCCCCCATTACCCCTTCAAGTTTCCCAATGGCCCAGAACACTTTTACCTCGAGGACTCAGCAACTCATTGTGGGCACGGTGACCGCCGAGCCCCCAGTGTACATGTTAAGCTGACCCCTGAGCAAAGGGCTTACCTGGGGCCTTATATCTCACAGCTTGCACCAGCCTCAGAGGCATGTGATCAAATTACCATTATTGCAGAGCAGAAGCCTGAGGCTCAAAGAGGGGCAGCTATTTGATTTGGTCACATTCCTAGGCCTTCCCTGTTTGTCCCTGAGAATGACCGGTTGACCATTAGGTCCTAATTTGCCAGGGTTTAGCATCCTGTGCCCACTCGTGTCAAATTTTCACCCCTTCTCTCCGTGACCCATGCGGACTCATTGATTCATTTGACATACACTTACTGAGCACCTGCTGTGTGCCAGGGCCTGCACCGGGCACCGGGTCACAGCACTCACCATGCCAGGCCCGGTGCCTCCTCGTGGAGAGCAGAATAGGGTACAACAGCAGTCTCAAAGTGTGGCCCTCGGGCCTTCAGGTGATGCAGATAGCTGAAGCCCAAGTGTTGCCCTGGAGCAAAATATCAAGCAAACCTTTTCCACAAAAAAGCAGCCAAAGACAGCACAGAAACAATGAGCACGGCCATGTCCCAATGAAACATTATTTTATGGGCGTTGAAACTTGGGCTTTGTAGAACTTTCATGTGAAACGAAATATTTTTGAGATTTTTTCTTCCAACCACTCAAAAATGTAAAAATCACGCAAAAACTGGAAAAAGCGCGTTTTCGCCTGGAGGCTGTAGCCTGCATTTGACAAGAGCATTGCAAGAGAGGTTATGATTCGAGGGTCCAGAATCAGGCTGTTGGGGTTCAAATCGTAGGTCTCCCACTTACCAGCTGTGTGGCCTCAGGCAACTGACTTCGTCTCTCAGCCTTGGTTTCCCCATCTGTAAAATGGGTCTTATAATAGGATGGTTGTCAGGATTAATAAGATACTAAAAATAGTTGACACTATAGCTCTGTATGTGCTAGGCACTGTCCCAACAGCTGAGGACAGAGCGAGAAAGACGACAAATAAAACCCCTGCCACCATGGAACTGAAACCGAAGGTGGGGGAGGACAGATGGAAAAATAGATAAGCAGAGCACCTGGGGGGCTCAGTCAGTTCAGCAGCCGACTCTTGATTTTGGCTCAGGTTATGATCCCAAGGGCCTGGGATTGAGCCCTGTGTCGGGCGGAGCCTGCTTAAGATTCTTATTCTCTCTCCGGGTGCCTGGGTGGCTCAGTCGGTTGAGCGTCCGACTTCGGCTCAGGTCATGATCTCGCGGTCCGTGAGTTCGAGCCCCGCGTCGGGCTCCGTGCTGACAGTTTGGAGCCTGGAGCCTGCTTCGGATTCTGTGTCTCCCTCTCTATGCCCCTCCCCCGCTCATGCTCTGTCTCTCTCTCTCTGTCAAAAATAAACATTAAAAAAAAATTTTTTTTTAAAGATTCTCATTCTCTTTTTCTCTGCTCTCCCTCTGCCCCTCTCCCCTGTTCATGTTCTCGCTCTCTAAAATAAAAAATAAAAATAAAGCGGATAAGCAAATGTGTATCTGGTGGCGATGGCAGCATTACAGAATAAAGCAGGATGTATAGATTGAGTTTGGAGGGTGCTGTTTGGGTTAGGAAGTTCAGGGAAGGTCTGAGATGACGTCTGAACAGAGTCGAAACGGTGAAGGCTCTTTGTGGCTACCTAGAGAAGTGTTCAAGACGCAGGAAACAGCAAGCGCAGACCCTGAGGTGGGCATGTGCATGGCATGTTCAAGGAACAAGGAGGCTGGGGTGACCGCTAGAGAAGTAGAGGAAGCAAGAGTTAAATGTGGCCTGTAAGGCGATGGGGACATTGAGTAACATTAAATTTAACAGATGAAGCGAACCGCATGCAAACCTCAGGCTAGAGTTTGGCTCCTGATAAGGAACATCTAATAGCGGCTCCTATAATGGGACCAGGAGCCCAGTTGGTCCCCGCCCCCCACCGTCCCTTGCAAACATCTGGCCTCGTAACTGTTTAATTGGGTGGATAACCAAAAGCACAGGCCAGAAATCCCCAGCATTTGGGGCTTCTGCTGGGCTCTGAGCACCCTGAGGGCAGGCTTGGGGCTATCTTGGTCTCTGCTGTGTAAGCAGAACCCCCACCCCCATCCCCGCTCAGTGCAAGGTGCAGGGGAGGTGCTCGGGAAAGATCTGTGGACTGACTGCATGTCAGTCTCTCCACCAGTGTGTTAATGCAGGCCCCGCCAAGGTCCACACTTCTGGATGTGTACCTGTCTGTGAGACACTATACAAACATGTGCTCAGCCAACATTCCCAGAGGACAGAACAGTGACTGAGACAGCTCTGACTCTGTGCTCACAAGGCTCAGTCCAGTGGAGAATAACCTGTCCCTAGACAGGGATGACTCATAGTGGGCAGGGCTGGGGTGAGAGATCAGGGAGCTGGGGGTCCTGGATCAGGTAGTCAGGGAGGACTTCCTGGAGGAAGAGATACTGGAACTGCAATGTGGGGGACGCCTAGGGTAAGATAATGAGTTGTGTGCCTCAGGGCACATCCCAGGGAAGGGAAGAGCAGGGTCTAGAGCCAGAAGATAAGAGATCATGGCAAGTTAAAGCAAGGGTGAGGAGGGGCGCCTGGCTGGCTCCGTCAGTGGCTGGAGCGTGCAGCTCTTGATCCCGGGGTTGTGAGTTCAAGCACATTGGGCATAGAGATTACTTGAAAATGTTAAAAAAAAAAAAAAAAAAAAGCAAGACGAGGCTGTGGGGGTGAAGTCCCTCCCATCCCCTCAAGGTCTCGTTTATTAGGGGCCTGGACTCTTCTCCCAAGCATACTGGGAACCACAGCAGGTTCTGAACAGGGACAGGCAGGGTCAAGTCTGTGCCTTAGAAAACCCTCTGGCTGCTGAGTGGAGAGTGGACGGGAGGGGCAGCGACAGACGGGGAACAGCCTGGACCAGGTGGCCTCAGTGGGAGTGAAGAGGTGGGACTCCCGAGTGTGGGGGGTACGGCTGGTGGGCCTTGCCAAAGGCTTGGGCGTGTGCCTGTGGGGGGCTAGTGAGTCCAGGGGGCCTGAGAGCCTCCTTGGTTCCTAGAATCGTGGGACAGAAGCCCCGCAGAGGAGTCCGGGCTTTCTCCCGGGGCACTGGCAACCCTGGGATGAGGTGAGGCAGGGAAGGGAGTGTTGTGGGTCCGTGGGGCTGCCTGAGGGGAGGAGGGGCCCGCTGCCCACGTGTGTACACGCAGGGCCCTGCGTGTGCCAACGTTTCCCAGGACCTCATGGATTCCCTGCCCGGCTCTGCAGGAGGTCGGCAGTGGAGCCCTGTGTGGCCCTGGGCGTCCTCTCCCTGTGTTGATGCGGCCACCCCCCAAAACAGTAAATCTGGAAATGTGAGGTCCCAACAGTTCGGAGGGAAGGGACATCCAGAGACGTATAGAGTCCATGTCTATACAGTGGATCGACAGTCCCAGCCCAGACAGCTGGGAAGACGTGTTGGCTGGGTCCTGGGGGCAGATGTCACCTCCACAGCTACAGAGCACGACAGCCAGGCACACCACCCTGAGTAAGGATTCACCCCCGTACCCCTACCGTGACCCTGGCGGGGAGAGCTCAGAGGCCCAGAGACGGGAGGCTGTGTGTCTAGGATGCAGGGACTACTCAACAAGGAAGCCTGATGGGGAGTTGACTCATGGGGTGGGCCTGTGCTGCTGCCCCGCCTGGCAGCACGAGGCCAGGAGAGCATCAGAGGAGGGGGCACAGCCAGATGCAGCCTCGTGGGCAAGAATGCAGGTGCAATAAGGTCACAGCAAACAGCTTCCCGTCTGTGAAATGGGGACAGTTACAGAAGCCCCTGGAGGGCTGCCGGGAGGGGGAGAAGGGGGAGAAAGGGCCTGGTCACGGGGGGGTCACTCTCTCCCACTCTACTCCGTCCTGCACTCCGCAGGTCTCCCTTGCAGACCCAGGAGAGACACCCGCACCCCGGCGAAGCTGCCCTCCGAGGTGGCAGAGGAAGGCAGGCACGAGGGGGGATGGCTGAGTTTAAGTTAAACACCCATATGAATTTATTAAATCCAGACTGTGTTAAAGGGTGGCGGTCTGGGAGGAGGGGCGTGGCGGGGGGACAAGGGACAAGATGATGGATGGCCGCAGGCATCCCGCAGAGGGGCCCCAGCCGCCCCCCCGCCTGGGCACCCCCCTCGGCAGCGCCACGTCGGCTTCACCATGATTCCCAACAGTGCTGGGCTGGCAGGGCGAGATGGCTAGAAACACAGAGGGACACACGGACAGACGGCGCCTCCACAAACAACGTGCCCCGGCCTGCCCCGGCCCCCGCAACACACGCTGGGCTCTGGCCCATGGGGGCCTCCTGCCACCCTGGCCCCATCTGTCCAGGGAAAGGGCGACAAGGAGGGGAGGCGAGGGGGCTGGGGCCGCGGGGATGGTGGTCACCAGGAGCCGGAGCAGAAGAGGAGGACCAGGGGCGGCTAATCCCTTTTCTTGTCCTCTGCTGGCTTTGGAGGGGCTTCCTGGGGCTCGGTGGCAGAGCTGGCCCCCTGGGTGGGCTTGGCGGGCGGGGGCGTGGAGGCCTCCTCCCTGGCGGCGGCGGCGGTGGCTGTGGCAGGGGCCGGGGTGGGTGGGGGTGGGAGGGCCCCTGCTGCTGTTGGGGCCTCGGCCAAGGGGGCGGCTGCTGTCGGGGCCTCGCCACTCATGCCAAACTCGTTCACCCGCGTGGGGTCGACGCGGTAGATCCACCGTTGGTAGAGGTAGATGAAGAAGACCACATCTGGCGGGGGGGGGGGGGGTGGCGAGGGGGGCAGCATGAGGGGGCGGCCGTGGCACCCCTCAGACCAGGGCCCTGCCTGTGCCCGGGTCTGGCGGCGGCCTCCCGCGCCGGCCCTCCCGCCCACCCGCTGGACCTCACCGTCCCGCAGGCAGCCGATCCGATACATGACGGGCATCTTGATGACAAAGGCAAACAGGTCGTCAATGAAGGTGTTGAGGGCCTTGTAGGTGAGCATGCGCCAGGGCAGGTGGGCCACAGACTTGAGCTTGTAGTTGATGAAGAGCTGGGGTGTCATGGTGATGAAGCCTGCAGTGACGGTGAAAGGGACGCCCGTGAGCAGAGGAAGGGGCGTCCTGACCCCCGACCTCTCTGGCTGCCTTGCCGGTCTTGCCCTCCGCACTCTGCTCCAGCACCACCCCCCCGCCCCACCGGCCCCTCACCACTCCCGCGCCCAGGCACATCTCACCACAGCTCCCTCGCCCCACCCCGGGCAGCTTGCAGGCCTCAGTTTACACATCATGCCCCGAGAGGTTTCCCCAAACCCCTTTACTTCGACCCCTTCGCGGCACCCGCTGTAACTCTCCCGTCTGCTTGTTGACTCTGAAGGGGCCCCTGAGGACAAGGACATACCGAAACATGCCGTGCGTGGCCTCCGGAAAGTCCTCGCTGACCCCCACGTTGGGCCAGGCACCCCTCACCCCCTTCAAGGCTCCTCACGCGCCACCCCTGCCCACCCAGGGCTGTCCCTGTCTGGGGAGGAGTCTCTCCCGCACCGGGCCGTGAGCATCAGGAGGGCAGGGCCGGGCCTCCTGGACCACCGCTGGGCGCCAGCAGGGCCCGGCGTGGGGCCCAGGAGCGTCTGCGGCGGGTGCCCCGGGAGGCCAGCTCACCGAAGGTCAGCAGGAAGCCGTAGAGCATGCTGAGCACCCAGGAGTACCAGCCCTTGTGCTCCAGGTACAGGAGGCTATAGACCGCGTAGCAGCCCAGGAGCGGAAAGAGGATCCACGACAGGTACCGGAACGCCATCTGCGGGGCGCGGGGCAGGGCTGGCACCCGGCTCCCCACCCTCACCCACCCACACCCGGTCCGGCAGGCCGGGCCAGGGGAATTTCCAGGTGGCCCCGGGAACCGTGGACTCGCACAGGAAGTATACACGGCAGGCGCAGAACACCGGAGGGTGTGACGCAGGCCATAAAGAAGGGCCCGGCCAGTGGGCGGGCAGATGCCCTAGCCCCCCACCCACTGCCCATCTCCTGGGCCCCCCAAGGGCATGTGGGTGCTTGGAGACCCTCCCCGGGGCCCACCGTGGAGGACACTCACATCATCATACACTTTGGTAGAGGACTCGATGTACGTGGACTTGTCTTTGAAGGTTGGGCGGGGGAAGAGTCCTGCCACCTTGTGCTCCCGGTCCAGCTGCAGACGGGGAGGGAGGCCGTGGTCGGCTGCCACGTTGGCTCCCACCCCCACCCTTCCTCACTGTTCCCAGTTCCCCTGTCCCACGTGTGACCCAAAAAATCCCCTGGTGTGAAAATCCCCTTGGTCCTGGGAGTGCAACAGGCACTGGGAAACCCCCAGGGGCCAGCTCCAGGGTCTGGCTGGCGCAGACGACCGCCATTCCAAGTCCCGGCGGCCCCCAGAACAGCACAGCGGCCCGGCCTTACCCGGACATCCATGACCTTGGTGATCTTCCAGAGGTCGATGAGGACCCCGATGAAGACGCTGACCTGGACCACGAAATTGGTCTCGTTGTCCAGGATGTAGAGAAGGACCACGAAGGACTGGAAAACGCCGAAGAAGACGGAGCGCACGGACAGGCCCTCCAGAGACTGCCGGCTGTTCCAAAACTGGATATCTGCACGGGAGGCGGGGGGGAAGCTGAGAGGGTGCGGAGCCCCCGAGCCCCTCCTGCAGCTCCTTCAGGCCCCGTGCTCAGACCCCCAACGCGCCACAGTGGCGCTGGGTCTGTCACGGGCAGCGGCGCACACTACCCCCCGCTCCCGTAAAGAGTCTCTTGCAGAGCGGCAGGCAGGCAGGAAGGACGACTGCGGTCCTTACAGTGGAACCCCACCCCCCACCCCCGCCCCCACCCCCGCCCCCAGGGTGCAGTCTGACCGTGCGCACTGCCACGCGTCAGGTGCCGAGGCTGGCCAGGGAAGCCACATTCCTCGGGCCACACAGCCCGGCCTGGTGGAATGTGGACGGAAGCCAGGTCTGCATGACACCAGCCCCAGGCTGTCCCCCCGGTGCCATGCTCTCTCCCCTGGGCACGACGCTCTGGGACACGCACTTCAAGACCAGCTCCTCCAGCCCACCGCCCTGAAACCCTGCAGGGCCTCAGACACGCCTAGGGCATAGGCAAGGGACTGGGCACTGGTCTCCAACAGCTCCTTCTAGTGCCCCTGGCGGACCCCACCCACAAGGCTAGGCCAGCCCCTCCCTGAGCCCTGGCCTCCCGTGGGCCAAAGTGGGTAACGGCAGTGTCCCCACCTGCAGCCACAGGAAGCCGACCGCCCCAGTGCCTGCCTCACAGGAGCGAGGCCAGGCCCAGGCTCACACAGGGCTGGCTCTGCATCAGTGTGCAAGGCTGTCCACCCTGCTCTGATTCTGGTTCCAGGGCTCCAGCATGCTCGCCCTGCCCCCCGATCAGACTCCGGGGACACCCACAGAACCCCCCAGTCCTGACCGGGAAAAAAGGGTACGGAGACGGGGTCGGTTGGAGGCGGGTGGATCTGAGTCCCACCTCAGACCAGGGAGGCAACGAGCACGAGTAAAGGCCCCCGGGGCCCATCCCCCTGCTGAGTGACCTCGGGCGAGTGACCATGCCCTCTGTGCCTTCATCTCTTAGGAGGAAGAGGGACCCTAGGCGACCCAGCCGGCAGTCAGCAGGAAGTCTGGGAGCCACGGCGTGCCTAGGCACAGCGAGTGCTCCATACGGCACAGCTACCAGTGGTCGCCACCACCTACTGTCCCATTTGGATGGCAGAAACTTCTAGAAGGTAACTCTCAACCACGGCAGTACTGTCTTAAGAATGCTAGTGCCCGTTAGTACTGCTGCTTGCGCAAGCTGTAGAGCGGGAGGCCCCCGCCCCCCACCTGCAGCTCTCCGGGAAGGAAGCAGTGGCCCACGGGGCTGAGAGGATGAGACTGGATGACGGAGCCTCCGCCCGGGTCCAAATCCTGGCTCTGCCATGTGGGAGCTGCGTGACTACGGGCAAGTTACCTAACCTCCCTGAGCGTCCACTTCCTCACCCCTAAGCACAGAGGTACCAACAGGCTTCCTCGTGGGGCTGGGGTCATGGGGACTCGGCAAGTTACCGAGTGAGGGCACTAAGAACGGTGCCCGGCACCTGGCCAGTCCCCCCTGAAATGCTGGCCATCAGCACTGTTGGCCTTCGGAACCTAGGGGCCTTCTGGGGACAGGGCTGCTGCCTCCCCACCCAGGTGGTCCCCATCCGCGCAGCCTTGAGGGGCCTCTCCCACCAAAGAGCTGCTGTGCAGGGCAGCGGGAGTAGCCCTGGGGCTTCCCTGTTCCCAGCCCTGGAGTTCCCCAGCCCCGCTTCCTGGTGGTGCCATCCTGGCTTCTGCCGGCACAGCAGGCCAGCTCCTTCCCCGGTGCCACACCCGCTGGATGGGAGTTTCTGGGCTGGGAGTTTTGGGGCCATTACCCTCCCCAGCTCCTCAGGCCTCTGGAGAGTGGGGCTGAGAGACCCCACGTAGAGGGCAAACCTATGGGGAAGGAGGGGAGGAAGGGGCCAGACCCTAGCCCCCACCGCACACCCTCCTATCCCCAGCCCCTGTGGCCTCTCATTGGCCCCAGGGTCCCAACCCTACCGTTCTTGAAGGCCAGGAACTCAAAGACACTGTGGACGATGGACACGATGATGGTGAGCGCCAGCAGGTAGGGGTTGGTCTCTAGGAGGGCAACCTAGGGGTGGGGGGAGATGCCGGTGAGCACCGTTGCGCCCTTGCCCAGGGGTGACCGCTGCGGCATGTTCGTTAGCCAGCCCCACTCCCCTTCCCCTGGGCCCCAGAAGACCGGAGCCCGGGGGCTGCCCCGGGGCAGAGAGAGCACACTGGCCAGCAGGAGAGTGGGTCAGGACGGGCAGGTGGGCACGGAGAGGCAGGCAAGTGCTTTACAGACGGGAGGCGAGGGGGGTGGAGAGACAGTAATGGGGAGAGAGGCAGAGTGACCAAAACACATGAAGGGACAGCTGGGGTGAGGACTGGAAACTCAACACCAGAGACAAGCCCAGGGAGGCACCACTGAGTCTTCAGGTCACAGACACAGGCCAGGAAGAAAGGTGGGAACAACAGACGTTCAAGGACACAGTAAGGGGGAAAAGAGACATGGAGTCGGAGCTCAGGGTCAAGGGGACAGGCCGTGGCGGCGGGGAGGGGGGAAGGGGAACGCAGGTCCAGACCCAGAAGGCCCAACCAAGCTGACATAAAGGCTGTGACAAGAAGGCCCACAGGAGCCTCGGAGACAGGACCCCCGAGCCAGCCGGGGCCTGCCTCAGGAGGGGGCCCAGGAGACTGTGGAGCTGGGCAGGCAGCTCGGGCCGGAGGTCCTCAGGCTGCCACCTCCCCTCCGCCTTCCCCTCTCGCTGCCCGGGAAGGTGCTGGAAAGCCCCCTGTCCCCTGTCACCTTCACTGAGTCCTGCTCCTCGTCCGACTGCTCATACAGCTCGTCCCCCAGGAAGTTCCAGGGCGACTTGGTGCTCTGGGCGGCATAGAGCTGCCAGCGCCAGAGCGACAGCGGGCAGAAGGACACGCGGAGCGGCAGGCTGGCCAGGCTCTCGTTGATGGGGTAGTAGTCCTTCTGCAGGTTCCAGTAGTCGTTGAAGTAGATGATGGGGTAGTAGTCACCACTCACGGCGTCAAACTTCACATCTGCGGGCACGTGGGGCAGGGGCGCCTCTTAGCCCGGGCTGGAGGCCACCGGCACCCAAGAGGCTGGGGAGAGCCCTTGCACCTCCAAGAACGAAGGCGGCACATCCAGGGGCCTGCAGGGATCTGACGGGGCCCCTCTGACGGGACGCTTTTTGGCTACACCACAAGGGGCCAAGGGACTGCCTGACCTCAGTGGAGGGAACAGGGCAGAAAGAGCCAGGCGGGCCCCGCCGGAAGGGGACAGCTAGAGCTCAGCTCCAGCCCACGGCTGCCCCATCCAGGATTCCAACATATCGGCTTTGTGAAAGAAGTCAGAAAAAAATCTGGGTTTGTAGGTGATGCTGTCCCAACCTCAGACGTTGGGTCCAACAGCTCATGAGCCAGGTGAGACTTGCCAGGGGACTGGTTTTGGCACGCACGCGGGCGGTCAGTGCCGGGGTCACCAGAAGGTACAGGAAGGAGAGAAGATAAAGGGGAGTGCTGCGGGTAGTGGGGACCAAAACTCTCAGGGAGTGGGGGTGGAAAGACAAGGAAACAGCCCGGGCAAGGGCCCGAGGCAGGTGGGGGCTCACACTGGTCCAGAGGAGGAGGCACGCTGCCCTTCACCCACGGCGTGTGGTCGTCCACGATGTTGATGGTGATGTTGGGGTGCCAGTGGGAGATCACCTCCACGGGCCCATAGTCCTCGGCCCTCTGAGGGGAGACAGAGTGAGGCAGGGTTGGGAGAGGGGGGCCTCAGAGACACCTGCCTGCTTTCTCCTGAGGGCTCCCGTGACGTTTGAGACAGCAGAACAATAACCATCACGGTGACCACTGGCCAAAGGCTCACCCCAGACGGTACCCATGCCAGCCTTTACAGAATCCCCCCAACTACCTAACAGAGCAGGAGACCCAGGCCTGAGGTCGTGGATGGGGTCATGTACCAGGCTTTGCCGTGTGACAGCACGGATGTGGGACCCACACGCAGCCTCCGGGCTTGGGGACCATCCCTCTCACCAGGGATCAGCTTGTAGAGAAAGGAAGGTTTTGGCGCCCATCACGGGTTAACACCCCAGCACCCCAGGCTGCCAGGGAGTATTCCTGCTAGAGTCACATCATCAGGTGGCTACTCTGTGCCAGGGTGAGTCTGGGCTCTGGGGCCTGGCTGCTTGGGTGTGAATCCGGGCCCTGCCGGGTCCTGACTGTGACACCCCGGGCAAGTCTCCTGGTCTGAACATGGGAACAGTGACAGGACCCTCCCGGCGGGGCTGGTGAGAAGCGTCTAAGTACGTGCGTGTTCAGCGGGCAGAACGCTTGCTCTGTAGGTGCTGACTGCTGTATGCTTGCCCGGAGTCCTCCCCAGCCTGAGAGGTAGCTCCGACTCCTTACCCGGTTTCCAGAGAGGAAACTGAGGCACAGAGAGGCGAGGTGGCCCAACCAAGCCCCCACAGAGGCTCAGTGGGAGTGCCACAGGGGAACCCGCGGACGCCGGCTGCTGGGCTGTGAAAGGCCAGGTGCTCCCCCAAGATCCGACAGCTGTGCTCGCGTTTACCTTGATCATTTCTGGATCAGCTTCTGTCTCTCCCGTCAACAGGTTCTTGGTTTTCTGAAATCGCCGGCGCTTGTATTTGTTGATCACTGTTGGGGGGGGGTGCAGAGGAAAGAGGGGGGACATGAGACCCACCGGCGCCGGACACCGGACCTCTGCCCACCAACAGCCGCGCACTGGCCTCCAGCCCACAGCGGACAAGAACAGTGGCCGAGAGCCGCAAATGCCCTCTCAAACCCCGCCGCCCAATCCCCCAACTTCACAGCGATGCCAACATCTGCCATACTGCCCCAGGCAAAGCCCTGGAGGGGCCCTTCTCCAGAATCCGCTCGGTCCGTTCCATCGGCCGCCCCGGGGCCGCCCCCCACCCAGCACGTGCCTCGCATCCAACCCCTCCTCCCACCCGCGGGCCACCCTCTCCTCCCGGCCCCCTGGTGGCCCGCTCCTGCCCCCATAACCTTCTCTCCACAAGGCAGCAATCCTTTTGAACCAAGGATCAGCTCACGTGCAGCTGCTCCAGAGCCTCCGCAGGCTCCCGCTCCTGGAGCAGGGCGCCTGCCACGCTCACCACGGCCGCACTGACCTCCCGCCTTCGCCCGCCTCACTCCTCTCTCCTCGCACCCGCCAACCCCGGGCCTTCCGAGGTGCCGCTCCATCTCCCCGGCACGCATCCGCCGTGGTCGGAACCTTCCCGCCTGGCTCCTCTGTACCCTTCAGGTCCCTGGTGACATGCTCCCCTTCCACAGGCTTCCCTGCCCACCCCACTGCAGGAGGCCGTCCAGCCGCCCTCCTTGCCGCTTCTGTCTCCTCCACCACTTTTTGCCCCGGCCCCAAGTTCACCTCCCCGTCGGCTGGCTCGTCCGCTGCCTCGTCCGGTCTGCCAACCCCAGGACTGACAACTAGTAGAACCCAGAGACACAAACAGGGGGGCTGTGGACAGTTCTGGAGAAGGCCCCGGAGCCACCAATGTGAGAGATACTGAGGGGCTGTGAATTCCCAGCCGGCAGTGGACCTCACTTCCCCTTGCAGAGGCCAGGTTGGCTACGGGCTCCCCGCCACCCTGCCCGGAAGACTGCCAAGACTTGCCAGGAAGAGGACGCCGGTGCCCGCCTGAGCTCCGTCTCCCCTCCTCCGCCCTGGCCCTGTACTCTTCAGCTCTTCCTCGTGGGAGCACGACGGCAACCCGCCCCTCCCAGGACTCCCTCCTGCCCGGGGGCCGGGGAGAGAGGGGGAAATGCGAAAGGGAGCGGGCCAAGAGTGGGGGCTCTGGGGTCACATCCTGGCTCCGGCTCCCCGAGGGACCTCCGGGAGCTACATCGCTTCCTTGGGCTTCAGTCCCTCCTCCAGAGAATGGGGTTCAAAGCCCCACCCCTTCTTGGCAGAACCCTGGGAAGTGGCTCCCTGCTCTACAGGGTCCCTGCTCGTCACATTAACACCAGCCACAGGGCCCAGATCCCTCTCACCGACTCGGAACCAGGGCTCAGGACTCTTAGACTCTATGGATGAGCTCAAGTGTGAAAAGGCTTCTGGGAATTGGCTTTTGGTTTCAGGCCAGAGCCTGCTGCTCTCCCTGTCGGCGTCAACATCACCCACCACTCCTCCCGCGTCCATTCATTGGAGACCTTGCCTCCATGTCCAGGGAGAGCAGGAAACACCCGAGGGTGGGCATCCTGGAGGGAACCTTCCAGGCGGACGTGCCCTGCTGCTGTTCCAGGGAGAGGCTGTCCAGAGAAGGGAGGAGCCGTATCCGGCCTGGCCCCAGAAGGAGAGTGGCTTCGGCTCAGGTGGCATTCTATGATTTGGTGGCATGCAAAATGGCCTATAACATGAGATGGGCCTGCCTTCCGTGGGGGACAAGAGTCCCCTTTTCTCGCAGTTACAGCTCCCGGAACGGCACCAGCCAGTATAGTCAGTGGCCACAGGAGGCTGTGGACACTGATGATGTGGCTGGGCCAGACCGAGATCTGCTGTGAGTGCATAACACACACTAGATTTCAAAAGGTAAGGCGGGGGGCGCCTGGGTGGCTCAGTCGGTTAAGTGTCCAACTTTGGCTCAAGGTCTCACAGTTCATGAATTCGAGCCCCACATCGGACTCTGTGCTAACGGCTCAGAGCCTGGAGCCCGCTTCGGATTCTGTGTCTCCCTCTCTCTCTGCCCCTCCCCCGTTCGAGCTCTGTCTCTCTCTCAAGAATAAAAACATCAAAACAAAACAAAACAAAACAAACAAACAAAAACAAACTTAAGGCAAAGACGAAGATACCTCACCAATTTTCCCCATTGATTCCACACTGAAACGACAACACGTTGACCTCAATAAAACTATTGCTCACACTAAGTGGCCACTAGAAAACATAAAGGACTTCTGTGGCTGCTGTTGGCTCTATGACACCATCCTCCTCTGTGCCCTAACTACTGGCCCTCTGGGGACAGAGACAGAGGGGACTTCTCTGATCCCACACTCCCATTCTTCCCCCTGGACTTGACGTGGGACCAGCTTGAGTCCCTCCAAGCCCCTGCTCCAAGGGGTCCTAGCTGCAAGGCCGGGAAGGGAGGCCTGGAGGGCCCTAGCAGGCTTTTCAGGTCCATGGGCTACAGATGCTATTTTGCAGACCACACCAACACGTGTCACGCTGACCACGAACAATGACCTTAGCCGCGCATTAATACGGATCACGTTTCACCAAGAGGCAAAACCCCAGAAAGTAACACTGGCGTCGGTCGGGGGCAAATGAGAGGCGGGTGAGCCGCCCCCCTCCTGGGTCACGTTCAAGGCAGCCTCCGAGATGTCCGGCACATCTAACCCGGAGCTCCCAACAAATCCCACTCCCAGGGCCACACCTGTGGAGTCTACCCACGCAAGCCACGCTCCCTCCGCTTGCCTCTGCCTGCACCAGATCCCGCTAGCGGATGCCACACATCATGTTCCACAGACACACGCACACAGCAGAGCTCAGCACACACGAGGGGACTTCCGCCAATCAGTTCTGGAGACTGAGACAGGGTCATCGACCTTTTGTTTTGCCCAGTACAGGTGATAACGAAAAAAATCAGATCGTCCTCTGGGATATTTTTATACCCTCCAAAATTAGCAAAGACCTAACCCGCACGAGGAGACGTACATCTACCACTGCCCCACACAAAAACAGCCGGAGGGATCTGAACTCAAAAAGCAAGGTGGGCACACGAGACTCACAAGAAGGGAACGGGAACTTCCTGAGGGAGCCATGGAGTTTCTAGATCTGCTGAAGCCCAAGTACGGTGAGAGAGTCCTACTGGGCAGCCAATCAGGACACGGTGGACTCCAGGACAAAGACACAAAGTGGGAGCAAAAAGACGCCAACCACGATCAAGCTCGTGCAAAATGAGAAGTTGGACCGGAAGGGAAAAATAACTGTGCTCACCATGTGGCTCGGATGCCAACAAGCCACGCCACTGAATATTAACGTAATCAAAATCTTACTCCTGTATTAGGGTTTTCTCTTCCAGAGCAGGAAGTGAAGAAAAATGTCTAAAACTGAAAAACCAAGAAACCGCGGCATCACCCGGTTAATCGGGAACTGTGGAGGTTAAGCAAGTAGCCGAAGAACAGCCACCGGAGCTTCAAAGCAGTTGGCTGTGGGGAGTGGGAAGTGGGGGAAGGGGGAGAGGTGAAGGGAGACAGGACTTGCGCCATCTTGTTGAATTATTTGGATTTTAAACCGCGTATGCGCAAGAAGAGTTGAAGTTTAAGATGAAGCCCCGGGCAGAGAAAAACCCTGGTCAGACTACGTCGGAAGTCCCAAGTGGCCGGCCCTCCCCCAGGGCTTGTCGGGGTCACTCGGAGTCCCTGGGTTTTATCCAGAGTCGGGATTCTTCTGGTGAACAGCCAGCGCCAGACGGCTGGCCGGCCAGAATGAGGACGGGGAGGGGGGTGCCTCATCCAGCCGCGTGGCCCTCACAGCACACTCACCCGGGAACACCCTGGGAGCCAGGCACCACCCCACAGGACCCCCGAAGGGCGGTGCGTTTGCACAAGACCCGTTCGCGCGGTTACAGATGCCACGCAGGAGATGAGCCCCAAGTGTCCTCCCGGCTTCAGCCTGCTTACTCTTTGTTGCTCCCTCACAGACCATTCTGGAACGTCCGCTCCCACCAGGCCTGGCAGCGGGCACAAGCCAGCCCCGCCCTCCCCCTGCCCTCCCCTTCTAGGAAGCCCGTCCCGACTTTCAAAAGTCCCTTTCCCTACCTGCTCTCTGACTCCTCCCCCGTCAGCTCCCGGTTGGAGCTGGCCTGCCCACCCCAGCCGCACCCCCCCCCCCCCCGGGCTGGGGTTCCTGCCTGCCCTTGTGGGCCTGGCGTTGGGGGGTCTGCCACACAGTGGGGGTGCTTACTCCGTGACATGTGGACGGTGGCGAGTCGGCGGTACAGGGCCTTCTGCCGGGGGTCCGGGTGGAAGCCGCTCTTGGTGAAGTAGACGTGGATGTAGATGGAACCGTTCTGCTGGACGCTCTGCAAGGCAGACCGACAGGGGAAAAGGAAGGGCTGAGGCCCCTCTCGGCACCCGGCTCCAGGTTCCTGCTCCGGAGTGCCGGCGCGGGCCGGCGTGGCCGGGCGCCCGCGAGCAAGCCACTGATGTCAGACACGCTCAGGTCCGAGCCCCGCCTCGAATGCACCCTGGCTGTGTGACCCTGGGCTCCACCTGGCGGGGCCTCAGTGCCCGGCTGCACGACACAGACGGCCATCCCTGAGCTTACGAGAGCGCCAGAGTGACCCGAGAGCCTCCGGCGCAGCCACTCGGGCACAGGGCAGCAGCTCAAGAAACGCCAGCAGTTCCAACCCGTCCGGCGGCGAGGCAGGGGGGCCCAGAGCCCGCTCTGGGCACTGCCACTGGTGACCTCCAAGTCACGCGTGTGTAACTAACCCACATACACCTGACGCAGTGGTGGTGTTACTGGCCCCATTTTCCAGATGAGGCAAGTGGGCCTCACAAGGAGGGTTAGGTGACATGTGGCGAATAAGCGGATCTGAAGCCAGTCTGTGGGCTCCCGTGTGGCTCTGTCACCGTCCGTGTACCCCCCCTTCTCTGCCTGTGCCTGTCTGTCACCTACGATCTCCCCAGGAAGGGGACTACTCTCACTCCCACCTGACGCAGATGAGGAAACCCAAGACGGTGGTCGTGTGCCTGAGGCCCGTCTGCTCCTCAAGCAGAACTTGGATTACCTTGGCCACACCGTGTCCCCGTCACTTCCCTGCCTTTTAAGCCCACCTCTGTGTTAATTATGTTTTGTGTATTTTTATTGTTTCAACATCTTGGGGAGGGGGGGGTCTCCCCTGGCTGGGGAGAGGCCGCCCCTCCCAGGGCTACTAATTCCTAGAGACAAACGACTCACCTGCCCATCCAAGCCCACACTCCTGCCCACTCCCCTGATCTGCCTGACCTCATACCCCAAGCTGCCCTGAATCACCCAGCACCAGGTCCACACCGCTGGAGACCACCCCTCCAGCCCAGAGCCCACCGAACTAGCCAATCCTAAGCTGCTTCCCTTGCCTGCCTTGCTTTTCCCGTGGAAACTCCGGCAAAGGCTCCTGACCAAACCCGGTGCTTCCCCTGCGGCCCTGAGTGGGAAATGCGCGGAGTAACTCAAAATCAGGCACAAGCGAGCCACCTCCCCCACCCCAAAGAAGCTGGGAAGGAGGGTTAGACTGGACGCTACAGAGCAGCTCTCACCACCCAACCTGCGGCCCCCTCGGCCTTCCTGGGGTCTCATGGCAAGGACGAGGACGGGGCCGGGGGCTGGGCCTGAGGTCTCGGCCGAGCCACTCCTCTGCAAGCTACGCTACCCACCTCAGAAAGACTGTGCACGCACCCTATTTCCAGGCACCAAGCCAGAGCAGACATCATTCCCCCCCACCCAGGGGCTGAGGAGAAGACCCGCTGGGGAGAAATGAAAGACAGGGCAGCCCCAGAGAGACGTCCCCACCCACTGGTCCACCGATCCATTACTTTCACTGACACATGTATTCACTGAGGTATCGGCCCCACGCTGTGCAGGGCTGGGGACACAGTGGTGACCAGACCAGCCCTGGGAGGGACAACCCAGAGCGGGCCAGCTGCCCGAGCCTGAGCGTCAAGGAAGGCTCCCTGGGGGAGACAGATTCGGACCTGGGGCTGCCGGAGTCCAGAGCCAGACGGCCTGAGCTCGAATCGCTCACGAGCCGTCTGACCTTGTAAGTCACCTAAGCTCTCTCTCTACCCTAGAGGTAGCTGGGAGGATCCCAGACCAATTTCAACCCCACCCACATTTTTCAGATGGGGAGGCCAAGGCCCAGAGACCTCGGGGACCTCCCTGCGGTCACACAGCGTGAGAACGGAGGACGGTGCCCGGCCTGGAGCCTGCACTCGGCGGCGGGACTGGGAGTCGGAAGAAACCGGGAGCTGCCCCCACCTGCGGGATGTCGAGCTCGGCGAAGTGCTCGTAGCAGCCGTCCGAGTTCTCGCCGCTGGTCCAGTCGCCGTACACGAGGTCGTGCTGCTCCCAGAAGAGCGCCGACGTGGCGTTGAAGTCTGTAAAGTGCTCGTGCTCGGAGATGTACACGTGCAGGTTCTGTGGGGGGGGCGGGCGGGGAGGGGGCTCAGGGCTGCTGCCGAGCCTCTGAAGGCTGGGGGATAAAGAGCCGGCAGCACGCTGATACCCCCGGTGTTGCGGAGGGAGCGGAAAGGGGGCAGGTGAAGAACGGCAGCTGCTAGAATAAATGTTCGTTTTTCTCAACCCTCCCCCGCCACCACCTCTGTCTTGGTCCGAGCCTGTGGCATCCATGAGCAAGAAACAGCCGAAGAACGGCCAGCCTGCCACTTAGAATCTGGGGGCAGCGCCTGACTGGCTCGGCTGACCAGCGATGGAGTGAGTTTGAGCCCCACTTCTTGAAAGAAAGAAAGAAAAAGAAAGAAAGAAAGAAAGAAAGAAAGAAAAGAAAGAAAAGAAAGAAAAGAAAGAAAAGAAAGAAAAGAAAGAAAGAAAGTAAGTAAGTAGAATTTGGGGTCAGAAGGGATCAAAGTCTCCAGAATTATCTTCTCCCTTCTCAGTCTCTTACAGCCTTCTTGGTCAGAGCTCTGCAGGCTTGTGGATAAAGCACAGTCAGAGCGGCAAGAGGGTTAGCTGGTCCCTGAAAACACCAGGGAAGTGGAGAAACCAGGCCTCAGAAAGCGCCCTCCCTTCACAAGTCCCCATGGCCATCTTTGTCCAGAGCCCCAGAGGCCCACTGATAAAGCGCATCTGAGCAGCGGGCACCCGCTAACCAGAACTCTGTGTAGTCGGGGATCCCAGAGCTGCGGAGAAGCGCAAAGGCGGGAGGAGTCTGGGTTACCAGGGTCTGAGCACTGGCTGCGGGTGCTCCCGAACCCCAGCCACTCGGGATCCTGCAGGACATGACACGTGTCCCTCGTCCCCCTCTGCCGAGCTCCTCGCTCTCTCCTTCCCGTTTCTTTCCAACCCGTCCCCTGCACACCTCTCTTCGCAATTCTGAAACCTAAGCAGACTTTTGAAGTACGTACACGCCCTGTTAAAAGCGTTTGCAAACAACTGCGTGAAACCTCTGATGTCCCTCTTCCCCACAAAACCAGAATTTATTCTTCCCTTAAGAGTGTTGCTAGATTGACACAGGTCTCATGGGCTGAGAATGGACCCGGAGCTCCTCAAGCCCAGACCCGTGCGCGGCTGACAGTGACCAGGGACCTGTCTGTCCCAACTGCTCACGCCGCTCCCTCACACCCTCCCCCACACCATCATCTCCCGAGTCTGGCCTCCCAGCCGGCGGTTACCATTAAAGTGTCTTTGGGGAACAGGTTGCGGCTGGCGACGCGCGGGGCTCCTCCGGGGCCCGCCTGGTCCTGAGGGGCCGGCCCTCGGCGGAACCAGCTGCTGATGACCCAGATGATGAAGATCCTGAAGACGCAAGCAAGACAGGTGGTGAGTCCCAAGCCTCTTCTTTGCAACGTGGGTCTGTCTGACCTCCTCCAGACTCAGCACGGGCTAGGTAGGGCCTGACCCGGGGCAGGTGGAGGAGCAGGGAGCAGGGAGGGCCCCTGAGAAGGCAGCCCCGGGCTGCTGGGAAGACAAGATGCCCCCAGAGGCCGTATCTGGGGTGCTGCCCATGTTTCCCAAAAGGCCCTGGTGGCCGCGGGGCTGCGAGGGCTTGGACCTTCTAACCTCAGACCTAGGAAACCTAACACGCCAGGCCCCTGGGACCCCAAAGTGAGAGGACCCTAAGAATCTGGAACCTCAGCATTTTGGAGGCACGGCACCTTTGAGAGCCACATTTTAGAACTTCAAGTCAACTGAAGTACTTGAGAAGCAGACAATGAGACAAGGGTTAGTCCCAAGTTTTAGTAATGTTGGGCTAGGTGATTCAGGCCAATACTGCGGTTGGAAACAACTTGGAAAAGATTAGTAAAAATTAATATACTAAGAACATATCAATGCTGGTTTTCTATACATAATTATGTATCTTGAAGTAGCAAAGATATATTCTGCTAGTGGTTCTCTTATGTATGTTTTTTTTATCAAGTTTATGTACGAATATATGTAAATACATACTATCTTTTTTTTTAAGTTTTAATTATTTATTCATTTAAATAATCTCTGCACCCAACGTGGGGCTTGAACCCACGACTCCGAGATCAAGAGTTACAATCTCCACTGCCTGAGGTAGCCCCTGTAAATACATTTTCTTAAAAGCACTGAAGAATTGGGGCGCCTGGGTGGCGCAGTCGGTTAAGCGTCCGACTTCAGCCAGGTCACGATCTCGCGGTCCGTGAGTTCGAGCCCCGCGTCAGGCTCTGGGCTGATGGCTCAGAGCCTGGAGCCTGTTTCCGATTCTGTGTCTCCCTCTCTCTCTGCCCCTCCCCCGTTCATGCTCTGTCTCTCTCTCTGTCCCAAAAATAAATAAAACGTTGAAAAAAAAAATTAAAAAAAAAAAAAAAAAAAGCACTGAAGAATATATCCAAGGGATACAGGTGTGCTGTTTTTTTGTTTTGTTTTTTTTTTTAATGTTTATTTTTGAGAGAGACAGAGACAGAATGCAAGTGGGTTAGGGGCAGAGAGAGAGGGAGACACAGAATCCGAAACAGGCTCCAGGCCCTGAGCTGTCAGCACAGAGCCCGACGCAGGGCTTGAACTCACGAGCTGTGAGATCATGACCTGAGCCGAAGTCGGACACTCAACCGACTGAGCCACCCAGGTGCCCCCAGGTGTGCTGTTTTGAAGGAACACATGCGCCCCCATGTTTATAGCAGCACTATCAACAATAGCCAAAGTATGGACAGAGCCCAAATGTCCATCGATGGATGAATGGATAAATAAGATGTGGTCTAGATATACAGTGGAGTATTACTCGGCAATCAAAAAGAACGAAATCTTGCCATTTGCAACTACGTGGATGGAACTGGAGGGTATCATGCTAAGTGAAATTAGTCAGAGAAAGACAAAAATCATATGACTTCACTCATACGAGGACTTTAAGAGACAAAACAGATGAACACAAGGGAAGGGAAACAAAAATAACATAAAAACAGGGAGGGGGACAAAACATAAGAGACTCCTAAATATGGGGAACAAACTGAGGGTTACTGGAGGGGGTGTGGGAGGGAGTATGGGCTAAATGGGGGAGGGGCACCAAGGAACCTACTCCTGAAATCATTGTTGCACTAGATGCTAACTAATTTGGATGCAAATTAAAAATAAATAAATAAAAACAAAAAAACACTGACGAATGAACAAGACTGTAGATTTACCAGGCAAAAACTGAAGGGAAGACTGGAAACAAGAGAAATGAAACACTACCAGAAGCTTCTTTTTACGTCTGAGGACACTTGCCAGGTATTCTGGTGGGTAACAGAAATGCTAGCCGAGACCCGCACCGGGTCACCAGAGACCTACCACATGAGACACTAACACCCCACAGGGCCCCGCACCCAGGACCCAGGAGGCAGGTGAGGCCGAGCCCTCCTCAGGAATCACCTGGTGCAAAGAGACCTCGGATGGTTGATGCCCCCAGCAGCCAGTGGATGGAAAGCACGTCCTCCTGGAGAAAATACGTTCATCCTAGGTCTGAAATTATTCCTACAAATAATTCTGAGATGCGCACAACAACTTAACTCTGATGTTGCAGAATCTGTTACAAAAACCCTCAAAATTTGAGGGCACCTGGGTGGCTCAGTCGGTGAAGCACCCGACTTCGGCTCAGGTCATGATCTCGCAGTTTGTGAGTTCGAGCCCCACGTTGGACTCTGTGCTGACAGCTTGGAGCCTGGAGCCTGCTTCGGCTTCTGTGTCTCCCTCTCTCTCTCTCTGCCCCTCCGCTGCTCAGGGTCTACCTCTCTGTCTCTCAATAATAGACGTTCAAAAAACATTAAGAAAAAAAAAAAAACCCTCAAAATTTGTATCAAGAGAGCTTTATTTTTTTTAATGTTTATTTTTGAGAGACAGAGAGAGCACGAGCAGGGGAGGGGCAGCGAGAGAGGGAGACACAGAATCCCAAGCAAGCTCCAGGCTCTGAGCTGTCAGCCCAGAGCCCGACGCAGAGCTCGAACCCATAAACCGTGAGATCACGACCTGAGCCGAAGCCGGACGCTTAACCAAATGAGCCACCCAGGGGCCCCAAGAGAACTTTCAAAGTACCATGCTGGCAGCACGTGACTCTTGACCTCGGGGTCATGAGTTTGAGCCTCACGTGGGGGACAGAGTTTACTTTGAGGCAGAAGCACCGTATGTTCAGTAACACGACAGAGAAAACAGAAACAAAACCAAAATGACACGAAAACAAATACGCTGGCGTCCTATTTTCAATTCACAAAACTGAATAAACGCAGTATTGCACAGCCTTAGAATCAGCATTGACTTCGCAGTATTTCCAGGACATACTATTAAAAGAGAAAGGCGAGGGGAGCCTGGGTGGCTCGGTCGGTTAAGCGTCTGACTCTCGATCTCAGCTCAGGTCATGATCTCACGGTTCATGGGTTCGAGCCCCAAGTTGGGATCAGTGCTGACAGCACAGAGCCCACTTGGGTTCTCTCTCCCTCTCTCTCTGCCCCTCCACCGCTCACGCAAGTGTGTGCTTTCCCAAATAAATAAACATTAAAAAAAAAATTTAAAGGGGCGCCTGGGTGGCGCAGTCGGTTAAGCGTCCGACTTCAGCCAGGTCACGATCTCGCGGTCCGTGAGTTCGAGCCCTGCGTCAGGCTCTGGGCTGATGGCTCAGAGCCTGGAGCCTGTTTCCGATTCTGTGTCTCCCTCTCTCGCTGCCCCTCCCCCGTTCATGCTCTGTCTCTCTCTGTCCCAAAAATAAATAAATGTTGAAAAAAAAAAAATTAAAAAAAAAAAAAATTTAAAAACAAACAAACAAACGAAACACAAAACAAAACAAAACCACACACAGAGAGAGACAGAGAGGTATGAAATGATACGCATCAGACTTTCAAATGGATTTCCTGGTTTGGGAGAGTAGGGGGAAGGTGTACAAAAATAGTACAAGACACAATACTGCCTTAAAAATCCTAAATAAAAAAAACCAGGGGCACTTGGCTGGCTCAGTCAGTGGAGTATGCGACTCCTGATCTCGGGGGTTGCGAGTTCAAGCCCCACGTGGGGAGAAGAACCTACTTAAAAAAACAAAACAAACAAAAAAACCCCAGCATTTATATGAATCAACACGTAAAAGGATCACCACCAATAGAGTAATGATGACTGACGGTTATCCTTAGGGGATTTTTACTTTCTTCTTAAGGCTTTTCGTTTTGAATTTTTTTTGAAAATTTTTTTAATGTTTATTTATTTTTGAGAGAGAGACAGCATCAGCAGGGGAGGGGCAGAGAGAGAGGGAGACACAGAATCCAAAGCAGGCTCCAGGCTCTGCCCTGTCAGCACAGAGGCCAAAGCGGGGCTCAAACCCATGAACCGTGAGATCATGACCTGAGCTGAAGTCAGACGCTTAACCGACTGAGCCACCCAGGCGCTCCTCTTATTTTGTCTTTTAATAAACAAAAGAAAAGCCCCAAAGAAAATTGTAGCAGATTGCTAGATGTTTCCCAATATCTGTCTTCCCCTTTTGTCTCAAAAAGAGAACTCCTAAATAAAGACTACAATTCCAGCCTCGCTAACAGCTAGAAATGGAGAGAAGGTGAAGTCCTGGCCAATAAAATGTAAACACCGTGTATTGTGCTGGGCTTTGGAGGAGTGTCCTTAAAGAGAAAGAATAGGCCTCCTTGATTTCTGCTTCCCTCCAGAATGTGGATGTGATGGCTGGATCTTCAGCAGCCATCTTGGGCCATGCAGACAAGGGACAAAACCTATTGACGGTAGAAAAAAGGCAGGAAGGAATCTGGTTGATGACAGATGACAGAATCCTGGTTTTCCTATGTCTGGGATAGCACATGAGAGAGAAGTAAACAACTTCTAAAAAAACTTGTGTTAATTCAGGTCTCTCAGACACCTGCTGCTGTGTAATTATTAAATGAGACAGGAACTTATTAATTACAGGTATGAAAAGCAATATAGCAGAGGTTAAGGGCTCAGCCTCTACTTTGCAATACCCGGACCTGAAGCCCAGCTCTGCCTCTTACCAACTGTGTGACCTCAGGCAAGACTTAACCTCCCCAGGCCTCTGTCTCCTCAACAGTTAAAATGGGGATAATAACACTACCTACCTTGTAGGGTTGTTTATAAGCATTAAATGCATGAATACAGCTCTGTACCCGTATCCGTCTATAAGTACGTATGCATACACACCCACGATATATATACGTCACCTAGAATGAAGCCTGATACACAGCCAGTAAGTACTTTAAAAGTGTTAGATGTTATTAGTTTCATCATAGGAAAAAGGCAGACAAAACTCTTTGGAATGGAAAACTACTACCAGGGAATCTTAGCGTGGGTGGGCCCCAAACCACACGGAAGGGCATGATTGGGCAGAGAGGCTTGTCTTTGCCTGTAGCAGCTATGGAGCCCTGGGGTCTGGGGTCTCAGGGGCGATGGCCCAGCTGAGCCATCTGTTGCCTCCGCAAGAAGTCCCTGACGCACACAGCTGAGGAAGGTCTGGAACTGGAGATCTCCGGGGAACGCTCCGCCTCCAAGAGAGGATCCCATTTTGGTTAACTATGCCGAGGGAGCGTGCGGGAGCAGGGATGCCCACCAGCAGCTCTGCCCTGGCTTAGTGTGGCCTCAGGAGTCCCACCTCTCCTCCGGGCTCCTGGAGGAAGCCCCACGTGTAAAAGGAGGTAGACTGGACCAGACGTTTTTGGAGAACTCCGGATCCCTCGTCTCCTGAACAGCCCCTGTGTGTACCTGTACACCCACAGTTTTGTGGGTCCTCTCAGACAGCTCGTGGACACACCCCTCCATCCACACATCCCAGGCCAGGAAGTCCTACCCTACAACAGCAGGCCTGGAGGAGACTGGCGTTCACCTGATGCTTTTCAGCCTACCGGAGTAAGCAAATAAAAGACGGTAAATCTTCTCTCCCACCCCACGTCAGTATCCTGCTTTCACGGGTTCAGAAGAGTGTTAAATACATGAAAAGTCAAACAATGAAAACTCTCCACCCCATCCATCTATCCACACAGTGCCCATCCCTTCCCATCCCCCACTCCAGGTAACCACTGGCATCATGTGGGGACGCGCCGAAAACTGGACTCCCCTCTCCCCAAAAAAGTCCACTCTTATGCCATCTGCTCGAAGCTTTGAAGAATTCACGGGCCCCTGAAAACAAACCCTGGACCCCACCTTAAGAATTCCAGTTGAGGGGCACCTGGGTGGCGCAGTCGGTTGAGCGTCCGACTTCAGCCAGGTCACGATCTCGCGGTCCGTGAGTTCGAGCCCCGCGTCGGGCTCTGGGCTGATGGCTCAGAGTCTGGAGCCTGTTTCCAATTCTGTGTCTCCCTCTCTCTCTGCCCCTCCCCCGTTCATGCTCTGTCTCTCTCTGTCCCCCCAAAAATAAATAAATAAACGTTGAAAAAAAAAATTAAAAAAAAAAAAAAGAATTCCAGTTGAGGGGCACCTGGGTGGCTCAGCTGGTCAAGCGTCTGACTTCGGCTCAGGTCATGATCTCACCGTTCGGGAGTTCGAGCCCCACATTGGGCCCTGTGCTGACAGCTCGGAGCCTGGGACCTGCTTGGGATTCTGTGTCTCCCTCTCTCTCTCTGCCCCTCTCCTGCTTGCTCTCTGTTTCTCTCTCTCTCTCTCTCTCAAAAATAAATAAACATTTAAAAAAAAAAAAAAAAAGAATTCCAGGCGACATGGTCTCCAGGCACCCACCCCGGCTAACGTTTGGTGCTGCCTGGTTCTAAGGAAGGAAATGAGCCTAAGCTATGACCATATTAAAAAATGTCTATCTGAAGGGGAAGCGGCCGTATGCACTGATGTGGGAAGATTCTAAGATATGTTGTTAATGAAAAAAATCAAGGTGCCGAACTGGGGAAAATAGGCTACTCTTATGTAAAAGTGAAGGGAAAGATAAAAATAATCTTTATTCACAGCTGCTTGGAGCACGCAATAAGGAAGATGATACGGAAGAAAATTCTAGGTCCTAACTGGACCCGGTGGGGAAGAGTGGAACGGAGAAGGAATGGAGGGAACAGAGGCCGCAGTGGAAGAAGCTTGGGTGCGTGTCAGGGATGGCGCCCAAGGGTCTGGGCGGAACAGTGGGGAATTTCCTTCCTGCAGGGCCTCTCCGCATCCTGGGTGACATCCTTGGAACACACTAGGCAGGCAGGCCTGTCCCACACCCAAGTGTGACTGGTGACTGTCTGGGATTGTGGGCTGATTTTTTTTTTTTTTTTTTAAGCTGCTTCTCTTTATATTATCTCAGTTTTTTTTTTTGTTTTGTTTTGTTTTGTTTTTTAATTTTTTTTCAATGTTTATTTATTTTTTTGGGGACAGAGAGAGACAGAGCATGAACGGGGGAGGGGCAGAGAGAGAGGGAGACACAGAATCGGAAACAGGCTCCAGGCTCTGAGCCATCAGCCCAGAGCCCGACTCGGGGCTCGAACTCACAGACCGCGAGATCGTGACCTGGCTGAAGTCGGACGCTTAACCGACTGCGCCACCCAGGCGCCCCAACAACCCTGGCCAATTCTGAGCGGGTGCCAGCTCCCGCTGTCTCCAGGTGACACAGACCTCCTGGCACCCTGTCATGACCTGCGAACTGTCAGGATTCCCCGCTCTGAGACGGAAACTCAGGCACGAGAGGGTATTTCGGCCAGCGAAGGCACACGGCAGGGAGGCGGGGGGGCCGAGGTGATGGAGGGGACCTGCCCCCCTCCACGTTTCGGCAGCCGAGCCTCTGGTTTGGACAAACAGGCCGTTCCCCATTTTTCTCTATTCTGAACAACTGTCTATGAGCATCTTCACATAGCATCACCTCAGGCAAACCGCAGGTGTGCATTTATAGGACGGCCACCAATCCTAACACACTTCTGTGTGACTTTCCTCTCTCTATGCATCTGTACTGTTTGAATTTGCTTTCTACAGGAAGTGTGTATTACTAATGAGTTTCGAGGGGAAAACGAGGACGACGGCATGGAGGAGACAAGCAGCTGACCCACCCCAACCACCTTCGCCCCCCAGGAACAGAACCCCAGCTTTCCGCGGGGCACTCGGTTTCCCAGAAGAAAGATCACATTTCCCAGGCTCCCTTGCGGCAGGCCACAGCCCCATAAGGACGTACTGGCCAAGGGGAGGACTGTTTTAAACAACTCTGCTACGCAAGGATGTGGCGAAAGGAACCCTCGCGCGCTGCTGGTGAGAATGCAAACTGGTGCAGCCACTGTGGAAAACAGTATGAACTGCCCGACGATCCAGGAACTGCACTAGTGAGTATATACCCCCAAAATACAAATATGTTAATTCAAGGGGATGCATGCACGCCGATGTCATAGCAGCATTGTTTATACTAGCCAAATTAGGGAAGCAGCCCACGCGTCCATTAACAGGTAAGTGGATAAAGATGAGATACACACACACACACACACACACACACACACACACACACACACGTAAACAGATTCTTATCCAGACATAAAAAAGAACAAAATCTTGCCGTTTGCAGTGACATGGAGCTATAGGTTATAATATTAAGCAAAGTACGTCAGAGAAGGGCAAATACCATAAGACTTCACTCATATGTGGAATCTAAGAAACAAAATAAGGGGTGCCTGGGTGGCTCAGTCAGTTAAGTGGCCGACTTCGGCTCAGGTCACTATCTCGCTGTTCATGAGTTCAAGCCCCGCGTCAGGCTCTGTGCTGACAGCTCGGAGCCTGGAGCCTGCTTCGGATTCTGTGTCTCCCTCTCTCTCTGACCCTCCCCCATTCATGCTCTGTCTCTCTGTCTCAAAAATAAATAAATGATAAAAAAAAAAAAAAAGAAAGAAACAAAATAAACGAGTAAGAAGGAGAAAAAAAAAAGAGAGAGATAAACCAAGAAAGAGAGTCTTAACTCTAGAGAACAAACTGATGGGGAAGTGGGTGGGGGAAGGGGGAAACAGGTGATGAGGACTAAGGAGTGCATTTGATGCGATGAGCTGCGGGTGATGTATTAAGTCTGGAATCACTGTATCGTACACCTAAAGACAGTATTACATTGTATGTTACCTATACCCAAATTCAAATAAAACCTTATTAACAGGGGCACCTCGGTGGCTCAGTCGGTTGAGCATCCAACTTCGGCCCAGGTCATGATCTCGCGGTTCGCGAGTTTGAGCCCCACGTGGGGCTCTGTGCCGACAGCTCAGAGCCTGGAGCCTGCTTTGGATTCTGTGCCTCCCTCTTTCTTTGCCCCTCCCCCATGCTTGCTTGCTCTCTCTCTCTCTCTCTCTCTCTCTCTCTCTCTCTCTCAAAAATAAATAAACATTAGGGGCGCCTGGGTGGCTCAGCTGGTTGAGCATCTGACTTCGGCTTGGGTCATGATCTCACGGTTCGTGAGTTCGAGCCCCGCATCAGGCTCTGTGCTGACAGCTCAGAGCCTGGAGCCTGCTTCAAATTCTGTCTCTCTCTCTGTCTCTCTCTCTCTGCCCCTCCCCCACTCACACTCTGTCTCTGTCTCTCTCTCTCAAAAATAAATAGAAACATTAAAAACATTTTTTTTAAACCTAATAACAAATTAAATAAACAACTCTGCCACAGAATTTCTCATAGTTGATAAGGAGAGAAAGTGCCTGCCTAAATGCATGGCCTGTCTCTTGAACATTTTGCTGAAATACCTCTCTGGAAAGAAAAAGAAATGTCTGTTTTGCAAATGGGCGAAAAGGGCCCAGATCAGAGAAGGCAGACTGTCACCAGGTCTAGGTGGGCAGTCGTAGAACTCAGCCTCAGATAGATCTCCCTGACCCCACTCAGCTTCTCCCCAGGGCCTTGGTCACAGGCCAGGTTTCCAGAAGGCAAGCCCTGCGCTCCCACTACCCAGGAATTGGCCACATGAAGGCACACATAAAAAGACCACCACCAGCCAGGCACAAAAGGACAGCCTGTATGACTCCACTTAAATGTGGTCAGTGTAACAGTCAAGTTCAGAGAGATGGAACGTATACAATGATGGGTGCCAGGGGTTGTTACAGCGGGGGTTTGTGCTTACTGGGGTTGTTAGTGCTTGATGGATACAGAGTTTCTCTCTGGGGAGATGAAGTTCTGGACATGCATGGGAGTGACTGTTACAATTGTGCACTGGCATATTTTATGTAGTAATGTACATGCTGTGGCTAAACTACGCCCCCCCCCACCCTAAAACTTATAAGTTGAAGTTCTAACCCCGAGTACAGTAACCCCCAGTGAGTGTACTGGGAGATCCAGCCTTTAAAGAGGTGGCTGAAGCTAAGTGATGCCACTGGGTGGACCCCAATCCGATATGACCAGTGTCCTTATAAGAAGAGATTAGGACACAGACACACACAGTGCAAAGACCATGTAGGCACACAGAACATGGCCATCTACAAGCCAGGGAAAGACCTTGGAAGAAACCTCTATCATGGTGACACCTTGATCTCAGACCTGTAGCCTCCAGAACTGTGAGAAAATACATTTCTGTTGTTTACAGCCCCCAGTCTGAGCTATCTGTTACAGCAGCCCTAGCAATTTAACATGGTATATTTAGGGGCGCCTGGCTGGCTCAGTTGGTGGAGCGTGCAACTCTTGATCTCAGAGTTGTGAGTTCAAGCCCTGCGCTGGGTCTAGAGATTATTTAAAAATAAAATCTTGGGGCGCCTGGGTGGCTCAGTCGGTTAAGAGTCCGACTTCGGCTCAGGTCATGATCTCGTAGTTTGTGGGTTCGAGCCCCGTGTCGGGCTCTGTGCTGACCGCTTGGAACCTGGAGCCTGCTTCGGATTCTGTGTCTCCTTCTCTCTCTGCTCCTCCCCCACTTGTACTCTATCAAAAATAAATAAACGTTTAAAAAAAAAAAAATCTTTACAAATAAAATCTTATGGGCGCCTGGGTGGCTCAGTCGATTAGGCGTCTGACTTTGGCTCAGGTCATGATCTCACAGCTCATGAGTGCGAGCCCCGCGTCGCACTCTGTGCTAACAGCTCACAGCCTAGAGCCTGTTTCGGATTCTGTGTCTCCCTCTCTCTCTGCCCATAACCTACTCGCATTCTGTCTCTGTCTCTCTCAAAAATAAATAAAACATTTAAAAGAATAATTAAAAAAAAAAGTCTTAAAAGGGGCGTGGGGTGGCTCAGTTGGTTGAGTGGCCAACTCTTGATTTTGGCTCAGGTCATGATCTCACGGATCGTGGGTTCGAGCCCTACATCGGGCTCTGTGCTGACAGCACGGACCCTGCTTGGCATTCCCTGTCTCCCTCTCTTTCTGCCCCTCCCTTGCTCTCTCTCTCTCTCTCTCTCTCCCCAAAATAAATAAACATTTAAAGCAAATAAAATAAAATCTCAAAAAAGACATATAGGCGTGCCTGGTGGGCTCAGTCAGAACACGTGGCTCTTGATCTCGGGGTTGTAAGTTCGAGCCCCACATGGGGTGTGGAGACTACTTATAACAACAAGAACAGCATATTTTACCACAGTAAAAGAAAACCCTAGTCACCACCAATGGTTACGCCCGGTGGCTTTTTCCTTTCTTATGTTTTATGTGAACTTTTTTCGATGACCAGAAGCAGCCCCACCTGCTCACCTGAACAGCACCCCTTTGATGACTTGCCAGGCGTTGGGCGCTGGCTGGGGTGCTGGGTTCCGGGGCTGGGTCTCCGCCCGCGGGTCCCTCCCAATGCTGCCGTTGCTGGCCACCTGCAGGAAACGGAGACCAGGTGAGGAGGGAGGGTGTCACCTGAGGCACCACTGCGCGCCAAGGCCCGGCACAGGGCTGAGCACAGAGTGGTGCCTGATCAAGAACTGGAGAACATTTCGGGGCTCCCGGGTGGCTCAGTCGGTTGAGCGTCCGACTTCGGCTCGGGCCACGATCTCACGGTTTGTGAGTTTGAGCCCCCGCATCTGGCTCTGTGTTGACAGCTCGGAGCCTGGAGCCTGCTTCGGATTCCGCGTCTCCCTCTTTCTCTCTCCCTTTTCTCGCTCTCTGTCTCTATCTCTCTCAAAAATAAATAAACATTAAGAAAAAAAAAATTTAAAGAACTGGAGAACGGATGAATACAGTCACCCAGGAAGGCTGGTATATCTTGCTCCTTCAAGACAAAAACGCTTCCCCAAAACCTACTCCGTGCTGGTGACACCGAGGTGACGGAGACGGCCCTGTACTGCCCTCCTGGGGATCACAGTCCAGTGGGGGGAGCTAAAGAGTCCCCAGATAGGGATGATCCAGAGTAGACAGGGCTGGGATGTAGGATGCTAGAGGGGGCATCTGGTCCAGCCTAGAGGTCAGGGAGGGCTTCCTGGAAGAAGGGGCACTGGAGCTGAGACTTAAAACATAACAAAGGGATAATGCAGAGGAAACAGTGAGGGAAGCAGCCGGTACAGAAATGAAGGGGAGAGATACTATCTGACTCTGAGGACTGTCCACTGCTCCCTGAAGCCAGAGCCCAGGATGCAAGGGACAATGCAGGCTAGGGGGACAATGCAGCATGGTGACAAGTGCCAGATCCCATAAGGCTTGGGTTTATCTAAAAGGGTCTACCCTGGGCAAACAGTTCCGAAGGCCTCCTCGGTGGCCGGCCCTGTGCGGGGCCTTGTCCCTCCAGGGGCTCCTTATCCAGCAGGAGACAGACACAGAGCAACACGGCCAGAGTGTGAGCCACAGGCACACACTACCCCGTGAGGCCACGACGAGGAATGTTTCCATTCAGCAGCCGGGCAGATGGAGGCTCTGACAGGCGAATCCACTTGTCTGGGTGGCTCAGGAAGGAAAAGGGCAGCAGGGTGACAAGGGGGTGTCAGGCAGGGCTTCCTAGAGCAACCTTCACTCAGAAACAGAAGCTCAGAAGCAGGGAATGTCATGTCAGGAAGGGCCCGAGGCGGGGATGTCTTCCCACCCCTGTCCTTGCACCTGCTGGCTCCCGGATCCTGTCCTCTTCCTCCTCCCAGCTCTGTCCCCTCACCGCTCAGCCTTCAAGAGGCAGGACCAGGACTGTCATGGTCACCGTGAGGCAGGAGCACTGCCCATCACAGAGCAGGGGCTCAACAAACACCTGTGGAATCAACACGTGTTCCCTGAAGGGCTTGCCCGCATCACCCAGGCCTCCCCCCACCACAGCCCCGAGCCCACCCCTCTCTGTCATTCATCACCCCCTGTCCCCTTCGGCAGGAGTTCCTCCCTGTATCTACCAACATGCGGGACAGTACCGTGGTAATTGGTAGGGGCTCTAGGGCCCCACAGTTCCTGACTGTGAGATCGTGGGCACGTCACTTCCCCTCTCTGGCCCAAAGGCCAGGTTGTGAAAATACTGGTATGTTTTAGACAGAAAAGATTTCCTTCATGTGTGAAAAATGGATTTCCTGAGCATCTACTGTGCACCAGGCTCAGTACTAGGCAGTGGCCACGCAGCTCTGGGCCCTGCCCTCATGGAGCTCAGGGTCTAGAACAAAACACACCCACGGAACGGTCAACAGGATCGCTCAAGCTGGTAAACAGGAAACAAAAGTGCTCTGGAGGAAACAAGCAGGGACACATGATGCCTACTGGGGTGGGGAAGGGGACCCACTCTGGATTAGGTGGTCAGGAGCCTGCCTGAGGAGCTGTTGTTGACATTTGGGTGAAGGGCATGGTGGGAGGAAAGGTTCACGGAAGGGGTTGGCTGGGGGCAGGCAAGGTCAGAGACAGGCACGGGGTCCCCTTATTCAGGTTGGCCTTGCTTCCGGAAGCGCAGGGGGCCAAGTAAGTGCTTCCAGCAGCTGTGTGCTGATTCTCAGGGTCAAGAAACAGAAGGTGAGGGCCAGGCCAGGATTTGAACCCATGTCTGGCCGACTCCCAGGTCTGTTCTCTTACCCGCACGGGTGGACAAGCTGGCTGGAAACCCTCCCACAGAAAGGCAGAGAAGTGCAGTGAGATGCCACTTCACCATGCTGGCCACGGTCAAAAGGACGGACAATCACAAGTGTTGACGAGGGTGTGGAGGAAACAGGGCCGGTGGGGAGATGGGGTTGCGGCTTTGAAAGATGCAGCAGAGCATTAATAAGTGAAATGTGCACCTGCCATACAAACCAGCAGCCCCACTCCTCGGTCTCTACCCAAGAGAAAGGAGAACACACACACACACACACACACACACACGGGAAAGCTTATGTGCAAATGTGCAAATGTTCACAGGGGCGTTATTTGTAATAGCCAAAAACAACCCAAAGGCCCCTCCACCTTGATGAATGAACCTGGTGTATCCATACACACAATGGAATGCTACTCAGCAATAAAAAGGAGCCCAACTGGGGGCAGAGAGTGGCTGCAAGAGGAAACCGGAATGTTCTGACTGGATGCAGACAGGATGGTGGCGATGGTGGTGCCGCACAATTGCAAAACTGGACTAAAAGCCACTGGACTCCACACTAACAACAGGTGAATGTTGTTGTATCTGTTGTAGCTCAAAAGAAAGGCAACTTCCCTGTGGCTCCCACTTCCCTGGGAGTAAAGGCGAAGTCTTCATGTTGATCCCTAAGCCCTGGCCTGATTTGGCCCCTTCCATGCCTCTCTACTCTCATTCATTGGGTCCAGCCACAAGGCCTCCTCGCTGTTCCTTAGTAGGACCAGGCACCTCCCACCTCAGGGCCTTTGCACTGGCAGTTCCCTTTACCCGAGAGGCTTCCTGCTGACCCTGTATCCGCATGCCTCCCTCCCTCGTCTTCTTCAAGTCTTTGTTCAAATGTCACCTCCTCAGAGAGGCCTTCCCAGACTACCTTGTTTAAAAAAAAATTTTTTTTTTTAACGTTTATTTATTTTGGAGACAAAGAGAGACAGAGCATGAACGGGCGAGGGTCAGAGAGAGAGGGAGACACAGAATCTGAAACGGGCTCCAGGCTCCAAGCTGTCAGCACAGAGCCCGACGCGGGGCTCGAACTCACGGACCGCGAGATCATGACCTGAGCCGAAGTCAGCCGCTTAACCGACTGAGCCACCCAGGCGCCCCCAGACTACCTTGTTTAAATTGCAACCCTCAGGGGCGCCTGGGTGGCTCAGTCAGTTGAGCATCAGACTTCAGCCCAGGTCACGATCTCGCGGTCTGTGACTTCAAGCCCTGCATCGGGCTCTGTGCTGACAGCTCGGAGCCTGGAGCCCGTTTCAGATTCTGTGTCTCCCTCTCTCTCTCTCTGCCCCTCCCCTGTTCATGTTCTGTCTCTCTGTCTCAAAAATAAATAAATGTAAAAAAAAAAAAAATTTTATTTAAATAAATAAATAAATAAATAAATAAATTGCAACCCTCTTACCCACCCCTCACTTCCTATCTCCTTCTCCAGCTTTACTCTGTCCACGGGACTTATCACCATCTGACGTGCTATATTCATTGTACTCCTGTCCATTCTTTCACCCCCACCCCCCGGACCCTTAGACAGAACATGAGCTCCAAAAGGGCAGGGACTCTGTTCTGTTCACAGCTGTATCCCCAGCATGAGCCTGGAGCCTGGCAAGTAGTGGAGACTCAGTATACACTAGCTGAAGGAATGAAGGGCAGGGCTCTGGGCCATGTTTGGGCCTCTGGCTGGAGGAGCGGGCTGGCAGGAGCATGACACGGCCAAGGGTCCGCCCCCTCAGTGCTAGGCCCCACAGGCCTGGGGAGGGTGTGATGTCCCCGCACACAGTAGTGACTAAGACACAGTTCCTCCTCTGGGACCCACACATCCAATCTCACACAATCCCCAGAAACACTGGCTTAGGGGCCCAGAAACAGCTGAGACCATCAGCCTGGGCTGGAGTATGAAGACCGGCTTTCAAGCACATCTTCACCGACTGCCTTGGTCCACCGTGGGAATTCCATCTCGGCCCAGCCTCTGACTCAAGACCTGTTCATTCCACAAACACTGAGCACCTGCTCTGTGCCGGGTCCCAAGCTGGGCGGTGCAGGGGACACAGTGTTGACCCAAACAGTCCTGGTTCTGCCCTCCAAGGCCTCCCAGTCCAGGGGAAGAGACAGGCAGACAGTACAACCCAGAGTGGGCAGGGCTGGGACAGGCGAGCCCAGGGGGCTGTGGGAGCGCTGACCCAGGCTGAGAGAGTCAGACAGGGCTTCCTAGGGGAGGGAACATCTGTGATGTACAGAACTAGTATGGATCGATCTGGTAAAGAGGGGAGAAGTATGTGAGAAGGCCATTGAGGAAAGAACAAGGCACACTCCTGGAAATAAAAGACCTTTACAGTGGCTGATGTTCCATTCACTCAGTGTTTCTCAAGCAGGGGTGATTTGCCCCGCCCCCCCCCCCAGGGGGGGATACTTAGCAACATCTGGGACATTTTTGACAGCCACGACTGGGGAGAGGTACGTGTGTTACTGACATCTAGTGTGCAGAGGCCGGAGATGCTCTGAACACCCCACGATGTGTGGGACAGCCCCTCACAACACACAATTAACCGACCCAAAATGTCAATAGTGCTGAGGCTGGGAAATACTAATCTATCTAGCCTGAAGAAAATTCAGACCACGCAAGGCCTTGATCTACTAAAGAATTTGCACTTTACCTTGAAGGCAAAGGAAGAAGTCTTGAAAGGTTTTAAGCAGAGGTGAGACAAAAGAAAAATCAGGGGGTCCCTGGAAGCCTGGCAATCAAGGGAACCTGAGCCCTGGTCTCTCTGACCACCCCCGATCCAGTAACCAGCAGAAACTCAGAGGGGGAAAAGATCTTTCAGCAAGACTGGGAAGCCCCTGATGACAGGGACTCTGTCTTCATTCTAGAGTTAACTCAACAAATATTTTCTGAGGCCGCCCCCAGGCCAGACCCTGGTTGCAGATGCTGAGCCAGGTATGTTGGGCTCAGTCACCAAATCTCATCTGGGTGGCCTCCCCAGGTGATATTATTTGCTCTTCCTCTGGGCTCCCTCAGTCCCTGGCACAGACTTTTGTCACCACCCTAGTCATTCAGGACTATAATTCTTTACATGTCAATCTTCTCTCCCACTCCACTGATGGCAGGGGCATGGCTGGAACCATCTTTGTGACCCATCACATGGCCGGCCACCCTGTGCAACCCCTCCACTTATCACTGGAGAAATAAAGGCCCAAAGAAGGCAAGGAACTTGTCCAAGGTCACACAGAAAGTCAGCTTCATTCTTCCCTCTCAACCTGCACCTCCTCTCCCCGGTGCTGCCTCCCACATGTCAGTGACATCCCAGTGGGTGGGTCGACAGCACCTTGCTGTCACTCCATCCATTCCCTAAATGCCTGAAGGGTGGATGCCTGAACTAGTATGTTCTGCAGCTTCAGTTTAGTTGAAACAGTAATGGGTCAGAAGTCACCACCACCTGGGCTAACCCCCCCCCCCTTGGATTAATTTATGCTCAAAGCATAAACACCCTTCCCAGTCCTGACCACCCTGGGTCAGCAATGTCTGGATTGCTACACGGAATGGATCCCAAACCCAACCTGGGTGACCTTCTACAAGAGCCTTAGTCTCGCTCTTCCTTGGATTCCCGTCTGTAAAGTGGGTCTGTCGGTCTCCACCGTCCGTGCCCTTACCCACGATGACTACCTGACTTCCCCAGAGCTAGAAAACTCCCAATCAATCAATGATTGCCCACATCTCAGGCACTGCGAGGGAGACTCTGAATGCCAGTCCACTTCAAGAACGGTCTTAGAGCCTGAATCGCAGAGTCGAGAACCAGGGCGCCTGGGTAGAAGTCTGCGCCCCTCCGCGCCACTGTCTCCCGGCTCGAGCCATGAGCCTGGTGGCCGCCCAGCGCGAGCGTGCAGGGGACCCGGCGTGCAACAGGGCCCCGCTCCCCGCACCGTCCGGCCTCCAGGACTGCCCGGCCCGCCTGGGCCCGGTACTCAAGGTCCCTCTGGGCAAGGAGCCCCCAGTGCACGGGACTCCGCGAAAAGGGGCAGGACACGCCCCGTGGGAGGCCCCCCGGGTGGGGAAGAACCCCTCAGGCCCCTCTCGGCCTCCGTACCTGACCGGAGCCGCCTCCCCCGGCCGCAACCACGGCGCTGCCGGCCCCGTCCGCCTCCTGCGCCGCCGCCATCTTCCCGCTCCGGGTCCCCGCCCCCGCCGCCAGCCCCGCCCCGTCCCCGACGGCGCCAGCGCGATCGCGCGAGATTTCACACTTCGCCGGGCCCGCCAGCTACCGTATCCGGCAAGGCAGCTCAAGCCACGCCTCTCAGAAGAGCCGCTTCCGGCTAAGAAAGAACCAGCCCGGCCACCGTACCCCAACCACCACCCTGCCGTACGTTTGTTTTCACCTAGTAGACCGTCACCCTGCTTGGAACGCCCGGACTTTCTCGGCCAGCGTATCAGCGTCCCACGGGCTCCATTCCCTTTGCTTCCTCGAGTTAATCTGCTTCTTCCATTTATATGAAGCCTTGCAGGCCATCCTGCCTTCCTCACTCGGCCGATTCTTCGAGTCGTTTCCGTTTTCGTGTTTCTTGAGCTTTCCCGGCCACCGTAACTCCTCAAAATGTTCGGCTCAATACACGCCCTTCGTGTGTTCAAGGAACCTCCCTGGCCGCGGTACCGAGACTCAGAGGGCGGGCCTTAGGCCAATGTCATCGCCTTCAGACCCCTCTTCCTAAAGGAACCATTTCCTCCAAGTCCCCTTAGGTTATAATTTTTCTGTGCATTCAAAGTTATTATTTCAGGGTTCTCACGGCCACCACACCTTCAAATCGGACCCTGTCGTTCCCTTCCCAACACTTCGGGCCACCTAGTTTGGCCCGCACGCGCGTTTCCGGAGTGGTCTTTGCTTTCCAGCAATTTCGCAACTCTGGACTCGGCTTCAAGGGCTCTTAGAACTTCATCCTTTTTCTTAGCTATGTGTGTTTGTACAGTTCCAAGCCTGGACACGGGTTGAGTGACCCCTGGTCTGGGGAGGATGGTATGGAGGACGGGAAAGGACAGAAGTCTGTCAGCGGCTGTTAAGCCTTATGTATGAATGGAGTGGAGGTGTTTAAACCCTGGTTGTGCTACTGACCTTCTATACGATCCCAGACAAGTGACATTATCTCTTTGGGCCTCAGTTTCTTTTATAAACTAAGCATTTCCCTCCCGCTTTTGCCTCTCCGGGTTTTTGGAAAGACCTAGTGAGATCACTAATGTAAAGCACCTCCCACCACCCCCCCCACACACACACACACATACACACCTGCTCTTAGCAAGCGATCAATATTGTGCACTGTTATTACGAACCTTACATATTACCCGGAAGGGAGAGTAGGCTTTGCATTGGGATTCTCCAATTAACTTATTTCTCATTTTATTGCTTACTGCCTTCACTTTCCTCTTAGTCCCAGCTCAGTAGTAATATCACCTCCTCCTGGAAACCCTCCCTGGCCCCCAGGCTGTGCCGGCACAGTCTCCTAGTCTTTCCAGATCCCAGGACTCCCCAGCTCCCCCCCTGCCCATTTTGTGTTATCGCTGTCAGGGATGGGTGTGGTATGTCTTGCCGTGGGAGTGGGCGGGGAAGCCCAGGGCATTCACGGTCACTGCTCTGCCTCCAGCACTGCCCCAGGGGATGGTTGCTAAGTGAAAGGATGAAAGTCTGCGTGCAGCAGGTGGATGACACACATCTGAGAGCCAACACAAAGGCAAGAAGGAACCTTAGAGAACATCTTGCCCAGTCCACTTCTCTCCCATATAATAAGGGTAGTGAGAACGATTCTCTAAAATTGTAGGCGCAGTCTAGGGATGAAACGAACATACTCACTAAGTCCACCAGACATGAGGCAGACTGAGATTTGCCGGCCTCTTTCTCAAAAGTGCAAAATTCGGGGCACCTGGGTGGCTCAGTCGGTTGAGGATCCAACTTCAGCTCAGGGCATGATCTGACGGTTCATGGCTTGGAGCCTTACATCAGGCTCTCTGCTGTCAGCACAGAGTCGGCTTGGAGCCTCTGTCCACCCCTCCCCCTGCCCCTTCCCTGCTTGTGCTCGCTCTCCCAAAAATAAATAAACACTAAAAACATTAATTAATTAATTAATTAATTAATAATAAATAACAGTGCAAAATTACGTGTGTAGTTTGTAATAGAGGACCACAGAAAGCCCAGGCAAGTGAAGGGCTTTGAAACTTAATCTTCTCTAGCTTCATGTAACCTCATCTCTGCTTTTAACTCTAGATATAAAAGCTCCAGTCGGCCCTCCTGTCTCATAAACTGCAGAGTCCCGATCTGTCGGAGCTTGAGGGTCAGTGAGCTAGACTGTGACCTTAGGACCCCTGCAAAGCCCTCCCCCATTTCTGTTGAATGACCAGAAAAGTTCTTCCATTTCTGTTAACTGCTAATTGAATCACCGCCCAGGGCCACTCTGCACTCCACTAGGGGGCGCCCAACACCAACCAGAGGCTGTGATCTCGGGTTCTAAGGGAGAAGAGAGCTGGAGCCCTGAACGTTTGGGTCCTGAGGAAAACGGGCTGGAGGTCCAGACTCCTGAGTCCCAGGGAGAAGAAGTCTGGGGACCCAGACTCTTGCGTTGTGAGGCAAGAGGAGTCTAGGGGCCTGGACTCTGGGGTCCTAGGGCAGTGGGACTGGGGTGGAGGCCTGAGAAAGGAAGGAGGAATCTAGGAAGGGCACCGGGATTGGTTGGAAGCAGAACCGGCCTGGGCAGTCGTTTGGTTTGGCTTGAGTCCGTGGGAAACAAGTGGACAGAGCAGGGATTGTTCCTCTAGGGTCCCCCCTCCCCATCACCCCCTGGGTTTGGCAGCCTCAGCTCTTCCCAGGCCCTGGGGACTTGGGGGCATTTCCCACAATCCCTCCCCAAGGCCCCTGTTTTCTACTAGACTCACAGCTGCCCATCCTCAGGACCTGGGAAAACTGCCCCAAGAGCACTGAAAGACTGGCTGGAGGTTAATGCCAAGCAGATTAGGAGAAACAGAGGCCCTGGATCCTCGGAGGCCAGCAGCCCCACCCCTGAGACTTGGGGGCCCCGGACCACCCTCTACTTCCTGAGGACCCAGAAGTCCAGATCCCCAGCCTTCTGCCCAGGAGCCCCAGCGCTGTCCTCTCTGACTGTACCATCTCTGCTCTTGTACACCCTGGGCTTTTTGCCTACAATTCCCCCACTGCCCAGATACCATTTCCCAACCACTGACTGCCCCGCGGGGACCTGGGGGCCAAGCCAGTACCCTCCTCCCCCCCCCCCCACTTCCCGGCATCAACAGCCCCAAACCACTGCGCTGTGATGCATCCCCCCATGACCAGCCCAGCCAGGATGCCCTCCCCTACCCCAGGGGCCTGCTCCCAGGCCTGGATCTCCTCACTTCTTCTTTTCTTCATGGCACATAATGTTACTTGAAGTCATCTCCTTTGGTCGTTGTCCTCCTCCTCCTCCTCTGCTTCCTCCCTACTCCCCACCACCAGCCTCTCTGTTTGTGGCTTCAAGACGGAATACAGCTCCTGACCCTGAGCGGGAGCTCAGGAAATGATACCGCTATTGCTAATAAGGAGAGAGCAGCTAACAAAACATACCACAAAGCCATCAGCACTCAAGCTGAGTGGAATTGGGCCAGGACCCAATGAATAGCTTTTGGAAAGACCACAGAGGGCAGGACTCTCTGTCTTTCCCCTGTAGTGTCTCCTGAGCCTGGCAGGGTCTCAATAAATACTTGTGGGACAAGTGTGTAGGAATTGTCACAGGGCACGGCTTTTACGGATCCATTCTCTTGGGTCCCAGACAAGCTGGTTGCTGACTTCCTATGCTCAGCAGTGACGTCTGGGCACCAGTCTCCCCCTGTCATAGGACCATTGGACACCTCACTGTGATGCACACTTAAAACATCAGCCCAGGGGTGCCTGGGTGGCTCAGTCGGTTAAGTGTCCGACTTAAGCTCAGGTCACGATCTCGCAGTCCGTGAGTTCGAGCCCCGCGTCGGGCTCTGGGCTGATGGCTCAGAGCCTGGAGCCTGCTTCCAATTCTGTGTCTCCCTCTCTCTCTGCCCCTCCCCCGTTCATGCTCTGTCTCTCTCTGTCTCAAAAATAAATAAACGTTAAAAAAAAAATTAAAAAAAATAAAATAAAATAAAAAAAAACATCAGCCCAGGGGTGCCTGGGTGGCTCAGTGGGTTGAGCGTCTGACTCTGGCTCAGGTCATGATCCCAGAGCTCTGTGAGTTCGAGCCCCGCATCAGGTTCTGTGCTGACGGCTTGGAGCCTGCTTTGGATTCTGGGTCTCCCTCTCTCTCTGCCCCTAACCCACTTGCATTCTGTCTCTGTCTCTCTCAAAAATAAATACACATTTAAAAAAATAATAAATAAATAATAAATAAATAAAACATCAGCCCAGGGCCTAGAGACTGCCAGAGGCCACAGCAGGTTAGCGATGTTCATGGTCGTTTTACATGTGAGAAAGCCGGACCTTGGTGAAGGACAGTCTCTAATGTTGTTGTGACGATCCAATGCTATTATTCACCTCTTTATCCCCAATGATCGAGTTAGGGCTACATACGTCCAATGGGCACTCGATAAGTATTGGATGGACTGAATCAGTCCTGCCATCTTGGCCCTCTAAGGTCTTCGAAAAGCAACCACATGGAAGAAAATAAATGTTTGGTTTTTTTTTTTTAATTTATTTATAAGAAGTCAGGCTAGCATCGGGAACAGGATACCGAGAGCTGCTAAGAAGTGAGGGGTAGGTCGCGGGAGCCGAGGAGTCATGGGGTCTGGGCTCTCCCCTCCCCCACGGTCGGGGCCCAGCTGCTATGAGTCTCCCGACAGCATAGAAAGTATCTGGTCAGTGAGAATCCCTGTGTAAATTTTCACAGCTGCTGTGCTTGTGCTGTACATGTCCCTGGGGAGAAAGGACAGAGGCTCTGAGCAGGGAGGAGGCCTGGGTCTTGGGCCCCAGGTCTGAGGGAGGATGAGGCTTGGGGCCCAGAATCATGTGTCCTGTGAGGGATGGTGGCTGGAACCCAAACTCCTGGATCCCCAGGTAGGACAGGGCTGGGATCTCAGAATCCAGGGTTCCGACAGAGCTCGGGGCCCAGACTCCTGGTTCCCCTGGGTGGGGGGGCGTGGCTTGTGGCTACCTGATTTTCTCATCCACAGCGGTCAGATATGTCTTCTCGTATAGGTCCTGGGCGGCCGCTTTGGCTGAGTCCCAGTAGCCATAGAGTGATTCCTGCATCTGGGAGAGGAGGGTGGGGCCCGTGGCTTCATCTTGCCGGGCCATGTCGTCCCCCTGGACCTCTGCAGAGGGAGGGTGCCTTAGGAGAGCTGAGGAACCAGCAGCAGGGGAGAATGAGGCAGGGAAGGAGGGGGACAGGGGTAGGGCCAGGCGAGAACTGGGCTGGAAAGATGCTTGGGGGGGGTCATCCCATCCCCCTCACAGACCCTCCGCCCCCTGCCGACCACACTCACCACATCTCAATACCAGAAGGACAAGAAGCAGAACCAGGAGGCATCGGGTGCCCATGGCGTCAGAAGACCTGGAACACTGAGGAGGCTGTGGGACAGGGCCCCTGGTGACGTCTAGTCCTGGAGTCCCCCCCCCCCCCCGGAAACTCCAGGGGAGAGGCTGGCTTCCCTGCCCCTCCACCTCCCCAGCTGAGTTCCGGGTGCTAATGCATTGGCTTGGGGCTCATCGTCTAACATTTCATGATTCTGCTCCTGATTTTAACACCTTAATTCTAACATCCCCTCATTCACTCAGGAAGCACCTACTGTGTACCGAACACAGTTCTGGGGCCCAGCTGTGAACACAGCAACAGCCCTGCCTGTCTACGAAGCCATTGTGAGAGAGATACACGATCAACAATACTAACTGAGTAAAATACACAGCGGGTCGTATGGTGGGGAGTGCTCTGGAGGGGGGAGGGTGTGTCACGGAGCCTGGGAAAGCCTTAGCAGAGGGTGACACTTAGGCCGAGACCCAGTCTGCAGGGTCCCAGGCTCAGTTAAGAACCCACCACTGGGGGTGCCTAGGTGGCTCTGTCTGTCCGTTGGGCGTCCGACTTCGACCTAGGTCATGATCTTGAGTTGGAGCCCCGTGTCGGGCTCTGTGCTGACAGCTCGGAGCCTGGAGCCTGCTTCGGATTCTGTGTTCCGGCCCCCGCCCCCCCCCGTTCCCTGCCCCCCTGCACACTCTGTCTCTTTCTCGCGAAAATAAATAAACATTTAAAAAAATGTAAAACAAATTTTTTTTTTTCCATCTGTCTTCACCCCAACCCTATGACAGAGGCTCTCGGCTCTGAGGCACACGGTTCCCAGGCCCTGTTGTCATTTGCGATTTGGAGATAAGGTGGAGGTCAGACCCCGAGGGACATCAGCAGGGGGAAACAGTCTAGGATTCTAAATTCTGTGATCCCAACAGAGGAATCCAACGAATGTCGTGACTCTTGCGGTTTCTGATTGAATCACCTCTGCCCCCTCCCCGCTGACCCTTCCCCTTTTCCATTTTTCCATTTCGGGCCCTCTCTTACCCGACTCTGGCAGGCTGTCCTCACGGGCTCCACGCGTGCAGAGAAGGTCTTTATAGCTCTTGGGACCCACCTCCCCTCCGCAGCCACCACCCCCACCTTGTCCCCTAGGCCAAAGTCCTAGCCAACAGGACCGCTGAGGGGGTGGGGTGGGGCAGAGAGGGCAGTGACATCATCCCCGGGGTCAAGCCAGAGGGAGCCCCCACCCCCCCATCTCCCGGGAGATACAGGGGGCCAGGTGGGTGCTGTGGAGAGGTTGGGGGTCCTTGGGGTTCGACCAGAAAAGGGGTCTGGGGTTTCCCCCCCATAGGAAGCAAAGGCATAGGGGTCTCTGTGGGGACCTGCTGACCCTGCCTGCACTCCAGCCTTCACCTTCCATCCCAAACTGAGTTGCCCAGTGTCTCCTGCCCCCCCACATTCCCACAGTGGTGGGTCTCAGGGCTGGGGGAAGGGATCATCCCCCCGACTCTTTCCCCTCAGGCCCCCCCCCCCACTGTCCCTCCCTTGCCAGGTGTCCCTTCCTCTACTCGTTAACTGCTGGGGGTGGTCACGCTGGGGACGGATTAAGACAGGGACACAGAGAAGCATTTCTTTATTGTGGAGGCTGTAAACACTTTAATTCTTGTCACCGTCCCTGCACAGAAGCTGGGGGCACAGGCTGTGGGCCTTGTTCAGGAGGCTGTCCCTGGAGCTGCGGAGCCAGGCCTGGGTGCGGAGCCTCAGTTCCTTCAGGTGGTCTTCGTAGTAGGCCTGCATAAAGCCCTGGAAGGCCTCCGGTCCCCTGCAGAGGAGGGACAAAACCGTGAGACCGCAGCAACTCCCAAGACTTCCGCCCCCTTCATCCCCCCTCCCTCGCGCCTTACCCCACTCAGAGCCCAAGAGTGCGGGCCCTGCCCTTTTCCCCCCTCTGACCCGGGTTCTCCCGCTGACCCAGGGGTCTAGACTCTCAGCCTCGCCCCCCTCAGACCCAAGAGTCCAGGCGCCCAACCCCTCCTCCCTCAGGCCCAGGAATCCACCCCCCAAGCCCTGCTGCACACACTCACCAGAACCACCGCCACTTCTCTCTGGTCCTGGTCACCAGTGTCTTCACCTTGTCCTTCATCAGGCTCCAAGGACTATCCACCAGCTCCGGTGGCATACTGGGGGTTGCTGCAGGCACTTCTTGCTGGCATGCTAGGTGGGACCGGAGGGTCACATGGGTGGGATGGGACCCAAGAATCCTTCCTCCTCCCTTCCCCTCCATGCTCGCCGTCACTATCGCTCCCGGTGGCCCAAGGGTGACCCCCTGACATCACTCCTGGTCTTCACCTTTTCTGTCCCTTTGATCACTTGTCCCCCTTTGAGCCATCCGTCGATTCCTTGTCACCCTCCGTGCCCACGGCCCCTCCTGTCACCCCTCTGTCTGCCTGTGGCTTTTCCCCCTCAGTTTGCAGCCCCACCTCTTTGACTCCTGTCCCCCTCTCGAGGCCTCCTTTACTGCCCGATCTTGCTGCCCCCTCGGTTCTCCTGTGACACCCCCCCCCGCCCCCCGCCACGCTGTCCGAACCACCTCCGCATGCAGTGGAGGGAGAGCTCAGAGGACTTTCCAGCCCTAGGGAAGGAGGTTGGCAGGGCTGCGTCGTCCGTTCCTCCCCGGGGCCGGGGTCGTGCCTCGGAGGGCACTTTACGTCCTTGCAGGCACCTCCCTGCGCGGCGCTCACGCCCCCCGGGCGAAGCCTCACCTACAGATCCCAGGCGTCACATGGGCGCACAGGCGCACGCATGCGCAGAGGCACCCATGGGCCCGGCAGTGTGCTCAAGCCAAGGGTGCACATCTTCAAAACTCAGTTTCCCCTTCTGCAGAATGGGATAAGGCCAGGATTCCTGGGAGGACTTGGCGCTAGCACCCAACACGCATAAGGCACTAGGAATGGCCCCTTGCACATTGGAGGCACTACGTTAAGTGTTACCATTTTAAATGCGCGTGCAAAGCCGAGGCACGCTCGCACACCAGCGCCCACAGACACCCTCACAGCGTCCACGCGCTCAAATCCTTGGCATAAATACCCCGTAAAGACACACGTGCACACACACATTTACCACTGTCGTTTGTACCCGCCCCAAGGACACCCCTCGCGCACGGCCCCGGTGGACACGTTCGCCCGGAAACGCACACACATCTGCGTGCGTACGACAAAGCACGCGAGCTCCAGGCCCGCGCGCGCGTCTACAAACCTGCGTGCCGTCCGGACCGTCACACTCACACCTCGCACGACTGCAGGGTCCCCGCGCCCGCCCATCCCTTCCTTCCTCACCCACGACACAGGCCAAGACCAGAATGCAGAAGCAGAGGGAGGGCAGGGCCTGGGGCCTGCGTCCAGGAACCAACATTTCTGGGGGCTCTGCTCCTCTGTTCCTCTGCGCTCAGCTCTCCAGGCTGGGGGAGGGGGAGACTACGCAGAGCAGAGCCCTCCCCTGGCTGCCTCCCCACGCCCCTTGGCAGGGACTTCAGAGAGAGGGGCCCAGGTGACCGTGACAAGCAGAGGCCTCACCCGCCCCTGCTGGCCTCCCTCCTTCCTCCCCTCCCAGCACTTTGGCCTGACCGGGGAAGACAGCCGGCTCTTTGGCCTCTGACGCTGACTGGTGTTCAAATCCTGGCTCCACCTCGCGAGCTGGCCCCTCTTTCTGGCCTCAGTTTCCCGCTCTGAAAAATGGGCCCACAGTCCATACTCCAGGCGGGGCTTTCATGGAATGAAATGCTGCAAGGAGAGGTCTTAACAAGGAGCCCGGCAACGGAGGTGCTCTCGGACCATGGCTGTTTATGATTACTTCCTTCATACTGAAGACCCTTGGGCACTGGGCTCTAGGCCAGACACACTCTCGCCGTGTGATCTGGGCAATTCCAAGTCCTTCTCTGGGCCTCACTGTTTTCATCTGTAAAATGGGGATGGTAAGAAGCGCCTGCCTCCTAGAGTCCGTGTGAAGGCTGCGTGAGGCTCTGTGAGAGAAAGTTCCAGGTGCACATGGTTGGAGGTTGTCCATGTCAGGCTCAGGCCCAATACTAGGCAGAAAGAAAATGAGCAAAAGGAAGAATGAAAGAGAGAAAGGAAAGAGAGAAAGAAAGAAGACATAGAAAGAAAGAAAGGAGAGAGAAGGAGGAGAGAGGAAGGAAGGAACGAAGGAAGGAACGAAGGAAGGAAATGAGCCTTTATCTCTCGGAGGACCCAGCCATAACTCAGGGCACACAGCCTGGCCAGGGGACCATGGACTGGATTCTTTGGTCCAGGGTTGCCGAGTAAAATATAGGATGCCCCTGTGAATTCAGATAAATAATAAGTTTTTCTTTTGATATAAGTATGTCCCATGCAATATTGGGGAATTATACTAGAAATTATTTGTTACTTATCTGATATTCAAATCTAACCAGGAGCCTGTCCTTTTTTTAAAACATTTTTTTAAAGTTTATTTATTTTGAGAGGGAGAGGGAGAGAGCGTGTATGCAGGGGAGTGGCAGAGAGAGGGAGAGAGAGAGAGAGAGAGAGAGAGAGAATCCCACAGGCTCTGCTCTATCATCACAAAGCCCGATGTGGGGCTCGATCTCATGAACTGCAAGACCGTGACCTGAGCCGAAACCAGGAGTTGGTTGCTTAACTGACTGAGCCACCCAGGCGCCCCCCGGGGAGGCTGTATTTTTATGCAGTGAATCTGACAACCCCCCCCCCCTGCCGCTTGGCCACAACCCAAACAAGTAGACAGTAGCCCCCCCCTCCCCCCGCCTCACCTTTATGCACAGTGTCAGTGACCCAAGGCCAACTAAGGTTTGGAAGCAGATGACCTGACAATATGCCAGCAGGTCAATAATCACCTAATACTGGGTCACAGGGTCTATGTCATTGCCATCACTTCATCTCATCACGTGGACATCCTATCCTCTCGCATCATCACAAGAAGGGTGAACGCAGTACGATAAGATATTGGGGGAGAGAGAGACCACGCTCACATAACTTTTATTACGGTGTATTATTGTAATTGTTTTTCTTTTCTTTTGCTTTTTTAATTTTTCTATTTATTTTTGAGACAGAGAGAGACAGAGCATGAGCAGGGGAGGGGCAGAGAGAGGGGGAGACACAGAATCCGAAGCAGGCTCCAGGCTCTGAGCTGTCAGCACAGAGCCCGACGCGGGGCTCGAACCCGCAGACCGTGAGATCATGACCTGAGCCGAAGTCCGACGCTCGACCGACTGGGCCACCCAGGCGCCCCTGTAATTGTTTTTCTTTATCATTAGTGTTGTTGATCTCTTACTGTCTGATTTTAAAAGTTAAACTGCATCATAGGGGTGCTCCGATAGGAAAAATCAGTGTATCTAGGGCTTGGCACTCACGATCTGTGGTTTCAAGTGTCCACTGGGGGTCTTGGAGTGCAACCCCCACAGATAAGGGGCGACACTGTACAGCTTGGTCCTGACCCAGCGGCTTCCAGCAGAACGGGCTCTGGCACGCAGCAGGTGCACAACGAATGTGCCCAGCAGTTCCTCACTAACAGAACCACAAAATAAAACCTCCAGGACGGGCGCGTGGGCGGCTCGGTCCGACTCCCCAGTTCCGCTCAGGTCGTGATCTCACAGCTCGCGGGTTGGAGCCCCGCCTGGGGCTCTGTGCTGACAGTGCGGAGCCTGCTGGGGATTCTCTCTCTCTCTCTCTCTCTGCTCCTCCCTGACTTGTGCTCTCTCTCTCAAAATAAATACAGAAATAAACATTAAAACACACACACACACACACACACACACACACCTCCTTGAATTTCTGTTTGGTATGTTGAGAAAGTTCCAGGGATGGAGGGTGCAACTTAATGTACCCCTAAAATGGCTTAAAATGGTAAATTGTATGTGATGTATTTGGCCATGAGAAAAAAGGAAAAAAGAAAAACTCACCATGCCTTGTGTTACAAGAAGCACGAGGTGGGGGTTCAGAGCCTTGCTCCTCATCCTCCCTGCTGTGTGACCCGGTGTGAGTTGCTTAACCTCTCTGGGCCGGTTGCTTCATCCACGACTGAGAATCATGGACTACCTATCCCAGAGAGTAGAGGAGACCGTTTATGTAAATTACCACGAGAGGCACCAGAGGTGCTGGATCAAGGTCAGTGGCTGTTGATTAAGCCTGTGTTTTTCTGAGCACACGCCAGGCACCAGGGGCCACAGCAGGGCTTTGGCACCTTAACTCGTTGATGTAACACAACAGAGCTCTGAGGTGGGCACCTTTATCGTTCCCATTTTACGGATGAGGAAACTGAGGCTTGGGGGCGCGGGAGGGGAGTCCACTTACCAATGGCTCCTCGAACAGCAAGGGGTGCATTTGAACCCGGCTCTCTCGGATCTAGCCAAGCCAGGACATGCCCCGACGCACCTCCCCCACCTGAGTCCCGGAGGCCAAGAGGGTGGTTGGAGCAGGGCTGGCAGCCCGGTGGGTCTGGGGGAGGTCTCTGACCCCTGCCCCAGGTCCAAGGTCAGTGTGGGCTGTTTGCTGTTTGCAATGTTTGTCCATCCTGGGGACAGGAACAGGCTGAAGGTCGTTCAGGGCGGACCTCAGAGTCAGCTCAATAACAACTTGGGAGTGGGGTGATGGGCGCAGAGACGGAGGTCACAAGAGGGAGCGGGTTTGGGAGTGGCAGGCCCCGTGAGCCCACAGGGCAGAGAGCACCTCTGAGCCTGCAGTAACATGTCCAAGAGACCCCCAGACCCCAAAATCACTCACCCCCAGTCCAGACCCCATCCCCTCCCTCCTCAATCCCCTAACCCGCCTCCCTTCCAGCACTCCTAAATGCTCACCTCCTTCCTCTGTGCCTCCGGGTTCTGGCAGGGAAGCCTGGGGCAGAAAAGAGGTTGAAACAACGTCCCCTCAGTTATCTCTTCTTTCTGCCTTCCACCCGGGAAATTCTCCTTTCGTTAATTTTTAAAAACGGGGATATTCGCAAACCGTAAAACTCGCCCTCCTCAAGGGTGCGATTCGATGTTTTCCAGTACGTTTGCCGAGCTGTGCAACCATCACCGCCCTCCGATTCCAGAACGTTTTCATCACCCCGAAAGCAAACTTCCATTCCCATTAGCCCATTAGGGTCACTTCCATTGCCTTCTCCCCCCTGGCCCAGCAGGGGGCAACGATTGCCGATGGACCTTCTGTTTCTGTGGGTTTCCCTATCCCGGGCATCATGGGAAGGGAAACATACACTACGTGGTCTTTTGCGTGGTGTGTGAGGGCGCTTCCTTCCTTTTTCTGGCAGAATAATATTCACTGCGCGGATACACATCTACACACGCCATGTGGATTTGCTTGTCCGTTTCTCAGTTGATGGGCATTTGGGTTGTTCCAGTGGAAACACCACTGCCGTGACCATCCACGCGTACGTTTTTGCGCGAACCTGTGTGCGGTTCCCCTGGGTGGATAGACGCCCAGTAATGGGATCGCCGGGAGCTCTGTCGCACGCTTTGAGGAACCGCCAGACTGTTCTCCAAAATGGCTCTGCTCATTCGCTTTTGTAGCCAGTTTTTCAGTCACGTGGTTCCTGGCGAACATACATGGGGACGAAAGTTGAGCGTGAGGCTGTTCCCCGGTTCTCGCTGACTACTTCCGGATTGTCTTCTGGGTTGCAGGTGCTGTGTCGCCTCCTCCAGGGAGCCCTCCCGGACTAGCTACCCCAAGCCAGGTGCCCACTGGAGTCCCCCATCCTTGCCCTGCCCGCTGGGTGGGCCACCTCCTCCCCCCCAAGTATGGAGTGTGAATGCTCCTACACACATGCTCGGGGCTCTCTGGGTGTTTTTTTGTTGTTGTTGTTTGTTTTTTGTTTCGGTGTGATCAGGGCTATTTGCTCTCTGAGGTCCTGAAAGTTAAGTTTGTAAACCTGAGAACAAACATATTGTCTCTAAATACAAAGGGTAAAAAGAGGGGCGCCTGAGTGGCTCAGTTGAGCGGCCCATTTCTGCTCAGGTCACGTTCTTGCGGTTGGTGAGTTCAAGCCCCGCATCGGGCTCTCTGCTGTCAGCACAGAGCCTGCTCCGGGTCCTTCCCCTCCCCCCCCTCCGCCCCCTGCCTTTTCTCTGCACCTCCCCTGCTTGCTCTCTCTCTCTGTCTCTCTCAAAAATAAAATTAAAGGGGCGCCTGGGTGGCGCAGTCGGTTAAGCGTCCGACTTCGGCTCAGGTCATGATCTCGCGGTCCATGAGTTCGAGCCCTGCGTCGGGCTCTGGGCTGACGGCTCAGAGCCTGGAGCCTGTTTTGGATTCTGTGTCTCCCTCTCTCTGACCCTCCCCTGTTCATGCTCTGTCTCTCTCTGTCTCAAAAATAAATAAAAAACGTTAAAAAAAATAAAAACAAATTAAAAACAAACATTTAAAAAAATAAAACGTAAAAAGAAAATCTTAAAATTAGAATGAATGAAGGGCGCCTGGTTGGCTCAGTCTGTTAAGCGTCTGGCTCTTGGTTTCGGCCCAGGTCATGATCTCATGGTGCATGAGCTTGAGCCCCATGTCAGGTTCTGCACTGACAGCACAGAGCCTGCTTGGGATTCTGTCTCTCCCCCTCTCTTGGCCCATCCCCTGTTCTCTCTCTCAAAGTAAATAAAGTAAAAAGAAGAAGAAGGAGAAGGAGAAGCAGCAGCCGCATTGTTGGAGCTCTCACTGTGCTCCAGGTACTGTCCTGGGCACTCGGTGGGGGGCACTGCAGGAGACAAGACCGCCTCCGTGAACTTGACTTCCAGCAGTGGGAGACACAGGCAGTAAACAAGTAACCAAAGAGACACGTATTAGAGGGTGGCAAATACTGGAAAGACAGGCAGATAAGGAGGTAGCAGGGCGGTGGGAGAGCAGTCTGGGGGGACCACAACGGGGACACGGCTGTTGAACAGACACCTGAAGAAGAGGAGTGAGCCAGGCAGATAGCTGGACATCTGCGGGAAGAACGTTCCAGGCAGGGTGGGCAGCCAGTGCAAAGGCCCTGGGGTAGGAGCCTGCTCAGTGTGTTGGACGAGGCTGAGGAGTTGCACACGAGGGAGGGGAAAAAGCCGTAGGGGTGACCTGGCCAGGTAGTGAAAAGCTGACAGACTCTCATAAGATCTTTTGAGTTTTCCTCTGAGGGTGGTGAGAGGGTTCTGAGTGGAGGAAGGGTGTGATGTGACTTGTGTTCTAACAGGATCCCTCTGGCTTCTGAGTGGGAAGAGGGTATAAGGAGCTTGGAGGGCTGATTAGGGCAGGGGGAAATGGTGCATTAAGTACAGAGGGTTGGGGCGCCTGGGTGGCGCAGTCGGTTAAGCGTCCGACTTCGGCCAGGTCACGATCTCGCGGTCCGTGAGTTCGAGCCCCGCGTCGGGCTCTGGGCTGATGGCTCAGAGCCTGGAGCCTGTTTCCGATTCTGTGTCTCCCTCTCTCTCTGCCCCTCCCCCGTTCATGCTCTGTCTCTCTCTGTCCCAAGAATGAATAAACGTTGAAAAAAAAAATTTAAAAAAAGTACAGAGGGTTATATTTATTTCCCACTTAAAAAAAAAAAAGGTGGGGAAAAATGTTTAAATGTTTATTTCTGAGAGAGAGAGTGCACGAGCAGGGGAGGGGCAGAGAGAGAAGGAGACACAGACTCCGAAGCAGGCTCCAGGCTCCGAACTGTCAGCACAGAGCCCGACGTGGGGCTCGAACTCATGAATTGTGAGATCGCGACCTGAGCCGAAGTCGGATGCCCAACTGACTGAGCCACCCAAGTGCCCCTAAAAAAATTTTTTTTAATGTTTATTTACTTTGAGAGAGACAGTATGAGCAGCTGAGGGGCAGAGAGAGAGAGAGAGAGAGACAGAATCAGAAGCAGGCTCCAGGCTCCGAGCTATCAGCACAGAGCCCGACGCGGGGCTCGAACTCACTGACTGCAAGATTATGATCTGAGCCAAAGTCAGACTGTCGACTGACTGAGCCACTCAGGCGCACCCCCCCCCACCTTTTTTTTTTTTTTTTAGATTTTATTTTTAAGTCATCTTTACACCCAGTATGGGGCTTGAACTCACAACCTTGAGATCAAGAGTCACAAGTTCCACATACTGAGCCAGCCAGGCGCCCCTATCTCCCACCTTTGTTCTCCATCCTCTGTCCTGTCCTCCATCCTCCATAAGCATCCCCGGACGTGCTTGGCGTTGTCCTCAGACATAAAAGAGGTCAAACACACAAGGCCGTTCCACGTGTGTGTGTGTGTTTGAATTTTACATCAATGACACCACCCTATGCGTCTTCTGTTTCTTTTCCACTCAGCTCTACACTGTTACATCTCTCCAAAAGGTTTCCTGAACATCTAGCTGGTTCTTTCTGTGGCTGCATGGGGTTCCACGCTTTACTTTTTCAACCCCCACCCCCACCCCCGCCGGTGATGGACTGCTAGGCTGCTTCTGTAGTGAACGTCCTCATCCATCTTCCCAGATGTTTCTCTGGTCCCCGCACGGTGCCAGATTGGGGACCGCTGGGACGCGGGGCACCCAAATACTTAATGTCACTAGAAACTTCCAGGATGCTCTTCATAAGAGTGATCCAGTCCACACTCCTGAAGAGAGTGTGCTGGGTTTTTTAAATTTTTTTATTTTTTAATGTTTATTTATTTTTGAGAAAGAGAGAGAGAGAGAGAGGAAACAGAGCTCAAGCGGGGGAGGGGCAGAGAGAGAAAGAGACACAGAATCCAAAGCAGGCACCAGGCTCTGAGCTGTCTGCACAGAGCCCGACGCGGGGCTGAAACTCACAAACTGTGAGATCATGACCTGAGCCAAATCGGACTCTTAAGCGACTGAGCCACCCGGGCGCCCCAAGAATGTGCTTCTTCTCGGGTACCCATATCCTCACCGGCACCTGGCGTTTTCCAATCTTCTGCTTTCGGCCGGGTGACCGGAAGCAGACTGGTGTCTTTGGTAGTTTTCATCTAATTGCCCCTGAGTCTGAGCCTCTCTTCAAAAGCGGAGGGGCCACTCACTCCATGAACTGCTTGCTGTCCGTCTTCTCTGTCCCTGTGCCTTTCTAACCTGAGAGCTCTGGGGGGGTAGGGGGCAGGGGTTGGGGGTTGGGGATGGGGTGAGATGGCGGTTTTCAGGAAAATGCTTAAAAAATAAATTGGCTCCGGGGCGCCTGGGTGGCTCAGTCGGTTGAGCATCCGGCTTCGGCTCAGGTCATGATCTCGCGGTTTGTGGGTTCGAGCCCCGCGTCGGGCTCTGTGCTGACACTCAGAGCCTGGACCCTGTTTCGGATGCTGTGTCTCCCTCTCTCTCTGCCCCTCCCCTGCTCACGCACTGTCTTTCTCTCAAAAATAACTAACATTAAAAAAAATTAAAAATAAATAAAAATTAAAATAAAATAAAATAAATGGGCTCCGAAATGCTGGACAAAGGGCCAAGTAAAGATTAGCAATTGATTAAGTCGGCACAGAATACAACCTTTTGCCAAGCGAGATTGCTCGTATGAATTTTACCTAATGAGGGATGTGGGTGTGCTTTAATATGCTGGGGATGAGCAAATAGGGCCCACAGCCAGGTGTGTGTGTATGTGTGTGTGTGTGTGTGTGAGTGTGTGTGTGTGAGTGAGTGGGTGTGGGTGTGGTTGTAGCCGGTGAGTCTGGCAGGGTGACTCAGGAACAGGGAAAGTGAAGTAAGAATGTGGTCCTGGGACTGCCCCCCACCCCCAGGCGACATTCCAATCCCAGCTCTACCCATTTGTGGCTGTGTAACATCACATAATTGACTTTAGACTTCTGTGCCTCAGTTTCTTCTTGTTTAGGTTTTTTTTTTTTTTTTTTTTTTTTTTTTTTTCCCCAGATTGAGAATAATTATGCCACCAAGTATTATGGAACCCATGTACCAGGCCCAGTCCTGTGCTGAACTATGCCTGGGGACAGCAGTGATGGGGCATACAGTCCAGCAGGGGAGACAGACCCATCACCAGACAGTGATGACCCAGAGTGGGCAGGGCTGGGATGGAGATGCTTGATCCAGCGTGGGGGGTAAGGAGGGCTTCCTGGAGGAGGGGGCATCAAAGTTTCCTTGGAGGGTGTGGATTGTGTTGATCTTTTTCAGGGCTCTAGCCTATGTCCTCCCCTTGCTCCCTTCCACATCCCTCTCTATTTCCCATTTTAAGTGTAATAAACACCTATTGTGTGCATGGCGATGAACCAACCTGGGGTCCCTCGTTTTGGGTAGCCCAGTCAGGGAAGACTATGGCAGAGCAGTAGCCTCAGGTTGGGGTCCAACCCAGCTCTCCCCTTCCTGACAAGTGACTTCACCTCTCTGGGCTTCATAACTTTTTTTTTTTTTTTTTCCTAATGTTTATTTATTTTTGAGAGAGAGAAAGAGAGAGGGAGTGCGAGCACAAGCAGAGGAGGGGCAGAGAGAGAGGGGGGACAGAAAATCTGAAGCAGACTCTGTGCTGACAGCAGATAGCAGGATTGGGGGCTCGAACTCACAAACCATGAGATCATGGCCAGAGCCGTAGTCGGACGCTTAACCGACTGAGCCACCCAGGCGCCCACCCCTCTGGGTTTCAATGCCCTCATGGAATTAACAGGTCCCAGATCCCAAGGTACTCATGAGGATTCTTTTGGGATCATGGAGTTCAAAGTCTTCAGCACAGGACAAGTAGAGAATTCCTCCATACATTTGAATCCTAGCCCCTCTCCCCCAAAGGCGCAACCCCTACCCTGTCCCATAGCCTTCTGCCTCCCAGCAAGGAAGCACTCAGAATTCTCTAAGGTATTTTTATTGGAGGATGGGGTCGATATGGACATTACAAAGTCCTCCTGCCGAGAGCCGGGGTATGGGAAATTTTGGAGCCCCCTCCTGGGGCACAGCCCGGAGGACAGAGGCAGCTCTCTTGGTATTCAGACCATGGGAATTCTGAAATTTTTGAGCCCCTCAGCAAAGGAGGTCATCAATTTCCTGTAGGGGAGAGAGGGAGAGCAAGAGAGGTCATTGTGTTTTGTCGCCCCTCAGGAAGCCCCAATCCTGCCCCTTACCTGACTCCCTATCTCCTCCCTCCCCCCAAGAAACAGCATAGCTCCCACATCTGTGAGACTGGGTAGAGCCTTGGGGTGGGTGGCCCAAGGTTGGGGTTTCAGTTTTCCAGATGGATCAGAGCCCTTTGAAGTCAGAACGCTTCACCCTGGCCTAGCTGTCAAGGCTTGCTGTCTCTTGCTACGGAGCACACTCTTTCCTAGCTTTCTTCTGCTTTATTCAAGGGCACTCTTCAGAGCCTCCTTATCTTTGCCCAGGATGTTCCCCTTGCCTGGAATGCCAGTCTCTCCTTGATTATGTACGTGTCTTCCTGGCTCAGGGCCTTTGTAGTCACAGGGAACATTCTTCCCATGTTTCTAGGCCTGGCTGGATTTTCCTAATCATTCAGATCTCTTTTTTTTTTTTTTTTTTTTTTAAGTAAGACAGCCAAGTGCCCCATGAAGCGGTAACGCTTTACTTTTTTTTTTTTTTTTAATGTTTATTTATATTTGAGAGAGAGAAACAAAAGTTGAGTAGGGGAGAGGCAAAGAGACAGAGCCTGAAGCAGGATCCAGGATCTGAGCTGTGAGCACAGGGTCCGCCGCGGGGCTCGAACTCACCAACCGTGAGGTCATGGCCTGAGCTGATGTGGGACACTCAACCGACTGAGCCACCCAGGCGCCTTAGCACTAACACTTTAAATTGAGATCTGGAAAAGGAGCACCTGGCTGGCTCCAGTCAGTGGAGCATTCGACTCTTGATCTCCTGATCTCGGGGTCATCAGTTCAAGCCCCATGTTGGGCATCGCGCTTACTTAAAAAAAGAAAGTGTCTCCACTTCAAAGGGGACCCAATAACCAAATCTACAAGGCTCTGTTTGGGCTAATCTCGTGGAAATTCACTGGTGTTACAGTCTGTTCCCTGTGGGCTGGGACTTTATCTTATTCACCACGATTATTCCCCACATTGGAACAGTCCTGGACACTTAGCCCAATAAGGAATAATATTTGTTCCTGAATGAATGATTCTCTAAGTCACCGGATGGAGTCAGTGTTGGTTAAACGGCGTATTGAGCATTTACAATGTGCCAGGCACTACGCAAATCCCCTCCGTTTTAAATTCTTGGAAAAAGGCTCAAGATCTACTCCCGAGATCACACTGAGAGTGGCGAGTCTTGGCTGGTCTGTGGACCCAGGTCCGACTGATTCCCAAGCTGGTCTTAACACCACCACGCAGCACCATTTCTACAGTGTGGTCTAGATGGGAGTCGGCAACCCGTCCCCCACATCTGAGCACTCTGTGAGCCAGCTGTGACCACGGGGCAAGCTGTCAGCCGCTCCAAGCCTCAGTTTCCCCACTCTGCTAATCGACAGACCCAGCCCTCCCAAGCCCTGGGAAGATTCCTAACCGGGTCGCCTCAGGAATGCTCTCGAAGGCGTCCTTCAGGTTGTTACCAAACTCCTTCAGCGAATTGGGAATGTTCCTGAAGGTGCCGGCGATATCTGGGGCCCCCTGGGCCGGGGCTGGACCTGTCCAGAGATAGGCAGGGGTACAAAAATTTCAGTATTGGGAGCCCTTAGGGTGAGATACCAGAGATGAGAGAGGAGCTACTGTACTTGAAAGTGATTCTTGGAGGTCGTGGTGCTAGAATCGGAAGGAACGGAGTGGGGGGCGGGGGGGGGGGGCGGGGGGCGAGTACTAACGCGACCAGATGGAGCTCAAACTGCTGGGTGGGTATTCGCTTACTCTCAGCACAGCCTCCTCCCCCGCCCATTTCCAGACTGTAAACGCATGACAACCAATCGTGGAGGGGCGAGTGCATACATCATCGGTTGCTAGGGCTTCCCGGACAGATTTGCCCGTCGCTGGACCGCCCCTCAGAGAGCCCTCACCCATCTCTGCAGGGGTCGGGTGTGGGAGTGTCGGTGAGACATAGGAAAACCAGGGCACAGAACGGGCCGCTGCGCTCCCAAGGGACCTCCAAGTTTGGGCCCCAGGCCCGTGTCCAACTTCAAGCTTCCAAATCTCAAACTCCCAGATTCTCCTATCCCACGTTTACCTTCCAAAACCATCAACAGAACCACCACCAAAACCGGGAGCCACAGGATGAGCCTCATGGCTGGACCGAAGGGGCGCTCTGGAAGCAGAAGCAGGGGTGGGAGTGATCGGTGACACCCCTCCCTCCTCCCTCCCCGAAGTTCCTTCCACCCCCTTTGTAGTGCTCTTGGAAGGGCATCCCTCCCGGGCATGGAGCACCAACCTGGATCCGTGGAGCCACAGCAAGGAAGGGATGGGAGGTCCCGACCGGGCCCAGGCCTTTATCGGGCTGGGGAGGGGGAGGCGGAGGGGGCGGGGAAGGTTAATCCCTCCCCTTCAGCCTCCTATCCCGTCCTGTGCCCACCTACCTTTTCCTCTCCTGCCCCTGGCTGCTGGTGGCGGGCGGGTCAGGTGCGGCCTAGGCACACCCCTTAGGGACAGTGCCTCTTGCTGTTAAGCACCTGCACCTCCAAATCTCCCCGACGGTCGGTGGATCTCAGCCCTGCAACAGCGGACTGCCTATATTCTCCACCCCCCGCCCCCCAAGCCATCTTCCCTCTGGGCTTTCTCCTGCATAACACCTTTCTTCAGGCCTCAGGGGTCGTCTCAGTCACTCAGTCACTCTGTAACTCCATTCGCTGTAACTCCCCAGGCCTCCTCGTCTTCCACCGCCCCTCCCTGCTCAGCAAGTCCCTTCAGCGCCAGCAACTGGGGTCACCCAGTCTGCCCCCACATTCCTACTCCCATGCTCCCATGCCACCTGCAGTCTTTCTTTCAGACTAGCCCTCAAGCACCCCCCCTCCCCTTCATCTCCCTGCATCCGGGAGCATCCCGGACTTCCGTGGATGTGTCCTGGGGTCTTAGTCCCACAGCCCCCAATCTCTTCTGGGAGGGGGTCTTTTCAGCCAGTCTAAACTGCAAAGCTTCAGCTTCAAGGATCGCAGTGTGTGTGCTTCCATCCATTCCCCCAGACCCCTCCTTTCCCTCTGCCGACCCCCCCCCTCCCCACTCCCCAGGCCTCCAGGCCCCCTGGTAAACACTCCATCTGCCCTGACTCACCCCCTCGGGCCCCTCCTGGCACGAAGCACTCCCCCCCTCGCCTCCCCTCCCACCACATCCGTCCCTCAGGGCTGGAGTCCAGTGTTTCCCCCACCCCCTTCCCCTGGCTGCCTTTGACCGCCAGTGATCCCTGGCAGCTGTGGGGAGGGCGGCCCTGGCCTCAGACTCGAGGTTGGCTGGCCTTGTGCCCCCACAACCACGTGTCAGCTTGGGGGTGGCGGGGGGACGGTTGTGAAAGGGATGCACAGACATGACCCTGGCAGGATTGCGACAACCCCCTGGCCAGCTCAGTGCCTCGAGTCCCTGTCAGCCCCCCAGCTGTCTCCCCAGACATCTGCTTCCCCTGTGAGTCTAGCATTCTCCAGACATCCACCCAAGGGTCTGCTTCCCTTCCTTCCCCACCCCACCGGAATAGAACACCAGCTTTGCTTTTCCAAGTCCCATCCTCAACCCAGCTCAGGGCCTTCCGTTTACAGATGGGGAAACCGAGGCACAGCCAAGCACATTCAATGGCTCAGCAAGGGGCTAAGGGGCGGCGGGGTGTTTCCTTGTCCCTCCCCTTTCCGGACTCCTGGGAGTCGCCCTGGATCTCTGTGGGGATCAGCCTCCGCCCCCACAGCACCCCCTGCCAGCCTCTGTTCCCCCAAACTTCTTTAGTCTCTGTGCTACCTCTAGACCTGACTGCTCTCTTCGTCCATGAGAATTCAAGATTCAGCTCTTCGAGGGGAAGAACATGGCTGATGCCAGCCCCCGCATTGACATCTGTGGTTCAGAGGGCTCGGCCCCAGCTCCAGGGCATACCGTGAATCAGCAGCACGCTTGGCTGGGACTAGGTCCCCTGCCTCTGAGCCCACTGACCCCTCTCCTCCTCACCAAGCCTGGGGTGAGTCATCTGGGGGGGTGGGGAGGAGAGCCTGCCTCCCCAAGGGCGCTGGGGGCAGCTGGCAAAAGCCAGGAGCGAAGAGTGTGCACCAGCCACACGGAGGAGCGCAGGCTGGGCCCGGGAGTTACCAAGCTCAAGTCCTGGCCTGTCCCCTGGGCTGGGAACCCTGCTCCCCTCGTCTGGGAATTGAGGGGGTGGGGAGAGAACGCCAGCAGCAGGGGCTCCAGGCTCCAGTCCTCACTGCTCTGAGTGTCCACTCCCACCTGCTCCCCACCTCAGACTCCAGGACTCTACCGGGCGGGGCAGACCCTCGTGAGGGTGGGCCGGATGGGCAGCTTCCTTCTGTCCAGCTGAGCTGGGACCGGCACCCGTAAGCTTGTTGAGATAGATGAGAAGTCAGCAGCGCAGCTGGGGGACAGAAGGGAGGCGGATGCGGGCAGGGGGCAGGCACACAGCTCAGATGAAGAGACCTGCTGACCCAGAGGGAACGAGGGGCCCAAGTACAACAGAATGGTGGAGAGGACACACCCCAGATGGAGGGAGAAGGGAAACAAGAAACAGGCAGGGAGGGGGAGGGGGGGAAGAAACTGGAGGAGGAAGAGATAAAAGATAGAGGTGGAGGAAAACAGGAAGCCAGAAGAATGAGGCTTCTCAGCCTGGACAGGCCAGGAGGCCAGGAGAGGGCAGGAGGCAGAATTAGGTGAAACAGGGGAGAAACAGGGGCGCCTGGGTGGCTCAGGAGGTTGAGCATCTGACTCTTTGATTTCGGCTCAGGTCATGATCTCACCATCGTGAGATTGAGCCCCCCGTCGGGGTCTGCACTGTCAGCACGGAGCCGGCTCGGGATTGTCTCTTTCCCTCTCTCTCTCTCTCAAAATAAATAAATAAACTTAAAACAAAAAAAAGTTAAGGGGTGCCTGCGTGGCACAGTGGATTAAGAGTCTGATTCTTGATCTTGGCTCAGGTCATTTCATGGTTTGTGAGTTCGAGCCCTGCACTGGGTCTAGGGATTATTTAAAAATAAAATCTTAGGGGCACCTGGGTGGCTCAGTCGGTTGAGCGTCTGACTTCGGCTCAGGTCATGATCTCGCATCGCAGTTCATGGGTTCGAGCCCTGCGTGGGGCTCTGGGCTGACAGCTCAGAGCCTGGAGCCTGCTTCGGATTCTGTGTCTCCCTCTCTCTCTTTCTGCCTCTCCCATGCTTGTGCGCTCTCTCTCTCTCAAAAATAAATAAACATTAAAAAAAAAAAAAAAAGAAAGAAAAAGGAGAGTGACAATAGTAAAGGCTTAATCATAATGGCAGTGGTCCCGGGCCTTTGAGGTCACAACTCCAGGAAGCAGGTACTATGAAGCTTCCGAGCAAGCCAGGCTCGGAAAGGTGGCTTTTTTTCTTGCCCCTCCCCCCCCATCCCCCCTTTGTCAGAGGGGACTGCAAGGTTTAACCCGGGGAAGGGGGATCTGTTCCAGAACCATGTCTCAGAGACAGAAGGGAAAGAGAGGTACGGAAGAGACAGCGAGCGCTGCTGAGCAGAGACAGAGCGAAAAAGGGAGCCTCTGAAAGGGGCAGAAGGAAGCAAACACTGAGATCAGAAGAGACAAAGAAGCAGACGCACGAGCGGAGGGGACAGGGCAGAGCGGCGTGGTGGCCGGGGCGAGAAACGGAGGCGGGAGCCGGGAGAAATGACACACGGAGGTCCAGCGGCTGCTGTGGAGCTTGGTGAATCTTTATTAAGCTGGGGCCTTCCAGGAGGGCGGCAGGGACAGGGCCTCCTGTAGTCGGGATGGGGGGGGGGGGCGCGGGGCAGGGGCGCGGGGGCAGGAGTGGCGCCCTCACTGTTTCTCCACGGGCGCCGTGGTGGGGCTGGTGCCCACGGCCGCCTGCAACTTCTCCACCAGCCCGGCCCACTGGCGCTGCATGTCTTGCACCAAGGGCTCGAACCAGCTCTTGAGGCGGGCCTGGAAGGCCTCGGCCTGCTGGCGCATCTGGTCGGCCTGCTCCTCCATCTTGACCCGCATCTCCTCCACCTGTTCGCGCACCTCGTCCAGCCTCCCGCGCAGCTGCTGGCCCAAGGCCTCGGCCCGCTCCCGCAGCGGCTGCACGGCCACGGCGGCCACGTTGGCGTTGCGCGCGCGCGCCTGCTCCACCAGCGGCCAGAAGCGCTCGCGGATGGAGCTGACGCTGCGCTCGGCGCCCTCGCGCACCCCGGCGCGGTACACGGCCAGGCGCTTGTGCAGGTCCTCGGCGTCGCGGAGCAGCCGCTTGCGCAGCTTGCGCAGGTGCGAGGCGAGGCGCCCCCGCAGCTCCTCGGCGCTCTGGCCCAGCATGGCCTGCACCTCGCTGCGGTACTGCGCCAGGCGGTTGCGCACGTCCTCCATGTCCGAGCCCAGCCGGGCCTGCGCCGCCTGCAGCTCCTTGGCCACGCGGGCCTGTGTCTCCGAGGCCATGGGGCCCAGCTGCTCCTCCAGCTCCTCCCTGTAGGCCTTCACCTCCTTCATAGTCTCCTCCATCAGCACCCTGGGGGGCCGAGAGGGCGGGAGCGTGTGCGTGGGGAGGGAGGAAAACCGAGGTGGGGGGGGGGGGCAAGATGGGGACAGAGACACACAGGAGCGGAGATGGAGAGGGAGGCGGTGCGAGAGACTGAGCTAGCCTGACGGAGGGGCGGCCAGAGGCGGGAGGAGCTGAGAAGGACAGAGAGCCAGAGACCGCCAGGAGCCCCGAGCGGAAAGAGGAAGCGAGATGTGAGCAGGGACGCCGAAGAGTTGGCGACAGGGACACAAAGAGTCCCGGACCGGGGGGAAGGCGGCTTGGGGGTCCAGAAGGAACGGCCCACTAGGAGCGTCAGGGGCACTCACGTCAGTTCCTGGGTGACCTGGGTGTTGAGCACCTCCTCCTGCACCTGGTCAGACAGCGTCTGCACCCAGCGCAGGTAATCCCGGAAGCGGCCCAGCGCCTGCTCCCAGGGCTGGCTGGCCTGCCACGGGGCCTCCGGCTCCAGCTCCCGCTCCAGCTGCGGCTCCGGCTCCACATCGGCCCAACATCCTGCGCAGAGCAAGTTCACGGGCAGTCAGGCGGCTCTGCCCCCTCCAGGCACGCGGCACCTGGTACCCAGTAGGTGCTCCACGAACGCGGGGCTGCTTTACAGGGCACTGGGAGCCGGTGGAAGGATGCCCAGTGCGTTTGACCGGCTGGCAAGCGTACATGTGTCTACGCCTGCTCCACGCGGGGCCGTGTGGTGGTGATGGGGGATAAAACTAGTCACGGCTGACACTAATCTGGTGCTTGCTACCTGACAACAACGCGTTAGGAACTGTTAGAACTCCCATTTTAAGGACGGGGAAACCGAGGCCCAGAGAGAGTAGAACAGGTCCACAGAGCCAGCGGATGTGAGAGGCCTCCCCTCAAGGGGGAGACAGACCCGCAGAAGGAGGGACCCAGGGATGGAAGGAGGGCAAGGTGGGGCGGGGGGGGGGGGGGCACGTGAGGATGGGAGGGGAAGGAGGCGGGGAACCCTGAGCAGGCCCCGCCCCCATACCTGCCAGGAGCGCGACCAGCAGCGCCGCCCACAGAACCTTCATCTTCCAGCCTGCGATTGGTCAGTATGGGTGAGAAATGTCAATCAGCAGCCAGTGGGGACCCCTCCCACCCAGAGCCCCGCCCCACCCGTTCCGGGCCTTCCAAGTCTCGCCGTCGCCCCGCCCCGTATCTGCATCAGCCTAATCCGACCACAAACATTACCAAGCGGCCCCTCCATTGTCTATTTGGCTCCCTCATTGTCTCCTCCTATCTCCCCGTCCCCAGGTCGGCCTCTGCCGCCCAAATTCCATCCCTCTCTCCCGGGGTTCAAATTCCAGTCACCCTGCCCCGAGTTCCACGTGAGCCCCAACTCTGGTTTGTAAGTTCCAACTTCGCATTCCTCGTCCTGCCTTCACATTCTAAGCCCCAACTTCACATCTAAACGTCATTTCCCACCTATTAGCTAATTTAATGCTCACTTGAAAGTCCTCCGATGAGCGCTCTAGCTACCTGACCGCCACCCCTGCCTCCCGTCCCGCCCTCACCCCCACCCCTGCTCCTCCAACTAATGGAGATCTGAGGCGGCACCGAGTAGGTGCTCAACAGATGACAGTGACAATTCGTGGGCTCCTGATATGTCTCATCTGGGTCTTCCTACAGGTCCAGGTTCCCCCCCCCCCCCCCCCACCTTCCAGCCAAGACGGAATGCCCCTGGGGCCCGCTCCTTCCCTCGATCCGTCCCCTGCTTCGGTCCTGACCCTGGCGTAGGACAGTCACCTAGCCCCCGCCCATCCCTCACAGAAGCCTTAGGCTGGTCCCTCAACTGTTTCTCACCGGCTCCTGGGGAACCTCCTCCTTTGCCTCCGCTGGGGCTGACTAGGACTCAGGGATCCCAGACTCGTCCAATTATAAGGCTCCCCCTGCCCCGCCCACTCCTCCAGGGCCAGGGCGGCTGGGCCAGCCCCCAGTCACGAGGTGGGCTGTTCCCCCCCCCCCCCTTCACACAGCCGGCAGGGGGAAGGAGGTGGGGGTTGGAGGCTCTGTGACGCCCAGCCCCCGAGAAGCGAGGTGACATCTTACCCAGTAACTCAGGCACCCTCCTCCATTCTGGGGGGCTAGGCACGAAAGGGGAAAGAGCAGCATCTTCCCGGAGCACCCACCCCCTGCCCTTGTCTCTTTCCGTGGATGGATGAATAACATTTGGGGAGGGGGCTCGGGGCCGAAATCCTGGGTCAGGGAAAAGACTGGGGGCTTGGATTCCTGGGCTCTGAGGGGCGGGGGCTGGACCGAGATGGGATGAGAGGGGTGGGGTAGGGTAATGCATCTGCTAAAGGCCTAGGCTCTTAGAGGGGAAACCCGGGTTTTAATCTTAGCTCCTTCTTTGTGATCTGGGGCACAGATGGGCACTTCTCTGAGCCCCCTTCTCCGTGTCATATCCAGCCCTTCTCCCTGACGCGAACTTCGCAGATCCCAGGAGCGCCTACACCCGCTCTACTCGCTCCTGGAAGAATTTGTGCTGCCGGTTAGGACCGCAGACTCTGGAACTAAAAGGCCCGGGCTTCAACCCGCGCTCAGCTGCCAGCTCTCTGACCTTGGCCCAATGATCTAGCCTCTCTGAACATCCTACTTCTTGGTCCACAAAGCCAGGGGAAATAGTTGCACCCACGCCGTCATTTGTTGATGCAACAAGCCACGGCATGCGTGAAATACGGAGAGTTCCTGGTACACAGCAGGGCTCGTCGCGGTGACCCACAGCGAGCTCGGTCACCTTCCCAGCAGCCTGTCCTTGAATCCTGTTTCACAGAGAACCCCAAGCTGAGTGGACGTGGATGAAGCCACACGGTAAAGGGGCTGGATTTCCCTCCCGCTCCCTGGAGGGTGTGTGGAACACGGGGTTCTAGCAGGTCAGGGGAGGCCAAAAGCCTGGTCCCAGGAAGGTGACCCCAGTGCCAGCCGGGCTCAGGCCTGTTTGCTTTGGCCTCAGAAGGCGCCGGCAGGGAACTAGTGGGTGGCTTCTCTGGGTAACGAGGGGTCATCTCTGCTCAACCGTCTCCCTCCCCAAAGCCCGTGTGTAGTGTGGCGGGTTTCAGTTCCCGTCTGGAGAGGTGTGGGGTGGGAGCTTACTGGAGACCTGGGTAATTAAACGGACACCTCACCTCCTCCCCACCTATGCTGGAGACCTGGAGACGACTCTGCCCAGGCCAGAGCCAGACTCCGGCCTCTCTCCCGAGGCCCAGAAGCCCTTCATCCCCTCAGGCACGGCTGATTGCTTCTCAAGTCTCTCGAGGTGCTGGAATCCTGGCGTGGCTTCTGAAAGCGCGGACCTTCCGACCATCCTCTGCCCCTTTTGGAAGCCGAAGGGCCCGCGGAGTCCCAGCCTGTGCCCCAATCCCTGCACGGACACATCGTCCCTGTGGCTTCAGCTGGCAGGCACGGTCTTCTGTGGCCACTCCGGCCAGGCCAAGCCGGGGTGAGTGACCACAAGAGCGAGCCCTCCCGGGGAGGGAAGGCCTGTGATGTGCCGGCAGAAGTCACACAAGTCACGGGGAGGATGTGTGATCTCAGGCCAGGAGGGGGCTCCCTCGCGGTCCGCTGGCTTCCAGCCTCCGCCCCCGCGGCGCCCCCTGCTGGCCACTGTAAGGTCCGTCTGGGCGGACCGGGCAAGAGGGGCTACACGGAGGAAAACAGAGGCCTCCTATTCCACTTTTTTTCATGTATATTTTTTGTTGGCTTTTTTTTTTTTTTTTCTGTAAAATGTCCCGGTTCTTCCATAACTTATAAACATGATTTATACTGAGGGATGGGTGGGGAAGTGGGCGGGGGCAGACTGACAGGGGATGGGGAAGCTCCTCTTCTCGCTGCCCCCTCAGGGCCGGGCCCAGGGCCCTTCGGGGGACTGGGACGCCCCAACACCTCCCTGAGGTTGTCTGGCCACCTCTGCCCCTGGTGCTCAGAATCTGGCGTGCCCCTCGATTCTGGAATCCCTCCCGGGACTCCAGGCCCATGGGCACCCTGCCTCTGGTGCTCCGAATCCTGAAGCGCCCGTGGTTCTAGAATCCCCCCTCAGCTGCTGGGGTGATGGGTCCCCTCCTTTCCGCTGCCCCCCTGGCCCCCTAGGAGGGAGGGAAGGGAGGGGGAGGAGGGCTCAGGTCTCCCCTCCGTGGCAGGGGGAGGGGGAGGTGGGATCTGAAGGAGGAAGGGTGGAAGGCGCGGGGGCCAGCAGGGGCTCAGCCGATGGTGAGGCCAAAGCCGCACTGGAACTTGTTCTTTCGGTGATTCAGGAAGGCCCCGAGGGCCAACGTCAGGGGCAGGGGCGGGAGCTTCTTCTCCAGTGTGGCGCCCACAATCCAGTTGCTGTCCATGGAGCCTGCAAGTAGACGGCTGGGTTGAGAGCCAACTTCCCATCCTGTCCCCAAGGAGTCGCGCTCCAGGCCACCTCAGATACCACCAGCCGGACTGCTGGCTTCTAGATCTCTGCCCACACTGTTCCCACCACCCGGAGACCTCTTCTCGAACCCCAAGTTCTCCAAGCCCAGGAACGATTGGCTTAGTCGTCCTCTCCCACGCTCCCCCCGCCACTCCGGGCAGCCCTCTGCCCCACCCCCAACCGTGAGCCTTGGGAGGACGGTGCCTGGCCACCGCTCTGTCCCCAGCACCCTGGCACAAAGGCTGGCCTCAGAGCAGGTGCTCACATCTGCTGAACGAGAGACTGAGCCCTACGCGTGTGCAAGCCCGTGGGGCCATCCCCACACCGTGCGAAGGGCCAGTCGCTCATCTCACAGGAGCGGAGGGCAGCGCAGTGGGAACGCAAGCCCGGCCTCGGAGAGCAGGCTGGCTGCAGAGAGAGGGGTCAAGGGGCAGGCACAGAAGGTAGGCTTCAGAGGCAAATAAACCCCTGGGCCTCGGAAAAGCCCTGCCCGGGGCTGAAGGAAGCGGCTTTGCGGGGTGGTCTTCACATACCGCCAACCTGAGAACCACTGAGGTCCGAGGGGAAAGACTTAAGACTTAGCGTCAGGACCAGAGTCAGCCTGGGAGGAGGTTCTGGACGGGGCTGTAACCGTGCACCTGAGGGAACCTGTCCCCACTCACGTCAGAGGAGCGGGGTGGCCCCGATGCACTCCGAGTCGCCTCCCGCTTGTGAGAAAACAGAAGAGGACCAGGAGTGCCAGGCTCAGGTCTCCACCAGCTTAACAAGAGTCTCCAGGGAATTTGGAGGCCCCCTCCCCCGCCCCCTCCCCAAAGTGCCAGCACGCTGCCCTCCACCAACTCTTTTGGCCTACACACCCGCCCCGGGCCCAGTCACCGGTCACCTGTTTTCCAAGTACGGAAACTGAGGCCTGTACCTTTGAAGAGGAGGTTGGCCTTGGGCAGGTCCAGCTGGTACCCGAAGGAGACACTGGTGTCCTGCATCCTTGTGCTGGCCTCGAACTCCACGCCCACCTGCAGCTGGAGGGGCCAGGGCAACACGCAGACAGTCAGCCTCCCGGGCCAGATGCCCGGGCACACGGGCCCCTGGCAGCCCGCGCCTGCAAAGTGCACCCTCGCAGCCGGGCCCTGGACCAGCTCACCTGGTCGCTGGCTTTGTGGTAGTATGTCGCGTGCATGCCTGCCTGGCCCAACGTCACTGTCGCCAACCAGTTGTTCACTGTAAGACAGCAGGGTGGAGGGTGGGGCAGACCACCAAGGGGGCTTGGAAGGCAGGCCCGTCTCCTCTCTCCTCCCTCAGACCCCGGCCCCGACCCCTGCCCTCAGGCCCCAGGCTCACGTGTGTATTTCCCAGCTAGAGACATGACCGTGCCTTCCTCCCCGGGCCGCCGGTGGTACACCAGCTCTCCACCCAGGGCCAGACACGGCGTGATGCTCTGCAGGTAGTGGGCCACGAGGATACCTGCGGGTGAGATGGGGGAGGGGTCACCTGGGCTTGGTGGTCAGCTTCCGCCCAGCCAAGGTGCCAGGCCGGACTCCCACTCCAGGGAGCTTTCCAGGTTCGCCCCTGCTGGAGGCACAGGGCCTGCCCTCAGGCCTCCCGCGCCCCATGGGACCTCATCAGGTCTGTATCGCCCCACGAGGCTGGCGTTCACCTGCCACTCTATTTACAGAGGAGTCCACGGAGGCTAAGGAAGTATGTCACTGATCCGCGGTCACAAGGTATGTGAGGGGCAGAATCTGGGCTCCTCTACCTCCCAGGCCTGCGTCCTGAACCACTATGCTGCTGGGAGAGGCAGGAGGGTAGGGCTGGTAAGAGCACACCTCTGGGGGCCAGACAGCCTGGGTTCAAATCCCAGCCCCACCACCCGCTGGCAGAGTTAATGGCGGGCCACTGGCATCACCTCTCTGCGAACGGGACTGTCTCTCGAGATTATGCTGTGGCCTAGAGGAGCGAATGAGGCGCAGGGTAGCGTGACCAGTGCTTGGTGATGGCTGGGACTGGCCACGGTGAGCTTTACGACTGGTTTCCTCTGCTCCCTGGCTGTAGGGACAGCCCTGAGACCCCTATTGAGCGCTGGCCAGGAGGCGACCGCCCCCTGGTGGGCGGAAATTCTCGAAGCCGGAGGACTGGAGCCTGGGAGAGTAGACACGGCAAACCAGGTAAACAGAAGAAGCAGGGGGAGGGCCGGTGACACAGAAAACAGGGCACGTACACGGACTACACGGACATACATGGAGTCGGAGACATGGAAACGGGGTCAGAAAGGGAGGGAGGGAGAGGGAATGGAAGATTCCCTGGGGGGGAGAATGAGCAGACACAGACAGGCTGAGAGGATGGCCCAGTGAGGAAGAGGACGGACAAAAGGGGAAGGCCGGACGCAGAGGGACACGGGGAGAGCAGAGAGCAGAGTGAGGGGCAGGAGGCACAGAGAGGCTTCCCAGACCAAGAAAACCACCGGGTCCAGGGAGGCTGGCGGTTCATGGCCACGGCTCTGGGGCTGTGTCTTCTGGGGTCCAGGGTGGGCCGAGCTGGCCCCCTATGGGCTTTTGCGAGCCTCAGTGTGCCTTCCTTCCCCCCCAGAGCAGGAGACTTGGGGCACCCCTCCAGCCAGGCTTGTCCCCCCATTCAAGGAGGGGCAAACTATGGCCCAGAGGGGAAAAGCAACAGTCTGTGGTCGCAGAGAGATTGGCACTTAAACTCAAGGGTCTCTGGCCTCTCAGCTCTGGCACCTACTGAGACTCGGGGCTGGGGGACCCCCAACATCCCCTCGATCTCCCTGCCCACCCGCCCCCTGCTCTGCTGGTCCCGGTCTCGCCCTCTCCAAGCAACTGCATGGGCAGCACAGAGGGACCTTGTTCACGCACACACCTAAACCTGTTCTCCCCCTTGCTCAGAACTTGCCATGGCTCCCCAGTGCCCAGGAGAGCAGGCTGCAGGGCCCTGCATGGCTGAGCCCCAGCTTCAAAATCGGGCCCCTTCCTCTTCCCGTGACACAGTCAGCTACGCCCCTCTAGCAAATGAATACGTAGAGCTCACTCTTTCCTCAGGACCACGCACACGCTGTCCTTCCTGCCCGTACTGCCCCTGATGAGTCTGGCCGACTACATACTCGCACCTAAGTGTTTCCTGGAGCAGGTTACTTCTCTCAAGCACACTCCCTGATCAGAGGCACGGTCACCAGAGGACCATGGCAGTCGCCCTGTCCTGGCCTCCCTGCTTTCACCTTGGCCCACGCCTGCAGTTGGCAGGTATACGCTGAGAACTATGGTCAGAACACGGTCTCCACTGCTCGTCTCGCTCCAACGGATCCTGGCTAGTTTCCGTACTTCGCCCCATTCTCCCTGCTCCCCAAGCACATTCCCTGGGCCGCTTCGTCCCGGGGCTGCCCGGCTTGCAGATCTTCACCGGCTTCACCCCTTCCCCCATCTCTGTCTCCCAAACTCAGCCTGTGCCTCCCGCTTGCATCCAGACCCAGTTCCCCTAAGGCACCGGGTGCCCCGAGGCAGGGGCTTCGCCAGAATGAGTGGTTCTCAACCAGGGGCCATTCTGCAGTGTCTGGAGTGGCCGGGAAGGGTCTTGGAAGTCCAAAACCCCATGAGAAGGAAAGAAACTGAGTTAGACCTGTGAGCAAAGAGGTGGCCTTGGCCAATGGGCAGAGCCAGGCCAACCTGGGCAAGAGTCAGGTCTCCAGTTTTGCCTCCCCAACCTGCTGGGCAGGGAGCCAGGGACAGATGGGGCAGGAGGAAGGCTTGGGCTGACTCCCCCCGCCCCCGCCTTTCCCCTGCTTGCCTGGGACCCACGCACACCAGGAGTCCTTGGCGAAGTCCCCCATGGGGCAGGAAGGGCAGACACCCCAGAGCAGATGGGCAGGTAAGGGTAGTACCCGGAAGGAACGCAGTTCTCGGCCCCAGCCAGTCTGCTCCCCACACTCTGTGCTGCGTAGGCCTCAGAAGCAGTGCCCTCCTCACCCTCCTTTGACTAAACACCATTTTAAAGAAGCTGCTCCGGTCACTTTAGGTGAAACGGAGTGTGTATGTGTACAGGGGGGAGTGGTAGTCACAAGCTTTCGTGGCAACCTGAACTTTTTCCGTGTTGAGTTTTTCCCAACAGTAATGAAGTCACTGTGTGATTATTTGTTTTAAAAAGCAAATGTCGGGGTGCCCGGGTGGCTCAGTCGGTTAAGCACCGGACTTTGGCTCAGGTCATGACCTTAGTTTGTGAGTTCGAGCCCCGCATCGGGCTCTGCGCTGACAGCTCAGAGCCTGGAGCCTGCCTCGGATTCTGTGTCCCCCGCCCCTGCTTGCACTCTCTCAAAAATAAACATAAAAAAAATAAATAAATAAAAAGCAGATGTCTCCTGCACTGGGCTGGGAGCCCTGTGAGGGCAGGAAGGGGCCGTCTCAGGCACTGCTGGGTCCCGGCACCGCCCTGCCTGGGGCCGGGCACATGACAGGTTCTCAGGAGAAGGCAAAGGCTCCAGAGAACGAGTTGAGGCCACGCAGAGGGAACCGAGAAAGAACACGGGCCCTTGAGACAGGCCACGATTCACATTCCAGCTTCTCTGTGGGATCCCTGGGCCTCACTTCCCTCACCTGTGACATGGGGGCCATGAAAACAGGGACAGCCCCTGCCGGTGGCGGGACAACGTGGAGACCCCACACAGGGAGAAGCCTCGCTGCGCAGCTGGCCCCACGCTCAGGGCTGAAGACGGGCTCCCCCCGCCAAATCCTTCACCGAGACGCGGTCGCTGTTTTTGTGCCCTTGTGACGGGAGGCTCCATGGGGTTGGAGCCACCGGGGGCCTGAGGCCGAGCCGTCCGTGGAAGTTACTCGCGTGCTCAGCGCTCATCTGGGCCAGCAGTGTTCGTGTCTCAGGGAACGGAAAGACCCCTGGGAGAACTCAGGGGCGGACGGGTCACTGCTGGCCTTGGGCTCCGGGGCAGAGGGACCCGGACGGAGGCCAGTGTTGGGAGGCACCGGGGGACCGTCCAGAGAGCGTATGCAAGGGTGGGGGCAGGGGGGGGTACTCAGTGCCAGAGACACAGAGCATGGATTCACGAGTCTGACCCGCTGTGCGTCCTGGGGAAAGCGCTTGCCCTCTCTGGGGCTCGGGACGATGAGCAAGCTGGCAGCGCCCACCTGGCTCTCGGGGACCCAGCGAATGGCGGCGGGACGGACACACGTGCAGGAACCCGCCCCCCCATCCTGCCAGGTGTTCAAACCCGGACCTACAGAGTCACGCCCTCACCCAGCTCCCACTCCCAACCCCCCGGCCAACCCCAGGGGCTCCGCTCTCACAGCCCGTCTGAGCCTGACCTCCACTCACCCCTCCCAACGGCTCCCGCAGCGGAGCCCCCTGTAGTCTGCTCTCCCCGGCGGGGCCCCGGGGCCCGTTAGAAGCTACACCAGCTCCTGTCCCTCTCATGCTGACAATGGCCCCTGACGCAGAGTGAAGGCTCAAGTCCTACAGAGCCTCCTGCGATTTGGCTCCTCGCCCCTCGGGCTTCTAGCTCTCCCTCCTACCCCACCCATTATAAAACCTCCGGCCCCAGGGCCTTTGTGCCTGTCGCCCCCTCAGGCTCAAGACCTCCCTCCCCCCACCCCTCTCTGCCGGGTACCTCCCCTCCCGCCCTTAGTCTTTGTTCAAGTATCACTTACAGAAGGGGGCTTTCTCCGAGGACCCCATTTTCGAAGGCCCTAGTCTTTCCCAGCCCCTATCGCCTGACACGGACACCTTGTCTTTTACGCGATGCTTTGCCAGCATCTGCGTCCTCCGGAACGGAAGCTCCCAGAGGGCAGACTTAACTCTCCTTTGCTCCCTTCTCCTCAGGGCCTGGAATGTGCACGGTACATGCCCAGGCAACACGCATTATGAACGTTGAGAAATCAGACACGCAGAGCCAGGAAAAAGGGGAACCAAGGAGAGACCAGACATACAGACACAGGTCGGTCGGTCCCTGCCCACACCAACCCAAATGGGAACTTTCCTCGGCCGCTTCTGTCTCAAGACAGCCGGCCCCCCGCCCCTACAACTGCAAGGGGACTCACCCTCCCCGTTATCTATGCAGCCCAACAATCCAAGCCCGTAAGCAGTCAGAGCAGCTGACGTTTCCCTGGGACCCATTACGTGTCCCACGCCACTTGAAGTTTTTTTTCACATGGATGAACTTAAACGAACTTAACCAGCCTGTGGGGCAGATGAGGAAAAGGAGGCCCACAGAGGTGATGGAACTCGCCTACAACCGCAGCGAAGTCAGTGGCAGAACTGGGGTCTGAACCTGCTCGCTTACGCCCAAATGCTAGACTGCGGGAGGCTTCGAGCTCACGTCTGCCCCTGGCCATTTCCAGACGGTGGGAAAGGATGTCCAGACAAGGGACTGGCCGTGCTGGGAAAGCTGGGACTGAGATCTACCCTCCAAGCCCTGCGTCTCTTACCTGAACCCACCAGGACGTCTGGGTTCCCCAGAGTGACGGCGGCCGTGAAGTCGGAACCCCGGTACTCCCCATCCACCTGCCAGTTCACGAACTTGGACTGCTGGGTCTGTAGGCGGAAGGGACGGTGTAGAGGGCAGCCTGGTGCTCGGGGTGGCCAGGGGAGCGGCTGACCGGTCTCTCACTTACCTGGATGGCCATCTTGGACCTGAGGCCAGGGCCCAGCTGGTGAATGACCTGAGCATTGAGGCTGCCGCTATTGTCCATGTCACCCACCAGCACGGGGAATGCCTGTGGCACAGAGGTCAAGGTTAGAGGTCAGAGGTCTAACACAGAAATACACGAGTGATGAGCCTAGGTGAGAAGCCTAGCATCACAAAAACCCACACTGAAGTCCCCTCCCCCAGGAAGCCCTCCCTGACCGCCTAGGCCGAGTCAGGCTCCCCTCCCCCATTTCAGTCCTGGCTACCCTGGACGGTCTGGGGACAGTCCGAAAGGTCTGTTCCCTTTCTCGACTATGCTGAGAACCCCATGGCTGTGTCAGTCACCGCTCTGTCTCCAAAACTGCCCAGCACAGGGCTGAGCACAAAATGGGGTATGAGGAAGGTTTGTCAAACACGTGAATTTATTGAATGGAAATAGTCGCCATTAGCAGAGACCCGATTCAATCCCCTAGCTCCAGCTGTGTCCTGCCCAGCCTCCTTCCAGGCCCCCCCGTTTTGCCCCCATTCCCTTAGCTTAGCCTCTGCATGGCAGCCTGAAGGGTACTTCTAAAAAAAAAAATTTTTTTTTAACGTTTATTTATTTTTGAGACAGAGAGAGACAGAGCATGAACGGGGGAGGGTCAGAGAGGGGGAGACACAGAATCTGGAACAGGCTCCAGGCTCTGAGCTGTCAGCACAGAGCCCGACGCGGGGCTCGAACTCACTGACCGCGAGATCATGACCTGAGCCGAAGTCGGCCGCTTAACCGACTGAGCCATCCAGGCGCCCCTGAAGGGTACTTCTAAAAGCACAAATTTGACCACCTTCGTCGTTCAGATCTTTCCGTGGCTCTCCACTGCCCCCTAGAGAAAGCCCACATGCCTTGTTTGGCATTCAAAGCCCTGCAGGATCTACAGTGCAGCCCTGCCCTACTCTGGGTCATCACTGCTTGGTGACCCCGGCCCTGACCCAGCACAGGGCTGGGTAGACGACAGGGCTTCAGGATGAAGGAATGACCGGCCATGTTCCAAAGCACCTCGGAAAGCCAATCCCCACCTCCCAACATCCTCCGCTCCCTCAACAGCTCCCGCCTCCTGCGACACTGAGCCTTGGTTAGAAGAAAGACACAATACATTACAGATAAGAGGAACCTCACCTCTGTGGGACTCAGCTGCTTTGTCCCCACGTACGTGACCCCGAAGTGGTAGTTGGACTCCCCGATTGTGCTGAGGGCTACCGTGTGGTTCACCTGGGAGAAGAGGGAGGGCTGTGGAGCTGAGTCTGTGGGCCAATCGCCGATAAACCCAGCTTCAACCTACCCCCAGCAAAGCTCCCTTCCAGGCTAGGATGGGGACGCTTGCCAGTCGGGCTTCCCCACCAGGGAGGAAAAGACACGTGGCTAAGGGTTGGGCAGGGGATGAAGACGGGGAGGTTCGGCCCCACCAGATCACGTACTCAAAGAAACAATAAGTTGGAGATGCGGCTACATACCGGGTACTTTGCTCCTGCCTGGATGTTAAGGGGGGGGAGGGGTACCTCTGGATTCTGGGTCCCTAAACACTTCCACTGGACCCAATGAGCAGTCAGCCTGGCACTGTGTCTCTGAGAGTCTTTTCAGGTACCAAGGAGCCTAGCCCTTCAGGGGGAGTAAGGGGGTTGTATGTGTCGGCGCAGGGAGATGGTTGGGGTGACCGCTGGAGGGAAAGGGCACCAGGAAGGCTCACCTGGAAATGGTTACTCAACCCTTTGTTGACTGTGAGCTTGACACCTTCCATCTGAATGGGAAATAGCTCTGAAGAGGACAAACACTGTCACTCTCCACTCTCCACACACGCACACCCCCACGCAAACACATCTCATCCCTTCCTGCCCTACCATCCCCGCACTCCCTTCTCCAGGGACCCAGAAGCAGAGCACTGCACAAAGTACCCCGACCAGGAAAGAGACCGTCTAAGCTAGTAGATGGGGCCAGGACCAGAGCCTCTGCCTGCATCCAAATCCCAAAGCAACCACCTACTGCCCATTTGATTCAAGACAAGTCGCTTTAACTCTCTATGTCAAACTTGTCACCTATGCCATCTGTAAGCTCACCACGTGGAGACACCGCAAACATTTCGTGGGTTGACATACCCCGAATGCCAAAACAATGCTCAATAAGCCATCACCGCCTTTGCTATCATACTTGTTCCAAGCCGAGATCCAGAAGCCTTGAATTCCACCCCCACCGGACCCTTGCTGACACAGTGACCTTGGGCCTCAGTTTCCTTCCCGATCACACAAGAAGGCTGGCTTGGCTGATCCCTGGGGCTCCTAAGATCCCTAAGGCTTTACTCCACTGCTCTGGCATTCCATCCTGAGGTTCCACCATTTGATTCCCTCGTTCTGTGCTCCAAGTCCAACGTTCCACCTCTCGATCCTAACGTCAACTCCTAACGCTGTTAGTTTCCAATGGTCCATGCCAATTCCCAAGGTCCTCAGAGTGCTCTCCCTCCCCCACTCCCCCGAGATCCGGGCCCTCACACCCCTGCCGAGTCTCTCGCCTCTCACCCTTGCACTTCCGGTGGCACTCTTCGAACGTGCCCGGGTTGGGCAGGCAGCCGCAGGCCCCATCGTCCGCAGTCCCTGCGGCGCTGCCGGCCGCAGCACCGGGGGTCCTTTCCGAACCTCGACCCGCACCAGCCCCAGCGCCCAGACCGCCCCCGAGTGGCGGCAGCGTGAAGCCCGGAGGAGAGGGCGGAGGCGGCGGCAGTCCCACGAGGGCGGGCGCGGGCGGCGGCGGCGGCCCTGCGGGAGGCGAGCTAGCGGCCAAGACGTTCCCCATGGTCGCCTGCAAGGGGAAAGGTCAGAGGGCGAAGGTCAGGGCCCGCGCACTCCAGGTCCAGTCCCAGCCAAACCCGCTGTGCCCCGGGCCCCGGTTCTCACTGGCGGCAGCGCCTGCACCCGGCCTGGGCTCCGCTCCCACCCCGTGCGCCACGCGCAACCGAACCCGCTGCCGCCGCCGCCGCCACCGTCGCCCCGCCCCGCCTAGCCCATTGGTTCAGCATGCCCTGGGATCCGCCTACTAGCCCCAAGGCCTGGCCCTGCAATTGGAGTCATGGCTGGGAGTCCCACCCACCTCTTTGAGACGTCCTTTTCTATTGGTTCCCACTCACAGGCAGGTCAAGGCACACCTCCCCGCCTTTGCCATTGGCTCGCAGTGCTCACATCTATTGGCTCGCAACGCCGCGGGTTCCGGTGTTCGTCCGTCATTGGTCTGCGCTGCGCACTTTGAAACGCCCACTGACTCGTCGCCCCCGCCCCTCTCCAGGGGGCGTCCCTCTTTCGACTCCGCCCCGCGGCGAAGTTGCCATTGTAATTGGTCTGCTTTGGCCCTTGAAGCATTCTGATTGGCTCCGCGGGTACAGGAGGCCGACCCTGGTGACGTATCCGGCCTGGTACGGTCATTGGCTAACGTGCCAGGGTCGAGGGACGCGGGTAAAGGTGGGTTGCGCGGCAGAAGCTGCTAGGCAGCAAGGTCAGGCCTCTCGTCCCACCAGGCACCGCGGCGGACGGGCAGCCCCTTGGTCCAGAGTCGGCGGCCAAAAACCGGAAGTGCTGACCCTTCCCACAGTGCCTCGGGAGAACTCTAACCGGTTTATGTGAACCCTGTCCTGCTTCTTCTTACCCACAATGCCCCTTACCTGTTCAACGCGAGACAGTTGCCGTAGACCCACCCCTTTCGTTACCCATCGTCCCTTCTGTTCCCCGCCCCCATTTGCGTCACTGCGGCTTCTATCTTTGGCCCATTCATTCCCGTCCTATTACCCAGCATGCCTCTGTCCCATTCATTTCAGCCTCATTTCTTCAACTACCTATAGCTCGTTTCTGCCTGTTCACTTCCATCATCCTAGCGCGTCTTTAATTAGCCATGATGTTTTGGGTCCATTACCCATCATGCCTGCCGGCCCTGTTTCTCTATTATTCCTCTGCCTCTGGCCCATTCATTCAGTTCTATTAACCATAATGCCCTGAGCTCCTATGCATTATTCGTAATTTTGCCTTTGGCCTAGTCTTACTTGCCATTTATCCTTTAAACCTGAGTCCCTCAAACTGAATTACTGCCATTTCTATCTTTGTTCCGTTTATTCCTGTCCATTACCCATAGATTGTCGTTCCCTGTCATTAACCACCGTTCCCTGGACTCCTCCCCCTTTCCTTCCATTATCCACCATTATGTTTTTGGCTTACGCGTTTTTGCTCATTATCCGCTCACTTAATTTTTTTTTTTTAGATATCTTTGGCCCTTTTATTTTTTTGCCTGTAACCCATCTTGACGTCTATCCTACGAGCTCTAGGCGCCCTCTTCATTTCCCATCATGTCCCACTCCCATCCCCTTCACATCCCGCAGAAAACACAAGTTGACACCCGGTCAAAGTATAAACTCAGATTTTGTAGGAAATGCTGTATTACAAAACTGTATTATATCCCCACCCACCCCCTCCAACCCCCACCCCCTGCCAGGAGACGTTTGGGTTCCATCCCCACTGGGCAGGAGTAAAAGGACTCAGTAGTCTTCAGCGTAACAGCAAATTCTTCTCCTAAGGCTGGGACTGGCAAGGCACACAGCATGAGGCTTACCTCATCCTAACCCCGGGCTGGGGCTTAATTCCCTCCGGACAGGAATTGGGGTAGTGGGGGCTCAGGGAAGGGTCTGGACCCCTGAGACTCCTGCCTGCAGGAGGGAGATGAGCAAGTTCCGCTTTGGGCTGGGGAATCCCCTCCCTCTTGCCTTTGGGGAACAGACAGGGTGGGGAGGGGGAGAGTGGGGCTCTGCTGCCTGGAGGGCTCAGGTCTGAGCAGCAGGGTGCCCCCACCAACTACCCCAGGAGAGCTATTGGGAGTTTACTCCCTGAGGACACATCAGAGGTCTGGGGTTCTTCTTTGGGGTTTTGAGGGAGTCTGGAGATGATGGGATGTGAGAGGTATGATCTAAAGTCACAGCCTCAGGAGCCCTCAGGTCAGAGGCTGTGCAGGAATGTGCTTCCCCACCCCCACCTGAGGTAAGGTTGCCAGGTTTCTGTTGTCATGACTGGTTTCTCTGGGTCAGAGATCATGGATTAGAGGTCATCGTGGAGCCACCGAAGTAGAAGTCACAGATGAGATGCATTTTTGTGTGTTAACTGACAGTGGCCTGGCCTGGCAGAAAGTTGAGGGATCAAAAAGTGAGAGGCAAGAGGCCAGGGCCACGGCAGCTCACACATACATGGCTCGGGACATGACAAAGCCTTTGCTCCGGTAGGAATCAGCGGGGCTAGAGTAGGACAGGGCATCATAGATGGGGTTGATCTTGTCCATATAGTCTTCCTCCTCTTCCTTCTCCTCCTCCTCTAAGTCCAGGGAAACCCTCTCCACAGCAGGTGGCCCTGGAGGCACCAAGATGGGTGACCCCAGGCCTGTAGCCCCCAGGAGCAGGGGCCCTGACCTCTCTTCCAAGGTGGGCAGCTCATGATATCGAGGCATATCCTGGGGGCAGGGAGGGAAAAAGCCCAAGGTCATCTCCTGAGCACACAGAATCCCAACCCGCCCCTTGACCCCCAAATCTCGACCATCTCCTTATGCCAACCAGACCTGACCTAACCCCTTGCGGCCTGGGCTGAAGTTGCTCTGGGGCAATCATACGGCTTATCCAGAACTCAAAGCCCAGATCCCAACGCTCCTGGGCCTCTCCTTTGTCTTTTGATCCCTGACCACAAGTCTTTCTCCACGAACCTTTGACTTTAATCTTATCCTCAGCTACTTAACCTTAAGGCCGAAACAGCTCCTTGAACCTCAGTTTGTCTCAACTTTGATAGGACCCCTGACATCCAGCAGACCGCTTTCACTGACTGAGTGACCTTGAGCTCTAACCTCACGTTCTTGTGCTTTTTTCAACCAAGATCTCCCCCACTGAATCCTAAACACATCTCGATTCTCTAAGCTCTGACCAGAGACAGGGCCCTGACCTTGAATTGTGACCTTTAATGTCAGGAGCTGACCCCGGCCCTAAACCCACCCCTGACCTGCCCTGAGCTCCTACCTGCTCAGCACATGAGACGCCAGCATCAAAGTAGGGAGTCTTGAGCGGGCTGTGCTCCGAGGCCCCAAGAGTGAAGAGCTGGGAGGGCTGCAGGGAAGGAAGAGGGGCGGGTCAGGACAACCCCCGCACGGCTGGCCTCTCCCCACCAGCTCCCCCTCCTAGCCCCCGCCTCAGTGGGGAAAGGTGGGTGTGGGTGTGGGCGCAGCCGGGTACCGGGGGAAATGCTCACCATCTCTGGCTCCTCGCGCTTCGCCTTGGGGGTTGGTGGCTTGTACGAGGGAGGCCCCTCCAGACTGTGGGGTAGGAGGTAGGTCAAGGTGGAGGCTCAGACGGGAAGAGCCCTCCTATCCCAGGTCACCGCACCTGCTCTCCCCTCTGCCTGATCTCCCTTTCCACCGCCCGCGTGCCCCCTTACCCAGCTAATGCCTAATCATCCCCATCCATTTCTCTTCTTCCAGGAAGCCTCCCTGATTCTCCAGGAGGGTCAGGAATTCTGGACATACGGTTACATCTAGCTTTTCTTCCCTCTCAGAGCATTTACTGAGTTTGTGTTTGAAATATTATTTCTGATATCGTCCAATAACCGTATCCCACCGTGAAGCAATGTGAAGGAAAAAATGAAATCTGTGTCTTCAACAGTGCTCTCAGAACTCGCCATGAGGAAGTCAGGAAGTATTTGTTAATGGAATGAATGAATAAACGAAATGCTTTCCTGGCCTCCAACCTACGATACATTTCCCTCATCATACATACCCACAGACCAGAGCATCCTGCATGCATAATGAGTGCCTACTGTGCCTTCAATCCCCACCTCGGATGTTGCCTCCCCCAGGAAGCCCTCCCTGACCCTCCACGCTGGGTCAGGGGCCCCCTCTGGCCTCTCACAGCTCTCTCAGCTTTTCTAGCCCATCGCCGGCCATGCTGGACTGCCACTCGCTAGGGATGGGTCTGTTTCCTCCAGACTGTGAGCCCCAGGAGGGCAGGGCCATCTCAAGCACCACTGGGTCTCAGCACTGGGTTGGACAAAGGAGATCGACGGCAAGTTGTTGGTTTGAACTGACTAGATGATTAAGGCAGTGGTTCAGAAATCTTCTTGTGCATCAGAATAACTCAGGGAACTTGTTATAAATACAGATTCCGAGCCCTTCCTGTAAAAGTTCTGATGTAGTAGGTTTGGTATAAGCTCGGGAATCTACATTGTTAACAAGTGTTCCACGCCTGCCGTGCGCGCGCGCGCGCGCACACACACACACACACACACACACACTGAATAGTGTTACTTCAGAACCATTTTGCCCCCCAAATGCTTACTTGCTGGGCGAATTTCAGCAAGTGATCTCAGCCCCCTCTGAACCTGTTTCCTTTCTGATAAAATGGGTACCACTGGCTCCCTGTGAGAATTTATGTTTCCATGATGTATTTATGTGAGTGAACACTTTAAAAATGTTTGTCTCACTTTCTGAACGCTTGTTGAGTCAACGAATGGATGTGAGGCTTCATCAAGGTCACACATGTAAAAATGCATCTCGCCAAGCCTGGCACATAACAAATGTTCTACACAGAGACGTGTAGCTGGTTCCCTCCTGGCCCCCCTATCCTGGCTCCTTCTTTCTCATATTAAGAGATTTTAGTTGGGGGTGCCTGGGTGGCTCAGTTGGTTAAGCATCGGACTCTTTTGTTTGTTTGTTTGTTTTTTGCATCTGTAAAAGGCATTTATTCCGAGAATCTAAAATTTGGACAAAGGATATGGAACAGCATCGGACTCTTAATTTCAGCTCCGATCATGATCTCACGGGTTGTGAGTTCAGGCCCTACATTGGGCTCTGCACTGATGGTGCAGAGCCTGCTTGGGATTCTCTGTCTCCCTCTCTCTCTGCCCCTCTCCTGCTCTCTCTCTCTCTCTCTCTCAAAATAAAGAAATAAACATAAAAAAGAGAGAAAGAGAGCTTTTAGCTGGACATATGATCACCCAGAATAAAGACTACATTTCCCAGCGTCCCTTGTGGCCGGTGCACCATGTGACTAGATTTTGGCCAATGGGAAGTGAGGGGGAATGACGGGTTCCCTTATAGGGCAGCTCACTGCCTTCTGTTTATCTTTCCCCCTGGCAGGAATGCCTGTTTTGAGGCCAGGATGGCCGTATCTGGTTGTCCAGTATGTAGACGGTGATAGAGCGGGGAGCTATCATGGAACGGGAGGGAAGGGAAGGCTGAGTAATAAGGTAGCAGGAGCCTGGGCTCTGATGGCTTCACGGAGCATAGCTGTCATTCCCGTGCTTTGTGGGAGACAGAAATAAGGCCTCCCTCCCATTTAAGTCACAGTTAGTTTGGGTGGCTCTGTCTCCCACGGCCATCACAGATGTTTCCCCTCCCACCCCCTTGGACTCCCCAATTCTGGGACCCCTCCTCCACCCGCTTCTCGGGGCCCGTCACTCACTCATCATCCTCCTCTGCCCCCTGCAGCCTCTGCTCTTTCCGCTGCTGCCGGCAGATGAGGATGCCTGTGGCGGCCACAGCGGTGGCAATGATGGCAGCGATGATGCCCCCAATGATGCCACCCGTGGCCCCTGCGCCTGCTGTGTTGGGGGTCTCTGCAAGAAGAGGGACAGTGTAAGGGGATCCCCAGGAGAGGAAGCCACAGCTCCTTACTCCCAGGCACCCTCTTCCCTAAGTCATCGCCCACCTGCCCACCTCTTCTCCCAAAGGCAGAGGGCGTTCGTTCCTTTGCCTAGTCCTTACTGAGCATTTGTTGGGTCGCAGTGGTGAACAAAACATACAGAAGTCCCTGCTCCCGTGGGACACACGTTCTAGCCGGGCAGAGAGACCAACAGCGCAGAAACAAATACAATAGCTAATCTGCCAAGCGGCAGTGAGTGATACTGAGTGATACAGGGTGAAAACATAGGGGAAGGTGACAAGGAAGTGACGGGGGGGGGGGCCCAGGGGTCGCCAGAGACAGACCTAATAGGAGGTGACATTTGAGCAAAGACCTGAAGGAGCCTCAGGGGGTGAACCGTGAGGAAATGAGAGCATTGCATTGCAGGCAAAGGAAACAGCCAGTGCAAAAGCCCTGAGGAGGAAGCCTCGTGTTCCTTTTAAGGAACAGCAAGGAGACCGTGCGGCCAGAAAAGAGGGGGAGACAGGGGAGATGAGGGAAGGGAGGTGATGGGGCAGAGCTAAGAGGCGCGGAACCTAGGGGATTCTGGAATCGGGATGGGAACCCTTCACTCATTACAGGGAACGGAGTCATCGAGTCATGGGGGGGGGGGCGGCGAGGATGTAGACAGGAAAAGGAATTGAGAGGAGCTGTGGCCCCCTGGGCTTCTCGATTGTAGCACTTCTCACCCCCTGATGTCACCTGTTTACTTGCCAATTTCCACACTGCACTGTGAGCTCCAAGGGGCAGGCTCTGGCACACAGCTGGCGTTTGCCAGATGTAGGAGGAGGGGCCCGTGTGCCAGGTCGGCAAAACTCCCGCCCCTGCCTGCTGGCGCTAGCCTCCCATGTTGGGGAGGAGGGGGCGGGGTGCAGAGTGGGTGACAGGACATAAACAACCAGAGGAAACCACGCACACACAAGAGCCCCACCCTCTGTGATCCCCATTGCACAGATGCGGAGATCAAGTTGCCCGGAGGAATAATGGCTGGGTCCCCGGTTTCCACCACTCCCTGCACCCCAGCCTGGCATCCTCCGGAGGGCTTCAGGGCTGGGGGATCGGGGGGACAACAGTAATCGCCGCTCGCTCAAGCCACACATAGCCATCCTAAGAGTGCTGGGATTCCTGGGTTTTTTGTTTTGTTTTGTTTTGTTTTGTTTTTGACTGCACGCCCAGGGGGAGGGGGCTGTCTGAGTCACCTCTGTGTCCCCGGCAGGATAAGTGGAAGTCAATACTGGTGGGAAATGAACTCCCCGAGCCCCACTTAGCTGCTCAGTGCCGGTTGTTCCTGGCACAGGCTTATTACACCCTGCCCCACGACAGCTGCGGGGGCCCCCAGAGCTCTACCTGAGTCTCAGAGGGATGGCCAGGGGCCACTGGGAGAGCAGAGGTGACTGGGACAGGACCCTGTCTCCCCCGCCCCCCCCCCATTCCCCAGCCTGGGTTTGGGGGCTTTTCTAGCTGGGGGTGGGGGGAGGGGAAAGAGGGATACAGACCTGCAGACCCTCCCCTGAATCACCAAAAAGCCCCTTGGGCCCAGGGCAAGGAAAGAGGAAGGAGGCTGAAAAAGGCCCGGGTGTCATCGGTGTCAAGGTGGGGTTTTCCTGGTTCCTTAGTCCCCCAGCACCTGCCCAGGATCCTCAGGGCCCAGAGAACACAGCGGGCAGTGCTCCCTCCCAAGATCCTCAACAACCTCAAGGTCAGGTTTGAGCTTTGAGCCCCTCCCGCCGCCCCCCCCCCCCCACCAGCAGCCAAGGAGTCCAAGTTCCCAGTCCTGTTCTGGGGAGCTCAGGGTTCTCACCAGTCTGGCTAATCCACCCGAAAGGCACCCGCAAGTCCTGGGACCGCCCCCCCCCCCCCCAAGTCCAACCTTCCCAGCTTCTAAGCCCAGAACCCAGCAACCGGCTCCCCCGGTTATACTGGCCTCAGGGGTCTCAGGCATCCGGTGCGTCATTGATGGATCCAAAGAGTCAGAACACAGCCCCTCCCCCATCCCGCCCCCGGGACCTAGCAGTCCCTGTCCCACCCCTCAGGGAGGGGGTCTGATGTATTACAAGACACCCCCGCTGTTTTCCTCCAAGGCGTTTATTAACTCCTGAGTGTCGCGGGGCAGGGTGGGGCAGGCCAGAGCCAAAAACAAGTCTCTGGGGGTGGGGGTGGGGGGTTCCTCTCTGGTCCCCACTACTGAGCTCCGCAGGGGCCTCTCCTTCCCCACGCAGCCCTGGCGACAGAAGTCCAGTGTGTGATTCCTGCTCCCTCCCAATCCCAGGGAAGTGGTGGGAGGGAGCACTCGAGCTCCAGTGTCGTCCAGAAAAACGAGTCCAACCAGTCTGGAACCCTTGGCTGGGGCGGCTGTCTCTGTCTCTGTCTCTGTCTGTCTCAGGGTCACACGTAAATTGCCCGCCGGGAAATGAGGGAGCCGTCCAGCTGGGACTCCATGTCGTCCTCGAGAGACTTGGGTGGAGGCAACATGAGACCTTCCTCTGCCTTCTCCTCCTCTTCCTCCTCGTCCTCCTCATCCTTGCCATCTGGCTTCAGGGGACCAGGGGCGGCTGGTGTCCAGAAGACAGGGCCCCCGTTCCCAAACACCTGAGTTTTTGGATCGTAGGATCCTCCTCCATTGTCGCCTCCTCCTCCTCCTCCTCCTCCTCCTCCTCCAGGGCTCTTCCTCCTCCTCCTCACCCTCAGCAAGATGAAGGCCAAGGACCCCCCAGCCAGAAGCAGCAGCACCAGCAGTGTCCCCCCCACGGCCCCCCACACCACTGGACCCACGTCTCGGGGCGAGGCCCGGGGTGTGTCTGAGGAGAGAGAAGGAGGGGCGAGAGACAGAAAGGGAGACAAGAGGTCAAGAGGACACATCTGGGGGGCGGGGCACAGGACACGACAGGGACAGTGATGGGAAAATCCGGGATGTGATTGGGGTGTGGGCAGAAGGCGGGGGAGGCGGAGGGAAGGGAGACCGCGCTAAGCGGCGGGCACCTTGGACAGAGTGGGGGCGGGGGGTGGCCAACGGGTGGCCAGATGTGGTTCCTTATACCTGCACGGGGTTTTTCAAAACTTAACACTTGCTGGGGGCGCTTGGGTGGCTCAGCCGGTTGAGTTTCCGACTCTTGATTTCGCCCAGGTCGTGATCTCACAGTTCGTGGGTTCGAGCCCCACGTCGGGGCTTGGGGTTCTGTCTCTGCCTCTCTGCCCCTTCAGCAACCCCCACCCTCTCAAAATAAATAAATAAATAAATAAACTGAAAAAAAAAGTTAAACTCGCTAATATTTCAAAACCAGGCTATCTCACCACAAATCCCGATTTCTTGTAGGGAAAAAGAAAATCAAACTGATGGCGACACCAATCTCTCATCTGCCCCTGGTGATGGGCAGTGGCTGAGTGAAGGCTGGCTGCTCGTATCGGAACAGGGTTCCGCATCTGGCCAGCCGGTCACTTGGGAGGACCCCGTAGGTGTCCGAGTTTGTGACCCGCTTGGGACAGGCCGTGGGGTCCTCACAAAGGCTCTGATGTTCGAGTCACAGAATCTTGGGTGGATCCAGCCATCAAGAGGCAGAGCTGATTTGGGTTCGAGACTGTCACAGATTCCAGAGCTCTCTGGGCTGGACAGAAGAGGACGAGAAGGGTGAGGGTTCTCCTGATAGTTCCCTCCCCTTGGAAGGGGCTGGGGGGCACCTGGTCCAGGCGACATGGCCTGCCTCCTGTCTGGCCATGTGTGGAAAATGGAGCCATGAAGCCCCCTGTCCCCATCAGTGGCCCAGCAGCTGGGAGGGGAGGGGTCTGAGGGAGGCGGAGAAGGAAGCCAGGGAGTGCTAAGGGTGGGGGCGGGAGAGATGAGGGAGGGGACCCTGGGCCCCACATCAGGGAGAGACATTGATGCAGCTGGAACCAGGAACCATTTTCTACACACCCCTTGCCCCACCCCTGCGTGCCAGGCCTGATGGGGAGAAGCCAGGGGGAGGGGGATCCACTTACACCTGAGCCCCTCCTCCCCACACCCTGCACACAGGAGAGGCTGGGACCCACGCTCCTGAGGGCACCTGCCTCTCCAGGTGTTTCTTTTCAGAGTGGCATTTTCAAATAGAGCCACGACCCAGAGGGCTGTCACCTCACTTTGGTGACTCGCAAGGAACAGTAATAATAATAATAATAATAATAAAAAGCAGACCAGAAAAAGTGTGTCCGCAGTGTGAAGGTCAAGCGGTATTTTGTGAACCGGTTTTTCTGGAATGTGTGTCTGTACCTGCCCACGGGTGAGAGGCGTGGAACAGTTTTCTGGCTGCGGACGCTTATCAGTTAATGTCTGGGAACCTGCTTTGGCGCATGCCGGAATGTTTCTCTGTGCTCCTGGAGGTGGTATTTTGGAGACGGCGGGCGTGTTCGGCGGGCGTGTTCGTGAGGTCGGTGGGTCAAAAGTTCTCCAGTCGCCCTGAGGCGAGGTCTAGCCTGTGGGCCCGCGGCTGCGCTAACGGGAACCCCACACCATGCGTCTGTGACCGTTTCTGTGTGTCTCAGGAGTGTTAGGGGGTGTCCGTTTTTTCGTGGTTGTGGAGCCCTTGGACGACCCTCAGGCAGGGCTGCACCTGTGCTTTGCGGGGCTCTACCCCTTGGGGGTGCCTACTGACTGAGGGCGGGCACCCAAGAGGGTGTGTATCTGGGGCACGGGTTCAGGGGATGTATTTCCAGTTGGGCATCTTGCTGGGTGGCAGGTGGGGCTGACCCTCCCTCCCCGGGGTGCGCCTTCGACGGCAGGGACTGGCCTCTCTGTTCGCCACCGTGTTCCCGACATCAAGGAGGCGGCTTGGCAAAGAGGAGCCCTCGACAAATATTTGTCAGATGACGATGTGTTGAAAGCAACGGGGTTTCGGGGGACTGTCTGAGGGCGTGCACCTCTGAGAACGTCTTTGAGTTTCTCCCTTAGCATCTGTGTGAGGGATGGTTTCCGCGTGTGGAAACTGTCGCCGTCCGCAGGGCTCTCCCCACTGCCGGCACGTCAGTGCGATCGGGTCTCCCTGCGGGGGTGTGTGTTTGTGCATGTGAGTGTCAGCCTTGCTGAGGGCAGGCCGCCTGTCTCTATGGGTGCGTTGGCCGTGACGGTGACCCGGACCACGCGTGTCGTATCTCCAGGGCGAGGGAATTCCTGAGAGGGGTCTGTTTCCGTTTGTTTCTCTAGGTGTGTGTGTGTGTGTGTGTGTGTGTGTCTGTTGTAAGATTATGTCTCGGGGCGCCTGGGTGGCTCAGTCGGTTAAAGTGGCCGACTTCGGCTCAGGTCATGATCTCGTGGTCTGTGAGTTCGAGCCCCGCGTCGGGCTCTGTGCTGACAGCTCAGAGCCTGGAGCCTGTTTCAGATTCTGTGTCTCCCTCTCTCTGACCCTCCCTCATTCATGCTCTGTCTCTCTCCGTCTCAAAAATAAATAAACGTTAAAAAAAAAAAAAAAAAAAAAAGATTACGTCTTAGTAAGGGGATCTGTTTTTGTTTCTGGCCGTGGCGCCTGTCTGCCTGTCTCTAGGTGTGGGTGTGCCTGTCCTCACGCCTCTGTGCCTTTGTCTGCAGTCCTGTTTCTGAGGGGGGGCCTCTCCTCCTCCCCACTCTGCCCAGTGTTGCGTGTTTGCACAGGCGTGTTGTGTAGAGTGTCGAGCTGGGAGGGTGTTTCCTAGAATGTTTTTTTGTTTTTTCCTCCAGGTACACATGGCATCTCGATGGCTCTGTTCGTTGTGCGGCCCTGTTCTCTTGGGGGGTGCATCTGGGTGACGGTGAGTCTGAGAGTGTGGGTTGCGGTGGGTGAGTTTCTGTTTCGGTTACGATGCCATCTCGGAGCACAGAGCCCGTCTCTGTAGACGTGGGCCCCGCGGGCTGCTGGCTCCGTTCTCAGCCCTGGGGTTCACATGTCTGGGTCTCGGGGCATGCCGCCTTGTAACAGTTCCTGCCTCCCGCTAGGTGGGTAGCTCCACAGCCGTGACCTCAACCCCACCTCCGTCAGCCTGGGCCACAGGCCCGGCCTGGCTTCGTTCTTTTCCTCCCCTGTCTTGGGGCCCGTCCGGAGTTTGAATTCAGTATCGGGGAGGGGGGGGGGAGGACTCAGAGAACTTTTGACCCACAGACACATCAGCTGCCATTCCCAAAATACGCCCCCTAGAAACACAAATGTTCCAACACACACGAAAGCTGAGTTCCTGGGGCGCCTGGGTGGTTCAGGCGGTGGAGCGTCCGACTCTTGGTTTCAGCTCGGGTCATGATCTCCCGATTTGTGAGTTCGAGCCCCGCGTCAGGCTCCCTGCGGTCAGCATAGAGCCTGCTTCAGATCCTCTGTCTCCCTCTCTCTCTGTCCCTCCCCCACTCGCTCGCTGGAGCGTGCTACCTCTCTCTCTCTCTCTCTCTCTCTCTCTCTCTCTCTCTCATAAGGGGCTCCTGGGTGGCTCAGACGGTTAGGCGTCCAATTTGGCTCAGGTCATGATCTCACAGTCCGTGAGTTCGAGCCCCGCGTCAGGCTCTGTGCTGACAGCTCAGAGCCTGGAGCCTGCTTCGGATTCTGGGTCTCCTTCTCTCTGCTCCTCCCCCCGCTCACGCTCTGTCTCTCTCTTCCTCAAAAATAAACATTAAAAAAAAATAATAGGGGCGCCTGGGTGGTGCAGTCGGTTAAGCGTCCGACTTCAGCCAGGTCACGATCTCGCGGTCTGTGAGTTCGAGCCCCGCGTCGGGCTCTGGGCTGATGGCTCGGAGCCTGGAGCCTGTTTCCGATTCTGTGTCTCCCTCTCTCTCTGCCCCTCCCCCGTTCATGCTCTGTCTCTCTCTGTCCCAAAAATAAATAAACGCTGAAAAAAAAAAAAAAAAAGAATGAAAAAAAATAATAAATGAATGAAAATTAAAAAAAAAGAAACTGATTTCCTAATGTTACTTGACCAGCACTCCCTGTAAGAAATCAGTGTTTGAGTGTGTTTCTGTTTGCCTAGCTGTCTGTCATGCGTCTCTCCAACTGGCGCCCAGGGCAATATCCCCGGGTCTCTTCCTGAAGACCCTTTCCAAGCCTCTAGTCTCGAGCAAGCCCCTAGCAGAGGCCTCATCCTCCCGATTCTTCTGCCAGTGCCTACCCTATCGTCCTGATCAAGATCCAACTGGGGTGGGGGTGGGGGGGGCGAGACAGAAAAGCCACACTGCCCTCCTTTCTCATCGGCGAGGCGGGTCTGGATCCCTCCCCAGGCCGGCGGCACAGCCTCCCCGCAACGCGGCCCCGGAACCCAGGAAGGAGGAGCGCTCGGGGGGTTGCCCCGATCTCCGCCCGCCACCTCCAAGACCCGCTCACCTCGGACGAGGACCACCTGCTCAGCACGACCCGTGCCCACGGCGTTGGTGACGGTGCAGATGAACGTGGTGTTGACGAGTTTGTCCACCGAGTGGATGATCAGCTGGGGGCCCTGGGCTACTGCGGAAGCTGGGAAGACGCCTGCGGTCCTGGAAGGTGTGAGGGGTCACCGGAGGGGAACATCAGGGCCCATAGCGGGGCACAGGCCTGGTCCCTGATGACGCAGCCTTTAACACCCAAGCTCCAGGGACATAAAACTTAATATTTAAGACCCGACACTGCCAGCATTCTCCTGGAGGACTCATGGGTTCAGATCCCTGGTGCTGCTCCCTCAGACCCAGGAGTCCAGACCCCGGCCCCCTCCTCCCTCAGACCCAGGAGTCCAGCCCCCAGCCCCTCCTCCCTCAGACCCAGGAGTCCATCCCCCAGCCCCTCCTCCCTCAGACCCAGGAGTCCAGCCCTGCACCCCCTCCTCCCTCAGACCCAGGAATCCAGCCCCCAGCCCCTCCTCCCTCAGACCCAGGAGTCCAGACCCCGGCCCCCTCCTCCCTCAGACCCAGGAGTCCAGCCCCCAGCCCCTCCTCCCTCAGACCCAGGGGTCCAGACTCCCAGCCCCTCCTCCCTCAGACCCAGGAGTCTAGGCCTCCAGCCCCTCCTCCCTCAGACCCAGGGGTCCAGACTCCCAGCCCCTCCTCCCTCAGACCCAGGAGTCTAGGCCTCCAGCCCCTCCTCCCTCAGACCCAGGGGTTCAGGCCCCCAGCCCCTCCCCTTTCAGACCCAGGGACCCAGTCCCCGCAGCCCACCCCCCCTCAGACACTGGAGTCCAGCCCCCAGGCCCCTCCTCCCTCACACCCACAGGCCCAGCCCCCAGCCCCCTCCTCCCTCAGACCCAGGGGTCCAGACCCCAGCCCCCTCCTCCCTCAGACCCACGGGCCCAGCCCCACCCAGGACTCACGTGCTCCAGTCGTAGCCTGTGGGCTCTGGTTTGCTGCGGACATCACAGTTCAGGGTGGCCTCGCTGCGGCCGAGGTACCAGTTGTCATCATAGCCAGAAATGGAGACCTCAGGGGGGTCTGGAGGAAATGGGGGGGGGGGGGGCTGGCTCAGAGACGGGCGGAGTCCCCAGAGAGCGGATAGGTGAGCAGATAGACGGGAATCCTAAAGAAATGAGGTGGGTTGGCAGGACGTGGACCCGTGGAAACTGGGGCAGGTCAGTTTGGGCTACGTCTGCTGAGGCCAGCGCACCTGCTGTCCCGGGATGCCACCTGGACCATTTCGAGGAAGGTATCGTTCAATGGCGGCAGCATCGGAGGGTGCCACAGAGATCGTGTTATTGCTACCACAACGGGGCCCACAGGGGCCAACGTGAATCATACGGGGGGGGCAGGAGCTGGTATGGCGACCCCAGCAGGGTCAGTTTAGATGGTGTGAATGGGGGTGGGGGGGTGTAGACAACGTTGGGTTGGTCGCTACAAACCCACAGTGGTCGATGCACACGGTAAAGCAAATGTCAACCAGGGCCCCCGCGGGAGCCACAAAAGGTGTCGTTGGGGGCCGGTGGGGGCTGGTAAACCGGCTTTTTGAAAAGGGGGATGGGGGCGCTTGGGTGGCTCAGTCGGTTAAGCGGCCGACTTCAGCTCAGGTCACGATCTCACAGTCCGTGAGTTCGAGCCCCACGTCGGGCTCTGGGCTGACGGCTCAGAGCCTGGAGCCTGTTTCGGATTCTGTGTCTCCCTCTCTCTGCCCCTCCCCCGTTCATGCTCTGTCTCTCGCTGTCTCAAAAATAAATAAACGTTAGGGGCGCCTGGGTGGCGCAGTCGGTTAAGTGTCCGACTTCAGCCAGGTCACGATCTCGCGGTCCGTGAGTTCGAGCCCCGCGTCAGGCTCTGGGCTGATGGCTCAGAGCCTGGAGCCTGTTTCCGATTCTGTGTCTCCCTCTCTCTCTGACCCTCCCCCGTTCATGCTCTATCTCTCTCTGTCCCAAAAATAAATAAACGTTGAAAAAAAAAATTAAAAATAAATAAATAAATAAATAAATAAACGTTAAAAAAAATTAAAAAAAAAAAATAAATAAATAAACGTTAAAAAAATTAAAAAAAAAAAAAAAAAAGGGATGGAAAAAAAAAAAAAAAGAACAGGCCTGATTTGCAGTGTTTGCCGATTTCCTTGGTGTAAATAGCCCTCAGCGATCGACATCAAGCTGTCAGTGTGACCTCGCTGGATGTGGGACGGGGAAGAAATGTATAAAACTGGCCCCTGCAAACCTTGCTTTACTACCGATGGGGGCGGCAAGGAGAGAGCCTGGAGAAGGCAGTAGAGACAACGAGGAGGCAGGGTGTAGACGTTGCCCACGAGAGCCAGTATAGACAACCGGTTGGCAGGAAGGCAGGGCAGAATCTGGCCCCGGGGGGCTAATGCAGCCAGCACCCGGCGGTAGTGTAGACAGTGCCCTAGAGAAGCCAGCGTAGACAACACGGGGGACGCGGTCACATCCTGAAACACTCACAGCGCACGGAGAGGGTAACGGGCAGCAAGATGGGCTCCTCAAAGCTCTCATGCTCCACTTTGCAGGTGACCTTGACACCATCCACTCGACTCAGGGGCACCAAGGTGAAGCGGCTGGTGACGGTGACTGTGCCGGGCACAGGTCCGGACACCTGGCTCTCTCTGGCCTCCCCGTCCAGGGGCGAGAACCAGGAGATTCGGGCGGGTGGCCGGCCCCCCTCGGAGACACAGCGGGCGACGGGCACAGGTTCCAGGTTCAGGGTGACCTCCTGTGTTTCGGCGTGGTTCTGGGGCTGTGCTGGGGAGAGCAACAGAGGGGTGACGTCACTCCTCACCCGCAGTCACTCAACAAACACCTCAGCCGTTAAGCCCCAACTGCCTGGGCTCCAATCCCAGTTCTGTTCAGCAGCTGCACGGCTTTGGGCCAGTCATTTCCCAGCTCCGGATCTTACTTTCCTCTTCTGTAAAGTCGGGATAATAAAAATCCCCACCCCAGGGGGCCTGGGTGGCTCAGTTGGTTGACTGTCCAATTCTGGACTTTGGTTCAGATCATGATCTCACAGTTTGTGGGATCGAGCCCCACACTGGGCTCTGGGCTGACAGTGCAGAGCCTGCTTGGGATTCTTTCTCTCTCTCTCTCTCTCTCTCTCCCCCCCCCCACCCCTCTCCCGCTCTCTCTTTCTCTCAAAAATAAATACATAAACTTAAAATAAATGCCCAGGGCGCCTAGGTGGCTCGGTCAGTTAAACGTCCAACTCTGGATTTCAGCTCAGGTCATGATCTCACGGTCCGTGAGTTCGAGCCCCGCGTCGGGCTCTGTGCTGACAGCTCAGAGCCTGCAGCCTGTTTCAGATTCTGTATCTCCCTCTCTCTCTGACCCTCCCCTGTTCATGCTCTGTCTCTCTCTGTCTCAAAAATAAATAAACGTTAAAAAAAAAATTAAGGGGCGCCTGGGTGGCGCAGTCGGTTGAGCGTCCGACTTCAGCCAGGTCACGATCTCGCGGTCCGTGAGTTCGAGCCCCGCGTCAGGCTCTGGGCTGATGGCTCAGAGCCTGGAGCCTGTTTCCGATTCTGTGTCTCCCTCTCTCTCTGCCCCTCCCCCGTTCATGCTCTGTCTCTCTCTGTCCCAAAAATAAATAAACGTTAAAAAAAAATTAAAAAAAATAAATATAAACAACAAAAACAACAAAATAAACTTCAAACAAAAATTAATTTAAAAAATGCCCACCCCGTAGGATTGTTGTGCAGATTAAATAAATTTCTACGTATAGCACTCGCTGCACCGTGTGCCATGATAGAATTCTGTCTGGAAGAGGCTAAGTGTTTTTTTTTGCTTTTTTTTTTTTTTTTTAAGCCAAAGCAGAATAATGTAGTTCAAAGGTCCAGCTCAAAAGGATTTCTACTTCTTTCCTGAAATCACCAGCAAATCGCGGGGCCAGAAGTGGGATAAAGGTTACGGAGATTCCCAAAGCTGGAGATTTTTTGCCCTTTTCACCTACCTTCCTGGAAAACATGGAAAGATACGGGGAGGGAAAACAATAAAACCACCATGAGGAAAAAGCAACCCGCGGCTATCACCAGACTGTCCCTGGTGGTGCCTCAGCTCTCCAGCTGGCTCGTGGAAATCTCTATCTGGGATTCTCCTGAGCTCATCCATGCGGTAGGGCTCTCCTCTCCTTTCCCCGGACTGCCAGAGCCTCCGAGGGGCCTCCTCACATCCTCCCTGGTCACCCTGCTATCTGTCCTCTGACCGTCCTGGGCACCTGCCCCACGCCGCCCTCAGACCCTGCTCCCACCCGCTGCGGGGTCTTCTCCTGCAGATCCCAGCCTCACTTCCCTGACATCTGACTCTCCTTTGGGCTCCTCCACGAAAAGCAGAGGTCTGGCTGGTCTGTTCTGTGCACCTGCCCCAGGTGGCATCTGGGGTGAGACAGGTGCTCTCTGCCATGGGAAGAGACCTTTGCCAGGGGCGGTGCGGTGAAAGTCTTGTGTTTTGAATTCTGCAAAACACCCGGGGTTTCGGGCGCCTCTGAAATGAAAGCCTTTGCCCAGGGACGGTATAGGGTGGACTTCTCAAACCCTCTGGGGCTGAGAGAGCGAAAATGAGAGTCCCGAGCGAGGTGGCTTGCGGGACATTGCCGGGGGAAGGTGGGATCCCAGGCGGGTGCCCAAGATGGAACAAGAAAGAGCATCCTTCAAAGAAAGGCCCTTCCCAAAGTCTCCCCCGTTTTCTTTTTTTTTTTTTTTAATTTTTTTTTTCAACGTTTATTTTTTTTTGGGACAGAGAGAGACAGAGCATGAACGGGGGAGGGGCAGAGAGAGAGGGAGACACAGAATCGGAAACAGGCTCCAGGCTCTGAGCCATCAGCCCAGAGCCCGACGCGGGGCTCGAACTCACGGACCGCGAGATCGTGACCTGGCCGAAGTCGGACGCTTAACCGCTTAACCGACTGCGCCACCCAGGCGCCCCTCCCCCCCGTTTTCTTAAGTGGCTGTGCTGGTCACGCCCCTCCCCTGCCCCCTCCCCGGCTGGAGCTGGAGGCTTTATCCCACCCACTCCTCCCCCCCCCTTGCTGCATCTGCCCCCATGGAATCCTTCGCCCAGGAGGCCCATGCGATCTGGCTCTGCTGGTTTTCCTGCTTCGGTGAGGGGTCACGCAAGCCCTGGCCACCAGCCTCCTTTCTGTTCCTGGTACATCGCCAAGGGCACTCCTGCGTCCCAGCTTTTTGGTACGCGGTTCCCTCTCACAGGTGCATCTGTTCCCCTGCCCGAGGGCACACGTCCATGCGTGACTCCTTGCGCTTCAGGACCTGACGAAGAGGCTTTCTTTCCCTGCCCGTTCTGTCTAAAAGGGACCACCCGGGTCGCTTACTCGGAGTGAGTAGCGCATCACCCTGGTGTGTCCCCTTTGTTGGCTAATTGGATCATTTCCCCGGCATTACCTGTTTCCCGAATCTGATCTCTTCTTGCTGCCCCAACTGCCTCCGCCTTGCTGCCACTACCTCCTGCCGGGACTCACGCGCTCCCCTGCTCCCCTGTGGCCCCTGAGCTGCCACCCTTGCCCCCGACCTGCAACTAGAGGAGCCTGTGAAAACTGAAGCCAGATCACACCTATCCCCTGCTCACAACCTCCCACAGTCCCGGTTCTCTCGGGGCAAAAATCAAAGTCCTCATGTGGTTCATGGGGCTGTCTGTGATCCCGTGGCTCCCACTACCTTCTTGACCTTGTCCCCTCCTCCTTTCCTTTTAGCCGCAAGCCTCCGGTTACACTCACTTCCTTGCTCTACGGCAGATGTTCCAGGTGGGCCCTGCCTCAGGGCCTTTGCACCTGCCATTCTCTCTGTCTGAAATGCTGTTCCCTTAGAGAACCTGCGGGGCTCCCTTACCTCCTTCGAGTTTTTCCTCAGATTTCACCCGGACTCGACAGCCAAAATTATAATCTGCCCCCCACCAGCTTCCATGGCACCTAGAACCACCCGACTCATTCCTGTTTTTCTTACTAACGTTAGTTACTGTCTGACCCTCCCTTATTGAAGTAGAAGCCCCAGGAGGGCAGGGAGCTGTCTTACCGCTTTGTTGCTAGAGCCCCAAACAGGGCCCAGCACATAGTAGGTGCTCAGTACGTCTTTGGCGAATGCCTTGTGCCTGCTGTAACCTCAACCCGCAGAACAGAGTCTGGCAACGGCAGGCGCTTAATGGATATTTGCCAACTGACCGAAGACCACGGAGAAAGCCGATATTACCGCCGGAGCAGAGGGAGAGACAGATCTGCGAGAGGGCTCTCCCGCCCGACCCTGCTCACCTATGGCCCGGAGCCTGGTCGTCCCCCGGCTGGTGCCACTGGGGAACGTGGCAAATTCGCAGGTATAGTTGCCCTCATCCTCCACCGTCAGTCCCCGGAGGGCCAGCGTGGCATCCCGCAGCTCCGTCTCCGTGCCCTGCCTGGTCCCGCTGCTCTGCCCGGCGGTGACGAAGGACAGCCGCTCCTCGCCGGGCTTTGGGCTGCGGAAGCTGGGCCCGTACGAAGGGTGGAAGGCGGCCACGCTCCTGCTGGTGCCGGTTGCGTCCACGTGCAGCCACGTCACCTGTGAGACTCTGACGTCCGGTCCCGACGGCAGCAGGTGACACGGTAGCTGCACGGTGCCCCCCAGGTTGCCCCGCACCTCGGGCGGCACTCGAACTTGCACATCCTGGGCTCCTGGGGAGAAAAGAGAGAGGGAGAGAGAGAGAGAGGTGGGTGGGGGAAGGAGCCAGATACCTCCAGGCCAGGCAGGGCCATCGCTGAGGGGCCCCACTGGGAAATGCAAGCCTCAGATGCGACGCAGGAGGCCTTTGTGAGGTCCCGATTCCCGATTCTTCCAGAGAGCACGTTTCACAGAAACACTGGGGACATAGGAATCTCGACTAGCTTACGTGCTAGTGTGGAATTACTGTTAATATCCTTTTAAAAACCGTTTGTTGGGGCGCCTGGGTGGCGCAGTCGGTTAAGCGTCCGACTTCAGCCAGGTCACGATCTCGCGGTCCGTGAGTTCGAGCCCCGCGTCAGGCTCTGGGCTGATGGCTCAGAGCCTGGAGCCTGTTTCCGATTCTGTGTCTCCCTCTCTCTCTGCCCCTCCCCCATTCATGCTCTGTCTCTCTCTGTCCCAAAAATAAATAAACATTGAAAAAAAAAATTTTTTTTAAACCGTTTGTTTATTTTAATATTTATTTATTTTTGAGACAGGGCGAGACAGCATGAATGAGGGAGGGTCAGAGAGAGAGGGAGACACAGAATCAGAAGCAGGCTCCAGGCTCCGAGCCGTCAGCCCGGAGCCCGACGCGGGGCTCGAACTCCCGGACCGCGAGATCATGACCTGAGCCGAAGTCGGACGCTTAACCGACCGAGCCACCCAGGTGCCCTGTCTCACAACATAAAATTTTAAATATTTAAAATGTGAGGACAGGGGCACTTGGGTGGCTCACTCGGTTAAGCGTCAACTTCGGCTCAGGGCATGATCTCGCGGTTCGTGAGTTCAAGCCCCCGTCGGGCTCTGTGCTGACAGCTCGGAGCCTGGAGCCTGCCTCAGATTCGGAGTCTCCCTCTCTCTCTGCCCCTCCCCTGCTTGCACTCTGTCTCTCTCTCGGTTATAGTTTCACCTTTCTAGAAAACCTACAGCCTTCTTAGCCACCTTTTTGTTTGTTTTGAGACAGAGAGAAAGCACAAGTGGGGGAGGGGCAGAGAGAGAGGAGAGATCCAGAATCCCAACCAGGCTGCGCATGGGCAGCACGGAGCCCAACGCGGGGGGGGGCCTCCAACCCATGAACCTGAGCCAAAGTCGGACGCCCAACCGACTGAAACACGTAGGTGCCCCACTTTTTTTTTCTTTTGAAACAGCTTTGTTGAGATATAATTCCCACCCATTGAAAGCAGGTGAGTATATATTGTATATTCATTCACAAGACTTGTTACCTATAGTGTCTGTCACTGCAATCAATTTTAGGGAATTTTTATAATTCCCCAAAGTAACTCCGTACCCACTGGCAGTCGCTCCCCGTGCCCCCAGCCCCTGGAAACCCCTCACTCACTTCCTTGGCCTCCACACATCTGCCCTTTGAGACATTTCGTATAAATGGAATCATACACTAGGTGGCGCTGTGACTGGCTTCCTTCACCTGGCATCCTGTTTTCAAGTTTCGTCCACGTAGCGCCTGTTCGGGCGCTTGGTTCCTTTTCGCGGCTGAATAGTATGCCATTGTGTGGGTGCATTCTGTGTCATTTATCGGCTCATCAGTTGATCGACACTCGGGTCGTCTCCACTTTGTGTTGATTGTGAACAGAACGGAATATGAGCCAACGGGTTTTTGCGGGAACGTCTCTTTTCCCTCCTCCTCGTTTGTTTTCTCGCGTTTAATAAAAACACGGAATAAAGAAGGATGGTGCTCTGTGGTGCGAGGCGATACAGCACGGCGACCGCGGGCCCAGGCCGCCTGGGTTCGCATCCTGGTGCTGCCACGTGCTGGCTGTGTGACTTTGGGCAAGTCGTTGAACTTCTCTGGGCCTTGGTTTCCTCGGTTGTAAAATGAGGGTAATCAGAGGGCTCCGCCCCCTATAGGGGCTGTTATAAAGATTAAACAATATTTGTGGAGTACTCGGCACAGGGCCACAGGAAACAGGAGATCAGTGCTTGTTAAATAAACACAGCCAGGTAAGTATAATTACAAGTGGCCCTTGATACTCAGCCTTGAGGCAAGGCCGAGGGCACATGCCCTTGCTCAAGGGGCAAAGGCTGTCCAGCTGTCTTTGACCGAGATGGGGGTGGGGAGCACTGGCCTCATACAGAAACCCAGGGCACATTAATAGGAGACCCTAATGAGGGGGTCCCCGCAGAAGGCAGTCGCATCAGTGGGGCCGGTCCCAGAGACTTTTGGAAAGAAGCCCCCAGCCAAGACCACTGTGTAACAGATCTATCGCCTCGGGGCACCTGAGTGGCACCATTGGTTAAGTGGCCGACTTTGGCTCAGGTCATGATCTCACGGTTTGTGAGTTCGAGCCCCACAAGACTCTCTCTGTGCCCTTCCCCCACTTGCTCGCGTGCACGCGTGCTCTCTCTCTCTCTCTCTCTCTCAGAATAAATGAATAAACTTAAAAAGATACCTAAGGGGCACTTGAGTGCCTCAACTGGTTAAGTGTCCAACTTCGGCTCAGGTCATGATCTCATGTTCATGGGTTTGAGCCCTGCATTGGGCTCTGTGCTGACAGCTCAGAGTCTGGAGCCTGCTTCGGAGTCTTGGGTCTCCCTCTCTCTCTGCCCCTCCCCCGTCCACACTCTCTCTTTCTCTCAAAAAGAAATAAACATGGGGCGCCTGGGTGGCTCAGTCGGTTAGGCGGCCGACTTCGGCTCAGGTCATGATCTCACGGTCTGTGAGTTCGAGCCCCGCGTCGGGCTCTGTGCTGACAGCTCGGAGCCTGTTTCCGATTCTGTGTCTCCCCCTCTCTGACCCTCCCCAACTCATGCTCTGTCTCTGTCTCAAAAATAAATAAACGTTAAAAAAAAAAAAAAAAAAAAAAAAAGAAATAAACATGAAAAAAAAAAAGTTTTTGAAAAATACTTTCAAAAAAAAAAAGATCTGTCATCTCATGGAATCCCCACGCATGTCCCCAAAATAACCCAAGAGTGACATGTTGGGAAGGGGGCCTCCTCCCCTTCAGACAGGCCACACTATAGAATGTCAAGAGTGTGGGACCCCTGAGCAGGGTGCCATGGGTGGTGTCACGCTGGCTCAGTCCCTTTTGGGGGCGTGGGGGGGGGGTGGTGACCTTATTTCTGAGCCTAAATCCCTCCATCTGTAAAATGGGGATGTTCAAGCAGGGTCCCTCGTGACGATTCCATGAGACGACTTCCTGCCACGAGGCCTTTGAGGGGCCCCGCACGGGTGAGTCAAACAGAGGCCAGAGGCCGTTAGCTGCCAGCCCGCCGCAGGCCAAATCCGGCTTCGCGTGTATTCACTCTTGGCCCGCACAGCATTGTTTCCAACACGAACCAGCACTCAACCATCTACTGACCCACAGAAGGGTCTGGAGATTAAAGCTCAAAATCCAGACCAAAATCAGGATATGGGGTTCCTAGGGGTCACCAACTGGGTGGAGCTGAGGAAAGGCTGTCCCTTCCCTCCGGTGCCAGGATCCTTCACCCACTCGGCCTCCAAAGGCACGGAATGTGGGACAAGGGTCCCCCAAGGGCCTGCCCCTTTCCAGCTGGGTGGGGAGGGACGGGCCCTCTGTCAGGAAAAATCACCCGGCCCTTGTGGGCTCCGGAGAGAGCAAAGTAGGGTCGGGCCAGGAACGTAGGTTTTCCCCTTTGAGGCAAGTGGGAGCTACGGAGGGTTCCGCAGCTGGAGAACGACTAGGCTTGAACCCAGGGAACCCGAGGGGCAGGTGGAGCCGGGCAGAAATGCCTCACCAGACAGCAAGAAGTTCTGCAGAGGGGTCACTAGAAGACCCAGAGGTTACGATGGAGACTGGGTGCAGGGCTGGAGGCTGGCTCCTGGAGGGGGACTTAGAACTTAAAGGGATTGCGTGGTGGGGGAGGGAGGGATTGGAATCTGCTCCCATCCCAGGCAAGTTCGTGGGACGGTGACTCAGCAAACAGGTCCTGGGTGCTAGAGGGTTGGCCCCTGGGGATGGGATGTCTGTCTCTCGTTCCCTGCTGTATCCCCGGAGCTGACACCAAGGCATGGCATGCAGTAAGCACTCAATAAATACAACCAAATGAGTATCTGGCTCTGTGTGGGGTGCAGGTGCCTCAGAAGAGACAGGGACATGTGTATCAGGTGAGGGTAGACAATGGGGCGGGGAGACCCACGTTGTCCCAAGAGTCATTGTCAAGGTGGCCGGGAAGACTGAAGGGGGTGAGGTGTGCGCGTAAGAACCCAGAGCCAGAGGCCTGACCCGCCTGAGGGAGGCCCGGAGGGCTTCCTGGAGGAGAAGGCATTCCTTTTCAAGGGAAGCAGAGCTCAGGCTTGCGGAGCCCCACCCCTACCTCTGGGTCCCTGGGACGCTTCGGTGAGCCAGATTTCACATGCTGGGGAGGTCCCTGTGGCCAAGTGACACCTGGATCTTCTGAGGGGGGGCTGCCATCCTGTATCTAGGGGGGGTGTCTCAGCATTGTCCGCTTCAGAGGTTTAAAAAAGACCCCACTCTTGGCTTCTTGTGGGGCAGGCTCCCCAGGCAGGGTTTTCATCCCCAACACTCTGCCCCAGATGGCCATACGCGCCTCCCCTTGCCCCCCCATTTCCTCTGCAGAGCACTGCTCCCCCCCTCTTCCAGCCTGGACTTTCATGACTTCTTTGCCCAGTTAGGACCACAAGCTATGCCCTCAGTATCTGCGACAGCGATCGGCTCCTGGTGGACACTCAATATTCTCTGAATGAATGAGGTTCTAAAATCCCATGGCCTGAAGTTCCCCATTCTGTTTTTTTTTTTTTTTTTTAATGTTTATTTATTTTGAGAGAGAGAGAGATGGAGAATCCTAAGCAGGCTCCGCGCTGTCAGCACAGAGCCCAGCACGGGGCTCGAACTCACGAACCTCGAGATCACAACCTGAGCCGAGACCAACAGTCGGACGTTTAACCGATGGAGCCACCCAGGGGCCTCTGGAAGTTCCCCCAATCTGTTTCTAATTCTGAATGAATGAACAGGATGGTTCAGCCCCTGTGGGGTTAGGGGTGTTTCCACCTAAACGTCGCCCCTTGTCCTCTACCCCCACACGCGGTCCATCAGGAAACCCTGTCGGCTCCATCTACAAAATATACCCACCAACAGACCACGTCTGAGCTCCTAATTCACTGGTACCTGCCCGCACGGAGGACTGCAGTTGCCCTCACGGTCTGTTCCCAAACACAGCCAATAGGTCCCTCCTCCCAGCTCAGAGCCCTCCGGCGGCCCTCCTCACTCAGAAAAGAAACTCTCAAGGCCCCGCACGATCTGCACTCATCCTCTTTCTAGCCTCATCCCCCACCCTCTCCCCTTGGCTCACCCTGCTCTGACCACACTGGCTTCCCCACTGTTCCCCAGACGACCTCAGGGCCTTTGCACTTGTCCCCGCATCCTGAAATGCTTCTTCCCCACATGTCCCCATGGCTCCCTCCCTCGTTTCGTTCAGGTCTTTGCTCAGCTAGGCAGAGACCCCCTGAGCACCCTAATGGTAATAAAAACTGCCTCGACCCCGCTTCATTTCCCTCAAAGCACCTGATGTGTCTCCCCCACTAGAACATCAGTGCCCAGGGGGAGGGGTCTTTGCTGACTAATTTATCTCCAGAGCCTACAATGGTGCCTGGCACACTGTAGGAGCTCCAGAAACATGATGGATGAACGAATGAGGTGAAGCTGGGGAATCAGCTGTGTACTAGATACACAGGCAGAGGCTCCATTAAGAGTTTGCGCTTTGGGGGCCCCTGGGTGGCTCGGTCGGCTAAATATCTGACTCTCGGTTTCCGCTCCGGTCATAATCCCGTGGTTTGTGGGTTCGAGCCCCGCATCGGGCACCACACAGAGCCTGCTTGGGATTCTCTGTCTCTGTCTCTGCCCCTTCCCTGCTTGTTCTCTCTCTCTCTGTCTCTCTTTCTCAAAAATAAACATTAAAAAAGATGTTTGGTGGGAATGCAAACTGGTGCAGCCACTCCAGCAGTATGGAGGTTCCTCAAGAAAGTAAAAATAGAACTACCCTAGGACCCAGCAATCGCACGACTAGGCATTTATCCATGGGATACAGGTGTGCTGTTTTGAAGGGACACATGCACCCCAATGTTTATAGCAGCACTATCGACCATAGCCAAAGTATGGAAAGAGCCCAAATGCCCATCGATGGATGAACGGATAAAGAAGATGTGGTCTATATATACAAGGGAGTATTACTCAGCAATCAAAAAGAATGAAATCTTGCCATTTGCAACTACGTGGATGGAACTGGAGGGTGTTACGCTCAGTGAAATTAGTCAGTCAGAGAAAGACACAAATCATAGGACGTCACTCCTATGAGGACTTGAAGAGACAAAACAGATGAACATAAGGGAAAGGAAACAAAAATAGTATAAAAACAGGGAGGGGACAAAACATTCGAGACTTAAATATGGAGAACAAACTGAGGGCTCCTGGAGGGGTTGTGGGAGGGGGGATGGGCTAAATGGGGGAGGGGCACTAAGGAATCTACTCCCGAAATCACTGTCGCACTCTACGCTAATGAACCTGGATGTAAATTTTTAAAAAGTTAATTAAATTTAAAAATAAAAGAAAAAAAAAAAAAGTTTGGGCTTTTGCCTGAGGGTGCTGGGAAGCCATGGAGAGTTGTACCCAGGGGGAGGAACAGGGTTAGGTTTGTGCCTTCTGGAAGAACCCTCGGAATGGGATGGGGCAGGGACGCGGGGGGTGGGCTGTGAGGAAGAAGGATCAACCAGACGTGGTGGCAAGTTCAGCAGGGAATGGCTGGGACGTGAGGGCCACAGGCTATGAGAGTCAGGGGCAGAGGGGTGGGCTGGTGCCCAGACACTCTGCGTCTTAGGTGGAGGCTGGGGAACCGAAGCCAGGAGGACGGCTGGCCTGAAATTAGGACCCTGGTGTCCAGTGCGCTGTCGGGAGCGTGCCTGTGCCCTGACCTTGGCTGGGACGTGGCTGGCACCACGGTGGGGGAGAGTCTGGCCATGGGAACACGGGCCTCCCTCAGCTTCCCTCAGCAAGGCAGACTGGTGACAGCTTCATGAGGCATCACCTGGGTCCCCAGACACACTTCCTGTCCCTATGGCCTGGGCCTGCAGGCTTTCTGGTGGCGGAGTGGGGGCTGCCCGGGGCATCGCATGAGCCCAGGAGAAAACTGAGAGAGACAGAGACACGTAGTCTGAGACCCTGAGATCCGGGGTTGGAAGATCGAGGCAGAGAGGAGGGTGCCATGGTGACTTCGATCGAGTAGGGGGCTGGGGGCCCTGACTCCCGGGCTCCTGCCTGGCTGGCTCCTGAGACCCATAAACACCGTGACCTGCCCTGTCGGGTGCGGCAGGACTCGAGCAGGCCCTTGAAGGCCGGCGTGCTATGAGCGCTGGCCTCGGCTGCTGCCTCAGCCACCTTGCTAATTAATTAATTGCATTAATCACAGGGCCCACCCCCGCGGCGGACATCCGGGAGCCGGTCTGGGGTGGGGAGAGGCGAGCCACAGCAGCGGTGGCCTGGAGATGGGGCTCTCTGTGCCCGGCTTTCTGCACCTGCCTCCCTGTCTCCCCCAACCATCTCTCAGAGAGTGGTTATCACTCCCTCCCCAGGCCGAGACCTCCCTGTCTTTCTGCAGCGGCCACACACCCCCCCCCCCCACCTACCCCGGAAGGACCCAGGACCCCCGCTATGGGGTCTGATGTTTCTGGTGCTGGATCTCTAGGACTGCCCTCCCTGGCCGAACCCCTCAGCCAGAAGCTCTCACCGCTCTGCCCAGTCCACATTTACCCCAAAATGTTTCCATCCCCGAGACTCTGCCAGCCCACACCCTCCCCCCCCCTGCCCCCGCAGGCCTTGATCTCTCTCTGCATCTGGTTCCTGGGCCCTGAGTCTGTCCCTACAGGTCTTCAACTCCCCGGCTCTCTGGTTTCTGCCTTTGTCTCTCTCAGACTTTCTGCTTTCTGTGTCTGTCATATTCTCTCTCTAACAGCTTTATTATTTTTTTTTAAGTTGATTTATTTATTTTGAAAGAGAGAGAGAGAGAGTGAGCTAGAGCGCATGCACGAGCAGGGGAGGGGCAGAGAGAGAGAGAGAGAGAGAGAGAGAGAGAATCCCAAGCAGGCTCCTTGCTGTCAGCACAAAGCCTAATGCGGGGATTGATCCCACCAACTGTGAGATCACGACCTGAGCTGAAACCAAGAGTTGGATGCGTAACTGAGTGAGCCACCCGGGTGCCCCTCTAACGGCTTTATTGAGATATAATTCCCATACCATCCAATCCGCCCATTCAAAGCGCACAGTTCAGTGGCGTTAGTATATTCCCAGATCTGTGCCTCCCTCATGGCAGTCCATCCCGGAACATTTTCACTGGCCCAAGAAGACGGCCCACATCCTTAGCTGTTCTCATATTCTCTTTCCTCTATGTCTGACACCTGAGAGGCCCCTCTTTCTGGGTGTGGGTCTCCTAGTCTCTGGAATTCGGCTCCCTGCTTTATCTCCTGGGGTCTCTAAACCCTCGGGGTTTCCGGTGTCTGTCTCTCACGGGCTGTATGTCTCTGACCCTGGGACCTCCCTGCCTCCTGGGTCTCCCCATCTCTGCCTGCCTCTCCGCATCTCTGATACCCTTTGTCTATGCCTGGGCCATCTCCCTGGGTCTCTCTTCTCCTCCCCCTCCTCCTCCATTTCTCAGCATGGTTGGGACATTAAAAATGTAACAGTGTCCCTGGCGGGGCGGGGGAGCTGGCCGGTGTGCCTTAACTCCCTGTCCTTTCTGTGTCCACCCCTCCCTGCGCCCCCCACATACTGCTGGCCTTGAGACTGGCCTGTGCCCTGACCTCCCTGGGTCCTGGCATCTCGTCACTGATGGCTGGGGGCTTCTGGGCTCCCAGTCCCTCACCAAGGCTCTAAATCTCTCTCCTTAGGCTGTTCCTGCCTTTATCCTGGTGCATCTGTCCAGCTCCCTCCCCCTCCTCCACCTTTCTGGCCCCATCTCAGCATCTTTCTGTCCCACCCTTGTGGGCCACATTTCATCCTCCCCCCGCCCCCCGCCATCTCTCTCGGTTCCACTCTAGGGTTTGTCCCTGACCCCATCCCTAAATTTGTTTCTGACGCATTCTCCGTCGCCTTCCGCCTTCTGTCCCCAGCCCTGTATCTCCCTCCCTGTCTGTGAATCCCTTCCCTGCTCTCCTCCCCACCTCGCTGCCCAGTCCCCCTTCCCTAATGAGAAGAGACAGCAGGCCCTCTCCTCCCATCCCCCTCCACTACGGGCTGACTGACAGGGAAGAGCCAAGAAAGCTAGGGAGGACTGGAGAGGCGGCGACCCAGCAGGGGGCCCAGGTGGAGAGCCCTCGGTCCCCCAGGGGCCCAGGAGGGGGGAGGCAGAGGAGCCAGAGACAGGTAAAGAGAGAGATGGGTGGCAAGGAAAGACAGAAAGAAGGAGCTCTGTGAGAGGAGAGAGCCAGAGAAGCAGAGAGAGGCGAGAAATGAAGAGGGGAGGAGGTGGAGAGAAAGTGAGGGAAGGCGGGAGAGACAGAGGGAGAGAGAAAAGGGGGGAGGGAGAAAAGGTGGGAAGCAAAGGCACAGAGATGAGGGGTCAGGAGGGCGGAAGGCCCCCTCCCCAGGTGCTAAGAGCTTTCACGGGGGCTCAGTGAGGCCTCTGAACCCTCCCACTGGCCCTAGAGGGAAAGGCTTACTGTCTCTGTTTTACAAAGGAGGAAATGGAGCCTCAGGGGCTCCTGATGGAACACAGCCCAGGAAGGCTCTGAAGTCTGACCGGCTGTGGACCCCGGGAATGTGGCTTGCCCTTTCGAAGCCTCCGTGTCCCCATCTGCGAAATGGAAATAGGAACAGAGGACCTGTCTCCTAGGGCGATCTAGAATTCTCCATGAGATCGCGAGTCAAGTCAAAGCCTGGCTCAAGGTCAGGTGGGTTCTGAACGTTTCTCACAAGCGGCAGGTCCTGACCTCATGTCCCTATCTCTGACACCAAGGGAGAGCCAGTATCCAAGTCGGAGTCAAGGCTTGGGATACAAGTCAGCGACAAGCTGGGGCAAATGAGGTCAGAGGGATAGCCAGGGTTCAGGGTTCTCCCAAGACACCCCCCCACGCCCCCACCCCCACCCCCTGCTCCCGCCTACACTTCCTGGGCAAACCCTTGGGAAACTCCAGTGTCCAGAGTTTCTAGCTGGGAATAAAGAGCCCAGTCACCTGCAAGGGGGCGGGGCCAGAACCTTCTTCACCTGTTCGTCCCAGCCTCTCCCTCCTCTGAGAGCTGCGCCCTCCCTCAGAGGGGTTGAGGGGACTGGGAGGGAGTCGGTGGGCAGAGCAGAGGGAGGGGCGGGGGATTAGGGCGGCGGCTCCTCGCGTCCCACCCCCCCCCACCCCCCCCGCGGCGGCTCCAAGGGCGCGACCGGAGGAAAGATAAGGTCCCGAAACCTGGGAGTCCGAAACCGGGAGCCGGGGAGAGCTCCCGCCCCTCCCTGCCGGGGTTCAGCTAAAGTGAAACCGGTAAAACTTCCCCAGGGACGTCCCAGCCGACGGCTCACAAGGAAAGGGAAGCGTCTTCTTTCTTCAGGGGACACAGCCGACCCAGCGCCAGCTTCCAGAGAGAGCCTCCTGCCCTTGATTACATCCAGAAGCCAAGAACCAGGTGCCCCGCCCGCATTTACATCTGGATCTCAGGAGACATTCCAATGCCTACAATTAAATCTGAAACCCAGGAGATAGGGCCTCTTCCGCCTCCCCCCTCACCCCCCGTTTTACCTGGGACCCAGGAGCCACAGCCCCCTGCTCACAATCTGGAACCCAGGTTTGAGCCCTTCCTGCCCCCAATTAGACCAGGACCCCAGGACACATAGCCCCTAGCCTTCATTCTACTTGGGACTCAGACCCCGAGCCCCTAATTTGTCTGGGTCCCAGGAGCCAGGCCCCAGCCCCTTGTTTTCTGGGTCCCAAGAACCTACAGCTCCCTGAGGCCCCAGGTTGGAGTCCTCAGGCCCTTCCCCAGGTCGCCGGAACTCTCATCCTTGGCCCTCCAAGGAACACGAAGTCCCAGCCCTCCAGCCCCTCTGGAGAGCCTGGACATCTGGCCCCCTGCCCTCAGTTCTCCCAAGGCCTCAAACGCCCAACCCTGGGAGAAGGAAAATGGGGGATGGTCTCGTCTCCTCGTCGCGACCCTCCTGCTGGGGAGCGGGGGGAGAAATTCCCCACATGCCTGAGCGGGGAAGCGGAGATGGAACCTCAGATCCGGGTTGACAGCTCAGTGCGGGGTGGGGTGGGGGGCGCGAAGGCTCAGATTTAACCCTTTTGGTGTTAGAGTCTGAGGAAGGGGGAGGGGATAACCGAGAAGTCCGGTGTAGGATGGATGGAGAGTTGGGATTAAGAAGGGTGGTGGTGGGCGGGGGGAGAGGGCTGCAGAGAGATAAGGGTCGGAGTCGGTGCGGCCGGCCGGGAAGGGGGCTCGAGGGAGGGGGCTCGGTGAACTGGGGGTAGAGCGGGGAGGGTGCTCGGTCTTTCCCCACTCGGAAGGTGGGGAAGGGGTTGGGTCCGCGCGGGGGGTGGGCGTCTGCGGTTTCTCACCGGTTTCCCGGAGCAGCAGCAGCAGCAGCAGCGGCAGGAGTGGCAGCGTCGGCGACGATCTCGACGGCGAGAGGGCTGCGGCCCGGGCCATGGGGGGGCCCGGGGTGGGACTGGGCCCGGGCGGGGGCCTGCGGGCCACTCCGTGAGCGCCGATCGGCTGGGCGGTCGAGCAGGTGCCTGAGGGGCTCCGGCTCCCGGCCGGTTCCCGCCCGCTCTGCTCCCGCGGCTCTGCTCTCGGGGCCGGGCTCTCCCCGCTCGGCGCCCCCGGCCCCAGGCTTCTCTCTGGCAGCTCGGACTCGCTGACGTCACAGGACCCACCCCTTCCCTCCCCCCCCCGCGGAGCCGACCTTGGGCTCCGGCCGCACTCGCTCACGCTGTCCCGCCCTCTCTGAGATTCCACGCTGGTCCTCCCCGGGATTTTATTCCCGCCCCGCCCAGCATTCTGCGCCCGCCCCCTCCCAGGGTTTTACACCTGCCTCTCCCCAGAATTCGATGTTGCCCCTCCCCCAGAATTCAATCTCCGCCTCCCCTGGAGCTCAAACCCCACCCCTTTTGCCCTCCAGGAGACCGCTCGCGCCCCGCCCCCGTCTCCGGGCGGCTGGTTGAGATTCGGTCACGCCCTCTCCAGAGTTTACAGCGGTCTCCGCCCCCCTGAGGCCACGCCTCCGCGACGGCCCCGCCCACCCGCTCTACTGGCAGTGGGTCCAGCCTCTTCCCGGGAACTCGGTCCCGCCTGGTCTCAGCCCCGCGCGAAGTTCTGTCCCCGCCTCTTCAGCTGTAGCTGAAGCGTCGTCACACCTGCGTGAGGCACGTGGGTTCTCATAGGCCCGCCCCCTCCTGGAGCCCCGCCCCCAAGCTGAAACCACCCCCCACCCACCCACCAGGCCCGCCAGGAGACTTTCCTAGTTCTTGCCCCTCGCCCAGTGCCTGTCTCGCTACTGGGTGCGTCTCGGTTTATCCTGTGTCTTTCTAAGCTCTGCCCGGGACTCTGGGCGTCGCTGCGCCATTCCTTTCCAGATTTCTCTTTGCCTCTCTGTGCCTCTGGCTTTATGTCTCTCACAATCTTTGGATCTCCTTCGTCCCTTTATTTCTCGGCCTCTGGAGTCCGCACGTGTCGGAGTCGCTTTGTGTTTCTGGTGTTTCTGCTCTTTGTCTTTCTAACACCGTTCCTGTGTCACTTGGTCCCCGCGTCTCTTTCCATCCCTTTGACTCTGTCCCTGTGTCTCGATGTGCCTTCTTGTTTCTGTCCCTCCCGACGTCTCTGTTCCTGCCTCTGTTCTCTGTGGCTCTCGCTCCCCGCCAACCCCCTGTCCTCTCCTGTATTCGGTCCCTACCTCCCCGTGACCGCGGCCTCCCGCCAGGGGGCAGCACAGACCGGCCCCCCGCGCTCTGGTAGCCCTGCGGGGCTGGGCTAGGGTCGGGCCTCCAGATTCCGCCGGTCCCTCCCCTTGTCCTTGTCCCACTTCTATCTTCCCAGCCTCCTCGCGTCTTTGTGTCTCTCGCTCTGACTCGGCCCCTTTGTCTCTCCCCGGCGGCTCCCGCTCCTCCCCACCCCCACCTACCTCTTCACATTCCTAGGGCTGACCGGGGGAGCTGGTGAGGCCGCCCAGTGTGGCAGGGTGAGGGCGGGAAGCGGGAGGCTGAGGGAGGGGATGCCACTGAGCCCCTGAAATCCCTCCTTTCCATTTCCTCTAGGGTGAGGGTGCCGATCAGCTGGGCGCAGATGCTTGAGACCTTCTTGTCCCCACCAAGAGGAGCCCCTAGACTTGCCCTCCTTCCCCACAGCACACGCCCCAGCTTTCCTCCCCAAAGGGCGAGGTCTCCAGTCTGCCTTCTCTTGGTAATGATACTATTAATAACCGTATTTAGCACTTACTGTGTGCCACGTACACATTTAAGTGCAGTATATTATCTCAAATAACCCACACCTGACCCTATGTGATAAGGAAACTGAGGCACAGAGAGATGAAAGTGACATGGCCCAACAAAGTTACAAAATGGCAAATCCAGGGGCGCCTGGGTGGCTCAGTCGTTAAGCGTCCGACTTCCGCTCAGGTCATGATCGTGCGGTTCCGGAGCTGGAGCCCCACGTTGCGCTCTGTGCTGACAGCTCAGAGCCTGGATTCTGTCTCCCTCTCTCTGCCCCTCCCCTGCTTTCACTCTGTCTCTCTCTCTCTCTCTCAATTAAATATATATATATATATATATATATATATATATATATATATATATATATTTTTTTTTTTTTTTTTTTTAATGGCAAATCCAGATCTGACATATCTTAGTTAATTCCTCGCAAGAATCCCACGGAGGAGACACTGTCGTGATCCCCATCTGACTGAAAAGTGCACTGAGCACAGGGTGGCCATTGGCCCCAAGCCACCCAGCAAGGAAGTAGCAAGCAGGGATTTGAACCCAGGCAGTCCGTGCTCTTATCCTCTCTACCCTACATGTCCTTCAGATAGCATGTATCTCAGGCTTGGCACAAGCCTGGTATTAGCCCAGCTGGACAAATGTGGGTAGTAAATGTGATCTCTCTGGCCTCTCCCCAGTCTGGAGCCAGCCTAGAGGGTCAGGATCTCTGGCTTTTAGTGAGGGCTTTGCCACTAATTTGCTCTGTAATATCCTTGCCTCTGTCCCCACTCCCCTCTCTCCCTTCAACAAAATACCCAGTCCCCAGGGAGATTTCTTCCAGGAAGGGCCCGCAGCACCTGCTCTTTTCTGGCCCTGTCAGTGAGTGAGCTCAGCTTTTCTTTCCGGCTGTTCTTTGTTGGGTATGTTTGAGCCCAGGAGGGAAGCCCCAGGAAGGTAAGCTGGACTTTAACGCCCGTTCACAGGCGGAAGGGGACATACATGAGGCTGCGCACTGCCATGTTTATTGACAAATGCCTGGGTGGGTCTCATGCCTGAGGAGTCGACTTTCAGTGCCGAGAAGTCCCATGGCACTTTGCTGAAGAGCCATAGCCTCTGGGAGGTATAGGCACAAGGCCAAGGTCTTTCTGATAGAGCTTTGAAGTTGATGCCAAGTATTTACCTGCCTGGCAACCTGTAGCCTCTTTTTCTTCTTCCAACAGTCTACTACCCTACTGCCAAGTTTTCCTATAGGGCATCCCCTACACTCAGTCTTTTTGGTTCAGAGGGAGCCTGATCCTGTCCTGGCCAATCAGTGCATTTGATCCCTTGGCCACTGGGATTGGTTCAAAGGTGGGGGTGGGGCCCATTCCTGTCCAATGGGAATTAGCCCTGAGACTTCCTCTTGAATTAATAGTAAAGGAACACATTTTTTTTGGTAAGACTTTTATTTTATTTTGTTTTATTTTATTTTATTTTATTTTATTTTATATTTTATTTTATTTTTTTTAAAGTAGGCTTCACACCCCGACATAAGGGCTTGAGTTCAGGGCGCCGATGAGATCAGGACTTGAGCTGAGATCAAGAGTCAGATGCTTGGAGTACTTGGGTGGCTCGGTCAGTTACGTGACTGACTCTTGACTTCAGTTCAGGTCATGATCTCATGGTTCAGTTCATGAGACCGAGCCCCACATTGGGTTCCTTGCTGAGAGTGAGAGCTCAGAACCAGTTTGGGATTCTCTCTCTCTCTGCCCCTCCCACTCTCTCTCTCTCTTTCAAAATAAATAAATGAACTGGGGGAAGAAAAGAAAAAAAAGTCAGATGCTTAACTGACTGAGCCACCCAAGCACCCCAGGACAGCTTTCTGATGAGACTATTTGAGCCCCTGGATCCAGCTATGCCTGAAGATAGTCAGCCTGGTTATACGAGTGAATAATTTCCCTTTTCATTTACACGAATTTTTTACTTCCATTTTTTTTTTTTTTTTTTTTTGGTCGTTTGCAGCCAAACATATCCTTACTAATAAAAGCTATGGGAGCCCAAAAAAGGCACAGATTCCTGTAAAGTTGCCAGGGCAGGAAAAGGGGAGTGCAAACTTTTCAGAATCCTTCCAGATGCCCAGGCTTTGAAGGACAGGCAAGCTTTATGACAATGGGGGAAACCGGGAAGGGCATTCCAGGAATAGTGAAGTCATGAAGACACAAGGCAGGGGCATGTGTGAGAGAGGGAGGGGTGGGCTGTGTGTGAGGGGCAACATCTTAGGTCCTAAATGCCAGGTGAAGGGCGGTTCATGCACTTGAGAGCAATAGGGAGCCACAGAAGGTTGTAAACAAGGGTAGTTTACTGCAAACTTGCTTTTACTTCCCGGAGCCCCAGATCCTGCAGGAGATCCCTCTTGCCCCTTCCCCCAGACCCTTGTCCAAGGGGGGGGGGGGGTCAGGCTGAGGGCACAGGCTGCCATCTGTATGCAAATTGCCTGGGACGCCAGACAGATGAGGGACCTTATACAAATGTATGTCTTCCAGGGAGGAGGGCTGGGACCCTCCTCTCATTAACTCAAGGACCAGGTGCTGAGCACCCCCTTCCTCCCTGGGGTCCCCTCTCTTCCCTCCCCCTAGCCATCTGCTCACCGCCTCTCCAGCTCCCCAGATCTCTCCTGACCAATGTCTGTTCTTACAGTGGTCTCTCTCTCTCCACCTGGTCTCTTCCCTGGACCAAAGGACCCTATTTTGCTTTTCTCTCTTTCCCTCCATTTTCCTCGGATGATGATACTAATAATAAACACATACCGAAAACATACTCTGTGACAGGCTTTGTAGAAACACTTTGCATGGTTGTCAAATTCTCCCAACTAGTCTATGACCCTCTATATGTTTCTGCTGTATTTTTTTTTAAATATTCACTTCTGCCATATAGAAAACAAGAAAACCACACAAATAAGGAGACAGATAGGTGATGAAACAAAGGATGGAACCTAAGAGGCGACTCACAGGGGCGCCAGGGGGGATGGCTCAGTCAGTTGAGCGTCCACTCTTGATTTCGGCTCAAGTCATAATCTCACGGTTGGTGAGTTCAAACCCTGTTATCAAGCCCTGCAGTGACAGTATGGATTGAACATAGGGGCGTCTGGCTGGCTCAGTGGGTAGAACTCGCAACTCTTGATCTCAGGGTGGTGAGTTCAAGCCCCACCCTGGGCGTGGGAGCCTACTTAAAGAAAAAAGAAATCTGCACAAAAATGATTTCAATATAGATGGGAAGGATGGACGGGTCGAGGCAGCCCCAAGTGTCTGTGTGTCCATAGGCGGTTCTTGCTGGTGACCCCCAGCTTTGTTCCCTGACGCCTGTGCCCAAGCCATGGAGGTAAAAGCCATGGCTGGCAAGCAGGTTTTCAAACAGCTACAGTCATGGCTGGGGGCGTTTGCCCCCACGTGGGCCCGACACCCTTTTGGGTGCAGAACCCCCTGGTTCACCCTCCACCGTGGGCATCAGAGCCACGCTGAGAGACACGATTTCAGAGCTGTGTGTGTCCCAGAACTCAGGTGGTGGGGACCTTTGATCACTCGTGTCCTGATCTAAGTGGGTTAACCCACCTCTTCTCTCCAGCTTCTCTCGTTTGTTTTAAGCTGATTCAATAAACAGTGGGATCTGAGCATCTTAATTAGGCCGGTGAGCTCTTCTGTACCGGGGGACCCCGGCGTGCTGCTCGGTCGCCTACCAGGAGACTCCCATAGCAGCTCGCCAGTTTCCCAGGGCGGTGGACCCCACTTTGTCCATTTTGTGGATGAGCAAACCGAGGACAGAGAAGCAGAACCACTTGCCCGAGACTGGAGGCCAGAGGGCAGAGACCTTCCGGCATGCACATGCCTTATGGTGGCCCTCCACTGGCCAGATGTGACTGATCTCCATTTGATGGGCTCCGGGGGGTGGCCCCTCGGCCAAGGTCACACATACCCGTCTCCCACCCCCCTCCCGCTGCTTCTCAGCTGCTCCTTTCGGCCTTGTTTTCTTTCCCTTTCTGACGGTACTTGTCTTTGAGTCCCAGTTCTCTGGCTCTCCTTGTCCCTGTTTGTCCGTCTCTGCCTCTCTCTCCCCAGATCTCTGTCTCGCTCTTATCTCCTCTGAGCTTCTGCGGTCCACCCCCTTCCCCACCTCCCCTTCTTTCCATCTCGCTCTCAAATCGCTCTTCCTTAGCCTCAGGGAGTCTAACCGGCCTCACTGTTTTTGCTATCTCTCTTCTCTGCCCCGGAAACCCTTCTGTGGGTTCCTCTAAGCCACCCCTCCTTCCCTAGGGAACCCTCCGTTGCAAACACCATGCCTCCCCCCCCCCACCCCGAGGGCGCGGCTCCACCCTAATTCCATCCCCTCCACAGCTCCCCCCCATCCTGCAGCTTCAATTCCCTTGGGCTCTGCAAGACAGATTTGAGAATTTTCCTTCTGGGAAGAGCACCCCATCCTCCAAGAGGGCGCCGGTTCTCAGCACCGTCTGGACCCTTGGCGCCTCACTCTTCCACCCTCTTTCTTATTCTTTCTCCGTGACATCAGACTTCTCCCAGGTCTTGCAAGGAGGGTGGGGGCAGGGAGTGTCACCTGCGCCCCCTTCCCGTCTCGTCCCCCACAGGAGGCTCTGCCCACAGCCTGGCGCGATGTGACAGACAGCATTTATTCCGGACTCCAGTGTCCACAGATGATGGGAGCTGGGGTGGGGGCAGGGGCCCGGATCCAGTGTCGGACTACGCAGTAGGACGTCAGGTGGGGTGGGGGACCGGTAACGGGGGCGGGAGGTAAAACTCGCCCGAGCCGGCCGACCCTCAGAGCCTTGGAGCCTCGTCCTGTCCCGGGCCAGGTCCCGGGCTTGGGTCCAGGAGCTATTCTGGGGCCTGAGAGTCACATTCCCTGGAGGAAGGTCCCCTCCTCCCCACCGCCCCTCCCTCCCTCCCCGCAGCAGTGGCTGCTGTAGGTCCCTGCCCAGCCTGCAGAGGAAGGAAGGGAAGGGAGGGCCGGGGAGAAGTGGGAAGGTGGGGGCGGGCGGAGGCGTGAGCAGGCCTGGTTCTCTGACGCTGATTCTCTGATGTCGGGTCTAGTGCAGCCTCCCGGAGGCCCTTGGGCTCAGCACTGGGGACGAGGTAGAGAGGTCAGCCTGCGCCTGTGCTGACGAGGGCCGCTGCACCCCTCCCCGCCTCCCCGCAGCTCCCCCCACCCGCCATCAGGGTGCCCAGGCCCTCACCCACCTCATCTCCAAAGCCCCCGCTGCCATGCCTGGCTCCTCCAGAGGCGCCTCCTGTGAGAAGACCCGTCTGCTCAGGCCGCTCGGACCCTGAGTGGCTCAGCTCTGGCTCCCCAGGTGGCCTGGGAGAGGAGACGGCATGTTGGAGGCGGTCATGCCTGGGGGAAGGACTGAGGATGGGGCTCTTCCGGTTGGGATGGCCTTGGGGGATGGGGTGGGGGGGGTGGTAAAGGCATTGGGGTTAGGGACGGGTGGGTAGGACGCGGTAGGAGTTGGAGATGGGTCTGGAGGTGGCTACGGATTGGAGCGGAGGGTGGCCGTGAGCTCAGACTCAGGAGAGGTTAGATAGAGACGAAATCAGTTAGGAATGGGAATGAGGTGGGGAGCCTGGGAACGAGGTCAGTTAAGCGACTCAGTCTTGGTTTCAGCTCAGGTCGTGTGCCCCGCGGTTCGTGAGATCAAGCCCCGTGTCGGGCTCTGCACTGACAGTGCGGGGCCTGCTGGGGATTCTCTTTATCCCTCTCTCTCTGCCCCTCCCCTGCTCACAATCTCTCTCTCTCTCTCAAAACAAATAAACTTAAAAAAAAGGGGGGGGGGGACGGGAACGAGGGAAGCATGGAGGGGAGGGGCCGGAGATGCAGTTGAGGGAGACACGGCTTCAGAGTGAGGTTAGGGGTGTGGTGGGGACTGGCGCTGAGGGTTGGAGAGGTTGAGGTTGGCTATAAACCGGGTTTGGGGTTGGGGCTGTCTGGGCATGTGTTCGGGGTCTGGGGTTGAATATGAGATGCGGGTCGGGGTTGGGGTCAGGGCCGGGGATGTGTTTGGGTCTGGGGTTGAGGACAGGAGGGAGCTGAGGTTGGCCACGTGGGTTGGGTTCGGGGTTCAGGTTGGAGGCGAAGTCAGAGTCGGGTGCAGGGGTGGGGTCGGGTCACAGAAGTCAATTCCAGGGTTGCAGGCCACTCACGGAGCCCCCTTTTCCCCCTGCCGGCAGCAGCCGGGGCGACCCTTGCGCCTCATGCAATAGAAGACAGCAACGACGAGGAGCAGGAGGCCCACGCTGACGGCCACGGCCATGACAGCCACTCCGGCCTGGGAAGTCTGGGGCGCCACTGCAGGGACAGGACGGAGGAGGAGGGGGTCAGCCAGCAGTGCTCTGTCTGTCCCCCCGCCAGGGTCCTGTGCACAACCCCCCCCCCACCACCAAGTTCCTCACCAGAGCCGAAGTGAAACACGTGCAGGGCGTTCCCGTGGGGGTTGGAGGCCTCACAGGAGACCCCGTCTCTGCTCAGGGCACTGGTCACCTTCAGGGTCAGGGAGCTGCTCACCCAGCCCTGCCCTCCGGGGGCCGGCTCTGCTGGCTGTGGAGGCTTGGGTCAGCCCCGGCCCGTGGGCTCAAGGGCTCGGGTGAGGGCAGAGGTGAAGACGGCCAGTCCCCCGGGGAGAGGCTGGCCACGATTGGGGAGAGGGCAGGATTCCCCAAGGGGTTTGGGGGAGGGCGCCTGGGTCCCGCAGGGCTCAGGATGGGGGGGGCGGGGAAGGTCCCTTACACTGCCCCCCAGTTGGCTCCAGCTGAGTTTGGGCTCCGGGTAGCCGCGGGCAGAGCAGACCAGCCTGACTTCATCTCCTTCCCTCCAGCTGCCCTCACTCCTGGGCTGGGTCTCTTCTGCCCTTAATTCTGGTGGCCCTGTGGGTGGCGGTGGGGGGAGAGCGGGAGGCCCATCGGAGAAGGGGAAGGAGGGGGAGAGAAAGAGAAGGACAGAGGGGACAGGAACAGAAGACAGAGGCACCAGCCGTGGACCCGTCTCATTTCTCCTGCTCCCCCACCCCCACAGCCGCCCTCCCGCTGTCCCCCACCAAACCTGCCCCATCCCGAACCTTGGACCAGCAGCTTGAAGCTCTGGGCGCGGCTGAGGAGGGGGACGGTGGGCATGGAGGCCTCACAGATGTAGGTGCCCGCAGAATCGAAGGTGATGGAGCTCAGAGAGAGCGTGGGGCCGTTCCCCAGGGGGATTGAGTCCTGGCAGGGAGAGGAGCAGGCGGCCAGGTGGGTGTGAGGGAGGGGTCGAGAGACGGGAGAGGGTGCAGGCTGAGGGTCCCCAGGCCGCGGGGCTCCTTTCTCTCTCACCTTGGTCCAGCGCAGGGCAGGCGTGGGCAGACCTTGCACGGAGCAGTTCACGGCTGTGCTGTTGCCCAAGGGTAAGGAAAGTTCCTCCCTGGTGCTGAGCTCAAGGGGGTCCAGGTCTGGAGGGGGGGACAGACTGTCACCTTCCCCAGACCCTCACCCACTCGGCTTAGGGGCTCTCCAGGGCGACTGGGTGGGGGTGGGGGGCGCAGACGTGAGTGCACAACCAGAAGAGCTTGTCAGGTGTTTCTCCTTGTTTTCTCTCTCTCTCTCCACGGACTTTCCACGCTCCCATCCAGGCCAAGCCTTGAGCCCACATCTAACTCCAAAACACAGGCCCCATCTCAGCCATCTTCTTCCAGAGCCGATGACTGGGCCCACAGTTAATGCATGACCGGTGGTGGGGGGGGGGGGGGGTGGTGGTGGCAAGGTGTTCCTTCTCGGATTGACCACCCAAACCCCTCTACCCATCTTTCCATCGAGCCCCTGTCTGCCCTGCCTTCGAAATGGACCTTCCCACTTCTCTCCGTCTCTGACGTCCGGGTCCGACTGCCCGGACCACCTTGCAGCCACCTCCTCGCCGGTGTCCCCGCTGGCCAGGCTTCCTCCCCTGAGCTGCCAGACGGATCTTTTCGAACCACACACCCGTCAGCCCTGCCCTCCGTGTGAAACCTCGCAGTGGTTGCCCAGTATACAGAGACCAAATTCTTTGATAAAGCCCCCAGGATCCTGCTTGGTCTGACCTCTACCTACCTCCTCAACCTCACTTCTTACCGCACGCCCCCACCCCCACCCCCACCCTTTGTCCCAAACACCAGCTACCCTACTCTCTTGGTTTCTCTCCAGTACGCCATGTGGGGTCCTGCCTCGGGGCCTTCGCACCTGCTGTTCCCCCGGCCTGGGAGCTCCTCTTCCGGCTCTTCGAGTTTCTGATCCCATTCTTTGGTTTTCCCAAACGGCCCCTTCTCAGGGAGGCCTCTCTGTCCCCCCGTGGTGGACACTGAGATTTCCCCTCTAGCGCTGAAGGATTTGTTCTCCCCCAGCTGTTGAGAAGGATGTCAGCTGTCAGCCCTCAGCTGTCAGCCCTCTCTGGGAACTGCCTCAGCTGCGGAGAGCCCCTCGCTCAAGGTCATGCCCCCTTCCTCGGGCAGGCCACGTGCAATGCCCGGTTGGTGTGGGGTTATAAAGGCCCAGCTCCCTTACCCCCAAGTGGGGCCATCCCAGCTTCCCCAGCACCCTGCAGGGCCGACTGAGACCTTTAGACTACAACTGAGACCAATCTTCTGCCTCTGCCCAGTCCTGCTCCTGTGCCCTCCCCAGCCTCCACTCCAGCCTCCATCGGTGGGGATCCCAAGGCACTTCCCATAAACCTCCTGCCTGCAGCTCTCTGAATCCGAATCTGCTTCCTGGGGAACGGAGACAGACGGAGCCTGCATCATCCTCCATCTAGAACAGTCCCCGCTCGCCTGGCCAGTCCCTCATCCCCTCACTCTGCGTCAGTCCCTATAGGGGCTCCATCGCTACTCAAAGCACCTTGTTCAGCATTCACCACCTGTCTCCCCTACTTGACCGAGATCTCTGTGAAGGTGGGGGCTGGGCTGTCTCGTTCATAGATGTCTCCCCAACCCTGGTCACGGGGTCTAGCCCCAGGAAAGGAGGCAGAAGGAGGGCCAAGGAGGAGCAGGGCCTTTGCACAGCGCTCAGGTGCGAGCAGACTCAGAAGGCTTTCTAGAAGGCTGGAAAGTGGATGGTAGAAAGCAGGGGTGTTAACCTGGAAACGACGAGGGGAGCTCGGCTGGGGTGAGGAGACTGCCTTGGTGGGGAGATGGGTCAGCCAAAGGCGCGGCCAGCCAGGTGGGCCTTGAAGGCCGGGGTGGATCGGGGCACTCGGGAGCCACGGCAGGTTCAGAGTGGGGGGATATCAGGTGTGTGCTTTGGAGTGAGCTCTCTGGCTGCTTCGTATGGGAGACTGGAGGGGGCTGGGGCTGGGGGCTGGGGCAGGCACCCAGGGGGCAGAGGGGACCATCCAGACCAGGACGAGGACCCCAGAAGTGGAAAGGGTTGCCGGCGGGGCTGTGTGGGGGTGAGGGCGAGGAGGCCGCTGGTGCCGGGGTCCCCCTGCCCATCCCCCTGGGACGCTCACAGGCCACGCGCAGCTCCAGGGTTTTGGAGAGCTCCGCGTCCTCGGCAGCGTCGTAGTCCTCCACCCTGCAGCCGTAGGTCCCGCTCTGGCCCCGCTGAACCCCCTCCAGGGTCAAGTTCCCCTCAAGATTTGTTTTCAGCACGTCCTCCTGCTTGTCCTGGGTGACCAGGGATGAGGAACCCGGCTCAGGAGCCGCCCTGGTCCGGGGGTGGGGGCGGGGGTCATGCTGGGTCGGGGTCAACCGGGTCAGAGTCAGGGGTCACCGGGTTAGCATCGTGCTAGATCAGAGCCCACTCAAGCAAGGGGGCAGAGGCCCTGCCAGGCCAGGGGCCACCCCGGCTGGGTATCGGGCTGAGTTAGGACTCTCTCAAGTCAGGGCTCAGAGGTCCTGTGAGCTCCTGGGTCAACAGGCAGGCGCCTCGCTAAGCCGGGGGCCACCCAGGTGAAAGGTCAGAAGTTGGTGGGGGCCAATATGTCACAGAGGTCAGGGGCCAGGACTTCCAAAGGAACGACGGGGTGAGTCACCTGAAGGCGGAAGAATGTGTATTCCGGGTTGGGGCTGCCGTCCCCCCGGCAAAACAGCTGGACGGAGTCCCCCTCGCGTACCCAGCCCTCGGTGGTGGAGGGGCTGTCCACCCAGAAATGCACGTGTTCCGTGGGATCTAAGAGAAAGGGCAAAGGGGAAGACGGGTCAGGGCAGACTCACGGTCAGGGTCGAGGGTAGGTCAGGTCCAGGGTAAAAGGCAAGGGCTGGGTTAGGGGAGAGAGGTCAGGCCCCAGCCAAGGGGAAGGCTGCGGTCGGTCGAAGGGTAGAGGTCACATCTGTCACAGTCAGGTTCCCGCTTATTCTGAGATCAGCGACCAGAGAGGTCAGAGGTGGAGCTGAGCTGAGAGTGCAGGTCAAGGGTCAGAGGTCGGCGTGGGCAACAGGTCCGTGCGGGGATTCCGGGACCCTGAGCTGGTGTGAGAGGGCGGGGCGTGGTTCGGGTGCGAGGCTCTGTGGGCCTCCGGGCGCTCGAGGCGGTCAGAGGTCAGGACGGGGGGGGGGGGGGGGGGGGGGGGGGGGGGGGCGGGGCCTCAGGGAGGTGAGGGGGCCGCGGCCGGGGAGGGGGGGACCAGCCTGGACTCACAGTGCAGGGTGAGGCGGAAGGCAGGGCTGTCCAGGCGGCCGTGCTGGCCCGCGGGCAGGTGGTAGCCCACGGAGCAATGGAAGCTGGCGTCCCGGTCGGCCTTGTGGAGCCGCAGGTAGAGGGTGCTGGTGAGAGACTGCAGGCCCGAGGCCTCCCGCACTGTGCGGCTGGTCATGTAGCCGGCTGGCAGAGAGGGAGGAGGCGGCGGGTCAGCCAGCCCCCCACCCCCCGCCACCACCCGGCGCCCTCCCGCGTCCAGCTGGGCTCCCGCGCCCGCTCACCTGAGTTCACCTCCATGGGCACCTCCAGCCGCTGCCCGTTCCGGTACCACGTGATCTGGGGGGCCGGGTTCCCGTTCCGGCTGTTGCAGGTGGCGATCTAAGGCAGACACAGGCGTGGCCCTGGGCCCTGAGGTCGGTGCGGGGGCGGGGGGGCGGGGAGGGGGCCCTCTTTCCTGGGGACTTCTCCTCGCTCCGGATACAGGAGTCTGGGTTCCCCAGCCCTCTCCTCCCCCAGGATGCAGGAGTGCAAACCTCCCCCACCTCCCGGCCCCCTCCCCCCTCCCCCTCCAACCCTGGAATCGAGGTCCAGCCCCAGGTACCTCCTGGGCAAAGTCATCCACCACAGACAGGATCCCTTTGTTGGGGGAGACCTCGGTGGCCTCTGGTTTTGCTGTGGGGGAGACGGTCGGGTCAGGAGCCCCTCTCCTGGGCTCTCGCCCACCCGCCCCTTCTGGGGGGGGGGGACCCGCAGACACTCACCGAACATGTGGAGCCGCGTGGTGGCCTCGGCGCTGCCTGCCGCGCCCGCCTTCACCACGCACACATAGTTCTGCTCGTCGCCCACCTGGGCCTCAGTCAGCACCAGGCGCCCCCGGGCGTCCAGCTGGTACGGGGGGCTGCGGCCCCGAGAGTCGTGCACCGTGCCCTGCAGCTCGGAGCCCTGCAGCTCGGCGGAGGCCAGGCGGTGGCGGACCCCAGAGCGGTCTGCCTGTGGACGGCGGGGGGGGCTCAGCTCCAGGCCGCCTGGCCTGCCTCCCCCAGTGTCTCTTTATCTCTCTCCACGACCTTTTCCATCTGCTGCTCTCTGGGTCACCTGCCTCCTCTTGTCACCTCCCTCCGGTCCCCTGTTCCCTGGCCTGCGTGTGGGTTTCCTCTCCCCAGGTCCAGGTCCCTTGTTCTCCATCACACTCTGTTCTTATCTCCCTTCCTCTCTCTGTCTCCCCCTCCAGCCCTGTGTCTCTGCCTCTTATCTCCTCTTTTTTCCTCTCTCCTTCTAGTCCTGCACCCCTGGGGTCTCCCGCTATCTCCTTGTCTGTCTCTGAATGGTCTCTCTCTCTGGAGCCTGTGCTCTGAACGGGGCGTCTTTTTTCTAGTCTCAGCTGTGCCCAGACACCAGGGAACCTTGGAGTGTCCTTCCCCTGGTGGGGGTCTCAATTTCCCCATCTGTAAAATGGAGAGGCAGCTGGATGGAGCCCTTAGGTCCTTTGGGCTCTGAGGAGGGAATGCACGTTTGCAGCCCTGTGGTGCCCTGACCCCCAGGCCCCTTGGCCACCCTCTGGCCCCCAGCCTGCAGCACTCACCAGGAACCATTCCAGCACAAAATGGTCGTGGGCCCCCAGGGGGGTGCAGTTCAGGGCGACGGGCTCCCCTTTCATCACCTCCACCAGGGAAGGCATGGATAAGTGGACCTCGGCCTGGGCACCTGCAGGAGAGCCACTGAGCTCTTTCTGCCTCTGTTGGGGACAGCCCTCCAGACAGAGCGCCTCCTCCCCCGGGTCCCAGGAGTCCTGGCTCCCAGTACCCTCCTCCCTCAGACCCAGGGTCCAGGACCCCAGCCCCTCCTCCCTCCCATCAGCATTTGTCTCCATCTCTCTCCACAGGACTACGGGCTCCTCCCCCGGGCCACACAGGGCCCTGGCTGCTTCTATCCAATCCTCCTGGAGTAAGACCGCACCTGTCCTTGTGCTTTCCACTAGACCAGCCGCCCCCCAAGGGCAGGGCCAGCTCTGGCTCATCCCTTGGCCTCCAGCACCCTGCGCAGGGCCTGGCACGTCACCAGGGATCTGTGCCTCTCCACCTCTGCCTGTGTGTCTCTCACTCTGGGTCTCCATCTCTCGTCCCACAGTCTCTGCCTCTCTGTCAGCCTGACAGTCTGTCTCCGTCTCTCTCAGCCCCTGGGTCTCTGTCAGGAGTCGGGGGCTGGGGCTGCAGCTGAGGCAGAATGGGTGTGTGGGGGCGGTCAGGGGGGACAGGGCTGGGCAGGTTTCAGGAATGTGGGAGGGACAGGCTGGCCCAGACCTGCCCGGCCTGGCACCAGATCCCCCTACCCACCCCTTGGCCCCTCTGCCTCTTTGCCGAGCAGGGAAGGGGATAAGGTGTGTCCCCTCCGATTAGGCGAGCAGTGAGGCCCAGGATGGCGGGTCCTGAGGGAGAAGGGAGCGGGAGTGGGGGCGGCTGGACTCCTGTCCCAGGATCCTGGCAGACAGAGCTGTTCCCATCGGGGAAACCACGCTCTCTCACCCCCTGGGCTGGCATCCTGGCATCAGCTCTCACTTCTGAGAACCTCCCTTTCCTTCCCCGCCCAGCTTGACCCAGCCCTGCCCCTGGGGACCCACCACTTGCCATGCTTGTGCCAGGGGCCTGGATTCCCAGGCACCCACCTCTGGCCCAGGCCTGTCCCAGGGGAGGGGTGTGGGGCCAGGCTGGTGCCTGGGGCTAGTCTGAGCAACAGACAAGAGGAGGATGGAGAGATCTCTCTTCCCTAATCTCTCCCATCTCTCTGTCCCTAGCTGCCAGCCCCTCAAGGCCTCCTCCCCATCCCACCACCACGCAGGTGTGTGGATTTATCTGGGCCCCAGGAAGAGGGCACGGTCACTCGGAAACACTGTTCCGCCGTCACTGCCCAGGGCCAGCGCTCCAGCCCTCCCGCGAGGGAAGGGAGTTCTTTAGAGCCTGGCTCTGAGTCCAGATCCGGGGAAGCCTCAAACGCATGTGGTTCCCTGCGATCTAGCTGGAAGGTCCCCGACCCTCGCAAAACTTGAGAACCTTTCAGAGGGAAGCCCTGGGGTTTTGGTCTCCTGTGTCCTGGGGAAGCCACTCCGGCCACTGGAGGCCTGGACCTTTGGGTCTGAGGAAGCAGGAGTCCCGGGACTCCGATTCCAGGGGCTGAGGGCCCCTTCGCTCCTTGGTCCCGAGCGCGGAGGGGGGCTGGCTTCTCAGGTGGTGACTAACCCGCTGCCTGCCGGCGTCTGCCCAGCCCCTCTGCCGGGCCGTCCCCGGCTCGCTCGTTGGGAAGGGTATCCCCCGTGCTCCCGTATCCCTCCTCCCCGGGGCTCCCACGTTTGGCTTCCTGGGGTCGAGGAGATCCCCTTCCCCCTTCCCTTTCCCGGGGTCCCCAGGGGCCGCCCCCAGCGGCTCCCTGCTCTCTGCCCCGGCCGTACCTGGGTGCGCCCCCAGCAGGAGCGCGAGCACCAGCAGCCTGGGGGCCCTGCGCGCCCCGGCCCGGGCGTCCGGGGGCTCCATGTTCGCGGCGGCGGCAGCGGGCGGCGATTGCCCGGGCTGCGGCTCCGGCGGCCGCGGGGCTGGGAGCGATCAGGCCCCGCCCCTGGCAGCCCCGCCCCGCCCCGCCCTCCCGAGCCCCCCCTTGAGTACCCCCCCCCTCAAACCCGGGCGCCCCGCCAAGACCTCCCACTGCCCGGAGCGGACCTCCCAGCGCCCGGCCCGGGGCCCGGAGCGGGGCTCCCTCTGCCCCCAAGCTCTGGGCTGCCCGGCTCGGGCTGACCGGTGCCCGCGGCGGTGGCCTGACCGACCAGTCTAACCAGTGTCCTGGGCTGTGACCTCACCACCCCGCTGCGGCCGCCATCCCCCCTAATTCGGACCAGGGGTCATCACGGCAGGTGACCGGGGCTTGCCCAGTTGATTTTTACCCAGCTGACCCCGCACGACCAGTGAGTGGCCTGCGCTGGCCTCTCCCAGGGTAACCGGTGGTTCCCAGCATGACCGGGGGCTTGCACTCCCCTCTCCCAGTACAACCAGCGGTGCCCCGCCTGATCGGTGGCCTAGAGCAGCTTCCTCCAGGGTGCCTGGTGAGGCTCTTCCCTGGAGCCCGTGCTAGGGGCTGCTTTCCTGTCTGACCAGTGGCCTGGAACCCATCAGTTCAATCTCTTAAATTTCACGGCCTTCAAACCTCAGTTCAGCCCGGGTCTCTGTGACGATGGGGGGAGGGGTGGGGAGAGCGAGTGCTGTGGGGTGCTCTTGCCTGGGCTCTCCTCCACTCTGTAGGGCCCTCCCTCTCTTCTCCCCATCCAGGGAATCCCAGGAATGCCACCCTCCTTCCTCCCTTCCTCTCCCCTTCACTCCCTCACAACCTTGGGGGGCAGGGCAGGAGAATTAGGCTGGAGGGAGCAGGTGAGAGGGGGAGGGGAGCAGGCTAGGGCACCTGAGGGGAGGAGGGAAGAGCAGAGCTGTGGGTCGGAAGGGTCACAGGTCAGATGGGGGGTCACAGATCAGACTGTCCAAAGCTTCTCACAAGCCGGGTCTGACTGGGGCAAAATCCTCTGGGGGTGGGGGTTGGGGGGCGGGAGAAATGTCACTGGTTATATAGGGAGTAGCTAGCCCTGGACACTGGTCAGAATGGGGAGGGGGGTGGTCACTGGTAAGATGCCTTTGCCCATCAGACACGGAAGGAAGGCTTCAATTACAGGTCAGCTTGGGAGTTGTTGGTCAGACTGGTCAAGGCGCTACTTTCTTTGGTGATACAGGAGAGCCACCGTTACACCGGCAGAAGAGACCCTTTAGTATTAGTCACACCATTGCCTCCTCCGGGATGCCCTCCCCGCTCCCTGGCTGGATCAAGGACTCCCACAACCCCCTGGGCTCCCCCACCCCAGTCCTGCACACTCTGGGGATTAAGCTGTCCCCTCACTGGACCGTAAATCCATGAGGGCAGGGCCGGGGCGGTCTCTGTTGGTCACTGCTGTGTCCCCAGCATAAGGCCAGACACAGAGCAGGTGCTCAGGGAAGGTTGGCAGGGCTCGAAAGGCAGGAGCACACGGGCTCACTGGATCACCGCAGGACACATGATACAAAGTCACTCATGGACATGGGGTGCCTGGGTGGCTCAGTCGGTTAAGCATCTGACTTTGGCTCAGGTCAAGATCTTGCGGTTTGTGGGTTCGAGCCCCGTGCTGAGCCCCGTGCCAAGCCCCGTGTTGAGCTCTGTGCTGACAGCCTGGAGCCTGCTTCAGGTTCTGTGTTTCCGTCTCTTCTCTGCCCTTCCCCCGTTCGTGCTCTGTCTCTCTCTCTCTCTTTTTCTCAGAAATAAATAAACATTAAAAAAAAAATTCACACTCACTCCTGGACAAATACACCTTCAAGGGCTCCCTGGGACCAGCTCACACACTGCGACCCCGACACCCACTCCCCAGCTCTTCTGGCTCCCGCTCGTGCCCCTGTTGCTTGGGCTGGACCCTAGTAGGCACCCTCTCATCAGTCCATCTTCCTCAAGAATCCAACCAGCCAAGGGTCAAGGTGAAGAGAAGGACGGGTGTGGAGTGTGAATGAGGGAGGGAAGGCATAAATACCAGCCACAGTCCCTCACAGACCTGCAGAAACGGGTACCCTAACGTCATCTGCCCTCATCCCCTACAATTTCTTCCCACGAAACAGCCGGAGGGATCCCGTTAAAATGGGAGTCAACCCACATCACTCTTCTGCTCAGAATCATTCCAGGGTTCCTCCCCAAGTAAAAGCTAAAGTCTACTCCATGGCTCACCAGGTCCTCAATCCTTGGTACCTCCCTGACCCCATCGTTCTTTCTCTTCCCCTTTGCTAGCTCTGCTCTTGCCACGCTGGCCACTTTGCTTCCGTGCCATTCCTCCAATGCCAGCCGTGTGCTGGCCTCAGGACCTTTGCACTTGCTCGTCCCTCTGCCGGGACATTCTTGTCCACACAGCTCCCTCCTTTACTGGCTTCAGAGCTCTTCTCCAACATCACCCTCATCAGTTTCCCTCGACCATCTTATTTCAAATAGCAATTCCTGCTATCCCAGCCATTCCTCATTTCCCTTATCTTACTACATTTTCCCTCCATAGCACTGATGCAACATGCTTATGTTTTATTGTCTGTCTGGCGTAGAACATAAGCCCTAAGAGAACCGAAACTTTGTTCTGTTTGCCACTGAATCTCCAGCGCCTAGAACAGTGCTTGGCGGGAGGAACAGAGTAAATACGAATGGAATAAACGAATTTCCCAGTCCCATCCTTCCTGTCTCGTGTGTATATAGTACACATTTCATATTTATTTATTTATTTTTTATAACTATTTTTTTCTATTTATTTGAAGCACAGTAAAAAAAAAAATGGTACACTTTGGAAATTCAGTGGCATGGTTATTTAATTTTTTATTATTTATTTATTTTTAATTTTTTTTAATGTGTTTTAATTAATTTTGAAACAGAGAGAGTCAGAGCATGAGCAGGGGAGGGGCAGAGAGAGAGGGAGACACAGAATCCGAAGCAGGCTCTGCGCTGTCAGCCCAGAGCCCGCCGCGGGGCTCGAACTCACAGACTGTGAGATCATGACCTGAGCCGAAATGGGAGAGTTGGCCGCTTAACCGACTGAACTACCCAGGCGCCCCCACGTTTTATTCATTTCATTTTGTTTTAGGGAGAGAGCAGGAGGGAGGGGGAGGGCGGTGCAGAGGGAGCCAGACACGAGGCTCCCTCCCGTGACCTTGGGTTCATGACCTGAGCCGAAATCGAGAAAGAGTCTGACGTGCAATGGACTGAGCCTCCCAGGTGCCCCTGGTGCCACCACTTACGCGTTGTCATGAACAAGCCTCATTTTTCCTCTACAGCCCCTCCCCCATCCTCAGCTTCCCTTTCCAGGTTGCTTGCCCTCAACAGTGGCCCTGGAAGCAGATGATTCTCCTTTTGAAGTCCATTTAGGAAGGGCAGGTGTAGCCCACGTTTATGTCCTCACGCTTAAGTCATTCCCCTCGCTTCAGCTTATTCCGCGGGCCTTTCACCGTCTCCCGTCATCACAAGAAGGGCGAGTACAGTACCGCCGGTACTCCCAGGGAGAGACCACAGTCACGCGACTTTGATCACCGTAGATTGTTTTCACTGTTCTTTTTCGTCGTTAGGTGTTGCTCATATCTCAGTGTACCTAGCTTGTGAATTAAACTGTATCGTAGGTTTGTCCAGACATCCACGCACGAAGTCGCTAGTCAAAAACATGAAGTATGGCTGCCGTTCGATACCCTCTGTGGTTTCAGGCATCCAGTCGGGGTCTTGGAACCGTCCCCCTCGTGGATAAGGGGGACCAGTGTGCCCATCATTGTACACACACTGTGTGATGGTCCACTTTAAACTAGTTCACAGCTTGGGCGACACGGGATCAGGATACGTTTGGAGGGCAATGGTGATTCCCCCGTCGTTCCCGATTTGCGTCTGGAGGATGGAACCATCGGGAGTCTGTGCTGTCTTGGAGGTCACTGTGTGTGCATTTTGGGTTGGACAACAAGAGTTAGCTGTGCAGGGAAAGTTTAGATAAGAACTTAAAAAAAAAAAAAAAAAAACGTTTTCTATTTATTTATCTTCAAGTAATCTCTGCACCCAATGTGGAGGCTGAGCTCACAATCCTGAGGTCGAGAGTCACACGCTCTTCCTAAAAGTGTTCAACATGTATTCATCTTTGAGAGAAACAGAACGTGAGTGGGGGAGGGGCAGAGAGCGAGGGAGACGCAGAATCCGAAGCGGGCTCCCCGCTCTGAGCTGTCAGCACCGAGCCCGACGTGGGGCTCGAACTCACGAACCGTGAGACCATGACCTGGGCTGAAACCAAAGGGTTGGATGCTCAACTGACGGAGCCACCCAGCTGCCCCCGTCCTGCTATGCTTTGAATCGGGAACTAATAGTGCCAAAAAGCGGGGACTGGTTTCTCTCTTCTTCCCTCACGTGGCTGGGACACGTTCTATTTTCCTAAGATGCCTGCGACAGTATCTCTCGTTCCACATGCTACAGCCCCATCTTGACGCTCCACTGAGAGGGGGGGGTCTAGGTCCCTTCCTCTTACATCTGTGCCCTTTGGGGACTCACGTGCAAAGATGAGAACGGGGCAGGGGTGATGCTGCAGGACTCCCAAGATTAGGTAGCCTCTGCCTGGGTCACTAGAAACCTCTCTATCAAGGCTTCAGCCACCATGTAAGCAGCCAGACTGCCTCAGGGGACCACGCTGTGGGGCGGGGCTGCGCCTAAACTAGAAGCTTGGCCACCGCCCCGGAGAGGTGTGATTGCACCCTGCCCAGAACCACAGGGCCGAGCCCTTCCCCAAATCCTGGCCCATGAGACATTCTGTTCCCTTTCACGGCTCACATTCCCATCCTGGTTCTCTAAAATCGTTCCCCTCTGTACTGGGATACCTTCCCCACATCTTTTCAGTCCCAGCTCGGATGTCTCCTCCTGGAGGCCCTCCCTGACCTCCCAGGCTGGGTCAGCTGCCCGCTCTGGGCCCCTGTAGCGTCCCGGTTTCCCCCATCCCAGCCCTGCCCGCTCTGGGTCGTCACGGTCTGTCCCCCACTGGACTGTGAGCCACCGGAGATGGGGGGGGGGGAGGATAGTGATTAGTGCTCTGTGCCAGCCTCATCCAGCCTGGGCTGGGCACAGCGCAGGGCAGGGCTCACGGTTTAAACCGAAGTGGAGGGAGGCTTGAACCTCCGAGATGAGTGATGAGGTAGGGAGACACTTCTTCTGTTTGATTTGGACTGGAAATCACTGTTACTCTGGGAGAAGATCCCAGGGACGGATGAAGAAAGAGAAGGTTAGGAACGCTGGGCAAGACCAGGTGTGTACCTCTTAAAGAAACGAAAGATCTTTTGGAGTAGGGGCTCGGGACTTGGATATCTGGGCCTGGATTCAGGAATTAGTATTATTTTTTCATTAATGGGGTGAGGGGGTTGGTTGCCTGATTCTCTGAAAACTTGGGACTCCGGGCTCCTGGGTCTGAGGGAGGAGGCTGGCGGCCTGGACTGTTGGGTCTGAGGGAGGAGGCTGGAGGACTGGACTCCTGAATCCAGAAGAGCTGGGCTCCCCACCATTGCCCCTCCAGACCCCTGGATTCAGCAGGTGGCGATCAGGCCTCAAGGACCACCTGTTCCCAATGTCAAGCTGCCCCCTGGTGGCTGCTGTAGTTTTCTCCACACATCAGGCGACAGACCAGGCTTGGCAGTTTATTATTCACAAACCCCTTGCAGCCCCTGGGGCTCCCTTTAGCAGCACGTGTGGTGCCCTGCAAGGCAGAAAGAGAGGTGGGTCAGATAGTAGTATCCCAGTCAGGTTGGGGGACAGGGCAGGGCCAGGCCGAGGGAACCTGGCCAGCGCTGGGGTGGGGTCGACTCACCGGCCCCCATGCCTGGGCAGCGATCACGGGCCCCACGGGGGCAGCCGGAGGGGTGACTTTTCCTTTAGGAGTTTCTGCAGTGGAGAGAGTTTGAAGAGGGGCTATTGATTTTCTGGAACCAGTGTTTTTCCCTTCTGCCCCCCATCCCATCTTCCTTCAGACCTGGGAGCCCTGGACCCCAGCTGCCTCTCCACTCACCCTGTGGCTCCCTCCCTGGCCTGAGGGTTGGAGGTGATTTCCCATGGGGCTAAGGCCACAGTCTTAATTCTTGGCAAGGGTAGAGGGCCCTGAAGTCTGGGGAGGGCCAGAGGTACCTGGAGGGGAGGAGATTAAGAAGTGTCACAGCTGAGCTGCAGCGAACTGTCATTTCATAGGCCCAGATGGTGGTAACACACGGGTGGCTGGGGCCAGGAGGAGGGAGGGACAGCCCAACAGTCTCGTCCTTGTCCATGCTGTTTTTTTTCCCTAGCACCTCTGGCTCGAGTAGGAAGTTCTGTCCGTCCGTCCATTCATCCATCCTTCCATCCATCCATCCTCCCTCCCTCCCTCCATCCTTTCCACTCGCCCGTCCATCCATTCATCTTTCCATCCGTCCATCCATCCAACTCACAAGCATTCCCGGAGCGTCTACAGTGTGGGGCCAGGCACCCTTCTAGGCTCTGAAGAGACAGCCATGAACCAGGCAGACAAAATCTCTGTCCTCATGCCGCTGATAAATTTACCGAGCAAAAGACTTACCATGAGTAATCAATGCATGAACAAGGAACGATCCACAGAGTATTAAGTGACCTTCAGGGAACTGGAATAGGCCTGGGGAGAGTGGGGGGCGACTGGGGAAAACCTCTTAGAAGGAGGGCGATGGGACACAAGGCTGAGTGTGACAAGGATGTAGGCAGAGGTCCTGTGGTGGGTGGTGGGCTTATGGCCTGTTAGGACAGCAGTAGTCCCCTGTTGCTGAAAAGGAATTGGGGGGGATGGTAGGAGGTCAGAGAGGTGGAGACGGGTCAGGTCTCCAGGCCCTGTGAGCTGTGGAGGGTATGTTGGCTTTTTCTTGGAGCCCTGGGGGAATTAGTGGGGGCTTCTGAGAGGTCAGGGAGGGGTATGATCCAGGTTACGTAACCCAGGCTTGCTGACTTCATCGGGACCTGTGGGGCCCACGCCGGGCTGATTGCCATTCTCCACGTGGAGACAGCGAGGACGGGAGAGGTCCCCAGTGGCCAGCAAGGGGCCAGGGTCCCGCCGAATGACGGACGATCTTGCTGCCTAGGGGTGGGTTTCTCAGATGGAGAACAGCACACGCAAACCGTACCCACATTGCCACTGGCCTCTGCCATGATGCCCATTTCACAGACAAGGGAAGAGAGGCCCACAGGAGTGGAGGACAGAGTCTGGAGTCTCGAGCCGCGGGCCTGGGATCCATTCCTGACCCTGTCATTTTGAGCCGATGGCCTCCACATCTCCGAGGCTCGGTGTCCCGTGCTTTACGGCAGGGATCACAACAGTACCCACCTCACGGGGCTGTCATGACTGTCAAAATTAACACACGAAACACAGGGCCGGGTGCCCAGCAACTCAGACACACGTTAACACGTTAACTATGCTCATTACGGCCGTCACTTTGCTGGGAGGCAGGACCCCCGGGGGCCATCCCTCTTACAGCATGTTTTGAAGAACCAAGGGGGTAGGAGTTGACTGGAATTTGAAGCAGGCAGGGTTTGGGGAGAAGAGGAGAGGGCACGCCAGGCGGAGGGCACAGCCCGGGCCAAGGTGGGCCCACGTGGCCGGAGGCACCCCCCCTCCCCCACCCCCCAGCCTGCCGTCCTGGCCGCGTCCCCCCTCATTGTCCTCTGGGAGCCAGCTGAGTGCCTCCTAATGTTTCCATTTGCCTTGGGCTGCAGGTCTGGATCTGTTTTTAGCTTCCCTGGCTGGTGTCACCGCCACCCCCCTTCCTGCTGGCTCACTTGTTTGCTGCGGTCGAAATAATGTTCCCGGACTTCCTGAGCTGTTTGTTTGAAGACGCCTCTGTATTGATTGAATCTTATGTGTACTCAGCCTAACACAGATGGGCCCCTCCCCAGCAGGCCAGGGTCTCGGAAAATCCTGGGGTAGGAAGTAGGGGGTGGGGAGGAGCAAGAAGGCTGGGGCTTGCTTCGAAGATCAGCAGATAATGGTAGGGTTTTCTAAGCACCACGCCCACCCCCCCCACCCCCCTCCCCACCCCCGCCCCCAACACCAGGTTCTCTTGTATCAGCCTGTGAAATTTTGACAGGTACAGTCACCTCTCTGAGCTTTTTCTCGTCTGGAAAATGAGGAGGGGAGCATTTCTTTCATTTTTTGTTTACTTCACAGGGCTGTTGGGAAGGCTCTGTTCCCTGGACTCCTTGAAAGCCTATTTACTGAGCACCTACTATGTGCCAGGCACTGTTCTAGACTCTGGAGATCCAATGGAGAAGACGAAGTCCTAACCCTCGGGAGGGTGGCAACCGGCTGACGGTGACAGAAAATTATACGCTTCTGCCAGGTGGTGGGAAGAACTATGAAAATCAGCAGGGGGTGGGGGTGCTTTTTTTCAATAAAATGGGGGGGGGGGGTGATCGGGGAAGGCCGCCCTGGGGAGGAGATGAGAGAGAGCAAGCCTGGGGGACAGGAGGCCCGGGCAGAGGGGACAGCTGGTGCAAAGGCCCTGGGATGAGACATGCCTGGGATGCTGGAAGGAGAGCCAGAAAGCTGGCGAGGGGTGGCATAAGGAAGTGAACAAGAGGGCACAGAGGTGGTGGGTGCCAGATCGCCCAGCACCTGGTCAGTGGGTGCCGAGGGGGAGCACAGGACCTGGTGCCCCTGAGGGACCCTGGAGCTGAACCAGACCAGCGCCTGACTCACCATTTTCAGCTGGCCTTAGCTGGGGACACATTCAGCTGAGGGGGGGCTGAGGAAACCACCTGGGAGTGATGGAGGGTGGGGAGGGGACTGTAAATTGCCGTTTTCTTCCTACCTACGTGTCCTTCTGCTTAGAGTCCCAGTATTCTGGCACTCTTCCAGGCTTTGGAGATACAACAGAGAATAAGGCAAGGGCCTAACGCTCAGGGGAGTTTCATCTGGAGAAAGCCAGAGCCCCAGACCCTGGGGAAAGCAAAAGTCCAGGCCCCTAGGACCCGACTCCCGTCACTAGCCCCCTCCTCCCTCAGACCCAGGATCCAGGTCGCTGGCCCTTCCTCCCTCAGACCCAGAGGTTCCAGCTCCAGCTCCTGCCTGGCCCTGCTTACCTGCCCCAGCTCCTCCTCCCCATCTTCCTGGTCACTGCTGGACCTCAGGTACTCGGCAGCGGCCGTGGCTTCCTCTGGCTTCCCTTGAAATTGATGGATACTCACGGCCTCTTGGCCCTTGATCTCGCCGCGGCAGAAGGGGCACGTCTGGCTTTCAAAGTTCTGCGGGTGGGATGGGAAGGGATATAGGGTCAGGGTCTCCCTGTCCCTAGGACCACAAGGGCCATCTTGTCCCTTAGGACCACAAGGGCCTTCCTCCCCACCAGAGGGATGTGCTGAGGACAGATGGAGGGAAACAGAGGGAGAGGAGTCAGGCAGAGAGGGGCTGGGAAGGGCAGGACTGACGGGAAGGGGGGCGGGAGCCAAATGGGGTCCGGAGGGGCACAGAAGCAGATAGCCCAGGGGAGCCGGGTGTTGTTGGGGTCTCAGCTGTCCACGGTGATGATGCTGTTGCCTAGGAATGCCTGAGTACTGGCCTGGGCCCATGTTAATCGTGGGGAGCCCCACAGACATCCACCCCACTGCCACCGCTGGGGCCAACCTTGTTGTGGCTCCACCGGCCCCTGTGGGTCTTAGGATCATAGGACCCACCTCATCAACAACCACCAGTGAGCTCTGAAGACCAAGATCGATTACCCATAGGTCCTGGGGGGTACGTGGCCTGCCTGGGGCCACACGGTGAGGTCCCAGGTAGAGACAGAGGGAAGACACACGCACCAGGGGGGCTCTGCCTTTATTACGGGCTGAGTGGGGGGATGCCTTGGAATTCATGGGCTCATTCTCTATTGGTGAATTGAAGGCATTGGGGTGTGGGAAGGGAAAAGCAGGGTCACTTAAGGGGTCAGCTGGCTAGGTTTTCCCGGGTTGTCTGTCTGTCTTTCTTTCTTTCTTTCTTTCTTTCAAAAAAATTTTTTCCCCAATGTTTATTTATTTATTTTGAAAGAGAGACAGACACCCAGAGCATGAGCCGGGGAGGGGCAGAGGGAGCGGGAGACACAGAATCCGAAGCAGGCTCCAGGCTCTGAGCTGTCAGTACGGAGCCCGACGCGGGGCTCGAACTCACGGACCGCGAGATCATGACCTGAGCCGAAGTCGGCCGCTTAACCAAATGAGCTACCCAGGCGCCCTTTCCCCCCACCCCCACTCCGAGTTTTCTTAAAGGGGAACTTCATGTGGGGTGGCCTGTTTCCTCATTCGGGTCATTTTGCTAGGACCTGCATCCTCCAGCCCTACAGTGAGTGGGGCAATGTGTATTCAAGAATGTCCTTAAGACGCATGCCTCAGCCATCACAAGCTTGCAAACACTTCCATTACAATCACAAAGCTTCGCGTCAGGCACCTACCATACACAGGGGCCACTGCCCTCTTTCCCCAAGGGCTTGGATCCTCACCATGGCTCTTGGGAGGTGACTACTATCAGCCCGGTTCTCCCGAGGAAGAGGCTGAGGCTCAGAGAGGTGAAGCCACTGGCCCCAGGTCACCCAGCCAGGGAACAAGGAGCCCTTTCCGCTAATAAGGAAGCCAGAGAACGAAAGGAGGCGAGAGATGTAGGGCAAGACGGAGACAGAGATACAGAGGCGGACAGGTGGGCTCCTGTTCATTGCTCCCAAGTGACCCTGAGCCAATCTCTGCCTCTCCCCGGGCCTCAGGTTCTCCATCTGATCCATGAGGCGTGATCCCTCATGCTAGGGACCTCTAGCATGAAGGTGGAGGCTGGGGGTGAGGGGTGGGGGGAGACTGGGCGGGAAGGCAGGGCGGTCGGACTCACCTGCCAGGTAGCCAGGCAGCTGCCACAGAGCAGGTGTCCACATGGCTTGATTTTCACGTCCTTGTCCCTCTCGGTACAGATCTTGCAGAGCTCAAATGTAGAGTCCATGGCCCAGTACAGCTTCAGCTGCTCCTAGGAGGCCGGAAGATGGGGAGGATGGAGAGGGGTGGTGTTAGCCGTGGGGATCCAAGTCAGGCCACAGGACGAAAGGCCCGAACGTCTGTGCCAGCCCCGAACCCTCCTAAGTCCAAGGCCGTGTGTCCGGCGGCCTCCTACCTGTACCTGCCTATGAGACTTGTTCCCTGGGGTGGGGTGGCCAGACTGAGCAGCTAAAAATACAGGATGCCTGTTATGTTTGATTTTTAGGTAAACAATGGACCTATTTTGGGGTTTAAGTATATCCCAAGGGTTCTGTGGGATATACTTATACCAAAAGATTTCCTTTGTCGTTTCTCCCTCACCCGTGGGGTGGCTGTGAAGACTACACTGATACAGGGGCTATTGTCGGTGAAGGGTCAAGTGCATTAGCCGTTCTGACAACCTCAGCAGTATCATTTCCTGGTTTAATCCCCACAAACCACCCCCCCCCCCCAGGAAGGGGGCAGGACGAGCTGTGTTTTCCAGAGAAGGAACAGAGGCCCAGAGAGGCCAAGTGATTTACCCCCAGGTCATGTGGCCACCGCACCAGCACGGAAACTCACGGCCTCTGGGATTCTAGGCCTGAGTCTCTAGGGAGAGAACTCCTGAGTTAAGGCCCTCGGGGGGCACAGTACGCAGGGACAGGGACAGGACCGGTGGCAGGCCTGGGCCTCACCTCCGACACATGGATACGCTGATGGGGCTCCATCTGGCAGAGTTCAGTCAGGTCTGGGTTGTGGTTCTTCCCATCTGGGTAGAGGAAGCTGGGCAAAGGAAAGATGGGGGTACTGAGGGCCGTCTGATACTCCTCACCCCAGACATGGGCCCAGAGCCCCCCGGATGAGCATCGCTCCTAAACCCATCCTTGGCCTGGGGATCTTTTCCCTCCCCTCTCCTCAAATTGGGACTTTCCAGGTCAAGCTGTGACTCCTCAGGCCCCGGGGCAGGGCCGTGTCCCCTCAGACTCCCCAAAAAGGGCACACGAGACCTTGGTGGCTGAAGCTCTGGAAACAAACTCAGATCAACAAGAACCAGGAAACTGATTACATCCTAGGCTTTGACCTCCCAGAGTACCCCTCCCCCCCCCACCGTCCCTGTCCTTGAGTGTTTGGGCTCAAGCAGAAGACATCTTTGGGACGCCTGGGTGGCTCAGCTGGTTAAGCATCTGACTCTTGATTTCAGCTCAGGTCATGATCCCAGGGTCGTGGGTGCCTAAGTACAAGCCTGGGATGTGCCGTATAGAGAAAATATGGGTGTCAGATAAGCTTCGTTGAGACGTGAGCTCACTGTGAAAGTATCAGTTATATATATATTAAAACATGTTTTTTAATGTTCATTTATTTTTGAGAGAGAGAAAGGGGGGGGCAAGCAGGGGAGGGGGAGAGAGAGAAGGAGACACAGAATCCGAAGCAGGCTCGGGGCACGGAGCTGTGAGCACAGAGCCTGACACAGGGCTGAAACTCATGCACTGTGAGATCATGACCCGAGCCGAAGTCGGACGCTTAACCGACTGAGCCACCCAGGCGCCCCTCAACTGTATATTTAAAAAGGTGTCTTCAGGGGTGCCTGGGTGGCTCAGTCGGTTAAGCATCCGACTTCAGCTCAGGTCACGATCTTGCGGTCCGTGAGTTCGAGCCCTGCATCGGGCTCTGGGCTGATGGCTCAGAGCCTGGAGCCTGCTTCCGATTCTGTGTCTCCCTCTCTCTCTGCCACTCCCCCGTTCATGCTCTGTCTCTCTCTGTCTCAAAAATAAATAAATGTTAAAAAAAAAAAATGTAAAAGGTGTCTTCAGACAGAGACACACAAAAAGGTTACTATTGGTTACCAATCAGGTAGCAATTGGTTGACAAAAATGTGACCAGATGGGGCGCCCTGCTGGCTCAGCAGATGCAGCATGTGAAGATCTCTGGGTCGTGAGTTCAAGCCCCACGTTGAGTGTGGAGCCTACTTAAAATTAAAAAAAGAAATGTGACCAGAATCTTGCAGGAAACCGAGCTGGGATTTCCCCTACGAGCAACGGCTCAGTATTCAATAATCGAGTGTTTACAGTGACTTTATAGAACAGAACTACCATAAACAATGAGAACGGACTGCATATCTATCTCAGATCATATCATATCAACAGGACTAATAAGGTAGCTCTGGCCAAAGGCTCAGGATGAGACTGGGGAACCTCACCTGCCTTTTTTCTCCTCCTCTCCTACCCAAGGCAGCTTCTGATCGAGGGGCTGTGGGGCAGCCAAGGTTACAGGTTGAGAACACCCGGTCTAGCTGCTTGCCCAGTGTTCTTTCTGCTTTAACCGTCTAGGTTCTAGAATGGGATATGGATGTCTAGAAGCGAAAGCTGCTCAGCAGAATTCCAAGGAATAGGCCAGTGAAGCCAATTCCCCACACACTTTTCAGAGCTGCCTGGAGCCCACGTAGCAGCTTTCTCTGAACTGGAAAAGGCGCCCCTTCCTCTGGACCCTCGTCTGCCACCTACCGGAACACCATGGTATTGCAAATTTATCATGTGGGCCGTGTGAATTGCGCGCCCTCAGAGCGATCTGGGGCCGCGTGCAACGGGCACCGCCTTTCGAAGTGCATTCTGCCGACACCCTCCACCTGCCAGGACGGCGACTCACAAGCCTTCCCTTTGTCCGTCCAGGAGTGTCTGGAACAGGGGCTTGTTGAGAGAAATGGTCTGCAGGATGCTGCCGTCTGAGTTCACGAATCCAATGGCCCATTGTCCCAGGTGAGTGCAGCTGGGCCGGAAGATGTAGCTGGCGAGAGGGGTTAGTAAGGGGGTGAGGGTGTGATCACCGCTGCCCCACCTGGGAATTCCCATCCCCTCATTCTGCTGGGGATCCGGGTGTCTAAGTCCTGGTCCTTTCTAACCTAGCTTCCTGGCCCTTTTACCTGCCTGGCTTGTCTCTGCAGGCTTGCAGACGCGCTTGAACCTCATCGTATGTGAGGAAGGCCACGTAGCCCGGGTGGTTGACCGCCAGGAGCTGCCAGTTCTTGAGGAGTGTCGGCCAAGGCTGGAGCGGGCAGCGCCGGGGTCACGGAGGAGCCGAGCCAGGCACACCTAGTGCCTCCCGGGGTCTCGGAACCCAGCCACGTCGCTTACACCCGTCGTGGGCCTCAGGAATCTCGTACACAGAAGACCCCAGACGCTCCCTTCCCCGGGACCCGGGCATCTGAGATCCCAGCCCCCTCTTCCCTCAGACCCATGTTCCCAACCTCTCCTTCCCCCAGCCCTGGCCTTCCCTGACCTGGAAGAGCCTGGTGAAGATGTCAAACTCGAAGATGGACACGTGGCCGCTGCAAGTGAGGTTGATGGTGGAGCGCAAGGCCAGGCCCGTGGAGCCTGATTCCACCGGGTGGCAGGTGCGCAAGATGGACTCAAACTCAGCCCAGGTCAGGACACAGCTGGGGGGGGGGGGGCACACAGCTGAGGCCTCCAGGAACCTAGCATGGGAGGGCCTCTAGGGAGGAGGGGCTGGGGCAGGACTCCTGGGCCTGAGGGAGGAGGGGCTGGGGGCTTGGACCTCTGGGTCTGAGGGAGGAGGGGCTGGGGGCTTGGACCTCTGGGTCTGAGGGAGGAGGGGCTGGGGGCTGGATTCCTGGGTCTGAAGGAGGAGGGGCTGGGGGCTGGACTTCTGGGTCTGAGGGAGGAGGGGCTGGGGGCTGGACTCCTGGGTCTGAGGGAGGAGGGGCTGGGGCAGGACTCCTGGGCCTGAGGGAGGAGGGGCTGGGGCAGGACTCCTGGGCCTGAGGGAGGAGGGGCTGGGGCAGGACTCCTGGGCCTGAGGGAGGAGGGACTGGGGGTCTGGATCCTGGGTCTGAGGGAGGAGGGGCTGGGGGCCTAGACTCCTGGGTCTGAGGGAGGAGGGGCTAGGGGTCTGGACTCCTGGGTCTGAGGGAGGAGGGGCTGGGGGCCTAGACTCCTGGGTCTGAGGGAGGAGGGTCTGGGGGCTGGACTTCTGGGTCTGAAGGAGGAGGGGCTGGGGGCCTAGACTCCTGGGTCTGAGGGAGGAGGGGTTGGGGGCAGGACTCCTGGGTCTGAGGGAGGAGGGGCTGGGGGCCTAGACTCCTGGGTCTGAGGGAGGAGGGGGCTGGGGGCTGGATTCCTGGGTCTGAAGGAGGAGGGGCTGGGGGCTGGACTTCTGGGTCTGAGGGAGGAGGGGCTGGGGGCCTAGACTCCTGGGTCTGAGGGAGGAGGGGGCTGGGGGCTGGATTCCTGGGTCTGAGGGAGGAGGGGCTGGGGGCCTAGACTCCTGGGTCTGAGGGAGGAGGGGCTGGGGGCCTAGACTCCTGAGTCTGAGGGAGGAGGGGCTGGGGGCTGGACTTCTGGGTCTGAGGGAGGAGGGGCTGGGGGCAGGACTCCTGGGTCTGAGGGAGGAGGGGCTGGGGGGCGGGGCTGCCTGGACTCCTGGGTTCCCGGGCAGGGACAGGATGAGGCTCCAGGAACTACGGAGCCCCGGGGACAGGTGCTCACTCACCGGGCGCCGCAGTGCCCCCTCCAGAAGCTGTGGGCTGGGGCCTTGGCGAGCTGGTACGTGTGCCCACAGTACTTTCCGCCGGGGAAGAGTGCGCTCAGTTCCGCATGCATGTAGCGGAAGATGAGGGCCAGCTTGGCCAGCTGTCGCCTGCAAGGGTGGGCTCTGAGGGCCTGGGCTGGACCTCGGGGCTCGCGCTGGCACCTGTGCCTGCTGTGGGGGACTCTGCCCACAGGGACCAGGCCCCCCAGGCTCTGGCAGGGTGGAGTCCATCCCGAGACAGCCTATCACAGTCCTGACGCCTCCCCTCTGCGAACCTCGGGTTCCTCCTCTGGGAAGGAAAGGGAGGCGCTGCCCACCCGCCCAGCCATCCCCCAGCCTCCACCTGCAGGAGAAGCCCGGCCTCATCCGGCCTGGAGCCAGCTCTGCGGGATTCCTGACATCCGTTGTAGCCCACCAGCGCTACAAGACCGTGGTCTTGGAGCAGGTCGTGCTCGGGGGGCCTTCTTGTTTTTAGCAGCACAGAGTGGCGGGGGGGGGGGGGTGGGCCCGTGTTTCCTTCTGCCAGCCGCCTCCCCGGGGTACTGGTCAGGACGTGGGAGCAGCAAAGGGGAGCTCTGACACTCAGCTGTGTCATTTTGGGGAGGTTCCTTTTTTTCCCCCCTTAAGTCTCAGTTTCCTCAACTGTGAAATGGGCATGAGTGCGGGATAAGTACAGCCCCTGTCTTAGAGAGGAAGCGAAGAGGATTCTTCCTTATCTCATGAGCCCATAAAATGCCCAGCGACACCTGGCATACAGTTGGCACTCAGTACGTGTTAATTATTATTAGTTTGTATTATTTTAGTTTATTTATTTTTTAAATATATGAAATTTATTGTCCAATTGGTTTCCATACGGAGTTTGTATTATTTTAAATGTATATTTAATTTTGAGAAAGGGAGAGCATGAGCAGTGGGGGGGGGGGGCGGAGAGAGCGGGGGACAGAGGATCTGAATCGGGCTCTCGGCTGTCAGCACAGCGATGCGGGGCTTGAACTCACGAACCATGAGATCATGACCTGGGCTGAAGTTGGGTGTTTCACCGACTGAGCCCCCCAGGCGCCCCCAGGCGTGCATGTCTTGAGCCAATTCTGCATGCCAGAGTAATTGTAACTGTGCCTTGGCATTTTCATTTGAAACACAGATAATGTTGTTATGAAGGGCATTCTTTTTATCACTTCCTTATAACAGTTTGGGTATTATAGTGACCTTTAAAAAATGATGGGTAGGGGGGCGCCTGGGTGGCGCAGTCGGTTAATCGTCCGACTTCAGCTCAGGTCACGATCTCGCGGTCCGTGAGTTCGAGCCCCGCGTCGGGCTCTGGGCTGATGGCTCAGAGCCTGGAGCCTGTTTCCGATTCTGTGTCTCCTTCTCTCTCTGCCCCTCCCCCGTTCATGCTCTGTCTCTCTCTGTCTCAAAAATAAATAAACGTTAAAAAAAAAAAAATTTTTTTTAAATGATGGGTAGGTAAGTAGCGTGGCCTACACATTTCATTTCAGGATGAATCTAAGGAGACATTACGAAGTTTTTACCGGACATGGTTGAGAGCTTTCTGGTCCACACCTTGTTTTGTTCTGGGCTCTAGACCCCAAGCCTCGGCTACTCCTGTCACTCAGGAGCCCCTTCCCCAGAGTTTAGAGGAGGGGGCTACAGACAAGCCCTAGGTCCTGAGCTAGCTGTTCTCAGGAACCAAGACGGGGGGTGGGGGTGGGGGCAGGAGGCGGGGCTGTGGCTGTGTGTCCCCCTAGGCAAGGGCGGTGACGGGGATGTCAGTCCACCCCCTCCTCCTGCAAGAAGCTCCCTGGGGTCCCCGCATTCTCAGGATGTGTGTCTAGGCCTCTGGGAGAGTCGGGAATTTGAAGAGGGCTGCTGGGAGGCCAAGAAAGAGGGGACATGGGGGGGGGGGTGGTTAAAGGCATAGGTGCCCAAAGAAAGAAAAACCTGGCTGGCTCAGTTTTCCAGGTTCCCCCAGGGAAGGGGGTTCTGACCTGGACTTCTGGGTCTGAAGGAGAAGGGACTGGGGGCTCTGGACCTCTGGGTCTGAGGGAGGAGAGGGCTGGGGGCTAGATTCCTGGGTCTGAGGGAGGAGGGGCTGGGGCAGGAATCCTGGGACTAAGGGAGGAGGAGCTGGGCGTCTGGACCCCTGGGTCTGAAGGAGGCCGGCGCTGGGGGCCCGGACTCGCGACCCCACCTTTTTCCTGGGGCAGGAGCCGCGGCTCACCTGAGTCCGGAGCCCTCCCGGAAGAGCTCGTCATTGGCACTCCTCCGACCCTGGGGTGCCAGCAGTGCCGCCACCTGCCTGCTCTTGGCCTCCAGGTTGTTAAGGTAGACGACGAGGAAGTCCCGCGCACCGCCGAGACCCTCGGGGCCGCCTCCGTCGGCCGCCCGCCGGGCGTGGGCCACCTCGCGCAGCAGCTGCGCGGTGCGGGGCAGCAGGTCCCGCATCGAGGGGGGACTGGAGGCAAGCCGGGGGTCCCCGAAGTGCTCTTCCAGGCGTTCCAGCAGCCTCACCGCCCGGCCGAGCGCGCGGGCCTCTTCCCGCTGCCGCCCCCAGGGGGCTGCCACCGCGGCCATGGGTCCCAGGGCGTCCTGGGAGGTAGGCGTGCGGCTGGGAGAGGTGCGGCCAGGGCCCAGCCCAGGGTGGGGGCGGGGTCGGGCGCCAAAGGTGAGGGGGCGGGCCCAGCCCAGGGTGGGGGCGGGGCCGGGCGCCAAAGGTGAGGGGGCGGGCCCTGGAGAACCGGGGAGGGGACCGCAGATACCGGTGTCTCCCAAGGGGGCGGAGCCTGGGGGGATCTGGCACCTGGGTTCCTAGAGATGGGGTTCCGAGTCTGCTCCCCCCGGGGCGCCTGGGTGGCTTGGTCGGTTGGGCCTCCGACTTCGGCTCGGGTCATGATCTCACAGCTGGTGGGTTCGAGCCCCGAGTCGGGCCCTGTGCTGACAGCTCGGAGCCTGGAGCCTGCGTCGGATTCTGTGTCTCCCTGTCTCTCTGCTCCTCCCCTGCTCTCTCTCTCTCTCTCTCTCTCACACACACGCACACTCTCTCTCTCTCAAAAATAGATAAACATTAGAAAAAAAAAAAAAAAGTCTGTTCCCCTAAACAGACCTGGATGGGGTGGCTTGGGGGGGGGGGTCGGAAACGAGAAGAGACTCTTGGATGGGCAGGGAGTGCAGGTACGATGCCTGGGCCGCTTCTGGGACCGGCTGGAGGCTGAAGTCTCCAGGTTGCATTGGAGGAAGGGTTCGGAGAGACCCGAGACTTTTGTGGGGGTGGGGGTAGGACTGGGGGCTTAGTTATCCAAATTCTGCGGGGAGGTGAGTCCGGGAAGGAGCCCTCCTGAGTCTCTTGGACCTAGGTTTGGATCTTTGGCTGTGACATAGGATCAAGAGCACTGAACTTTCTGGGAGGAAAGGTCAGGGAGATAGTTCGATGCCTTTGTCCCCGACAGGGAAAGCATACATTACCAGGTCCCTTGGTCCCCTGGGAGCAGGAGCTGGGTGCCTGAGGGAGCAGGAATTGGGCAACATCATTCCTGCGGCCCCACGTGAGGGGCCAGCGGGAAATCAGGCTAGAGTTGAGACACCCAGACTTCCAGAGGAGGTAGGCCGCTGGGTCCTCCAGGGGATCAGGTGGGAGGGTGGGGTTCAAGGGTGCGGGGATCCAGGCGCGTCTGGCAGGCTCGTGGCTGGAGGAGTGTGGTTTTGTCCCTAACCTGCAGCATCAGCTCTCCTCTGACTGTGAGCCGGGACCGCCACCCGGGGGCGCCCAGGGCCGGGCCATCCCTGAGCCCCAGGCATCCCTTTGAGGTGGGGGAAGGGAAAGGGGGTTTAGGATGAGAACGGACCCTCTCCTTCCAACACCCTTTCCTACTCAGCCCGCATCCCCTCCTAGAACCCGAGAATTCTTCGCTTAACGGGATCCTCGATGGTGGTATCTCTCCACCCTGGCAGAGACCGGGTCTTTGCAGCAAAGACGGTGGGGTCTGCCTTCCAGCTCCTTGCGTTTCTGCCCTCTGCGCCTGTTTCCTCTTGCAGCAATAGGATGAGAAGGCTTCGGCCTGGCAAGAATTCAGATTTTTGACGATGCTAAGGGTCGATGAGGAGCTGACGGAAGTGTAAGTGGACAAATTAGTTGCGCTAATTAGTTGGAGGGAGCATTTGTGTAACACCCATCAGACCTTGGACAAGGCACGTCCATTGCTGTCTACACCTGCTAGGGCTGGGGCTCCTAAACACATTTGCTTATATCGGGACATTACATACACCTGCCAAAGGAAAAAAAAAAACAACAACAACCCAGTTTCACACGGTAATCCTTACCCTGACTACGTGCATGCGTTACAATAGCTTCTGTTCTGTTTAATTCCATTTCATTAAGGGGAAAATTGTGTCTACAACCCACTAAATTGGTTTCACAACCCACTAATGGATCTTGTTGGGCAGTTTGAAAAATCCTGCCCTGAGAAACTCCAAGAGACGTGTTCAGGGATGTTAATTGCAGCCTTGTCGGAAATGGAGAAAACTGGAAACAAGGTAAGTCCATCACCAGGAGGGATGAATAAATTGTGATGTACTCTCACAAAGGCCTCCCACACAGAAGTTCAAATGAATGAACTGAATGCACATGTCAATAGTGTGAGTCATAAAAACAGACTGATGAGAGTACTGGGTTGAAGAATGCGCCCCACCCCCAAATTCAAGTCCCTTCGAACCTTATTTAGAAATGGAATGTGACCTTATTTAGAAATGGAGTGTTTGTGGATGTCATCAAGTTAAGATGAGGTCACACGATTAGGGTGGGCCGTAAATCCAACGTGATTGGAAATTTGGACACAGACACAGGTACCTACACGGAAGAAAACCGCATGATGTCAGAGGCAGAGATTGGAGCCAAGGAATGTGAATGTGAGGAATTGTTGGCAAACACCTGAAGGTAGGAAGAGGCCAGGAAAGATCTTCCTCTAGAGCCTTCAAAGAGAGTATAGCCCTGCCAACATCTTGGTTTGGAGTTTCTACTTTCCAGAATTGGGAGAAAATAAATTTCTGGTTTATTTTCAATTTTACGTTTCCTTATTTTTGAGAGACACAGCATGAGCAGGGGAGGGGCAGAGAGAGAGAGGGAGACACAGAATCCGAAGCAGGCTCCAGGCTCTGAGGTGTCGGCACGGAGCCCGACACGGGGCTCGAACCCGCGAACCGTGAGATCCTGCCCTGACGTTGGATGCTTAACAGACTGAGCCACCACCCAGGCGCCCTAAATTTCTGTTGCTTTAAGCCACTCCATTTGTGGTCCTTTGTTACAGCACCCCTAGGAAACTAATACAATGAGTAAAAACAAACAAATCCCAGAAAAACAAGCAAGCAAACAAACAAACAAATAAACAAACAAACGAGAAAACACAAGTACAGAAGCATTACAGCACAGTGTCATTTATACCAGGCTTGAAAACATGCAAAACCGGTGCTATATATTATTTGAGGATACATCTGTATGCGATAATAGTACGAAAACATGAAATGCAGGGTGTGGCAAAGGGAAAGCGTGGACTCTAAGAAGGACGTCATGTCGTTAACGCTTTAATTTGAAAAATCTGGATCCGCTACGGCAAAGTGGCTAAGAGTGCATCTAGCCACATAGCGGATACAAAAACAGTGAATGATGGGGAAAGATCCGCAAGGTCACTTTCAGTCAGATGAAAATCAAAACTACAGTGAGATACCACTTCACACCTACTAGGGTGGCTGTCCTGGAAAAGACAGGCAGTAAGTGTTGGAAAATCTGTAGAGGCATTGGAACCCTCATACACTGCTGGTGGGAGTGTAAAAACGGGGCAGCTGCTTTGGAAAACAATTCGGCGTGTCCTCAAAATAGAGGACACAAAGAGAGTTTCTCGACGGCAACATAGAGTTACCGTATGACCCAGCAATCCCACTCCTATGCATATATATTCCAGAGAACTGAAAACATGCATCCACGCAGATATTTGTGGAAACAACCTAAATGCCCATCAACTGGCAGGTGGGTCAATTAAAAGCAGGGTACCTGTGCAGGGGAAGATTGTTTGGCCATTAAAGGAACAAAGTACCTGGGCTCCTGGGTGGCTCAGTTGGTTGAGTGTCTGACTCTTGATTTCGGCTGAGGTCATGATCTCACGGTTCATCAGATGGAGTCACAGGTCAGGCTGAGCGCTGACAGAGCAGAGCCTGCTTGGGATTCTCTCTCTCTGTCCCACCCCCTCTCATGCTTGCTTTTGCGCTCTCTCTGTCTCTCAAAATAAATAAATAAACAACAAGGAATGAAATACTGATACATGCTACATTATGCCAAGTGAAAGAAGCCAGTCACGAAATGCCATATACTGAAGGATTAAATTTATATAAAATGTTCGGAAGAGAAAAACCTGTAGAGACAGAAAGTATAGTAGGGGTTGCCTAGGGCTGAAGGGGGTTGGGAAGAAATAGGGAGTGACTAGTAGTGGGTATGGGGTTTCTTTTGGGGGTGAAGACAGGTTTTTTTTTTTTAATTTTTTAACGTTTATTTATTTTTTTTTGAGACAGGGAGAGACAGCATGAATGGGGGAGGGTCAGAGAGAGAGGGAGACACAGAATCTGAAACAGGTTCCAGGCTCTGAGCTGTCAGCACAGAGCCCGACGTGGGGCTCGAACTCACGGACCGTGAGATCATGACCTGAGCCGAAGTCGGATGCTTAACCGACTAAGCCACCCAGGCACCCCAAGACAGGTTTTAAATTGATTGTAATGATGATCGCACAGCTCTTTGAATTTACTAAAACCATTGAATTGTACCCTTTAAATAGCTGAGTTGCATGGTGTATACATTATATCTCAATAAAGCTGTTTAATTTATTATTTTTTTTTAATTTTTTTTTTCAACGTTTATTTATTTTTGGGACAGAGAGAGACAAAGCATGAACGGGGGAGGGGCAGAGAGAGAGGGAGACACAGAATCGGAAACAGGCTCCAGGCTCTGAGCCATCAGCCCAGAGCCCGACGCCGGGCTCGAACTCACGGACCGCGAGATCGTGACCTGGCTGAAGTTGGACGCTTAACCGACTGCGCCACCCAGGCGCCCCTATTTTTTTTTTAATTAAAAAAAAAATTTTTTTTAACGTTTATTTATTTTTGAGACAGAGACAGAGCATGAATGGGGGAGGGGCAGAGAGAGAGAGGGAGACACAGAATCGGAAGCAGGCTTCAGGCTCTGAGCCATCAGCCCAGAGCCCGACGCGGGGCTCGAACTCACAGACCATGAGATTGTGACCTGAGCTGAAGTCGGAAGCTTAACCGACTGAGCCACCCAGGCGCCCCTAAAGCTGTTTAATTTAAAAAGTTTATTTAGGGGCGCCTGGGTGGCACAGTCAGTTAAGCGTCCGACTTCAGCCAGGTCACGATCTCACGGTCCGTGAGTTTGAGCCCCACATCGGGCTCTGTGCTGACAGCTCAGAGCCTGGAACCTGTTTCAGATTCTGTGTCTCCCTCTCTCTCTGCCCCTCCCCCGTTCATGCTCTGTCTCTCTCTGTCCCAAAAATAAATAAACGTTGAAAAAAAAATAAATAAAAAGTTTATTTATTTTGAGAGAGAGAGGGAGAGTGAGCAGGAGAGGGGCAAGAGGAGAGGAGAGAGAGATCTCAAGCAGGCTCATGCTGTCAGAGCAGAGCCCAGCTCAGGGTTCAGTCCCACCAACTGGGAGATCATGACCTGAGCTGAAATCGAGTCAGTAGCTGCTAAACCAACAGAGCCACCCAGGTGCCCCTCAATAAAACTTTTTAAAAAGTGGAGGCCAGGGGCGACTGGGTGGCTCAGTCGGTTAAGCGGCCGACTTCGGCTCAGGTCATGATCTCGCGGTCCGTGAGTTCGAGCCCCGCGTCGGGCTCTGTGCTGACAGCTCAGAGCCTGGAGCCTGTTTCAGATTCTGTGTCTCCCTCTCTCTGACCCTCCCCCATTCATGCTCTGTCTCTCTCTGTCTCAAAAATAAATAAACGTTAAAAAAAAAAATTAAAAAAAAAAAAGTGGAGGTCAGAGGCGCCTGGGTGGCTCACCAGTCTGTTAAGGCGTCTGACTCTTGATCTCAGGTCTTGAGCTCAGAGTTGTGAGTTGACACGCCCAGTGGGGGAGCCTACTTAAAAAATATATAATTATATAATAATAATATAGAAGAAAAAATAAAAAGCGGAGGCCAGATCCTAGAGTAGCCACAAGAGGGCGCTCCAAGTACAGACGTAACGCCTCCCTGGGGAACAAGTTTCTCAGGCCACGCCCCAGACTCTGGCCACGCCTCCGACTCACTGGCCACGCCCCAAGGCTCTGACCACACTTCAGGCTGCTGCCTGCCCCTCATCCCAGCCAGGCCTCTGAGGCTGGCCACGCCCCTTAACCACACCCGAAGGCCCGGGTCACACCCCAAGGCCGCGTCTGAAGCAGCAAATTCACCGTCCCAACTCCCCAAACTCTGACCACAGATGCAGGCACGGACTTAGATACTCTAGAAACGCAGAGCCTGAAACCTTCAACTTTTAAACCATGACTTTTTATTGTGCAATCACTTTTTTTCTCTTTTGAAATCGTTTTAAACTGGCAGGAAAGTCGCAAGAATAGGACAGAGACTTCTTGCGTACCCCTCACCCAGAGTCACCAGTCGTGAACAGTGTCTAGTGGGCTCCATCATGGGCTTTCTCTGCTTTTCTCCCCTCGGAACTGTTGGAGAGTAGGTTTCAGGCGTTATGGCCTTTGCCCTAAACGCTTGTATTTCCACACATGAGGTTATTCCCCGACACAGTTACAGTGCAGTTATCAAAATCAGGACACTTGCCAGTGGAGTGCATCGTCTCAGAAGGCGCAGGATATTGGTCATTCCGTTACCGATGATGGTGAGTCTCAGAACCCTGGACTCCTAGGCTCACCAAGTCAGCCCCCCCCCCCCCCCCCGCTCTCTGGGCCTCAGTTTCCCTTTCCGTAAAATGGCAGTTTGGCTTCCACGAGGGTCTGCAAACACATCTAACCAGTAGATGTGTCCGGGTTTGTTTGCATGCTCCTAAAATTGTTTTTTGGGAACGGCACCAACCTTTAGGATTTGGCAGATTTATTTCATGCATGCGTCTGGAAGAGATGTTCCATGACTGAGGGTCTGGATTTACCCAGGGTGGTGATAGCAAGTGAAACTTTGCAGCAGCGGTCGGGGTCTCCGAGAAATGCACTTGAAAAGAGGACCTTTGGCTTCAGAATGTTAGGACTGTCACAGACGAGGCGAGCAGTCTTGGTGCTAGTGGTTGAGGGATGTGGGCTTAGTTCTGTGAGGTCTGGGGGGGCTGGAGACCCTATATATGGACCTCCTCCCCCCTCCTGGGAGTCTGCCCTTCTCCAGGGGAAGGGGGATGGGGGTGTAAGGAGGATGGGGGTGTAAGGACACGCGCCCAGTCCCAAGGTTAGGAGGCTGAGAGGGGATTTCCATGTGTGGAGAAGCCAGATCCTTTGCTTTAGAGAAGTAACTTACCAAGGTCAATGCCCGGTTCAGCTCTTGAACCTGGGGCGAGTTTCTCACACATGAAGAGGCACATCACCCACAGCCTGGACTCACAAGTTCAAGGAGATTCCCGACACACACTCTAGGCTGATATTGGGCCAGGCCCTGTACTACACGTCTGGCGCCCACACTCTCATTAAGTCCTGATCAACTCCTCAACCCCGAGAGGCGCGTGTTAATCCCGTTTGGCCAACGAGGATACTGAGGCTCAGGACGGTAAACTCATTTCAACTACGGTCGCGTTAGCCACTTGGTAGCAGAGCCCTGGCGTGACAGATACACTTGCTGCCCCTTGATGACTCTTCTCCCGTCTTCCTTTTGTAACAGAACCTCAGAATTTTAGCTGGCCAGAAAAAAATGACATTTCCTGGTCTCCCTTGCGGGCCCATGACCAAATTCTAGGCAATAGAATGTGATATGTAAAACTTCTGGGTTGACTTTCTTTTTTTTTCTTCTCAATGGTTGGAATGCGGATGTGATGGTGGGAGCTGGAGCAGCCATCTTGGGCCACAGGGTGGAAGTGCGAGGTGAAGGCAGCGAGCAGCAAGGTAGGAGTCTGGGTCTCTGACATTTTCAAGCTACTATTCTAGCCCTGGGTGTTCACTGGACCTTTACGTGAGAGAAACACAGACTTCCATCCTAGTTAAGCTGCTGTGTATTTTTATTAATAATATTTTTAAGTTTATTTATTTTGAGAGAGAGAGAGAGAAAGTGTGGGAGGGGCAGAGAGAGAGAGAGAGGGAGAGAGAGAATCCCAAGCAGGCTCCGCATTGTCAGCCAAGCCCCCCACGAGGGGCTCGATGTCACCAACTGTGAGATCAGGACCTGAGCCGAAATCAATAGTCGGAGGCTTAAACGACTGGGCCACCCAGGTGCCCGTAGCCACTATCTATTTTTAGGTTTTGTTAGAAAAGCTGAGTAAAAAGTGTAGCTAATACACGCATCTAGGCTAGGACCTCGTTATCTAATTTTTCCGTCAAGATAAAGAATAGGCCTCTCCTCCTCCGCCTGGCCTCCCTCAAAACCAATTCCCAGACGCTGACCACACCGATTCCCGTTTATCAACTTCTCTCTCAGCACCACACGCAACTCATTCGTGTCTATGACCCCCACGACAAACTGGCAAGGCGGACGCTATTATTACGTCCCCTTTCTGCAGATGAGGAAACTGAGGCACAGGGCCCTGAAGTCCCCTGATTGAGGTCACACCGCGAGGAGGCGGGAGGGCGCGACTCGAGCTCAGTTCTGACTCCGGGGCCTGTGCTGTCTCGCTCGCACCCCTGCTTGTCATCCTTTCCAGCAGCACGCGACGTGTGCACAGGCGCGCACGGGCCCACGTGCAGTTAAAAACAGACACGGGGCGCCTGGCGGACTCGGTTGAGCGTCTGATTTCAGCGTGGGTCGTGATGTCACGGCTGGGGAGTTCGCGCCCCGCATCGGGCTCTCCGCTGTCAACGCAGAGACCGCTTCGGATTCTCTGTCCCCCCACCCCCCTCTCTGCCCCTCCTCTGCTCTCTCTCTCTCAAAAGTAAACAAACCTTAAATTAAAAGAAAATAATAGATGCTACCGTGCACGACCTTCCTGCACGGCAAGGGGGCCCAGTGATTGGGAGCATGGGCTTTGGAGGCGGCAGACCGGGGCTTGGGCAGATTTGCTCTCTCTGAGTCTTAGTTTTCCCGTCTGGAGTATGGGCGCTGTCATGGCCAGTAAAGGGCTGCCGACATTTTCGTTTCTATTCATACCTTCCAATCGGCCCCACGCAGGCACAAAGAATCGCGGGGAACCATAACGTAGGGGGGTGGGAGTGGGGTGGGGGAGGCTCATTCATTCTGCCCCCTCACTTCTCAAGGGTCTGCCCCCTGCCCCGCGGTGTGCTGGCTGCCCTGGGAAGGGCGGCCGCAGGGAAGGAGCCCCCTGCTGGAGAGACAGTCATTGTACAAGGCCTTACACGTGTGATGGGACTATCGCATGAGAAGTTCTCACACACAGCTGCCGGCAGGGCTCAAGTCACCCTCTGTAGTGGCTTGCATGGTGGCCAACCCTCCCCCCCCCCGCCCCCGCCAAGGCCCTCATAAAAATATGTCCCCATCCTAACCCCTGGAACTCATGAATATGACCTTACTTGGGAAACAGATCTTTGCAGATATAATTAAGGCAAGGTTCTTGAGATGAGACCATCTTGGATTACCTAGGGGGGCCCTAAACCCATTGTCAAGGATCCTTACAAGAGACAGAAGAGGGGCGCCTGGGTGGCGCAGGGGGTTAAGAGACTGACTTCGGCTCAGGTCGTGATCTCATGGTCTGTGGGTTCGAGCCCCGCGTCGGGCGCTATGTTGACAGCTTAGAGCCTGGAGCCTGCTTTGGATTCTGTGTCTCCCTCTCTCTCTCTGCTCCTCCCCCGTTCTTGTGCTCTGGCTCTCTCTCTCAGAAATAAATAAACATTTTGAAAAATTAATTAAAGAGACAGAAGAAGAGAAGACACAGACACACGGAGGGGAGGCCCCACAAAGACAGAGGCAGAGACCACAGGCTCAGGAGTGGGGGCGCCTCCGGGAGCTGGGAGGGGCAAGGAGCCTTTGGAGGGGGTGTGGCCCCGCTGCCTACTTTATTCCAGACTTCTGGCCTCTAGAACCGCGAGAGAATACATTTCGGGAATCAATTTCGGTCGTTTTGCGCCACCTGGTTTGTGGCCATTTATTACAGCAACCCTAGGAAGCTCATGGGCCTTCCTCGGGGGTTCCAGCCTGTCTTTGCTGTCCCCACTGTCCGTCCATCCTTTCCCGATGGTCAAATCCCTGTCCCAGGTCTGTTATCCGCATACCTACCTCCTAGTAATGTTGCTTCTCCAGCGGGCGCCTGGGGTCGGCTGAATAAAGGCTCTCAACGGTATCTATGTCCTAATCCCTACAATCTGTAGATGTCACTTTAAATTTTTAAAAATATATTTTATTTTGGGGGGTGGAGAGAGGGAGAGAGAGAATCTTTTTTTTTTTTTTAACGTTTATTTATTTTTGAGACAGAGAGAGACAGAGCATGAACGGGGGAGGAGCAGAGAGAGGGAGACACAGAATCAGAAGCAGGCTCCAGGCTCTGAGCTGCCGGCACAGAGCCCGACGCGGGGCTCGAACTCACGAACCTCGAGATCATGACCTGAGCCAAAGACAGACGCTTAACCGGCTGAGTCACCCAGGCGCCCCAAGAGAGAGAGAATCTTAAGCAGTCTCCACACTTAGCATGGAACCTGATTTGAGGCTCGCTCTCACGACCCTGGGATCATGGCCTGAGCTGAAATCAAGAGTTGGCCACTCAACAGACTGAGTCACCCAGATGCCCCTGTGGATGTTACTTTGTTTATTAAAATGGTTTTTTTTAGGGGCGCCTGGGTGGCGCAGTCGGTTAAGCGTCCGACTTCAGCCAGGTCACGATCTCGCGGTCCGTGAGTTCGAGCCCCGCGTCGGGCTCTGGGCTGATGGCTCAGAGCCTGGAGCCTGTTTCCGATTCTGTGTCTCCCTCTCTCTCTGCCCCTCCCCCGTTCATGCTCTGTCTCTCTCTGTCCCAAAAATAAATAAACGTTGAAAAAAAAATTTTTTTTTAAATAAAAAAAAAAATCGTTTTTTTTAATGTTTATTTATTTTGAGAGAGAGAGAGAGAGATACAGAGCTCGAAGGGGAGGAGAGGCAGAGAGAGAGGAAGACAGAATGTGAAGCAGGGTCCAGGCTCTGAGCTGTCAGCACAGAGCCCAACGCAGAGCTCGAACCCATGAACTGTGAGATCATGACCTGAGCCCAAGTTGGATGCTTAACCGACTGAGCCACGAAGGCACCCCTGATCTTGGACTTCTGACCTGTGGAACTGTGAGTGAATAAATCTGGTGTTTTAAGCCACTAAATTTGTGGTGTTTTGTGACAGTGGTGACAGGAAATGAATGCAACCCCTGAGTGATACGTAAGTGACACATCCACAGAGTCAAAACACAAACACTGCATGGCGGCCAGGGCGGGGGGAGGGCTCTGGGATCACGGAGTAAAAAAAAAAAGGGGGCACGTGAGGCAAGGCAGCCACACGGAGTCACACGATGACCACAGGTTTCAACGTTACATTCACCAGCGCCACACGCACACAGGCCCGACACAATCAGTCCTGTGACAGTCAGCTGTGATACCACAGGGACACACAAGCCTCAGAAGCCCACCCATCTGCAGACCCCCAGGGTCACTACGGAATCCAAAAAGGTCCCCCGGAAAGACGTCACGCCCTGTGTCATGCCCAGAAAACAGTGGCGCGGTGACACGGCACAACAAACGCACCAGAAATCCCAGAGTCACCGCACCTGTCATCATCGGTCGGAGACAGACGCGGTCACCCAGGGAGTCTGCGGCTTTGGCAGCTCCGCGTGCAAGAGGCCCAGCCAAGCCGGGTATGGTACAAAAATAGTTTATTACAAAAGAAATCTAACCAAAATGCCTAATAATTTACATTGTTATCAGTGCCTGGCTACAGCCCATCTGCCCCTCCTCATCCATCTGGGTAGAGGGGGCGAGGGGAGTGGCGATTCCCTGGTTCCACCAGCTCTGGGAGAGGAGAAGGAATTTGGGCGGAACTCAAGACAGGGGCCTGGTGCCAGAGGATAAAAGGTGTAAGAGTCCTGGGTGGGGGGCTCGGGGCGCGAAGATATCTTTGCTCGGAAGAGGGGGCTTATGGGTAGATGCTTGTGCCTCTGTGCAAATCCTGGTCCTGAAGTTGGGGGGGGGGCAGAGTGAGGTTTTCACAGTTTCCAGGAGGCTTGACCCCAACAGGGCAGGGAGGTCGCTCCGCATGAGTCTGAGATCTGCCCCCCCATCCCTCTCAGCTGCCTCCTGGAGCTGAAGAGGGGGGCACCGGCCGGCCAGGGGCTCGGAGGACCCCAGCGAAGGTCAGGAAGGCAGGGGGAGATGACGGAGGAAGGAAGAAATTGGGGGGAGCCATGGGGAATCCAGGTGGGTCCTTGGGGGGAGACTGGGAGGGCGAGGAGGAGGGTGATGCAGAAAGGAGACCTGGGGGAAGAAGAAGGGTGGGCACAGTGAGAGACCAGCTCTAAAGAGAAGGGGTCCGGACCACCCTGGGTGTCTGGGGAGGGAGAGGGGTCTAGAAGGTTCTGCGAGGGTAGAGACAGGAGCCTGAAAGATTCCTGGAGGGCAGAGACAAGGGCCTGGATGGTTCTGGGGGAGGAGAGGCGAAGGGCTTGGGGTCCTGGATGGTTGTGGGGAGTGGGAGGAGGGGTCGGGGCCTGGAGGTTGGTGGGGGGAGGAACTGGAGGCCTGGATGGCTGGTACGGGGAGGGGCTGGGAGCCTGGACAGCTGTGGGAGGAGGGGCTGGGAGCCTGGATGGTTGGTGGGGGGAGGGGCTGGGGACCCGGATGGCTGGTGGGGGGAGGGGCTGGGAGCCTGGATGGCTGTGCGAGGGGAGACTGGGAGGTTGGCGCTGCGGAGCTAGGTTCTCACCATTGGAGCTGAGGAGGCTACTGCTCTCAGGGGAGGTGGTGGCACTGCGGTCCGGCGAGGGCTCTGGCTGTGATGCAGGAGCGGGCCTGGTCGCCTTCCCCCTCAGGATGTCGATGACCTGTAGGAGGACAGGGGTCACCACCAGGCTGCTCCAGCCCACGCTGCTCTCCCTCTCTCCAGTCTCGGCGTGCGCGGTCGGCTCCGTGCCTCAGTGTCCCCTGTCCGAGCTCGCTCCCACGGACCCACAGGCTGTCCCGCTCCCCCGCGCGCATGGGCACAGACACGCGCGCGCACTCCGATGTCCCATCCGCGCGGACCGGCGCTCGGGCACAGGCCCTCCCAGCGCGGACACTCACCCGGCGGCTGCGCGCCACCATGAGCGGCGTGTCGTTGTGGCAGTTCTTGAGGCCACTGTCGGCGCCGCTGCGGACCAGCGTGCGCACGAGCGGGAGGAGCCCGCGGCCAGACGCGGAGTGCAGCGCCGAGCTGCCCGAGTACATCTGCGCGTTCACGTTGGCGCCGTGCTGCGGGGCGGGAGCCGAGGGTCAGGACCGCCGCGGCCCCGCGGGACCCCGGCCCGGGCGGCGGGTGAGGCGGGGCCACAGGAGGGGCGGGGCCGGGATGGGGTCCGAGCGCGGGGCTGGGGACTGAGGCTGGGGGGGCTGGGGACTGAGGCTGGGCTCCCCCCCCCCCCCCACCGCCCGGACCGAGGCCAGGACCCGGGCGGGACCAGATCCTGGGTGAGGTGACGGAAGGGTGGAAACCAGAACCCAGGGCGGGTCAGAGCGGGACTGGGCGGACGGGCTGAACCAGCCGGAGCAGGACTCGGCCGCCCGGCCGGAGTAGGGGCGGAGTCCGAGAAACGAAGGGTCCAGAATCCAGGCGGGGCGGAAGGACCGCACGGGGAAAGGGTCAAAACCGGCCAGCGGGGTGAGCAAGGCCGCCGCTGCACCGGGCCCGGCTCGGGTGGGGGCGGGGGAGGAAAGGGAGAAGGTCCGGGACCAGAGGGCAGCCTGGAGGGGTGAGGTCATAGACAAATGGAGGCCTAGAAGGGCGAGACAGCGCTGGAAGCGGAGCACGAGAGGGAGCCGGACCTGGAAGGCAGGGGGGATGCCAGGGACGGGGGAGGCGGGTGGGGGCGCCACTGCTGGGCTGGTGCTGGAGGAGAGGGTGGGCGAGCGGCCAAGGGCGAGGGCAGTACCCACCTGCAGCAGGAGCTGCACCATGCTCAGGCTGTTGTTTTCCACTGCGTGGATGAGTGGGGAGCGGCCGCTTTTAATGTCCTGCAGAAGGGAGGGAAGGTCTCGGAGTCGCTCCAAGCGCTGCCCAATCAGCCGGCGGCCAGCATCCCAGCCGCCGGGTCTGGCGTCTCAATCCCCTTAGATACTTCAAGCCCCACCCCCACCCCCCCGCGCGCGCGGTGTCCCACGCAAGCCCCGCCCCCTCGGGGGTCCCGCCCCGGCTCCTCTTGGCCCCGCCTCCGGCCCGCGCCTGCTCACCACCGCATCGATGTCTGCGCCTCGCTCCAGCAAGAGCAGCACGGCTTCGGGGCACTCCATGTTCACGGCCACGTGTAAGGCGGTGAGCCCTGAGGTACAGGAAGACTCAGTGTAAACCTGGGTTTGGGGGCCCTTGGACTTCAGGTCTTGCCAGACAGTCCCACTCGGCGCCGGGGTAGGTGCTCACCGTCGTAATTGCGGGCCTCTAGGTCCACGGTGCCCGGGGCTGCGCTGTCCAGCAGGGCCCGGAGGCAGGTCGGGCTGCGGTGCTCACACGCCAGGTGGGCTGCTGTCTGGCCATGACGGTCCAGTGCCATGGGGCTGGCACCGGCCATCACGAGGAGCCGGACCACAGATGGCAGTGTGGTGATCACAGCCAGGTGTAGCGGTGTCTGGGGGAACAGAGACTGTGAGGGACCTGTGCCCTGCCCTGCGTCCCAGTCCTGTCTCTCAGAATTTCCGAGTCCCGATCCCCAGCTCCAGTCTCACTCAGGAACCAGAACTCTGGAGTACCTCCTCCCTCAGATTCAAGAGCCACGGCCCCCAGCTCCTCCCGTCCCAGGATTCAGGAGTCCGGACCCTCGGCCCTCTCTTCCATCAGATCCAGGCCCCCGGGCTCACCTGTCGTAGGTTGTTGTAGATATCCAGCTCCCGGCCGCCATGCTGGAAGAGGTTGACAAGCCGATGCACGGCAGGCAGATTGCCCTGCACCACGGCAATGTGGAGTGGCCTGGGGGCGGGGGAGGGGATCACAAGCGTTAGGGGCTGGTTACCTCTCGCCCCCATAAAATTAGTGGTGCGAACTCCAACATGTGCCGGGGACTTTGGAGGAACATCCAGAATCCAATCACTTCTGACCCTCACTCCCTCCATCCTGGTTCAGCCACCATCGCCTCCCTCCTGCATGGTTCCCTCCTCACTGGCCTCCCTGCTTCAACCCCGGCTCTACCGTCTGTCCCCCCCACAGCAGCCAGAGAGCCCTTTTTGCAACTTAGATCAAGCCCCTTCTCTGCTCAGGACCCTCAGATTAAAGGCCAAACAGGCCTCGTGGGGGCTTGTCTCCCCCTTCTTCAACACTTTTGGCTTCTCCGTCTGCTCTCTTCACTCTGCTTGACTTTCTTGCTGTTCCTTGACCTTGCTGGTCCCTCCCAGGGCCCTGACACTGGCTGTTCCCTGGAACAGTGGTCCCCCAGATACCTGCAAGACTTGCTCCCCTCATTTGGGCCTCTGCTAAAATGGTATGGCTACGACTCCCTCCCCTCCCCCCTGCCCCTGCTTACTTTTCCTCCACACCATCATCTGACATTGTACAGTTTACTTGTTTCCTGTCTGAATCTCCCCCGCTAGAATGTCAACTCCACCAGGGCAGGGCGTTCTGTCTGCTTTGGTCACGGCCCAGCGCCCAGGACAGCTGCCCGGTGCTGAGCCCCGCACACACGTACCCAATAAATGAACCCATCGCAGTGATCCCTGGCCAGCCTGGAAGCTGGGGAGCCTGTTCCCACCTCTCTCCGGCCCCGGCTTGCTCATGTGTGAAATGCGCGGGGATGAGGCAGGTGTCATCGAGTTCCCTCCACCACTGGTGACTTGCACGCCACATGCAGAGCATTTATTTGGAGGAGTGTTTGTCCAAAGGGGAGGTGGGATGTAGGGGGAGGGAGTCATTGTTCTGGACGCTGGGCCGCACGCATAACCCAGATCCCCCCTTCCAGACTGAAGGACTCATTCCCTTAGCTTATGGGAAGGTCGTGAGCTATCAGCTGTCTCTGGGAATTACCCTCTGCTGAAAAGAAGTGCTTGCCCGGGTCATGAGTGGGGGCAGCCGCCATCCACTGGCATCCCGTGACTGGGCGCTGCTGGCACAGAGGGCCTAGCCTCTGGCGCCATCGCTAAAGGCCATTCCAGCTGCAGCGTTCCCTGTGAGACAGCTCAGCCCCCCTGAGGCGACACAGCAGCCCAACTTCTGTGCAGCCTGCTTCCTTCATCCCCACAGGCATTGATTTGGAGAGTATGTCCCAGTAAACTCCATGCGCCTTCCCACAGCCCCCAACCTGGAAGAGTCATTTAGAGTTGAGGGCAATCTGGGATGATGGGGTGTGTGTGTGTGTGTGTGTGTGTGTGTGTGTGTGTGTGTGTGTGTAGGGGGGACCATTAGCACTAAGGGTACAAGGTTAACTGTATATACACAGGCCACACAGCTTTCTTAAAGTCCGTTTACTAGAGCAACGAGTTTCTCACCCATCACTGCCTCTTACTAGCCCAAGCTGCCGGTGAGCATTGGCTCCCCCCATGGAAATGTGCTTCCAGAATCCATACTTTATTGTTTTTTTTTTTTAATTAAAAAATTTTTTTAATGTTTATTTTTGACCGAGAGCGTGCCCAAGTGGGGGAGGGGCAGAGGGAGACTACGAAGCAGGCTCCAGGCTCCAAGCTGTAAGCACCAAAGCCTGACGTGGGGACTTGAACCCACCAACCCCGGGGAATCATGACCTGAGCCGAAGTCTGACGCTTAGCCCACTGAGCCACCCAGGCGCCCCTAATTTTTAAGTTTTTAAAATCAGAACCCGACGCGGGGCTTGAACTCACGACCCTGAGATCAAGACCTGAGTTGAGATCAAGAGCTGGATGCTAAACCGTGGAACCAGGGATGGCGGCTTTGGGGGCTGAGCAGGCCGGGGGCAACCCTCCCTCACCTGCAGGTGCTAGAGCAAAGTCACGTGGCCCTCCCGTTTTCTCCCCCATAAAGTATAGCCCACAACAGCGCCCACGTCCCAAGAGCGGCTCTGCAGGTGAAACGCTGAACCTGGTTCCTGAACCTGGTGAAACGCCGAATTTAAAAGGAAAATGTTGGGGGAGGGGCCGGGCCTGGGCCGGGGTGAGGGTGGAGGGGCGGAGAAGGGCTCCCTTGGCTCCCTTCATCTCCCAGGAAGCCCGGCCTGCGTCCCCCTCGGGGCGGGCAGGGTTAAGTGAGGGCAGAGGGAGCGAATGATTTCAGAGAAACCGTCCAGGCCCGAGTTCCCATAAACGCGCGGGCTGCAGGGGGTGGGGCGGGGCTGGAGGAAGTGGGGACGGGAGGGGCGGCCCAGCCCTCGGACTTCCAGTAACAGGTCTGCTGGGCGGGGCTCCGCTTCCTGCTCCCGGGGGAGGGAAGCCTCCCGCCGGGGATCTACCCCGGCCACCCCCCCCTTCCCCCGGCACCCCCCCCTTCCATCCTCGCCTGGGGGGTGGGGCAGGAGGGAGGCCAACCAAAGAGACCAAGCTTCCCTGGAGGGGAAGGACCCCAAGTCTTGCAGCCTAGGGGCGCGTCTCGAACTCCACCCTTCAGGGCTCAGACTCCAGCTGCCTCCCTGTCCCCCATATCCCGGCATCCACCCCTCAGCTCTCTTAGGACCCGGTAGGTAATACGGTGCCCTAACTCTTTGCGGATACCAGCTTCCCCAGTGCCTGGGAGTGATCGATCCCCAAGTTGCCCTCTACCCTGTTGCTTAACCCCTCAGAGGAATACAGTACTCCGACCTCCCCCTCTCTCTTGGAGACCCAGAGTTCTAGCTCCCCGGCGCCTGACCTCTTGAGGGTCCAGATGCCCTGAGATCGTTGCTCTCTTGAGTCCCTAGAGGTCCAGCCTCCCAACCAAGCTTTGCTGCTCTGGGGAACCAGACTTAGCGTGTCCCCCTCCCCCGCTCCCAGGCTAGCCAGCTGTCCATTCCGGTAATGTCTTGGCCCCAGCGGAAGGGGTTAAGGTTAGCTTGAACGCCAGGAGGGGGAGGCTGCGAGTGAGTGACGGGTGCTGACGTGGGGGAGGCAGAGCAGCTGGGCTGCGGTCAAGTTCTGCGGGAAGGGATTTCCCCCAGCAGGCAGCTGAGGAAGAAGTGTTTGCTTTGGAGGGGAGGGGGGGGAGGAGAGCGGGGGAGGGCGGGAGGGGCGCGGGCCTTGAGACTGGGGTGCCAGGTCCTCTGTGTTCACAGGCTGCAAACAAATCACCCCCGGGGGGCAGATACAAATTAAATCTATTTCACAGATGACCCCAGAGGTACCCAGAGTGGGAGGGAACTAGTTTTGTTCGGCCTTTTAGGGATCAGGCACTTTCTCCTGCTTGGACTCAAAGAGTGGCCCACAACCAGCTGGGAAGCTCTGTTAGAACATCCACTCCCAGGTGCTGAGGACCTACTGTGTGCCTGGCCTTGTTCTATGCTCTAGATGTAGGTACACCATTACGCCGAGTCTTAATCTGGATGGGTACTACAGGAGCCCTCCATTTTCCAGGAGGGGAAACTGAGGCTCGGGGATGTGCAGTCGCCTCCCTGGCCAGCGTTGGCGGTCCCCCTTTTTCTGCAGAAGTAAGCCTGTCCACTCCGTCCCTACCTCTCGTTTCCAGTCCCCAAACCAATGCCCAGATAAGCGCTTTATAAAAGTCATCTCACGCCTGCCTCGCAGACTCTCACACACTTAGAGTTCTTGTTTTTATAGGGGGAAACTCAGGCAGAGGGTGGGGGGGGGGTAGAAAGTGGCCAGCGGAAGTTCCAACCTAGGTAGGTAAATAAGAATCTTGATGTTCAGGTGTGTGGTGAGCACAGAGCTTAACCATCCTGCGCAGGGGTTCTCAGCAGCCTCAAGGGCAAGTTCTCCAAGCTGGAGGCAATCAACTATCGGATTTGTGAAATCAGTTTAAGGGATCGGCAAATTAATTGAATGGCCTACGACCGTGAGATCAGGAAACACACTAGAATAGAAAACACAAAGTAGATCCCATCTAGCAAGGGTGACTTGTTCTGTTCTGCGCAATTTTTATTTCAAGCTTGTCTGTGTGTACATGTGCTGGGCTGAACATAAGGTAATAATATGAATTAATACTTACTGAGCATTTCTAACCGACCAGGCTCCGTGCTAAGAGCTTAACGTGCATAATTCATACGACAAGTCAATCAATGAAATGTCTTTCTCGGGGTTGGATTTTTTTTAAAAAGAATTTTTGGGTGTATTTTATTTATTTAGGGACGCCTGGGTGGCTCAGTCTGTTAAGTGTCTGACTCTTGACTTTGGCTCTGGTCAGGATCTCACGGTTAAGTGGGATAGAACCCCGAGTCAGGCTGCATGCGACAGCAAGCACCCTGCTTGGGATTCTCTCTCTCCCTCTTTCTCTCTTTGCCCCTTCCCCGCTCATGCTTGCGTGCTCACACTCTCTCTCTCAAAATAAACGATTAAAATAAAAAAAACCCAATTATTTTATTTATTTAAAGTAATCTCAAACGTAGGGCTTGAACTCACAACCCCGAGATCAAGAGTTGCACGCTCTACCAGGCGCCCCTCTCGTGTTTGCATTTTGATAAATATGTTGACGCCCCCTGCTTCAAAAACAGTCCTAGAATGTAAGTGCTGTCAGACTGCCCATTTTTCAGAAGAGGAGACTGAGGCACGGCGGGGGTGGGGGGGGGGGTGGGGGCAGGGGGGAAAGCCTTGCTCAAAGTCACAGCCAGCAGTGGAGACAGGATTCTAACTCAGGTAGAGGTAATTCAGAAGCCCATGTGTTGTGGTGGGTGAGGTGGCGGGTAGGGCTGACTCCCCCCATTAATGGGGGGCTTTACTCACGTGTCTCCATCCTCATCTGCACGGGTGGCCACGGCGATGTCAGCCGATAGGGGATGTTCCATGGAGCACATCATGGGGTACAGGGGTGTAGGCACGTTCAGGAGAGGAAAGAGGGAGCCCATGGTCGGGGTCGGGTACAGGGGCAGTAGAGGTCCTGGACAGAGGAAAGGACGTGGGTGGTGAGGCCAAGTCAGCAGACCCTCAACCCACCCCTACCTCCAGGCCTTCACCCTTCCTGTGTCACCTGTCCTTTTTCCCAGGTCCCTTTTGCATCTCATACTGGGGCTGAGAGGCCCAAGACAACCTGGCCTTGTACATCCATCTTCTGGGCTCTGGCAACTTCCTCCGCCTTCACCATTCCCCGTGAGCCCTGGTCACGGTCATTGTCACTTAGCTCTTCATGCCTCTGACCTCCATCTCTTACTAGGCAGAGTCCCTTAAGGACGGGACTGAACCCCATCATCACCCAGCAGGGGACCCCAGGGCCTGTGTGCTGGGTGAACTTGTAGCTGAGGGAGGTAAGCATGGGTGTAGGGTGTGGGGTGACTGTGTAGAGAGTTGGGGAGAAAGGGGGTCAGAAGGAGAGAGGAATGGCGTCAGAAGCCAAATATGGCAGCAAAGACATATCCACCCCCCATATAGATGGGGAAAACTGAGGCCTGGGTTCTCATCCAGGGAATGGGGAAAGGGGAGGAGGCAGTGGCAGGCCTCCTGATGCACAAGCTGAGGCTCTCTAAGTGCTGTACTCCGACGGGGTGGAAGGTGCAGGAACGGGGCCAAAATCTGGAGGCACTAGGCATGGGCTCTCTGCAGCTTTGGGGGTCACTCGGGGATGGTAAGGAGGTAGCAGATGCCCCTTCCTTGAGATCAGGGATGGAGAGAATGATGTTTGGCCTTCTTTATCATCTCCTGATCCTTGGGGGCCCCCATCCCTGCGCCCCCAACTCTTCGTATCTCCGGTGCCAGCTCTTGGTGCCCTGAAGCCTTTTGCCTGGAGACCCCTGAATTCTTCATCCTGGCCCTAAGTCCTCCAGTCCCAGAACTCCCCGGTCCTGGCCCGCATTCCTAGAACCCCAGAACCCTCAGTCTCCAGGCCTTGACTTTGTGACCCCCTGACCCTGTGACTTCAGATGAGCCCCTGATCCGTCCTGTGTGACTGTACCTAACTGGGTGCCCAGAGCCCCGGATCTCTGTCCCGCTGGCTCCCCAGGACCCCCTTCCCTTCCATCTGTTCCCTTCCATCCTTGTAACTCCAGATATTGACTCGGATGCTTCAGACTCCCACTCTGTTCTCCTGATTCCCACTATTGTCTGGTATCTCCTGGGTTCCTGAGGTTCTGATGTCCTGACATCCCTAGTATCTGTCTTCTTAGAACCCCAGTCGGCTGTTTCCCTGACTGCCTTTCACACCACGGATCTGGATGCCAGGAACCCCAGTTTCTTGGGCCCAAGTGCTGATTCTGCAAACCCTAGATACCTGGGTTCTAACGAGCTTGTAACTCTGTTCTTGGGACTGTAGGCTCTGTCCGCTTGATTCCCTGAGACCCCCTATCTATGCTGCTGGGCACTGTCCCCTGGGTCCCCATATCTATGGCTTTCGGATGCTGAGCTCTGTCCCCCAGAGCCCCCTGAACAGCCGGCGTTCTGGGACCCCCATATCTGTGTCCCAAGGCACTGCTCCCTGATGCTTCCACAGTGGTGTCCCTGGGACTTCAGGCTCTGCCCCCTCTCAGCTCCCCAGAAACCCCATATCGGTGTCCTTGGGACCTTGGATTCTGTCCCCCCTCCCCCCCCCCCCCCACCGTTTCTCAGCTCCCTGGGACCCCCTGTATGTGCGGCCTGAACTCAGTTCCCTGGCTCTGGTGACCGTCTGCCCCGTCAGACCCCGATCTGGCCAGGACCCGTGGGAGCCACTCACCCTGGTAGTAAAGCGCCTCTGGCCGGGCCAGTCCGTGGGGGGCCGCGGGGACCGCCGGGGAGTCGGAGCCGCCACCTAGGGGATCCGGGGTGACAACGGGGCCCGCGGCGCCGCGGGGGGCGGCGGGTTCCGGGGAGGGCGCGCGCAGCGGGCGCTTGCGGAGCGGCAGCGCGGCGCCGGGGGGCCCGGCGGCCTTGGGCCGGGTGCGCAGGTCCACGGGCCCCTCGTCCATGGCCCCCGCGGGGCATCGGGGCATGGGGCCGCCGGGGACGGCGGCCGAGCGGGCGGCCGGAGCGCGGCTCGGCTCGGCTGCACGGGAGGGTGGCTGCGCCGGGCGCCGGGACTTCCCCTGCCGCCGGCTGAACTGAAGGGACTTTTGTCGGCCGGGGCGGTGCCGGTCGCCCGCCTCCCCGCCCCCGGCCCCCCCCCCCGCCCCCGGGGCCACCCGTCCGCCCCAGGGGTTTCCTGGACCCGCCGCCGCTCCCGCCGCCCCGCGGTGCAGCCCGCCGAGCGTCCCGCCCGCGCCGCCGCGCCCCGCGCCCGCCCCTCTCCCGACCCCGCGGCGCCCCCGGCGGCTGGGCCTCGGTGGGGGGCGGGGAGGGGGGAGGGGGCGGGGTCAGGGCCTGGGGGTCCCCACCCCTACGGCTGCCTGCCTCTCTCAGTCGCTGTCTCAGTCTCAGTGCTTTGGTGTCTCTGGCTATTTGTCTCTATCTCTGCGTCTCTGAGTCTCTAACTCTGTCTCGTCTGACTCTCCGATCTGGAGAGTCTTTCTGGGCCTGGGTGTCTCTCTCTCTCTCCGCCGTCCCTCTATCTCGACTTTGCGTCTTTCTCTGTTCTCACTGCCTCTGTCTCTATTTATTGTCTCCGTGTCTCTCACCATCTCTGTCTCTCGAGTGCTGTCTGCGCTCGGCCTCTTCCCTAGGGAGGCATTCCAAGCGGCCCTGGGCTCCCTAGGGCGCGGGTTCGAGTCCCGACTCCCACTTCCTCGCCCGGTGACCTTGACCAGGCACTTCCTTTCTCTGAGCCGTTTCCTCCTTTGCGGGAGCAGAAAGACGCACCCAGGTCAGGGGCTGCCCTCGGCGGGCGCCCGGGCGCTGTCCCTCTGCCAGCCCTGTCCCCATCCCTGCCTCCTCCATGTGTCCCAGCCGAGGGTCTGAACTTCGCTGGGGGTGGGGGGCGGTGGGGAAGGGCACAGGGAAACAGCGAGTGTCTCTCTCTCCGCGGGATCCCTGCACACTCAGCTCGAGCTTCTGGGCGAAGAGTTGGTGAGAGACCAAGGAAGAGAGACACAGAGAGATAGCAAGAGGCGCGGAGACACAAGACCAGAGTCGGGGCGGCCACGGCCTGGGCCCGGGGGCGGCGGGGTGCTAGTCCGGCCAGCCCTTCTCCCCCACCTCCCCCTCCCGCCCGGGCGGGGTTGGTGGGTGGGGAACAGGCCGGGCGGGTTGGGGGGCATGACTCAGAGGCGGGCTGGAGCTAGTGGGCGGGGAGGGGCAGAGGCGGGCCTTTTCCGGGTCCCCGCCCCTGCCTCCCTTCGCTCCGCCCCGGGGAGGGGCCCAGCGGCGCGGGGCTTTCCCGGATTTCCCTTGAGGCGGGGCTGTCGCTGGGGTTGAGTCCGGGTCACTGAGTTACCGGAGGCCAAGGGGGAGGCTTTGGGGATCGGGGGCGGGGGGCAGAGGGATGGCGGCTGCACCCCGGATCCGTCCGGGAGGCACGCAGGTCCCCCTGGCTCTCTCGTGTCTCGCCCTGTCTCTGCAACTCTGTCCCTGCATCCCTGGCCCTCGGCTCCCTGTCTCCGGCCCCACCCCCTGTCTCTTTTTGTCTCCCGATCTCTGTCTGTGACTCTGTCTCCCTGGCGGCGTCTCTCTGCGACCCTGAAAGTGGGTGTGGGGCCCCGTCCCCAGGAAGGGACTTTGCCCACGACTCTGACCCCACCCCGGTGGATCGTTAACCAGGGATGTGAGGAGCAGCTGTGGAGAGAGAGAAGCCTCACCCCTTCGCCCTTCTCTCCTTTCTGCCTCTCTCTGGGTGGCCCCCAAGCCCCCTTAGCCCCTGTAATGGGGAAACATTTGGGGGCAAGGCCTGGGTCCAGTCCCACCTCCACCATTTGCTCCCTGCGGGACCTCAGGCGAATCATCTGTCTTGAGACTCAGTTTGGTCTTCTGGCAAGTGGGACTGATGTCAACCCCCTGCCTCCCCGTGTCGGGGGAGCTTCGCCCAGGGCAGGAAACGAAGGAATGAGGCTGGAGAGTCTGGGTGCTGCCGTTCCCATCCAGACGGCCCTCCCTCACCTGGGGAGGAGCACAGCCCTGCTGTAGAAAAGGGGAAGTTGAGCCTCAGAGGGGGCGGGTTTTGTCAAGGTGGTGACCCTAGGAGGTTGAAATGGAAGGACACCCAAGTTCCTCCTCCTCCCAGCCTCCCTAGGGCAGATAGAGCGATGGCTTTGGGCCCAGACGGGCCTGGGGGGGGGGGTGGTGAGGGGGGTTATGCATTTGGCCCAGAAGGGGGTTTGGAGGGGCTGAGAGAGAAAGAGTGCTGGGGGGTCTGAGTCTGAGGATGGGTGATGGGTAAAAGTCTGAGGGAGGAGGACCCAAAGGAGGAAGACAGGTCTGAGAGAAGTAAATGGTCTAAGAAGAGGGGGAGAAGGGAGAGAGAATCGGTCTGAGGGAGGAGGTGAGGGTCTGAGGGAGGGGAAGAAGGTCTGAAGGAGGAGGCACTGTCTGAGGAAGTCTGAGAAGGACCAAGTGAGGAAAGCAGCCCGGAGGGAGGAGGAGAGAGTTGGCTGGCGCTGGGCGGGGGGATGGGGGGGTGTGATGGAGGAAGAGGTTTGAGGGTGAGGACATGAGGGTCTGAGGACGGAGAGCATGGTCTGAGGGAGGAGGAGCAGTTTGAGCAGGGCCTCCTTGGGACAGAGGGAAGAGAGGAGTGCTTGGGACCAAGCAGCGACTGAGGGAAGGGAAGAGAAGGGAGGCCTGGAGTCAGCCCCGCCCTGCAGCTGTCTAATTTCCCAGAATCTTCTACTGCTCAGGAAAGTCCCAGCTCCCACAGCCGCCTCCCTCCAGTGTCGGGAATGGAGGATGCGGAACCAGGACGGCTGCCCCCTCCTTTCCCCCCTGGCTCCCAGCACCCCAGGCGGGGAGGACTAGGGTCTCCCCTCTCTGCGCTTGAGCTCCGGAGGTCCCCTGCCGGCAGGGGGCAGCCCCTGGATGAGTCCCAGAAAGTTCCCAGAGAGAGCCCGGAAGTCCTGCATGGTGTCTAACCACTTTCCCTCACGCAGGCTGCCTTTTGTATCTGTGCAAATCTTTTCTTCCCTCCCACGGCTCCTTTCCTTCTACCCCTACCCCCAAGGAAGGAAGGGCCGAGCCGCTGTGCCTATCCAAGGTCCCGAGAAGGAAACAAAGGCCCAGCTGGAAGGCTGTGGGCCTTGGGGCACTTTCTTGCTCTTGGGGGCCTTCCAAGAGGGGAGGATAGTGCTTGTTAGATACTAGGTTCCCATTGGCTTCATTCCTGGGCCTTTTTCTGTCCCAAGGTTTGCTCCCAACTGAGGCCCGAGCTTCTGTTTTCATCAGCTGTGTGGCTTCCAGGCCATTACTTAACTTCGTGGAGCCTCAACTTCCCCACCTATCAGACAGACTAAATCGATGCTAATTTAGTCTAATTATGCTTCCGGCCTCTAGGGCCCGATGGATAGGAAGTGCTAAAGGCAGTGTGGCTGCAATGATTATGATCCCTAGTATAACCACAGGAACAACGGTGATAATTATTCCTATCCAGGAACCTAAAGTTTCAACAGCTGGGCCCATTTCGTTGAGGAAATGGGGACCCAACATGCTGGGCCCGGAAGACATGGGTTCGAGGCCCGGTTCTGCCATGTGTCAGCCGTGTGTGACTTTGGATAGGTGGCTTTCCCTCTCTGTGCCTTTGCTGGTGGCTTTACTGTTGGGGATCGTAACAGCTCCTGCCTCACAGGGTTGCAGAGCAGATTGAGACCGCGTGTACAGAATGAATAACTGAATGAATGAATGAACGGTGTCCCTTCTTGCCTCCAAATTGCCTGCCTTAGCTCATCGGGCCAGGCCTTCCCTGTAACCCTCTCCGCCCAGAGATAAAGCAAGATGGGCCCGTTCGCCGTGGGCTGAACTCCCATGAAGAATTGGCCCACGTAATCCTCTTGACATCTCGTGAGGAAATCCAGCTGAAACTCCCATTTTACGAGTAGAGACACAACAGAGGAGCGGAGTCCCTGCTCAGGGTCATCAAGATGTTATGCCAGGTCTCTGTGTCCCCTGCACCCCGGCTGCTGGGGCAATCGGTCCCCGAGACCACAGGCCTTCCCCCTCCTGTCTAACTCCAGACCCCTATCCCCTAAGAAGGGAATGGCTCAGGAGGGGAAAACTCAGGCACAAAGAGGCAAAGTCACGGCCAGAGATTAGCAGGTCTGCAGTCTGTCTGCAGGCTCCAGGCACAGGGAGGGTCGAGCTGATGGAGGGAAGGTCGCGTCGCAGAAGGAAGGTATAGATTTAGATTGAAGAGAGGGTTCCGGGAAAGCGAGCAGATTGCACAGACAGAGGAGAACAGACCTGAGCCTGGAGCTGGGGGGCCCTGCCCAAGGTCACACAGCTTTGGGCTGCGATTCCACCCTGGGTTTGCAGACTGCCCTGCTCCCAGAGGCTGCCCTTCCCCCCACCCCCCAGGAGTGAATACAAGGCCAGCTTCCTGCAGCATGGCCTGTACCTCCTGGTTCCTCCCCACCCTGGGGCCTTGGCAGCTTCTGGAACCCCTGGCACCAAGCAGGATCGGCCCTTCTGGGGCCTTGGCCAAGACTTGATCTTCCCCTTTCTCCCTCTTGCTGGGTCTGCACGCACGACGCTGAGTCAGAGGATTGCAACATCCTCTCCTCGGGCTTTGAGACCAGACATCCTCTGCCCCGTGCACTGCCTCTATCGGGCCAAGGTGATGCGGTGGGATATTGACATCTGCCCTGGGTGGGGTTGGGGAACCTCAGAGGGATCCCAGTGAGGTGATGGTAGACAGACAGTAGGCGGCGTAATGCTGGGCCTCAATGTCCTCATCCGTAAATGGGGCTGCCTGTCCAATTGGCTTCGAATCCCAGCTCTGCCACTTACCAGCTGCGTGACCTTGGGCAAGTGACTTATCCCCTCTGAGCCTCAGTTTCCTCATCTATAAAATGGGGGACGAAACCCAGCGAACGCCTCATGGGGTGGTTGTGAGGGTCAAAGGAGTTAGCAATGCGTCGACCCAAGCTGGCGAGGAGTCAGTTCTCGGGAAATGGAAGGTACTATTTTTCAACGATTGCTATTATTAATACAGATATGGGAGTGGCAGAGGCTGCTTGAATCTCTCAAGAAAAGACATGTGGCGTGGCTGCCCCGCGTGCATATGGCTGGCTGAGAGCCTCCCACAGTTGGTTCCTTCAAGTTCTGCCTCAGCTTGCCAGTCGGGGACACCAGCTCCTGGCAGCGTCTGGCCATTGACTGAGCCAGGCAAGGTAGGGGATTCTGGCCATTTCTGTTACTCTGGGCTTCCTCTGTGTGCAATCTTTGCTGCAGGGGCTCCCCCTTGGGCTGACATGGTGGCCTGATCGTTCCTTCCCCCCCCCCCCCACCTCCCAATCCCGCTTCCCCCTTCCCTTTCTCACGGGCCGCTCTCGGTAACTTTTTGCCCTCCTGACTCTAGGCACCTCCTTTCTGGAAGACGGGATCCGTGCCGATGGACTTTGGAGTCAGACAACCCAAGCACGAGTGTTGTCTCTGCCTGGGTGGCTTCGGAGCGGCATCTGATCTCTCCGAGCCTCAGTTTCCCCCTCTGAGTCATGGGAATGGTAACGTGACGGCTGAGAGGTTCCAGTGAGTCAGCAACGAAGCCCTTAGCACACTTACCTGGCACCCATACGTCACACTCATCCATCGGGAGGGAGACAAATCTGGGCCTATTTTCCACTCTGCCGGTTTCTGGCCTCTGAGCCTGGTCTGTAAGGTGGGGATGGACCCCGTCCTTCCCCGAGTAGGGCGCCCTGAGTCAGGTGCGGAAAGCCCCGGCCAAGCCTGGCACACCAGAAGCTCAATAGCCGGGTGGTGTCATTACGGCCACTGCCTTGAGGGGCTGAGCCGGCCAAGTCATCCGAGGAACAGGTGAGCAGGGAGCTGTAGGGCAGGCATGTCTCACCCCCATAGGGCCCTGGTCTTGGGCTGACCAACAAAGGGAAGTCCCAGGGCTGGGAAACCGTGGCATCCTCCTGTAGAAGCTCCCTGATTCTGGGATACACCACAGAGGTGGGGAGGAGGGAGGAGGAAGCCCCCTGCCTTGCTCATTCAGTGGGCAAGAAGGGAGGGAGAATGTACGAGAAAAAAAAAAAAAAAGTCGGCCTCCCTCGTCAGACTAGAGCAGACCTCCTCCATCAGACTGGGAGGTCCCTGGGGTGGGGATAGGTTCCCTGTCAGTGTAGGATTTCCTTGTGCCTTTGAGTTGCGTTCTCCCTCCTCCATCAGATCAGGATCTCCCTCAGAAGGGGGCGTGTGTCACTTGCCCACGGATTAGATTATCTCTAAGAGTGAGTGATGCCTCCCCTATCAGACTGGGAATTTTCCCCGGCTGGGGGTGGGGGGTGGTGTCTGGGGCATGCCTCTCTGGGGACTGGGAGGTCGCTCGAGATGAGGCGACATGTTCCCCTCGTCCGTCTAAGGACATCGGTTCGCAATTGAGGGGGGCAATTTTGCTCCATCCGGATGAGTATTAGACTAGAGCTTCCCGAAGATGGTGGGCATGCCTCCACCATCGTTCTAAAGTTCCCTGAGCGTGAGTCTGGGTCCTGCCTCCTCCATCGGACTGTCGCGCTGAGTTGTGGAGCTTGAATTGGCCGTTGTATGGGGGGCCCTGTGAGGGTAAGATTAATCTTATCCCCAGCATTAAATGGGAAGTTTGGATTACTCAGGAGGGAGCTGTTGCCTGTCTCCTCCATCAGATTAGTGCCTGAGACGGGACAAGCCTCCCCCAGTTGGAGTCCCCACCACTTTGCAAACGCACTCCCCAGGGCACAGCCCAGAACCCATCCCGGAGGAAGGGACGACACCTTCCCTGGAGAGCCAGCCTTTTTTCCTGGAAGTTGGCATGTCCCCAGCCTGAGGCCACAACCACTGCTGCGGCCACCAGGGCCTAAAAATACAGATGTAAAAGTTCCCTGGGCTCCTGGGAACGCCGAGGTCACACCAGGCTCTTCCTCATTTGAGCCAGAGCCACAGCGAACTGTCCTCTCCTGTGCCCCAACTATCGTCCCAGCGGGAGCCACCCCTGCCCTCCAGCCCCCTTCCCAGGAGAGTGAGGACCAAGGCGGGGGTCTCCACCACCAGACTTTGTGGAGTCGGGTCGCCAGCCGGAAGCAACGCCTGGCACCGCTTCTCGGCTCTGCAACTCTGGGCAGGCCGTTTGCGCATCTGGAAGGCGTGAGGCCGCACCCGTGGATTGCCTGGCCCTGGGCTGGCTGGTGACAGATGGGGTAAACCGGGGCGGGCGGGGGGCGCTCCTCCAGTCATGCCCTGCAGGAGCTGCGGGTGGGGGTGGCTGTCGGCTTGTGGCGGCTCCTTTGGCCATTACCCATCTCTGAACTTGTCGCTTTGGCCTCCTGTGGTTACGTGGCGTCACACTGCGTTGGCTCACTTCTGGGAAAATCAAATCGTATTGTGTGTTTCAGATCCCAATTCTCCTCCTGCGGGTTCCCTCTGCCGCCCTCCTGCCTTCGGGCCCAGGAATGTTGCCCCCTGGAGACCCAAGTCATCTGAGGAGCAGAACGGGGCCGAACGGTGGGATCCAAAAAATACGTATTTTCACATTATGAAACATAATGTGGAGAATTACATACAAGACAATGTTCCATTTTACGACCTGTTGTAAAGGCAACAGTAATAGTTTTGCTAGTTCATCAGAAGCCCCTTTGTGCCTCTTCCAAATCCCAACACTTTTCCTCCCTTCAGGTAACCCGTGTTTCTTGTATGTGTTTATTGCCTTCTTTTATATATTTTTTTAAATTTTGTAAATTGTATTTATTAAACAATTTTTTAATGTTTGTTTATTTTTGAGAGACAGAGAGACAGAGACAGAGCGTGAGCAGAGGAGGGGCAGAGAGAGAGGGAGACACAGACTCCGAAGCAGGCTCCAGGCTCTGAGCTGTCAGCCCTACGCGGGGCTCGAACCCACGAACCCTGAGATCATGACCTGAGCCAAAGTCGGACGCTTAACCGACTGAGCCACCCAGGCGCCCCCATACTTTTTTTTTTTTTAATACAATTTTTTTTGACATTTATTTATTTTCGAGAGACAGAGAGACAGAGCAGAGTTTGTGGGCTAGAACTCACAAACCAAGAGATTGTGACCTGAGCCGAGGTCAGATGTGTAACCTCCTGAGCCACCCAGGTGCCCCATACTGTTTTTTGAAAAGATTTTATTTCTAAGTGATCTCTACACCCAACCTGGGGCTCGAACTCACAACCCTGAGACCAAGAGTCACACGCTCCACCGACTGAGCCAGCCAGACGCCCCTACAGTTCTGAGTTTTTAAATTTTTTTTTTCAACGTTTATTTATATTTTTGGGGGCAGAGAGAGACAGAGCATGAACGGGGGAGGGGCAGAGAGAGAGGGAGACACAGAATCGGAAACAGCCTCCAGGCTCTGAGCCATCAGCCCAGAGCCCGACGTGGGGCTCGAACTCACGGACCGCGAGATCGTGACCTGGCTGAAGTCGGACGCTTAACCGACTGCGCCACCCAGGCGCCCCTCTGAGTTTTTAAATAAAGGGATCTTACAGTGCAACCTCTCGGATCTGGCTGTTTGCACTCGCTTTTATACCTGTGAAGTGTGTCCACATTCTCGTGTCTATTGGCCTTCATTTACATTGCCGCGTACGACTTTCTTGCCCGATACACCACAATCTGTTAATCCATTCTCCTGTTGATGAGCGTGTGTGTGGTTTTGACTTTTTGGACAATGCCGTATGTATCTCCTGGTACCAACGAGCACCCGTTTTTCTGCATCACCCAAGAGTGGGATTGTCGTAGGATGGGGTAGATGATGTGTATACGTCCATCTGGGTGAGATATGGCCAGACGGTTTTCCTGTGTGATTGCCCCAATTTTCACTCCCATCTCCGATGTCTGCTGCGGGTTCCACTCTCCCTACATCCTTGCCAGCACTGGTTTTGGCCAGACTTGTAAAATATGAGTCATCCTGCACGCATGCGTGCGTGTGCATATGTGTGTGAAAATCTCATGGTGGTTCTAATTTGCAATTCCTGGCTCAGTAACAAGGTTGAGTACTTTTCCCTGTGTCCATTGTCTACTTGGGTCCAAGCACAACAGAATCTTTAGGACAAAAAATTCTAGAACCCTACAATCTTTTTTTTTTTTTTTTTTTAAGTAGGCTCCATGCCCAGCGTGGAGCCCGATGCAGGGCTTGAACTCATGACCCTGAGATCAAGATCTGAGCTGAGATCAAGAGTCAGACACTTAACTGGCCAAGCCACCCAGGTGCCCCTAGGACCCTAAAACCTTAAGGGTGAAGAAATCTAGAGTCCCGGACTTTCTGGAACAAGGGCATTCTGGAATCCTGGGCCTCAGTTTCCCCATTCGTGAAATGGGGATGTTGGGGGGGGGGTCTGTAACTCCCAGGGTTGGTTGAAGGATGGGATGAGTTATATGTGTGCACCTAGAATGGAACCTGGCGCCTGGTGATCGCTCAGTAATTGTGGTTTCCCCTGAGGCTGGAATTTTATATGTTTTGTTCTTTTCTGTATCCTCAGCCCCCGACACACAGAGAGGCTCAATAAATAGTCACCGAATGAATGAGCAACTCCTAGAATCAAAGGTTCAAAGGAGCAGAGAAACTTCAGGAGCCAAGACCAACAGAATCTAGGAAGGGGGAACGCTCGGATCAGAGAGTCTTGGGAAGTAAAGAATGATAGAAATGCATTCTCTGCAAACCTAACACACACCTGCCTTAAAGGTTCGGGATGGAGGAAGCTCCGCTGGCAAAGGCCCCCCGACTCTGGCTGGGGAGGGCCTCTCTCCGGCAGGCCTGAGGACCAGGTCTTACTGGTTGCGGGCTCTTCCCGCCTTTTCATTCCCATTGCCTCCCCTCGCCTTCCCTGCAGGTGTGGACGACCCCCGGGGGAAGCCGCTAGGCTCCTCACTGTTAGCACAGAGGAGCCCGATGCAGGGCTCGCACTCCCCAACTGTAAGATCATGACCTGAGCTGAAATCAAGAGTCGGGTGCTTAACGGACTCAGCCGTCCGGGCGCCCCTCCCTGCTTTCAACAGCAACCTCTTCCCACCCCCCCCACCCCACCCCCCCATCCCCGCAACAGGCCCTTTTCACTTCAGCCTCAAAAATAATGCCTCTTCCTCCGAGAGCCAACCCAGGGCACGAGGTAGGTGTTCCAAAAACACAGTGGGGGACGAACTCCGGCAGCTTCTCCTCCAGGAAGCTCTCCCTGATTTCTCTCGGTAGGCTGGGCCGGGTTCCCCCCTCTCCCACTTCTTGCCTGGGTTGCCCCCGGCCCCCCCCCCCAGAGCCCCAATGGATCTGGAGTGTCACGCCCCTGTCTCCCCTGTGTGTGAGGCTGAGGGCAGGCCCCACGCTGTATACACCCAACAAATACCGCCCCAAACAGCTGGGACCTCAGGGGATGGGTGTGTCGGGCCCATCTGACTGTTGAAAAAGGCTTTCTTACAATGCTCTGAATTGTGCCGCTCCGTACTGTCCCTCTGGGGCCCAGGGATGGCTCCACTGGCTTTTCTAGGTCAACCAAGGAGTGCGCAGGGACCCAGTTAAGACCTGACGGAGCTCGGTCCAGGACCGGCCCTCCCAAAACACAGGAGCCATTGTGAGCAGCTCATGGATGTGTCGCCAGTTCCTCCCCAAAGGCTCACAAAGACCTTCTGTTTTGTTTATAATGTTTCTTGCGTGTACCTGTGTACCTGTGGGTGAGACCTGAGTCCTCACCCTGGATGTGATCGCTTCCTCCCCCATCTCCCTCCTCCTTCACTTGATGCACAGAGAGGTGAGGGGCTTTGCCTGAGGTCACACAGCCAGGGAAGGGCAAGAGGAGATAAGATTTTAAAAATCGACTTTGTTAAAGAAATCAACTTTATTGAGGTGTAATTTGCATATAGTAAAATGCACGCATTTTAAGTGTCTACGTTGGACGGGTCCTGATAAAAATTTATAGTCGTAGAATCATATGCAAGCTGGATACAGGACATTTCCATCATCCCCAAACCCCCTGTTCTCCTTCACAGTCAAACTCTCCCTGCATCCTCAGTCTCTGGCAGCCACTGATCTGTTTTTTATTGCTATAGTTTTTTTTTAATTAATTAAATTTTTTAAATTAAAAAAAATTTAAATGTTTATTTCTGAAGGAGAGAGACAGAGTGTGAGTAGGGGAGGGGCAGAGAAAGAGAGAGGCACAGAATCCAAAGCAGGCTCCAGGCTCTGACCTGTCAGCACAGAGCCCGATGTGGGGCTCAAACCCACAAGCTGTGAGATCATGACCTGAGCTGAAGTTGGACGCTTAACTGACAGTCACTCAGGTACCCCTAATTAAATTAAAAAAAATTTTTTTAATGTTTATTTATTTTTGAAGGAGAGAGACACAGAGTGTGAGTGCAGGGGTGAGGCAGAGAGAGAGAGGGAGACACAGAATCTGAAACAGGCTCCAGGCTCTGAGCTGTCAGCACAGAGCTCGACGCAGGGCTCGAACCCACAAACCATGAGATCACGACCTGAGCCGAAGTTGGACGCTCAACCGATTGAGCCACCCAGGTGCCCCCCTAATTAAAAATTTTTAAGTTTATTAATTTATTTTGAGAGAGAATGAGAGAGAGAGAGAGAGAGAGAGACCACAGCAGGGGAAGGGCAGAGAGAAGGAGTGAGAGAATCCCAAGCAGGATCCGAGCTGTCAGCAAGGAGCCCAATGTAGGACTCGAACCCATGCACCATGAGACCACACGACCGGAGTGGAAACCAAGAGTCAGACGCTCACCTGACTGAGCCGCCCAGGCGCCCTCGCTATAGTTTTGCTTTTCCAGAATGTTACAGCAATGGGATCACACAGTATTAAAATTATTGAAAAATGTGCATGCAGAAAAATTCACTCTTTGATGTGCGGTTCTGTAAACGTCCCCCCCCCCCCCGCCCGCCCCACCGCTTGCATTTGTAGAGCCACCACCAGAATGAAAATATCAAAATGCAAATGATTTCCATCGCCTCCCCCAAATCCCCTCCTCCTGTCTTTTGTAGTCACATCTTTCCCCAGCCTGCCTCTGGCAACCACCCGCCAATCTGTTTTCTGTCCCTATCGTTTGGCCCTTTTCGGAATGTCTAACAAACGGAGTAATGTAGCCTTTTGAGTTTGGCTTCTTTCCCGCAGCTTGATGCATCTGAGATTTACACATGCGGTGGTGTGTATTGTCAGTGGCTTGCTGATTTTCACTGCTGCCTGGTATCCCACTTCTGGGGGCGTGGCTGGGGGCGCCACAGTTGGCTTATTTATGTACCAGTTGGAGGACATTTGGGTTGTTTCCAGCTACTGGTGATTATGAATAGGGCTGCTATAAACATGTGCGTACAGGTTTTTGTGTGACCCTAGGTTTTTATTTCTCTTGTGTAAATTACCCAGGAATGAAATTGCTGGGTCATATGGGAAGTGTGTATTTAACCTCAGGGGAAATTGGCAAACCGTTTTCCAAGGTGGCTGCACTAGTTTGCGCTCCGGCTAGCGGCGTGCAAGGGTGCTGGTGACAGAACTACCATCTGTTTCTGGGTCTATGAGGTGGATATGAGCTCCTGGCCGCCAAGCCACAACCACTTTTTTTTTTTTTTTTTTAAAGTATAATATATTGTCAAGTTAGCTAACACACATTGTATACAGTGCGCTCTTGGTTTCCCGGGGGGGGGGGGTAGATTCCCATGATTCATCGCTTACATACAACACCCAGTGCTCATCCCAACAAGTGTCCTTCTCAATGCCCATCACCCATTCCCCCCGCTCCCCTGCCTCCCCAACAACCACTCTTGGTAAATAATAATTGTGACCAAAGTGGTCTCCACTATGGTCACCATACATGCAGCTGCTTGCAAAAAAAAAAAAAAAAAAAAAGAAAAAGAAAAAAAAAAAGAAGAGAAAAAAAAGAAAGAAAGAAAGAAAGAAAAAGAAATCAGTTCCTGGCATGATGCAATCGGATCTTCCAGATGTGCTTCTAGAGGGAAAAAAAGGCAGGGCAGGGTCAAGGTGTGTGCCACTGGCATAAACGGCGGGGGAGAGGGGGGAAGAAACATTTGCGTGCATTTTCTTGTCGGTACACAATCTCTGGAATGAACCACAAGAAACTGGAAAAAGCAGAGGCTGGGAGGGACAGGGTCAGGGGTCATGGTGGATAGGTGGCTTCTCTCTTCCATTTTGTACTTTTTGAAACTAGCGGACGTCTTACTTCTTCCAGTCACTCTGCCGACGGGTATTTTAGGCCTTGCTCTGGTAGTGAACAAATAAGTTTCCGGCCCTCGGGGAGTCAGAGTCCAGTCCCTGAGACAGATTGTCAATAAGACAAGGAAAATACACACAACGCCAGGTATTTGCCATGGAGAAAAACAACGCTGGCGAGGGACGGGGGTGGGGAGTGGTTCAAAGTGTTTCTTAAGTTGAGTGGCCAAGGGAGGCCCCTATGAGGAGTGATAGTTGGGGAAAAAACTGAAGGAGGTGAGTGAGAGAAAAAGCCATGCGTGCGTCTGGGGGAAGGGTGTTTAGACCAAGGGAACAAAAAGTGCAGAGGCCCTGAGGCTGAGGCAGGTCCCAGTGGCTGTTAGAGGGCAGTGTGGCCGGAGCAGAATGAGCAGGGGGGCAGTGAGCGGAAGTGAGGTGGGGGCGGTGTTGAGCGGGTCAGGGGGGCCACCACAAGGCCTTTAGCTTTTACTCAGAGGGAGATGGGAGCCATGGAGGGTTCTGAGCAGGGGAGGGATGTGATCTGACTTAGGCTTTAACAGGGTGCCTCTGGCTGCATATGGGGGGCAAGGAGGGAGGCAGGGAGCCTGGTGGGGAGACAGTGATGGTCCAGGCTACAGGTGATGTGATGGTGGCTGGGCCGGGATGGGGCCAGCCGAGATGGGAAGGAAAGCCGGCCATGATCAGGGTGATCAGGGAAGACATTCCTGGAGCGGCGATGTTTTAGCACCCGAACCCCGTGGGGGGGTGTTTGAAAGAGGAGAGCACAAGGGTGTGTCTGAAGGACAGACAGGAGGGCAGCGACAGCAGTGGTCACTTCGCACAGGCCCTAGTAGGCCCGTGGCCTTGGTGAAGTGCCAGCATTCTTCCCGAGGGCACTGGGGAGCCATAGCAGGTCCGGAGCTGGGGATCAGGTTGAGTTTTGGGAAGACCTCTCTGGCTCGGCAGGGAGATCAGCTGTGCAGGGAGAGAGCAGGTGGCTTGGCTTAGGAAGGTAGGGGAGGGTAGAGTGAAGAGGGTCAGTGCCGAGAAGGGGGAGGGAGGCGTCCATGTTGAAACTCCGGCCACTATCAGCCGCCGCCCCTAGGATTTCTTTTGCGTGAACTCAGGGAGACTTCACAACCATCCAGAGAAGTGTCATGCCCTTTTCACAACTGGGGAAACTGAGGCTTGGAGAGGCTGCAAATTCCCGGTCCAAGGCCACGCAGGTGGGACCCGGAGTGGGGAGATTTGACCCCCACCTCACCTCCATTTGCAGGGACGTGGTGCCTCCTTGCCCATCCTTAGCCCTACCGGCCCATCCCCTGTCCTCCACAGCTGGGAAGTCTTGTCCTTCTGGGGAGTCCCTCGCGGCTTAGGCCACTGCCCCTCCCTCCCTCCCTGCCCTGAACCCCCAAGCCCAGCTCCGGACTTTAACCCCGGGCCTCCAGGCGCCACCCCCTATGGGCAAGCAAGCTCAGAGGCCAGCGGGCAAAATTCCCCTATTCCCTGTGCCAGGGGAGTTACCCAGGGCGCAGGGAGGGCGGAGGGCAGGTGTGGGGAAGGGGTGAAGGGGGAACCGAAGCATGTGCAGCTCGATGAAGCAGGGTCATGCTGCATCACTGCTTGGTGCCTCAGTTTCCCATTCCACAAATCGGGCGTGGTTCCTTCCACAAAGAGAGGAAGGACCAGCAAAGCTTTGCAAGGTTGGAAGATTCTTCCCCTTTGGTCTGAGCAGGAGACAAAGGTCTCCTCAATCCGATGGGGGAAACAAAGAGACTCAGCTGGTTGGGGGCATGTGGAGCCCTCGGCAAGTCTGACGAGGGAGGCAGAATTTCCCGGATAGAGAATCAGATAGAGAGGATGAATCCCAGGTCCCTGGATGAAGACGTAGCTAGTCTGGATTTCTAGTCTGTTGGGGGAGGTAAGGAGGGTCCATGCTGACATCTAGGATGATGTTTTTCTAATCAGGTGGGGGAGACAGGGAAGCGCCAGTCTTATAGGGGAGGTAAAAGTCCTCCCGTCTGGGAGAGGTGACAAGGTGATCCAGTCTGAGCTTCCAGTGTGATGACAGAGGTGAACCTGTCTGCGACTCTTTTCCTGGAGCCCTGGGGTCCGAGCAGCCTCTGGAAATCTCACTGTTAGCAAGTTCCAGCTCCGGAGGGAGCCGGGACGGGCACAGGGAGAGGCAAAGGGCAGGTGAGATTTGCTCCCCTGACCCAGGGGCCCGAGAAGTTCTGCAGGGCTGTGGACTTGACCGCCCCGTGTGGGCTCAGCCCCGGCTAGTGGTTTACTGGCACCACCTAGTGGTTGCTGTGGGCCAGGCTTCCCACCCGGAGCACCCAGAAATGGTGGATCCCCTCCCTCAGACCTGGGCACAAGTCTCCCGGACCTTGCAAAGCCCCGCCTGTGATTCTGTGGCTTCCCTACGTTCATCCTCTGTGGATGCTGGGGAGGTCTTTCTGACTCACGAGCCTACCTTGTTGCCAGTCCGCTCATAACTCTTCCGTGGCTCCCCAGTGCCCTGGAAGGAAGCCCGCAAGGCTGGCCTCTCTAGCCTCTCCCAGACCACCCTGTTTCATCTGAGCCATGAGCAGCTTGTTTGACTCAGAACTTACCTTCAGGCCTTTGCACAGGCTGTTCCCTCTGCCTGGGACACCCTTCCCTGCCTCTTTCCCAGCATCCCTCCTACCGCCCTTTTGGGTCTTGGAGTAGATGCCTCCTCCTCCAGGACGCCCTCCCTGCCACCCTGGGTCGGGGTCACGGTCCCAAGGGGCTGCTGGAGTCACTGCTATGTCCCCACGGGGGGCTGGCACTAACGACATACCCCAGGGAAGGTTTGAGTGAATGAATGCATGTCAGGCTGAAGGGTTCGCCAGGGTTTGCCATCGGAGAGTTTCATCAGTGGAGGGACATGGTCACTGAGGAGCCCTAAGGTTTCCTCTCAATCCTGGGCCTTTGTGCTGTTCCCTGCCTTGGAACATTGGCACCTGTTAACTCCCGCTTGCCTTCTGGGTCTCCTCCTCCTGGAAGCCCTCTGTGGCCCCTGGCTGGGTCAGGTGTTCCCCCACCCAGTCTCCCGGGCTCCCCCATCCCAGCCCCGACCAGAGGCTGGGCTGTCAGTGTCCGCGACCGGTCTGTACCCCCACTGCGCCCTGGCAGGACGGGGCTGGGTCCCCCACCGCCTTCTCCTCACAGCTCACAACGGAGCCGCCCCGTCTGTCAGGAGCTGGGTTCACATCCCAACGCTCCCGGTCCGTGCGGCGTCTTGGGTGAGCTCGGGCCTCCCTTGGAGCTCCAGTTTTCTCGTGTGAAACGTGGAGACAAACCTCTGCTTCCTCCCCACCCCGCCTCCCAGGGCTGTGGTGGGACACCGAGGAGACGGGACCCTGAAGGCCTGAGCTGACCACATGCCGGGTGACTCTGGGCGACCCGCTTCCCCTTTCGGGGCCCATCTGGCCAGATGAACGGGTGGCAGGGGCCTCGTCCTGCAGGGACATTTTCGGAGGCCGGCGCGGGGCTTCCCAAGGCGGGAGGGTCAGGGACAGGCAGAGGGAAGAGGCGTCTGCTGGGTTAGGGGAAAACCAGGCTTCCCCATCATAAAACGGATGACGAGAGGGAAACAAACAAAAGGCCGGCTCCACCCGGTGTGAGGGGAAGTTGGGGGAGAGGATAAGGGGCCCCTCGAGGTGGGTGAAAACCACAGTCCGCCGCTTGTGCCAACTTCCTTCATGGAGCCGCCTGTGTGCCTCGGGGTCTGGGCCCGGCTGCCGCTTCGCTGGCCCCTCGAACGCCCAGGCCTCCATTCCAGCCCCCGCCCTGCGTCTGCTCAGGCCCTGAGCTCGGAGACCGCTTGACTCCTCTCTTCCCTCCGCCGCGTCCTGCCCATCAGCAAATGTTGTCAGCTTCACGTTCAAACTCTATTCTCCCCGCCGTGTCCACAGCCTCCCCCGGCCCGGCTGCCATCGCCTCCTGTCTACCTGTTACCTCTGCTCTTTTTCCTATATTTCTTCCAGCCGGAGGGATCCTGTTAGAACTCGAGACGGAGCCTGTCCAGCTCCGCCCACCCCCCCCCCCCCCCACACTGTGGCTCCCACTCAAGGTGACGGCCAAGGCCAAATTCTTCCCGGTGGCCCGCTACCGCGCCAGCCATATTGGCCGTGAACCTGGTTTCCTGCCTCCTGGACTTTGCGCATTCTGTGCCCTCTGTTTGAAATGCTTTTCCCTGCCAACTTTCTACCTAGATCTTCTGTGCTTTCGGGTCTTAGCTTGCGGTAGGCTGGGTAATGCCCTGGAGAATCCAGAAGGAACTGGGCCGATTGATACTGACTTAGGTGATAGACACACACTGTAGTGAACAAAAGAGAGAAAATCCCTGCCTCGTGGGGCTCACAGTCTGGCGGAGAAGGCAGACAATGAATAGGTGAAGAAAGAAATATATCCTATAAAGTTGGGCGTGGGTGTGTCATAAATGCTCGGAAGGACAAAGCTAGACAACACGGGGTATTCGGGGGGCCCCTGTGAGGAGGTGACATTTGAGCAGAGACCTGAATGGATTGATTCAGGGTAAGACCTGAATCGATTGATTGAGGGGAAGACCATTTTTGGCAGGAAGGAAGGCCAGTGCAAAGGTCCTGGGGCAGGAGTTGTGTGGTTTGTTGGAACAATAGTCAGGGGGCCGTTGTTTCCCCTTCTGAGGACTTCAAGGGCTGACACCTGTTTCTGAAGGTCACTGTGGGAACTCAGGGAGCTCTTGACTGTGGTTGGCGGCTAAGGCGAGACCCTTTGGCTGCCCTGGTCCTGTGCAACCTTAGGGGGCTGGGATATCCTCTCTGGGCTCTGCACTGTGTGTCGGGCCTGGCTGGAGCTGAGCAGACTCCCTGCTTGGTTCCCAAAGTCTGGCCTTGGCACCCTGGTGCCGGGCACCCCCCCCCCCGCCACCGCACCCCCCGCCCCTTCTCCTCTTTCTTCTCATCCTTCTCCTTCTTCCTCTCTCCTCCCTTCCCTCCTCCCACCCTCTCTTTTCCCTCCTCCTCCCTCGGCTCGCCCTCCTCTCTCTCTCCATCCTGCATCAACATTCCAGCCCAGGGGAGAAAAACAGGGCATGTTTCCTTCCTCTCACTGGCAGGGCTCCAGACAGTGACTGGGCCATTGTGTGCTCTGGCCTCAAGGTCATTCCTGCCCCCACCCCTACCCTCCCCACCGCAGGAGGGTTACTTGAGAAAAGGCATCTTAGGTGAGGGGGGAGGAATGGGGGCAAGACAGAGGCCGCGGCTCCCCTGGCCGCCCAGTCTGGGCCCCATCCATAGCTGTAGTGGAATCCGGGGACCCAAGCGCCATCCGGCCTTTGTGGCTTTGTGGGGGACTTGGGGGGCTGCTCTCAACCTCCAGGGGCAGAGGAGAGCCCCAGTCTCCAGTCCGAAACCTGCTGTGTGATCCTGAGCTGGTTCCTGCCCCTCTCTGGGCCAACTCGGCCCTTCCTGGCTGAGTAGCCTCGGACAAGGTGCCTCCTTCTCTTTGTGCCTCTCTTTCCTTTTTTTGTGATCCAGTCCCTGCATCGAGGCCCTCCAACTTCCCAGGTGACAAAGATCACCCAGACTATTGATGTAAAAAATTCAGCTTCCGGGTCTCTTCCCTGGAAACACAGATTTCCTGGGGCCAGGCAGGGACCTGGGATGCGTATGTTTAATAAACAGCTAGGAGATTGGAAAAACGTGGCCCCATTTCAAAGGGAGGCTGTGAGCAGTAAGTCAGAAAATCTGTGCCAAGAGCACGTTACCCCGGGGCCAGTGATGATCAGCACCGTGATTCTGAGAGCTCACACGTGGGGCACCTGGGTGGCTCAGTCGGTTAAGCGTCCGACCTCGGCTCGGGTCATGATCACGAACTGTGAGTTCAAGCCCCACATCAGGCTCTGTGCTGACAGCTCAGAACCTGGAGCGTGCTTCAGATTCTGTGTCTCCCTCTCTCTCTGTCCCTTCCCCACTCATGCTCTGTCTCTCTCTCTCTCAAAAATAAATAAACATTACAAAAAAAAAAAAGCTCATACACTTTATTATTTTTCCTTGGAAGACATTTTCAGCGATTGACATTTTCAAGAACATCACATCTTACATAAAAGTGCGGCAAACCTGTGCAGGGTAGGATCAATTAAGTCCCCCCAAGAAGAACGTATTACAGAAAAATCGTGATTTTTGACTTTTCCATCTGCCTGTTGCCAAAAGCTCACACCTAGGGCCAAACCTTTCCTGCATAGACCCTTTACTCGTAGTTGACTCTTTTCAACAACTCTAGGGATGGGCACTATTATCTCGGTTTTATAGGCGAGGAAGAACAACGTGCCCCCGCCCCTGGCTGCAAGTGGCCAGCTCAGCTCTGTCTGGGCGCTCAGCCTCCGCTCTTGACCGGCCTGCCCTGCTGAGGAATGAGGGGGACTTACCAGCTAGCTTCTCCACCCAGCAGCTGTGGGAACTGGGGGACCCAGAGCAAGGTTTTTAAGCTCTCTGTGCCTCAGTTTCTCTTTTTTCTTTCTTTCTTTCTCTTTTAATGTTTATTTTTGAGAGAGAGAGAGAAAGCCAGAAGGGGAGGGGCAGAGAGAGAGATGGGGACAGAAGATCCGAAGAGGGCTCTGTGCGGACAGCAGCGAGCCGCATGTGGGGCTCGAACTCACGAACTGTGAGATGGCCGGCCTGAGCCGAAGTCAGCCACTCCACCGACTGAGACACCCAGGCGCCCCGTGGCTTCAGTTTCTTCACCTAGAAGATGGACCAAGTGGCAGTAACTACTCTGAAGTGTTGCTGTAGAAATTCATTGAGCACGTGTTCGCAAAAGGACGGTCGATACTCGAGATAGAGGAGCTGGTCTTGTTTTGCGGTCACTGTTCTTTCCTGGAACTGCTCACCGAGGGGGATTGGAGCCCAGGGATGCCTAGAGGGACGGGAGCTTTGGTCCCGGGGACATCCGAGCCTCCACACCCTGAGGATATGGGATCTGGAATCCGACTGACCTAGAAACCCAAGCAGCCTCCTCCTTGGCTCCCTCCACCCTGTCCCTCCCGCTGGCCTCATTCTGCATTGCACAAAGCAACCCCCAACTGAACACAACCACTGTCTTTCGCAAACCCTGAATGCCGTGGCTGTGGCAATTTCCCTTCGGGCTTAGGTGAGAAAGGCTGTTTTGTCCAGTTTAGGAAGGAGTTCCAAGGTCCCGTGTGGCCCGGCCTGCCAGCTGCCCACCCGGGATCCCTTCTTCCTCTCTTCCTTGCGACGCAGGACCCTGAGGTTCTCTGGGGGCGGCGATATACCCAGGGGAAAGACTACAAGTCCCAGCCTCCCTTGCAGCTAGGGTGGCCATGTGACTAACAGCTGCCCAATCAGATGTAAGCGGCCGGCGCAGGCCGGGACTTTGGGGAAGGTTCCTTAAAGGGGGCACAACCTGCGTGGGGTTGCGTTTGCCCTCGGTCCCTTTCTTCCCTCGGCCGGCCTGGAACGTGGACGAGGCTGCGGCGGCTCCAGCAGCCATCTTGGACCACGAGGTGACCAAGGGAATGGCAACCCCACGTCACGAATGATGGGGCAGAAACCCAGAAGGCGCTGTGTCTCTGATGCCCCCGTGGAGCCGCGATTCCAGTTCTGAGCAATCCGCCTCTGGGAAGTCTTTGCGTGAGAGAGAAATAGTCTTCTTTCCATGTAAGCTGCTCTCACCTGTACCAGTTTCCCTTTCATCTTGTATGTTAGCCTTCTCTCTGTCTTGTCTTATTTCCAGTCCCTTCCTGGCCACCGAAGCGAAATTCTAACTGGTGTTCCTGGGCTCCAGCCCTAGGTACGTGGCTCGCTCTTACGTGTTGGTGGAAGGTCGCGCATGCGAGAGCCATTTCCCATTTGGGGGGCTGGATAATATCAGGGTTAAGAGTGTGGACTCAAAGCCACACGCTTCCTAGTTGTGCCATTGCCCGGAAACCTAATATTGGAGACCACTGATTTAGGAAATAGCGTTCAAACTCCATGGAGAGCGCTCTTGGCGCCTCCCTGGGGTGGGGGCAGAGGCGTGGACGCGACTTTTGGCTCTCTCCGTCCTTCATTGGCCAGAACTTGGTTACACGGCCACCCGGAGCTGCAAGGCCCTCTGGGAAAGTGAGTATCTGACACTTTGAGTTTCTTTTACCGGAGGCGGCGACTGCCATCATGAGAGAGGAGTGGCTGCCGGGGAGCTATTCCCGGGTATTCCACACCCTCTTCCCTTCGTGTGTTTGGTTATTGTGCATCTAACCAAGAACCAACCCTCTACTGCAACCAGACCAGTCTCTCTTTTTATTGTATTTATTGTTTCCGATTTATATTTTTAACTAAGCTCTACACCCAACGTGGGGCTCAAACTTACAACCCCAAGATGGAGAGTCGTGTGTTCTAGGGATAGAGCCAGCCGGCTCCCCACCCCCGCCTCTTTGATTGTAGATATTGGCCTCCCCTGTCTCTCATCACACTTGCAAAACGTTTGCCTAGTCCGTCAACATTTCAAAAATGTCCGTCAACATTTCAAAAAACCGTTAGGTTTAGTTGACTCACTCTGTGTTTTGTTTTATCCTTCATCCATTTCTGCTTTTGCCTTTTTACATTCCTTACCTTTTTTCCCTTGGTTTATTTTTCTGGACGGCTTATTTTGTTCATCGTCAAGCTCTTTCCGTTTTAGTATTCCCAATGCATTTAAGCATTTAAGACTATCATTCCCCCTCCAAGTGCGGCTTTGGCCCTATACCACAGGTTTCTGGATCTAGTGTTTTCACGGGCATTTGATTTTGGTTGGTATTTTGCATTGTAATTGCCTCTGTAATTCAAGGTTTATTTAATTGACATCTCAGGAACTTTCTAGGTGTAAATAAACTTTGGGGGAGAGAGGGCTGTATCTACTTTTATCGCATTACTATTTTGAATCCTATATTGACCTACCATGTAAGCTTGCATTTGAGGAAAGGGCTCTGAGGCTAATAAAATGGTTTGAAAAAATTCTAGCCTGCCCCAAGCCCACACATTTTTTGCTGATGGACAGACTGAGAGTCTAATGAATCCATGGCAAATGGAGGATCATAATCCAGATTTTATAACCCTCACTGTGGTGTGCGTTCACCACCCACCATCCCATCTCAACGTGGCCACCCCAGAAAGTCTCTGTCTTGAAACTTTCTAGGAAATCTCTCTACTAGGCCTTTCTATCCCTGCCCAAACCTCTCTTGCTACCCTGAGTCTGTGATCACCACTTCTGACCAACACTGAGAGTCTCTCTCTCTCTCTCTCTCTCTCTCTCTCTTCTCTCTCTCTCGGGACATCTTGGCTGAATGGGGCCTGTGGCTCTGGTCCTAGTAGTCGCAGGTGTTAGAAGACACTCTCTTCCAATCCCTCACTCTCTACCCCTCACCCCCACCCCTACTCCATTTGCATTTAGAGGAGGAGGGAGATATTTTTAGGGTTGTGCAGGTGATGTTTGAGACAGACATGGGGTGGGGGACAATCCCAGGACAATGAAGGCCACAAGGGAGCATCTTTGGTTAAATGGACGGCATCCCTCATGCCCCCCAGGGAATTTGGTCATTCCCTGTCCTGGCATGAGCAGCCTTGCTTCAGGGCCCAGGGGGAGTGAGTTGCAGCATAGGGGAGGGCTATGTCCCACAGAACCCCGGTGTTTGGTGTCCCAGGGAGGGGCAGTCTTTGGCCCGTTGGGAAGCAGGACCGTCAGATATAAAACCTGGGGAGACGTGGGAAGAGCCCGAGGCCTTGACACTGAGCAGGAGGGACTCAGCACGGTCCATTAGGCATCCCTGTGCACGCGTGCACCCACCCTGAGAATAACCTCGGGTAGGAAAGGAGGCAAGTGTGGTCACCAGGAGATGGCAGGGTTGACGGTCAGAGAAGGAGAGGCTGACACATGCATGTGTTAACCAGGACATTTATGGCCTCTGTGGCTGTCCGACAACTCAGAGAAGTAGGGCCCTGTCAGTTCTAGCTCTAGCGCGGAAGCAGGAGAACAGCCGACCGTGGTCAGTCCGGCATCCTCCCTGGGAACAAGTGGTCCTCCGATCAGGGGGAGGAGAAGGGGAGGACGGCGTGAAGAGCTCTTCTCTCCGGAGGTCCCCACAGCCACAGCTGCGCTGCTACTCCAGGGCTGAGGGGGGGAGGGGGCAGAAGGGTGGAAGAGGCTGTCAGGGAGGTAGAGGACGAGCTCCCGGTGCCCCCACCCCTCGTGCTCCCCTGCCCACCCCCAGCCTTCCGCGGCCCCACGCTCAGCCTGTGCCAGGTTCAGGTTCAGGAAGGTGGCGTTGGTCCTCATGCAGGGGAGGGAGGTTGACTGTGAGAAGAGAGACAGGGTGAAAAGGATTTCCGAGGCTTCATGGGTGGGGGGAGGGGGGGCCTGCTGCCATCGAAGAGCATTCTACCTCCAGCACTGACCCAGGACCAGGGTTTGATGAAGGAAGGGGTGCCTGGCAGTGACTGATTTCCTGACCCCAGAAAGTTCACATCTGAGCTGGGAGATGCCATCCCTGACTCAGGGCTTCCAAAAATGCCTGGTCTGATGGGGGAGAGGAGGCTCCAGACTGGAGAATGACCAAGTTCCCAGTGTCTGAGAGCTCCTGGTCTAATGGGATGAAGCCTGCCTCAGGGACATGGCCTCTTGGACCTCTGGGGATGTCTAGTCTGATGGGGATGGTCCTGGTCCCTGCCTCTGGGAGCCCCCAGTCTGATGGAGGAGACCTGGTCCCTGCCTCTGGGAGCTCCCAGTCTGATGGAGGAGATATGGTCCCTGCCCCTGGGAGCTCCCAGTCTGATGGAGGAGACATGGTCCTTGGCTCTGGGAGCCCCCAGTCTGATGGAGGAGACATGGTCCTTGGTTCTGGGAGCCCCCAGTCTGATGGAGGAGACATGGTCCCTAACTCTGGGAGCTCCCAGTCTGATGGAGGAGACATGGTCTTTAACTCTGGGAGCTCCCAGTCTGATGTGGGAGACATGGTTCATTGACTCCGAGAACTACCAGTCTGATGGAGGAGACCTGGTCCCTGTTTCTGGGAGCTCCCAGTCTGATGGAGGAGACATGGTCTTTAACCCTGGGAGCTCCGAGTCTGATGTGGGAGACATGGTTCATTGACTCAGAGAACTTCCGGTCTGATGGAGGAGACCTGGTCCCTGTTTCTGGGAGCTCCCAGTCTGATGGAGGAGACATAGTCCCTGACTCTGGGAGTCCCTACTATGATGGGCAAGACATGGTCTTCAACATCTGGGAATTCCCGGACTGATGGAAGGGACATGGCTCCTGACCACTGGGAATTCCCAGTCTGAGGGAGGAGACAAAATTCCCATCACCTAGAAGCCTCTATCCTAACGGAGGAGGTTTTTCCTATTTCACTTTGAGAGAAAAATGTCCCCCTCTGATGGTAGAAATTCTGTCCTCACTCTTACCCTAATGCAGAGGCCGAGACATGATGCCAACTGTCTAGGATCTCCCAGTCTAAAGAGGGAGTTACGATCCACCTTCATACTATACATCCAGTCTGACGGGGGAGGTACACTCCCATCACTAACCCACTTTCCCAATAAAGTAGCGGAGGCAATAGGTCTACCCACCTGCAGGAAAAAGGGTGCCCTACGCTCAGACTGTGCCTCCTTTCTTGAGACCTTCAGTCTGGTGTACTCCTTATACGAGAGAGGAGGCGTGGAATCCCCCTTTGGTAGCCTTCAGTTCGATGCAGGAGGCCTATCTACCCCTAGTCTAGGCTGTCGGTTTGACAGAAGAGGCCAAAAGCTCCATTTGGAGATCCCCAAGTCAGAGGGAGGAGAGGGAGCCCCTTCTTTCAGTCTCTCGGGGACCCCATCCACCCTTCTTCGTCTGTGCTTCCCTCCCCCCTCTGGAGGAGACAAAGCCCCGCTTTGGGAGCGTCTGTCTGAAAAGATACACCCTCTGCCCCCCTCTGACACACTCACGGGCCACCTGCAGCTCCACTTCCAGGGTCTCGGTCTTGCCCTGCAACGTGACGGTCTTGAGGGTGTAGCGGCCGGCATCCGTGAGGTTCAGCTTCTGCACCAGCAGCGAGCAGTTGGCGAAGCCCACCTCCCGGCCTGTGTGCGCGGGGCCTGCGATCCAGTTGCCTGACGGCAGTTGGCTGAGCAGCCGGCCGGGCTCCGAGGCAGGCCCGCGGTACCAGGCGTAGACCAGCAGGTCCTTGGGGTAGCCCTGGACGGTCAGCGTCACATCCTGGCCCTCCATCGGCCTGGTGGGCACGGGCACAATCGTCATGGCGACCGCTGCCGCTGAAGAGAGAGTGGGGGGGGCGGGGCGGGGGGCTGGGTCACCGGGCCTGCACCTGGCGTGGCGTCCCCCTCCCACCCCCGCGCCCCTGCCTCCCCCGCAACTGACTGGTGCCGCCCCGTGCGGGGCCCCCGGGGGAGGAGACAGAGGAAGGAGCTGACTTGTGTGGCCGTGGAGGTGGGTTTTGTGTCCCGACAATGCCTGCCAGGGAGCTCTGTCTTCCCTCAGGAGATTGGGGGACCCCAAGGGTGGGGGCCACCTCTCCCACCTTAGACTAAGAATTTCCAGCCCTCGGGGGATATCTCTCCCGCTTAACTAGAAGACCCTAGAGAGTCAAACCATGTCTCCTCCATCAGATTAGAAATTCCCAAAATATAGGGGCCATGTCTCCCCTATCAGATTGGAAATTCTAGAATATGGGGGGGGGGGCATATCTCCCCTATCAGACTGGAAATTCTCAGAACATGGGGGCCCTGTCTCCCCCTCAGTTGGGAGTTGTGTACCCCAGGTTGTATCTCTTTTGTCAAACCAAGAGACCTCAGGATGTGGGGGCCATAGTTTCTTATCAAACTGAAAGATTCCAGAGGGTGGGAGGCCATGTCTCTTCCATCAGATTCGAAATTCCAGATTATTGGGCTGGGTCTCTCCAATCAGGCTGGGGACCCCAGAAGCTGGATGGGGGTATGTCTACCCCATCAGACTGGAAATTCCTAGAAAGTAGGGGGAGGCTTTACTCCCCCATCAGATTGGGAGTAACCCAAAGGTGGGAACTATGTCTCCCCCATCAGACTAGGAATTCTCAAAAAAAAAAAAAAAAAAAAGACCATGTCTCCTTAAGACCACATCTCTCCCATCAGAATACAAAGTCTCCCCAAGGTGAACTGACTGTCTCCTCCATCTGACTGGGAGCTCATTGAGGGTGGGTGTCATGTCTCCTCCATCATTGCTTAAAGTCCATGGAGTGTGAGACATTGCCTCTTCTCTCTGACTGGCAGCTCCTCGAATAAGGAAGTCATGCTTCCCTATTCCAGGATCATCTCTCCAAGAGCAGAGACCATGTCTCCTCCATCACATCAGAGTCTCCCCCAGATGGGGATCAGGATAGAGTCTCCCTTTCCTCTGTCTCTCCCTGACACTTGCCACGGGGTTGCTGACAGTTCGGGAGGCCCTCGGGGGTGCTCTACCCACTCCCTGCACATACCTGCACACTTGGGCACCCCCCATCTTGGCCTGCACAGGCAGGGCTTGGGGCGGCACCTGGGGTCATCTGGTACATCTCCCTGTCTCTGGCCAAGACCAGCTACCAAGGCCCCAGGTGGGGTGGGGCAGGAGGTATACTTACCTTTGGGGATGCCATTTCTGCTTTGGGTGAAAGAGTATCCACCCTTTGGATGAGACCCAGCCTGTTAGTAGGAGGGAGGGAGGAGGGAGGGAGGGAAGGACTGTTCCCACCGTCCCTGGGGGCATGGTGGCCACTTGGGAAGGAACCAAGGCAGAATTAAGGAGGCCTCAGTGTTCAAAGCCACCATCCCCAGGGGATGAGAAAGTGTCCCCTGAGGATCCTGATAGCTCTGAAAACACCAGCTGTGTCTGCACTACCCCCAGCCCCCAGGTTGTTTAAGGACAGAGGCAAGACAATGCTTCCCTGGCTGTGTTTTTCCACTTGCCATCAGCTGGCTGTGACTTTCCGTGTGTGTGTGTGTGTGTGTGTGTGTGTGTGTGTGTGTGTGTGCGTGTGTGTGCGCGCGCGCGTGCGTGCACGGTCCTCTGCGCCAGATAACTGGGTAATCCAGTTGGCCGCACAGGAGTTCACCTGTCTGTGTGGAGAGAATGGGTCAGCCCCAAAGCATCTGTGACTGGCTGAATTTAGAACGGGCACTCACAGGAAGGGATGTCTGAACGTTTTCCCGCCCTGCCACTGCCCGATGTGGACAGGTACACACTGAGGACTCTCAAGGAAGAGTCTGATTCATTGTTTTCCAGGCGACAAGGCATGGACCGTCTCCAGACGAAGAGGGGGTCCACCCGATATGCCACTCTGTGACTTGGCCAAAGAATGGGCTGGGAATCTCTTAACTCTCCAGTGATCTCCTGGGCACATGGTGCGCTAACTGTTGGTGGAGGGGCCAAACCTTCATAGTCCAACTGGGCCTCCATGGGGAGGGGGTGGTGGTCAGGCTGGGGGCGACTCACCGGAGAGCTTGACCACCACCGAGGCGGATCCGGAAAGCAGGGTCTTGGGGTTCTTAGCAATACACGTGTACGTGCCCTCCTGGGCCGCCGTCATGCTAGTGATGTTGAGGTGGTCTTGCCCGTTCTTGAGGGCCCGCCCGTTGAAGGCCCACACATACTCGGGCTCTGGGCAGGACTTGGACACACACCACAGGGTGAGGGACGTGTTGAAGTCCAGTTTGATGGTACAGCCCGTGCGGGTGGTGGAATCTTGGAGGATGGCCACGCGTTCTGGGCCATCTGTGGGGGGCAGGAGGGAGAGAGACGGGGCAGTAGAGCGACAGGGGAGTAGAGATGGGCACCCTGGCTTCCTCTCCACCACGCTGGGCCTCTGGGAGTGTGTGGGCCTAGCGGAGGGAGAAAGCTCTGGCTTTTTCGGATCCCACACACATCTCTAACTTGCTCTAGGATCTCGAGAATCACTTTCCCCTTTCAGGGGACCTGTTTTCTCATCTGTAGAAAGAGGATGTTGGGCCAGACACAATTTCAAGATATTTTTGAAGTCTATGGCTCCAATAAAAAAAAGAGAAGAAGAGAAAGAAGAAGACGACGACGACTAGACTATCGGTCTATCAGTTTCCCATAAGCCATTCTAAGAGTCTAGAATTCTAGGGCTTCAAGAGTCAATGCTTCTAGGTTCTAGGATTCTAAGATTCTAGAAGTCTATGTTTCTAAAATTCTAGGGTTGGGTGCCTCTAAGATTTTAGAATTAGATTCTAAGATTCTAAGAATCTCTGCTGCTAGAGTTTCTAGGATTCTCAGAGTCTAGAATTCAGTGCTTCTTAAATCCAGAATTCTCTGGCCGTAGGATTCTAGGCTCTAAGCGTTTCTACATCGGCGGCCCTTGCGTACCTCTGTGATTTATTTCCCCCGGATTCCACACTGCGTATCTGCTGCCCCTGGGAATGACTCCATGCTTTGGTTGGGTTTTCTTCTTTTGTCTCCCCTCCCACCCGCCACTCACTTCCCACCTCCATTTCACAACCAACCAGCCCTGTGTCTCTTCCCTGCTTGTATTGCTTCAAACTGAAGGATTGGTCCGTTTCAAGGGTGGTTTTTAGTCCTTAGGACATGGGTCAAGTGCTACCCTAAGAAAGGGATCCTTGGTGCCTCACCCCAGCTCACCTCCTGACTCACTGTGTGCGCCCTTGGGCACCCTCTCCTGGCCTCGGTTTCCCCATCTATGAGGTTTGGGCGCAGGGTATCTCTAGCGGGGCCAGGAGGACTCACAGTACACGGTCAGGTTGACGGGCTCGCTGCGGCTGACACTGACCGGGTTCCAGACCTCACACTGGTAGGCTCCTGCCTCCTCTCTGCGGACGCCATGCCGGGTCAGTACCCGGCCATCGGGGGACTGGCCGAGGCGGATGGCGATGGGCAGGGCTTCGCCGTTGAAGAACCAGCGGACCTCAGCGGGGCTGGGGCTGCTGCACACCAGGCGCAGGGTGTCTCGGCGCTCGACCAGTGCCGTGTTGTTGGCGGTGACCACAGGCTGGGCCAGGATCTCTGTGGGGCAAGAGACAGAGGGGGAGGGGGCCGGGCACTGCCTGCTCCCCCGGCCACCCCCGCTCTTGGCAAGGGGCATGGCTGGATCCTGGGGGCGTCTCTGTAACCCCCAGCCAGAGGGGCAAAGAATGGGAGAGGAGGCAGTCCTGGAAGCCATCCTGAAGGAGGCGAGCATTTTAATGTTATTTTGTCTTTTTTTTTTTTTTTTTTTTTAACGGTTTTCCATTTTAACTTATTTTCATTTTAATTTTTATCAGAGGGGCCGGGACGGACGTGGGAAGGCTGGCCGTGGTACAGGGGAGGCCGAGGGGGGGGCGGGGCGTCTCACCATAGACCTGCACGTGTCCGTAGCCCACGTCCGTCTGGAGCTGCCTGTTGAGGGTCTGCAAGATGTAGGTGCCCGAGTGCCCGGGCAGGGCGCCCCGGATGTCCAGGCCGCCGTCGGGGCGCACAGCCTCCCGTCCCGTGTGGGCCGGGCCAGGGGTCTCGTCGCCCGTGCTCACGATGTAGCTGGCCACCAGGTAACTCAGGCTGAGCGTGGGCCCCGCGTACCAGTTGTAGGCAAGCACTTCCCCCGAAAGCCCGTGGACGGTCAGTGTGACGTTGTCCCCCTCGGCTGGCTGGGCAGGCTCGGGGGTGATAGAGATTTCGGCCCCCGCGCTCAGGAAGGCGGCTGCGGAAGAGGAGCCGGAGGGGGCGGGTGAGGCCGCCGTGGCCACTGCCCCCACTCAGTGGAGGAGGAGCCGTGGCGATCTCCTGGCACGCGTGTTCCTGGTATACCACAAGTGCCTAATCAGTGTGAGCCAGGTGTAGGGTCTCAGGCCTGCGGTGGGACTGAGGATTGAATTCGATGGGCTCTGCCTGGGGTCTGGCCCAAAGCCTTGAGCACCAGCTCCCAGCACGTGCTCGGCCTGCCAGAACTTTGGATTTCCTGGGGGCCCAGAGGGTTTTCCTGCTGTGAGAGTCACCAAACCCAGGCTTGCACAATCAGGCTGGCTCGTCTAGGCCCTGGGCCCGGACTCTCAGTCCGGTGCTCCTTCTCTGCCTCGGCAGGTCTGACCGTCTGACCGCAAGTAGGGGCGGGACGAATTGACTCCACCCTTTTCCCTCCAACCCAGGAGATAAGCCCCAAACCCGACTAGCTGGTCAGGGCTGCTTGGGTTTGAATTGTATGTGTGGTTGCCCAGAAGGGGCGGCCGTGGCGGCGGGTTCTCGGGAGAGAAGTGCTTCCACGCCTGGCCCCGGTTTCTGGTACTTTCCAGGCTGACACATCCTGGCGAGGGGTGAGGGCTCTGGGTCTAGCACTCAGCCCTGCCACCACTGACAGGCTGAGCCCAGCCAGCGGCTTCCCCTCTCCGAGCCTCGGGTTTCTCGTCTAGGAAGAGGGGGGTCCTGAGCGGACCTCCTTTCTAGGGTGGCTGTTAACACCCAGAAAACATTTAGAGTAAGTCCTGGTGAGCGCTGCTTATTGTGACCTTCGGACGACCCTGGGAGTTTAGCCCATTTCACAGATGAGGAAACTGAGGCCGAGAAAGGGAAGGTGACTGCCCAAAGCCACGTCCGCAGGGAGAGGCAGAGCTGGGGGTCAGGGCTCACCCCAGCCACGCTTTTGTAGCTCAGTCAGGGTTTGCCACGCGAGTGAGGGTGGGTCAGTGACCCCCCCCCCCCGCTTTAGCCTCACACCCCGACCTTAGAAAAATCTCTGAGGTCCACCCTGCAGACTTCTCTGGGTGGCTGGCCCTGGCCGGGGCCTCTTGGAGGAGCAGACCGGGCCCTCCCTACCCAGCACGCTGGACTTCTGGCTCGCACCTTCCCTCTCCCGGACTGGCATCCCTGCCCTTCCCCGAGGCCCCCCTCCCCGGGGCCTGCGGTTGTGGGGGGGCACCGTTCTCGCTCACCGCTGAGGAAGAGCCAGCTGCACCCCGTCACTGCCATCTTTCGCCCCCAACCCGGACTCGAAGACGGCGGCGTTGGCGTCCCGATGCTCCGAGGCCCTTCCTGGTTGGGACCTGGCTCCGTCTGGCGCGGGACCTGGGAGGGTTCGGTGATTTGGAGCCGGGGGAGATCACCTGAATTTGGAGGGATCGAGTCACCGAGGATCTGGGGCCCCGTTTGGGTACCAGAGCGGGTGTGGCAGGCACCGGCCAGGGGTCACGGCCCGGCCGGGCCTCCTGGGGCGCTGCCTAACCTCCTTGTGCCGAGGGCCCGGGTTTGGTACCAGGAGGAGAACCAGGTCGCCAGGGAGGAGGAGGGCGGGGGAAGATTTTAGGGCAGTTCTTACCCCGGGCCCTGGTGCACTTGGGGGTCACCAAAGAATAAAACCAATCAGCAGCGACTGCCGTTTTCCAGCCTCTGCGCTGTGGGTGACCTTCCGGTATCTTTTCAGGGGACTTCCCGTGAGGTGGGCACTGTTAGAACCCCCATTTGCAGATGGGGAAACTGAGGCGCCAGGCACGGGCTCTGACTTGCCCAAGTTCCTGCAGCGAGAGGGGGTTCGAACCCTGCCCTGTCTCCAAAGCCACCCCGAGCGAAGGAGGCTCGGCGGCTACGCGCTTTCTTTGGGGCCGTGCTGCCGACTGGCTTCCTGCACCGGGTGAGAAGGGCGCGTTCTGTCTTTCCTTCTGAGGCCTTCTTTCCCGTGTCTGTCCGATGGGTCTGCGGAGCCTCTGGGGCCACAGAGGGCCCTGTTTTGACCCTGGTTCTGTACTTCCCCGAGGTGGGGGGCCGGAGGCAGTCCCTTGCCGAGTCTCCATGAGCTGCTCTGCAAGACACAGATGGTGGGCGCCTGGATGGCTCGGTCGGTTGGGCGTCCGACTTCGGCTCAGGTCATGATCTCGCGGTCCGTGAGTTCGAGCCCCGCGTCGGGCTCCGTGCTCTCAGCTCAGAGCCCGGAGCCTGCTTCGGATTCTGGGTCTCCCTCTCTCTGCGTCCCTCCCCTGCTCATGCTCTGTCTGTCTCTCTCAAAAATAAGTAAACATTAGGAAGAAAAGAAACAGGGATGGTGTAGGCCCTCCTCGGTTTCGTTGGGCGCAATTAGCGTGACGCTCCCTGTCGGGACTTGAACCGGCATCTGGCGGAACTGGGCCCCCAACACGAGGTCTGGTTGGTGTCACCGTTATTCAAAGGGCAGGCGCTGGACCCTGAGCCTCCACGACCCTGAGCAAGTTATAGAGTCTGCTGGGCCTCAGTTTCCTCATCTGTGAAATGGGAACAATGACAGTCCCCACCTCGTAGGGCCGTTGTAAAGATTAAGTGAGTAAACCAGTGTGAAATGGTTGTGAAGATGCCCAGCACAGGGCAAAAGGCCAAGAAACCACTCATTGATTCAACAAATATTGCAAGGGCATCTCCTGCCTGCCGGGCACCGTTCTAAGCGCAAGTAAATTCCCTGCCCCCTTGGGGGTAAACAAATACAATACAAACTGTCCCGTGTCGGATGGACATAAGTGCAGTTGGGGCAAAAATAAAGCCGGGAACGGGGGTTTGCGATTTTTAAGTTGGGGGTGGGGGAGGGGATCAGGGAAGGTTGTCTCTGGAAAGGTGACGTTGGCGATGCGGGGCGGGGGGGATCTGGGGAAAGGGTGTTGTCGACAGATATGTTATTACTGATACCTTGATGGCTTCTGGGTCCCCGGCCCTTCTCGGGCCCCAGTGGCCTGCCTCCGGGCAGGGGGCCGTCCCTGTGGCTCAGCTGTCCCAGTTTGCTCCTCGGGCACCGTGTCCTGAGCTACCCTTGCAGGGCGGGGCTCTGATGGGGGGGTTGCGAGAGGTGTGGGTGCGCTGGCGCCTTGTCTCCCCCCCCCCCACCTGCAGCCTCACCTCACCCTTCTCTGTCCTGACCCAGGCCTCCTCTCCCCTGAGCCCTGGGACCGCGTCTCAGAGTCATTCAGGACGCCTCCCCCGAGCTGTCCCTGGGCGCCACTCGCTCACCTTGTCCCAGACCGACCTTGGCATCAGGCCTGCTTCTGCTCCTCGTCCTCTTATCAAAGGGGTTGGTGACACTGTCCACCCGTCACTGGGACAGAGAGACCCAGGCCTCTGTCCCCGACGCTTCCCCACCGGCACGCCACATCCTGTGGCCCCTGCCTCTTAAATCTCTCTCCCATGTGTGCCTTTCTCTCCCTCCCTGTGGCCCCTGCCCTGGTCCAGGCACCCCTCCTGCCCTTTGTCTGGCTGCCCCCCGCCCCCACGTCCTCCCAGGTTTCTGGCCCTGGTCTCGCCCTCCCTCCTTCCACGGTGCTCAGAACCTGCGTTCCTCCCCGGCGCCCTCGGGAGAAAGCCCAGCTCCTTGGCATGGCCCGTGGGGCCCTGCGTGGCCTGGTCCCTGCCGGCTCGACTGGCCTCTCGGACACCCCTTCCTCCCGGGAACTCTGCGCTCTGGTTATTCCGCCTCCCTTCTGCCCTCCCGGCCCAGCATATCCCCGCTTCCCTCTGCTGTTTCATTGCTTGCCCAACTCCTCCTCCTCCTCCTCCTCCTCCTCCTCCAGAATGCCCTCCTGGACTCTGGGAGGGGGCGGTGGTGGTTAAGAGCACCCTGACCACCCTGGCTGCTCACAGTCGGGGGGGGGCCTGTCTCCCCATCTGGACTGTGAGTCCTGGGAGGGCAGGACCTGGGTCGTTGTGGTCACCGCCGTGTCCCCATTGCCGGACAGCACAGGGTGGGGCGCAGAGCGCTTGTGGAAGTGGACACCAGGGGCGGATGACAGGGAGGCCTGGGTGTCTGGTGATTCGCTATCTGGTTGAGGAGCAGGAGGAGGCCGTGGCTCTGAAAAAGTACTGGAACAGGTCCAGGCTTTTGTCCAGACTCTGCCATGGCTCCCGACCACTCGCAGCGTCTGCTGTCCTTGCCTTTCCGGATCCGCCCCATTCCCCACCTCCCAGCCCCTCCGCTGGTGCTCCCGGACCCCAGCCTGGATCCTTGGTTGAAGTGAGAGCTGAAGTTTCTCGAGCACCTGCTGTGTGTTAGGCACCGGGCTAGGTGGGAGGCTATGGGCGTGAGTAGACACAAGTCCCTGCCTCGGAGAACTGACCTTCTTTCTGTCTGGCGAGATGATCAGTAGGGGAATAAACACAACCACATAGAGCTTTGTATCAGGTGGGGGTAATGCCATGGGGAAAAAGAAAGCAGGGGAGGGAGAGGAGGGGGCCTGGGCACTGCCTTATGTCGGGCAGCGAGAAGACGTTGTAGGAGGCGACCCTGGAGGAGAGACTGAATAAGGGAGCCATGCTGGATCCAGGGGAAGAGCATTCCAGGCAGCGGGCACAGCAGTGCCAAGGTCCTGAGGCAGGAGCGTGAGGAAGAGTGAGGGGGCCGCTGAAGGAACAGGGGAGGATCTGGCAGGCCTCATGGGCCGCCGGAGGATTTTGGCTTTTGCTGTGACGCTGGAGCCATGGAAGGGCTTTGAGCAGAGAACGGATGGGGGTTTGACACTTAGGTATTTGTAGAAACTTCTGGCTGCGTGTGGGTAACAGACTGGCGCGGAGGGGGTGGCCGCGGGGCTGGGAGGGGCTGAGGAGGTGACTGCGGTAGTCCAGCCGTGTCCCGTATGGTGGCCACGGGCCGCTAACTTCTCTGAACCGAGATGAGCTATGAGTAAAAGGTACCCGGGCATTTTGTCCTGTGTACGTGGCTCCCATCCTTCCTGCCGGATGGCACCAAAGCGGGCACCCGGGAGGGGGAAACGGCCGGACCGTGGGTACGTTTTACAGAGAGGCTCTTACCCGTTACCTTGTCCCGCAGCCCCCTCCCTCCCCGCTGAGGATCCATTTTGCAGACCGGGAAACTGAGGCTCAAGGCCATTGCCTCAGGAGGCTGGAGTGGGTGCGTCTTATCACAGCAGGCTGGGGACAAGGTTCTCAGGTCTTGTCAGCTCACTTCCACCCCCCCACCCCCACCCCAAGCCCTCTTATCTGACCAGCCACGTCACTAAGTTCCCTAGGGAGCCGGCCCGGGGCCCTGTCCTTCATGGAGACCCCACCCACCGCGGACCTAATCAGTATTTGCTAGATGGAAACTAGCCTGGGCCCCTTGTGGCAAGACCCTTGTCCTCTCCTTCCCCTGGCAGAGACCTTGGAGCTGAGGGGCTGGAGCTAATCCCTCAGCGAGAGGCCAAAGCGGGTTTCTGACCCCCTTCCCTCCCCTTATCTGGTGAGAGAAGGCCCAGGGTGCTGCAATATTTACTCAGGGACCTGACCTCAAGGTGTGGCTTCCTGTGCCCGCCTGGCAAGGTCTGGGCTTGGTCCGGGGGAGGCTGTCCTTGGGGAGAAAGGACCCCAGATCCCCTAAAGTCCTCACCCCCGGGAAGAGCACTGGGGCTACCATGCAGGGGCGGGCCGGCGGGTGGATCTGAGGAGCCTCAGCCCTTTAGCGCGGGCTTTGCCCTTTGTCTGGACACCCATCCCCCGCTTCTGTCCTCTCACCTCATTCACCCGGGTTTTTCCTCGTCCTTCAATCATTTCACAAATATTTATCGAGCACCGACTATCTGCCAGGCTGCGCTGGGGATACGGGCAACATCGCTTTCCTTGTTGGGCTTCATCCCATTGGAGGGAGATGAACGCTAATCGAAAAACCGATAAGGCATATCACGTCAGGGACAGACAACTGCTATAAAAAAATAAAGTAGGGCAAGAGGGTAGGGAGTGACCAGGGAGGTCAGGGAGGGCCATGTGAGCTGGGAGCTGAAGGACGTGGTGGGGTCTGTGAAGGAACATAGGGGGAAGGGCGCTTTTGGCAGTTGGCACAGCAGGTGCAAAGGCCCTGAGGCAAGAAGGTCTTTGGTAAGGGCGAGGACAGTGAGGAGGCTGGTGTGGCCGGAGCTGAGGGAGGGAGGGAGGGGGCAGAGGGAAGAGGTGGTTACACAGGAAGCAGGGGACATAGGGAGTAAGATTTTGGATGCAAGATGACCCATTATAGGCTAGTCGGGTGCATTTTATCCATCCGGAATACGGGAGCGGGGCGCGGATTTGGATTTAGAGTTAGGTAAAAACAATTGGATAACTTTTTGTTCTGGAACATCTCCAGATTCCACGCACTCATCGAAAGTAGAGGGGAGAGCGATGGCTCCCCGCCCATCCCCCGGCTCCTGCCAGTCACGCCCCCCTTCCCCCACCCACCCACCGCTCCCCCCGGAGTGTTTCCTTCAAATATTCGGTCAGTATTGTTCAGGGTTCCTGTCTCTCATAAACATCATCCCTTCCTCAGCTTCCCTGGGGCATACTTTTCTTTCCTTTTTTACGATTTTATTTTATTAAAGAAATTTTTTAATGTTCATTTTTTGAGAGAGAGAGAGAGAGAACAAGTGGGGGAGGGGCAGAGAGCGGGGGAGACCCAGAATCCGAAGCAGGCCCCGGGCTCCAGAGCTGTCGGCACAGAGCCCGACGCGGGGCTCGAACCCCCCCCAACGGTGAGATGGTGACCCGAGCCGGAGTCGGACGCCTTCACCGACCGAGCCAGCCAGGCGCCCCAGGGGTACGATCTTCTATAGCATCAACTTCACCCGGTGCGGCGGTCCCCAAATCTAGTTGGAGAACGTCTTCGCCGCCCCCGGAAAGTGTCCCCGTCCCAGGAGGCAGAAATGGCCCCATCGTTTGAAATGTCTACTCCAGAGGTGGACTGCTTTCCTCAAAGTCTTGCATAGAATCCCAGCGTGCACCACAGGTGAAGATCCCGGGTCTAAACTCCCGGGCTCCCCGCGGGCCCCCGGGTTCAGGAAGGGGCCTGCACCCCTACGGGCGGTTCGACCCCCGCGGCCAGCCCGGGGCCACCAGCTGGCCCTGCCAGCCAGTCTTCAGAGTGCGATGCCCTTTGCGTACAAAGAGGTTGAGCTCGGGAGGGAAGGGTTTTCCCCATGAATCATAATCAGTCCTGGTCATGGGCCAGCCCGTTTCCTTCCCTAGACGGTCACTTCCTCATCGGTATAACGAGGAGCCACAGCCCTGAGAATGCAGTGGTGACCGGGACTCAGGGGAAGGGAGTGGCGGTCCGCCGGGAGCCCTGGTGGGCAGAGCTCGGGTGGAGAGAGAGGGCGAAGGACCCCAGGGGCTCCTCGTCCCAGCCGAGGACACTGGCTCTTCCAAACCCGACCCGGGGCCTGAAACTCCACCAGAGAGGCATTGGCCTCTCTGCATGCCGCCTCGTGGAAGGCAGATCCCCTCGGCCGGGCCGGGCCGGGCCGATCCAGGCGGCCCGGGTTACATTTGGTCCTTCTTCACGGGCCGGAATGAGTAGAGGAGAAAGCCGGATGTTAGAAAGACCCTGGTTCTATTTCCAGTGGATCCGTTTTGCACCCTGTGTGACCTGAACGTCCTTAGCCTCCTCGGTTTGCCCATCTGTAAAATGGGAATGGTCACAGCGCCTCCCTGAGTAAACTTGTGAGGATAAAATGAAGCTCATCAGCGTGAAGGGGTTAGCGCAGTGCAGGGCATGTTATGTCACCTCCCCCCCACCCCCCCCCAGGCCTGCACGCTTCCTGAGAGGAGGCACTTGTCTGGTTTCTCTTCTCGTCTCTGCAGCCCGGGTAGGTTCATTCAACACAGCTCGGCGGACAGTAGGTGCCCGGTGAACATTTGTCGATGAATGAGTGGAGGCTGCGGATATGTAGATAACGAGGATCCACACACGTTCCCGTGTGTCACATACGTTCCTTGAGCCCTTGCCCCGTGCCTGTCCTGCTGCCTGGTGCCGGGACCCATCGGTGACCCCGGCGGCCCCGGCCCTGCCCTTCCGGTGCCTACAGTCCTGTGGAGAGACGAGTCTGTCCCTAGATGGTGACCAGCCAGAGTGGGCAGGGCTGAAGCGGATGAACTCAGAAGGAGCTGAACCAGCTGGAGGGTCAGGGAGGGCTTCCTGGAGGAAGAGGTGTCTGAGCTGAGACCTGGGAGATGAGTGGGGGTGGGGCAGGCAGGGTGGAGTGCTGTGCCTGCGGGCATGCTCCCAGCACTGGGAGCCAAATGTGAAGGGTCTAGAAGCAGTTCGGTCTGGTGGACTGTAGACCGCAGATCTCAGGGTGGGGGTGAGGGTCAGGGGTGCTGAGAGAGGCCGAGGGGCCTCCTGGAGCCAGACCTCCCAGAGATTTGCAGGCTGTGGCGAGAAGCTTGGACTTTAAGGGCACTGGGGAGCCATGGATGGTTCTGAGCAGGGAGAGGCAGTACTGAGTTTGGGATTCAGAAAGATCCCTTGGGCTGTCTTGTGGGGGGGGGAGGGTAGGAGGGGGCAGGAGACCAGGTAGGAGGTGACGGGGAGAAATGTCCTGGCCCAGGGCTGGGCTGCAGAGACCCCAATCTCAGGAGGCCCTAGGAGGCGGGTTCCGGTGCTTGTCCTTCCCTGAGGGTAGAAGGCGCCTATGCTTTGGGCCTGGGCAGCTGGGTGCGTTCTCAGGGCACCCAGAAGTGGGAACAAAGGCGCAGAGGCTAAGGACAGGCGCAGGGAGGTGGGGTGCGAGAGGCTCCGAGCGGCCTGGGAGCTTGTCTGTGGGTCTGCACGGTCCTCTGCTGCCCCCTGCTGGTTCTGCATTGACATGGGTCCTGCCTGCAAGCCCGGCTTTAGGACGGACCCGATCAACTCACACCCCAACCGGTGATAGAAGATGACATTTCTGGGGCGGCCATGCTGCAGGGTGCACCCACGTGCACTGTCTCCACACCCCACCCCCCCGGGTCGCTGCCTCCTGTGGTCAAGCCAGACACCTGGGGGTCCCCCACTCCAGTTCCCCCCCCCCCCCCAGCTTTCTCGGTGCCTGCGCATTCTCCTTCGCGACGTCACTCCCCCCGGAGATTGTGTTTGACGCCGCGTGTTGTCAGTTCTCTGACGGCAGGGACCTCTGTTTCGTTCTCGGCTGTCTCTTCTGGGGCTACGACCACTGCATACAGCAGGTGGTCAATAAATGTTTGTTGCACTGATGAAGCAACAAGTTATTGTTTTTAAAGGTTTCTGGTGAAATTCTTTTTTCTTTTTAAGTTTATTTTTTAAATTTATTTATCTTTGAGAGAGTGAGAGCGTGAGCAGGGGAGGGGCAGAGAGAGGGGATCCGAAGCAGGCCCTGCACTGTCAGCGCGGAGCCTGACGTGGGGCTCGAACCCACAAACTGCGAGATCATGGCCTGAGCCCAAATCAAGAGTCAGGTGCCCAACTGACTGAACCACCCAGGCGCCCCTGAAATTCTTTTCTTTTTTTTTTTAAGTTTTTTTTATTTAGCTTGAGAGAGAGAGAGAGAGGCAGAGAGAGAGAGAGAGAGCATCCCAAGCAGGCTCCGTACTGTCAGCGCAGAGCCCGATGCGGGGCTTGAACTCACAAACCGTGAGATCGTGAGCTGAGCCGAAATCAAGAGTCAGCCACTTAACACACTGGGCCACCCAGGTGCCCCACAAATGAGTTATTGGCACTTAACCGACGCCACCCAGGGGCCCCCTCAGGATCCTTAACTTGATCATACCTGCAAAGTCCCTTTTGCCATGTAAGGTAACATTCACACGACATTAGGACACAGACGACTTTGAGGGGCCGTTATCAGCCTACCAGTCTTTTTTCAGCTCCCGGATAAATAAATAAATAAATAAATAAATAAAAGCTACCGTCCGTTACGCTTTATTTGTCCTGAACCATCTACTGCTCCCATCTCCCTGAACTCACCTCCCTCCCTTTCCCTCTTCCTTCTTCTGCTCCCGTCACCCTGGCCTCTTTATTGCCCCTTGAACTCCCCAGGCACAGTCCTACCTCAGGGCCTTTGCACTTGCTGCTTCTTTGCCTGGAATGCTCTCCCTCCAGATCCCTACATGGCTTCCCCTCCCTCCCCCTTTAGGTCTTGGCTCATCGTCACCTTCTCAGCAGCCTTCTCTGCCCTTCCTGTGTTTCAAATCACAATCCCTCGGGGCGCCTGGGTGGCTCAGTCGGTTGAGCATCCAAATCCTGATTTCAGCTCAGGTCATGATCTCACGGTCCTGGGATTGAACCCTGCGTCGGGCGCCACACTGAGTGTGGAGCCTGCTTGGGATTCTGTCCCTCCCGCTCCCTCTGCCCCTCCCTCACTTGCACGCACATGCGCGCGCGCGCTCCCTCTCTCTCAAAAAGTAAAATCCCAATCCCTCAATACTCCCAGCCCCCCTTCTCTCTTTATCTCCCCAGTGGCCTCATCACCATCCAACACACCACGTGTGTTAGTTACTTCGCTCGTTGCCTCTCTCCCCTGCCACAGCGCCCCTCCAGGAGAACAGCAGGGACTGTCTGTTTTGTTCCCTCCCAAAGCTGCACGATCCAGAACTGTGCATAACACGCGGCTTATTTATTGCTGAGTGAGTGAATAAATTAAGGGGCTACAGACTGGGCCCACATCTGGGGCCTGGGGTTGGGTGGGGGCAGAGAGGGCCTTGGTACGATTCAGGCCGGGGGTGGGGGCAATGGGCAGAAATTGGCCACAGGTTCTGAAAGACGGAGTCTGGAGAGGGGTGGGGTCTGCCCCTGCCTGGGCAGGGAAGGGGTCTTACCCGGTAACTGACCAGGTCTGTCGTCTGGGGTCACAGCCCGTGAGGCCAGCCCTCCCTGCCATGTGCCTTATCCTAGGGGGCCTGTGTGGTGGGGGGCTGCCTTGTCCCAAGGGGCGAGGGGCTCCAAGGACAACCAGGGAGCAGGGGTGGGGCGCCGCGAGCTGACGGTCAGAAGCCCGGCCAAGTAGGCGCCGGTGAGGTCTGGCTAGAGGCAGGCCCAAGCCCCAAGTATCTCCCTCCCCCCCCCCCCCCCCCAGTATCCAGTGTGTGGGGGGGTACTTTGGGTTGGGACAAGGAAAGCCTGTCTTTCACAGGCACGTGGCCCAGGCCAGGTTGCTGGAAGGACCAGAACTGAGTGTGGGTTGTATACTCAGAGGGTCCAAGAGGAACTGGGCCCATCATGATCTCTTGCCCCCTGCCGGGGACACCTGCCCAAGTCTTCGTGGGGGTCCACCTCGTTGGCCCCACGGCCCTGGTGGCCTGGTCCTGGGGGGTCTCTGGTACGGCTTTTCTGCGGGAGCCAGGTCCCAGGGGAGGGCTGAGGCCGTCGCCCTTCCAGGGCCCTGGGACCCCTTCAGGGCCTTGGCACGAGCTGGCAGTAAGGAGCAGGGTCGGGGTTCAGCAGGTCCTGGTGGGGGAGGGAGAGAAGGGGGTTGTGGGTGGGGGGGTCAGGGGGGAGCCAGGCAGAGGCTGAGAGATACGCGCAGAGAAATGCACACAGACACACGGGGACACAGAGATCCAGGGGCGGACGGGAGGGGACAGAGAGGGCCTGGGACGCAGGCCCAGAACGGGCTCCCCGCGGTGGGGTCTGACGCAGGCCCTGACCTGCTGTGTGACCCTGGGCACCGCCCTTGCCTCTCTGGGCTTCATTTCCTCCTGTGCAAACTCACAGCCTTGGAATCCTTCTAAGAGGGAGGAAGGTGCCTCCCCAGGAGGGGAGAGGCTGTACCGTGTACAACTACGGACCCTGAGAGCAGGTGGCCGGTGGGTGAGGGGGCCCCTCCCGCCCCGCCGCCCTCCCCTCCCCTCCCCTCCCGCTTCCCAGCTCCGCACCTGATAGTGGTGGTTCTCGGGCAGGGGCAGGGGCTGCAAGGGAAGAGCACGGGTGAGCCGGGTGCCTCCAACCTTTGACCTTTGCTGTGAGGACAGACCTGGATTCCAAGTCCTCACCGGCACCGGCGGTGGCACGCCCAGTGTTCTGCCCGTGACCCCTTTAGGGCTCGGCCTCCCGTCCACACCTGCCCTTCTGAGCTTCTCCGTCTCAGCTTCTGAAATTGCTGCTCTCGTTCAGTTCACTTTTTCTTATTATCAGCCCTTCCCACCGGTAATAAGGGGAGTATCTGCTCCGTGCAGAAACTACAGCCAAGCGGCAGAGAAAATAAAGTCCCCCACCAGCCTCCGTGCCCCAGAGACAAAGGCTCTTTAGGTTGGGTCCCTTCCGGTCTCTTTTCCTGGTGGCTCGAGAGCCGGGAGCATCCCAGAGAGAGTCGCGTTCCCACTGGTGTGGGACAAGGCGCCGGGCCCCACAGCGGGCTCCCAGGGGAGGCGCCAGGTGGGCTTTGGGGGGAGGGGGTGGGGCTCACCATGGCGGTGTTCGCAGACCCCGGGTCACCGAGGGGGGACACCAGGAGGGTCGGAGATGGCATCACTTCGTAGCTGTTCTCGTCACCTGAAGCAGAGGACAAGGGAGCAACCGGCTGACAGGTGGCCCACAGGCCCGTGCTGGCTGCTGTCGGCATTCATTCGTTCGGCCAACATTTGTGCAAAGCCCTCTTGTGCCCAGCCCCGCGCTGGGGACACAGCGGTGACCGAGGCAGTGCTGGCCCTGCCCTCCTGGGGCTCACAGTCTGGTGGGGGAGCCAGGTCTGTCCCCAGAATGGGTAGGGTGAGTGGCGGAGCCCAGGGCTCCTGGAGGTGGGTCAAGGTGGGCTTCCTGGAGGAGGGGACGTCTGAGACTGAAGAGAGAGCTACGCAAAAGCAAGAGCGAGTAGGTGCAGAGGCCCGGTGGAAACAGCCTCGTGTTTGAAGGGCGATGATACGTTTGGCCTGTCTGGATTATATATATACATATAGTCTGTTTTTTATTGTTTTCTTTTTGAGGCTGGGAATGTTATATGTGGGACACGAAGCCAGGAAAGATGGTGGGGACCAGCATATGGGGGTCTTGAGAGCCATGTTAAGGAGGCTGAGCCCGTCCTACAGACACTGGGGAGCCATGGAGGGCCTTTGAGCAGAGAGGAGTGACAGGGTGAGAGTTTTGGAAGAGGAGGGACTTCCGGCTTACCGGCACTGTGGTTGGGGTGCGCCTCTGGCTTCTCTGTGGTTGTCGTCCTGGGGACACACGGAGGGGGCCTGTGTTAGGGCGCTCAGGTGGGCGGAGAGAGACTGAGAGAGGCCGGAAAGCCCATCAGCCCGTCAGAGAGAGAGATGGTCTGGTCCCTGCTTCAGAGTGAGCCGGGACAAGACGTGCCCCATCCCCCCTGCCCCTTCTCCCATAACCTCCAGCCACAGAGCCCTTCCTCAGTTTCCCCAGCCACTACTGTGTGCCAACGACCGATGCCACTATTCATACCATCTAAATCCGGGCGCCCCTGGATACCCTTATTTAAAAAACACACTTGAGGGCGCCCGGGGGGCTCGGTCAGTTAAGCGTCCGGCTCTTGATTTTGGCTCAGGTCATGATCTCACCGTTCGTGGGATCGAGCCCTGCCGTCGGGCTCCACTCTGACCGCATGGAGCCTGCTTGGGATTTTCTCTCTCTCTCTGCCCCCCTCCCGCTCATTCTCTCTCCCTCCTTCTCTCTTACTCCCTCAAAATAAATAAATAAGCTTCAAAAAAATTTAAAAAAATACACTCGACATCATTGCAGCACATTCATCAACTCACTGAACAAATATTTACAGAACACAGACCGTGGGCTGGGCCCCGTTGAAGCCACTGGGGACACAGCTGGGAACAAGACCGACAAGGACCCCTGGCCTCCTGGAGCAGGCATTCTAGTGGGGAGAGAGAGAGCAGTCATATAAGTGACTGACAGTAGGTCAGGGAGTGAAAAGTGCTATGAAGGAAAATGAAGGTGGAAAGGGGCAGAGGGTAGAGGGGGTGTGCATGCAGTTTCAAATAGGATGGTGTGGGGAGCCTCACTGAGAGGGTGACATTTGAGAAAAGGCCTGATGCAGGCAAGGGAATCAGCTATGCAGAAATCATGGGAAGAGAGTTCCAACAGCTTGTGCAAAGGCCCTGAGGCAGGAGCAGGAATAGCAAAGGAACAGCAAAGACAGGGGTGTGGCTGGGACAGAGAGTATAAGGGGGAGGGGGGAAGAAGGGAGGTTAGAGGGGGTTAGTGGGTCAAGCTAGGTCTTGTGTCCATGGTGAGGACTTCGGCCTTGACTCTGAGGGACCCAAACTGACTGATTTTCACCGGATCTTTCGGGCTGCTGAATGGGGAACAGACTGGGGTGGGGGTAAGGGGGTGGGAGTGGAAGCAGGAGACAGAAGCTGCCATGTTGCAATGAAACTTGACTTAAGTAGAAAGTGAGGAAAATGAAAGCCAATGGTTTAAATTTGTAGCTCGACGGGGCGCCTGGGTGGCTCAGTCGGTTAAGCGGCCGACTTCGGCTCAGGTCATGATCTTGCGGTCCGTGAGTTCGAGCCCCGCGTCGGGCTCTGTGCTGGCAGCTCAGAGCCTGGAGCCTGCTTCAGATTCTGTGCCTCCCCCTCTCTCTGCCTCTCCCCTGCTTGTGCTCTATCTCTCTCTCTGTCTCTCAAAAATAAATAAATGTTATTAAAAAAAAAAAAAGATGTGACCACCGATTGACCGCTGAGCTGGACACAGGCCCTCGGGGGCTCCTCGCCCCCTTCCCTGTCCTGGGAATGTGGGTTCTACCTGCCTTTTCTGCTCCCAGGACATGGCCTTCAGATGGCATGTGGTGCTGAGGACACCTGCACGGTGGACGTGACTGAGCCCAGTTAGCACCTCCTCCTTAGCTGCTGCCCCAGACAAACCTCGTATCTAAGTTTTCTTTGCTTCGTGAAACTGTCCCTACTGACCGGGAGTGGCCTCTTTCTTCAGTCTCCCCCTCCCCTCTGTGTTTGGGGGCTGGTTTCAGATCACACCCGGGAAGCCCCCAGGAGCATTAGGGACCCACATCACCCCTTTATGTGCCAGCTGTGAGCTAAGAAGGAGGCCTGGCAGGGATGGCTTAGGGGCCTTTAAAACCCTCCTTCCAGCCGTGGCAGACATGACCAATCGATCACAGCATCCGTTCCCACGGAACTCAGCGCGGCCTCCAACTCCTTTCCCGCCAAGCTCTCTAGGGCACCCAGTAGGCCCTCAACAGGTGTGTGTTGACTGATTCACTGAGCACAACTGAGCTGGGAGGCGAAAGCTGTTCGCCGCCCCTAAATTGGAGCATGTCGGGAGAAACACAAGTAGAAGGATCAAGAACCAGAGACCACAGCACCTAAGGGAGAGTAGGACGAGGAGGTAAAGTGGCTGCCTTCATGTTCTGGATATTAGGCAGGGCGGAGAAATTCCTCGTCAGCAAGCAGCTCAGAACCAAGGTCAGGAGAGAAAGTTCTCAAGAGACTGATTTCATGAGGAAGGGACTTTTCACAAACAGACAGTCCCCTGGGAAAGCAAGCCCTTCTCCGTCCTCCCCACCCTCCCCGGGGGCAGAGGGAGGCACCACCTGATGCCTTTGCCTGCCCACCATCCACTCGGCTTCTTTGCCAATAAAGTGTGTTTTTTTCTGGGGGGGGGGGGACCCCTCCCCCCTCTGAACCCATTTGGTCACGTGGAGCTGGGTCTGTCTCTGGCTCAAGTTTGGCCAATCAGGGTATTTTAGCACCTGGCCACAGCGGCTGGTCTGCACAAGGACATGTGACTTAAGTTAAGCCAGTGAGAAGCAGCCCTGAGGCTTTGGTTGGAAGTGTTAGGGACAAGGTGTGGTCTGCTTGCTGTGGTGGCCCAGTTGGTGGGATATAAGCCTGGAGCCACTGGGAGCTGTCTCGTCACACTGCGCAAGGGCAGGGCCTGCCTGTGAACGAAGCCACCACGGAGAAAAGCGGAGTTGAGAGGTGTATGGAGAAGTCTCTTGACAAAATCGGGCCCCTGGATCCAGCCATACCTGAAGCTCATGGGGGGAAAAAAAAAAACTTTCTAATTTTTTGTAAGCCCATTCAGAGGTAGGGTTTCTGTCCCTGGGAGTGCAGACGCCTATCTCGCACAGGCTAGAAAGATCCTTTCCACCTCAAGAGTTCCGAGATTTGATGAGATTGTGTATGCGCCAGATGACGTGACTCATGGAAGGATCAACCAGGGGGACCCAAGGGGTGGGGAAGAAGACAGAGGGAAGGAGAGAGAGGCCTGGGGCCCCTGTACCTGTGGCTCTGGCCCCTCCAGCTTCTTGTTAACAGGAGATGGGCAATGATCCCGATGAAGAGGGCCCCAGCGGCAAGGGATCCAAGGATGATGGCAACCATGATCCCAGCGCTCACGGGCAGGTGTGTAATGGGCGGCTCCTTATGCTTTTCTGAGGGGTATGGGAGAGAGCAAGAGGCCTGTGAGATGTCCTGGGAGGGCGTCCCCCCCCCCTCCCCTCACCCCTGCATCAGTGACTGTCCGTAGAGCATCGATACCATTTCATTTTCCCAGCCCAGAGCTTTCTCCTGCTTTCCAGAGCTGAGCATCTGACTCTCTGATTGATTCTGCGGCACATGAAACTCAGCCTCCCCAGATGCAACCCCTCCTCGAAATCTCTGCTTCCCTGAGATTTACTGCCACCCTCAGCACATCAGAAACCTACTTCCGGACACACTCCCCCCACCTCCCCCCACCGACCTGCTTTTTCTTGCCTCAGTTGAAGACACCCCCAGGATGAGGTTCTGGGCTATGTTTTGTCGGGGACATAGGGTCTCGACTCACAGGGTTCTCAAACACTAGCTGCCAGGTTTGGGACGAAGCCTGCCTGACTTCTGACCCCCCCCCTCCCCCACGAGGACCTCCAGCCTTTAATATCAAGCTGAGCACCTGCAATGTCCCAGCCCTTCTTGGCGTCTAAGCTCGCAGACTCTGAGGTCAGAATGCTGGGGTTCAAGTCCCTGGGCAGATTACTCAACCTTCCGTGCCTCTCCCAATCTATGAAATTGGGGATAAGAAGAATATCTACCTTGTGGGGTTGTTGTGAAGACTGAATGAGTTCACACACACACACACACACTGCTTTCAATTTTCCAACAAAGTAGATTCTGGGCCATTTTCAAGAGGAGGAAACCGAGGCACAGAGAGGCGTACTAACCTGCCTGATGGCTCACAGTAAGTGCAGTGCTGGGATTACCCCTGGGCCACCTGAGCTCCTAACGACCACTCTGTGTGGCTTCCAAAAAGGCGCCTGTGGCCCAGGAGCCCCTGAAGGGTGGGAATTAACCGTTTCAGGCTCTGCGCGAATGAAGACTGTTATTTCCAAACAGACTAGGGTGCCGTTGTATATATTTGCGTGACTAAATCCATCAATATTTGCTGATTTCATCCATTTCCCTGAAAGTTGATCTGTTCCAAGTGTCCAAAGCCCAATTTTCAAATGTAATCTTCTCACTGGGAGGAGGAGGATAGTTCCTGTCTGGGCACATATGGTCGTTGCCCCCACAGCCCAGGGAGGTGGCTAAGTCAGGCCCATTTTACAGATGTGCACACCAAGGCCCAGAGGGGTTGCATTTGGGCAGAGGAGAGAAGACAGTCCGTCTTCCAGGCACTGCGTCAGCAACTTTTGCATTTTCTCCCTTTTTTTAAAAATTTTTTTTTTTTTTTTTCAAGTAGGCTCCACACCCAACATGGGGCTTGAACTCACAACCCTGACATCAAGAAGTCGCATGCTCTATGGATTGAGCCAGCCAGGTGCCCCCACCTTCTACCTTTTTGAATCCCCACAACAGCATGTGGAAATTCAGTGGCTCGGCTGAGTGACTAGGGAGGTGGGGCCCAGCCCTCCCCTCCCCCCACCATTGGCTGACTCAAGGAGCCTCCCAGTTCCTGTCCTCCCCACCCGCACCCTGTTGCCCCGTCTTCTTGCCGCATCCAGGGCCCCTGCTCCTGGCTCTGCTTGCTCTGGCCTCTGCTGCCCTGTCCACCCACGCAGTCCCGTCACCCCCGGCTCCTTTCCTCACACTCTGGGCTGCCCAGCCTTTGCCCAGCCTGTGCCCTCCGCTTGGCACACTCTTCTCCGTGCGCTATACAGAACTCCTGCTTAATTTACCATTCCCAGCTCCCTCCGGAAGTCTTTTCTGACAATCCCAGGCCAAGGAGACTCTTGATAGGCATTTCCTTCATAGTTTACTCGCTTCATCATGCGACGAGCTGATTCAGGCTGGCATGAAAGGGAGCTCCCACGACCTCCCTTCTGACCTCAGGCTGCACTTGCTAATAGACGAAGTGCCTCTTTCCAGCTTGACTCTTAACTCGGGCAACGGAGCTCGACTCTTAACTCGGGCAACAGACCCCGCATGCGAGGTATCCTGTGATGGGAACCGGAACTACCCCCTCAAGCAGTAGGAACTGCCCCGAGCCAGCAAGGCCCCTGTGACTGACCCCGAGGCAACGATGGACCTGACCTTGGCTGCCCACCTGCGTGTACCCACTGCCCTTCGCCCACATTTTCCTTATATAAACCTAGAAGTGATGGGGCGCCTGGGTGGCGCAGTCGGCTAAGCGTCCGACTTCAGCCAGGTCACGATCTCGCGGTCCGTGAGTTCGAGCCCCGCGTCGGGCTCTGGGCTGATGGCTCAGAGCCTGGAGCCTGTTTCCGATTCTGTGTCTCCCTCTCTCTCTGCCCCTCCCCCGTTCATGCTCTGTCTCTCTCTGTCCCAAAAATAAATAAACGTTGGAAAAAAAAAAAAAAAAACCTAGAAGTGTTTTCGGCACTTTGGAGACCGTGTCTGAGATGCCAGTCCGCTGTCTCTCCGGCGTCGGCCTCACCGAAATCGATTCCTTGCCTGTTTCACCTCCACCTCCGCAGTGCGTTCCCTGGGGATATCCCGTCCCTTGTCGCGCGCGCAAGCGGCAGGAACAGTTCAGCCGTAAGCCAATCAGCGCTCTGCGTTCCTTCGGCCTTCGTGATTGGTTCCCGTTGGTCCAATCAGAATGAGGCGACGGGGTGTGGTTCAGAATAGGGGTGGGGAAGGGATCCCTTCCTCTGGAAGCTGTGGGTCTTGAGGCTTGGGGACCCTGGAGTCATTTTGCTACCCTGAAGGCATCGATCATGTGTCCTCCCTGGGAAAGAGAACCCTGAGCTTTAGCTAGGCGGAGGTCTCCCCCAAACAAAGACATTTTCCAGCCTCCTTTAAAGCCTCCATGCACCGGCAGCTCATTGAAACATGCCTTAGAGCACGTTGGAACGCTGGGCAATTTCACATGCAAAATTCTGTGTCCGAATTTCTCCATTTTTTAAAAGCCACGCCTCATTGTGGCTTTGCTTTGTCTTAAAAAAAATAAAAAAAATCGTTTATTCACTTTTGAGAGACAGAGACAGAGCATGAGCAGGGGAGGGGCAGAGAGAGGAGGAGATAGAATCCCAAGCTAGCTCCAGGCTCTGAGCTGTCAGCCCAGAGCCCGATGCGGGGCTCGAACCCACGGATCATGAGATCATGACCAGAGCCAAAGTCAAATGCTTAACGGACTGAGCCACCTAGGCACCCCATGAATTTCCCCATTTCATAAGGACACCAGACGTATCCGATTAGGGAGGAGCCTGGTGGCCTCATTTTAACTCACTTACCTCTATAAAGATGCTATTTCTAAATAAGGTTATATTCTGATGTCCCGAGGGTTCGGACTTAGCGTCTTTTTGAGGCGACATCATTCAACACGCAACACCTCCCAAGCGCCGTTCCCTGCCCTCCTGGAAGATCTTTGAGCTGTTCAGGATCCTTTCATCTATTTCTTTGCTGCTTAAATCAGCTCGAAGCCGTTTCTGTTGCTGTAGCAAGAACCCTGCCTGATTCACGTGACTGAGTGTCCTCTTTTTATAACTTGCTACATTTTCTGCCTTGTACTATAGACGGCGAGCTTGCAAAGAGGGAGGCTGTGAATCCCTGTATTTTTCCAAGTTGATTGCGACAGGATCTCTGCTGTAGTATGAACGTGCCATTCTTTTAGGTAGTAGAAGGGTCTAATGCCCCTCCCTCGAATCTTCGCTAATCTTAGTGGCTTGCTTGTAATCAAAAGAATACAATGTAAATGATGCTGTGTGACTCCCCAGGCTAGGTCAGAAGAAGCCATGGAGCCTCTGCCTTGGTCTCTTGGAACACCTGCTCTCTGTTTGTTCTCCCTAAGAACCCAGCCCCCATGTTGTGAGGGAGCCCGAGCAGTGACACTGGGGACACCACACGACAGTGATCTGGTGGATGGTCCCAGCTAAGTTCCCAGCTGACAGCCCGGACGAGCCTCCACACATGTGAGTGAAGACGCTTCTGGATGATTCCAGCCTCCAGCGTTTGAGCCAACCTCTCAGCCTTTGAGTCTTCTCATCCGAGGCCCCAGACATCATGAAGCGGACAGGCCCTCCCTGCCGCGCCTTGTCTGAATTCCTAATCCCCGAAATCGTGAACACAATACAATGGTGATGGTTCTTATACCACTGGAACAGAGCCCCACATTCTGTTTCTTCTTCCAGGAAGCAACAATTCCAGGAACTGTCCCAGGAACTTCTTTCCAAAGTTTGCTTTTTGGTTTTTCTCTTTCCTGGTCACTGGGACCATCTATACTCTGTTCTTTAACAAAGAATCATCAGAGCCTTCCTCCATGGATTATATTTCTCCGTGTGTATCTTTTTGAGACAGAGAGAGGGAGAGAGAGAGAGAATCTTAAGCAGGCTCCGTGCCCAGCGAAGAGCCTGACACGGGACTTGATTCCATGACTCTGGGATCATAACCTGAGCCGAAATCAAGAGTCAGATGCTCAACCGACTGAGCCATCCAGGCGCCCCTCCATATGTATCTTTGATTAGATACAAATACATCTGAAAAAAGTGCTTTGAGAGGCCATTACACAAGTGGACAACAGCCAGACCATATATAAAAATAGAATTTTGACCCACAGTCTGCAGTGCACTGCCTAGAAAACCGACCCTCTTATAAACAGCCCAGGAAGCCAGCCTGCTTTGGGTCAGACTTAAAGGAAACAGGATTGCTATCTCCAGTGACCATCCAGGACCACAAACAGCCACTTCTGCAACAATGGGCCTTAAATGGCCGGGACTTGATTAACAACCAACAGCTTCCCTAAGGTTCGTCCCTGCTTCTAACTTCGGACCAATCAGAGAAAGCCAAATACGTAGCCTAACCAATCGCCTTCTAGGTTCCCCGGGCCAACGGCCTCCAATCAGGGCACAGCTGAAGCCTTCTCTTTTTTCCACCACGAAGCTTTCCCACCCGCCTCTGCCTGTCTTTGAGCCTCTGCCCAAATGCAAGCGAGAGTGGCTGACTCCCTCGCTAGAGCGAACTCCGAATAAATAGCCTTTGCTTTTCTCATTGGTCTCATTCTTTGCTGATTTCCACAGCCTCGAAAGCAGCAGCTTCGCATGGATTTGCCGACCAGTCCGCGACCCATGGTGGGAGGTGTAATTGCCCCCGCTTTACAGACATTTGGGGACCAGAGGCTCTGAAAGGTTCGGCCGTTTGACGAAAGGGGAGTACTGCCGGTGAGTATGAAACCCGTGACACCATCCACTTAGCCCTCGATGGTGGTAGTTAATGATGAGGCAGAATCAAGTCATAAAAGTGTGGGCTCCGGAGCCCGCCAGCCTGGGTTCAAGTCTTGCGTCTACTGCTCCTTAGCTGGGTGACCTGGGGGAAGTTACTTAAACTCTCTGTGCCTCCGTTTCTCCATCTGTATAATGGGGATCGTCGTGCCGTGGCTGGGAGGACACAAAGGGTAAATGCGTGTGAAACACCCTGCGCGTGTTCAGTGAAGGGGAGCTGGGCTCTGTAGTTTACTGCCTCGGGCGTCAGAGGGCCCGGAAGGCTTGGAGGAACCCGTGCAAGGTTGCTTGAAGGTCCCAAGCCCCCACGACTAGATTTACGGGGGAACGGACACCAGCTGTAAACGACCGTGATCCTCCTCTGGCTTTTGAGCCTGGGTTAGGCTGCTTCACGGCTGCTGGATCTCGAGCGACTGACTTCATCTCGCCGAGCCTCTGTTTCCTCATCCGTACACCGGGGACAGCTATAGGACCTCCGTGCCCTGGGCCTTTCTTGTGCTGTCACAGGCTGCCCTGAGCCTGTGAGTCCTCCACTTGGGGAGTTCTGCCCGAGACTCACTTCCTTAGCCTTTTTTCTCTCGTGGGCACGGTCACGTGACCCAGGCTCCCGGCTCAGGGACACGCCCACCCACATATAAACGCTCCCCCGCAGCACGGAGCTCTCTGTCCGTTCCTTTTGTACGCTCAGTGCCTGGAGCACAGGAGGGGCCCAATAGATGCTTGTTGAATGCATGAATGAATGCAAGCGTGAGTGAATGAATGCAGCCTGCCAGTCCCCCCCCCCCCCCCCCCCCCCCGCCCCCCAGACAGGGGTTCTGGGCCCCGGGCTGACACTGCGGGCAATGCTTGCTCTGGCTGGAGAGCTCCCTAGGTAGATTGCACCTTGTTTCTGGTTCTCGGCCTCCTGGGGGTTGTGCAAGCCCGCAGCAGCCTGTGTTAAGCCCCTTTCCAGCCACTAAAGGCACACAAATTCCTTCATGATTAAGAGATAAAGCGTGGGGATTGCCCGGGACCCAGGAAGAGCTCCCCACCACGTCCCCCACCCAGGGGTTGGATTTAGGGCCACCGCTGTCGTCGTATAAAAGCCCTGGCTGCCGAGGAGACCCGTCCTGCCCTGAGGACACGCCCCAGCCCGTGCCTCATTACCTCCTCTTTTCCTTTGCTTTTCCTCTGGCCTAAGGGCTCTGCTTCCTGTTCCCTGGGCTCAGCCCTCTGGCATTTCCCACAAGGGAGTGGCTTCCACTGAGGCTGAGAAAGAACCAGGTGGCAGAGGGCCAGGGACATGAACTCGGACCCAGCTGGGGCGTCGGTTTCCTGCCTTTCCCAGCCGCGTGGTGGGGGGGGGGGGGGGGGGGCCGTTCGCCTCTCTGTAAAATGAGGATCATGCCAGTTCTTGTGGGAACGGAATGAAGCGAGGTCAGCAAAGGACTTGGCTTAGAGGTACCCGGCATCCGGTAAGTGCTCATAGACGAGAGGCGGAGCTACAGATACTTACGAAGTACCTACTGTGTGCTAAGCACTGCTCTGCCCTAGGGGATTCATGGTGAACAAAACAATAGATTCATATTCTGATTCTTAGGAGGAGAGCAGGTGTTGAGTCCTTGATCATCTGTGCAGTCCTGATCCCCAGGCCTCTGACTTCCCATCTTGTTTGTTCTCCTTGATCCCAGCCCCTTGGACAAGGGGTAGACCCTTCACTCAAGGGGAAGGAAACCTCAGGCCAGGCTGGATCAGCCAGATTCTGTCTCCGTCTCTCCGTCTCTTCAGCTCTCTTTCTCTTTTTTAATGCTTATTTATTTTTGAGAGACAGAGGGCGAGCGGGGGAGGGACAGACAGAGAGGGAGACCCAGAATCCGAAGCAGGCTCCAGGCTCTGAGCTGTCCGTCCAGAGCACGGTGCGGGGCTCGAACCCACGAACCGTAAGACGATGACCTGAACCGAGATGGGACGCTTAACCAACTGAGCCACCCAGGCGCCCCAGCTCTCTTCCTTTCCATCCCTGCCTTTTGGAAGAAGAGATTCAAAATATGCAACGAAGCCTGGGCTGACACCCGGTTTGAGGTCTGGCAGGAATCCCCAGCCATGAAGACGAGAGGCGGTCAGAGGTGGCGCCCCCTGGAGGAGAAGGGAGCACTTGCCTTTCCGACAACTTCTATTTCCCATCAGCTCTGCGGGGCTCCCCACCCATTCATTTATTCAGCAGTGTGTCTGGCCCCGTTCTAGGCTCCCAGGAGACAGCTGTGAACCCAGGCCTCCCAGGGCCGACATTCCAGGGGCTTCCTCCGGGGTTCTACAAGGCTCCCTACACTGTGAGTCATTGCCACAGAGCTTCTGTCCTTACAACCTGCGCCTGGGCTCGAAAACACCCCCCAGCGCTGGCCTCGGGTGTCCCTCCTGCTCTCCTGCCTCAGGCGTGCTGGCCTCCTGCCTGCTCAGTGCGTGAATCCCACAGCTTCTTGCCACTGGCCCTTTGCACAGACCAAACCCTCTGCCCGAACATCTCCCAAAGCTCCTTTCCTCTCGACTTAGAATTATCAGTAATGATCAAGCGTTGTCGAAGGAGCACCTTTCCGGGGTAACCTCCATGCTATTGCTACTTATAATTTCATCATCCCTGTGTGTGACTTTTCCTTCGCAGTCCCTGCACTGTTCCTGATGACCTGTTTTTTGTGTGTGTGATTATTAGTTAATATCTGTCTCCCCCGCTGGGCTGTGAGCCCCGGGAGGGCAGGGTCAGGGCTGCCTCAGTCTCCACTGTGTCCTAGCCCTGACCAGGGCAGTCCAGATGCAGAGGCGGCCTTGGGGCAGAGGCTCGTGGGGGAATCTTTGCTGAAGGAACCAGTGAATGAGCAGTTCAGCATCTCCAGAGGCAGCCGTGCATTCGAATCCCAGCCCTGAAGCTAATATTGGGGACATGCCTTAAACCGCCTGAGCCTCAGCTTCCTTCTGAATACAATGGAGATTTAACCATGGGTGGGGTAAACTGGGTATCAGATCACTCCTCTGTTTAATACCTTCTAGTGGCTTCTCTCATTCTCCCCGTGGCCAACAAGCCCAGCCCCTGTGTGCCTCTCAGGCCTCGACTCCTAACACCCAACTCGCACACTGCCTTATGGCGACGGCATCCTTCTGTCTATATGCTTTGAACACACCAGGCTAGACTTGCCTCAGGGCCTTTGCACTTGCTGTTGCCTCTTCTGTCCCTCAGAAATCTGCAGGGCTCCTTTCCTTCCTTCTGCTCAAATGTCACTTCTTCAGCACGTTTACCTGATGACCTCCCGTCCCAGATTACATCATCCTGTTTAATCTTTTTTTTTTTTTTTTTTTTTTTTTTTTTTTACTGGGTAAATCAATTTCCCCTCAATTTCTTCGTCTGTAAAATGAGTCTGATGATATTTCCCACTCACAGGCCTGCAGTGAGGATTCAATGAGTTATACATAAAGCAAGCATGTGATAAGCACCAAATAAAGTTAGCGCTATTATTGTTAATGTCTCTGAAATATGGCCTTCATTTATCATTTCCGTGCTCATTATCGCCCCCCACATATGAATGGAGGTGAGGAGGTTTTCTTTCTTTCTCTTCTCTGGGAGGAAATGGCTAAGCTCCCAGACTCTGGCGTTATGACTTTGTGGGATCAAGTCCCAACTCTATCATGCTCTGCCCCTCGGTTTCCTCATCTGTAAAGTGGAAACAAAAATCGTGCCTGCCTCGTGGAGTTTTTGGCCTAGAAAGTTTTCATTCATTTATTTATTCAACAGACATTAACTGAGAATCCATGGTGTCCTCCCCGCCCCGCACTGTGGTAGAATTTGGACGATAAAAGGACCACTACGCTCTCGCTCTCTCTGAAGAAAATTCCATCCTAGTGAGACACGTTTGCAACGTGATAAGTCAGAGGCCGTTATGAAAATCACAGAAGTAATGGCGTGGTCAGAGTCCTCTGGGGACACAGATGGTTAATGACCAAGTCTGCCTGGGGGGGCTGAGAAGTTCAGCCCCCCCCCCCCCCTGCGCTATTGAGATGTTACTGGTATAGGACATTGCACGGGGGTTTTAAAGTAAATTAAAATTTAAAGTTGACTTATTTATTTTCAAGGAATCTCTACACCCAACGTGGGGTTCACACTCACAACCCCGAGACCAAGGGTTAACATGCTCTTCCAGCTGAGCCAGCCAGGGGGCTGTATCTTTTTTTTTTTTAAAGATACAAATGAGTTAATATCGAGCAGTGGTTCTCAATCAGGGGTGACGTTTGGCATTGTCGGCAGGCAATTCTGGTTGTCACAGCTGGAGGAATCCTCCTGGCATCTAGTGGGTAGAGGCCGGGGAAGTCTCTGAATATCCTACAGCGCACAGAACAGCCCTGTCCTACAAAGACTCAGCCGGTCTGAAATGTTAACAGGGCCCAGGGCGAGAGGCTATGCTCTCGCGTAAGTGTGCCCCAGTGACGAGTGCCCAGGAATTGCTGGCCATCGCCATTGTCCACGGCCCCCTCTCTAGCACTTTGCCCCGAGTGGATTGCTCCCTTAGGACCACGTACACCGTAGGAGCTCAATAAATATCCTATTAGGGAAGGTGTGGCAGCAGTAAAAGAGACAGTGCTTTCCCAGGGCCCGGCTCAGGGTCTGGCACAAGGCAGGCGGTCAATAGATATTTTATCAGTGAGGATTAAGTGACAGCTTCAGGGCCCGGCACACAGTAGGTGCTCAATCAGTAGGCGTTGAACGGGTGAAGGAGAGAGCCAAACGAGGCGGTATGGGCACAGATCCTGGGCGTGGGAGATGTCAGGGTGCGTGAGCCTCCCCACTTCCTTGCTCGGCGGGGCAACACTCACCCTCCACCTGGACCTTGGTCTTGGCCCTCATGGTCCAGGCAGGATTGATGGTGACAGCTACCTGGTAGGTGCCGCTGTCGGTGGGCTGGGCCCGATGCAGCAGCATGGAGCCATTGGGGAAGCCAACGATGTCACGCTGCCCCATGGCACTGCCGTCCCTCTGGGGCCGCTGAAGCTCGGGGATGTAGGTGAAGAGCATCGTGCCGCCGTAGGCCTCCTCCCCCAGGTACCAGTTGAAGTCCTGAAAGGTGTCTGGGATGCCCCGGACAGACAGGAGCAGGTCCTGGTTCTTTTGAGGATGCTCTGGAATCTTCTGGATGCGGAGGGCAGCCCGGGAGCCTTGGGGGACCCAGAGGGCCAGGATTGAGGCTGCGGGGGGGGGGGGGGAGGTTACAGGGGTGGCCTGACATCAGAGGTGTTGGGCAGGGATCATAGCATTTTCCTCCCTCTGTGTCCTCATCTGGGGACAAGGATTCTGAATGGTGTTCAGGGGAAGCAGGGCTGGGGTTGATTAGTGATGTCTGCCCCGGGGTCAGGAGTGGGAATCCAGATATGAAAGCCACAGGTTTCTTATCCCATTGGCGCAGCAGATTTTTCTGCCCTAAGGTGCTATGTGGTCTGCTTCTAAACTCATGGACTCTCTGAATTCATTCATTCATTCATTCATTCATCTAACCAATATTTACGGACATACATATTAGTTATGTTATAGTACCAATTATATATGATATGTCTAAAATTCTCTAGATTTCTAGGCACAGGGGATACAGCACAGAAACAAATACAAATTAATTCCTGTCCCCATGATGGTCCGGGGAAAGGCTCCCGTGTTGCTGAACCTGCCCGGTTGTGGGTACAGCCTTGTACCAGGCAGTCCGATCCTGACCTCAGTAAATTACCAGCAACAGTTTTTTTCTGGGGTTTGAATTTGCAATAATGGGCGTGAACATTCTAGCCGCAGTTTGATGATCACGTATGATACTGCAAATAGGACGAACACACACACACACACACACACACACACACAACCCCCTCTCGCCAGCCCCCAAACAGACAGACAAAATTCCTGTGTTCGTGGTCCTGACATTCTAGAAAGTTCCATAGTTAAAATTAGGGATGGGGTGTGATTCTACAGCTCACCATCCTCCCCAGCCCTCCCCGATCTTACTCTTAATAATGTCGTCTTCCCTGACCATCCTTCCCTTCTTCTAAGAGGAAACCTCAGCCCCTGGGCTGAGTCCTGCCTTCCCCCCTCAGCCCTGGGGTGTGTTTCCTCCTTACCTGAGAGCAGGAGGCCCTTTGAGAAGTGGCGTCGGGCCCCCTCAGGACTTGCCATCTTGGTGGCGGGGGCCACTGCGGGCACTCAGTGGGCACGCGGCTGGCAGAAGTGGGCCAGCTCAGTGGGGGTTCTGGGCATGCCTCCCTGACATGGCCGAGGCTGACCAAGCCCCAGCACCCCCTTTCCACAGGCTCCGGAGCCTTCACCCGTGCTCCCTGGGATGGCTGCCGACACTGGTTGAACCAGTTTTCCAGGGTGACTGGGGAGCTTCCTGGGGCTTCCCAGGACTCCTCCCTTAATCCTCTCCAACCTCTCTCTTCTCCCCACCCAGTGTGACTGAGCAATCTCCCCGGGCCAGGCAGCTCCCCGCATGTAGCCCCAACATAACGCCCTCATCCAACATCCCCCGTGCATAACTGTGCCCATTTCACAGAGGAGGAAACTGAGGCTCAAGGGAGGAGGCAAGTCTACCAGTAGGTGGAGATGCGACTTCACCTGTGGCTGGCTTACTCTAAAGAAAGCTTTTAGCATAGTTTTTCAAAAGCATCATTCGTTCATCCATCCATTCATTCATTCCAACACACGCTCCTTATGCCCAGCCCCATGCTGGGTGGTGCTGAGGACACAGTGACGACGGAGACAGCTCTTGCTTTGTCCTCCGTCCACAGTCGGGCTCACAGTTCTGTGTCTATGTTGGGGAGGGGAACAGACCCATCCCCAGACAATGATGATCCGGAGGGATCAGCGCTGGGACAGAGGAGCCCAGGGGGCTGGGAGAGCCCAAAACGATGCCTCACTCAGCCTGAGGGGCAGGGAGGGCTTCCTGGAGGAGGAGACAATGGAACAGAATAGGAGTAGCAATGAGACAGGTGCGGTGGGGTGGGGTGAGGTTTATACCAAGCATTGTTCTTGAAAGGGCGTGGAGGCTGAAGATTCTGGCTGGGGAGGGTCTGAGTAGGAGGGGGTGAGGCTGGAGAAGGAGGAGGGAGGGATCGATTGGAATGCTGAGCTCTGTTGGAGGGTCTAGGTGATGGAGGGTCCAGGGCTGTGCTGATACTGTGGCCAGTAGCCGCATATGGCAATTGAAATATGCCCTTAAATTAATTAAAATTAATGCCTCAAAAATTAGTCTCTCAGGGGCGCCTGGGTGGCTCAGTCAGTGAAGCATCTGACTCTTGGTTTCAGCCCAGGTCATGATCTCACGGTTCGGGGGTTCGAGCCCCACCTCGGGCTCCGCGCTGACAGTGTGGAGCCTGCTTGAGATTCTCTCTCTCTCTCCCTCTCTCTCTCTGCCCCTACCCCACTCCCTCTCTGTCTCTCTCTCAAAAAAAAAATTAATTTCTCAAACTGGCCACTTTCTTTTTTTTCTTAATTTTTTTTTAACGCTTATTTATTTTTGAGACAGAGAGAGACAGAGCATGAATGGGGGAGGGACAGAGAGAGAGAGAGGGAGACACAGAACCGGAAGCAGGCTCCAGGCTCTGAGCTGTCAGTAGAGAGCCGGATGCGGGGCTTGAACCCCTGAACTGTGCCGTCATGACCTGAGATAAAGTCAGACGCTTAACTGACTGAGCCACCCACCCAGGTGTCCCTGAATTTTGTTTGTTTACTTATTTTGAAAGAGAGTGCACTGGGTGGGGGGGGGGCAGGGAGGGAGAGGGAGAGAGAGAGAGAATCCCAAGTAGGCCCTTCCATGCCGTGCCCAGCCCGACTTGGGGCGGGGCTCGATCTCACGAAGCTGAGCTGAAATCAGGAGTCCGACCCTTCACCGACCGAGCCACCCAGATGCCTCCATCACAGGAGTTTCTCCTGCACGGGGCTGGTCTAAGGATCTGAAGGGGGCAGGGCCCCACGAGGTTTCCGGGTCTGCGGGAAGAACAGTAAGTTGGGGTGCTTGTCGGTAGCAGTTTGCATGTGTGTATGTGTCGCCAGACTGCCGCAGGTGAGGGCGTCCACCGGAGTCCGCAGCTTGGAGTGACAGAAAAATCTTGACTTTGAACCACCTTAGGGTGGGGTGGCCCAGCCCGGCTAAACAATCGCAGAGTCCCTGTGGCGAGCTGGTGAGCTTGACTCAGCCGGGCTCCGCTATCACTCTGCTATGGGATCTTGGCTGCAGGTGACTTCACCTCTCTGAGCCTTGGCGTCCTCCTCTGGACAGTGGGGACAAGCATCCACACCTCACGGGGCTGCCGCGAGGGGTAAGGAGACACTCACGCGAGAGGCCCCCAAAGCACACAACAGACGTCTGGCGGTGGTGGTGGTGTTGACCTTGTCTTTGGACTTGCGCTCCTTCCAGAATTCTCCCTGCCCCTCTGTGACCCTGCTCAAGGGAAGTGCATCACCACCCCCCCCCAGGCGTTTCCAACCCCCCACCTCCCGAAAGCTCCCTGATGCCTTGAAGGCTTTGTGCGATGTTTAGTGTCCACGGGGATTTACCCTCAGTCCTTCTGGCTGCAATTTTGAAACTTCCTCTCTCTGCTTGAGAGAGAGGTGGTTGCAAACCCGGCCGTCATTTCCAAGTGGGGCCGCCCCGGGGAGACAGCTCCAAGCTTGGGCCCCACAAGATTGCCCGAACCAGCCTCATCCTGGTAGGAATTTGGTTGCATGGCAGGAGTGGAAGTTAGGGGGTCAGAGGGATTCTGGTACATTTTCACTGCTGACCTCTTGGAGTGAAGGCTCCGTAAGTAGTGTTAGGCGGTTCGTAAAGCAAAGACTATTATTCTGGAATTTCCAGGTGCTGAAGCTTCTCTCTGCCTCTCTCTCTCTCTCTCTCTGAAATAATGACTGATTCCTTTTGCATTATGAAAAGAAAAGGTTTAATATAGAAAATTTAGACACTATGAATGCAAAAAGAAGAGTATAAAATTAAACCATCTTCTAACTACCCAGAGAGGTTCACCGGTTAAAAAAATACCAGAGGTCCAGACTTCTACTGTCAGCCATTCTATCATTCTGCAGCCTTCCTCTGGGTTTTTGCCCAGTTTCAGAAGGCAGATCCTGGTGGGTCCAAGTCCCCCCAGGCAGTCTCCTTCTTTCGCTGGGGATTGGTTGAGCGGTGGGCGATGCCGGCCAATGAGATCCGAGAGGAGGCTGCTGGGGAAGTTCACCCAGGACAGGGTCATCTGTTTTTCCAGATCTGGGTCTGGCTGTGATGGCTGGAATGCAGCAGCCCTCTTGGCGCCAGCCGGAGGCCGATGCCAATACGCGGTGGAAAACAGAACTAACCGCAGAGAAGCAGAGCTGAGCTCCTCCACACGCGGTGCTTGGAGTAGAAACAGACAGTCCAGTTCCTTGTGTTTAATCTCAGTCTGGGGAGCAGGGGTGGGGAGGGAGGGCCTTCTCCACTCTTGGCCCCTGAAGCACCCTCACCATCCCATTTTTATATACTGATGGAGGTTCTCCCAGTGACTGGAGTCTCCCTAGGCTCCCCTGAGCCCTTCCTACGAGGCCTGACTCTTGGACCTCCGTGTTCTTCTCTCTTTTGTCCAATTTTGGCAAGTATCCTCCTAAGTCAATTTCACCAGAACCTGTCACCCTTGATAGCTGTTCCGCCCTCCACGTCTGATCAGGTTCCTCGTTTCCCCCTACCCCTCCCCCCTAGGTGCTGTCTGATCGCCCCTGCCTGCCCTCCGCCAGGCAAGAATCTTGTCGGGTGCTTTAACAGGCATCGTTAAATAATCGTTTTCTTTACAGTTAGAATACTATTTTTTTTTTCTTTAACCCATCCTTCTTAATTCACCCATCCTTCACTTCGTGGATTTAATTGGTTCCTAAAAATCCTGCCCCTAAGAGCTGAGGTGTAGAAATATGCATATATATGTTTAAGATAGAACTCCAGGATATTGAACCGTTCAAATGAAATAACATAAACGTCTGTGACTCGACACACAGTTTACAAAACGTGACATCATCCACTTTGCTTCCGAGGCGTGGCAAAGAGACAAGCGAAAATAAATGTTGAAAGAATTAAAATTCCCCGCATAACCTTCACAGATCAAACCGGGCATTGCTTTAAGACTACGTGCATCAATCAGTTCCATATATTAACTGATGTAATGCTAACGTTTGTATAAAGTAGCTTGATTCAGTATCCTCATTTACAAACAGGGAATCGAAAGTTTATGATGATTAGGTTAAGAAGGATTTGAACCCAGACTATCTGACTGCGAGTGTCATTGTGTGCACAGCTCCCTGGGGTCGGCGTCCCCTAAATCTACCAGACACTGTCCACAGCTGTGGCATCAGCTGATGTTCCCACATCCCACGTATGAGATCTCACGAGTCTCCACCTCCTCGTCCACAGCTGCTGTTTTCAGACATTTGGAGTTTTGCAAATTTCATTATGGTAATTGTTGCATTTCCTGAAATCCTGGTAAAGCTGAACATCTTTTCACATGCCTCTTAGCTGCCCAATGTTTCTCCAGACGTTTCATTATGACAGTGTAATTAACTATATTAAGCTATCGCTGGAAAACAACAGAAATACGTGGTTTGGCCGAATTATGAAATAATTTGCCTGTTTAATCTCAACGAAGCCCGTTTTCTATTGATCTCTTACATGCTCGTGATGAGGGAGGTGGGGCAAGCTGAGGGCAAAATACAGGCTGCCCCCCCACCCAGGCAGGATATGGGTGATATTCCCTATCACCCCCCCCCCGCCCCCCTCCTCCTCCCCTCCACGAACAAAGGAAAGGGGTTTAAATGCTTGCCACGGTGATTGTGGGAAACTAAGGCAAATGAAAACTTAAATTCCCTTACTGCCTCCAGCCCATTGGCACGTCCTTGAAACCGACAGAGTGACCTCCCTCCAGGAGCTCAGCTGCCTGGATGATGACACTTTGCTGGGGGCAAAGGGAATCTTGGCTTAACATTATCCTGACCCCCCAGGATCCTGTAAATGTATTTCTTTTATCTCAACTGCCCCAAGATACATGCTGGCAATCCTACTCCAAGTTTATGCCCCCCCCCCATATACATCTGAAGGGTCTCATGACTGAGGTTTTATTGAAAGGTAATAAATGGTGTTTCCCTAGCAACAGCTAGCCCCTCAACGTCCTGGAAACCTTGTTTCCAAAGTTCCTTAGAGAGTCTATCCCTGACCTCCTCCCAATCTGAGGGTAAATAATGAATAACCTGTCATGTCCCCATGCAGCAGCTTTTCCTGTCCATGGGTCCTATCCCCCTGCTTTAATAAAATCACCTTTTTGCACCAAAGACGTCTTCAAGAATTCTTTCTTGGCCATTGGCTTCGGACCCCACGAACCCCCACATCACCCCCAAAACTTCATCATTAGGACCCAGGCAAATACTAACCTGCTTTCTGTCACTTTTTTTTTTTTTTACTTAAAAATTCTTTTTCTATAAAAATTTAAAGGTTTTTTTTTTTTTTTTTTATTGTGGTAAAGCTAACACGCCAAATGGATCGTGTTAACTATTTGAAAGTGCGCAGTTTAGTGGCATTTAGCTCGTTCACAGCGCTGTGCAGTCGTCACCCCTATTTCCAGAACTTGTTTTGTTCTGTTTTGTTTTTGTCTGGTTGTGTGTGTATGTGTGTGTGTGTGTGTTTTGTTTTTTATTTTTAAATCACAACAAAAGGAAACCTTGGACCCATTGAGCAGCCACTCCCCATCACCCCCTTCCCTCCAGGTCCTGGCAACCCCTCACCTCTTTCCTGTCTGTGTGGATTCGCCTACTCTGGACTTTGCCTAGAGACGGAATCCTACCGTCTGTAGCCCTCTGTGGCTGACTTCTTTCATTCTTTTGGGGTTCATTCGTGTTGTAGCCAGTGCTCCACCCCGTTTATCTCTGAGTAATATTCCACTCCGTGTGGGTGGATACACCCTATGTTATCATCTGTTGACGCCCATCTGGGGCGTCTCCACCTTCGGCCATTGCGAATAGTGCCGCTTTGAACACCGATGTACAGGTGTTTGGTGACCTCGTTTCAATTTTTTCTGGGTCTCTGCCTGGAAGCGCAATTGCTGGGTCACCTCGTTTTCCACTCAGATTTCGGGAGCACAGGATCGATCGTCGGTCCAAGCCGTCTGCCACCTGGACGTTTCCAGGACCTTGAGTCCCCTCTAGGTGGGGTAGTATCGGCTTGGAACCCCCCCCGCCCCACACACACCTTCCTCTCCTGGGAGCAGTGCCCGGGCAGGGCTTGGGGCTGTTTTCGCCTCTCCGTCGGACCCTCTCCCCTTCCTGGCCCAACACGGATGATCGTGGTTTTCTCAATCGTCTGTGATTTGTGCAACTTCCACGCCCAAATTCGGGGTCCACTCTCTCGAGTCCCGGGTGCTTGTGAAATCCACCGTCTGTGCAGGACCGGGTGTCAGTATCCATGGCGACAGCAGGGGGCGCATAGTCTTTGACTCGCGATTTCACCTCCAGGAGCGTGTCCTACACTCGTGGGTCAATACGAGCTGGGTGACAGTGAGCAAGGGCACTCATTACGACACTGTAATGGGAAAAGGGCGGAAACACTACAAACATCTGTCCAGTGGGGGCTTGGTTGAAAGAGTCCTGGATGTCCCCCTGGGGAGTACTTACTATGTGGCTGTAAAAAGACTAAAGGCACTTGCTGGGGGCGCCTGGGCGGCTCAGTTGGTTAAGGGTCTGACTTAACCACTCTCGTGGTTCGGTGAGTTCGAGTCCCAGGTCAGGATCTGTGCTGACAGCTCAGAGCCTGGAGCCTGCTTCCGATTCTGTGTCTCCCTCTCTCTCTGCTCCTCCCCCACTCGCGTTCTGTCTCTCAAAAATAAACATTAAAAAAAATAATAATAAAGGTGCTCTCTCAGAATTTCCAGAAATCTTAGTTATAAAAGGATAGTGAAGAACGGTGTGTCTGAGATGTTACTTAGTATGGAAAAAAGGATATATATTTATTCTGTGTGCATTTAAAAAGTTTTTTAAATGTCTATTTTTTTTATTTATTAAAATTTTTTTTTTTATGTTTTATTTATTTTTGAGACAGAGAGAGAGAGACGGAGCATGAGCAGGGGAGGGGCAGAGAGAGAGGGAGACACAGAATCTGAAGCAGGCTCCAGGCTCCGAGCTGTCAGCACAGAGCCCGATGCGGGGCTCGAACTCACAAACCATGAGATCATGCCCTGAAGTCAGAGGCTTAACCGACTGAGCCACCCAGGTGCCCCTGTTCTGCATACGTTAATAACCCTCACCTGACAGTTGTTCCATGGTTATCGTGGTGAGAGTGATAGATAAAATATATTCCCTTATATGGCAAAAGGGCTTTGTGGGTGTGATTGATGACCTTAGATGGGGAGCTTATCCTGGGGGACCCGAGTGGGCCCAATGTGATCACAGGAAAGAGAGAGGCAGGAAGGTCAGAGGAGGAGGTGGGATGTGGGCACCGGGGGAGGAAAGGCCAGGTGATAGTCCTTACGCCAAGGAACATGGGTGGTGCTTCTAGAAGCTGGAGGAAGAGATTCTCCCCTGGAGCCTCCGGAGGAACCTGCCCTGCGGCCACCTTGATGTTAGCCCAGAGAGACTCATTTTGGACTTCTGACCGCCAGAGCTCGTAAGAATAATTTTTTGTGTTTCAAACCACGAGGTTTACGGTAATACAGTTCCCCCTTCTAAAATGTACTATTTGGTGGGTTTTGGTGTATCACATTATTAATTTTTTTTTTTTCAACGTTTATTTATTTTTGGGACAGAGAGAGACAGAGCATGAACGGGGGAGGGGCAGAGAGAGAGGGAGACACAGAATCGGAAACAGGCTCCAGGCTCTGAGCCATCAGCCCAGAGCCTGACGCGGGGCTCGAACTCACGGACCGCGAGATCGTGACCTGGCTGAAGTCGGACGCTTAACCGACTGCGCCACCCAGGCGCCCCTAATTTTTAAAACTTGTAGGAAAATAGATGGGCGCCTGGGTGGCTCAGTTGGTTAAGCTTCCGACTCTCGACCTCAGTTTGGGTCTTGAGCTCAGGGTCGTGAGTTCAAGCCCCACGTTGGGTTCTAGGCTGGTTGTGAAGCCTGCTTAAAAAGAAAATTGGGGGAAAACAGAGATGACACAAGTTGGCCATTCTAGGCATTTTTAAGTGTGCATTTACACGCTCAGGGTTGTGCAGGACTGGATACCCGTAAGCGAAAGAATGAAGCTGGGTCCTTTCCTTATTTCTCTATGTGCAGACGAACTCAAAGTGGACCCCTGATGTTTTTTTAATAACTTTTGATTTGGGGATGTTTATACAGGACCTAGTCAAAAAAAAAAAAAAAAAAAAAAAAAAGAGAGGGGCGCCTGGGTGGCTCAGTGGTTAGGCGTCTGACTTCGGCTCAGGTCATGATCTTGTAGTTCGTGGGTTCGAGTCCCGCGTCGGGCTCTGTGCTGACAGCTGGGAGCCCAGAACCTGCTTCGGATTCTGTGTCTCCCTCTCTCTCTGCCCCTCCCCCGCTCACGCTCTGTCTCTCTCTCTCAAAAATAACCGTTAAAAAAATTATTAAAAAAAAATCGAGAGGGAAATAAAACGAGCTCTCCCCCGGGCATCTGAGAATCCTGGGGGCTCATCCCTGTGGCCCTCCTGATTCAGGTTCTTGCTCCCGCACCCCTGCTCCTGTCCCACACGGTGACAGTCCACGCGAAACTCAGCCACCCCCTTGCACACGGAGAGTCTAAGATGCAATCAATTAACTTTAATGAGGTGTTTGGGGCTAGGGATAGGTAGGGTTTATGTACTAGCAGCTTGACAGATCTCTCACTTGCCCCCCCCCCCCCTGCACCCGCCACTGTGGAGCCCTGTTGGCCTTGCCGTGTCCCAAGAACTTGTTTTCTCTTGCGAGGCAGCTCGGGCCTCATGCTCTGGGTTAGTTAGCATCTTGGCCAGAGGTCTTGCTTCCTGCAGGTATTTCCTGAACGGAGGGCCTTGCTGTAAAAGGGATTCTGGTGCCCCCCGCCCCCCCCCACGATCAGAGACCGTTAGGAAGGAAATGCATCAGCTGTATCTGGTCAGCTCTGCCTCTGGGACCTCAGGCTGTATCCTCCCTGGTCTGAGGGCCATCCGTGTGTCTTGCCCAAGCGTGGCTTCTGCTCCCCCAGGACCTCTTCCTCCTTGTTTTGGACACTGTGCCTTCCTCGCCGGGTGACTGGCTCCCATTCTCTGGGCGGGCGGAGGGGGGGACCCATCGACACCAGCACACTGGCTACGGACGATCTCCCGGGACCTGCGTCCTGGCAGAAGGTGCCCGGAACTCACGTCCTCCAAGTTCACATCCACCTCCCAGTCCTCGGACAGCCCCGAGCGGCTGAGTTCCAGCCTCGGGTTCTCTTATGGATTGAGGGTTGGAGGTATTTCTTGTCACCACAGGGATTCCACCGATCCAGGGATTTAGAAGTCCAAGGCCAGAGGTCAAATTCTTACAAAAACTCTCTGGCAGCTGGAACAGTCTGTGTGGCCCCCACGATGTAGGAAAGGGTTAACCTTGCCCAAGGAGAGGTTTGGCCCTTTGCCCCGGACTCTGGGAGGTAAACCTCTAAGGTGTTGGAGTGTCTTGGCCGATAGTCCTCTTAGTTTGCCTGGGGCTGTGGGCTGCACCGAACAGTCTATGCTAACAGTGTGATTTACAGTGGGGCCTTAAGACGGGGTGCCTGGGTGGCACGGTCCATTAAGCGTCCCACTTCTACTCAGGGCACGATCTCACGGTTCTTGAGTTCAAGCCCCGCCTCGGGCTCCGCGCTGACAGCACTGAGCCTGCGTGGGATTCTCTCCCTCCACTTCTCTCTCTGCCCCTCCCCCGCTTGCACTCACTCTCAAAATAAACTTTGAAAAATAACGTAGCGGGAAGGGAAGCAAAAATGACCTAAAAACAGGGAGGGGGACAAACCGTCAGAGACTCTGTAATACTGGAGAACAAACTGAGGGTTGATGGTGCTGGGGGGGGGGGGTTGAGGGGCGGGTGGGGGATGGGCTAACGAGGTGAGGGGCATTAAGGAGGACACCTGTTGGGATGAGCGCCGGGCGTTATGTGCAAGTGGCGAATCACTAAAATCTATCCCTGAAATCATCATCACACTCTATGTTAACTTACTTGGATGTAAATTAAAAAAAAAAAAAAAATAATAATAATAAATAATTAAGAATAGTAACACAGTGGGGCTTTGAGCTACAGAGGTGCTGGAGAGGACGGTCAGCTCCGTGGGTGGTCAGCCGTCCCTACCACGACGGAGCCCCGGAATAAATACTGCCACCAAAACTCTGGCAGCCCAAGGTCCGGCAAGGACGGAGGGACTCTGTTGTGCCATCACACGTCACGGCTGGGAGACATCGGGGCTGCCCGTGCGGGACGACTGGGACGTGGGGCCTGGTCGGTCCAGCCCGGTGCCCCCCAGGGGCTCTGCATCCACGCTGCTGACCTGAGTCTCATGCTCTCACTGTGATCACCTGAAGCATGAGCGTAACCGCGTTCTTGGGTTCCGCGAGTCCTTCCAGCGAATGCCTGAGCCAGAGAGTGGTCGTGGGGAACAGCCGAACGTGCACCTGCAGCGGCCCGGTGAGGCACAGGGGTCATTCTTGAGGTCGGCCTGGCACAAGGGAGGTGGCCAGGCTCTTTGGAGGGAGCCTCCCTCCACTGGGCAGGGTGGCCCACATCCTCTCCAGCCCCAGTCTCTCTCTCCAGCAGGCCCCACGCAGTCACCTGGTGTTCTCCGCGGGCGGGTCCTGGGAAGAGCTGGCGTTAAGGTCCACCGCTGTGTAGGAGATACACTGGAAAGCGGACAGTCAAACTTTAGCCTCCGGGCCCTTCCAAACAAAACCCTCCCGCTGAAGCCCAACTCGCACCTGGCACAGAGCGGCGGGCCTGTCCCCGCCCCTCCCCCTGAAGGCCAAGAGCTCCCTCGCTTGGTGTTAGCCCAAAGGCCAACAGGCGACCGAGGCAGCCCTTCTGAAGGTGCCGTCATGAGTGGGGAGGGAAGGGGCGCCCGTGGGAATGCAGATCCCCGGCGCAGACCCGCCAGTCGGGGACGCTCAGGGGGTGAGGGCCCGGGAGCGTGCATGCGGAGTCTGCCCGGCAGGAAAGGTTGGAACCGCTGCTTGAGGCTTCTGGAGGAAGCCTGGCTCCTGACATCATGCTGGCTTTTGGTTAAGCGCTGCAGGTGCCCGGAGACACCCGTCCCCTCCTTGGGAAAGCCAGCGCGGCTGGGCTGCGGTTCACGCGGAACCCCCATACCCTCCCCGGTGCCACCGCCACACTTACGCCATTGGCAGAGGAGCTGTTTGGGGTCCAACCTGGGGAAAGAGGAGGAGAGGTTGTCAGGAACGGACGACAATGCCGGAAGGCCTGGGACGAGGGGGCAGTGCCCCCTCAGTTCTCAGTGCCCCCTGAGTTCTCAGTCCCAGCTCTGCCTTTGACACGCGGCGGCCACTCCCCACGGAGGTTTAAACATTTGTAAAACCTGGGGGTTTGTGCCTCCCCCAGTTATGCATTCCGTTGTTAAGTATAAACGAATATTTCTTTATTAAAACTATTTTTTCTCTTTAATGTTTAGTTTTGAGAGCGAGCGAGGCAGAGTGCGAGCAGGGGAGGGGCAGAGAGAGAGGAAGACACAGAATCCGAAGCAGGCTCCAGGCTCTGAGCTGTCAGCACAGAGCCCGACGCGGGGCTCGAACTCACGGACCGTGAGATCATGACCTGAGCCGAAGTCGGACGCCTAACCGACTGAGCCACCCAGGCGCCCCGTAAATGAATATTTATTGAGCATGGGTTCTGGAACCTGATAGAAGGTTCCAAATCCTAGCTCTGTCCGTTAGGAGCTGTGCGACCTTGGGTAATTAACTGAACCTCTCTGTGCTTCAAGTTTCCTCAACCATCAAACGGGTTTATTCAGCAAATAAGAAATGTCTACTTTGGGGATGTCTGGGTGGCTCAGTTGGCTGAGTGTCTGACTCTTGATTTTGATTTTCTTTTTCTTTCTTTTCTTTTCTTTCTTTCTTTCTTCCTTCCTTCCTTCCTTTTTCTTTCTTTCTCTTTTTCTTTCTTTCTTTCTTTCTTTCTTTCTTTCTTTCTTTCTTTCTTCCTTCCTTCCTTCCTTCCTTCCTTCCTTCCTTTTTCTTTCTTTCTCTTTTTCTTTCTTTCTTTCTTTCTTTCTTTCTTTCTTTCTTCCTTCCTTCCTTCCTTCCTTCCTTCCTTCCTTCCTTCCTTCCTTTTTCTTTCTTTCTCTTTTTCTTTCTTTCTTTCTTTCTCTTTCTTTCCTTCCTTCTTTCCTTCCTTCCTTCCTTTTCTTTCCTTCCTTCCTTTCTTCAGGTCATAATCTCACGGTTCATGGGTTCAAGGCCCGCATTGGGCTCTATGTTGGCAGTGAGGAGCCTGCTTGAGATTCTCTCTCTCTTTCTCTGCCCCTCCTCCACTTGAGTGCACATGCTCTGTCTCTCTCTCTCTCTCTCTCTGAAAAATAAATAAAAATTAAAAGAAAAGAAATGTCTATTTTATGCCAGGTGCATTCTAGGCTCTGGAGATACAGCCATGAACAAAAGAGACAAAAGTTTCTGCTCTCATGGAGCTTATGTTAATCAGAGATATAGCATGACCGCAATAATGATCATAGCTTATATACACCCAGCGTGTGGCTTACCGTGTGCCAAGTGCTGTGCTAAGTGTGTTACCCGTATGAGCAGGTACACTTAGTCCCGTTTCACAGATGAGGAAACCGAGGCAGAGAGAGCAGGTCATTTGCCCACGCCGACACAATTAATAAAGCAGTAGAGTGAGCGGCAGGTGGTGCTGGGGACGCAGCCGTGACCATGAATGACAGTTCTAGCTCTGCCCTCCAGGGCATCACAGGTCACTGGAGAGACCGACAAGTCCCCACCCAGCGGTGTCCCAAAGTGGGTGAGGGCTGGGGTGGGGGAGCCCAGCACAGGTGCTTGGCTCATTCTGGGAGATCGGCGAGGAGGAGGAGGAGGAGGAGGAGGAGGAGGAGGAGGAGGAGAAGGAGGAGGAGGAGGGGGAGGAGGGGGAGCAGGCCGCCTCCAGCTGGGATGTGAGGAGGCAGTTTTGTTTAGTGGTCGAGCGAACAACCTTCGTAGTTAGGAGAACTGCTCTCTACTCCCGACTTTCCAGCTGTGTGGCTGTTGGAAGATTTCAGCTCTCCCAGCAAACATTTCCTCATCTGTAAAATGGGGCTCCCAGCACGAGGCACTCTGCAGGCTCTTCTCCCGAAGCCGAAGGACTTCACCAGAAGGGGCCATGGCGAGGGCGCTCCAGGCAGGGGAACAGCCTGCGTGAAGCCCTGGGAGTTAAGAGCATCAGGCCCTTTGGGGGCGCCGGGGTGGCTCAGTCGGTTGAGCAACCGGCTTCCGCTCAGGTCACCATCTCACGGTTTGTGAGTTCGAGCCCCGCGTCGGGCTCGCTGCTCTCCACATGGAGCCCACCTTGGATCCTCTGTACCCTTCTCTGCCCCTCCCTCGTTCCCTCTCTCTCTCAAAAAGAAATAAACATTAAAAAAAAAACAAACAAAACAGCATAGGGCCCTTTAGAGAGCATCAGGCATCCTTCAGGGCTGCCCTGTTCCCTAGACATTTGTACGCGGAATCAGTGATCCAAGGAGCCAGATTCCCTGAACCTGGTGTCCTCATGTGTAAAATGGGGGAACCCCAAGGCACTGAGGATTCAGCGGGAGGCGGCCACGTGCGGAGCTTAGCACGAGTCATAGTAGGTGCCCAAGCACGGCAGCTGTGGTGACATTCGTTCGTGGCTGACGGGCAGGGGATGTGCCAAAGAGGAAGGACTCACGGGAGCGTCCGAACCCGCAGAAATAAATCAGCAACAGGGCCACTAAGAACACGGTCACCACGATCGCCACGATCACCACGATCACGATGATGGTGATGGACAGGACTGGTTGTGGCTCTTCCTCGTGAGGTTCTGCTGGAAGAGAAGCAGGAGCCAGGGTTGGGTTCCCAGATTTCAGGGGTCTTCACCTGTCTCCCCCCCCCCCCATGTCACTCGGTACCCTTTAGGAAGCTACCACTGCCCCTCCCTTGGTCTATACCGTTCGGCAGGACTTGACCCCGCCCTGTGGTTCTTAGGCCGAGACTTTGACCCGGGCCAGGCCGATCAGAGCATTCCGTTCTCCATGGCTGTTGTGACTGATTCTCCGGGCAGGGGAGGGGGCTGGGACCCTGGCTGTGCCAATGACCGGCAGCCCTGGGACTTGGGCTGGAGCTTTCGAAAGTGGCGTATTCTCTCCCCTGGGGCTACTGAACTAGGGGAGACGCGAGGTTATAGCTGCTGGGGGACATCTCGCCTCTCTGAGCGCACACACAGCCAGCAGAGACGAGAGAGACGTAAAGGAAAGTTCTGGGGTTACACAGCTGGAGTGTGTGGATCGGACCATACCTGAAGGTGCATTTTTCAATCAAGTCCCGTTTTTCTTGCTTAGACTATTCGGGGTTGGGCTTCTATGAACTGTAATTGACAGAGCCCTGCCTAATTTGCTTGGGAAGGCCCTTCCCAGTCCCTGGGGACAAGCCTCATGCAACCGCCCCGGCCTGGGTTTGCAGAGTGGTGTAGCCAGGAGGCTGGACGATGATTGTTGCAATGGTACAGATGGTGAGTTACCAGAGTAAAGAGGACTCCACTGGTCCTTTCGGGAGGGGGATGAGGGGTAGAATGGGAATCAGAGAGCGGTCTTGTGGCTGAAGACCCCCTAGCCAGGGGACCGATCCACACTTTTCCCTCAGAAGGGATCCTGCTGTCACCTCCTCCTTCTGTCCCTCTGTTCTCTCCACCCGGGGCAGGGTGGGGGGGGGGGGGCTCCTCACCTCTGATCAGGACGGTCATTTCTGCCTGGCCAGTCCCTAGGGCGTTGGTGACGTGGCAGATGAAAGTCGTGTTGATTGACTCGTCCACGGTAGGGATCAGGAGGTGCGAGTCGTGGGCCTCAGCGGAGGGTGGCAGGGGACCCCTGGTCCTGGGGAGACAAGGACGGGTGAGGAAGCGGGAGGTGTGAGCCCTGACTGTATGAAGCTCACGCCCCCGTTTCTGAGTGAAGCCGACAGAAGCCCCAAAAGTTCCCCGACTCTTCCTCTCGTGCCCACACCCAGCCTATCAGCAGGTGCCGACCGCCCCACCTGCAAAACCTCTCCAGACTCTGACCACTCCGCCGCCCTCCCCGGCCCCCCCCGCCCCCCGCCGGGGCTGACCCCCTGCTCTGGGCTGCTGTGGCCGCCTTCTCACAGGGCTCCCTGCCTCCGCTGCAGTGGCCGGAGACATCTCGTTAGAACCACCCTCGGCTGTTCAGAGCCCTCCTGTGGCTGCTGCGTCACTCGGCGTAAACCCCAAGTGCTTACCCGGCCACAGACCCCATGAGCTGGCTGCAATACCACTGACCCCACTGTCTGTTCCTCTCCCCTTGGCTCTGCATCCACAGTGGCCTCCTTATCTTCAAAGGCTCCAGCTATGCCGCCACCTCGGGGGCTTTGCATATGCTGTTCCCTCTGCCGGGAATGCTGTTCCCTCTGCCGGGAGTGCTCATCCCCTGGATGCCAGCACGGCTCAACGTCCCCTTCCTTCAGGCCTCTGCTCTGATGTCACCTCAGTGACACCTTCGCTGGCCACCCTGTTTCAACGGTAACACCTCCCTCCCCTGCTTTCCCTCTTTCACAGCACTTATCCTCATCTGACACACCGTGCTTTACAGTGTTATTCTGTTTATCCTTTCCCTCCCCACTAGAATGGAAGTGCCAGGAGGGGAGGGGATTTGGCCTGTCTTACTTGCCAAGGTATGTTGGCCAATGGGATCTGGCACACCGTAAACAGTCAAAAAGCTTTGGTTTAATGGATGGAGAAGACGCCAGCATGGAGTTTTGGGCATTCTGCAGAGCCGGGACGGAAACCCGGCCATGGGGCTCATGAGCCTGAATCACGGCTTGTGGTTTGAGGCAGGACAGTAAGGGCGTCTGCCAACACCATTGGAAAAGCTTTGACCGAGCCTCCTTTGACTGGCGGTAGGGACTCGACTGTGGCTCTGCACAGACACGGACAGGCGGGGACGGTCCCACCGCTGCATCTGCGTGGTGCAAACGGGAAATGAGCCCACGTTCAGGTCTGGTTAAATCAGTGATGGCATGCCTCTAGGACGGAACCCCAGCAGCACTGCAAAGGGGACCGTGGATGCTTTGAAATGCAGGAAAGGTAAAAGATTGGCTGGGTGGAGGGAGGGGTGGACCGATGGACAGAAACGTGATAGAGCAGGTCCAGCAGAATGTCAGCGGGAGAATCCACGTGGTGGGTTTTTGAGCGTTCGCTGGAAAATGCTTAACATCTTTTGTGTACGTCTAAAACTTCCCCTAAGGAAACGTTGGGGGGAATGGGGATGTGGATCCATGGGCTGGGACCCAGAAAGGCGTTCATGCAATAAGGGGAAAGTTTCAAAACTGTACCTATAGCCCAGTTTTTGTTTAGGAGTGTAGAAGGATGGGTTGGAAGTGTTAGAAGCGGGAGGGATGTATAACAAAGGGTAACGGTGGGTATTTCTGGAGGTGGCCGTGTCCACTTGACTACGGGTGCTATTTTCTTCTTGCTCGCAACTGGATCGTCTCAAGTTTCCATAATGGTCGTAAGTCATTTTGTAACAAGCACGAAAGCCCAATACAAATTATGAAAGGCAATCGGTCCCTCTGCCTTTTTCTTTCCTCACTCTTAACCCTGACCTTGGCATGAACTTGAAGAAATCTGATTGCTCTGTAATGGGGACAGCACCTGCTCCGTCAGAACTGACTTGAGCAGATTATATGAGGTGACCCATGACAGGGTGGGGGTGGGGAGGTGGCACAGCCCAGAGGTTAAGAGGGTCGGTTTGGAGGTACTTCTGCCCCCTTGTGGCTGTGGGTCCCCCCGCAAAGGACTGCGCCTATTGGGGCCCAACTTAACTTTTTTCTTTAATTTTTAAAAAAATGTTTATTATTTTTGAGAGAGAGCAGAGTGCGAGCAGGGGAGGGGCAGAGAGAGAGGGGGACACAGAGTCCGAAGCAGGCTCCAGGCTCTGAGCTGTCAGCACCGACCCTGACGTGGGGCTTGAACTCACGACCCGTGAGATCGTGACCTGAGTGGAAGTCGGAGGCTTCACCGACTGAGGCGCCCCGGGCCCCAGCTTATCTTTAACCCTGGTAATAGTGCTTCCTAGGCCCAGAGTGTGGGTGTCACACGGGGTCCATGACCACCGGTGCACAGCAGACAATAGAAAAGAGCAGATGTAACGGTGAACCTGAACTAAACCCCCTCATACACTGTGCACACCAGACAGAAAATTTTACTGGGGCATAAAGTCAACTTTTCTCTTTTTACTTTCTTGCGCTTCCCTCCTCCCTCAGACTCAGGAGTTCTGCCTCCAGACCCTCTTCCCTTAGACCCAGGAGTCCTGCCCCCAGCCCCTCCTCCCTCAGACCCAGGGGTTCAGGCCCCCAGTCCCTCCCCTTTCAGACCCAGGGACCCAGTCCCCCCGGCCCACCCCCCCTCAGACCCTGGAGTCCAGGCCCCAGGCCCTCCACCCTCAGACCCAGCCTCCAGCCCTGCACCCCCTCCTCCCTCAGACCCAGGAATCCAGGCCCCAGCCCCTCCTCCCTCAGACCCAGGAGTCCTGCCCCCAGCCCCTCCTCTCTCAGACCCAGCCTCCAGCCCTGGAACCCCTCCTCCCTCAGACCCAGGAATCCAGCCCCCAGCCCCTCCTCCCTCAGACCCAGGAGTCCTGCCCCAGCCCCTCCTCCCTCAGACCCAGGAGTCTAGGCCCCCAGCCCCTCCTCCCTCAGACCCAGGAGTCCTGCCCCAGCCCCTCCTCCCTCAGACCCAGGAGTCCTGCCCCAGCCCCTCCTCCCTCAGACCCAGGAGTCCAGACCCCCAGCCCCTCCTCCCTCAGACCCAGGAGTCCAGCCCCCAGCCCCTCCTCCCTCAGACCCAGGAGTCCAAACCCCAGCCCCCTCCTCCCTCAGACCCACGGGCCCAGCCCCCAGCCCCCTCCTCCCTCAGACCCAGGAGTCCTGCCCCCAGCCGCTCCTCCCTCAGACCCAGGAATCCAGCCCCCAGCCCCTCCTCCCTCAGACTCAGGAACCCAGCCCCCAGCCCCCTCCTCCCTCAGGCCCAGGAGTCCAGCCCCCAGCCCCTCCTCCCTCAGACATAGGAGTCCAGACCCCAGCCCCCTCCTCCCTCAGACCCACGGGCCCAGCCCCCAGCCCCCTCCTCCCTCAGACCCAGGAGTCCTGCCCCCAGCCGCTCCTCCCTCAGACCCAGGAATCCAGCCCCCAGCCCCTCCTCCCTCAGACTCAGGAACCCAGCCCCCAGCCCCCTCCTCCCTCAGACCCAGGAATCCAGGCCCCAGCCCCTCCTCCCTCAGACCCAGGAGTCCTGCCCCCAGCCCCTCCTCTCTCAGACCCAGCCTCCAGCCCTGGAACCCCTCCTCCCTCAGACCCAGGAATCCAGCCCCCAGCCCCTCCTCCCTCAGACCCAGGAGTCCTGCCCCAGCCCCTCCTCCCTCAGACCCAGGAGTCTAGGCCCCCAGCCCCTCCTCCCTCAGACCCAGGAGTCCTGCCCCAGCCCATCCTCCCTCAGACCCAGAAGTCCAGACCCCCAGCCCCTCCTCCCTCAGACCCAGGAGTCCTGCCCCCAGCCCCTCCTCCCTCAGACCCAGGGGTTCAGGCCCCCAGTCCCTCCCCTTTCAGACCCAGGGACCCAGTCCCCCCAGCCCACCCCCCCTCAGACCCTGGAGTCCAGGCCCCAGGCCCTCCACCCTCAGACCCAGCCTCCAGCCCTGCACCCCCTCCTCCCTCAGACCCAGGATTCCAATCCCCAGCCCCTCCTCCCTCAGACCCAGGAGTCCTGCCCCAGCCCCTCCTCCCTCAGACCCAGGAGTCTAGGCCCCCAGCCCCTCCTCCCTCAGACCCAGGAGTCCTGCCCCAGCCCATCCTCCCTCAGACCCAGAAGTCCAGACCCCCAGCCCCTCCTCCCTCAGACCCAGGAGTCCAGCCCCCAGCCCCTCCTCCCTCAGACCCAGGAGTCCTGCCCCAGCCCCTCCTCCCTCAGACCCAGGAGTCCAGCCCCCAGCCCCTCCTCCCTCAGACCCAGGAGTCCTGCCCCAGCCCCTCCTCCCTCAGACCCAGGAGTCCAGACCCCCAGCCCCTCCTCCCTCAGACCCAGGAGTCCAGACCCCAGCCCCCTCCTCCCTCAGACCCACGGGCCCAGCCCCCAGCCCCCTCCTCCCTCAGACCCAGGAGTCCTGCCCCCAGCCGCTCCTCCCTCAGACCCAGGAATCCAGCCCCCAGCCCCTCCTCCCTCAGACTCAGGAACCCAGCCCCCAGCCCCCTCCTCCCTCAGGCCCAGGAGTCCAGCCCCCAGCCCCTCCTCCCTCAGACATAGGAGTCCAGACCCCAGCCCCCTCCTCCCTCAGACCCACGGGCCCAGCCCCCCAGCCCCCTCCTCCCTCAGACCCAGGAGTCCTGCCCCCAGCCGCTCCTCCCTCAGACCCAGGAATCCAGCCCCCAGCCCCTCCTCCCTCAGACTCAGGAACCCAGCCCCCAGCCCCCTCCTCCCTCAGGCCCAGGAGTCCAGGCCCCCAGCCCCTCCTCCCTCAGACCCAGGAGTCCAGGCCCCCAGCCCCTCCTCCCTCAGACCCAGGAGTCTAGGCCCCCAGCCCCTCCTCCCTCAGACCCAGGAGTCCTGCCCCAGCCCATCCTCCCTCAGACCCAGAAGTCCAGACCCCCAGCCCCTCCTCCCTCAGACCCAGGAGTCCAGCCCCCAGCCCCTCCTCCCTCAGACCCAGGAGTCCTGCCCCAGCCCCTCCTCCCTCAGACCCAGGAGTCCAGCCCCCAGCCCCTCCTCCCTCAGACCCAGGAGTCCTGCCCCAGCCCCTCCTCCCTCAGACCCAGGAGTCCAGACCCCCAGCCCCTCCTCCCTCAGACCCAGGAGTCCAGCCCCCAGCCCCCTCCTCCCTCAGGCCCAGGAGTCCAGGCCCCCAGCCCCTCCTCCCTCAGACCCAGGAGTCCAGGCCCCCAGCCCCTCCTCCCTCAGACCCAGGAGTCTAGGCCCCCAGCCCCTCCTCCCTCAGACCCAGGAGTCCAGACCCCTAGCCCCTCCACCCTCAGACCCAGGAGTCCAGGCCCCCAGCCCCTCCTCCCTCAGACCCAGGAGTCCAGCCCCCAGCCCCCTCCTCCCTCAGACATAGGAGTCCAGGCCCCAGCCCCTCCTCCCTCAGACCCAGGAGTCCAGCCCCCAGCCCCCTCCTCCCTCAGACATAGGAGTCCAGGCCCCAGCCCCCTCCTCCCTCAGACCCAGGAGTCCAGCCCCCAGCCCCCTCCTCCCTCAGACCCAGGAGTCCAGCCCCCAGCCCCCTCCTCCCTCAGACCCACGGGCCCAGCCCCCAGCCCCCTCCTCCCTCAGACCCATGGGTCCAGCCCCACCCAGGACTCACGTGCTCCAGTTGTAGCCTGTGGGCTCTGGTTTGCTGCGGACATCACAGTTCAGGGTGGCCTCGCTGCGGCCGAGGTACCAGTTGTCATCATAGCCGGAAATGGAGACCTCAGGGGGATCTGAGGGAAACAGACGCACGGGCTCAGAGACGGGGACTCTTCAGAGCAGCCTAGGGACATGTGGGATCGTGTCATAATGAGGAAAGGCCTCAGTGGGTTTCAGGCACAGCTCAAGATAGAGAGGCCTGTCAGGAATCTGGGGCAATGGATTCCCTCAGAATAAAAGGCCAGAAGTCCTCGGCAGCATGGGAGCCAGTGGGTGCTGAGAAGGCTTTTCGGGACCTGCTGCTCTCTACTCGTTTTCCTGGACGAGCCGGGTCCTTGTGTGCCTCGGGTGTCCTGTGAGAAAAGGCCTCTTAGACACTCATAACACACAGGAGCATATTCAAGGCTCTGACAAGTCCTGCTGGAAAGAATCCTGGATGACCCTGCTTCAGCTGCTGTTTTCCATCCTAAATGTGATGGACCAGGAAGACGTTTCAAAGTCCCCAGGGGGAAGGCCAGCGAGACAGTGTTTTTTTGTGTGGGGCGGAGCCCGTGTCGATCCCCTCCTCCCTCGGACCCAGTGGCAATGTTGAGGGTGCCCCGTGTAGACAGTGCCCGAGGGAATCAGTGTGGCAACTTCTTGGAGGGAGTATTCAGTATAGACAGTGAAGGGAGGACACAGCCCCTTAGATGTGCCAGTGTAGACACCATCGGGGGCCAGTGTGAGAGAGTACCCAGGAGAACCAGCATAGAAAATGTAAGGTCAAAATGTCAATGCAGACAGGCGTCACAGGAGCCAGGTTAGACAACCCGGGAAACAGTGACAGCTTCCCAGAGCTGGCGGCCAAGTGACGGGTGTAGACAATGGGGGCAGTCGGGTCCGCAACCCGCATGTCCGGCAGAGGTGATGGCGAAACAGTGTAGAAAGCGGACAAGGGGGTTGGCGTAGACAACGCGGGAAACCCTGTAGCCATAGGCAAGGTCAGTGTAGACAGTCGGCTCGGGAAGCGGGTGGAGGCAGCGTGTGTAGACTGTGCTCAAGGGAGCCGGGAGAGACAGAGGCCTTCGCATGGCGGTCCCTGCCTTTGCTCACATTTGGGTACACTCACAAGGCACAGCGAGAGTCACAGACAGCAGGACGGCCTCCTTGAAGCTCTCATGCTCCACTTTGCAGGTGACGTTCTGGCCATCTGCCTGGCTGGAAGGTGTTAAGGTTAAGAGGCTGATGACGTCGAATGTGCCAGGCAAGTGTCCTGGCACCAGGCTGTCATTGGCCTTCCCGTCCGGGTATGACCAGGAGATCCGGGCGGGCGGGCGGCCCCCACGGGAGGCGCAGCGGGCCACGGGCACAGGCTCCAGGCTGAGCGGGCCGGGCGGGACCTCCTCCGTCTCAGCCGTGTTCTCCGGCTGGGCTGTGGAGGGAAGCAAAAGGGACCAGTCAGTCCTTGCCCGCGGTCGTTCAACAGACATCTCAGCAGCAGAGGGGGGAAGCTAGCTGAGGGCCAGGTTCAAATCCCAACTCTGTCCCCGAGCCACTGGGTGGCTTCGGGCACGTCTGTGCCTCAGTTTCCTTGCCTGTCAACGGGAAGATAATGATAGGCTCACAGGCAATGAGATTATGCAGGGAAGGCTCCATAAAATGGTAGTGGGCACATAATGACTGCTTGATAAATAATATTATAATTGGGACGTGAATACCTTGCCTGGCAATATGACGGGCAGTGTTGGGGACCCAGGCATGACTGGGACAGCCCCAGCCCTGCCTTCATGGGGTAGACAGTCCAGGGGGAAGACAGAATTCCCCACGTAGTGGCAACCCAGAGTGGGCCAGGCTGGGATGGGGGAGCCCAGAAGGAGTGCCCCAGTCTGGGGTAGCAGTGAAGGAGGGTTTCATGGAGGAGAGGAGGGCTGGTAGCGTCCTGGAGGTCGAAAAGGGAAGTGATGGGCTCCAGGTTATACAGTTGTAATGGACAGAGCTAGACTTTCACACAGTTCTGACTCCAAACCCATCTTGACCATCTCTCTGTCTCTCTCCTTTATTTATTTATTTATTTATTTATTTATAATTTTTTATTTTTTTCAACGTTTATTTTTTTTTTATTTTTGGGACAGAGAGAGACAGAGCATGAACGGGGGAAGGGCAGAGAGAGAGGGAGACACAGAATCAGAAACAGGCTCCAGGCTCTGAGCCATCAGCCCAGAGCCCGACGCGGGGCTCGAACTCCCGGACCGCGAGATCGTGACCTGGCTGAAGTCGGACGCTTAACCGACTGCGCCACCCAGGCGCCCCTATTTATAATTTTTTAAACATTTATTTATTTATTTATTTTTATTAAAATTTTTTTTAACGTTTATTTATTTTTTTTGAGACAGAGAGAGACAGAGCATGAACGGGGGAGGGTCAGAGAGAGAGAGGGAGACACAGAATCCGAAGCAGGCTCCAGGCTCTGAGCTGTCAGCACAGAGCCCGACGCGGGGCTCGAACCCACGAACCGTGAGATCATGACCTGAGCTGAAGCCGGACTCTTAACCGACTGAGCCACCCAGACGCCCCTTGACCATCTCTTTATCGTCATTCTGGTGATTCCCAAACCTGGGGTTTCACTTGGTTCCTTCCTCATTATTGCCTGTTGCCGTAATGTTATTATGGACTGGAGATTTCTCTTGAATTTGACTCACTGGTTGGGTTTTTTTTTTTTTTTTTTTTGTAAAATACTGAGAATTTTATGTAAAATACATAAAATTTCCAAAACAACCGTTACCTGGTCTGCTACGTATCTGCAACGAGTAAATTATTAACGGAAATATTACTTTAAATTAAAACTAGTTTCTATCTCTGCCGGCAGGGAGTTTCGAAGGGACCCATTGCAGGCACAAAAGGCCGGGCTTCCGGTTGTTTCTGATTCACATAAAGAATCACACACAGTACATGCTGCAGAATGGGGTCCACAGCCTGAAGGATACTGAAGTTAGGAGGTGGATTAATTTTTTCTTGATCTGTTGCTCGGTATTGTGAGCCCTACCAACATGGTCCCTGCGATCGTCTCCTATCAGGACGGCTTCCTCGGGTTCACGGCCAGCACCTCCCAGAGGCTTCCAAAAAGGACATTTTCTCAGGTTTTCCCACGACAGTGGCTTTGGTGTCTGTGGTCCATTTGAAAGCAGTCACGGCCGGTCTGGGGTGCAGGGACAGACCATCCTTCCTCTTGGAATACTTGGCTTTGGGATTGCTATCAGGGGCGCACCCCATCCAGGAGGAACCGGAGGGCTCAATTCAGAATTTGATAATGAAAATATTCTGATGCCAAGCCTATGACCACAGCATTAAGATCACTTTTTTGGTGGGCGCCTGGGTGGCTCGGTCAGTTAAGCATCTGACTTCCATTCACTGTTGGTGAGTTCGAGCCCCGCATCAGGCTCGACAGCTCAGAGCCTGGGACCTGCTTCGAATTCTGTGTCTTCCTCTCTCTCTGTCCCTCCCCTGCTCCCGCTCTGTGTCTCTCTCTCTCAAAACTAAACAGGGGCATCTGGTTGGCTCAGTTGGTTAGGTGTCCAACGCTTGGTTTCTGCTCTGCTCATGGTCTCACGGTTGCGGGTTTGAGCCCCGCATCGGGCTCTGTGCTGACAGCGTGGAGCCTTCTTGAGATTCTCACTCTCCCTCTCCCTCTCTCTGCCTCTCCCCCACTCGTGTGCTCTCTCTCTTTCAAAATAAATAAACTTTAAAAAAATCACTCGTTTGTATTCCTTTGAGATCAGGTAGCCCCCCATCATCCCCTCCCGGCTCCTCGCCTCACCCAGCACGCGGAGCCAGGTGCGCGCGCTCTTGCTGCCGTCGGGGAACATGGCGAACCGGCAGGTGTAATTGGCCTCGTCCTCGGCGCGCAACCCTCGCAGGGCCAGCGACGCGTCCCGCAGCTCCTCGCCCGGCCTGGCGGCCACAAACTCCAGCCGCCCGGGCTCGGGGAAGCTGGAGCCCTGTGTGGGGTGGAAGACCGCCACGTTGAGGTCGTCCCCCGCCGCCGTCCGCCGCGTCCACGTGGCCTGCGTCACCTGCACTTTGTGCTCCAGGGGCGGCAGTTTGCACAGCAGCTCCACCGTGTCGCCCAGGAAGCCGCGCACCTGCGCGGGCGCCTGCACATCGACCGTCCCGGTCCCTGCGGGGAAACAGGGGGGGGGGGCGGGTTGGGGGGAGACGGGGGTCAGACCCGGCGCCTGTGGTCTGGACGCTCCACGCGAGGGGCATCCGGGAGGCCGCTGGCTCTGGGCCTCCAACCCGTCCGGGCCACTTCCCTGGGCTGTTATTACCGTATTTCCCCGATCTCAGCATCATCGATGTGCTTAATTGTAGTTAAAAACTTAAACCTGCCATTGAAACCATTTCAAAGGGCACGAGGCCGTGCATTAACTATCACCGATAACTAGTTCCAGGAGGTTTCTGTCAGCTCTGTGTCATCAGTCCCGCGGTGACACTGTCACTTACAGCATGACTCACTGAGGGGTGGGAAAAGGGGCAGAAACTCTTGAGTCTTAGAATCCATGAAATACGGTATTATTATTACCTTTATTGGGCATGGACCCCCCGATCGGGAGAAGGTTTGTAGGGGATCCTGGCACAAGAAGGCTGGCGATGATAATCCAAGGATTTTGGATCCCTTCCAGTCTGTGCTGTGAGGCTTCAGGCAGGTTACTTAAACCCTCTGATTCTTTTTCCTAATTTGTAACGTGGGGCTAATAACAGTTAACACTCACTGGTTGCTTACACACACCAGGGGCTGTTCCGAGTGCTTCGTGTATCTCTCAGCATTGAGTCCCTTAACAGCTCCTTGAGGCCAGCACGGCTGTCAGCCCCACTTTATAGATGGGGAAACGAAGGCAGAGTCGTTTGCTCCAGGTCACGGCGAGGGTAAATGGCTGAAGTGCGCTTTGAACCCTGGGGTCTGACCTCTAACCCACAAGGCTCTGTATTAAAGTCTTTCAGCCTAGGGGCGCCTGGGAGGCTCAGTCGGTTGGGGTTGACGGTTGAGCGTGAGACTTTGGCTCAGGTCATGATCTCGTGCGTTCACGGCTTCAAGCCCTGCATCCAGCTTGCTGCTGTCAGTGTGGGGTCCCTGCTTCAGATCCTCTGTCCCTCTGTCTCTCTGCGTTCCACCCCGCCCCCCGAGCTCTCTCTCACTCTGCTCTCTCAAAAGTAAATACTTAAAAAAAAACAAAACTAAAAATCTTTTGGCCTAGGGCCCCAGCACACAGTAGGCCCTCAATATAGTTATTGACTCTTATTTTGTTTTATTATTTTTTAATATGAAATTTATTATCAAATTGGTTTCTTATTGATTTTAATAAAATCCTACGCATTCTTTTTTTTTTTCCTATGCATTCTTATTATTAATACAGATAATGGAGAAGGTGGGAAAGAGTTAAGTTCTTTGAACCCCAGCACTGCTACTCATTAGCTGTGGGTCTACGTGTGGGTGGTTTCACTGCTCTGAGCCTCAGTTTTCCCATCTGTGAAACGGGCGTGATTATAGCAGCGTAGCGTTGCCGGGCAGATGAGGTGATGAAATCTATGTAAAGGGATCAGCACCTGCCAATGACTCTATCAAGGTGAATAGTACTGTGTTGTGAGGAAGAGGAAGCTGGGAGGTAGCACGCAGAGGCGCTGGGAGCTGGGAGCGTGGAGGAGGGCACAGCTGGAACACAGGGCCCTAATGTGGGGTCCAACGAGCAAGTGAGTCTCCCGCCCTGGTGCTTTCCTCCACCAGAGGGCAGGTCTCCTCCACACTGAGTAGAGTGTACTAACCACACGCAGGTGCCTACTCTGTGCCAGGACCTGCCTACTCTGTGCCAGGCATTGAGCCGCTTCCTTACAGGTGGCCTCCTGCAACCCCGTCCTAATGGCCCACGAGATGTGCATGATTAGTATTTTCATCCCCACTGGACAGAGAGGGCAAGTGCGTTCCTGAGGGTCAAGCCACTTGCCTAGCCCCGGGGCTGGTCTACCCTGCATCCAGGCTCCCAGGCACCAGTCTCTCCTGCTGCCCTGGGGGGGGGGGGGGGGGGCTGTCCAATTTTGGTTCACTCATTGGGTCTGTTACTTGTTTTTTTTTTTTTTTTTAATTTTTTAAATGTTTATTTGTGTGTATGTGAGAGAGAGAGAGAGAGAGAGAGATGGAGAGCGCGAGTGGGGGAGGGTCAGAGAGAGAGGGAGACACAGAATCCGAAGCAGGCTCCAGGCTCCGAGCTGTCAGCACAGAGCCTGAGGTGGGGCTCGAACTCACGGGCCGTGAGATCATGACCTGAGCCGAAGTTGGACGCTTAACTGACTGAGCCACTCAGGCGCCCCATGGGTCTGCTGCTTCTTGCTGGTGCCTGGGGCAAGTTACTTCTTCTCTCTGTGCCTCAGTCTCCTCATCTGTAACTGGAGGTCACAGTAGGACCCATATTGGGGATCTCCTTAAGCGGTTTAGGCTGGTAGCTCTACATGAACTCCTCAAGCCTCGGGAGAAGTGCCCTGTGTTCTGGGAATCACCTTTTGGGAAATGCCGAGATGAGGGACTGTGGCTTCCCCAGTATCGTGATTCAACAATTCCCACACTTCCCAAGTCTGTATTCGGTATTAATATTGTTCACACGAATTATGCTTATTGTTCTTACCAAGTGCAACACTGGTCAGCAACCTCCCAAGACACAGTCTTATGAGATAGGTAAGAATCCCTCCCCACCCTCAACATGTTTTATGGAAACAGCTTAGGAAGCGCTCCTGAGCTCAGGGCCGTCTGACTTCAAGGCTGTATCCCCAGGGCTTGGAACACTGCCTGACACACAGTAAGCGCTCCATAAACGCGTGTGGGGAATGAATGCATGCATGCTTTCATACTGGACACGAGCCTGGAAGGGCCGGCCGCAGGGTAGGCCAGCCCCTGGCTCTGCCACTTGCTGGCTAGCCTAGGCAAGTGACTTGACCCTCAGGAATGCACTTGCCCTCTCTGTCCAGCGGGGATGAAAATACTAATGCCCTTAGAGCCATACAATAGGGGTCAGAAGCGATTCGGGGGAGTTATGTGCCACCGCCTTCCTGTTCCCCATCAAGATTCTCTGTCCCCGATCGGCGGGCCGCAGGAGTCAGGGAAGCACATCCGGCCACGGTGAATGGCTGGACATGGAGATTCTCCCATTGACTGATGGCCCTACGGTGGTGTATCGGTGTATCGAAGTCTGGCCTGAGCCCTTCCCGGGACCCAATTTCCTCCAGACTCAGGGCGGCAGGGAACCCGGGAGGCTGAGCACCTCGCTGGTGCAGAGGGGGACAGGGGAGGGTGGGGGAATAAGCAGTGGCCGCCAGGTCGAACGCGGTTCCTCACCTGCTCTCGTGGGCGCCCAGAGCAGGCACAGCAGCGACAGCAGCAGCGGCGGCCACACCATCCTGGGTTCCTCCGGGTCGCCGCTGGGGTCGAGCCTCCTCCCGGGTTTGCTGGGCCACCGCCCGGGCTTGGAACTGCTACCCAGGAATCCCCGGGACTGCACCCGCGCTCGCGCGGAGCCTGGGTGTGGAGTGGAAGTTCCGCACGGGTGTGCAGCCGGGGGCGGGGCTGCCCTGCGCGTGGGTGCTCCTCTGCGCCTGCGCTCGGGGACTGCCGGAGGACTGGGTACGGGTGAGAGGCGTGGCATCTCCCCGGGCTGCGGGCAGAGATTCAGCGGTTGCTTTGTTCTCTTTCATTCCAGTGTAATTAACACACGGCGTGGTGTTAATTTCGGGAGTCCAGTATAGTGATTCAACAATTCTCTACACTTCTCCGCGCTCATCATCATAACAAGCTTACTTTTTAATCCCCTTTACGTACTCCCTCCACCTCCACCCCCCCCACCCCCACACCCCCCCCCCCCCACCTCCCTACCTCCCCTCTGGCAGCTGCCAGTTCCTTCTCTGTTTGTAAGAGTCTTTTTTTGGTACGTCTCTCCTCCCTGTGTCCTGATTCTTAAATTCCAACTAAGTGAAGTTGATGTTTGTCTTTCTCTGACTGACTTATTTCATTAAAAAAATTTTTTTTAATGTTTATTTATTTTTTAAATGTTTAATGTTTATTTATTTTTGAGAGAAAGGGAGAGACGGAGCACCAGTGTGGGAGGGACAGAGAGAGAGAGAGAGGGAGACACAGAATATGAAACAGGCTCCAGGCTCTGAGCTGTCAGCACAGAGCTTGATGCAGGGCTCAAACCCACAAACCACAAGATCACAACCTGAGCTGCGGTTGGACATTTAACTGAGCCACCCAGGCGCCCCTGATTTATTTCATTTTTTAAAGGTTGAGGTTGCTGTGTGCCAGAGCTGAGATTCCAACCTGAAATTGGCACAGATGCCAAATTCTTACCCCCCCCCCCCCCCCCCCCCCGTCCCTTCCCAAATCCTCTGGACTTTGGAACCAGACAAGGCCTGGGCTCATATTGGGCCAGCTGCTTCTCCTCCTGGGGCCTCAGTTTCCTCATCTGAAAAATGGACATAACAGTACTCCCCTCATAGGAGGATTTGTAAGGTTTAAACAAGCAACTATTTATTTAGCCCAGTTCCTGGTATTATAGTTTGTACTCAATAAACAGCAGCTATAACAACTATTATCGTTGTTTTATGCTTGTCATGAAATAATAATGTTGGTGAGAATGATGATTCACCCATTCTTCATTCAACCTAGATTTATTTTATAATTTTTAAAAGTTTATTTATTTTGAGAGAGAGAGAGAGAGAGAGTGCATGTCTGTGTGTGTGCATGAGCAGGGGAGGGGTAGAGAGAGGGAGGGAGAGAATTCCAAGCAGGCTGTGTACCAGCCACACAGAGAGCCAGTTCCGGGCTCGATCTCATGGACTATGAGATTGTGACCTGAGCTGAAATCAAGAGTCGGATGCTTAATTGACTGAGCCACCCAGATGCCCCGCCCCCCCAACATGTATTTATTGAATTAGGCAATATTCCTGGCATAGGAGATGCAGGAGGAAATAATACAGACAAATATCTCTGCCTTCGTGAAGCCCACCTTCTACTGGAGGGAAACAGATGTTAACAGATTAATACATAGGACACCATCACGTCCGCTGGTGATGATGGTTATAGAGCAACACACAACAGGGGAAAGGATGAGAAAGAGAGAGAGAGAGAGACACCAAGAGAGACAGAGGCAGAGGTGAGACAAATAGAGACACTCAGGGACTGGGAGGTAGGGAGAGACAAAGGGAGAAACAGATACCAAGAGACAGAAGATGAGATATGAAGGGAGATGAGAGGCCAACACAGGCACAGACAGGGCAAGATGAGAGAGAGTTGAGAGTTGACAGAGAGACCCAGAGAGCCATATACTCAGGCACAGAGCTTGGGAGACCGCCTGGTCCCCAGCTGTGTCCATCCTGGCTCTGGTCCCCACCAGGCCCCCTAGCAGCTCTGACCCTTGTTTTGTGACACCCTTCTATCTTTCTAGACAATTCCCCTTTTGGGCTTTGGCCAGTTTGGAGGGTTTTGTCTCCCACTGACCTCTTTGGCTTGGACCCGGTGCCCACCCGTGGCGCGTGGATGTGGGCGGGTGCCTCTGGCTCTGGTGTCTCTCACCCAGGCTTGCAGGGTGAATTTCTGAATGGGAACATGGAGGCCAGTCTCTGGGAAATCTCTGAATTTTCTGGCACCCTTGTTCGGGGGTGCTGAGTTATCTCTGAACCTGGAACCTGTGGTTGCCGCTACATTCCTCCTCCGGACCATGCTGTCACCCTCTGGGGTTCCCCCTCCTCCAGGGCTCCCCCGGCCACTGTGGCTCCAGCAGCCGCCGCTCTCAGAGGTCTGGCTGGTCAGAGGCTGCCCCCTCCTCCACGGATGGGAGGTTCAGATTTGGGGCCCGCCTCATCCCATACTTTCCTTCTTCCCCGCCGCAGGACATCTGACTTCTTTTTGACAGGCATGGAGCCTCTGTCTCAAAATAAGCCGTAAGAGCCCTGATCCTAAACCATGTCATGTAAAGAGAACGATAGTCACTGAAACTTAAAAGTGGGGTCAAGGCAGAGCTGAGAGTTTGGGATGAGGTGAAGGTCAGGGATAGAGTCAGAGACAAGGTCAAGAAGGGGAAGGGTCTCAGGGATGGGGTCAGTGGGAGGGGGAGGGCCTTCAGGGGCTGGTTTTCCTGTCCCTCCCCCTGCCAAAAAAAAAAAAAAAAAGGGTCAATAAATACTTGGGAAGGCCCAAAGCGCCATGCTGTCAAAATCGCCGAATTAAATAAAATATCTTGTTTCGGGTCTGGATGAACCCAGGTGAGGATGTGATTGGTGGGGGAGATTGTTGCCACTTGGAATGGGTGCATTGAGACAAGAGACAGCCCCTCCCATGACCCCTCCCCACCTCTGAGCCCTGAAGGTGGTCTGGGGTCTCCTTGGAACCCCTCTCCTTGAGTCCTTCCCTTGTGTGAAGACACCACCAGTTTTGAACCTGTCCTCAGCGCCCGGGCCTTGTGGGTGTTTCTAGTGCTTTGCCCAAGCCAAGGGTGCTGTCCTGGGCAACCCAGTCCACGCCATTTCCCGCCTGCGTGGTGCAGTCAGTTCCTTGCTTTCCTAGAAGCGAGTTTGTTGGGTCAAAGGGCATGCGCATTTGTGGTTTTGGGAGATGCAGCCCAAATCATTACCAGTGAAAATCTTGCCAGCGAAGGAGAGCCTGGCAGTGAAATGCTTACTATCCAGGGACCCCCCTGGGGGTGAACTGGAGCTTCTAAACTTTCTGATGTGAAGCTTTGTCCTGAAGGGTCTGATGTAGGAATCTGGAGGCTGGGTGGGAGGGAGGGGGGCAGAACGGGTGGGGAGGGGAGAGAAGGATGCGGGGAGGGAGGAGGGGTGAGGGAGAGAGAAAGCGAGGAGAGGGAAGGCAGGGGAAACCCCTGGGGTGATGGTCAAATAAGTTATGTGAAAATAAGTTAGATGGTTAAAAAAAGCAATTTATGTAGCGGCCTCACAAATGGCAGGAGCTATTATTGCTGTCCCGGGGCAGGATTTTCGCCTTCTGTACTCTGAGGCTAGGCAGGAAAACCGCTGGAAAGAAACCCCCAAGCAACCGCCACAGGCCCATCCTTCCCCAAGAACGGGCTGGCTACCGGAAGGGGCATTTCCTCTTTATCTTCTCCCACCAGGCCTCGCCCCCGCATCCACTGAGGTGTAGGGGCATAGTGGTGCCTCTCCATGGTTGTTCCCTGTCTCCCCCCTTCCATATCCTGCAGCCCTCTCGCGGCCCAAAGAAGGAAATGAAACCTACCCTCTCCAGCCTGCCTCCTTCTACCACTGGTGACTCATCAGAGCCCTACCCTGTGGCAGGCAGGTCTGGGTCGTGAAGGACAAAGTCCAGAATGTACATGACCTGGCCTCTGACGACAGCTTGAGGTCACTTCCTCTCCTGCTTTACACATCAGCCAGCAGAAACCCTTGCAGTCCTTCGAATCAAACTGTGTTTGCTCACGTTCGCGCTGGGACACCTCTTCCCTGTGACCCTGGCGGTGGTCACTCACACTTCAGTTCACCGGCCGAGCCAGCCCAGCTCCCCCCACCTCCCGAAAGCCTTCTTGGTTCCCCATGCTGGGCAGTCCCTCCTCTGGTGTCCCTGAGCCCTCCCTAGGCTTCCCTGGCCCGGCCCGGCCCACTCTGGGTTGTCACTACTTGGGGAGGGTTCTGTTTCCCCCACTGGACGGTGAGCCCCGGGAGGGCAGGGCTGCGGCTGCCGTGCTCAGCCCTGGGTCCCCAGTATCGCCCAGCAGAGAGCTCTACACAGACGGGGGGCCGGAGGGGGGCATGTTGAACGAATGAATACAGGAGTGCACGAATGAATGGCTTTGGCAATGAGTTGATCTCTGATGATCATCTGTTAGGCCCCTTTCCAACGGCAGCACATACACTTCTGTTTTCTGTCGATACTGGAATTTAGAGGAAAATTACTCATTAAGTTCTGCGTGTGTCTGTATCTGTGTGAGAGAGACAGAGAGCGAGCGAGCGAGCTTGAGAGCTTGAAGAGAGTCTGAGGAAAGAGCTGGGGGGGGGGGTTGTGGGAGGCGGGGAGGGCTGAAGACGCACACAAGGAGTGGGCCGGAGGTTTGGATTTTGGAGATGGAGTCTGTGAACTCTGTGAGGGCAGAGGCCACGTCTCTCCTGTTCCTGCCTCTAGCACAGAGCCCGCCACGCAGGAGGTGCCCAGTGAATATTCGTTGGGCGAACGAAGGAACCAGGGAATCTCAGGTGCCTCTGTCATTGTGGATCGCAGTGTATCCGGGGCCGGTGTGGAACCAGAAGTAAGTTCTTCCGGTCCCCTTCAGGGAGGAGAGTCTGACTCACTTCTGATAAGCATGGGAAGCAAATACGGGACTGAAGTCACCACTCTATTCTGGGCTCCCAGAGACATCAATACTCCCTACAGGTCCTTCACCCTGGAGAGCTTGGGTGGGTCCTCGGAACTCTCGGTTCACCACTTACAGCAGCTGCTGCTGGTCTGGCAAACGTGGGGGTCGAGGAGAAGTGGACGCTGGCGGAATGGAGGTGAAAAACACGAGTTGTGGAGAGGAACTGGGGCCAGAGGTTGCAGCTGGAAATCCCATCTCCCCTCGACCGCTTCTTCCTTCTTGTGCTCCTGCCTGTGGTCCTCGAGCACAGGGCAGCAGAGATGGCTGCCCGGATGTCTGGGATGCCTGGATGGAGGAGGAAAATCCCAGGGTTTCTTCGTTGTCGAGTTTTGTTTCGTTTTCGTTTTCGTTTTTGTCTTCCACCTGGATACAAAACGTGTGATGCCCACACAGTCACAGAATAAAGCAGAATGGGTTCAGGATTCTCAGCTCTCTTTCTTTTTAAAAAAATTTTTTTTAACATTCATTTTTTTGAGAGAGAGGTTGAGAGCGCGCGTGCAAGTTGGGGAGGGACAGAGAGAGAGGGAGACACAGGATCCGAAGCAGGCTCCAGGCTCCGAGCTGTCAGCACAGAGCCCGACGCGGGGCTCGAACCCACGAGCCTTGAGATCATGACCTGAGCCGAAGTTGGACGGTCAACTGACTGAGCCACCCGGGCGCCCCAGGATGCTCAGTTTTCTTATCTAGCATTTCCTACTTTTGACAACACTCTCCACTTGTGCCCCCACCCAGAGACAGGGAGGGGGGGATGTGGGGAGAGGATTTTGCTTGTTCTTGGCTCATACTTTTCACGGTGGCCCAACTCGTCCACCCCTCCGTGTGGTCACAGGCTCCCTCCTCATCGTGCAAGCTTTGTTTCACCAAATGTCGTCTAAATCTTTGACCTTATGGTTTAAAGCTTAGGGTTAGATGTATCCATTGGTATTAGACCGGCTGCCAGGAAAAACGGAGCTAAAACAACAGTGGTGTGAGTAAGACAAAGGTGTGTTTCTTCCTTGGTGCACAGAGAATCCAGACATGTTTAAGACAGGGCCAGTCGGGGGGCGCCTGGGTGGCGCAGTCGGTTAAGCGTCCGACTTCAGCCAGGTCACGATCTCGCGGTCCGTGAGTTCGAGTCCCGCGTCGGGCTCTGGGCTGATGGCTCAGAGCCTGGAGCCTGTTTCCGATTCTGTGTCTCCCTCTCTCTCTGCCCCTCCCCCGTTCATGCTCTGTCTCTGTCTCAAAAATAAATAAACGTTAAAAAAAAAAAAAAAAAAAAAAAGACAGGGCCAGTCGGAATGGCTTCCCGCAGTCTCCAGGCACCCACTTTTCAGTGGCGTGTCAGTCACCCGGAGATCTCTGGTTTGTGCTGTTTTCCAGTCTCCATGGTGAGCGTGCTGTGGCCAGGCTCACCGAGCACACACTCGTAACGGCCACAGACCTCGCCATCGTGGATGAGATAAATAGTAAATATTCACACTGGTCACTATTTAACGACACGATGCGGGAACAGTGACGGGACGGCATTCAACCAGGGGACTGAATTTGTAACAGGTCAGGAGGTCTCTTTGAGGACATGTGTGCCGTTTATTTTTGTGGGTGGGGAGGGCCATGACGGTAATTCTCAGCTGTCCCGAAGGGCGAGGGAGCAGCCTTGCCACAGCCTTGGCCAGAGGACAGCTGGCCCCCGGCCGGCGAAGGCGGTGGCTGTGGTGTCACCGCTGAGACCTCACCAAATTGGGAGCCGCACGAACCAGCTTCCTCCCTGTCACCACCCAGGCCAGAAACATAACTAATTTCTCCTTTGACAGGAGGGAACAGGGAGGAGAGAAGGGACAGAGCAGGATGATTCAGGCAGGAAAGGAGCTGTTTAGATATCAGGGGTTTCTAGGTTTCTCAGCAAATCTGAGCCTTTGCACAGACCAGGGTGGAGATCCCAGAGGCAGTGATCTACACATACGGGTGTTGGGGGATTTATTTATTTATTTATTAAAAAAAATTTTTTTTACCGTTTATTTATTTTTGAGACAGAGAGAGACAGAGCATGAACGGGGGAGGGTCAGAGAGAGGGAGACACAGAATCTGAAACAGGCTCCAGGCTCTGAGCTGTCAGCACAGAGCCTGACGCGGGGCTCGAACTCACGGACCACGAGATCATGACCTGAGCTGAAGTTGGACGCTTAACCGACTGAGCCACCCAGGCGCCCCGGGATTTATTTATTTTTAACAAATAGGGGCGTGGGTTTGGGAATGGAGTAGACTTGAGTTGGCATCACGCATGGCTGTGGAACCCGGGGCAAGTCACTTGCCCTCTCTGAGCCTCGCTCTTATCCTCTGTACGCAAGCACAGTGACGACTGCCTGACACAGGAGGGGATGGGGCTTATGAAAGAAGGGGGAGGGGGCTCTGGCCCCGAGGAGGGAGCGACAGGAAAGGGGGGTGCTTGGAAACAGGGGTCTCAGAGCCAGGCAGCCAGCCTGGCGTGGGCAACACCTCTACCCTGTGCTGCCCTTGTGGCCCTGGGCAAGTCACTCACCGTCTCTCCGAGCTTCCCCTGCTCTTTCAGGAAAACGGAGGTGGGCTCTCCTTTCCTGTGGACACGGTGAGGATGACATGGCTCATGAGTCACCTACGGCACAGAGTGTAGTGACAGCTACGCAGACAACCCTCCACAGACAGTATTCGAACTCACGTCCGTTCCTCTTCTTGCTAAGCAGCACGATGCGGTAGGTGGCTTTGTGCCGGTCACAGAAGCACTAATGCTCCTCGGGTGTTAGATGCATCCGCACATCAGCGTCCTCCAACAGCCCCAAATCAAAGGGTCGATCTTGTTTATAATTCAGCCACGGATTCCCCGGGGGGGCTGTGGCCACCGCCCCCACTTCGCGGCATTTCAGATGTTTTTCTTTTATGAAAAGGAGCAAAAATCAGCTCCGTGTGTAGAAGACGTTTTGGGGTGCCTACCTAGCTTACAAGGCCAAACCTCCCCCCGTTCTCGGAGCAACGAGCCCCCACTGACACGGCCGGGCTCCTCGACCTCTGCTTGTATGAAGCATCCAGGCCCCCCCCCCCCCCCGCCGCCACAGGAAGGGGCGCAAGGTTGACACGTGACCCGAGTGAGCCAATCAGATGCCTTCTCCAGGGGCTTCGGGAACAAGGCAAAGGGATTCTGTGGATTTGGAAGCTATGGGATTGTGTCTTCCCCCATGTGGATGGGGAAGCAGTGAGAACCCATCTGCAGACACAGAGAGAGAACTAGGAGTCTAACGTACCCGGAGAAGAGGATTACAAGGGGTGAGGGCTGGGGGGCCGAGAAGGTTCCAGCAACATTCCTACTTTCTCTCTCTCTCTCTTTTTTTTTAATGTTTATTTATTTATTTATACAAATTTTTTAATGTTTTCATTTATTTTTGAGACAGAGAGAGACAGAGCATAAGCAGGGGAGGGGCAGAGAGAGAGGGAGACACAGAATCTGAAGCAGGCTCCAGGCTCCGAGCTGTCAGCACAGAGCCTGACATGGGGCTTGAACCCACGAGCCTTGAGATCATGACCTGAGCTGAAGTTGGATGCTTAACCGACTGAGCCACCCAGGCGCCCCAATGTTTGTTTAGTTTTGAGAGAGAGAGGCAGAGGATGAGTGGGGGAGGGGCAGAGAGAGAGAGAGAGACAGACACACACACACACGGAATCTGAAGCAGGCTCCGAGCTGTCAGCACAGAGCCCAACACGGGGCTCGAACTCACAAACCGCGAGATCATGACCCCAGCGGTTAACCGACCGAGCCACCCCGGTGCCCCAAGGATGTGCCATTCTTCATTTCGGGCCTAAGAGGCATTGCGCCTCTGTCTCCCTCCTGGAATCCTGCCTCTGGCATGTGAACAAGCTTGGGTCTGCCTGCTACAGGATGATAGATGATGTGGAGGACAGGTTAGTTGTCCCAGACGACCGTCCTAGTCCAGATAGCCCCTAGTCCAGATAGCCCCTGGGTAACTGCCACCTCACCACAGAAGTGGGAGTGGGCCCAGCAGAGACCAGAAGACCTGCCCAGCTGAGCCCAGCCCAAACTGATAACCCTCAACATTGTAAGCTAAACCCATGGCTGTTTCAAGCCATTAAATTTCAGCGGTGGCGGGGGGCGGGGGGGGGGTAGTTTGTTACACAGCAAGTGCTAACTGATACACCCTTGGATTTTTTTTGTGTGTGCGTGTGTGTGTGGAAATCTTGGATCCTTATAGTAAATTCGTCCTTTTGTTTTTATTGAGCCACTTAAGTGAGTATCTTTCGCTGACAGCCCACGAATTTTAGGAAATACAGGCTACTTGTGTAGGTGGCTTCCCGGGGGTTGGTGAGCTGGGCAGATGGGAGGCTGGTAATTGGAGAGAGGGGAGAAAAGCGGTCCCCGGGACTCTCAACGAGACGAGAACATCCCACGGGCAAATGGTCAGGAGGGAGGGGGTCTCGACTGGAGCCCCCGGTAACTTCCTCTTTTCCCCAGCCCCGGGATGCTCTTGCCACCTTCCTGGCATCACCTCTTAGGCTGACAGACAGGTGCCCACTTTAGCAGCACATCCGCAGTCTTCGTCGGTGAATCCTACGACGGAGAGCGAGAAGTCGTCACCGTCATCGCCATCAGCGTGGCTGACGTTTATTGAAGGTTTACCACGCACCAGGCACGATTTGCAGCGCTTTGGTCCTCCTGCCTCGTGTAATCCACACACTTCCCCTCTGAGGTAGGTATTACCACTGTCCTTGTTTTACAGAGGTGGTTAAAGGACCCGCTCAAAGTTCCGCAAGCTAGCGGACGAATGGCAGAGCTGGGATGCACCCAAGTAGCCTGGCTTTGGGGCCCGCGGCCTTAGCGACAAGCGGCAGGGGTCTCTCTTGCCCTTGGTGGGTGCGGTCGACGTGTGTGGGGCTTCCCCTCAGTCCATATCCCTCTTTTCCGAGGACCCCCCCTCCCCACCGAGAGGGTCAGGACAGCCATGCTTGTCCTCACGACCTCATCTCTAAGGCTGAAGCTGTTTTGGAAGAAGTTGGTTCCTGCTGGCTGACGTCAGCAGTGGTTTGCCATCATAGGTCTGGGCCAAAATGGTAGGGGGACGGGAAGTGACTCCTCCCGCCCACTCACGGGGGCAGGGACTGGATCTCTCATCCTTCCCCTCTAAGAACGTGGTTTTGGATTTGGATCTGGGTTTGGTTCAGAGTCAGCCATTTGTCAGCTGTGCGTCCTTGGGCCAGCTGAGGGGTTTCTCTGAGCTTTGGTTTACTCATTTGGAAAATGAGGCCAAGAATGTACCCATCCCTCAGAGTAGCTGGGACTTGAAGGCTCCCGGGGCTTACGCAGGATGAGCTGACGGATGAGCATGATGCAGGGGTTCAGGGAGCAGCCTGGCCCTCCCCCACCCCTGCCTGGGACTCGCGGACTGGAGACCTGGCCCCAGCCTCTCCCAGCTGATCCACAAGGCCTTTGCAGACCACGTCAGCTCGCAGTGCACAAGCTACGGAGGCTTGTACTGTTGTGGCGGGAAAAGGTGGCGGTGTAGGGTAGGGCAAGAACTAGGAGTGAGGCACGGTTCTGGGTTCGAACCCCGCCTCTCCGGCTGCGGGGTCTGGGCCCAGCCACTCCTCCCCGAGCCTGGGTTTCCTCTTTGACACACACAAGATCTTCTTTCCTATCCGTGACCCCCAACCCCATCCGCCGAGCTCTTGTGGAAATGAAATAGAATCATGTTTAGTAAGCACATAACCGTAAGATATTACAGTAGTGGGATCATAGCTAACACATCTAGGGATTAGAATGCGAGTCAGACGTAAGTCAGATCCTGTCCCTCTCTGCTCGAAACCCTCCATTGCTCTCAGGTCACTAAGGACAAAAGCCAAGTCCTTGCATGGCCCACAAGACCTTATACTGCCTGTCCACCTCCACCCCCCTTCCCCTCTCTGATCTCACGCCCTCCTTCTCCTTTCTCACACCACTCCAGCCATGCTGGCCTCTTTGCTGTTGCTGGAACCTGCTTGGCAAGTCCTGCCTCAGGGCCTTTGCACCAGCGGCCGTATGCCCTTCCGCCAGACATCCCCTGAGCCCTCCCTCCTTTGCTCAGTGTCTTTGCTCAGATGTCAGTTTCTCAGGGAGGCCTTCACTTAGTTCAATCGCGCCCCCTCCCCACCCTGGCCTCGCCTCCTGGCCGTACCAAGGCAGACCAGCTCCAGAATCGTCTTCTGTCTCTTTGTTCCCTGGGGGTCACCTCGGGCGGGTGCATCAGGGCTCAGAATCCTGAGTCTAAAGCTTCTTGGGACGAGGCTATCGGTTGGGCTTCTGTCTGGCTGCAGAGTGAGCTCTGTGTCTCGTGGGGGCCGAGTGGACATCAGGAGGCGGACGGGGGTGAGGACAGAACATACCTTAGGCTCTGGACGATGGTGAAGCTCACACCTCCTATCAGCATCATGGCCCCCACATTTGCAGCCACCAGGAGGGCGATGGCAGCTCCCCCTGACACGGACAGAACGGGGTCTGGCTCGATGGGCTCATCGTCTGTGGGTTCCACGTTGTCTTCTGGGGACCAAGAAGGGGTGAGACTGCACACCCCTGCCTCCCACCATGTCACCCCCTGAGTGTGTCTTCAGTCTGCCCCCTCCTCCCCACCCTCCGGTCTCCACCCCGGCCTCCCTCTGGCTCTTCTGCCCCTGTCTCTCCCCTCCCCCCCGACCTCCCGGCCACACGGGGGCCAGAGGGTCTGTGGAAAGCTCAAATGTGACCCTGTTCCTCCCCTGCTCAGAACCTTGCTGTGGCTTCCCAGGGAGCAAGCGTCTCTCATGTTGGCCTTCGAGGCCGTGCCCGCTGGCGAACCTCATCTCTCTCTCCCCTCGACCTTTATAACCCGGTCTCATTGGACTCTGCCCAACTTTCCGAGCTCACCTCTCTCTCCTACTTCCAGGCCTTTGTGACCCTAGAATGCTAGTCCACCCACCCACCACCTTGGCCTGGATGATTCCTATGTATCCTAGTACCAGCTCAGTTGTCCCCTCCTCCAGGAAGCCCTCCCTGACCCCCTTGCTGGATCAGGTGCCCCCTTGGGTCCCCCATCCCTTGGCTCCCCCACCCCAGCCTTGCCCACTCTGGTCACTACTGTCTGTGGACAGGGCTGCCTCCCACTGGTCTGTCCCCTCCTCCCCCCCACCTCCCCGCGCTCAAACATTACTGTCTGGGGAAAGGGCCAGGGCTGTCTCCATCACCAGAATGTCCCCAGCACCACCCAGCACGGGCCAGTCACATAGTAGGCGGGCCAATAAACATCTCCTGAAAAGCCGATGAATGACTAAGGGGGTCTTGGAAGTGCCGCCATTCTCAGTGAGCATAGCAGAGTCACCGGCTGCTCTAAGATTTAAACTTTTTTTCTCCCAACGAATCACCCCAAAACCAAATCCTGAAGCTCCTACTGGACCCTGGGAAGCTGGGAAGGAAGAGGTGGCTGGGACCCCGCCAAGCCAGGCTTTCCAGCCCCCGCCCTTTCCCTGCTCTGGACCTTTGCTCATGTGGATCCTGATGCCTAAGTGCCTAAGTACCTTCCCTGCTCCTCTGCTGACCAGGTCCTCTGTTTCATTCTCGCTCACCCGGAGCCACGTGTCCTCCGTGCATAAATACATGAAAAAGAATGTTCATGAGGATCGCGGCTATTTAAAGCACCTGCTTTTTTTTTTTTTTTTCTTTTTGAAGTGGGCTCCGCCCCCAGCTTGGGGCTTGAACTCATGACTCTTATGATCAGGAGTCACATGCTCCACCGACTGATCCGGCCAGGCGCTAAACCACCTGTCTCTAACAGATGTTCTGCTGGTCTCATTCACATGTTATTTCTGGCCCTGAAAACAGCCTTGCAGACATTTACAAGTCACCCCGTCATACACAGGAGCAAAGGGAGACCTGCCTGGGGGATGGGGGTCCACGTACGGTAACAGTCACGAAATTAGTAACATGGACAACGCTAGTTGTAGCAATGATATTAGCTCGTGTTTACTGAGCGCCCGCTGTTATTTTGGGCTGTTCACCCGCGTCCTCGCTGGAAGCTCACAAGTACGCTTTGGGGCGGGCACTGGCGTTTTCTCAATTTGCAGACGAGGACTCTGAGGCCCAGAGAAGTCAAGGCACTGGTCCAGAGTCACAGAGCTGGAAGAGGGGGAGCCAGAATCCAAATGCCAAAGCCCCCGCTCGGGACCACTCGTCGTCACCTGCATTTTGTCACGGGTGTGTGCTCAGACTCCGAGAGGCCAGGCTCACACAGCCAGCAAAGAGTCGGAGTCGGGACCCAGACGGCTGGCTCCAGATCCTGAGCTGAGCTTTTGCTAAGAGCTCATCTCTTTCTTCTGTAAAATGGGCTAATGATCCCCACTCTGCCGGGCAAGATGGGGGGACAGGATGACACCTTGGCTACGAAGGGTCTCCGAGTGGACTGCTCTGTGGTTGGCTCCAGGGAGCCAGGACAGCTGGCCACAGACCAGCAAGGGTGCAGAAGTCTGGGGTGGGGATGGGGGGGGGGACTCACGTGGCAGCGAGATCGTCACAGGATTGGAGGGATACTCTCCCTGGCTGTTCTTGGCTGTGCACACATAGGTGCCCAGATGCCCCCAGGACAACCTCCGGATGATCAGCATATTCCCGGTGTCGTAGGGCTCCCCGTCGAGGGTCCAGTGCAGCACGGGTGTGGGGGTGATGTAAGAGGCCAAACACTCCAGGATCACTGAGTAGTTGAGGTCACTCTGGATAATGCCCTGGACGGCACTGGGGAAGGTCAACAGCATCACCCTGCTGGAGCTGGCTGTGCAAACAGAGAGCAAGGCCACGTGGGTGGAGACCCCTCAGAGAGGCTGAGCATTTCTTTTGTCCACACAGAGGCATCCATCCATCCATCCATCCATCCATTCATTCATTCATCCGTCAATAAATGTGTTTGGAGTTCCTGATCTGTGCCCAGCGTCGCTCCAGACATAGGGAGTAGCAGACCTGTGGGTCCCCACCCTCCAGCCCCTCGCCCTCACCACTTCCCACTGCCAGGAAGGCACCTGTTGCCCGAGCACTTTCCCTGTGGCTGCCAGGGCCCGCTGTGCCCGAGGAGAAAGCAGGCCAAAGTGTTGGGAAATGGACATACCCGGGGGCAGCCGGTATATAAATATCCCAGCTCCCCCGCCCTCAGCTGGACCGGGGTGAGGCCAGGGAGCTGGGAGGAATGGCTGGATTCTGGATTCGTTTGAAAGCAGAGCCCACAGGGTGTGCTGATGCCTTGGAGAGAGAGAGAGTGAGGAGTCGAGGAGGCCTCCAAGGCCTGAGGCCTGTGCCACTGGCTGCCGCGAATTCCTCTTTGCAGAGATGGGGCGCACGTGATCTTCACAATAGTTTTCTTTCCGTATTTTTTCCAGGTCAAAGACTCGAGGTCCAGGAGTTCTTAGGCCCAGGCTTCACGGTCAGAGACAGAGAGGCACAGCTAGTGTCTGAACCCGGGAAGTCTGATGTCGTGGTGAGTACTGGGAGCCTCCACGCTGAGCTGCTTCCCAATATCAATGCGATATGGTAAAGTGAAAAGAACGTCAGCTCAACCAAAGAACTCATGGAAGGCTTCCTGGAGGAGGTGGTGTCTGAGCTAAGCCTTGCAGGAGGAGAAAGAGCCCATCGGGTGTAAGAGACAAGAATCAATGTAACAGCCGCCTGGGTGTGGCTCTTCCCAGGAGCCAAGCACCATTCTTCTTCTTTTTTTTTTTTTAATTGTTTAATGTTTATTCACTTTTTGAGAGAAAGAGAGAGACACGGAGGCTGAGCAGGGGAGGGGCCGAGAGAGAGGGAGACACAGGCTCCAGGCTCCGAGCTCTCAGCACGGAGCCTGACGCGGGGCTCGAACTCACGAGCCGCGAGATCGTGACCTGAGCCGAAGTCGGACGCTTAACCAACCGACTGAGCCACCCGGGCGCCCCTGCCGGTACGCCATTGCTGGTGCCCAGCATCACCCAGGACAGAGAAGGCACTAAAAAAGGATCGGATGTGTGCTAACAATCAGCATTGGTAAGTGTTTTGCTGAGTGGAAGGAAGTCCGAGCTTCTGTGTGAGGCCTTACAGGGCCCTGCACGGTCAGCCCCGTGGACCGCCCGCTCTCTCTGCCTCCCCCCTAGCCGCACCAAAAAGCCAGCGGCCTCACAGGGCCCATGCCCTCTACGCGGCTCGGCTTACGATTCCGCAGGCTTTCCAGATCTCTCTTTACCCCTCCAGCCTCGCCCAGGCTGTTCTCGCTGCCCGAGAACTCGGTCCCTCTCGGGGCCCACTCACCCTTGCCTAGAAGCTGCTCTGTCGCACGCCTGCGTCCTCTGCCGGCTTCCAGCACTGTGTCCTCAGCCGTCACGTGTCTGATGATCAGGTCGCCTTGGGTGTCCCACGTCTCCTGGCCGCCGGTGTGGCCGGGCCCCGGGAGGCCCTCGCGGGGGAAGAGCGTGGTTTCCGGCCGGGTCTTGTGCTCTCGGAACCAAGAAGTGGAGAGAGCACCATGGAGGCTTCCGGGGACGGGCCGGGGGGCACGGGCTCCTGCGGTCAAGGGCTCTGGAGACGCAGAGGAGGGCGGCTCCAAGGAGACAGAGCAGGTGCAGGATGCGATCAGGATTCCTTGGAGGAGGGGGGGAAGAGAGAGGAGAGAGCACAGGGGGCAAATGGGACCAAGGGCGAGATGCTGCCCCAGCGGGTAGCCCTTCCTGAGCTGGCGACAGTGAGTGTGGCACGCTGAGAGCTGATAACTGTGGTGATCATAGGGACGATGTCGGAACGAAAGGGAACGTTCGCTGAGCACCTCCTATAAGCCAGATACTGTTCTGAGCGCCGAACACGTACTATCTCACTTACTCCTTCCGTCGACCCCCAGAAAGCGCACATCACCCAGGGTAACCGTGCAGATCTGTTGTCTCCCCTTCTCTGCCCTGCTCTGCTCCCCAAGAGGCTGACTCCCCTGAGCTGCCTCATCGGGTCCCCTTGTCTTTTGCTTCCGGTTGGCCTCTGCCGGTGCGAGGGACGGCTCCCTCCCTGCTCCGTGGACGTGGGGCGTCTGTGTCCCTCCACTAAGGCTGCCGTCGTGTGGCCCTGTCTATGCGCCACTCTCTTTGGGTCTTGGGGTCTGCTGGTCTTCTCGCGGCTTCTAGCACACGGGAGGTAACAGCTTCTGCTGTGGCCAGCCTCAGGGTGCTGCACGATCCCAGGAGGGGTTGCCTCTACCCTGCTTCTACCTCTGCAGATCGTCCCTTTACTAACCTCCTCGCCCATTACTCCTTTTGAGAAGACCATCTTCCCGCCTCAACCCTGAGTGACATAACTGCCACACCCCCGGTAGGAGTGAGGAAATGGAAGCTCAGAGAATTGGAGACCATTGTCCAGGATGTCCTAGGTGGTACACAGCAGGGCTGTGATCCACAGGCGGTCAACAATCTTCTTTTTAAAGAAAAAAAATTTTTTAATGTTTATCTTTATTTTTTTATTATTAAAAAAAAATTTTTTTTTAACGTTTATTTTTGAGACAGAGAGAGACAGAGCATGAACGGGGGAGGGTCAGAGAGAGGGAGACACAGAATCCAAAGCAGGCTCCGGGCTCCGAGCCGTCAGCACAGAGCCCGACGCGGGGCTCGAACCCACGAACCATGAGCTCACAACCTGAGTCGAAGATGGACGCTTAACTGACTGAGCCACCCAGGCGCCCCTCAACATTCTTCTTTTTAATGTTCATTTATTTTTGAGAGAGAGAGAGAGAGAGAGGAAAAAGGGGGGGTAGGGTGAGAGAGAGAGGGAGACATACCGGGAAAAATTATTTGCAACGGATCTCACAGACCAAGAGCTCATTTCACTAATATATAAAAAGCTCCGAGATATCAATAAGCGAAAATATCAGCAACCCAACAGAAGCTTATACAAAGGATGTGGGCGGGCAAATCCATAGGAAAGAAAATTCAAATGTCTCTTGACCTAGGGAAAACGTTCAGCCGTGCTCATAGTAAGAGAAACGCAAATTAAAACACACGGAGGTAACACTCTTCACCGATCAGGTTGGCAAAGATCCAAAAGGTCGATGATGTGGCATGTTGATGGGGCTGAGGGCAATGGGAAAGAACGTCTTATGCGTGGCCCATACAACCCCGTGCGGAGGACATGGGCTTTTCAGATTCAAAATTCCCATATCCTTTGACCCTGAGATTAAAGATCAGGGAATGTGTTCTATGGATTAACCTTCCCCAGTATAAAATGACTTCTGGGCAGGGTCATTTGCCACATCTTAGTTTGAATGGCTAAAGATTGGAAATATCCAAGTGGCCGTCCACGGGGAACCGATTTAATAAATTATGCTCCATTCACACGGTGGAACAAGACAGCTGTATGAAAAGGTGGGGAAGGTCTCCGGAACGCCATGAACTAGGAGGGAGAGATCGCCAAAGTAAGCAGTTAAGATAGAAAGGCAGGCGGCTGGACGGTTCTTACGGTACACTAACTTTGGTGTAAAAACGGGAGAAAAGTCAATCTGTAATATTTGCATTTCTTATAAACATATAAAGAAACTCTGGAGGGATGCACAAAGACAGTGGCTACCTGTGTGTGCCGGCAGGGGGGAGGGGGACCTTTTATATCCCTTTTATATATCTTTGAGATTTGAACCATGGGCGTGTATAAGCCATTCAACAAAATTAAGTAAAATTTGAATAAAGGAAATAAGAGAGCATAAACTATGTTCTTAGTAGTCTTTCACACACACACACACACACACACACACACACACACACACACCCCAGAATGCAGGCTCCAGAACTGGACTGCCAGCATGGGGCACCTGGGTGGCTCAGTTGGTTAAGTGACCGACTTTGGCTCAGGTCATGATCTCATGGTTCATGAGTTCGAGCCTCGCGTCGGGCCGTGTGCTGACGGCTCAGAGCCTGGAGCTGCTTTGGATTGTGTCTCCCTGTCTCTCTGTCCCTCCCCTGCTCACGCTCTGTCTCTCTCTGTCTCCCAAAAATAAATAAATGTTAAAAACAATTTTAAAAAGCAGTATAATGAGTGGGAACCTTTTAAGGATCCGAAAGGCCCCCTTACAGAACACAGGTGAAAGCATCAGCTCTCTTCCTGAATGAGAAGTGATGGCAAGGGTTGGACCAACTCCTCGGGCAGCATCATGGGAAACAAACAATGCTGTGCTCCGTAAGCGGCTGTGAGAGGTCAGCTGTCCGGGATCAGTCGGCACAGTGCCAGGGCCCGGGCCAGATTCTCCCAGCCATTTCCTCACCGGTCCCCTCAACAGCTCTGAGGTCAGCACTAGTCTGTTTTACCGGCAGGGAAACTGAGGCACCGTGAGCTTCGGTCTCAGACCCAAGGTCATAAGTGGCCAGCCGGGAGTTGTCCCACTATAGCGCCTTCTGGGTGGGTGATGGGCCTACTGCCCGCTTCGTACCTCCACTGATCTCATGTCTGAGTCGGCTGCTGGTAGGACTTTTCTGTTCCCCTGCTCGTAAGCCTTCCATGGCTCCCCAGCGCCCTCAGGACACAGTGCAGATACCCTCGCCTGGCACCCTCCTACACCTCCGTGCCCCTCTCGCCATCTTCCCTCATTGTCTGCGTCGGAGAGACTGAACTCCGGGCAGTGGCTCGGGCCTCCGGGCCTTTGCACGTGCTGGTCTCCCTTCCTAGAATGCTGTTCCCCCTAACTCTTTATCTAGGGGTGATTCCAGTTTCTGCTCAGGTACCCCTCTTCTGGAGCCTTCCCTGACCCTCAGGCATGCTTGGTAATAGATACTACAGTGTCTGGGCAGGGACCTCAATAGATGGAGTGAGGCCTTGCTCTTTGCTTCAAAGTGACAGGAATAAAGTGTTCTACCCAAGGACCTAGGTGTCGCTTTTTCTTTCTTTCTTTCCTTCCTTCCTTCCTCCCTCCCTCCCTCCTTCCCTCCCTCCCTCCCTCCCTCCCTTCCTTCCTTCCTTCCTTCCTTCCTTCCTTCCTTCCTTCCTTCCTTCCTGTTATTTTTGAGAGAGAAAGATAGCACAAGTGGGGGAGGGGCAGAGAGAGGGAGAGAGAGACAATCTGTGTGGAGCCTGATGGGTGCTCCAACCCAGGAACCTTGACATCATGACCTGGGCCAAAGTCAGATGCTTAACCCAAGGAGCCACCCAGGCCCCTCAGGGTGCTTTTCTATCTCTAGGGAAACAATTCGCATTCTTCTCCTTTTACGAATCACAGGGCACAGGGATGCGATTTGCATAACAGGTGCCACATTTTTTCTGAGCTCTCATTTTGATTCTGACAGCTTTGGGAGGTCCTTCCCTGGCCACCCCCTCCCCAGCTTCAGGCCTGGGCCCTCCTCTTTGGAGACTGTCCCTGGGAGTGTCCTCTCCCTGTCCCCAACCCTTGGGTGAAGCCACCGTCTCTTTCGCACCTGTTAGAAGCAGCCTCTTCCAGGCAGGGCTGTGGCTGGGGCCGGCGTCCAGAAGACACCTCATGCCGCGTTCTGTCTGGCGGCCGCAGAGGGGAGGTCGCCCCGTCTGGAGTGCGGCCTCCCTAGACAGACAGGCGGTTAAGTTCTCAGCCTTGGGCCCGCCCCCGTCCTGGCCACAGCCCCGCCCCCTTCCCCGGGCTCCCGCGTTGGGCTGGAAATTCACCTCCCAGATCCGTGCCCTGTGCCCTTCGCTAGCACTGGGTTAGTGGTGGTGGTGGGTGGGGAGCACGCAGGGGCAGGATTCTGGGAGAAGGGGCTCTGGGGCTTTGTTCCCCTCCCTCTCTGCGCACTCCCCCCCCCCCCCCCCAACCCTGGGAGAATGATGAAGATAAAGGGTGGGGCAGGATTGTCCCGCCTCTGTTACTTCACATCAGAGGAGAGAAATGGCTAAAGGTCATCAGGTAAGAGGTCGTGGGGAGGAGGAGGGGGGGCTCTTGCTTGCCTCCTGACTTTGCTCCAGCCTCCGGGACCATCAGCTCCGAGCCTCCACTTTTCTCCTCTCTGAAAGGGGGATGTTGATCATCGAGGGGCCTCAGAGTCGGCGGGGCCAATGGACATCAGATACCCCGCAGAGTGCCTGGCATATAGTAGGTGTTCAGTGAATCGGCAGTAGCTGTTACAATAATGCTAAGTATTGCTGTTGGTATCCAGGATGTCCTGGGGGCATGCTGGGAAGCCCTTTCTCAGGGCCTTGCTCATAACTACATCCGGAATTTTGGCTTCTGGAAGGATAAGCCACAAAAGCTCCTTTCTCTCAAGTTTTTGACCCATTCTTTTCTTAATAATTGTATCACTCAAACTAATAGCTGCTGTTTACTGAACACCTACCATATGCCGGGCACAGCACTTGCCCTTTAAGGCTTCTTGTCTGCCTGAATCCTCATTAGCAACCTCGAGGGCTCGGTGTGAGCATCCTCACTTTCCAGGGGCGCACAGAGGCTAAGTAACCCACGCAGCCTGACATAGCTATTCAACATGGCGTCTGTCGGTTCTCGGACGGGGCCACCTCAGGGCCTTAGCACTAGCCGCTCCCTTTTCTTAGCGCCTTACACAGATCAGTTCATGTCTGACTGTATCTTATTGTTCTGTCTCAAATCAAATATGAACCCCTCAAAAGGACCCTCCCACATGCCTGCTGCAAGTCTGGCCTCCGCTTCTTGCCAGGAAGGCGCCCTGTTTTATTTTCTTTCCAGCATTTGCCCACTCGTTTATCTCCCGTCTCCCCTCTCCCACGCCTTCCGGGTCTAGAATGTCAGGAGGGTAGGGATTTTGTCTGAATTGTGCCTGGCTGTGTCCACAGCGTCTAGAACAGTGCCTGGCATATCATGGGTGCTCACTAATTTTTTTCTTTTTTGAGTGAATGAGCGAATGAGTGTAACGGGTGTGTTGGAATTTGAACTCAGATCTGACTCAGCAGCTCGTGCCTTTCCCTCCCCGAGAGGTCCAGATTCTACGCTGGGGCAAAGTTTCACTCCCAGGTCTTTAAAAAGAGTCATTATCAGGTGACTTGGTTATAGCTTTATGGGCATTGGCCATACTGGCTTTTTTTCATGGTTTTTGTGAAGGCCTGCTGGGGTGATTAGCCAGGCCAGGGGTCTGCCAATGTGTGATGAGCAAATATTTGCAACACAGTCAATAGCCATCTGTGGATGAGGAGCCTGTGGTTTCAGCTTGTTCAGCTTTCAGGGTAATAGCGCCTGGAGTTTCCTTTGAAAACCAGCCTTCTCCTGGTTCCGGGGAGAGGAAGCCCGGGTGTGGTCAATCAGAGCACTTCATCCTCCAACCACAGTGACTGGGGGGAGGGCTGGACACGTGACTGAAGTGTAACCGACAAGGAGAAGGAGAAGACGACGACAACGACGGAGGAGGAGGACGAGAAGAAGGAGAAGGTGGCAATTCACCTTTATGGAATTTCTCTCCCTAAAACCCAGCGCCCCAGTCTAAGTAGGAGAAACACTTAGCCAAACCTAAATTGAGGGACGTTCTACAAAATAGCCTGCATTCCTTCCTGTGGCCACAGCCGAGAACTTGTTCGCAAAGGAGACTCAGGAGATGTGAGAACTACATGCAGTGTGGGATCCGGGATCGGATCCCGGGAACAGAAGAAGGACATTAGTGGAAACGTTGGTGAAATCTGAATAATGTCTAGAGTTAAAAAAAAAACAAACAAAAAAAACAAGTCCCACTCGGAGGAGACAGTCACGACAATTTCCAGCATTTACCGAGAACTTGACTCTCAGTGGGGCACAGTACGGGCAGGTGTCGCCACTCTCCCGGTACAGAGGAGGAAAGCGAGGCACAGAGAGCGTAGCCGACTCATCCGGGGCCGCGCAGCTCGTAGATGGCTGGGCAGACCCAGGCTCCGGGCTCTGGAGCCCATGATCTTAAACCTTATATACACCTTTGGGCCTCCTAACATCCATAGCTGTTAGATATTCTTTCCATTTCTTTCCGAAACAGAGATACAACTGATGTGGTTAAATATGTTGTCCAAGGCCAGACTCTCCTAAGTCACACTCACCCCAAGCCGGTCTCACTTCCTCCCATCCTTGGACAGTGAGTTCCCTGAGACACAAAGGTCCTGTTTTCCCGGCTTCTTGAGCCCTTGTGACATCATTCGCCTCTCCTGTTGTGTGTTCTGTGTTGTGTGTGCCAAGAGGCCCCCCCCCCCCCCCCGTCCTGCCAGGGGCTAGGGCTGGATGGTGGGGGGACGTCTTACTCCACATGTTTTGTGTTTCCATGGAAGGACTGTTCAGAGGCAACCCGAGCTCCCTCCAGGGGGTTTGGAAATATCTGCCTACCTTTGGGTTGTCACAGGGCCTGAGGACAGAAGGGTGTCGACGCGTACCGGACAAAACAGCCTGCAAGACTACGCGGCACTGTCCTTTGTGGCAGAGACTCGTGTCGCCTAAAATGCCAGTAGAGCCCCAGTTAGAAACCTGCAGTTGGAATGAGGCTCCGGCTTTTGTCCTCCCGTCCCTGTTAGGCTGATGAGCCTGGGAGAGGAAACGGAGCTTTGTGTGGTTCGGACCCAATCCCTCCGTTTTTTATTTGATTTTATTTTGAAATGGTTATTTATTTTTGAGAGAGAGAGCACAAACAGGGGAGGGACAGAGAGAGAGGGAGACACAGACTCCGAAGCAGGCTCCAGGCTCCGAGCTGTCGGCACAGAGCCCGACGCGGGGCTTGAACCCACGGGCCGTGAGATGGTGACCTGAGCCGAAGTCGGACGCTTAACTGATTTGAAGTCTCCCCTCCAGTTGCCGGTAGAAAAGAGGATGTCTTTTGCAGAGTATCTGGAGCTTTTCCTGCAAAGCAGGCAGGAAAGACCAGATACGGGTTTCCCCCTGGATGTCGGAGGCTGCAGACAGAATGTCCCAGGGGTTTTAGATTGTGGATTCATTCGCTCAAGCCTTCCTTCTTCCGATCTGCCTTTCCGTGCTACCGAGGCTGGGAAGCTAAAACCACGCTGCCTCACTTCCCTCGAAGCCAGGGCTCTGCCAGTCTGACCCACTGCATGAGATCCGGAAAGGGGAAGCGAAATGGGGGCCATGCTTATGTTTCTGCCACGGGTTTCGACAAGCACCGTCAGGTAGAGGCTGTGTCTTTTTCTGGGGCATCAGCAGGAACTGGCTTTGTGCGTTTGGAGGGGCTCTTGTCTGTGTGCATCTAGCAAGCGTGGTCTGGTTCTGGAGCCGACAACTCCGGTAGTGGAGCGGAAATGTGAGTTCCCGCATTTCAATGCTGGGGGAGGTAGCAGCTTCTCCAGCGGGTCAGTTCTGTGGCTTCAGAACTGGGGCGAGCTGGGGGGGGGGCGCTGATGGAATCGGCTTCCTTTTCCTTCCCATCAGAGAGCACCCAGCTGTCTTCCCCTGGGGTGGGTCTGTCTCCTTGAGCCTCTCAGAGTTGGAACCAACCCAATCTGAAATCAGATGCACAAGAAGGTCGCAGCACCAGACCTAGTCTCCCAACATTTAGAAAGCACAGGTTGCGGGGGCCATCTGGGGGGGCTCAGTCGGTCGAGCATCTGACTCTTGATTTCGGCTCAGATCGTGATCTGGGGGTTGTGCGTGGAGCCTGCTCAGGGTGCTCTCTCTCCTCCCCCTGTTCCTCCTCTGCTCTCTCTTTCTCTCTCTAAAATAAAGAAAAAGAAAATAAGATGCATTAGCCTTTCCCACGTGAAAGCAATTTTCTCACGTTCCTGTTTCCGTCACGGCCCACAGAAGGGTAGGAGGGAAACACGAATTCAAGTGACACAACACTGTTTGTTTCAATAAACAGGTCAAGCAGCGTCATGATGTTCCTTTTTTTTTTTTTTTTTTTTTTTTAGCTCCACGAGGGTGGCGGAAGAGAGACGTGACAATGAAAATTCCCAAGTCTTTGCACCTTTCAGGAAAAGAGAGCGTCGGCGTAGGTCGTACTAGCACGGGCAGCAGGTCATTAGTTAAGACAACCAGTCCAGAGTTGGGAGGTGTTAGGGACTAACTTGTGGTCCCTGCCCCCCCATTCCTATGTTGAACCCCCAAATTCCAATGCGACCATATTGAAGACAGGACCTTGAAAGAGGCGATTAATGTTAACTGGGGTCGTAAGGGTGGAGCCCTAATCCGATAGGATTGGAGCCCTCTTTTTTTTTTTTTTTTTCAACTTTTATTTATTTTTGGGACAGAGAGAGACAGAGCATGAACGGGGGAGGGGCAGAGAGAGAGGGAGACACAGAATCGGAAACAGGCTCCAGGCTCTGAGCCGTCAGCACAGAGCCCGACGCGGGGCTCGAACTCACGGACCGCGAGATCGTGACCTGGCTGAAGTCGGACGCTTAACCGACTGCGCCACCTAGGCGCCCCAGGATTGGAGCCCTCTTAAGAAGACCAGACGACACCAGGGATGTGTGCACACGGGGCAAAGGCCGTGTGAGGATGCAGCGAGATGCTGCCTATCTACCAGCCAAAGAGGGGCTTCAGGAGAGACCAACGCTGCCAGTACTGATCTTGGACTTCCAGCCTGAGAAAAAAGATTTCTGATGTTTAAGCCACCAAGTATATCCGGTAATATTGTGTTGTGGGAGCTCTAGCAAACTAATACGGGAGGTGACAGGTGGCTGTCGGAGGATGAAGCCACACCAGTCTTTGAAGTCTAGGGGTCTTATAAATAAGACTCCTTTGTCAGAAATACATTCATAAGGACGGTTTCATGAGGGAGGGAGGGAGGCTCTGCTTTTCTGAAGGTGCAGGGGAAGTCGGAATATTTTCTCTTTCTCGCATTCCTGAGGTCTTTGTTACCGCAGTCAGAACAGTCAAGAGTTTCCAGGCAAGGTCTCAAACTTTCACGATGCAAAGGAAGTATGAGTGCTAGGATTTAGGGGGAAAGTTTTCCATTAGCAATAATCGTGCCTCAGACAAACCGTTGCCTAGGTTACTGCCACTGTGGAAAGTTGTGAATAATAGGACTGTTAATAAATACACACAAGGCGTGCAACGTTTTTCACCTACCAAGGTAAAGAAACAAAGCAGGACAGAAAAATAAAAATTTTGGCTTGAGTTGTTCCAGGCCGGCTTTGAACCTGGGCCATCTTTTGGACTTACTGGCCTGTCACTTTATATCCCGTTTGGAGGTTAATGGCGATATTCCACAAGCCCAAATTTTGGAAAATATCTACATCTTCACAACTGCCTCCCCTCTCAAGGAGCTGCGTTTGAAAAATTCTTGTCTTCTTGCAAAGTTGAGGAGTCTACAATGACGACAACTCCAGTGTTCAAACCTTACTGGGGGGTGGCAGGTGGGGGGGGGGTTGGGGGGGGCTTCTTCCCCTTAAATGTCCATCTTGTATTGTAAAACATTTCCTTGGACATTCCATCTTGCCACCTGTGCCCCTGCTCCTCGCGCTGTCCCCCTGCTCAACCGAGCCTGGGCTACGATCATGGGAGAAAACCAGCCTTCAAAAACATCAGTTTGGATGCTTCTGGCCGCAGAAGTTGGGTGCCCCAACCCAAAACAGTTGGAAACTCGGACACGCACTACTGGATGTAGCGGGCATTCCAATGGCGGCGCAGTTCCTGGGCTGGTTAACACGGTGGGTCAGCGACGGCCCTGAAACCCCGGGTTCTGCGTCTCCTTTCCCGGCTCTCAGCGAACTGAGCCACAAGGCCAACTCCCCACGCAGACCAAGACAACTGCCACGTGCACCAACCACGTCAGGGGAAGACCAGTCCCAGGTCTCTTCAAGAGCCAGTAAGATACTTCCCATCAGCCCCCCCAACAGACTTCCTCTCACTCGGCATTGGCCAGAACCAGGTCACATGACCGGTCCTGGGAATGGGAGCATCTGATTGGCTCAGCCTTTGGCCAATCAGGGTTTGTCCCTTCTGAGCCGGCTTCGGTCTTGAAGCTCCGGCCCAGAGGGGGAGGAAAGGAGCCTTCCCGCTTCGCTGGGGCTCGTTCGGCAATCAGGGCGCGGCGTGGTGGGTGCCGCCGAGGCTCCCCAACTGCCTCCGCCAGTCTCCCAACCTTGCAGCGTCTGAGGGGGGCCTCCGGCCCCCCAAGCCCAGTTCACAGCCTCTCTCCCCAGCCTCATGCTCTTCTGTCCGCCTTCCCTAACCCAGAAAAGCAGCCTCATGGAGACATCTAGCTGGGGAGGCGGGGACTGGCGCCTCCGGCCCACAGCCACGGGGATGAGCCCTCCTGAAAGTGGGTCTTTTACCCCCAAACACGCCTTCGGTTGAGTTCACTGCAGCATCGCCCCTCATCCTCACGAAAACTCACGAGAGGCCCCGAGTCAGCGCTGTCCAGGTAAGCGGCCCCCCAACTGCTGACACACAGGCGTCCTCGTAACTTTGCAAGCCACGGATTTTCTGAGCGGTTTGTTACCCAGCGGTCGATGCACCCCGATACGAGGACACCGGGCAGATTCAACGAGGTGGTATAGACGTATTGGAGTAGGGGGCACATTTAATTTTAATGCTATCCGTTACTATTTAAATTTTTACTATGGTTTATCATACTCCGTCCCCCCTCCCCCGCAGAGATTTAAAGTCAGTCCCTTACGTGTGCGCTTAGGCTGAACTGAGAGCCACACGCCGGTCCTCGGGGGGTGGGAAACAACACCCAAATGGAAACGTAATGTGAGCTCTACGTGTTTTAAAATTTGCTAGCAGTGACATTAAAAAGCAGAAAGCAGGGCGCCTGGGTGGCTTGGTCGGTTAAGCGTCCGACTTCGGCTCAGGTCATGATCTCACGGTCCGTGAGTTCGAGCCCCGCGTCGGGCTGTGTGCTGACAGCTCAGAGCCTGGAGCCTGTTTCAGATTCTGTGTCTCCCTCTCTCTCTGCCCCTCCCCTGTTCATGCTCTCTCTCTCTCTGTCTCAAAAATAAAAATGAATAGGGGCGCCTGGGTGGCGCAGTCGGTTAAGCGTCCGACTTCAGCCAGGTCACGATCTCGCGGTCCGTGAGTTCGAGCCCCACATCGGGCTCTGGGCTGATGGCTCAGAGCCTGGAGCCTGTTTCCGATTCTGTGTCTCCCTCTCTCTCTGCCCCTCCCCCGTTCATGCTCTGTCTCTCTCTGTCCCAAAAATAAATAAACGTTGAAAAAAAAAAAATTAAAAAAAAAAATAAATAAAAATGAACGTTAAAAAAAATTAAAAAAAAAAAAAGCAGAAAGACAGGATAACAGGTTATTTTCACCTGTTTGGCACTGCTGACTTAATACTGATTTCACGTGGCCGTCATTTGGTGGCTTTGCATTAGTAGCTGTATTGAAACCAGATGTAACCAATATATATTGAGTTGTGAGAATCCTTGAAAATTGTTCCTTGAAACTTGGGCATTATGAGCTATTCACTAAAGAGACACTAGGCGAGACTATAATATCCTTATGTATCTGGAGAGTCACTGATTTTAGTGTTCCTTACCAAAAGTGGATTGCCTCGACACAGTTTTTTTTTAAGTTTTTACTTAAGTTCACGTTAGTTACCATACAGTGTCATATTAGTTTCAGGTGTGCAATATAGTGATTCAACAATTCCATACATCACCTGGCACTGATCGTGACAAGTGTCCTCCTTAATCTCCATCACCAATCTCACCCATCCCCCCCCTCCTCCCTTCTGGTAACCGTCGGTTTTCTATAGTTGAGTCTGTTTCTTGTTTTGTCTCTTTCTTTTTATTTCCCTTTGCTAGTTGTTCTCTTTCTTAAGTTCCACATCGGAGTGAAATAGTATGGTATTTGTCTTTTTCTGACTTAGCATAATACTCTCTAGCTCCGTCCACGTGGTCGCAAATGGCAAGATTTCATTCTTTTTTATGGCTGACTTACCCTGCATGTATATACATACTTATATTTATATATATACACATACATATGTGTATATACATACATATATACACATATGTGTATATATACACACATATATAAATATATAAATATGAGTATATATATTTATTTTTATTTTTTTAACTTGGAATTTATTGTGAAATTGGTTTCCATATATATATGTGTATATTGTGAAATTTATTGTGAAATTGGTTTCCATATATATGTGTATATATACATGTATATATAAATATATAAATATGAGTATATATTTGTTTTTATTTTTTTAACTTGGAATTTATTGTGAAATGGGTTTCCATATATATATGTGTATATTGTGAAATTTATTGTGAAATTGGTTTCCATATATATGTGTATATTATATATACATGTATATATAAATATATAAATATGAGTATATATTTGTTTTTATTTTTTTAACTTGGAATTTATTGTGAAATGGGTTTCCGTATATATATGTGTATATTGTGAAATTTATTGTGAAATTGATTTCCATATATATGTGTGTATATATACATATATATAAATATATAAATATGAGCGTGTATATATTTGTTTTTATTTTTTTGACTTGGAATTTATTGTGAAATTGGTTTCCATACAACACCCGGTGCTCATCCGAACAGGTGCCCTCCTCAGTACCCATCACCCAGCCTCCCCTCCCTCCCACCCCCCATCAACCCTCAGTTTATTCTCAGTTTTTAAGAGTCTCTTATGGTTTGCCTCCCTCCCTCTCTTTTTTTTTATATTTATATATATGTGTATATATATATACAAACACACACACACCACATCATCTTCCCCCGTCTTTTCTAGGGTTAGAGTTAGGGTTAAGAGAAGGGTATTTGCCTGGCAACTGCAGTTTGAGCCCTCTCCAGTGCTCCGATGTACAAAACCTCAGACTTCTGCTGGGGTGAGCCCGGGCCTGGCAGGCATCCACCAAGATGAAGTAAGGAGGGGTTTGGGGGCTCTAAATGCTTTTAAAATAGATATTCAATTGGTTCTTGTGTTTTTATCTCTACTCTCACACCATTTTCAGAACTATTACCAATTCATTTTTTTTTTGTTTTCAAGTTTATTTTGAGAGAGGGGAGTGCAGGAGGGGCGGAGACAGCGAATGCGAAGCAGGCTCTGAGTTGTCAGCGTGAGCCGGATCCAGGCCTTGATCTCATCAACCGCAAGATCATGACCTGAGTTGAAACCAAGTGTCGGCCACTTAACCGACTGAGCCACCCAGGTGCCCCAGAAATATTACCAATTTTCAAATATTTGGGGTTTTCAGAATAACTAGGCTTCTCGTGTGTGTGTGTGTGTGTATTTTTTTTATCGTGTGTTTAGGAACCCACTTTCTCAGATCTAGGGTGAGGGTTAGGGTGACTGGTATGTGCTTGATATAGTGCAGTTCAAAGACCTCTCCAGAGGGTTAGGGTTTAGGGCTTAGGGGGTAGATTGGGGTTACCGTTAGGGTATGTGACACACTTCAGAAAAATGTACGGGTGCTCACAGAGATTCATACTCCTAGAGACTTCTAGCCTATGAGTCAATGCTAGAAAACAGCAACTCCATTGACCGCTTCTTCCTTGAATTATTTTCTATTGTCCAGAGGAAACGGGTGACATCTTTTGCCTGGTATTTGAAGTCCTTTGTATTCTGACTTGTTGACCTTTCCATGGTGACTTTCTGCCAGGGTACGTGGAAGCGTGTGCTCCATACGTGGCCACGCCCACAACCCCCCAATTATTTAGCAGGCAAAATCTACCTCAACTTCCTCTACAGCCCCTTTGATAAGGCTCCACTGACCCCCCCCCCCCCCCCCACCTCGGGCGCTGTATTTCTGCTTTCGTGGTGCCCATCACGTTTAGTTGAGGGAATGCCTCCGCAGCTACTCTGGACGACCAAGAGTAAGGGTACTGCTGTGTTCAGCCGTGCATCCCAAAGCCCCAGGCAAGGACCCACAGGAAGCCCTGAGCACATATCTAGTTGATTGATATAATCAGTGTATTATACGTCAGAGAGCTAATTTTCACTCCGGGGTATCAGAATCATCAGAGCTTTGTGAACGTACAGGTAGCTGGGCTGCATACTAGACCCACTAAATCATCTTTCAAGGGTGGGTCTAAGGTTTGTGCATTTGGGGGGCAGAAGCCCCAAGGATGATTTTTTTTTTAATGTTTATTTTTGAAAGAGACAGAGAATGAGCAGGGGAGGGGCAGAGAGAGAGGGAGACACAGAATCTGAAACAGGCTCCAGGCGCTGAGCTGTCAGCACAGAGCCCGACGTGGGGCTCGAACTCATGAACCGCGAGATCATGACCTGAGCCGAAGTCAGATGTCCAACTGGCTGAGCCACCTAGGCGCCCCTCCACTGATGATTCTAAAGTGGTAATAATTGGGGCACCTGGGTGGCTCAGTGGGTTAAGCATCCAACTTCGGCTCAGATCATGATCTCACGGTTCATGGGTCCGAGCCCCACCTCGGGTTCTGTGCTGACAGCTCAGAGCCTGGAGCCTGCTTGGGATTCTGTGTCTCCCTCTCTTTCTGCCCCTTCCCCACTCATGCTGTTTCTCTCTGTCTCAAAAATAAGTAAAACATTAAAAAATTAAATAATAAAGTGGACTGGGGTGCCTGGGTGGCTCAGTGGGTTAAGCATCCGACTTCGGCTCAGGTCATGATCTCACGGTTTGTGAGTTCGAGCCCCGCCTCGGGCTCAGTGCTGACAGCTCAGAGCCTGGAGCCTGCTTTGGATTCTGTGTCTCCTTCTCTCTCTGCCCCTCCTCTGCTCACACTCTATCTCTCAAAAGTAAATAAATTAAAAAAAAATCATGAAGTGGGAACAATGGAGTTTGTAAAAAGATCAGAGTAGACCAGAACTGCCAGGGAAAGTTGGTAGAAGGGCCACATACCAAACTTTGAAGTTCGGGGAAAGATACATAAAATTAAAAACAAAACAAAACAAAAAAACAGAGCTGAAGTACAGACATAAAAGTAAAGATGACAGTATGGAGACCAGTTTTTTGAAAAGAACAGGCCCTGATCATGGGGACTCTGAAAATCTGCTCACACTTGGGCAGTCAGCAGAGCCCGACAGTCTTAGAGACGGGCACATCGCCAAATGACGTTGTCATGGCAAGTGCGTGCTCAGAAAGAGGGAAGCTTGCTTCTGAAAAAGAGCGAGGAAGACCTCGTTGGTAAGAGACTATTTCCGTGAAGGTCTTGCCTCAGAAATTTACGAATTGAATCATGGAGTTTTTACAACTAAAAATACATCTCGATCCTCTGTGCCGAAGTGGAATTCCGTAGAGTACGAGTTCCCCCTTGAAAAAAAGAAACGGTTCCATAGTTAAGTAAATTTGGGATCAAAACCACAAAAGAAACAGGCAGACTTAATTTTAATAATCTACGTTATTTAACGCGCTGTATCCCAAACATTGTCATTTCAATGTATAGTCAACGTAAAAAATTACTGAGATGCTTTACTTTCTTTTTCAGTTTGTTTGTTGATTGATTGATTGAGGAAGAGAGTGCAAGTAGGAGAGGGGCAGAGAGAAGAGAGGGAGAGAGAGAGAGATCTCTCTTTCATAATCTTTTACAAAGATGCCTTCCAAAAGGCAGTTCTCCTAGCCGTGCGCCTGCCTGATGGTTTAGGGACACCACGAGAGGGGCACAGCCCTGCCTTTGCCCCTGCTGTTCCCTTGGCCTGGAACACCCGTCCCCTTTTGTCTGGGTGTCCGAAAGCTACCTGATGATTTCCACTCTCTACTCCCCCCCCCCCCCCCCCCCCCACCACTTCCTCTTCCGTAGAGAACTGGTCGGAACACTAACAAATGTGGCCAAGGGACTGGTTAGTGCTCGTAGTCCCGGGAGTGCCCCGTGGGTCAGGACACCCTCTGTTCTTCTCCCAGAAGCTCAGGCCCGCAGCTCGTCTTCCTATCCCTGCGTCTCCAGTCCATCCTCCTGTTGTCACCAGATTCTTCCCGTCGCTTGGCCGCGACCCTGTTACTGTGGCTGCGACGTGTCCAGCTTTTGTTATGATGCCGCCCCGTCCCGTGCCACCTCACCACGCCCTTCTCCGGAAGCTGATGCGGGGACACACGTTCTCAATCTAGTTCTTACACCCCCTCTCTTCTCACCCCGTGAAGGGGTGGACCAGGACGGCCCTGCCTTGCAGAGCTCCATTGGATGTGCTCTGCGTGAGCACTGTATGTTGTGGGTGAGGTCATGGGCGCTAATCCACGCAGGTTGGGGGCTGGGCCTTCCATCTCTGGGGGGCCGCTGGAGATCAGGGCCCCACCTCACGTACAGCTCCTGGCGATCACGGGTAAACCCTCACTGTGGCTGCCACATGGCAAGACCGGATTATAGATTAGTTGCAGGCTCCCAGCCAGTCAGGAAGGGACTTTGCCCCTGGGTGGGACTGGGGTGGTTTCTCTCTCTCTCTCGAGGAACTGACAAGGCTGGCCTCTAGCAGAAGATTAACAAGACAGGAGAGAAGGGCCTAGCAGGGGATCCTTGGCCTTGTGCGAGCTCCCCAGCTGCCACCTGCCCCAGGTGAGCTACATCCACTGGCCCACTGCTGGTGCTTTCTTTTTGGTGGAATCCGTTCTCCAAACATCTGTCGGGAAACTTCTCAATTTAGAGGGCCTCGGGGGGCTGAACGTTCCGGATGCCCTCCACCTCTGCAGAAGGAATATGGTTTTGGAAGAGAGTCCTCTGATATTCGTGCCCCTTCCTTCCTCAGTAATACAAATTGTAACTGGACACGTTTGGAGCCCAGCAAGAAGGACGTTGTCTATGTTCCACTGAGCTGTGGCCCTGTGATTACATTTTGACCAATAGAAGTAAAAGTGGTGTATGGGACTTCCAGGCGTTGCCCTTAAAAAACAGTTTTCCCAACCCCTTCTTCCTTTTCACTACTGACTGGAATGTAGATATGATGGTTGGAGCTCCAGCAGCCATTTTGGGCCACAAGTTATATACTGAAGATGATAACAATAGTATGAAAGGAGGCTGGGTCCCCGCGATTATGAAGTGTCACATTAGCCCTGGGCACCCTATCTCCAGACCCCATTTATGTAAAAGCGAATTAAATTTCTGTCTGGTCTAGGCTATCTGACTTGGGGGTTTTCTGGTATTTACAGCTGAGTCTAGTCATGACAAAGCATTCTGTCAGGAGGGGCAGTCCAGGCTGCATCCTGTCAAGGCAGGTCTCTGGAGATTCTCTTGGGTCCACAGGGCGGGAAGCCAACTTGAAGTAGTTTAAGGAAACAGAGAAATTTGTTCTGATTCCAAGATAGCAGTGGGGCTGTGGCTCGGGGGCACCCAGCACCAGAGGCTCCAGCCCCGCAGGAATTTTTTTTTTTCCTCTCTGCCTCGATTCATTCTTGTCTCTTACAGACTGGCTGTCTCCACAGAGGCCAGAGCATGGCTGCTCAAAGCCCTCAGGTTGTCTGCTTACAGTTTTGGCCGCTGGGACGGAGATGAACTCCCTGAGGCTCACCCGACTGGAAATCCTGAGCGAGCTCAGGACGGGTGCCGACCCTGGTTTCAGCAGGGCCAGGGGTGTGCTGGAGGGGTCCTGACCCGGGAAGGTCTGAGCTGCCCTGCCTTGAGGGCTCTGGAGTCACACCCAGACCCCCATTCCTTTTTGCTGGTGTCCCTTGTCCTGATCGTCCCCACTGGAATAGTCATCCCGCCACTAAGATCTGGGGCTCCTGGACGAGTTGAATAGTGTGAAGAAATGTTGGTGACCTAATAATAAAAGCCCGATAAAACTGGTTATTCGTGAAACCACTGAGCTCAGCAGGGTGTCTGTCTGCCTGGGTTTGAATCCCAGACTCTCCACCTGCTGGTCGGTGGCTGTGGCCTTGAGCAAAGCACCCCTTTGAGTCTTCCCTTTCTCCTTTGAGAGGAGGAGAGCCTGTTTTGAGGTGTGAATGCGACCAGGCACGTGGTGCCCTGGGGGACTCAGTAGGTGCTTGTGAATTACTGGGGTGGTCTTGGACCCGCCCCTTCCAGTGGCAACCAACCGGAGGCTGCTCCCACCGGCTTGGTGAGCTGTTACTTATTCATACGATGAGCCCTGAGCCCAGCCATTTGTAGGTTGACCTTGGCCGTGGTGGAAGCATGCAGTGATCGACAGAAATGATGAATGAGGGCTTTTACTTTTCTTCAGGGAACTACCGTTGAGCCTTCAACGACGGGGGCTCGAACTGCGCGGGTGCACCTTGTAAGTGAATTTTTTTTTTTTTTTTTTTACAGTCCGTAGTTCACCGGCACACCCCTGTCCTCCGTCTTTCCCGGGTGTTCTTCTCCCGTGCCCACCTCCCCTCTGAGACCCGGAACAATCCACTCGGCTGCCTCCTGCAGGTTGTCACCTGCAGACCCAGCAGGCCCGTGGAGACCCCGTGTCACCTCCACAACGTGCACCTCTGCGGTGACCCCTGTCTCTGCCATGTGCCCCGGCCCCCCTCAGCCCGCCCCACACGGTGGGGTTGAAGGGAAGGAAACATTCTCTATCCTCAAGATCTACCAGCTGGACTAAGAATTAAATTGACGTGAGACAGATTAACAGGAGAGAAAAACAAAAAGCCTCGTGTTGTATTACGAGCCCACAGAGGCCCCGTGATGAAGTTGAGACCTGAAGAAATGACCAAGGCAGACAGTTGTTATATTTTTTAGACAAAGAGGCAATCAATCTGTAAGGAATTGGCAGGATAAATAAAGCTTAACTTTGGCGGGGGGGGGGGGGGTCCCTGGGTGGCTCAGTTGGTTATCAGACTTTTTTTTTTTTTTAATGTTTATTTTTTGAGAGAAAGAGAGAGACAGAGTGTGAGTGGGGGAGGGGCAGAGAGAGAGGGAGACACAGAATCCGAAGCAGGATCCAGGCTCTGAGCTGTCCTCACAGAGCCCGACACGGGGCTCGAACCTACGAACTGTGAGATGATGACCTGCGCTGAAATCGGACGCTCAGCTCAACCGACTGAGCCACCCAGGCGCCCCGAGTACCCGACTCTTGATTTCAGCTCAGGTCACATCCCCAGGGTCGTGGGATCGAGCCCCGCCTCAGGCTCCGTGCTGAGCATAGAGCCTGCCCGGGGTTGTCTCTCTCCCTCTGCCCCCTCCCGCTCATTCTGTGTCTCTTTGTCTCGAATAAAATTAAAAAAAAATTTTTGGGGGGAACTTCAGTTTAGTAAGGAATTCTAAATTCCTTAGAATTTAGGGGTGGTAAATTCATGAAAAGTGACAAGGGTTGTTTATACAGCCTTCTCGCCCCTGAATTTCCTATACCTGGTGATAAGGGTATCTCTTTACCTCCTGGCACAGGGAAGGGCACCTTCCACATGGGACATTTATTTCCTGCTTTCAGGGGAACAGAGGAGGGTCTGAGTGTCCTTCCTGCACGGGCCGTCTCCTAAGTAACTTTCATTTCAAATCAATATGCCATAGTGGCACGTTTTGGGGCCACCTGCCCTGGGCCCCTACAGGGTCACCTGTCGCTCTCCCCACACCCCCATGCAGTCTGTCAAAGTTGCCATCAGCTCCCCATTTTCTCCAGAACCTCCCGTTGTTTTCCGTGCTCCCCACCCCATCCCCAGGCCACCACTGGTTAGCTTCGCGTCTCTGGAGGTTAGATTGCATTTTCCCGTCTCGTTATTCACGCAACAGGTGCTCTTTGCTTTTGTCTGGCTTTCTTTGTGCGGCATGATTACCGGTGAGACCTCTCCATGTCGTCCCCAACTGCTGTTCCTTTCTCTCGCTGCGTGCTAATCCTTTGCAAGGATATCCGTCCCCCCGCGGATGGCCATCTGGGCTGTTCCAGTTTCGAGAAATGAGGAGTGCCCGGGTCCGAGCACTCTCATCTGTGGTCCGGGTCACGGCCGTCAAGCCTCCCGTCTCTCCGCTCGCTCCTGCCCTCATTCCCCCTCCTCTTTGCGCCACTCTTAGCCACAGGGATCCCGTGAAACCCCAAAGTCACGCCTTAGCCCTTTTTTTCGCTCTATGGCAAGCAGGGCACCGCCCGGGTCCTCGCCACTCCTAAGTGCCGTCCCCTCCGCGTTTACTTTCTGCCCTCACCTCCTCTCTCCTCACTGGCCTCCTCCGGGCACACCTCCCCTGCTCTTTGGTCCCCCACACCTACCCCGTGGCCCCTGCTTGGGCAGGGGCAGGCGCGGCTCCCGCCTGGCCGCTCGCTCTGTCCGGACGCCCCTCCCACAGACTCACTTCTTTTGGGTCGTTGTGTGAGTGTCGCCTCCTGAGAGAGCCCCCCCCCCCCCCGACACTTCTCATCTCCCTTCGCTGAGGACCGCATCGTTTACTACCTTGCTGTGTTCCTTGGCTGCCTCCCCCCCACCCCCACCCCAGGTCACCACCCCGTAGGTGGGTGCTTTTATTTGTTCACCGGGACCCAGTGCAGTGCCCTGCACACAGTTGGTGCTTCACCTAGTAGCTGTTGGCTGCCCGGGTCCGTCTGGCATCCCAGTCCTTCCATGCTGCCCAAAGCCCCGTCCAGATCTTCCTGGCCTACCCCAGTGGCAGTCCATCCGCCCTTCCCCTGGTGATCACTGCCTCGCCTGTCACCACCCCACTCCAGCGACCTCTCCTAAAAGCGCTCCTGAGCACCCAGTTGCTGGCGCTCCACGTTGTTTTGTTAATGCTCCCATCAAGGGGTATATTTTTTTTTATATTTTTAATGTTTATTTTAGAGACAGAGAACGTGTGAGTGGGGGAGGGGCAGAGAGAGAGAGAGAGAAGAGAGAGAGAATCCAAAGCAGGCTCCAGGCTCCCAGCTGTCAGCACAGACCCCCAACACGGGGCTCGAACCCACGGACCGCGAGATCATGACCTGAGCCGAAGTCGGACGCTCAACCGACTGAGCCACCCGGGCGCCCCCATATTTTTCACACTGTCAAGAGGCAGGTGGTGAAGCCGCCTTCCCAGGTAACCCAGGATCTAGAAGGTACACAGACTTCCATGCCCTGGCTTCACCCCTCCACCTGCACGCTCTCGCCGTCCCAGCTGTGGGCAGGTCGCTTTGTGTGAATGCGCTGGCTGCTTCCTCCAGGGAGCCGTGGTGATGCCTCCTTCCTCGCCACGTTGTAAGATGACTCAAGGCACATAAAGTCCCTGGCACGGGGAAGAAGTTTAATAAAAGTCCATTCCCTCTGTGCTGGGGGATGTGTCAGGCCTGGTGGTTGTGTTTGGGGGAGTTTATGGTCCAATCAGGGAGATAAGGTCAGTGCTGTCAGGGCCATAAGGGAGGGGAGACAGTGTTCTGGGACTCCGGACGTGGGTGCCTCCTGCTTGGTGAGGAAAGGTGGGTGTCCGTCTGTTCGTTCGTTCGTTCGTTCATTCATTCATTCATTCATTCATTCCCCATTCAACCATGAAGTGTCAGCTAAATTCCAACTGGCAGGTGTGGGTGGGGAGTGGAGTTGGGAGGGAGAGGCCTCCTAGGGGAGGAGCAGGGTGGGCCCAGGGTCAGCGTCAGAGCCGTTTCGGGAGGGATAGTATCAGGTGGGTCTCCACGAGGAGGCCTGGCTCCCTCACTGCCACAGCGCAGAACCCCTTGTCCCGTTTTTCTCATTAAAATCCGTCAGTGGCCCATCTGTGCTATGGAATCAGAAGCAGGTCTGTCTGTCGCTGCGTGGGATCTGTGACCTCCCACCACCCTCTCTCGTTCCCCTGTGCTTGGCGCGCCAGATCGCCCGCACTCCAGAGCCTGGAGCCTGCCTCGGATTCTGCGTCTCCCTCCCACCCTGCCCCTCCCCTGCTCACGCTCTGTCTCTCTCAAAAAAACGAATAAACATTAAAAAACTAAAAAAAAAAAAAAAAAAATTGCGCACCCATCGTAAGTGTAAAGCTTATACTTGCGAAAGCGAATTCTCGCAAACTGCACGCGCCGGTTTAACCGGGCCCCGCCTCAAAGTCAGAACATCGGCCCCATTCCCAGCCCCCTGGGTCCCCTCCCCATCATTACCCCCCAAAGGCAACCACCGCCCGTCCAGGTTTCTGGGGACGCAGGTTTGCCTGCCTGCGATCACACTTCATATAGAAGCGGAGTCACCCGTCGGGCACCCCGCGTCTCACCCCTCCAGCACGGTTGCCTGAATCGCGTCGTCAAACCCCTTGACGAACGTCCTTGGTTTGGACAGAGGATTTGCGACCTCTGCTTCTCTGACCTTTGAGTGCTGCTGCTGCTTTTTTTTTTTTTTTTTTTTTTTAATTTTATTTTTGTGAGAGTTCGAGAGAGAGAGAGAGAGAGAGCGCGAGTGGAGGGGAGGGGCAGAGAGAGAGGGAGACACAGAGTCTGAAGCAGGCTCCGGGCTGAGGGGGTGGGGGCCAGTCTGTTCCAGGCCCGTGTCTGGGCTTCTGGTGACCTCAGGAGTTCCTGGCAAGTGCCGCTCCCCCTGTGTCTTCGCTTCATCTTCCCTCTTGGCGTGTCTGGGGCCTGTGCCTAAATTTTCCCTTTTTGGAAGGGCACGGTCATATCGGATCAGGCCTTGCCCTTACTGACCTCATCTGCACTTGATCATCCGCAAAGACCGCATTCCCAAAAAATAACGTCAGGTTTGCAGGTTCTGGGAGTTAGAACTTCATCTTTTTTGGGGGCCACATTTGAAACCTAGTGTGACCCCTACACTAGTTGAATCCTAGTAACCCCTTTGCCTCGGTTTGGGCCAGCCCAACGGCAGGACTCCCCAGGGGATGGGCTCAGAGCGGCCAGGGGCCTCACTTCCTGTCCCTCGGCAGATCAACTTCCTCCCCACCAGGCCTGCCTTCCTCACCACCTCACAGGCCTGCACCCAGGAGCCCTCCCAGGCCAACTCCTGCCACGGCTCCCTGTTTCCCTGCTTGTTTGGGGCAGGCGCAGGGACACGGATACTGCCAGAATCGGCTTGGCTCGCAGCGAAGGCTGGTGACGTCCTCCGAAGGGCTGTCGATCTCAAAGGTAAAAATCCTGCCAGTTATGTTACCAGCAAAAGATAGACTTAGCCGGGACTAAAAGAGAATCGCGATCTCGGACAAATGGCGCTGTGGCAAAACCGTTCGGAAGCCCCAGGAGCAAAGGGAAGGCGCGCTTTTTTTTTTTTTTTTTAATTTTTTTTTTTTTCAACGTTTATTTATTTTTGGGACAGAGAGAGACAGAGCATGAACGGGGGAGGGGCAGAGAGAGAGGGAGACACAGAATCGGAAACAGGCTCCAGGCTCTGAGCCATCAGCCCAGAGCCCGACGCGGGGCTCGAACTCACGGACCGCGAGATCGTGACCTGGCTGAAGTCGGACGCTTAACCGACTGCGCCACCCAGGCGCCCCAGGGCGCGCTTTTTAAAAGAGGGCAGGAGTGGGGCGCCTGGGTGGCGCAGTCGGTTGAGCGTCCGACTTCAGCCAGGTCACGATCTCGCGGTCCGTGAGTTCGAGCCCCGCGTCGGGCTCTGGGCTGATGGCTCAGAGCCTGGAGCCTGTTTCCGATTCTGTGTCTCCCTCTCTCTCTGCCCCTCCCCCGTTCATGCTCTGTCTCTCTCTGTCCCCAAAAAAATAAATGTTGAAAAAAAAAAAAATAATTAAAAAAAAAAAAAAAAAAGAGGGCAGGAGTCCGTGGGGAAGGCTGTTCTGAGCTAAAGTTCATCGCCATATACTGGGAGTTGGAAGTGTGGTGGCTTCTCACTGGCTGAGCTGTCGCTGGCGGGGTGGGGGAGAGGAGGAAAGACTTCCTCCCTCAGGCTGCAGTAGTATCCATGTACAAGGTCACGTCTGTGTAAGGTCAAGTCCGTCTCTTCCTGTTGGGTCTGCAGTGGACTCCAGGTGGGAGCTCGCGAGAGCTCCCCTCTGCCCAACCCTCCCGACGACGTTTTAGTGATTTTCCGATGTTAATTTTCAGAAGGCCCGCCCGTTGTGCCCAGCACCCGAGGACAGGCCTGTGTCACGCTCTGCTTCTGTAGCAGGAGGTGAAGACCTCATGCTGGATGGCCGGGGCTCAGATTCCCATCTTGCCACACGCGGGCTGTGTGATCTTGTGAGATTACTGACCCTCTCTGGGCTTCAGTTTCTTCACGTCTAATGGGGATAATACTAACTAATAATACCTTCTTCCCAAGGTTGATGGGAAGACTAAGTGAGCTCATCCGATAAAGCTCTCATAACTGCCTGGCACACAGTAAGCACTCCATAAATGCTCACTTTCATTATCCCAGGTTTAGGTTGAGCTGGTCTGCAGACAGTGCCTCCAGACTCCCAAAGGTGGTAGGCTTCTGGCTCCTGAATTTCTGCTTCCAAGTCTGACGTGACTTCTCCTAACGACCAACTTCTGCTCCGTGCGTCCCCTCTGGGGGGTGTGTTTTGCATCCGTCCAAGTGTCGTAAAATTCCAATCACGTCGAGTTGACCGTGAAAGCGAATTTTTGTTTTAGAAAGAAAAGGTGCCTAAGCACCTAAATTGCCTCAAAAGTCCACAGAGTCTTGCCACCGTTGATAAATTAGAACAAGGAATACACAATAATCCTTTCCTTTGAAAGACTCTGCAAATTTTGAAGAAACAAATATTTATTATAAATGCAGAATTAACGTTTATTTATTTTTGAGACAGGGAGAGACAGAGCCTGAACAGGGGAGGGTCAGAGAGAGGGAGACACAGAATCAGAAGCAGGCTCCAGGCTCTGAGCCGTCAGCCCAGAGCCCGACGCGGGGCTAGAACTCACGGACCGCGAGATCATGACCTGAGCCGAAGTCGGCCGCCTAACTGACTGAGCCACCCAGGCGCCCCTATAAATGCAGAATTAATCCAAGTACCCTTCACGTTGTTTTTTAATTTATCTTATTTTTTTTTAAGCTTATTTGTGTGTGTGTGTGTGAGAGAGAGAGAGAGTGAGCACTTGAGTGGGGCAGGGGCAGAGAGAGAGAGAATCCTAAGCAGGCTCCATGCTGTCAGCACAGAGCCTGACAGGGGATTTGATCCCACGAACTGTGAGATCAGGACCTGAGCTGCAATCCAGAGTTGGATGCTTAACCAAGACACCCAGGTGTCCCTTTTTTTTTTTTTTTAAACAAAATTACAATTTTTCCATTTTGAAATAGTTTAAGACCCAAAAGAAGTTACATAAGTAGGACTGGGAGTTCCCGTGTATACCCAGCGTGATGTTTTTATTCCCAGCACTTCTGACACCAAACGCGTGGGTGTCTTTCCTCACATCAACAGCCAGTTCTCTGACGGACACTCGAACGGACTGTCCTGCCATTCAGTTCTGGCACGAACCACCCAGAGTTAGCGTCAGACCCCACAGGTGAAGGGCTCAGCCCCAGCAGACTGCCCTCACGTCGGATGCCAGTCCCAAGCGTCGGGCCCCCAGGTTACCCACACTTGCGTCTGACTTGGCTACAAAGTTGGGGGGTTTTCACCACCCTCCTCCCTTACAGCTTCAATAGTTTGCTAGAGCGGCCCTCAAAACTCAGGGAAGCACCTAACTTGCATTTTCTGGGTGGTTATGAGGGATACGACTCAGGACCAGCCAGATGCAAGAGAGATGCAAAGGACAAGGGACGGGGGCGGGTGGTGCACAGAGCTTGCGTGACCCCTGAGGGCGCCGCCCGTCTAGCCCTCTGTGCTCTTCAGCCTGGAAGCTCTCTGAGCCCCTGTGTTCAGAGTTTTTACGTAGGTTTCACTATGTAGGTGCAATTGATTAAACCACTGGGCACCGATGAGTAACTCAACCTCCAGCCCCTGTCTCCTCCTCAGGTGTCCGGGGAGGGGCGTGGCCGAGGCTGAAAGTCCCAACCCACTAACCACATCTTGGTCTCTTTGGCGACCAGTTACCCCCCCCCCCCCCGCCCCGGCATCCTGAAGCCATCTAGGGGCCCCCAGTCACATTATTGGCATACAGAAGACACTCTAAACTCTGGAGATCCCCAAAGGTTTTTAGGACTATGCACCAGGAACCCAGAACAAAGACCTGTATTTAGTTTTTGTTGTATCACATCCAGCTTTGCCCAGTGATTATATTTTATATAACTATATTACTTTGTCAAAATCAGGAAGTGGATGTTGGGACAATACTCCTAATTCAGGACAAACCTTATCATGCTGGTTTTTTTTTTTTTTTTTTTTTTTTTAAGTCTTTAAAATACTTAGAAAAACACAAAAACTAAAGAATGAAAAATCCCTTTCACGGTGGGGTGAGTTTGAGGTAAGCTGTGCAGGGATAGGGGGTGGATTTTTGGTTACCCCATCTGGTAGGCTGTGGCTTTAGCCACATTCCCCAGCAGCTGTGGGCTGCTTGACTTTAGTCCGGGCCCCAGATGGATGACTGTCAAATTCTAGACCCCTGGGACCAGCCAATCTGTCCCACCCTCAGTCGCCTCTGAGAAACGGAACATTGTGTCTGCAAATTGAGACGTAAGCCCAGTGCGTGTTTTGTGTCTCTGCCCCCTGGAGAAATGTATGAACCCCTGCCAGAGGGGCCCCTTCTGCCTCGCACACCCGCCACTGGGGGACCCAACTGGGTAGGAGCGGTCAGGGCCTAGGCAGAGACTGGCTCTCATCAATCCCACCGCCTCAGCGTCATTGGTCTGTGGTTTGTTTCTCAGATGCTGCTCGTTATCTCTGATTAAAGCCTCCGCCCAAATGACCCAAAGAAGTGCCCAGAACAGGAAGCTTTTTTTTTTTTTAACTTTTTATTTTTATTTATTATGAGAGAGATAGCAAGCAGGGAGGAACAGAGAGAGAGGGAGACAGAATCCCAAGCAGGCTCCGTAGAGCCCAACGCGGGACTCAAACCCACGAACAGGGAGATCATGACCTGAGCTGAAATCAGGAGTTGGACACTTAACCGACTGAGCCACCCAGGAGCCCGGAAGCCTTTTTTTTTTTTTTTTTTTTAATGTTTTATTTATTTTTGAGAGAGAGTGTGTGAGCTGGGAGAAGGGCAGAGAGAGACGGGGACAAAGAATCCAAAGCGGGCTCCGTGCTGACAACGGAGAGCCCAATGCGGGGCTTGAACTCACGAACTGCGAGATCGTGACCTGAGCCGAAGTCGGACGCTCAACTGACGGAACCACCCAGGTGCCCCGAGCGGGAAGCTTTTATACCCTATTGACAAAACCACTTTGTTTTGTGCAGATTTCTCAGCCCCAAATTCCCTGACTCTGGTGAGGAGAAGGTCTTTCTTCCTGGTACAGGGAGAGGATCTTACATGTCGGAGTCTTACGAGCTGTTTCAGGGAAGAAGGGCGAGAGTGACCTTCTCTTTCTGCCATTTCTTAAAATTCCTTCGCTTTGAGATCTTTCATATGCCAAGGTGCCCCATTTTGGGGTGGCACATCCTCAACCCCGTCAATGGGGAGACAGCCTCGATTTCCAGCCCAGGTTCAGAGCTTCCTCTAAGGCACTTCTGGACTCAATGTCGTGCACTCAGCCTAATTTCATAGCTTCCAAGAAAATGGGGCTTCACGGGCCGGGCCTCATGAACCCCCTCCCTCGCAGCCCTGCTTTTTTCCCTGTGCCGATCGCAACATGGTGTCCTTTCAACATCACCTGCCCTCTGCCCGTCCTCACATCTCCTAGAACCCTGTGTCTCTCCTCTATATTTGGTCATGGGGACTGAAAGGGCTAGTCCATGGTAGGTGCATAGGAAAGTCTTTGGCTCACGAACTGTATGAGCCACATGATTTGTTTTTCAGTATCATGAAGCATCCGGGGCCTTGCTGATCCTGGGGGGGTCTGTCTCCCGGGGTTAACCGATCGCTAGAGGTGGCGAAAGGCTCCCCACTCCTGTGCAGACTAATCAACCCAGGGCTCAGGTCCCTGACCAGTTTCTTTATGAGGTGGGGGTCTCCTGTTTTGGGTCATTCTCCCTGTGAACCGTCCCAGGGCCAGATACCTGGCAACTAGGGACAGACCCTGCCCCCCCAAAGCCTGCTGAAATTACTCAAGGCAGCCAGTTGTAAATGGCAGTTTATACCCTACTTGGTCCATTTCCCCCTGCAAAAAGCACAATGCGTATACTCTCTCCCCTTCCCTCCCCCGGAGACCAACTTTAGTGTTCTCTCCGATGGCCCTTCGTGGTGGGGTGTACTCCCTCATCATGGGAACTGTATGTCTTCAGTGGCAAGCTCCCGATCTGTTGGCCACGCCCTGCCTGAATGAAAATTAAATCTGTGTTTTAAAACGTCCCACGAGGGCTCACGGTCTCATCTGTCGGCGCGCGGTCAACGGCTTGCTCACCGCTGACAAAGCCCTGGAGACAAAGCGGGCATTCACGGAAGCTCCCGTGGGGGCTTGCAGAGAGGAGCTGGATCCCGGTCGAGTCTGGCCCTTCCTCGTCCCTGGGGCCCACATGCAGAGCTGCCTGAGCCCGGAGTCTCCCGGCAACCCCCTTCCCCCACCTCCAACCCGCGTCTGCCCTTACCCAGATGAACTTCAGGGCTGGCAGTGCCTTCAAACTGAGTGCCACACGTGGTGTGTGCCTGCATTTTCGTCTTGGAGAGAGGCCTGAAGGTTTCTGTCCCGCCTCTCCAGGGAATCTTTGACTCTTCCCCAAAGATGAGCAATCTCATCCCTAACTTGCGTCATCTATATGGTGTGATTGCACCGATAACTGCCTTAGGGGAGGAGGATGGGGTGGTGACTGGGAGGGACACAGGCAGCCTCTGTCGCTGGCAGGGTTCTAGCTCGTACTCCTGTGGGTGTTTGCTAGAATTTGAGCTGCATATTTGGGTCTTGCATACTTTTCTCTAAAAAATTTTTTTTTACTGTTTACTTTTGCGAGGAGGGGAGGGGCAGAGAGAGAGGGAGACACAGAGTCCGAAGCAGGCTCCGGGCTCCGAGCTGTCAGCACAGAGCCCGACGCGGGGCTCGAACCCACGAACCGTGAGATCATGACCTCAGCCGAAGTCAGATACTTAACCAACTGAGCCACCCAGGCGCCCCTTTTTCTCTAAACGCGTTAGGAAAATTTGGGAGTGTGGTAAAGCACATGTGGCACAATGTTATCATTTGGGAATTTACAAAGTAAAGGGATATAGATGTTAGTTTCGCTATTCTCATCAGTAGGTGTGAGATTTTTCGTAATTTAAAGTTGGGTACAATTACAAAGAAACCACACACACACACACACACACACACACACACACGCACGTGTGCATATTAATACTAAACTAAAAAGCTTTCCCAAAGAAGTAGGCGGGAGTCAGAGTACCTTCTATACCCTTGCATGTTGTCCGTCTGTCGTGTTTCCGTGTCTCAGGATTGTTCCCAAACCTGTCATCCTCCTCTCTCGGGAAATCATGAAATCTGCCTCCCCACAACCCTCGCCTCCTGTTAACACCCACCCCCTCAAAGTCTTGCCAGCCCTTCCCCGGGGCTGGAGCTTCCATGTACTCTAAGGAAGAAAACACCAATCGTAGACTCAGCTCAATGCAAGTCCCAGCTCTGCCGCTTTCCAGGTTGTGTAGGTTACCTATCGCTGTGTAACAAGTTGTCCCCAAGTGCAGTGGCTTAAACAACAGAGCATCATCTCACCCGCCCACAGGACCCTGAGCCAGAGCAACCCCACTGGGCCCTTCCTGAATTCCTCGCCCGTAGAGATTGGGAGAGACAGTAACAAAGTTGCTCCGAGTGGCTCAGTGTTGAGGTCATTCGTGATGCACCGGTAGTGACTGGGACACCAACCCAGGACACTTTAAAGCCAAAAGAACGTCCTAGGACACAGTGTGTACTTTGAGAGGGCTCAGAAGAGAAAGCAAGCCAAGTCAGAGCCTCATGAAAGCCCCGAGTACCTTACCTCTGTCTCTCTCCACTCACCTTTCTCCTCCTAATCAGCTTTCCCTGTGTCTCAGTGCCCAGCATGGGGAACAGTTCACCTTTCTCCTCCTAATCAGCTTCCCCTGTGTCTCAGTGCCCAGCATGGGGAAAGGGGGCTGCCCCCAGTGCCCGTTTTCATAGCCTTTCTTCAAGAGGCTGAGCTACAGTCTGTTGGTTTCAATCCCAGATTCCCACAGAAAGAGACTCTGGTGTCCACACTAGGGGTTCTGAGGTTGCACAGGCAGTGCCCACCCTTGGCCTCAAGAGACTCTGACATCGGGCCCCTCCTCTGCCTGCCAGATTGGGCACCCAGGCCAGGGCTGGAGTTGGGGTGCTGGGTGTGTTTGGGGCTCCCAGAAGCAGCTCCAGTGACCAAGCTTTGGATGCACGTGGCTGAGTTGGTCGCATAAGCCCAGGAGGCACCCTTGGTTGGGGGGGTGGAGTGAGAGGGAGGGAGGAAACCTGGGGGGTGCTCATGAGCAGGGCACTTCTGTGGGTGGGGGCTGGGGGGTCCTGCCGGGGAAAGCATTGCCTCTGAGCTCCTGTCCTCAGGGACAAGGGGGCTGCTATGGCCCAAATCATGCCCTGCCCATTTCCTATGTTGAAGCCCTAAACCTCAATGTGACTGTATTTGGAGATGGGGCCTCTTTAAAGGCTCTTGTGGGGGCGCCTGAGTGGCTCAGTCGGTCAAGCGTCCGACTTCGGCTCAGGTCGTGATCTCGCGGTCTGTGGGTTCGAGCCCCGCGTCAGGCTCTGTGCTGACAGCTCAGAACCTGGAGCCTGCTTCAGATTCTGTGTCTCCCTCTTTCTCTGACCCTCCCCTGTTCATGCTCTCTCTCTCTCTCTCTCTCTGTCTCAAAAATAAATGAATGTTAAAAAAAAATAAAGGCTCTTGTGTCCCACGTTGTAATTAATTAATAATTCGTGGGGAGCTATTCTGAGACTATGTAAACATCCTCTTCGTTATCACACTTTATTAATTTATGTAAATCAGTATTTATATATCAGTATGGATTTGTGGCTTCCACTTTATTCAGTGCTTCATAGTCTCCTACTCTCTGTTGAGGGTTGAATTGTGTCCCGTCCCCTGCCCCCAATTCGTATGTGGAAGTCCTAACTCTCTAGTGCCTCAGAAGGCGACTTTGTTAGGCAATAGGGTCATTGCAGATATAATTCGCTAAGATGAGGTCATATTGGAGCAGGGTACGTCCCTAACCCAGTATGACTGGTATCCTTATAAAAAGGGGGAAATTTGGACACGGACACGCACACAGGGAGAACGCCATGAAAAGATGAAGGCAGGGGCGCCTGGGTGGCTTAGTCGGTTAAGGGTCTGACTTCAGCTCAGGTCATGATCTTGCGGTTGATGAGTTCGAGCCCCGCTTCGGGCCCTGTGCTTAATTCTGCTTCGGATGGTCTCCCATTCTCTCTCTGCCCCTCCCCCATTTGTGCGCGTGCGCACGCTCTCTCTCTCTCTTTCAAAAATGAATAAACATTAAAAGGCTCGTGAGGGATGTTGTCACATACACGTATAGCCAGGTGGCCTGGAGGGTTTTTTTTTTTTCTTAGGGAGGGGACCCTACCAAATTCCCCCCTTCGATACTCGGGCCCCACTCTTCAGGGTCAAAAAGCCTCATCTTGGTTTAGAAGTTTATATACGTGTCCTTCCGCGTATCTGGTATAGTCCACCTGGGGGCCGCCATTTGATAGCTGCGTTGACTTTGTCCCAGGCCTCTTGGAGAGGAGAGAAGTTAGACAAAGGGTGGGGGTCTGGCTCAAGGTGATCTGGGGTCCCCCACCATTGGGTTATTCAGGCAGTTGAGTTATAAAATCTTGGGCCTGGGCACGTTAAGTTTTTAACAGAGATGACGATGAACTTTTTCCCCACCGGGCAAGACAGTTTCTCCCAATAATTGAGCTTTTGAGAAGCCAAATCCTGGCAGTAGGACTGGGGTATTTTGTTTTCGTATAAGGTTTGTGGGGATCTAATTTTTTTTAGTCTCTGATGGCCATTGTTTCCCCTTGTTGGTACCAAATGAAGTATCTATCCTATCCACAAAAGGAAGGTGAGCGTTAACAGAAACCCCTCACCACATTTCTAGCCGGCCGGGGTGGCCTCAGCCAATCCTGTGGCAAAGGGTAGAGCGAGAATCACAGTAATAGTGAGAAACAAGGCGTGACAGTGCCTCACAGTAAGGAAACACATAGAAAATCGGGGCGCCTGCGTGGCTCAGTCGGTTAAGCATCTGACTTCGGCTCAGGTCATGATCTCGTGGTTGGTGAGTTCGAGCCCTGTGTCAGGCTCTGTGCTGACAGCTCAGGGCCTGGAGCCTGCTTCCGATTCTGTGTCTCCCCCCTCTCTGCCCCTCCCCTGCTCATGCTCTGTCTCTCTCTGTCTCTCAATAATAAACATTTAAAAAATTTTTTTAAAAAAGAAAGAAAATAAGGGCAGGCTTTTGTTTCACCAGACCGTTGATTCCTCAGGCTTCTGCCATGTGTAAAAGTGACTAAAGCAGTGACTAAAGCAGGGCTGCAGTCTCCCGGAGCCCCTGGAGTTGCAGATTGCTCCTTCCGTGTGGTCAGCTTGCACAGCGCTGATGAACCAGGGATGCACTCCCAGTTTCGAGATGCCGGCTTCACTCTGCTGTGGTGAATCCAGGGACCTACTTGGCTACCTTTACTGCAGTAGGGGTGGACAAGATGACAGCGAACGGTCCCCTCCAGAGGGGTTTTAGAGGTTGGACAGTCCACTCCTTTATCCATATGGCATCTCCTGGTTTAAAGGGGTGAGCGTCTGTGGTCAGACTCACAGATAATCGCTCCCTGACCCAATGGTGTGAGGTGGTTAGGGTAGAGCCAGTGGTCCACATCTGTTGTCTTAGGGTTAGATTGTCTATCTCATTTAGATGCCCCCTTATGCCCTTGATAATGGGGGGAGGATTTCAAAAGGGGAGAACCCCAGATGTTTCTTCAGCCTCCCACCTGCGGCTGCGGTCGGCCTCCCTGAACGTCCCTGATCTTTCCCTGCCTAATGTTACCCCTTTCCCTACTCATCCTTCCCCTGGAATAGGGCCTAAAACTGCTGTTAGGGAACAGGGACGGTGACCGTTCTGGCTTCTTCAAGCTGGTAAGGGATGGGGTAGGGGTACAGCAGTTAGAGTCTACCCAAGGGTTGGTTGAAGGGCCAGAGTATGGTTTCTGGCAGGCGTGAGGCGGCGTAAACATTAGCAGACACAAAGAGAAAAACACAAAGATTATACTGACCAACAAGATGGCATCCTAAGATGGCGTCTACAGTTTCCGAACCTGTGGAATAAGCTGACCTTGTAAACAACATATGTCAGGGAATCTCTCATAACCCAGGTGATGGAGAAGCCCGAGCAGTAAGAAATCAATGGTGGCTCTATTTCCAAGAGTTTGGCCCTAACTTAGTTAAAAAAAAAATTTTTGTTTGGGGCGCCTGGGTGGCTCAGTCGGTTGGGCGTCCGACTTCAGCTCAGGTCACGATCTCGCGGTTCGCGAGTTCGAGCCCCGCGTCGGGCTCTGGGCTGATGGCTCAGAGCCTGGAGCCTGCTTCCGATTCCGTGTCTCCCTCTCTCTCTGCCCCTCCCCCGTTCATGCTGTGTTTCTCTCTGTCTCAAAAATAAATAAACGTTAAAAAAAATTAAAAAAAAAATTTTGTTTAAGCATCTAATGCTTGTGAGGTGTTAGAGTTTTGCTGAGTGTAAGCAGACAGTTTGCTTTCTTTTGATTTGTAAAACTTTTCCAAGAGCCAGGATTTCTAGAGAAAGAGGCAAGGCAGCTATTTAGCCGTTACTAATTTGTAAATTTTTAGGTAGGCCAAACCTGGGTATTATTTTATAAAGCAGCATTTTTATTACCTTTTGTGCCTTTTTTGTCCTGTAGGGGAAGGCCTTTACCCAATGAGTAAAAGCATTAGCCCATACCAACAAATGTTGGAATTTCTTTGACCTTGGCATAGGAGTGAAACCTAATTGTCAAGTCTTTTCTGGATAGCCTCCAGTTCGTTGATGGCCTGGGAGAGCAAGTTTGTGGTTGAAAGGATTGTTTCTAAGACATGCTTCACAGGCTGATACCATTTGCACAACTGTCCTTGACAATTTTTTTTTTTTTTCCCAGTAAGCATCCTTTGGGCCATTTGGGGTTTTCATTTTGGTTGTCCCCTCTGAGGACGCTCATTTTAGTCCTCTGCATTCACAGCCATAGAAATGGACCTTGGTGCCAGGACCTCAGGAAGTCCGGTCTGACAAGGTACGTAAGGCCACAACTAAGGCCTCAGATTTTTTTTTTAAAGCCTCCTTTTCTGTTTTGTTTGTAATCTACCCAGCTGGCAGCTGGTAAGAGCTCCTCCAGGGTCCCTTCGACGCCAACAGCCAATTTTTGCATTTTCTCTGAATATCTAGGGCTGATTGAGTGACAGATTTGTCCTTTAAAATCATCTCAGCCTTAGGGGTGTGGGGGGGGCGGGGGGAATAGCCATATATTTAATGAGAGCCTTTCTCAACCTCTCTAGGAAGGCCATTGGGCTCTCATTTTGTGTTTGTAAAATAGTGGCTAATTTAGCATAATTTAAGGGCTAAATCTTAGATTTCCTTAATTTTTTTTTTTTTAAATATCTGTCTCTTTAAGGGTCTGATTTAACAAAAGCATTATAGCTTTCTAGGTCAACTCAGAAACATGTATAATGTTCTGAAAAGCCTTTATGTACTTACCGGATCAGAAAATTTACCTTGATCTCCTTTCATCTGTCTTAAACCTTGTACTGTAAAGGTTTTTTCTTCTGGCATTCTAGCTTCTTGTAAGGGAAACATGCCTGTTACATTACAGAAAGGGCCTGGATAAGGTGGGTAGCAGGGAGCTGAACTGTATTTCTTTTTTTTTTAAATATAGATTGAGGACCCGAGGAGGAGGAGGTTGAGGTGGGAGACTTCCCTTCCTCCTTCTCTACGTCTGTTTTGTGTCCTTAATTGTGTAGGGGGCCCTTAATTGTGTCCCCTCCCGATTGCTGGGCTCTAGAAAGGGTTGCCATTAAATCAGGATCCACCTTACGTCGCTTACATATATCTCGATTTTTTCCTTAAGGCCCCAAAAGAATGCACCTTGGGGAATTCCCCCCATTTTCCTTCACATTTGCAAAAACAAGTCCAATTGTAGGGTACTATGGTCGTTGATATTTCCTTCTGGCAGTCAGGTTCCCTCTTCCAATTTGTAATGGGGCCAAGCCTTTGGGCAAAAGGAAATGAGTCCTAATGCATTCCAGATGAGTAATGGCCTTAGTTGGGGGAATTACCCATCTATAGGAAAAAGAAAGAAAGCTGTCTCTTATCTCAACGACCTAGAGCTGGCCAGGAGAAACCTCATCTCCTGGCCCCGCATTTTGGCTGGCTATGTGCCAAAAGTCATTCTTGCCCAGGCTTGACCTCACCTCCCGAGAGCTGACCTGGTCTTTCTGGTAGGGACAAATCTGTTATAAGGTGGCTGACAGGACTGATAGGGAAATTCCTGTCCCTGACCTAAGACTCCCCTTCCAGGTTCTTCTTCCCACCCTGCTTGCCGTGTGCCAGATTACTACTAATGAGGAATGTGGAGGTAACAGACTATAAATTGTGCCCTCTGCTTATGCTCCGGGCTCAGACCTCTGGAGAATGATCTCCTCTGAGCCCGCCGGTGTAAAAGAGACCTCCTGCCTCCCAAGACCTCCAAGTGTCGCTTGGTTCTTCTGCCGGGTGATCCAAACAAGTTTCTGTGACATTTCCTGTGGTTTTCTTTTTTTTTTTTTACCCCTCTGCTTCCCACCTGTAGGACCTTGGGGGTATGCACTGTGACCAGGCCAGACTTTCTTGGTTGTCGTAGTATGTACTCATTTTATTTTGGCCCAACAGTAACTTCCATATTGATCATGGCCGTTGAGGGAGGGCATTAAAGGGCCAAAGTCGAGGTCTATTCCCCTGCCTTTTTCAACAATGCCTACTAAATAAGTTTCAGCCATGTGGATATCCATTTTTGGCACACAGTGAGCTAAGTTTAGTAAAATGGCTCCCATGTATCTCAGTAAAAGCCCTTCATAGATCGTCCCTCCCTCCTACGCCAGAGGCATCCATTTCTCGGCTGAACAGGAACAACACAAAAGGGGAGGATTTGGAGGCCGGCACCGAGGGTATTGCCATCATTTTCCCAGCCTTTGGATGAAAGGAGGAATTTTAATCTTAACCCTGTGTACTTCTTTTTTAAAAAAAAAAAAAAAAATTTTTTTTTCAACGTTTATTCATTTTGGGGACAGAGAGAGACAGAGCATGAACGGGGGAGGGGCAGAGAGAGAGGGAGACACAGAATCGGAAACAGGCTCCAGGCTCTGAGCCATCAGCCCAGAGCCCGATGCGGGGCTCGAACTCACGGGCCGCAAGATCGTGACCTGGCTGAAGTCGGACGCTTAACCGACTGCGCCACCCAGGCGCCCCAACCCTGTGTACTTCTAAAACCCATTTATTTTAACCTTACTCCGTCCTGACCACACATACACCTTTTTATTTAAAAAAAAAAAAAAAATTTTTTTTTTTAACGTTCATTTATTTTTTAGACAGAGAGACAGAGCATGAATGGGGAGGGTCAGAGAGAGAGGGAGACACAGAATCCCAAGCAGGCTCCAGGCTCTGAGCCGTCAGCCCAGAGCCCGACGCGGGGCTCGAACCCACGGACCGCGAGATCGTGACCTGAGCCGAAGTCGGACGCTTAACCGACTGAGCCACCCAGGCGCCCCTACACTTTCTTTTTAAAGATTTTCCTTCACGAAACTTCTACAACTTTTCTTTGCATTTAGATTTTGTCCCAAGCCATTTCTCTCCAAATAGCCAGTCTCATTTAGGACAAAATTACTTCTTGCACCTGCAGCAAAAATATATTTCCATTTTGTGTATCTTTCTTTCGTATCTCCTACTTTTCTACATACAGAGTTGCTTTTTTCAAAAATCAGTTTTGGGGCGCCTGGGTGGCGCAGTCGGTTAAGCGTCCGACTTCAGCCAGGTCACGATCTCGCGGTCCGTGAGTTCGAGCCCCGCGTCGGGCTCTGGGCTGATGGCTCAGAGCCTGGAGCCTGTTTCCGATTCTGTGTCTCCCTCTCTCTCTGCCCCTCTCCCGTTCATGCTCTGTCTCTCTCTGTCCCAAAAATAAATAAACGTTGAAAAAAAAATTTTTTTTAATAAAAAAAAAATCAGTTTTAACTACATTTAGTAGAATTTTAACTCTTAGAAACTTTAGTCTCCAATGAAAACTAAGTAGTGACCAGTTGTGAACTCTATGTTACATCAGAATTTTGTTTTTAGATGGCAGACTTATGAATCCACTAAGCACAAAGCATGTTTTTCAACTGTTCCTAATATCCTTAGTTTTTTTGCAACAAGTCAGAAGCACAAACCTGCATCTAGTAATTCGTGCTTTAGCCTCTTATCTCGTTAGATATCCAATGAATTCAATCTCAATTTATCGTGCAAGCAAAACTTTAACATTTTAGGTTACCAAAGACTTTGAAAGCTATCTTCACAATGACTCATGAAAATTTTGAGACCGACAAAATCAGCCATCACTTTAAGTCATCCTTTTGTTAACAGATTGGAGCAGAGCTAACCGCTTATTTGACCTTTCGTAAATCTAGGTAGAATAAAAGTTTGTTTTTGTTTTTAATGTTGATAAACATTGTCTATCTCAAACCAGCAAACTTAAAATTAGCTTAAACACTGAGAATGTTTTACTTGGGTCCATGTAAGGCAATTTGTTCCCCATGGTTGTTTTTTACCTGGGACGTTGGTCGGGAAATCTGAAGTGGGCAGTCTTTACTCCTCAAAATCTAGGGTGGGAGGAGGAGCTGTGGTGCCTGAAGCATTGGGGAGCCAGTTATGCAAGCCGCCCCCCAAGTGGGGGCAGAAACAGGAGGGGGGGAAGGGCAGGCAGAAGGGGCACAGTGCCAGCAGAAGGCAGCGAAAGAGAATTCCCAGTTTTAAATTTTGTCAGCTCAGACAGAGGAGCAGACTCCAGGCTTTTGTTGTTGTTGTTGTTGTTTTGTTTTGTTTTGTTTTGTTCTCCACTAGTGGAATTAGGCAGTCCATGTCAGTCCAGAGAAGACAGGGAATTTCCCCCAAACAAAGGAGTTTCAGCACCTGCTTGGGAATATTCCTTAAAGTCCCCGTTCCGAGGTAGGGTAACCAGAGACAGTTGGCTCTGATTATCATAGTCATTGGACCCAGGAAATGAATGAGAGACAAGTCCCCATACACAATCATGGCAACTCCAACCTGCTGCCCAGCACCCAGTGCCCATCACCTTAGAGTTGTAGCTTTGTCCCTCGTCCCTTGTGGAATTAGGACTGGGAGGTGATCAGGCTCCCTTTCTGACTCTTATGGGCAGGTCTGCCTAAACGAACCTGGGTTCTTACCAGTCTCTGAACTGGTTCCTGGGCCTCGCGGGTTCCATTGGTGCACACGGGGTCCTCGCCCCGGTGCACCGGGAGGGCTAGTCTGCGGATCAAGCGCACCGTCTCCGAATCCCGGATGAGCCCCCAAGTAATGTAGCAGGATTCTTGCACAGAGAGTCGTGACACCGAGGCTTTTCTTTCCAGGAAGCAACTTTTATTCCTGCCGGCACTGCTCAGTTGGGTTCGTATCCAAAGAGCTGAGCCCCAAACACCACGTGGCATAGTTTTTTATACATGTTTTACTTCTTTGTCTCCCACGTGGTAACGCACAAACATGCAGCCTGATTCAGTAAGTGGTCTCATGTTACAAGGTCATGAGGGACGTTGTCAGTACACATACAGCCAGGTTGCCTTGAGGTTTTTTTTTTTTTTCTTTCCTTAGGGAGGGGACCCTATCACAGCCCCAGCTAGCAATAATCCTATTGTCCATTGGATTGGTGAATGGAGAAGCAAATTGTGGAACATCCCCGCAGTGGAACACCATCTGGCAATAAAAAAGGATGAACTCTCGATCGACACGGCAGCTGAAAGACCACGTAACGTCTGATTCCATTTCCATGAACTTTCTAGAAAAGAGGCCTTGGGATGTCCAAGACTGGCACCAGCAGGCTTCGACTGGGAGGCCCGGTCACTGGGATTTGAAACGAGAGTCAGGGGCCCTCCGGCAGGTAGCTCACTTGGAAGCATGAAGTCAGGGGCCTACGGTAGCCATCTTCTCGCCTTGGTGGGGAGAGTTTGCCAGGGAGAAGGTGATTGTCATAAGCGTTATATATGACGTATGTAATACATAGTTTGTCCATATGTAATACATAAACCATGCATAGAACCAGCACACACAAGCCAGGCTGTGGACCCGGCAGTGTGTCCATGGGAAGGAGACAGTATTATCGCTCTTGTGTGTGAGAACAAGATGAGGAAACAGGGTGAGGGAGGCCATGCGGTGTGTGGGGTGTGAAGGGGTTCGTCTGACTTCAGGGAAAGGACAGAAGCCGCCCTGAGGGTAGGGGGGCCCTGGCTGCTCAGGTCCATGAGATCCAGCCTCGTCCTGCCTTTGATTTGGAGTCGCCTTTTGGTCTTCTGACAATAAATCCCTTTCCACTTGAACAATTTGACGTCAGAGTTTCCGGCCTCTTGAGGCTAGGGAGGCATTGGCGGTTCTGCCTCCTTGGGGGCCCCGACTTGCTTTGGCCACTGCCTGCTGATGCGTAATTCATGCGTTATGGTCAAGGGGATGAGGCGGGGATAACCCGTGGCACAAAAGCTCGCAGCTCTCTTTGGGGATCCCATACCTCTGGAGGCTCAGTGGCCTTGGCAGGCACTGAGAGTTGGGGGGCTGTGCCCTTAGCAACCCCGGGTGGATGTGACCCCTCTCCTCCACGACCGCAGGATCACTCCACACAGCTTATGTGAATTCTTGTCCCATGTAGCTGGGTATAATACTAAAAAGAGCTGCAGGGGGCGCTCTCAGAGCCCTGCCCGCATCCCTTGGATGTTCCATGGTGTTCTAGTAGACTTCCAACGTGCATCTTGGTGCCTGTCGGCTATTTTCTGGCCACTCTGAAGGCCGCTCTCCCTGCATGGGCCAACTTGGGAGTGCCTCAGAACTAATACCCTGTGGGAACAGCACTCAGGCAATGACTGAGAGAAATGGGAGCAAACATACCCCAGGGCCCTTGCACCTTGGGTGTGCACCTGCCCTGCTTTTCTATAGGCTTGAGCTCTGGTTACTAGCTGTGGCAGCTGGCATAGTGGCCCCCCCTTATAATCTGTCCTCCCTGCTCTGTGTCACCTCCCCCCCCCCCCCCCCATCACTGTTCCTTGAACTTCCGAAATTAACTAGGAAGTCTCAAGAGTCCTCTTCTGGGAGATTCTAAACTAAAACAACAGCTAATGCTTTTGAGCCCTTCCTGTCGCCAGGCCCGTGATCTTACTTAATCCGCACAAGAACCTCAGAGATGAGTACTACTGTTAATCCCCATTTTAAGGATGAGGAGACTGAGGCACAGAGAGGGGATGTCTATCCAACCGTGGCAGGCCGAGTAGTGTCCTGCCAGAGATGTCCACATCCTCATCCCTCGGACTGGTGAATATGTTAGCTCCCATGGCAAGAGGGACTTTGCCGACGTAATTGAGTTAAGGATCTTGAGATGGAGTGATCCGCCTGGATTATTTGGATGGGCCCTTAGTAATCCTAGGAGTTCTTATAAGAGGGAAGCGGGAGGATCAGAGTCAGGGGAGGAGATGTGGTGGAAGGGAGGTCGGAGCACGGTGGTGGTGGGGGGGCATGAGCTAATCTAAGGAACGCAGGTGCCTCTAGAAGCTGGAAAAAGCAAGGGCATGGATGCTCCCCTGGAGCCCAGAGGAATGTGGCCGTGTTAAGTCATGTTAGATTTCTGATTTGCAGAACCGTCAGATACTACATTTGTGTCCTCTTAAGCTGCTAAGTTTGTGCAAATTCGTTACGGCAGCCACAGGAAATGAAGGCATTTGGCAGCCACGTGACCTCTTATGACCTCACCGGGAAAGTCGTGAGTCACTGTCTTACGCTATTGCCAAAGCAGCCCCAAGCCAGCCCAGATTCCAGGCAGGGGTCTCCGTCTCCTCCTCTCCGTGGAAGGAGTGACAAAGAATTTGCAGCCATTTTAATACCCTAACAAGCTCATGATCAACCTTTGCTGTTATCTCCACTTATTAGATGAGGAGGAGGCTCAGAGAGATCTAGTAATTTGCTAAAGATCACTCAGCTAGAAAGTGGCTGAGCCGGAATTTAAGCCCAGAGTCCTTACTTCGAAGTATTTCCAATGTGTTCTTTGAACCCAGCGTGTTCAGAGCCCCCTGTTTCCAGAAGCCAGACTGCTGACCTCTTTCGCTTCCTTTATTCCGTCCGTCCTAGCGGGGTCTGGCCAGGTGCTGATCACACACAGTTCTGGCCTCCGTTCGGACAGACTAACTTCAATTCCACGAGTATGCTGTAATCAATGAGCTCACTCTTCCTGGGCCCCGGGGGTGGGGGTGGGGGGCACTCTAGATTAATGATGCTCAGTTGACAGGGCAGTTGAAATCCAGGGTGAATGGGTGGTTCATGGAGGTGTTGGGCCTCTGGATTGTTATCCTGTGGCTCCTGTAAACAATTGCCACAAGTGTGGTGACTTACAACAGCACAAACGTATCCTTATATACTTCCGGAGGTTAGGAGTCCAAAATCAGTCTGCCAGGGGCAGAAGTCAAGATATTGGCGGGACTTTGCTCCCCTGGGAAGCTGTAGGGGAGAATGTGTTCCCTCATCTTTCCCAGCTTCTAGAACTGCATTCCTTGGTTCTTCGTCTTCAAAGCCAGCGTCATGGCACCACCTCTGGCCCGGTTTCCCTCTGCTTCTGTCTCCTCCTACCACGTGGCCCTGTTCTCTTCTGTCAAACCTCCTTCTGTTGCCTCCTTCTAAGCACACTCGCCTTTAGGGTCCAGCTGGGTAATCCAGGCCAATCGCCCCATCTCAAGACCCCTTAACTTCGTCGTAGCTGCAAACTATCTTTTTACCACACAAAGGAACAGTCACAGGTTCCGGGGATTAGGACTGGCAAATCTGCCACAACCTCCCCGACCCCTGTCTCTCCCCCGTCTCCACAGAAGCCTCGGCAGAGAGTGGCCAGGGCATTCTACGGACCACCCATCCCTGGGGAGGGGGCGTTGCTGGCATTGTACTTGCAGTGATGGTTGGTGTGGTTCTGGTCACCACCGTGGGCTATTTCCTGGGCTTCACGAGGGGCCAGGTAGCCATGGCTTCCCTTTCCCCAAAGGAGGGCTGGGCTCTCATCTCCGCAGGGAGGCTGGGGGAGTCCCTGGACAGGATGAGGATAGAAATGGGTGAGCCAGATTTCTGAGTTCTCTTTATGCTGGTGGAGACTAAGGGCGGACAGGTCGGCAGGGACCCGACCATAGAAGCCTTGAATGCCGACCTGAAGGCTTTAGAGCTTACTCGTCTGGGTGTGGGGGGGACAGGCCGCCCCTCCACCGCTCTGGGCCTGGCAGAATGGCTGGCTGGGTAGCGTGTGGGGGACAAGAGCTCAGAATTCTTTCCTAGGTGTGTGGAAGCTAGTGGTGAGAAGGGAGGCAGAGGCCTGTTTGTAGAGACCTTGAATGCCAAGCTCAAAACTTCTCCCGTGGGGGGTCAGCGAGCGCCATCTTTAGCCGCCCCCCCCCCCTCGTTGCGTGTAGATCTGGGGCAAGGAGGTGGTAAGGTTGAGTGAGGAGCAAGAGAATGGGGCTCCCTGTGTGTGTGGGGGGGGGGAGGGGTCAGGGAGGCGGTGGGAGGATGGACATTAATGGTGGAAAGGCCGGTGTGGGTCATATCACGGAGGCCTTCAACACTAGAGCAGAGATTTGGGATTTTAGCCCCTTGTCGCGGGAAGCCCCGTATTCTGCACCCCCTTCCTCTGGGCAGAATTAAAATCCCCTCTCCTCTGACTTCCCCGCCGGCTCAGGGCCGCTGTGTTTTCTCACCTGAGAAGGTAAGTCCCTGCCGATGACTGGCGACAGGGTCAGCAGGTGCACAGCGGGGCCTGGGGAGGGGTGCGGCATCCAGGGGAGGGAGCTTGAAAACTGTGGAAGTGTCTCCGTAGATGAACTCCTGTACCTTCCTCTCCTCTGTCCTGCATGGGACGCTGATGCCGGGCCGGAGGGCCCAGGGGCTCCCAGGGGCATGAGGAAGGGGCCCACTGGCCGGTCCAAGGACCCCTGTTTACTCCAGCCCCCCTTCTCTTTATCACCCTCAGAAGATCTATGAAGAGTGAGAGCTTGAAGGGGTCACTGCAGGAAGTCAGGGGGACTCGAGGCAGCTCCTTTGCGGCCTGTCCCGGTCCTGCCATCTTCTGCTTGGAATGCACATCCTGGGCAGTGTGAACGGAGCCCCATTGGAGTGTCAGCGCCCTGGGAGCAGGGCCTTGTCTGCTTTGTCTGCCGTCGTGGCCGCAGCCCCTGGAACAGCGCCCGGGCCGTGGTAGCTGCCCGGTGTATGTGAGTTGACCGGCGGAATGAGCGGACAGATACCCTCTGGGACTACAGTGAGGACCAGCGTACAGACGTCCGCAGCAAAAGCCGTCGATCGGGTCAGTGTGCCGCCACCCAGAATCGAGGGCTCTTCCTGGCCTCCCAGCCCTCTTCCTGGCTGCTTGGGCCTCTTGTCTTTGGGCTTCTGGGTTCACTCGGCCAAGCGGAGATGCGGGGAGGGGTTATCTTCATCTCGCACACGCGGCTGAACTTCAGGCCCCGCTCCCTGGGGCCAGGGGCTGGTTCTGCTTTTGTCCTTTGCAGACTCGGACATTTCGGCTTGGAGTCGTGATCCAGAAGGCCAGCGCCACCCTGATACTCACTCCTTGGAGTTTTCTGCCGTCGAACAAAAAGGACACCCAAATGCCAACAAGCACGTGAAGAGATGCTCCAAGTCAGAACTTCTCAGGGAAGTGAAGCTCAGAACAGCAGGATGTTATTGGACACCTGTCAGCCTGGAAGACCGAGAAGGCTGGATGATGCCAAGTGTTCGTGGGGACACAGTCGGGGGAGCCTCAGACAGCGTTGGCGGGAATGTGGACGGCAACAGCGATTCTGTAGGACAACCTGGTAGGACTTGGGCAGACCAAGCATGTGCAGCCCCCAGGACCCAGCAATTATCCTCTTGGGTATATACTCCCACAGGAATGTTCTCGCAGCCCAAAGGAACATAAAGATGCGCATTGTAGGGGCGCCTGGGTGGCTCAGTCGGTTGAGCGTCCAACTTCGGCTCAGGTCACCATCTCACGGTTCGTGGGTTCGAGCCCCGCGTCGGGCTCTGTGCTGACAGCTCGGAGCCTGGAGCCCGCTTCGGATGCTGTGTCTCCCTCTCTCTCTCTCTGCCTCTTTCTCTCTCTCTCTCAAAATGAAATAAACATTAAAAAAAAATTTTTTTTTTAAAAAGAAGCCCCAGGTTAAGTCTCCCGTGCCCCTGTTCCTACCTGCTCTCTCGAAGCTTTCAGAGAGAGAGAGGGTAGATGGGAATTCTGAAAGCTCGCGACCCTGTCTTCATCCTTAATGCCCACGGAATCAAATCCAGCCCTCAGCATGTGCCTGACAAAGTGGGCTGAGCCAGAACCTGCCCCAGCAGAGTGTGACTGTCGCCGGATGTGTGGGTAGGCCACAGGAGGATGAGGAAATGCGGTGCTGGTGGGAAGTGGCTCCCTGACTGGATCCTCTTGCCCCTGGCACCCCCAACCTCACTTACTTCGGTTGTTTGAAGTTTTCATGCTCCTCCCACCACAGGGCCTTTGCTTATACTCTTCTGTCTGCCATGCTCTTTATACCAAGTAGGGATTTGGTCCCGGGGCATGAAACAGAAATTCAAAATAGCAGTGCTTTTGTTAATAGAGCATGTAGTTCTCTCTCATGGAATGTAAGTTGTGGTAGTTTCATGGCAGCACTGACCCCACTTCTCCACTCGCTGTATCCACGCCCCCTGAACCATGACTTACAGCTTCTTCCATCAAGAGGCAGAATCCTTTTCCTGCCCCCCCTCCCTGAGTCTGGGCTGGCCTCCTGACTTGCTTTGGTTAACAGAATGAGGTAGAAATAATAAAGTGCTAACCCTGAGCCCAGGTCTCAAGAGAACTTGTGTACTACCTGTGTCTCTCTCTCGAAGCCGCTAAGCTTTAGGGGGGTTTGTGACACAGCGATAGCTAACTGGGAAAGAAATCACAGTCTGGTCCTGCGGCTTCATGGTCCCCAGAGATCCAAGCACCTTCTGTGTACGTCTTTCATTGTACCAGGCGTGGCCTCCTTCCATAGGTCTCCTCATTGCTCAAAGTGGCTGCTGGCGCTCCAGCCGTTGCACTGGTAGTCTCTTGACTTCGGTAATTCTGACCTGTCTTTTTGATCCCAGACCAAACGATCCCATGAACAACACTTGCACGATTTGCCCCGAGGTAAATATCCTCATGTATCAATAATGATGGTCTTAAGATAAATACAAGAGGAATTGTGAGGTCAAAGAGAAGGCACATTTTTATGTCCTTTGACACATCCTGCTTAGAAAGCTTGCACTGGCGTGCACTCGCCCTTGCCAGCGCTAGCTGCTGTCAGTTAAAAATTCGGCTGGGGCGCCCGGGTAGCTCAGTTGGTTAAGCAGCTGACTTAGGCTCAGGTCGTAGTCTCACGGTTTGTGAGTTCGAGCCCCTTATCGGGTGAGCTTGGGCCCCACTTTGGGATTCTCTCTCTCTCCCCCTCCCTCTGCCCCTCCCTCACTTGTACTCACTCTCAAAAAAAAAAAAAAAAAAAAAAACCAATCAAACAAAAACATAAAAATTCTAGACCACTGTTTTTCACACTTACTTTGTTTTCTCCCATGCTGGCCGGGTGACACGTCTCTGTGGACCCTCTCTGCCCCTCCATCCATTTGCCAGGCAGCCCGCCGGCATCAGAAACCAAGCGGCTTCCTCGTCCACCCCTAGGCCTTCGGACCCCAGCTGGCCTTTGGAAACTGCCTGCCAGGCAGAATCTGCGGCGGAGGAGAAGCCACCTTTACTTTTCCTCTTGTTCTCCGTCGCTTGTTCCGCTAAACTCCCATCCGTGGCCTTGGAGGCTGATGTCAACACCTTCATACCAGGCTGCGGGTGCCTGGCAAAAACTAGCCCAGAGCCCAGGCTCGGGTCCGTAGCCCCTGACTCCACTTGGGGCCCACGCTGTGTGCCCGGCACCTCGGGTGGCACGGAGGACCTCCGGGGCACAGGGAGGCTGCCCCCCCCCCCTCCCTGCGCCCCCTGCTGAGGGGCCCAAGGCCACGCTCCTCATCAACAAAAGCAGGGCCGGGCTGTTCTTTCTGGCCAGGTAGCTGGGTCGCTGCAGCGTCTGGAGGAACCCGCGGAACTGGTGAGACCCCAGCCTGGTGCCGGTGGACCCCGCCCTGAGCCTCGGCGCCCTCTTCCCAGGCTCAGCTCCAAGACCCTGGGGGCACTTCTGTCCCTCACGGGGCAGTCTGGGCTGAACGGGGGCGGGACACAGAGGGACAGGACCTGATGGGCTCTCTTTGGGGGTGATGAGAAACCAAGGACCCTGCAGCGGTGTGTGTGGACGCTTCTCAGACGCTCCTGCTTTTCCTCTAGGTCTAGGCTCCAACTGGGAGGAGGCAGAAAGACCACGGGGGCCTCATGAAAACATGGCTGGTCCCTTAGAGGGTCCCTGCGGACGGAACTTCTGGAATGGCTCCGGCGTGCGGGTAACAGCTACGGGCTCACGTTTCCTGATTTTCTTCCCCAGCCCTGTGCGCCCCCCCCCCCTCCCCCCCACACACACCTTCACATCGTAGGGAATGGCACCCCCGTTGGTTCAGGTGCTCCTGCCCCTGAACCCAGAGCCTCCTCTGACTTCTCTCTCCCTCGCTTGCGCCCCCCCCCCCCCCCATCTGATCCGCCAGCAAATACTCTCGGCTTCAGGATGGCCAATGTCCCCATTTGTCGGTTTCGTTATTGCAAGCGCTTCGGTTCAAGTCACCGACCTCTGGCGCCTGGACTGTTGCGGCCACCTCCGGACCGCCTTGCTTCTGCTTTGCCCCGGGGTTGCCGCGCATAACTGTGCGCGTAGCGGGGACCCTGCGGGTGTTAACCTGTATGCGCATCGCAGCCCGCTCCTCCGAGCTGAGCAGTGTGGCCACTCTGTCCTTGGACTGCAAAACCCATTCACTGCGCAGCCAGAATGATCATTTAACGTCACCCCTTCGCCCCAAAGCCTCCAGTGGTTCCAGAACTCTCTTAAGAACACAATCCTTAAAATGGCCTAGGAGAGCGGCCGTTGAGTTGGTCCCGACCACGGCCAATACTGCCCCCTAGTGGGGGGCAGTGTGTGGGGTAATTGGCAATGTGGGGATGTTCTCGTCTCAAAGCATTTATATATTTTATATACCTGTACGTATTCTCCTCTTCCCCCTCCTTCCCCTTCTTCCCCTCCTTCTCCTTCCCCTTCCCAAAGATGCCGATAGCACCTGTGTGGTGTGCCCGCCTTACCTCTGACCTTATCTCCTACCTCTCTCCTTTTCACGCACTCAACTCCAGCCACACCGATCTTTCTACTGTTCTTTTAAACCAACACTCTCACTCCTGCCTCAGGGCCTTTGCACCTGCCCTCTCCTCTCCCCTTGTTGAGCTCCCATGAGCGAGAGCCTACAAGGGGCTAATTCCAGTGTTGGAATGCTGCCAGCTGGCCCCCGTGGTAGTGCCCCTTGCCTCCTCCCTCTGCCTGCTTCACGGGCTCCTTCAGCAAGCAGGTGTCTGCCCAGCTGGCCGTGGCCTCCATTCCTCCCTGGGCCACCGAGGGGAACGACATCAGCCTGTCTGTCCGGGGGCTCCCTCAGAACCTCATCTCCTACAAGTGGTTCTGAGGAACAGCCACCGCCCAGGTTACCCAGATCCTTAATTTTATTTCATTTATTTTTATTTTTTTAATGTTTGGTCATTTTTGAGAGAGAATGAATGAATGGGGCAGAGAGAGAGAGAGGGAGACCAAGGATTTGAAGCAGGCTCTGCACTGTCAGCAGAGAACCCAACGTGGGGCTCAAACTCATGAACTTTGAGATCATGACTTGAGCCAAAGTCGGACGCTCAACCGACCGAGCCACCCAGGTGCCCCTGTTACGTTTTTTAAAAGTGTGATGCCACTTAGTGTTGTCAGGGATGCGGGAAGCGAACACTCCCAGGCACGGCTGTGGAGAGTGTAGGGAGAAGCCTCGTTCTGAAGGCGTTTTGGTCTTTTCTGGCACGGAATTTTTAAAGGCTTTCTTTGGGAATAATTTCAGATTTCAAATTGTGGCAAAAACCGTCAAAAGGGTACAAAGAACCATCACGTCCCCCTTAACCAGATTCGTCTGTTGTCACCATTGACTCTTTATCATTCTGTGCTCTCTGTCTCTCCCCATCCCCAGCCCCCATGTGAGAGTAAGACACAAACATCACGACTCTCTACCCCCAGATACCTGGAGTGTGCATTCCCTAAGAACAGGGACGCTCTCACGTAAACGACTGTGGACTTCGTGAATGCGCAGTGATGCACTGCTTTCAGCAAGTTGTCCACGTTCCAACTCTCAGTCACTGCGATAAAAAGTCCTTTATAACATGTATTCCCCCCCCCCCCCCCGCCCCATCCAGTTCAGGACCCAGTCTATAGTCGGGAGCTGTTTTGTGTCCTGTCTCTTGAGCCTCCTATAACCTGGAACTTTCCCACAGCCTCTCTTTATCTTCAACAACAGTGACTTTTTTAAGGACTCTACCTCCCCCTTTACAAAAGAGAACATTTCTCGTTTTGTGTTTGTCTGATGTTTCCTCGTAATCAGGCACTCCTGGCCAGCATACTGCATGTGTGAGGTTGTGTCCTTCTTGGGGGCGTGGCATCTGGGGACGGGGCAGTGTCCATCTGTCCACCGTGGGCGATGTCATTTCGACCACCGAGTCAAAATGGTTGCTGTTTTCTCTTTCCTCCCTTGGAATAAATAAGCATGGTGTGGACAGACACATGAAGGCCGTATCCTCCTCACCAAAACTTCCTCCGAGGCTGGGCGTTCCACTGATGGTTCTTGCTTTGGAGGTCTTGCAAATGACGATTTCCTGAGTCCAAGACTCTCAGCATTGAGCAGTCAGAAATGGGATTCTTCCGTAAGCAAGATCCCTCCCCCACCTCTCATGAGTAAAGGAAACGTGTAAGCTATGTTGCATTGAAAATTTCTGTTTGAGGGGCGCCTGGGTGGCGCAGTCGGTTAAGCGTCCGACTTCAGCCAGGTCACGATCTCGCGGTCCGTGAGTTCGAGCCCCGCGTCGGGCTCTGGGCTGATGGCTCAGAGCCTGGAGCCTGTTTCCGATTCTGTGTCTCCCTCTCTCTCTGCCCCTCCCCGTTCATGCTCTGTCTCTCTCTGTCCTAAAAATAAATAAACGTTGAAAAAAAAAAAAAAAGAAAAGAAAATTTCTGTTTGCATGTTTTTGCTGCTGGTACATAGGAATGCAGTTGAATTCTGTGTGTTGATCTTGTATCTGGAGAGCTTACTGAACTCACTTGTTGGTTGTAGGAATATTTTGGTTTTGGTTCTTGGATATCATTTAGGATTGTCTTCATAGACCATTGTGACACCCACAGACTGAGACGGTTTTATGCCTTCTTTGCTGATATGTATGCCTTTTCTTGCCTATTTCACTGGCTAGAACTTTCAGTACTCTGTTGAATAAGAGTAGTGAGCCCAGACATCCTGACTAGTTTCTAATTTTAGGAGCAAAGAATTCATTGTTCTACCATCAAATATAATGTTAGCTGTAGTGTGTGTGTGTGTGTGTGTGTGTGTGTGTGTATTGTTTTTCAAGTTGAGGAAATTCCCTGCCATTCCTAGTTTTCGGAGGGTTTTAATCATGAACAAATATTGAATTTTCTCAAGTACTCTTTTCTTTTTCTTTATTTTTGAGAGGGACGGAGGGAGAGAGAGAGAGAGAGAGCACGAGCAGGAGAGGGGCAGAGAGAGAGGGAGTCACAGAATCTGTGAGCTGTCAGCACAGAGCCCAACGTGGGGCTTGAACTCACGAACCATGAGATCGTGACTTGAGCTGAAGTCGGACACTTAACCCACTGAGCCACCTGGGCGTCCCTCTCAAATGCTTTCTGCATCAATTTATATGACCATGTGATTTTTTTTTTTTCTCTATTAGCCTGTTAATATGGTGGATGACATCAGTTGGTTTTCAAATATGAAACCCGTCTCGGATCCCTGGAATAAACCCCACTTGGTGCTGGGGTACAATTCTTTCTACGTATTTCTAAAGTCTATTTGTGACTATTTTCTTAAGAATTCTTGTGTCTGTATTCCCGTGGAGATATGGTCTGTAACTTCCTTTCTTTGTACTGTCTTTGTTTGGTTTTGGTATCAGGGTAATATTGGTCTCGTAAAATGGATACAGAAGTATTTCTCCTTTTTCTATATTCTGGAAGAGATTGCATAAAATTGGTGCTGATTCTGTAAAGAGTTGGTAGAACCCTCATGCAAAACCCTCTGGGCCTGGAGATTTCTTTTTTCCTGGATTTTATTTATTTATTTATTTATTTTTTCAACGTTTATTTATTTTTGGGACAGAGAGAGACAGAGCATGAACGGGGGAGGGGCAGAGAGAGAGGGAGACACAGAATCGGAAACAGGCTCCAGGCTCCGAGCCATCAGCCCAGAGCCCGACGTGGGGCTCGAACTCAGGACCGCGAGATCGTGACCTGGCTGAAGTCGGACGCTCAACCGACTGCGCCACCCAGGCGCCCCTGATTTCCATTTTTTAAAAAGTTTGTTGAGTTCTGTTTTATGGCCCAGGATATGGCTTATTTTGGTATCTGTTCCATGAATGGTTGAAAAGAATGTACGGGGCGCCTGGGTGGCTCAGTTCATTAAGTGTCCGACTTCGGCTGAGGTCATGATCTCACGGTTTGTGAGTTCGAGCCCCGCGTCGGGCTCTGTGCTGACAGCTCAGAGCCTGGAGCCTGCTTCGGATTCTGTGTCTCCGTCTCTCTCGGCCCCTCCCCCACTTGCATGCACACTGTCTCTCTCAAAAACAAATAAATAAACATTAAAAAAAAATACAGTCTTCATTGTAAATCAAGACCCTTTCCAGTTTACCCTTTTATAAACTGTGTGGCACCAGATAGCTTTATAGCTAATTTCTTTGCACATGGTTATGATAATTTCATTAGGAATAATTATAAAAAGTGGAACCACTAGGGCAAAAGGTATACCTGTTTCACAGCTTTTGACCTGTATCGCCAAACTCTCTTCAAAGAAGATCTTTACTAATTTATAATCTAGTCTTCACCTGGCCTCTGCAGTCGGTCCTTAGAGTAGCCCATGGTTACCTGAAATTAGAGGCAAATGTGTGCATGGGTGTGTTTTCTGGGGAGAGGACCTGGGATCCACTCTTCAGGGGAGTGGGTGAGGGCTTGTTGGGTATGTGTGTGAGTGTGTGTGAGTGTGTGTGTGTGTGTGTGTTCCCATTAGAGTTGAGGCTGGTGCCAGATGTGCTCACTTTGGAACCAGCAAAGCCAGCAGTGGGTGTTTCCAAGGCCCCAGGGAGGCATTTCCTGCCACTGATAATTCCCGGGGCTCCAGATCCCTTTCAGCCCTATCACCCTCAGTTTCTCTTTTCTCCTCCCCAGAAAAGGCCACCAACCCCGGTGGCAGCCCTGTCTCCCGTGGAGCACATGGCCTCCTTGAATTTGACATGTGTCTCCTCAAAACAAGGAGGTGATGATCTGGTGGTTTCTGAATGTCGAGGTGATTCGGGGAGGGGAGGGGCCGGTGATGTCAGCGGATGGCGGGGCCTCGCATTCCCACAGTCACACGCCATGACTCTGGCACCCACCGCTGGGAGACCAGGAGGCACCTGGGAGCCAGACCCCACGAGGGCGAGTATGGGTTTCCCCGCCCCGTAACAGACCCACCTCTGCAACACAGGGTACCCCCCTCTCTACCGCCCACTGGTCCATCCACCATTTATAGCCAAGAACAGGGGCCGTGTGGATAGAGCAAGGGCTCTACAGACTGGCGGAATTCACATCCAGGCTCTGCTCTTTCTGAGCTGGTGACCTTGGGCAAGCTACGTCACCTTTCCGTGCCTCAGTTTCCTCATCAGGAAGGTGGAAGTCAGTAGTGTCTGCCTCCATGGGTCCTTGTGAGGAGCAGAGTCGGTTCACGTAAGAACTTAGAACAAAGCCTGGCACGTAAGTACTCATTCTCTCACAAGTTCGTTCACCATCTATTTATTTAAGAGGCACTTACGGAGCCTTTATTATGTAACAAATTAGGGACTTTCAGACTCGTCCTACCTAAAGTTCGAGGTCAGATGTAGACCACAGGATTCCAATCTCCCAGAAATTCCAGGCCTTAGAACACAAATATTTGCAGAACTGAAAGGACTCGAAGATACCCTTCCTTCTACAAACAACAAAACCGAGGTCAAGAACGGGGAGGGGCTCAGCCGAGATCTCACAGTGTTAGGAGTAAAGGCAGGAACTTGAACCCAGGTCTCTCCCCCTCCTTCCCCTCCTTGTCTCTTGAACCATATGAGCTCCCGCTCTATGCTGAACGTTAGCCCAGGCAATGCAGCGGACATAGCAGACAAGCATCTGTTCTCATGGAGCTGAAGTCTCGCTAGGGGCAGTGAGGGACGCAGACACCACAGTGAAGGGGTGGCTGCAATAGTTCATTCATTCATTCATTCATTCATGGGGCAAACTCCCAGGTTATGTGACTGCACGCCGCCCTCCATGTGTGGAACTTTCGGCCCTGAACTAAATGCCCAGTCTGGTGGGAATCGTGGTCCTTGTTTTCCATACTTCTCCCAACTAGGATGTTTTTCTCTCGGTCCAGGTGGCCCTGACACTCCACCATGACCTCACCAGACCCAACTTCACCCTAGTGATTGGTTCCAACTTCCCCCTACTCTGCTTGGCTGACTCCCAGCCCCCTGCCCGGTACATACGGAGCATCAGTGGGATCCCCGGGCCTGATGGCCGGACCCTCTTCATTTCCAGTCTCTCCAGGGCACGCTCGGAGGTCTACAGCTGCAGGGCCTCAAACTCCATTTCCTGCTCGCACAGCAGCGTGGACGCCGACATCACCGTCTCAGGTATTGCTCTGTGGGCTGAATGTGTGTGTCCCCCGCAAATTCATAGGTTGAAATCCCAGCTCCCAGAGTGATGGTGTTGGGAGGTGGGGCCTTTCGGGAGGTGATGAGGTCACGAGGACAGAGCCTCCCGAATGGGATCAGAGGCTCCAGAGGGATCCCGAGCTCCTTCCACCGTGTGAGGACGCGGCGAGAACCAGGAAGAGGGCCCTCACTAGAACCTGACCACGCTGCACCTGCCAGAACCATGAGATATAAATTTCTGTTGTTTATAACCTTCCCCGTATGTGTTTCGCTCTAGCAGCTGAAACAGACCAAGACGGATGTACAGCTAGGGTTGAGGCTTATTGGTTGAAGGTGAAATGCCCAAAATGTAAGAAAGAAAAAGAGATCAAGAGAAAAAGATCATTCCAGTAAATAAAGTCCCTGGGACTTTATTGTTGGAGTTTGGTTCTATTTTCTTCTTGGGATTCTTTTCTTGGCCCTTCCACGCCTCTATATACTCAGCAAGATTTTTCTAACCCGTGTGATGCAAAATAAGTTTTTGTTCTTAAACTAGCAAACTGACTCTGACCTGTAGGGGTTGCTTTTTTTTTTTTTTTAAGTATTTAAATTTTTTTTTTTTAACGTTTATTCTTGAGGGGGAGACAGTGTGAGCGGGGAGGGGCAGAGAGGGAGGGAGACACAGAATCCGAGGGAGGCTCCAGGCTCTGAGGTGTCAGCACAGAGCCCGACGCAGGCTGGAACTCATGAACCGTGAGCTAGATTATGACCTGAGCCGAAGTTGAATGCTTAACGACTGAGCCACTCAGGCGCCCTCTAACTAAATTTATGTATTTTTTTATACATTTTTATTTTAGAGAGTGCAAGCAGGGGAGAGGGGCAGAGGGAGACAGAGAGAGAGAGAGAGAGAGAGAGAGAGAGAGAGAGAGAGAGAGAATCCTAAGCAGGTTCCATGCTCAGTATGGAGCCTGATGCAGGGCTCGGTTCCACGACCCTGGGATCATGACCTGAGCTGGAATCAAAGTCAGATGCTCAACTGACCGAGCCACCCAGACGCCCCGATGGTGTCCTGCTCGTTGCCTGCCTCCCTCTGCCCCTCCCTCCCCATCCTTGCATAAAAGTGATTTCTTTAAGGGCAGAGATCTGTATTTGTTTCATTTGCTGGTGTGTGCTCCAAGCACCTAAAAAAAAAAAAAGTGCCTGGCACATAGTAGGCCCAAATAAATGTTTGCCCAGGGAAGGTGGGCGCGAGCCATAGAGAGGCAGTACGGGCTGGGAGGTCAGTCGAGGTCATGCTTGGGAAGACACAGCCTGGGGCCAGCCTGCGTGAGTCTGGCAGGTGAGGGTGTGGGGGCAGCAGGGCCCTGGGTTTATTTGCACCTGTCAGAGACCAAGTAGAAGCTGTCTTCCAGGGAGGGGCCCAGGAAGTTCCTGTCTCTTGTTGGAGCAGGAAAACACAGAACCTGCCATGGGGAAGGGGGTGGGGGATTTTGGGAGAGAAAACCCCAGCCCTGCGTGAAGGGGCAGATTCGGGGAAAGTCCGCTCCAGTGGTGGCTCTGTCCTCTAGGGTGGGGCGGGGGGGGAGGGAAAGGCGAGGGTCTCTGGCCCGGGGCAGCGGAATCCGGAGGGAAGCCTGGCTGAGGAGCGGATTGCAGGTCAGAACAGGATGGGTAGACGGAGGCCTTGAATGCCGACTCAGGTGCCCCGGGTGCGCTCAGCACAGGGAGCCCCAGGCCCCGGGGGTGCGGTAGGGCGATGCGGCCACCGGCGTCCATCTGCGTGTACAGAGGAGACGGGGCTGGAGGTGGCCAGGAGCCCCTTTCGGACCTTGGAAGGCAGGACACGTGGAGGTGAAGAGCCAGGTGGGTCAGAGCCTGTGGCCCGATGGGCCCTGTGACTTTAGGCGAGAGCTAAGTCACCTCCCCTCCGTGAGCGTCGGTGTGGTGGGCGACGAGATGGGATAATAGTATCCCCTAACCTGCTTGACTCTTCCTGTCTCCGTCGCTGTATCACTTCCTGATATGCCGCATGACGTACCTGTTTCGTATGCTTGTCACCTATGGTCTCTGTCTGCCCTGTGCATTTTTTTTTTAATTTTTTTTTTTTAACGTTTATTTATTTTTGAGACAGAGAGAGACAGAGCATGAACGGGGGAGGGGCGGAGAGAGAGGGAGACACAGAATCTGAAACAGGCTCCAGGCTCTGAGCTGTCAGCCCAGAGCCCGACGCGGGGCTCGAACCCACGGACCGTGAGATCATGACCTGAGCCGAAGTCGGCCGCTTAACCGACCGAGCCACCCAGGCGCCCCTGCCCTGTGCATTTTGTCCCAAGCACCTAGAGCAAGCCCAGGAGGGGCTCAGGGTGCGGGCGTCGAGTGACAGAGTGGGTGCGCACTTCCACAGAGGGGCTGCTGTCCCGACGCCTAGTGGAGACCCACGCCCCCCGAGGGCTTGCTCTATGCCAGGCTCTGCTCCAAGCCCTTGCCCGGCCGTCAGTCATCGTCTCCGTCTGCAGCTGGGATACGGAAGCTCACAGAGGTGACATCCCCTTCCCGGCAAGGCGCAGCTGCGGCGTGGAGGGCGCAGAGGCTGAACCCTCCCTGCCCCGGCTTACAGCGGAGGACAGGGTCACGAGGCCGGGGGATCGACGCGCTCAGGGCTGAACACGTGGCCGGTGGAGGGGCCAGGTTTCGAACCTCCAGAGCCAGTTTGCTAAGCGTCGTGCTTCCCTGAAGCAGCTGCTTGGTGACTGCCTGTGGCATGAATGAGACCCAGGCCGGCAGCACGCGGAGGTAGCCGGGTGACTGAGATCTTCCGTGATGCCAAGGTGCCTCCCGTGCCCTAAGTCGTGGCTTTAGAGTTTTCTTAACCACCACCTACACCGCCCACCCTCTCACTTCCTCTTTTCTGGAGCCGCCTGAACTTCCTTCCTTGCCGCCAACTCAGCAACCTCCCACATGCCGCCCCTCCGCCTGCCAGACTCTCCCCTGACCCACCCCTGCATCTTCCAGGCCTCAGGTTTGATGGCCTCTCTTCCAGGAAGCCCTCCCTGACCTCCAGCCCGGGTCACGTGCCTCCTCCGGGCTCCCCCAACCCAGCCCCGCCCGTGCTGGGTTGGCACGGATGGGGAACGAGTTCATCTATTCTGCCGGACTGTGAGCCCATGTGGGCAGGGCTGGGGTTGCCTTGGCCACTACTGTGTCCCCAACGCTACTAAGCACAGGGATCATCACAGAAGAGTTCAAGGCATGTTTGTTGATGAATCAGGAAGTGAATGAATGGATACATGAGTTGATGCTCGTTAATGGTTATTCCCTAACCCAGTCGATGACACTAAATCTTGGTCTACGCGCTCTCAAAGACCAGCAGCTTGTCTTGCCCGCAGGGAAGTAAAAAAAAAAATGTAACTCCCCTACGCTGAACCTTGACTGTGTCCCCAGTTCTCAGCTCAGATGTCTCCTCTTCCAGGAAGCCCTCCTTGCCTCCTCCCCCCGCCCTCCCCCAGGCTGGGTCAGACACCCCCTGGGGCCCTCCCAACCCAGTTCATTCTGTGCTCCCAGCTTTTTATTTATGATCAGTATCATTTCAGCTCATTGAATATTTCCAGGCTGCTCGTGGCGAGCTTGGCACTGAGCCTGATTGTCCTAAGGTCTTCACAAACGGAAGCCACCGTGATTGTTCTTGTTATCATTACGATTGACTATCATTATCTTGTTTCCCTTAACTCTTAACATTCTCTTATTGTCCCTCCCTGGTACCCCTTCTCCCTGGATTGCTTCCCCGTCCTGGCAAAGAGGCGGGGAGCGGGGGGTGTCTCAGGAGGAGGGAGACATGATTCTCAAAGGACTCAGGGCCAAAGGGTAGGGATTTCTTTCCCCTCTTCCACCTTGGGAGAAACCCCAGGATTTCTGGGGCTCTTGCTGTCTGTGCCGTGCAGAGGAAGGAAAGAGAGCCCTGGGGCGGAGGGTGGAGGTGGGTCCAAAGTTCCTTCCTGCCACCACCCCTGTCTGTCCTGGGAGCTGCTGTCACCATCATAGTGCCTGTGAGTTTGCAGCAGGGCAGAGGGGGAGGAAGAGGGAGCTGGAGGGGGGAGCTGGAGTGAAGACGTGTCTGTGTGTGCAAGTTGGGGCACGTCGATCAGGTGCCAGAACCCATGGGACTCGCTGACTTATGGGGCCACCACTGGGCAGCAATCCGGCTTATAGGTGAGTGTACTGTTCCATTCAGATGTGGATGGGGCTGGTGCGTGCGTGCGTGCGTGCGTGTGTGTGTGTGTACAAAAAAGAGAGATACAAAGAGAGATAGGCACACAGAAATAAATACAAAAGAGACTGACAAAGGTAGAGAGAGACCAGAGATAATGACATACATACAGAAAGGCATGGAGTTGGGACCACAGGACCAGAGACCCAGAGAGAAATAGAAGGACAGAGAGGCAAAGAGTGAAAATAACAGTAGAAACTGTAGCAGAGGGGAAAACAGGGAGGGACAGATAGGAGAGAGGGAGACAGAGGACAAAGAGACAGGAAGGAAAGTGTACAAACACACAGAGAAATAGACTCGGGGAGTCGTGGAGAGAGAGACCCAGCAAGAGAGAGGCAGGGAAAGAGCTGGAACACAGCGGACAGACAGGAGAGGACAGACAGGTCACACCAGGGGACGGATATGAAATTTATGCCTCAAGGGTCTCGGAGCTAGAATATTTTGATAAGCATTTTGGAGGCAAAGGAATGGCTTTTCAACGGGTGGTGTGCAAAACTCAGCCCGGCTTTTCCGTGTGGCCCCGAGGCCGGCTCTTCCCTCTGGCTGACGCTGGCAGGCTGCGAGGGGCTCCGGGGTCCCATGAGGGGCTGAGAGTCACCAGCTTCTCTGCAAAGTTTGCTTCCCCCCTGTGCGCAGAAGGCAAGACCCTGTAGGGAGGAGGCAGGAGGGAAGGGGCCAGGTAAAGGCTGTCTGCAGAGGGAGGTTGATCTCAAATGGGTATGATGAGGCCCACCGTCGATGACTGCGCTCTCAGGATTTCTCTTAGGACAGTTCTATGAAGTGGGAACTATTACTACTCCATTTTACAGATGGGGAAACAGACTCAGAGGCCACCACTCGCCAAACAAAGCAATGGCAAAGCTGGGATTCAAGGGAAGGCAGTCAGGCTCTGGGTCTGTGGACTTAGCCTCTGGCAGCACCACAGGCAGAAAATGCAAACTTAGGAAATAATAATAATAGTGACTGAACACTTCCTATGAACCGTTTTAGGCACGTGACATCTGATACCGAACCTCACAACAACCCGACGGACTAGGTTCTATCCTCCCCATTTTGATGTTGGAGAAACTGGGGCTCGCAAAGAGAGCCCCGTGCCCGTGATCGTGGAGCCAGGACGCATCAGAATCAGTATTTGCTTCCAGATATCCTAAGAGCTCGTGCCCTTCACCGCTGACTCAGCAGGGGACGGGGCCATGCTTGAGCCAGACTGGGGTCCGTTAAAGGCTGGAGAGAAACATGGCTGCCAGCCCCTGTTGATTGGGCAGATGAGAAGGGTGGGGCGTGGGACGTCAAGGTCAGCTGCACCTAAGCATGGCTCCTGGGGTGGGGGAGGGGGTCCCCACTCGTCCCCACAGTCTCTTCCAGTCTTGAAACTGTGTCGAATGGCCAAATGGAAATCGGACAACTCCTGGTTCCCCTTGCCTCCCCTTGCTAGGGAAATCTCTCCCTGAGGGCAAGAGTACCAGAGGTTAGTTTCCCCCATCAGAGGTAATAGAGGTTCCGGTTTGTGAGGGGATAGGCTCTGTGCCCATCCCTGGGCTGACAGGAGTCACGCGGTGTTGTGAACACAGTTTAGGGCCTGGCAGGCCACGTTCAGTCTTGTCTTCTGCCGCTCACTGTAACGGTCTTGGAAAGTGACTTCACCTCTCTGAGCATCTCTTTCCTTCTGGAGTGTGGAATGAGGAGACCGGTCATGTGCCTCCATCAGAAGGAGCATCATCGGAAAGAGCACAGTGACCCTCAGGGGGCCGAATTTAAAGGTTACCAGTATTCATTACCACTTCACGACAACCTTAGGATGCAGGTGATGGGATGCCCATTGTAGAGCTGGACAAATTGAGTCTCGAGAAGGTAAAACTCATGCCACAAGTCACATGGTTAATAAGTAGTGGAGAGGAGTCAAGCCTCTAGGGATGAAGTGCCATGTCCATGACCCTGACCTCCCTCCATTTATGACGACCATAACTGGATACTGCCAACCCACCTCTCCCTCCCTGAATGCCTCTTCTCTCTTTCCCACCAGCCTCACTTTTGACCATGTGGAGTCTGCCAGCTGCAGTCCAGCTCACCTTTGATGCCAACCCACTTACCACCATCCAAAGTGAGAAGGATGTCGTTCTGTCTATGTTTGGGACTCCCCCGGGGACCCCAGACTCATGGTAGATTCAGAGATGCCAGCACAGAAAACAAGGCTCTCATTCGGATCCCTGCCTTCATACCTAAAACACCCATCAAGATTCCACGCCCAAAGTCCTAATAGAACAAATCTGATTGGCCAGCCAGGGTCCGGCAACAACCTGTCAGATCAGCTGATTTGGGGGATGGGGTAAAGGGGTGGATTGTAGCTGTCGTGGCTGGGGGTGGGAAAGGTTGGCTAAGACGGTGGGTAGTGGGATCTGGCTGGCATCCCTTACCAGCCTGATTCTCCTTACAGCTGATGTTAATTGACCCATTGTCAAACCCCAGGTCCTTCTGCTTTGTCTGTACGATCCCATTTAATGAGGCTTAGGTTGGAAGTAGGTTGTCCACAATCACACTCCAAATGAGCAGTGGATCTAGCATTTGAGCCCAGGCATTGAGCTCATGTGTCTTGAGGCAATTCCGAACCACCCTTGTCTCTCTGGGTCCCTCTGTGGCTACATTTTGCTTGGCCCTCCTCTGGGTCTCTGCTCCTGCCTCCCTCTTTCTCTTCCTGCGCAGAACTGCTGGCCAGACCCACCATTGCAATCAGCCAGGACACTGCCACAGAACAGAGGGAAAACGTGACCTTCTGCTGTAGCACCCAGGATGCTGACGTTACCATCCACTGGGTCTTCAACGATCTCCCCCTGGTGTTCCATGAGCGCATGCAGCTGTCCACAGATGGCAAGACCCTCACCATCCTCACTGTACTGCGGGAAGACTCTGGGACTTACAAATGTGAAGCCCAGGCTTTCCACCATGTCCGGAGCAGTGCTCCCACCTTCCTGACTGTGAACTGTAAGTCCCTTTCCATTCTCCCCAGCCCCTCATCGACACCCCCTTCCTTGGTGATCTCGTTCAGTCTCACTGCTTCAGATACCATCCAAATGTGGACTCGTCTACCCTTGGACTCCAGACGTATAACCATTTGATGTCTCTGCTTGGTTCTGCTGGAAACTTCCAAGTTAACATATCTAAAACTGAGTTCTTTAACCTTCAGATGTGTGCTACAAAAGCTTGTCTGGGTAGGGGCAAGGAAACAGCACTTAGACACGTCTTACAATCCTGCTTTCCCCAGGGTTAAGGCTGACATTTAATTTCCACCGGGTTCCCGTATCTCCTTTGTAATTGATCCAGAGCTTGGGTGGGGGAGAAGAGAAATATTGATATTTATTGACCCCTGAGCTCTGTCTCTCTCAGAAAGCCATTGCTGAGCTGTTGTTGCTGCTACGATTGTTCTTGTCCTTCCAGATGGTCCTGACCCCTTTGAAATCAAGTTGGAGTCTGGCGTATCCAGAGGGGAGGTGGTTGAAGTGATAGAGGGCTCCACTGTGAGCTTCTCCGTGGAAACACAGTCTCATCCTCCCCCTGCCTATACCTGGTTTCTCCCCTATGACTCCATCCCACCTCCCACCATGAGTTCGTTCGCCATCCAAGCTGTGTCCCGGGACCATGAAGGCACGTACAGGTGCTTGGTATTCAACGGTGCTACCCACCTGCTTCGCCTGGGTGCTCTTACAGTTCGAGTCCTTGGTGAGCTTCTTCTTCCTGTTCCTCTCCTCTGTTCCTCTGAGAATCAGAGCTATACCAGTATCCCGGAGGCTGAGAAGGACCCAGAGGAGTGGGGATGTCGCGTGTGGCTGGTGGCAGAATAGGGCTCTGACCACAGGGGAGGTCCTGGCTCCTGGCTTGACGCGTCCTCCCCAAGACCTCGTTGGCTGTCTATGGGTTGTCCATTATTTGATTCTCTCTGAAAGGTGGGGGGGAGGGGCGGGCGTTGATTCTCTGTCCATACAGACACACAATATTCACACATCTCACACACACAGAGTCTCACGTGCGTAAATAATAAGCACGTATGCACAGCTGTGCACGATACATGCAATTTACATACGATACCCATAACACACAACGCAACCACCGTATAACCTACACACGAAACATATGACGTGTACACAGCTGACCCACGATATACATACTCCGTAGCTACAGGCACACACGACAGTCATACACAAAGCGTGTGCACACCACACAATGACACACGCCGCGTACATTCACATGCAGAAGGCCCACGTACACGATACAAACTCACAATGCCTCACAGTCACACAACAAATACGACACACGCATGCAGCGGACACAGACGTGCACACGAGACGCGTCCGTAGACCACAAACTCACCAAACATACAAAACCCGTCACGTCCTCGCGATTGTTACACGACACCCGCAGCACCCGTATCACGCAGTCACACACACACACACACACACACACACACACACACACAAGACATACACATGTATCCCTGGAAAGCCCCCAAGGGCCCCCCGCCTGGGCTGGAGACTAGGGAAGGGGTCCCTGACCCCTACCCGTGTCTCTTTGTGTTTCCAGAAACGCTGACCAAACCTCACATTGTGCCCCCAAGCCTGAATCTCGTGGAAAATGCCAGCTCCGTGGCCCTGACCTGCCAGACCCCCCATGAGGGGGCTGGAGTCCTGTGGCTCCTGAGGGGCCAGGCTTTCCTGCCCAGCGATCACCTGGTGCTGTCAGCTGACAACAGGAGCCTGGTCATCCATGGCCTCCAGCGGGACGATACAGGACCCTATGAGTGTGAGGTCTGGAACTGGGGCAGCCGGGCACGAAGCGAGCCCTTCAGGCTCACCATGAGCTGTGAGTCACCCGGGCTGGGCCTTGTCCTCCTCCCTCCTTCCCTCCCTCCTTCCCTCCCTCCTTCCCTCCCTCCCTTTCCCTTCTTCCTTCTAGCCATTTATTCCACAATCACCGAATACCTGCTGTGTGCCAGCCCTGTGTCGGCACCCGACAGGACGCAGCACCAGCCCTGGTGGGGCTTATATTCTAGTGGGAAGACAAACCTTAAACAGCTAAGCAGGGGACAGATGTGTGGTGTCACCGCCGTGGGGCTAAGGAGAACCAGGAGGCAGCGAGAGGGGCAGGGAAGGCCGGGAGGGGAAGGCCTTGCAGTCTTAGCTGGGGTAGTCAGGGCAGGCTTCCCTGGGGAGGTGGCATTCCTGCAGAAGCTTGTCGGCAGCTAAGGGAAGAGAGCGCCGGGCGGAGGGAGCAGCGTGCGGGGTGGGTGGTGACAAGTGGGCAGAGGAACCCGAGCAGGCCAAGGCGACCAGACAGGTGAACGGGGGCGGATGGAATGGAAGAGGTCAGGAGGTTGTAGGGCTGGGGGCAGATCATGCAGGGCCCCGTGAGCCGTGGTGGGAGCCACAGAAGGCTCTGAGTGGAGGGAGGAGAGGATTAGACTTAGGTTTTCCCAGAGTGTCCTAGGCCCTTGTCTATGGGGGGGGGGTGAAGCGGGGGAGGAGGAGGTTTAGAAAGTTCGGGTCCTTGGAGAGGCAGACCCCAAGGTAGGACTAAAGGGGTGACACGGGCGAGGGTTTTGGTAGGATGAGTGCTCCTGTGCACAAAAGAAGGGAGGGAGCTGTGAGGGCTGGGGGAGCCAGTGAGTGAGGTGTTTGACCCTGAGCAAGCAGAGGAGGGGAGGGCAGGGGTGGGGTAGAGAGGGTTGAGTAGAAGTACAGAGACCACCGTGCAGCCTGAGGAACATTGTCAAGGCAGTAGGGAGAGTCCCACGTCTCCCAGGAAGGGGTCTGCCTCAGTTTCCCCAACACACTCAGGTATAAGTGGGGGCAGCCCGTGGGGAGGGCCGGCAGTGGATTCCAGGGCACAGAGGTTGGGCCCTCCGTTACTGAAACCCCTGCCGTCGGAAGTCTGCGAGGCGCCTCCTCCCGGTGGCCACGGCTGTCCGTCAGGAGGTGACGGACCTGGGCCAGGGGGCAGCTGTGGGGGTGAGAAGCGGTGCGACCGTGGATGCATTTTGAATATCGAACTCACGGGGATTTGCCACTGTCGGCACTGAGTGAAAGACAAAGGGCCTGGCCCCGCGGTTTTTTTTTTTTGCCTGAGCTACTCGCATGGTGTAGCAGCCCTGAGCTGAGGTGGGGAAGAGGTTCCTGCAGGGAGAGAAAGCAGGGTCCACGTTTATTCGTGCTAAGTAATGGGGGACACGGGGCGGGGGGGGGGGACAGAGGTCACACACACTGCTGTCGTCTTCTTCCCTTCCCGCTGCCGTCACGAAACCCAAAATTGCTCTTTTGTTCTCCCTCTCTGCCGAGCAACGTGCCGGGTGCTTGATAAGTGATGACAATGACCTCTTGAGCTCACAGCCTGCTTGGGATGGGGAGGTCGATCGTCAGGCAAAGAAAATACAGCGTGCAAAGTGCTGCTGTGGGGCGACGGTGTTTGGGGAACCCGAGGGAAGCCCCCAAAGTCTGGCGGGGGAGGGGGGGTCGTGTGGGAAGGCTCGTGGTGAGATGTGTCTACCATGTGACCCAAAGGACGGGCAAGTTGTCTAGGAACAGCAGGCTCCGGGAAGAGCATTCCAGAGAAGGAAGAGAATGTGCGAGGGCTCTGAGGCAAGACGGAACAGGACAGAGATGGAAGATCCAAGCGGGATGTTATTTCTGGATTGGGAGTGGAAGGTGTGGAGAGGTGGGCGGTGGGGCTGGAGGGGTCTGCAAGGGCGAGACTGTGAACGAGCTCCTCAGCCATGGCCTTTGCCCTAAGGACGCTGGGGAGCCATGGAGGGTTCTGAGTAGGGGAGGGATAGTGTCAAATTTGCCCTTAGGAAGTCCCCTCTGGTTGCCTTGGGGAGGATCTGATGCCAGGATTGGAAGACCGTGAGGGATCCTGGTAGCCAGGCGGTTCAGATGGGGGCGGGGGGGATATCAAAGGATTCCTGGGCGGGGGTGAGGGCAGGATTGTCCTCTTTTCTAGGAGCGTAACAACTCAAAACTCTTTGCATCCTTCCTTCCAGTGGTTCATCATTAATTTATTTAAAAAAAAATTTTTACGTTATTTTATTTTTGAAAGAGAGAAAGAGATGAGGGGGGAGGGGCAGAGCGAGAGCGAGAGAGAGAGAGAGAGAGAGAGAGAGGCACGGAATCTGAAGCAGGATCTAGGCTGAGCTGTTGGCACAACAGAGCCCCACGCAGGCCTCGAACCCACAGACCGTGAGACCATGACCTGAGTAGAAGTCAGACTCTCAACCGCTTAACCAACTGGGCCACACCCAGGCACCTGTCACATTAATGTAAATAAGGTAAAAGACTCAGGGCACCCGGGTGGCCCGGTCGGTCGGTAGGCTGTCGTTTAAAGAAGACAAAGACTCAACTCTCAGTTTGCGTGAGAAATTCAACAGCCATTGCGTTTGTTTCCTTCCCTTTCCCATCGTTTCCTTTCCTTCCCTTCCCGTACTAGGCACCTGTCCCAGGCTCTCCTTCTGGCTTCACGGGGCAAAGCCACAAGCATCTCTCTCTACCTTTGGGGAAACACGGGTGTAAATTCAAATATCGCCACAGGGCTATTTGCTGTTCGGTTAGAAAGTCCCTCAGAACGGTGACGGTTCTGGAAGTTTAGGGCTCATGTTTGTGGGACGCGGCAGCAATCTGTGAAGCCTGGATGTGTTCACGAGGCCCCTTGGGGAGAGTTCGCTTTTGCAAGGGCAGGGGGTTTTGTTCGTTTCGTTTTGCTGCTGTTTGGCTTTGGGTTCCTCCCTTCCACGGTGTGGATTACAGTCCACCCGCTTGGGAACCAAGGAGGAAGAGGGACCATATCTTGCTGGGGCTCCTTTCAAGGGCGGCTGGGAAAGCCTGGATTCTCTGGGCTACCACCTGAAATGCTCTTAGAGTCGAGAAGCGGGTGGGGAAAGGGGTGACACTTCCAACGCGGAAGCAGAACGGGGCAGGACAGGAAGACTCACCGGTGGAGGGTGGAGGCGTGATGTTTGGCTTTGCACACAGACGGCCCTGACCGAGTGGACATCACCAGCGGGTCTGCGCCCGGGGTGGTCGGCACCGTGGAGGCCGAGCTCAACTCCAGCCTGACCCTGCGGTGCCGGGCGGAGTCCCAGCCGGGCGCTGAGTTTCACTGGACCCTTGAACAGTCCACCGCTGTGCGTGCGGGGCAGGTGCTGATCATCCGGGCCCTGACCTGGGAGCACCAGGGGATCTACGGCTGCACGGCCTCCAACCCGCTGACCCACCTGGCCCTCTCTGCCTCGGTCCGGGTCACAGTGGTAGGTGAGTCCCCCAGCGCCCCTTCCCCTGGGGTCCAAGTGGCTTTTCCTGACGCCGGCCGAAGCTATCTGGGCTTCTCGCGTGGCAGGGAGTGTGCTGCGTGGGCAGGTTCCCAGTGTGGAGCTGTTCGATCCCAGCCTAGAACCTCTGCTTCCTAGCCGTGCGCCCCCCGGGAAACCCTTCCAGGCTGCTCTGAGCCTCAGTTTCCTTACCTGTAAACGGAGGTTGTGATGCCTTCCCTTCCAGAGTTGTTTAGCAGGACACTGAGTCGGGAGACAGCCCCTGGGTGGAGGAGTGAGGTAGGAATTCTATTAACGATAGGAATCACGTGAATCACAACTGGGTGTGACTGGCAGCGGGTCCCTGTATTTCTGTCTTGAGTTCTCCAGGGGACAACACGGTGTGGCTCTTAGCCAGGGTTCCTATCCCAGCTCTGGTGCTTGATAGCTGTGTGACCCTGGGCGCGCTGCTTAACATCTCTGGTCCTCTGATTACTTGTAGGTAACACAGACATAATAACCACGCTTATATCCGAGGGTTGTTGAAAATGAACCGACATTCGTAAAGTGTTTATGGCAGTGCCTGGCATATTGTGTTTATTAAACAAATAGAATTATTCTTTGCTGAGCCTCTACACTTCTTGGGTAGCTCCCCAGCCAGCCGGCTCTGAGGTGGGCCTGCTGGCATCTCTGTTGGGTAGGAGAGACTGAGCCCTGTCCTAGGGTCTGAAGCCAGGAGCGACGTTTTTAGTCGTCGCTGAGCAGAGGACGCAGTGTACCTTCCCAAACTACCATACGTAATCTTCAGAACAACCCTCTGGTCTTGTTAAGACCTTTTTTTTTCTATTTTTTAAATGCTTATTTAATTTTTGAGACAGAGAGCATGAGTAGGGGAGAGGCAGAGAGAGAGGGAGACGCAGAATCCGAAGCAGGCCCCAGGCTCCGAGCTGTCAGCACGGAGCCCGACGTGGGGCTCGAACCCACGAGCTGTGAGATCATGACCTGAGCCGAAGTCGGACGCTTAACCGACTGAGCCACCCAGGTGTCCCCAAGACCTCTTGATGAATGGAGAAACAGAGGCTCAGAGGAGGAAGCAGTGAGTCCGGTTGATGGTCATGGGGATGTTGTAGGGTTTGAACGAGATCACGTATGAAGGGCTCTCGGAGCTTAGAGCCTGGGGGAAGGCAGCGTCTGGCATCATCATCACCGGGTCGTATCATCGCCTTTCACCAAGTGCTTACTCTGTGTCAGGCATGGCCCTGGTTCTTCCAAGTGGGATCTCACTTAATCCCGGCAGAAGCCTATAGGGTTATGGATGGCCATGCTCATTTGGCACAGGAAGAAACGAAAGCTCAGAGAATGAAACCAAGAACCCCCATCGCATCCTGGAAGCCCCCCTCCTGTGCCTCCAGAGCAGAGCCCCTTCCTTCTTAAGAGCAGTGTCCTGATTCTTTCTCCTTGCCCAGGTCCCCAGTCATCCCTGTCTGCAGGAGCCATTGGTGGCATTGCTATCGGGATCCTGGCTGTCATTGCCCTGTCCGCAGGGCTGGGCTGTTTCCTCTGCGTCAGAAATGCCAGACGGTAAAGCTGGGAATGGGGTAGGAGGTGTGGCCTGCAGGGGGCCTGCCTGGCAGAAGTGTGGCTGACCGTGGTGCTGAGCTGTGTCTGTAGCAACTGGGGAACTCGGGGGGGTTTGGGACATTGCCCAAGAATGGACGTGGGATATGGGTAGGGCCTGTGAAGATGGCAAGGACTGGAGGCACACAAGAATGAGGGATTTGGGGTTTCAGGTTCTCAAGGGAAAAAGCAGAGGACCCCATCCAGGAGGCAGCAACACCCACCTCCGAGGAGGAGCCCCATGCAGAGTCCTGTGCCAGTAAGTGACTTCATAGCTGATGCCCGGGGCAGCACTGGGGGCTGGGAAAGAAGCTAGTATTGGGAGCCTGGGCCTCTGCTCCCAGCTTTGCCACTAGTGTGACGATCACGAATGAGATTGGAGCCAAGAACTCTGAGCAGTTATGTCTGTTCCAACAACCACAGCAAAAATGGGGCGTTAGTTGCCCTCGTCTCCTTCCTCACTCTTGGAAAACCTTGCTGATGGATTGCTGATCCCTGCTGAACCCAGAGCCAGCCTCACAATCCACCTCAGCACCGTGCTTCCCACACCCTCTACTGATGGGTGGGAGCTGACCAGAGGCAAAACGAAACGTCTTTGACATCTCCGGCCTAGGATTCTGGAAGGATGGGCCCCATGGGATGGAAGTCCTAGACGCTGTCTAGTTCAGCGCGGTTTTACAGAAAGGAGATTCATGTCCAGGAAGGATAAAGGATAAACCCGTGCTACAGAGGACCCCCTGGCACAGTTAGGGCTAGGTCTTAGATTTCCGTCCTTATCCGTCTCATCAAACGGTCTACTCTAACCCAGAGCTAGATTTCCAGGACTTTTCCAGGTCAAGCTCACCAAAGATGTGATGGGTAGGTAGTCCTGGGAAGAAAGGAAGGAAGGTTTCTTGCACCACCTTTCTGGGGATGGGAGTGACCTAGGAAAACAGCCCCTTCCCCCATATCTCTTCCTAATTCCAGCCCTGGGCTGGTATTCCCTTTCTCTAGATTGGCTGAGCCCCATGTATGCCAATTTACCCAAACCTCAAGGACAGGTTGGAGTCAAAAAGGTGAGCAATGCTCCAGAGGTCCCCCTCCCTGCTCCCCTGACTACCTGGCTCATCCCCAGCCCAGTAGGGCTGTGTCAGTCCCACCTCTTGGGTTGGGGAGTGAGGCACGTTCTCTTGAGGATACCCAGTGCTAGCTTGGGTCTCTACATCTCCTCCCCTGCCTTCTCTGGGGATCCCAAGATCCTCCCTGACTTTCCGTCTCTCCTTTGTCTTCTAGCTCTTCAACATGACAATGTGCAGCTTTGAGCTCCTCTGGGAGTCAGGAGGGATGTAAATGCCTCTTGAGGCCAAAGCTGTTTCTGGGAATTTCTGGGGGCGGTCCCCATCCCAAGCCCCATGACCTCTTCACCACTTTCTTTTCCCCCAGATGCTGCCACCAGATCCCCCAGAGCAGTTGTATGAGGTATGTTGGCCCTGCTGGGCTTGATATGAAAAATCTGCAGAGGGAATACAACCTGAGAACTTTGTATTTGACAAGTGTGAGAAACCATCCTGTGTAAATAGTCATTGTGCATTGCAGGGCCGGGATGGGGAGAAAGTAGGCCAAGGCTTTAGAGGCAGCTGGGTCAGATTCCAGGTCTCTGGCCCCTCCTGTGTTCCTTTCACCTCCGGGGCTCTGAATTGTATTGCAAATGAGGTGGCACCAGCCAGGCACATGCTGGGGTGCAAAGGAAATTTTGGAGTAGAGGTTGCAGAGGTCGCCAGGTGGAAAAGACAGAGTTCTAGATCGGGGGCAGGGCCTTGGGTCCTAAACTTACATTCACTTCTGATTCTTTGTAAGATCCTGGTGAAACCTGTTCCTCTCTTGGGTCACTGAAGAATGCAAGTTGACACTTTGTAGACACTGTTGATTTTAAGGCAGTCTGTGCCCGTGGTCCCTAACTGATGTCTCCATTCACTCACAGAAGGAGCCACCATCAGTAACCCCCGGGAACGATTCTCATGGCCCCAGAAAACCATCGCCCGAAGTTACATTGGACCCATCGGTCCCCACTCTACCGAAAGGAAACACAGAATCACACTATGAGGTACTTTTATGCCACCCTGAATCTTTGGATAGGTCAAGAGCTGTCACCAATCCGCCGCTGCCTCCTTGACGGAAAGTCCGTGGGATAAACTATCAAGAGAATTTTCCCTTAATCGTTTTTCAGTTCCATTCCACCCATTTCCATCCTATCATGTTCAAGTTCACTTCATTCTCTTCTTTTCCGGTCGACCTGATCTCACTCCATTCCACGTTTCTGTCACGTTTGTTTTCACGCCACCTGTTAGAAGGCGGAGAGGGGGGCAGGAATGTATCCCCAAACTGAGGAGGCACTCTGAGACCAGAAAACAAAGCAGGTGACCCCATACAGTTTACACAGACTTTCATTCAGAGTAACCTACTGAGAAGGGGAGATCGGGTGGATGATAATCCAGGCACCTGCACAGCAGTTCTCCAAAAAGTCCCGATCTTCATCCACGGATTTTATAGAGTGAAGTCAAAGGGTCTAAGGCTTAACAGACCTCTTGCTGCCACCTGTGCACCTGTGTGCCAGGAGGCGTGGGGGTGGGGAAGAAACTATGTCATCTCTACGAGTTATCTAAACAGCCACACGGAATGCCAGAACAAGCCTTCCCACATTCGCTTGGGGGATACGCTAACTTCCAAGGTGCACGGAACACGTAAGCCCCCCCCCGGGGAGGTCATCTTGCAGATGTGAACAAGATGGGGTCAGTACTGGGGACACTCCGACACCGCGTGTTTCTTTTCTATCCATTTATTTGTTTACTGAGAGAGCGGCAGGCCACGCAGAGCCCGATGCGGGGCTCAGTCTCACGAACCGTGAGATCGTGACCTGAGCTGAAATCAAGAGTTGATCGAGCCCCCCAGGCGCCCCTTGATTCTTCCCGTAAAATTCCTTCTGTTTCTCGTACTCATTCGATTCCATTCCTTTTCCTCTCTTCCCACTCCCTGAACCCCATCGCGCTCTGTGGATTCCATCCCACTCCACTGTGTGATCCCATTGTAGCCCTTTCCATCTCGCCCTCAGCTTCTTTCCCTGCCATTCTTTGCCACTACTTTCCATTACGTTCTGTTCACTTTTCCCTTCTAATTCCTCTTGATTCCTTTCTTCCACGTTCTGCTACCTTCTACTCTATTCCTGTCCACCCCGCTTCCGTCCCATCCCTTGGGCTCACTTCCATTCTTTTCCTTCTCATCCCATGTCATTCGTGCTCTTCCCCATTCATACATGTAATCCGTTCTATGCATTCTGGCTTCCATCATCCCATGCCTTCCTGTTCAGGATCCCTGTGTACACTCAGCTCTGTTTTTTTTTTTTTTTATGAATTTAAACAGTTTAGTTTTTAAATTTTAATTAATTAATTAATTGTCAAGTTAGCTAACATACAGTGTGTCCTTGGCTTTGGGAGTAGATTCCCGTGACTCATCACTTACATCCAACACCCAGTGCTTATCCCAACAAGTGCCCTCCTCAATGCCCATCACCCATTTCCCCCACCCCCTTGTGCCCTCTGTGTTTAAAAGTCTCCTATGGTTTGCCTCTTTCTCTGTTCATAACTATTTTTTTCTTTCCCTTCCCCCATGGTCTTCTGTTCAGTTTCTCAACTTCCCCATGTGAGTAAAAACATACGATATCTGTCTTTCTCTGACTGACTTATTTCACTTAGCTTAACGCCCTTCAATTCCATCCACGTTGTTGCAAATGACAAGGTTTCATTCTTTTTCATCGCTGAGTAGTATTCCATTGTACAGATATACCACGTTTTCTTTATCCATTCATCAGTTGATGGACATTTGGGCTCTTTCCATAATTTGGCTATTGTTGATAGTGCTGCTGTAAACATTGGGATACATGAGCCCCTATGAATCAGCACTCCTGTATCCTTTGGATAAATTCCTAGTAGTGTGATTGCTGAGTTTTAGGGTAGCTCTATTTTTAATTTTTTGAGGAACCTTCACACTGCTTTCCAGAGCGTCTGCACCAGTTTGCATTCCCACCAACCATGTAAAAGGGATCCCCTTTCTCCTCATCCTTGACAACATCTGTTGTTTTCTGAGTTGTTAATTTTGGCCACTCTGACCAGTGTGAGTTGGTATCTCCTTGTGGTTTTGATTTGTATTTTCCTGATGATGAGTGAGGTTGAGCATGTTTTCGTGTGTCTGTTAGCCATTTGGATGTCTTCTTTGGAAAACTGTCTATTCATGTCTTCTGCCCATTTCTTCACTGGATTATTTGTTTTTCAGGTGTTGAGTCTGGTAAGTTCTTTATAGACTTAAAAATTTTTTTTAATGTTTTTATTTATTTTTGAGAGAGTGAGAGAGCACGCAAGTTGGGGAGGGACAGAAAGAGAGGGAGACACAGAATCCGAAGCAGGCTCCAGGCTCTGAGCTGTCAGCACAGAGCCTGACGTGGGGCTCGAACCCATGAACCGTGAGATCATGACCTGAGCCGGAGTTGGACGCTTAACTGACTTGGATACCAACCCTTGCCTGGCTTTCAGTCCATTCCACTGCATTCCCTTTCTTCTTTTCCTACAGCACTACTTTCCCACTCACCTCCTTTTCTTTTCACTTATTTCCTTCTTCTCCCTGTATTTCCTTTCCCCCCATGCCTCCCTCTTCCATTAAATCCATGTTACTGTTTCCAATTTTTTCACTCTGTCCTCTTTTATCCCTTTTCCATTCCTCCACATTGGATCCCATTCTGTTCTTTTCATTCCCACCCGCTCCTGTCATTCTTTTCCATGGCACTCCCTTCCAGCCGCCCGTGTTACTTTCCCAACCATTTAACTTCGTGCTTTCAAGTCCTCTCCCAACATTCCTTCCCATTTCCTTACCCTCCACACCATCGAATGAACTCCATTTAACTCCATTTCCTCATTCTAGATTCTGCAGCATTCCAGTTTTGTGCCTGCATTGCCATTCTTGAACTCCCAATTACCCTTTGTCATATTGCTTTTTTGTCACTTGCTCTCCATTCCTTTCCTTTACTCAAATGCCTTCCCTTCCCACTCTTGTCCATTCAGTTCTAATCCTACACTCCGTGTCGGCAGTCTCCTTTCCATGCCAGTTTATTTTATTCTCTTCTTTTCCTCTTCATTCCTTTCTATTATGATTTTTCTATTTATTCCATTTCTTCATTTACATTTTTTGGATGCTATGCCATTTCTTCCACTCCATTCCCTGATTCCAGTTTCCATCCAACCTCACCCCACCCCACTCCACTCCATTCCATTCACTTTTACTCCACCCCACCCATGCCATCCCATCCCATCCAATGCCACCTCACCCCATCACACTCTACTCCAACTCTACTCTACTCACCCCACCCCACTCTACTCCCAACCCCACCCCACCCCACTCTACTCCACTCCATTCAATTCCACCCCACCCATTCCATTCCATCCCATCCCGCCCCACCCCGCCCCACCCCACCTCACCCCACCCCACTCCACTCCACTCCATTCAATTCCACCCCACCCATTCCATTCCATCCCATCCCGTCCCATCCCATCCCACCCCACCCTACTCCACTGAATTCCATTCACTTCTACTCCACCCCACCCATTCCATCCCATCCCACCCCACTCCACCCCACTCTACTCCACTCCATTCAATTCCACCCCACCCATTCCATTCCATCCCATCCCGTCCCATCCCGCCCCACCCCACCCCACCCTACCTCACCCCACCCCACCTCACCCCACCCCACTCCACTCCACTCCATTCAATTCCACCCCACCCATTCCATTCCATTCCATCCCATCCCATCTCATCCCACCCCACCCCACCCCACCCCACCCCACCCCACTCTACTCCACTCCATTCAGTTCCACCCCACCCATTCCATTCTGTCCCATCCCGTCCCATCCCATCCCATCCCATCCCACTCCACCCTACTCCACTGCATTCCATTCACTTCTACTCCACCCCACCCATTCCATCCCATCCCACCCCACTCCACCCCACTCTACTCCACTCCATTCAATTCCACCCCACCCATTCCATCCCATCCCATCCCACCCCACCCCACCCCAGCCCCCCCACTCTACTCCACTCCATTCAATTCCACCCCACCTATCCCATCCCGTCCCATCCCGCCCCACCCCACCCCACCCCACCTCACCCCACCCCACTCCACTCCACTCCATTCAATTCCACCCCACCCATTCCATTCCATTCCATCCCATCCCATCTCATCCCACCCCACCCCACCCCACCCCACCCCACTCTACTCCACTCCATTCAGTTCCACCCCACCCATTCCATTCTGTCCCATCCCGTCCCATCCCATCCCATCCCATCCCACCCCACCCTACTCCACTGCATTCCATTCGCTTCTACTCCACCCCACCCATTCCATCCCATCCCACCCCACTCCATCCCACTCTACTCCACTCCATTCAATTCCACCCCACCCATTCCATCCCATCCCATCCCACCCCACCCCACCCCAGCCCCCCCACTCTACTCCACTCCATTCAATTCCACCCCACCCATTCCATTCCATCCCATCCCATCCCACCCCACTCTACTCCACTCCATTCAATTCCACTCCACCCATTCCATTTCGTCCCATCCCACCCCACTCCATTCCATTCACTTCTACGTCACCCCACCCCTTCCATCCCATCCCACCCCACCCCACCCCACTCCACTCCATTCAATTCCACTCCACCCATTCCATTCCATCCCATCCCACCCCACTCCATTCCATTCCATTCACTTCTGCTCCACCCCACCCTGCCCCACCCCACCCCACTCCACTCCACTCCATTCAATTCTACTCCACCCCACCCATCCCACCCCACCCCACTCCACTCCATTCCATTCACTTCTACTCCACCCCTGCCATTCCATCCCATCCCATCCCATCCCACCCCACCCATTCCATTCTATCCCATCCCATCCCATCCCACCCCACCCTACTCCACTGCATTCCATTCACTTCTACTCCACCCCACCCATTCCATCCCATCCCATCCCATCCCACCCCACCCCACCCCACCCCACCCCACCTCACCCCACCCCACTCCACTCCATTCAATTCCACCCCACCCATTCCATTCCATTCCATTCCATCCCATCCCATCCCATCTCATCCCACCCCACCCCACCCCACCCCACCCCACTCTACTCCACTCCATTCAGTTCCACCCCACCCATTCCATCCCATCCCATCCCATCTCACCCCACTCCACCCCACTCCACTCCATTCAATTCCACCCCACCCATTCCATTCCATTCTATTCCATCCCATCCCATCCCATCTCATCCCATCTCATCCCACCCCACCCCACCCCACCCCACTCTACTCCACTCCATCAGTTCCACCCCACCCATTCCATCCCATCCCATCCCATCTCACCCCACTCCACCCCACTCTACTCCACTCCATTCAATTCCACCCCACCCATTCCATTCCATCCCATCCCGTCCCATCCCACCCCACCCCACCCCACCCCACCCCACGCTACTCCACTCCATTCACTTCCACCCCACCCATTCCATTCTGTCCCATCCCATCCCGTCCCATCCCATCCCATCCCATCCCATCCCATCCCATCCCTTTCCACTCCATTGCATTTGTCTCCATTCCATTCATTCCTTTCCCATCCCTTTCAGTACAATGATAACCATCTATCTCCTTTAATTTGTTTTCTTTTCTTTCCAATCTTTTCTTTTTGTTCATGATACTCACCTCTCTACATTTCTCCCATGAGAGATTTGAGGCAATTCACAGCAAGCTTATATATCACACCATAAAATGGTGCTAAATTAGAAATAGGAATCACAATTAGGAAAATGCTTCTAAAAATAGGCAGGAAATCAAGGTATGGATAAGAAGGTAAATATGCTGGACCTATGTAGTACCTGTTCCTGTATTTATCATTTGTCTTTGAGTTTCCTGGTGTCCAAAAAAAAAAAAATAAATAAATAATAATAATCAGTTTTATCACCCAAAAGGAAGAAAACTATTAGCTCATCCAGGCAGATGGGAAGCAGACCTTCCCATTGGAAATTCCGATAACTCAGGTGATTGCTTCCTGGTTCTAAGGACTAGTGAGATTATTTCAGAGGATTCAAGCAATAGCATCCATGTTCAGGGCTAGCCAGATTACTCCATGTCCAGGGATGGATTTTAGACAGTATCCTCTGAAGGAGTCAGTGACCAATCAGATTTCAGGAAGCAAAAGCGGGAGGCCAGAACAGATTTGGAAAAGAGAAACTTTAGGGCCACAGAATTCCAGTATTTTAGTGTCCGAAGAGCTGTCTTGCACTAAAGGGACAAATGTATTCCTTGTTACTCTAGAGGGCAGGCCAGTTACTATGGAGGATAGATTGGAGGGCGGCAGGCTTTAGTGTAATTTACAGATGAACTATTCTCACAGGATGTGAATGTCTTAGATATCATAGGGATTTTAAACATTTTTTTTAAGTAGGATCCACACCCAATGTGGGGCTTGAACTCACGACCCTGAGATCAAGGGTCGCATGCTCTATCAACTAAGCCAGCCAGGTGGCCCCATCAGGGCTTTTAATAAGAAAGACAAACGCCCTGAAAGTAATTGAGAGAACACTGGGGGAATCTCAGATAACCCAATTTCAGAAATTACTGGTGGGCCTATGAGGACTGGAACGTTGTCAGGAAGCTTTTCTCTTATGTGGTTGCTCATATTTGTTGAGCAATGAATCTGTTCCATTGTTCTCAGTCCAGACTGAATTCCTATGCAAGCCTCCCAGTCACCACACCTCTATAACTTCAGATTGCATGTAACAACATCGTCTATTACTATTTAAGAGTTTCTAGGTTCACATTCTACAGAGGAGCATCAGACTGGCTCAGGCCATTGTATGGATTGTATTTAGGTTTGTGAGCTCTCCAGTCAGGTATGAACTGGCACACGTGGACTTTTAGGTCCCCTTCGTCCAGAGAAGGAAAGCCACATTTGCTTCTTTCTATCAGTAGAGCAAAAGCTCTTCCTAGAAGTGCCAGCCAGTGAAATTACTCATATCTCCTGGACCAGAATTGTGTCACATGGCATTTCTTGTTGCCAGGAAGGCTGACAGAATGAGGTGTGATGCTTCCCCGTTCTTGTCAATAGAAGCAGGCAAGGGATGAGATATGAGGAAGAGTGTCAGGTCAGTCAACTCAATGTCTGCTGTATTCTGGAGGGATGAGAAGGAGCAATCCATTCAAAGGATCTGGAGTGGAGTGTATTAGTAATCTGTTGCTGCATGACAAATGACAACACACTTAACAGCATATGCCATTATCGCAAAGTTTGTGTCTAAGCACTGCTTAGACGGGTCTTCTGCAATGCTGTCATCATGGTGTGGCCAAGGCTCAGGTCCCATTTGAGGCTTGACTGGAGCAGGATCCACTTCCAAGCTCAGCCCTTAGTCCCTTGCAGGCTGTCGAACGAGGACCCCAGTTTCTTACTGGCTGTCAGCTGCAGGCTGCCCTAAGTCCTCTGCTATGTGGCCCCCTCCATAGGCAGCTCACAACATTGCCTCTTACTGTTTTAAAGCCAAGACAGAAGTCTGCTATAACAGAATCTCATATACCAGATCTTATAAAACAGAAACCACGTACATGCAATCGTGCACATCCTGTCATTCTGCCATATTCTTTTGGTCAGGTCCAAGTCACAGGTCTTGCCCTCAAAGAAAGGGGGTAACATAAGGGCATGAATGCTGGGACGTGGGGATGATTTTAGAGTCTCTCCTCCAAGGTAGGGAACTATAGGGGCCATTGCAGAAACACAGAGGGGCTGCTGTGATTGAAGGGCAGTCAGATAGGAGGAAGTTCATTGGAATTTCCCAGGACGGAGCACAATGCCCGAGCATCTGGGCCTTGTACTAAATACAGCAAGTAGACCAGGAAGGCCTACATAGAAAATGGAACTCATCTTTTCTCTTTGTGTAACAGGTGCTTGTGAATCCAGAACGCAACATCTACGGCCAAATCAACCCCTCAGTCCAATGGAGGGAGATTTCCCTTCTCCAGAAATCCTAGAGAAATCACGCTCAATCACATATTAATGAAATTGATTGGGTGCTTGTTTTATTCCAGCCGTTGTCTTCGTAGGCCTTGTGACATTTAAAAAAAAATTTTTTTTAATGTTTATTTTTGAGACAAAGAGAGACAGAGTATGAGCAGGGAAGGGGCAGAGAGAGAGAGAGAGAGAGAGAGAGAGAGAGAATGAGAATCCAAAGCAGGCTCCAGGCTCTAAGCTGTCAGCACAGAGCCAGAAGTGGGGCTCAAACTCATTAACTGTGAGATCATGACCTGAGCCGAAGTCGGACGCTTAACTGACTTTCTGTTTTAATGACATTTAATGACATTTAGTGACATTCTGTTTTAATGTGTTGTTCAAGCACTGGACCCTAGCTCCCACCAAATCTTGGGCTTTGACTCATGTTTCTTTACAAGCAATAAAAACAGCGAGGAAGTGACCCAGAATTAGAGGGCCAAGGTTTGAGACTCAGAATCTGGGGCTGCCATAGCTCTATCATGGAGATGGGCAAACACCAGTGATAGACACAGCATCCCCCCACCCCCCCACCAGGGGCATTTCCCCACCCCGGAGGCAGGGTGGACTGTGTCTTTTCAAATCATGGTAGAGGATAAGACACAAGGAGCTATTAAGAGATGATGACAGGAAAAAAAAAAAAAAAAAAAAAAAGCAGAACGAAGGGAGAGAGCAGGCACGAGATGCTTAGAATCTCAAGAATTTGGGGGGTGAGGGTGGGGAGAATCCGATTTGATGAAGACAGAGTGAGGAGTCAAGGCTGACTCCCAGGTTTCTGGCCAAAGCACCTGGGTCACTGGCAGGCCACTCTCTGAGGCAACAGTGAGGGAGGATATGAAGGAAAATCAAGAGTTTGCTTTAGACATGTCAGAAATCAACTGGAGAATGAAACAGGCAATTGTTCGTAAGAGTCTAGATAAAGCAGGGCTGGAGATACACACGTGGGAGTTGTTAGTGGGGTTTAAAGTTACGGGAATGTAGGTCTTGTGTCGGGGGTCTCCAAGACCGCACTCAGGCTCAACGATTTGCTAGACCCAGAAGTTGTTACACTCATGGTTACGGTTTAGTGCAGCAAAAAGATAGAGAATAAAATCAGCAAAGGGAAAAGAAAAGGTTCCGGGAGTGAAGCATGAAGCATGGGAGACACCAGGCACAAGCTTCCACGTGTCCTGTCTCAGTAGAGTCACATGGGAATTCCCCCAGCAACGATGTGTGACGATACTTGTGAAGTGTTGCCAGCCGGGGTGGGGGTGGGGGGGCTTGCCCTGAACCTGAGGGTCCAGGGTTTTTATAGGGGGTCAATCACATGGGCAGCTCCAGATCCCCAGAAGGAAGGCAGGTGTTCACTACAGATCACGTTGTTTGTATAAACCATCCGGACAAGCTGGTACAGCGTGGTCCAAGGCCACAAGCCTGCCTGCAAACACCCTTTCATCAGAACACTGCAAGAGCTCAGTTCCTAGAAGCCACCCGAGACCCAGTCGTGGAAATAGGCCTTTCTTGGGTTTGAACACTCCAGGCCTGTTGAGTTAACCCATTCCCCTACAGATTGCAAAGAAAGTGGGTAAAGACAGAGAAGAGTAGGGGCTGATCACGAAGCTCTGGGTCCCTCCAATGTCTAGAGTTCGAGACGAGGATTGAGCAAAGGAAAAAGACTGTCTCTTCCCACCCCCTGCTTCCAAGAACCCCCCACCCCTACATCCCCCCACCCCCAGGATCCCAGGTATGGGTCATATTCCCCCTCTAGTGACTCATAGCTTTATCTTCCAGCATTTAGAGCAAGTGCATTCATGACCTCCTTGTTCCTCAGTAGATGCTAAGGCCACACCCAGATCCTGGCCAACAGAACCCTCAATATGAAACTTGGGTCGCAGCCAATCCCCAAGTAGTTGGTAGAGAAACCTCTGAGTTTGAAGGGCATCTTCCTAGAACGAGTTCCCGTTCCTCGGTAGTAGCCATTCTGAAGTCCCCGTAACATTCAGGTTAGGTCATCAGGATTCGGGAGCTCCTGGAAGTAAAACTTGCCACCTTGTTCATTATGAAAGAAGAAGAAGAAGAAAAAAAAAAAAAGACCAAACAAAAAACAAAGTCAGTTTTAAATTACATATCACTAATGCTTTAATGTCTGAATATCTTAAGGTAAAAAAAAATACTGAAAAAAATACAGAAAAAAAGGGAGATAAGCTAAATGTCAAAGCATCCCATTATGATTGTCATATTTGTACTGAATCTGTACATCATAATGCAAGATTTGACATCTTTAAAAAAAATCTTAATGTTTATTTTTGAGAGAGAGAGAGCACAAGCAAGGGAAGGGCAGAGAGAGAGGGAGACACAGAATCCGAAGCAGGCTCCAAGCTCTGAGCTGTCGGCACAGAGCCTGACGCGGGGCTCAAACTCAAGAGCCAAGAGATCAATGACCTGAGCTGAAGTCGGATGCTCAACCGACTGAGCCACCCAGGCGCCCCCGCAACGTGTGACATCTTTACAGCACAGCCAGGAGCATGGCAGTTCTGTGTCTTTCACGTCTGTCATTAGGGTTTTAAAGATTTCTTATGCTTCCTATGTTTCGCTTGTATGATGAATAAATATAAGCTTTTCTGTCTTGTTTGCAAACTTAGTATTGCTCGTGTAGAGGAAAGATGTTGATATGTAGGTCAAGGGCGATATAATGTGAAAGTTAAGAGCATGAACTCTAGCATTAGACTTCTTGGACTCAATCCCAGCTCTGCCCTTACAACACAATCCAGGGTGAGTCACTTAACATTTCTGGGCCTCAATTTCATCTTCTGTGAAATGGAAATAACAGTCCAACCTGGTAAGAATTGCCATGAGGACTAAGTGAGAAACATGTATAAGGACCTTATGGCAGTGCCTGGCACAGAATGGTGCGTAAATGTTTATTCTTTCATATTTGATGCCTTTGTAGCCTGTGCCTGAGGTTAATTTCTTTTCGTTAATTCTCGTGGGTCTTGTGGTTTGTAATGATACCTGCTAATAATGGTAACTTTGCATTCTCTGTACCCAATGGTTGTGACTCGTCTCTATTTTGAATTTTTTTTTTTCAACGTTTATTTATTTTTGGGACAGAGAGAGACAGAGCATGAACGGGGGAGGGGCAGAGAGAGAGGGAGACACAGAATCGGAAACAGGCTCCAGGCTCTGAGCCGTCAGCCCAGAGCCCGACGCGGGGCTCGAACTCCCGGACCGCGAGATCGTGACCTGGCTGAAGTCGGACGCTTAACCGACTGCGCCACCCAGGCGCCCCAACTCGTCTCTATTTTGTACGCAAGTTTTGCTTTTAACACCAGTCCGGATCTTTTGGACACACACTGGAACACTTACGGATGAAATAATGTGTAGGATTTGCTTCAAAACCCCTGGGGGAGGAGGAGAGTGGAAAGTACAAGTGGGGCTATACATGAGAAAAGATTGAGTGGAAAATTAAGTAGCATGACAGGCCAATGGGGGGTGCCATTTAGCTAGTCTCTCTGCTTTTGTGTCTGCAATGTAGTTAAAGTGGGGCGCCTGGGTGGCTCAGTCGGTTAGGCATCCAACTTCGGCTCAGGTCATGGTCTCGCAGTTGGTGAGTTCGAGCCCCACATCGGGCTCGGTGCTGACAGCTCAGAGCCTGGAGCCTGCTTCGGAGTCTGTGTCTCCCCCTTTCTCTGCCCCTCCCATGCTCATGCTCTTTCTCTGTCTCTCAATAATAAATAAACGCTGAAACGAATATTTTAAATACTTTTAAGGAAGTAAGGAAGAGATGAACTAATTATCTATAGCTGATTGTCTCACCGGAAAAGCCAAGAGGATCAAATGAAATACTGTAAGAATTCCTGACGTTTCAGTGGGCTAACCAGATCCAAAATAAGTATTTATTTTTATTTTTTTTAACAGTTTTTATTTTTATTTTAAATGTTTGAGAGAGAGCGAGCGAGCGAGCACAGGGGAGGGGCAGAGAGAATCCCAAGCAGGCTCCACATGAGCTCACATGGGCCTCCGTCTCATGAACCATGAAATCAGGACCTGAGTTGAAATCAAGAGTCAGACCCTTAACAGAGCCTCTCAGGCGCCCCCAAAGTTTGTTTATTTAAGTAATATGCTGGTGCCCCCAACATAAGTCTTAAAAAAAATCAACCACAATAACCAATTATAAGGAATTTAAGCGGGGGGCGGGGTAGAAATTACATTTCAAATAGCAATAATTTGTTAAAGGTTAGAAGTTATGTGAAGAAAACTACAGGAGTACTTTGACAACAATACTAATAATGAAAAAAAACATTTTAAATGCCACATTTTCACGCAGCAGGGCTCCAACTATCAGCTTCCTTCCTGGTGGGGTGGGAATAAACATCACTGTTTTCCACAGGCAGTTAATGAGATGTTAAGGCATTTAACAAAGGGCCAGGAGCTTTTATTTATTCAAAATAAATATTTATTGAGCATCTATTATATTGCAGGTACCTTAGGATGCTGGGGCTATGGCACTAATCAAAGTAGATACAAATCCTTTTCCTTATGGAGTTGACAGGCTAGTGGTGAAAGCAGATAACCGACGAAATAAATACGTACCATATATATATATATATATATGTATATATATGTGTGTGTGTGTGTGTGTGTGTGTATATATGAAAAATATATTCACATATATGAAAAAAATATATTCATATATATGAAAAAATATATTCATATATATGAAAAAAATATATTCATATACATATATAAAAATATATATGAATATATATATATATATATATATATATATATATATATATATAAAATTCTCTTGCTGGAAGCCGAGCTATCCCAGCCTGAGTGGCAAGGCCCGGGCTGTGGACGGATTGGTGACTGCAGGGTGGCCCGACAGTGAAGCTTCTTGTCCTCCCGCTTTTAGGTAATTTGGCCTTATTAAAGTACCTGGGGTATTGTCTGTTGGGGAATTGCCCTCGGCAGGCCCCCTGGGAAAAGAACCATTAGGGAAGAAGATAAGGCTCCAAGAAATTGTGCGGCCTTACGGTTAGCCCTTGCCACCCCCTATGGAGACTTCTCTACTTACAGGAAGGATAGCCTCATGCATTTGCCAGCAAAGAGGGCCTGTAAAGGAGAGACCCACGGATCTGAAAGCCCCACTCCGGTAACTAAGGAGTGTATCTTTGGACTCAGGTCACTCTAACCCCTGGGCCCACCTGGCCCCCAGGAGGCATTCCAGATGATGATTGAACCTAGTCGGTTAAGGGACAGAATGGTTCATTGGTTCCTAGGTGCATTGTCTCTCTGAGAATGTATAAGGCGTGGGTTTCTAAGGCCCTCTTGGCCCCCTCCTGGCACCTCGGACCCAGGCAGACACTTTTGTTCTTCAAAACCACGAATGGTTCAGGGAAACAACCAAGAGGTCACGTCCCTGTAACTGTTCCACTTGAGGTGTTGAGAGATACATGGCCTTTCATGAAAACAGCAAAGCAAATACTTTAAGCATAGATACATAATAAAAACAATGAAAGAAATTAATCAATAAGCAAAGGGCAGGAGGGACGTTATGAGAAAACAATCATGGTATTCCTTATTGGGTGGTGACCCAAAGGAACAATTTGAGAATTGGGTAATGCCAGAAAACGTAGATGACGTATGCTACAAGGAGATCACTAGCAAATATAATGCCACGTTTGCTACAATCAGTCGGCCAGTTCAACACACTGTTGTTGTCTGTGTCCATTTTTATTTTTTGTTTTTATGTTTTTTATTTTAGTCTTGTTTTATTTTCACTTTTTCGCCAACGCCGTTCATCCTTCGGGAACCCCTGGACCTGCTGGCGCTGGATTCCAGCATTTTCTAGAGACAAATGATGAGAAGGGAGGCAGGGAGTGCGTGGGGGAGTGAAGGGTTTGTAAGCTTACAATGGTTGGTGGGGGGATGCTTCTTGAGGAGGTGACATCTGCCTAAAGACCAGATGGCAAGAATCCAGTGGACTCGGCAAAGGAAGAGCCTGCCAGCCAGCATGAACAGCATATGCAAAAGTCCTGGGGTGGGAGCCTGCTAGAGCTGCTGGTGAAGATGGAAAGGCCAGCGTGGCTGGAGCTGAGAGAGAAAAATGGCCAGAAGATGAAGGCCAAAACACATCAGGAGGGGGAGGGTACGATCCTTAAAGTCTCACAGGCAGGGAAAGACCTCCATTTAAAAAACAAAAGGACTCTTGCTGTTTTACTAGAATGAACTACAAGACCATATCAACATATCAGATTCTTGAAGGACTCGCCAGGAGCTCCCTGGACTGTGTAACGAACGGGTTTGTAGCCACCATCTTTGGGCTTGAGGACCAAGAAGAGACGGTGCGCACCGAGCATGTAAGCAGCCGTCCCAGGAGGGGACGTCCCAGGAGGGGTTTCATGGGGATTCCGTTTTCACGGCCGCTCCTGGGCGTCCAGCCGGTCCCAGGCCAGCTTTTCCCAAGTCGGCCACTGCCCACGTATCGCAGCCGTGACCTGACCGTGCGGGTCCCGCTCCCCGTCTCGGCGCCGCGCAGAAACGGGGACACAGACAGTCGCGGCCCCCGGCGATTACCCCAACCTGACACGGCTCGCGGTAATCCCCACGCTCGCCTCCGGGTGGAGCTGGAGCCCCGCCTAATCGCCGCCCGTGCCGCTGGGGCTTCTGGGAATTGTAGTCCCGGCTCGCCGAGCCCCAACGCACTTCCGGGTTTGGCCAGAAACGCAGCCATTGTCCCGCGCGCGGATGCCTGCTGTCGCCACGCACCTGGGCTCGGAGGTCAGCCGAGTGGCCCTGCGGATGCCGCGTAGGGGAGGGGGCCGAACTAACTGAACCCGAGTCTGTCGTGTTGCAGAATCGGCGCAGGGGGTTGCTTAACCCGACTCCGTCCCGCTGCAGAGCCGTGCCGGGCCCTGAAGCTGGGACAGGCCGGTCCTGGGCCGCGAGCCCGTGGACGCCCAGGTCGGTGAGGGGCGGGGCAGCGCTGGAGGTCCCGTGCGCGCATGCGCCGGGTGTAGGCGGGAAGGTGGGTTTGGGGGTGTGGGTGGGCGACCTAGGACCTGAGCGTGCGGCGCCTCTGCGGGGTCCCGAAGTAGGTGGGGATCCTGGTGCGGCTGCAGATTCGGGAGTGCGCGCGTGCTTGGTAGGGTGGTGCTCTTGTCCCAAGGCTGAGAACGCCCAGGTTGGTGAAGACCGGCCATATGCGGGGATGTGGGGTGATCTTGAGAACCCCGCTTCCCCTCCTCCAGTGCTAGGCTGGTTTAGTGCAGGATCTGAGGACTGAAGACTGGGTTGAGAGAGTACTCAATTGCAGATTTGCAGGAGAGGGGCTCTGCCCCTATTCCTGTATTTTCAGCAGGCGTTTGAATAGGAAGCAGGACGTGGGAGGTGAGGTTCTGGACAGTTGGCTTGGGGACCTGGGGCGCCCCCGGTAGTGGAGAGACCAGGTTTGAGTTGCAGATTCTTGCCCCAGAAGAACCAGTGCTACCTGAGCGAACTCTCTGAGAATCCCTGATGGACTACAGATTCCTAGATTGCAAGAGGAACCAGGGCCTGGAGGCAGTTTCTAGGCAGGGCGCTCCCTGCTCAGGCTGGGCGTGTTGATTGGGAAGCAGGAATTTGGACTGGTGATCCTGGGACCCCCGTAGGGTAGTGCAGGGCCTTAGGACATTCAAGTTGGGTGCAGACTTTGGGTTGGAGGTACAGAAGTGGAGTCCGGGAGGGTCCGAGCTGCAACAGCTGCGGTGAAATTGACAGCTATTGGGGAAGGACCCCGGATGCTTCCAGCACGTTTGGGAAGTAGACAGCCCCAGGGCCTTTGCTTGGGGGCATCTCCACTTGCGGGCACGAGAATGCCCAGATTGGTAGAGGGACAGAGTCTGGGCTGTAGATTTGGACCTGGAAGGGGCTGTACTCTGTGGCATCTAGGGATCCACATTTGGGCTGCAGGAAGCCAAAAGGCTTGCTTCCCATGGGAGCTGCTCTGTCATGAGCTGGAGAACCCTCCAGACTGGTGAGCGCCCAGGTCCGGGGGCGGACTCTGGAATTCTTTGCTCAAGCTACTGTTTGGGTGTTCTGATGTTTTGGTGGCAAGCAGGCCGTGGCGCAGGTGCCCCTAAGATCCTCACAGAGGCTTGTGGGTGCTTGAGGTAGCCCGGGTATGGAGGTGCAGAGTGCGAGATGCGTCTTCTCCTTTCAGGAGCAGGGATTGCACAAACCCACAGGCTGGGGGAGGGCCCAGGTCCGGGATGTGGATTCCGTGTGTATCCGCGGGGATGCCAGCAGGAGGAGGGAACCTAGGTGCGCGGCCCCGCCCAGTCGCTGCTGCAGCCGCAGCCTCTGGTCTTGGGCAGAACGGGGAGGCATGGGCAGTCCTAGGACCCTGGTATTGCCTGAGGATGCCCAGGAGGGTGGAGGGAGCAGCTGCAGATTCCGGGCTGCAGAGGATTAGGGCTGCGCCATGGCCCCCTGTGCATACACGTGGGTATTTGGATGGGAAACGGGAGCCCGGAGGTGGGTATTAGAGGGTGCTGGGGTCTTTGTGCAGATGGCGCCCCAGTCACCCGTGGTGGTGCCCAGGTTGGCGGGAGGACAGGATCTCCCTAGGCTGCAGGTGACCGGGAAGATATTCGGACAGGAATCTGGGCAGGTGTGGCTCAAGCAGGGGTCTGTGGATGTTAGTGGAGGAGACGGTGTGTGGGCAAGTTCGGGATGTGGCTGCATGGTGAACCCGCATTACACTGAGTGAGAATCCTGGGGGTCAAGGGTGTGGGTAAGAGGGAGAGATGGGGGGTAGGGTTGGCGAGATGGTGTGTGGGGGTGGGATTTGCCAGGGGGGCTGTTTTAGTCTCACACCCAGAAACAATCGAGTTGGCAGGAAGACGGCTGAAGTCCACCTTCTGGGCCTCGGAGGGGTTGGCACGAGCTGGTGTTTGTCAGGAAGCTCCCAGGCCTGGCTCTGTTGCTGATTCAGGCCGAGGGTACCCACGTCGATGGAGGGACCAAGCCTCAGCTACCCGTTCAGGGCTCAGGAGGGTTTGGGGCTGGGAATCGGGCAGGCGCTATTCTGGTAGCGGCCAGTGGACCCAGAACTGTGGAGGCACCGAGTCCTAGGTGCAGCCCAGCTCTGCACCTGTGCTTGGCTATTTGAGCAGAAAGTGGGAGGCAGGGCACGACAGGTTGCTGGAGGGTCAGGCCTAGTTAAGGAAGGGGAGGATTCTGGGAGGGGTGGGACATTTAGTTGGGAGTGTGGTTCCGGGTCATCAATCCCAGAAGCCCTACTCCTTGCTCCAGGAAGGGACGCTGCTGGTTTAGGGCTGCAGATTCACATCTCCGGGGGAGGGAGTGCTCACTAGCTGGTCCTCGACGTGCTGGGCATCTGTGAGGCTCCCAGAAACCCAGTGGGGCAGGGAGGGACCGATTTGTACTGCAGATGTCGGTGGTGGGCAGGAGGCCGTGTTGGGGCCTGACTTACAGGCAGGAGGTCCGGAGGCCTGTGATAGCGGAGGAATCAGGTTGGAGCTGCAGAGCCTTGGCCTGGGAGAGGCGTGCGCAGCTTTTCAGGCAGAAACCTCTAGAGGCCCGCTCGTCGTGGGGAATGCGTCCTGGCAGCGGAGGCTAATCCTGGGGGGGCGGGGCGGGGGGGGAGGGAGGGGACCTACGCGAGGATGCTCTGCTCAGGGCTCTTGCACCATTGCAGCTCAGGCCCTCAGGCCCCTGCCTGTGCCTGAAGGAGAGCATGGAAGAGCGGGATGAGAAGCCCCCAGGGCCCCTGAAGACCGGTGCGCAGGTGAGTGGGACCTCCCCTTCCTCCAGGAGACCCACAGCTTGCTCGCACCCAGGCCCCACAGCCCGACCCTCTAGGCTCCGGAGGCTGTCCTCGTTCCCTTTGCGGTGTCCTGGGAGCTCTTGGTCTTCCCTGACCTTATCCTCTATACGTTCTTGGAGGCTCCCTGCATTTCCTCCCTATTTAAAAAAAAAATTTTTTTTTTTTTAATTTTTTTTTTTTCAACGTTTATTTATTTTTGAGACAGAGAGAGACAGAGCATGAATGGGGGAGGGGCAGAGAGAGAGGGAGACACAGAATCGGAAACAGGCCCCAGGCTCTGAGCCATCAGCCCAGAGCCCGACGCGGGGCTCGAACTCACGGACCGCGAGATCGTGACCTGGCTGAAGTCGGACGCTTAACCGACTGCGCCACCCAGGCGCCCCATTTAGAAATGATCGTCTTTTTTAAAAAAGATACAGTGTGTATTATAGGAAACGTGTTAGAAGGTTGTAAACACGTCAGTTAACAGAGAGTGTCAGTTACACTCCGAGGGACCTTATGTATTCATTTACTTACCTATATTTTTCCACTTTTGTGCAGCGAATTTTAAAGTTAGGAAATCAACGATCGAAAACATTTTCCTACAGTAAATGTTCTTCGAAAACATTTAATTTCTTGAAAAGTGTTAGAATTTCGCCTCCTCCTTCCTAAATGGTTCATTCCTGAAGCCATGAGATGGGGCCAAGCTGGGTAGACGTCTGTGGTGGAGGGAGGGAGGGCTCCCTCCTGTGAGGTGTCACAGCCTGATTGGGGTGAGGAGTGTGTCCACGTGTGGGGACATCGTGACCAAACAGGGTGAAAAAGGTGGCACGGAGAATCAGAGCCCAAGTGGGGTGAGGTACGTGTCCATCTGGGGGAGGAAGATATTTGCGGTGACGGGCCCAGGGCAGGTGAGAAGGGCCTCCGTAGAAGGGATGCCTCAGTGTGGACAGCCCGAGTGCAGTGAGGGCGTCCATGCCAAGGGTGGTCCAGCATGGATGGGGTGTCAGCCAAGGCAGGGTGAGAAGTGCGTCCATGTTGGGGTTGGGGACACATCCCAGTGTGGTGTGTCACAGCCTGAGAAGATTGAGGTTCTCTGTGCACGGAGGGGGAGGGGGGTGCCCAGGGTGGGGTATCAGAGTGAAGGCAGGAAGTCAAGGGCATCTACATGGAGTCCAAGTCCAAGTGGGATGAGGCCACCTGCAGAGTCTGAGCCCAAGGAGGGTCGAGAGAGCCCCCGTGTCAGAGTCTAGGAGGGCCAAGGAGTGTCCGTGCGGGAGAAGGAGCGGCTGTGGAAATGGGAGATTAGTCACCCACGGGGGCGCTGATCAGATGAGTAAACCTAATAAGGCTCATGGGAGCCAGTGTTCTCACAATCAGATGTGGTAAGAGAGAGAACACTGGAGTAAACCTTAGTGATCGGTGGGAGTTGTAGGTAGCGACGTGACTTGGGGTTTTCAGTATATGTAGGTGTAGAAGTACGTGGAGATGTATGGATGTCTCAATGGAGTGTGTGTGTGTGTGTGTGTGTGTGTGTGTGTGTGTGTGTGGAGAGAGACATACACATGTATTTTCCTATTTCTGTCCGCTGTGAGGGCCCGGGAGCAGTGACAGTCTGGTACCAGTTTGCACATCTGGTGCCCAGATTTCCACCCCATGCCCCAGAACTTACGGGTTTACTGTTCACAGATATTTAATGTTCCATGTTTTGCTGTTACGAATAGCACTGCTGTAAATGTCTTTGTATCTGGTTCCCTGTACAGTTGACTTTGAACGATGCAGGGTTTAGGGACACCAACCCCCTGCAGAGTGGAGAATCCATAGTTAAGTTTGACTTCCCCAAACTTAACTGCTGGGGCGCGGGGTTGGGGGCGGGGGGCTCAGTCAGTTAAGCGTCTGACTCTTGATCTTGGCTCAGGTCATGATCTCACGGTTCGAGAGATTGAGCCCCATGTTGGGCTCCACACTGACAGTGCGGAGCCTGCTTGGGTTTCTCTCTCTCTCTCTCTCTCTCTCTCTCTCTCTCTCTCTCTCAAAATAAAGAAATAAAACTTACAAAAAACAAAACAAACTTAACTGCTAATAGCCTGCTGTTGATCAGAAGCCTGACAACATCAACAGTCAATGCATGTTTTGTATATGTATTATGTGTACTGTATTCTTTAAAAAAAAATTTGTATTTTACATTTATTTATTTTTGAGAGACAGAGAGAGACAGAGCACAAGTGGGGGAGGGGAAGAGAGAGAAAGAGACACAGAATCCGAAGCAGGCTCCAGGCTCTGGGCTGTCAGCACAGAGCCCCACGTGGGGCTCGAACCCACAAACTGTGAGATCATGACCTAAGCCGAAGTCGGACGCTCAACCAACTGAGCCACCCAGGCGCCCCTGCACTGTATTCTTTTTTTTTTTTAATTTGTTTTAACGTTTATTCATTTTTTTTCAATTTTTGTTTCATTTATTAATTCCAGTATAGCTAACGTAGAGTGTTATATTAGTTTCAGGTGTACAATATAGTGATTCAATAATTTTATACATTACTCAGTGCTCATCTGAATAAATATACTCTTTAATTCCCATCACCTATTTTACCCATCCCCCCACTCACATCCCCTCTGGTAACTGTCCGTTCTCTGTAGTTAAGAGTCTGTTTTTTTCTTTCTCTCTTTTTATCTTTGTGCATTTTGTTTCTTTTTTTTTTTTTTTATTTCATTTTTTATTTTTTTAAATTTACATCCAAGTTAGTTAGCATCTAGTGCAACAATGATTTCGGGAGTAGGTTCCTTAGTGCCCCTTCCCCATTTAGCCCATCCCCCCTCCCACACCCCTTCCAGTAACCCTGTTTGTTGTCCATATTTAAGAGTCTCTTATGTTTTGTCCCCCTCCCTGTTTCAGATTCTTTTTGCTTCCCTTCCCTTGTGTTCATCTGTTCTGTCTCTTCAAGTCCTCATATGAGTGAAGTCATGATATTTGTCTTTCTCTGACTGATTTCGCTTAACACGATACCCTCTAGTTCCATCCACGTAGTTGTAAATGGCAAGATTTCATTCTTTTTGATTGCCAGGTAACACTCCATTGTATATATATACCACATCTTTATCCATTCATCCATCAATGGGCATTTGGGCTCTTTCCGTAGTTTGGCTGTTGTCGATAGTGCTGCTATAAACATGGGGGTGCGTGTGTCCCTTCGAAACAGCACACCTGTATCCTGTGGATAAATGCCTAGTCGTGCAATTGCTGGGTTGTAGGGTAGTTCTATTTTTAGTTTTTTGAGGAAGCTCCATACTGTTTTCCAGAGTGGCTGCACCAGCCTGCATTCCCAACGTTTATTCATTTTTGAGAGGCAGAGACAGAGCGTAAGCGGGGGAGGGGCGGAGAGAGAATGGGAGACAAAGAATCCAAAGCAGGCTCCAGGCTCTGGGCTGTCAGCACAGAGCCTGACGCGGGGCTTGAACTCGTGAATGGCGAGATCATGACATGAGCCAAAGTCGGACGCTCAACCGACTGAGCCACCCAGGCGCCCCTGTGCACTGTATTCTTACAATAAAATAGAATAGATTAAAAAGAAAATGTTATTAAGAAAATCATAAGGAAGAAAAAACGCATTTACGGTACTGTGCTGTATTTATTAAAAAGATCAACATGTTTATGGACCTGTGCAATTCAAACGTGTTGCTTAAGGGTCAGGTGTACCCATGGGCAAGAGTTTTAGAGGGAGTTATGCGTTTAAATTTATATACATACATTCACACGTTATCAAAACTACAGGTAAAGCGTGCTTTGATTGTGACCACTGGTGTTCTACTCAGAGCTAGCGACTTTGGGTGTTTTTCTGAGAATCTTAATGGCCCTCTCGCTCTTTTCTTCTATAACATACAACGGAAGTAGCAAGCTGCTCATTATAATTTTCACTTTCATCACATATTTATTGATTGCCCAACCAGCGGAAGGCCCCGCGTGAGGTGCTAGGGACAAAGATGACCTAGTTCTCGCAGACGGAAATACGCTTCTTGTATATTCCAAGGCTGCCTAGGAGAAGCAAAACCCATCTTCCTTCTCGTATTAGCCATCTGTGACGTCATACCCCAAAACTTCGCAGCTTAGAACAACAACCAGCGTTTATTACCGCGCATAGTCTCTGGGGTCAGGGATCCGGGGGCAGCTGGTCTGGATGTTTCTGGTGCTCAGGGTCTCCGACAGGGTTGCAGTAAATTGTGGGCCCAGGCTGATGTGAAGGCTTGACTGGGTAGGAGGAGCCCCTTGCCAGCTCGCTCGCTCCCGTGGCCGTCGACGAGAGGCCTCAGTTCCCCACTACACAGACCTCTCTCCAGGGCCGCACACAACACAGCAGCTGGTTTCTCGTGGAGCAAGGGATCTAAGAAAGGGAGGGCAGAGGGAGAGCACTTGATTGCACACAACCAAGGTGGAAGCCACGGTGTGTCTTATGTCATCTCAGAAGGGACACACCGTCACTTCTGTGACTCCTCGGTCATGCAGACCCACCCTGGTACCGTGTGCAAGGGCTGCACAGGGTGTGAATTCCTGGAGGTCAGGGTCATCGAGGGCCATGTTGGACGCTGGCTAGCATACTTCTCAACTCTGAATGTCCTTTAGTAAATTAAAAAAAAAAAATTTTTTAACGTTTACTTATTTTTGAGAGAGAGAGGGAGACAGAATCCGAAGCAGGCTCCATAAGCTCTGAGCTGTCAGCACAGAGCCCGACACGGGGCTGGAACTCAGGGACCATGAGATCATGACCTGAGCCGAGGCCTCCCCCAGGCACCCTTCCTTTAGTACATTTTAATCATGATTAGAAGATGCACAAGAGCTGTTGGGCCTGACGGATGTCCATGAGAGCCTTGGCAGAGAAAGCAATCAAGGGAGCCCAAGTCTCGGTACGTGAGTCCCGCGGGCCACCCTGTCGGCCATCACCTGGGAGATTTCAACGACTTACACGTTGGAAGCGGCCGGGCCAGGGAAGATCCTGCCTGCCTTCAGCGGCTGAGACCAAAACCCTGCCAAGAGGGTGGCAGAGCCTTACCTATCCCGTCATCCTCAACATTCAGAGTGGATCTTAAGTGTTATCATCCAAAACAAAACAAAACAAAACCAAAAAAAACCCATAAATGTGAGGCACTGGATGTGTTAATCAGCTTGATTGTGATACTCATTTCACAGCGTACACATCTCTTCAAAAACATCACAGGGGCGCCTGGGTGGCTCAGTCGGTTGAGCGTCCGACTTCGGCTTGGGTCATGATCTCACGGTTCGTGGGTTCAAGCCTCCCCGTGCGTTGCCGCCCATCAGGAAGGCGGTTTCTCTCTGCAGCCACGTTTCCATGCTGCATGAGTCAAAACTTGTGACTCCCGTGGGCCGTCTGTAGTTTTGAAGTTGTCATTTTGGCTTTGTGAGTGCGGCTTGTTTGTTTTTGTTCCTGGGTCCCTGGAGCTCTTCAGTAATGCCCACGCAGCCGTTGTAAGGCAGCCTAACCATCCTGGTGTTTGTCCTGGGCACTTGTGCAGGCGACTTAGCAGCCGAGCGTTCTCATGGGGCCTTCTTTACATGGATGTGGCTCCAGCACTTAGAGGAGGGAAGGAGAGAGGGGGAGGAGGGGAGGCAGGGAGAGAGAGCACGGGCATATGGGTGCAGTGCTGCAGGAATGTTCTAGCAACTTAAACTCCCACTGATGGTATATGACACTCTTGACTAGTGGGCCACGGGGGTGGGAGTCCTTACAACAGGCAGAAGAAATGCTCTGTGTGGTCAGGATTTTGGTTCCATACAGCGGTCTGAGCAAACAAGCAGATATAGAGGGGATAATGGGAGCCAGAGAAGGTACAAAATTGGAAAGCAGGAAGGCTAGAATCACATGTGTTGCTGAATTGTAATGAGGGGCATCAGTGTGAATTTATAGCCTCTAATATATAGAGGTAGGTAGTTATAGAAATAGAGACTTGATCCTCTCTGATTTAAAGAGGTGAGCATCTTTTTGTATATTCACTGGCCATTTTATTTCTTCATAGTTGAGTTGCACGTGCATTTTCCTTCGTCCCTTGTAGTGTTGAAGGTCCCTTTTTCTTACTGATCTAGGATAGGGCTTAATAAAAAAAAGTCAAAAAAAATTTTTAATGTTTATTTATTTTGGGGGGAGAGAGAGAGAGAGAGAGAGAACCAGAGCATGAGCAGGGGCGGGGCCGAGAGGGAGGGAGACACAGAATCCGAAGCAGGCTCCAGGCTCTGAGCTGTCAGCGCAGGGCCCGACGTGGGGCTTGAACTCACAGACTGTGAGATCATGACCTGAGCCAAAGTCAGATGCTTAACTGACTGAGCCACCCATGTGCCCCCCGCCCCCAAAATACTTTTTTTAAAGTAGGTTTCACGCCCAGCGTAGAGCCCAACGTGGGGCTTGAACCCACAACCCTGAGATCAAGAGTCAGATGCTTAACCGACTGAGCCACCCAGGCACCCCTAGAACAAATCTTAATAGTATAGATTCTTACTGATGGTGCCTTTGTTGGTGGCACTTTTTGCCAAACATTTTATGAAGTTAATTTTGGAATCTTTATGATTCTTTGGTCGCACTGTAGTCTGTTTTATTTGCTTACAACTCCGCAATCCAGGAGTTCCGACCACCTGGTCGAACAGTTCTTTTCTTGCACACGGTGCCTGGAATCACTCAGCTCCGTTGCGCTGGTAGCTGGGCTGGCCTGGAAGACCGACAGAGATCTCACGCCCGTGTCTGGTGTCTTATTGCCCCTCCAGCTGTCCCCTGTCTCTCTCTCTCTCTCGAGCTTCCCAACGGGAGGGAGCAGACGTTTTGTAGGGGGGATGAGTGAACACAGGCGGTTTGTCGAATCCTAGCCTCCTCGCTGTGGCGGTTTCGAGCCATGACTTAGTTTCCTGGTTATTTTCCTTTTTCTCGTCTGTTTCCTGCTCAGGACTCTCTCCTTCCTCCAGAGAGTATCGTCAAGGTTGAGAAAGAAGATGCCGGGTCACTGGCCCTTCCATCCCCGGTGAGTTGGCCCTCTTTACCCTGGGAAATGTAGAAATGTGCATGTCTGCTGGGGGGCAGGGGCCAGGCTGAAGTGACCTGGGAGGTGAGCAGAAAGGGAGGAAACAGATATGCAAGTGGGCATCGTTTACGAAAACTTGGTTACCATGTAAAAGATTGCAGAGAGTGGTAGCTACAAGTTTGAGGTGGGGGGGGGGGCTCTTTTTTTATTATTTTTATTTAGAAAAAAAATTTTAAATGTTTATTTTTGAGAGAGAGAGAGACAGAGCAGGGGAAGGACAGAGAGAGAGGGAGACACAGAATCCGAAGCAGGTTCCAGGCTCCGAGCTGTCAGCACAGAGCCCAATGCGGGACTCAGGCTCACAAACCGCGAGATTGTGACCTGAGCCGAAGTTGGGCGCTTAATCGCCTGAGCCCCCCAGGTGCCCCTCTCCCTTCATTTCTGGATCTGCCAGAAAGAGTCCAGTTTGATGTCACCTTTTTTTCTTTAAAGGATTAAAAAGATTTGACTCTGTGTATGTGGTTTCAGGGAAGGATTAAGTGGAGAAAAATAAGTTAATCAAGAGAGGGAGGAGATATAAACTAAAAAGCAGAGTCCCCGATTAGCACCAAAGAAATTCATTCAGAGCGTGTGTGAACGTGTCGGCTCTACAGAGGAGGAAGGACCCATTCAGGAAGAATGGGGCTGGGGGAATTCTTCGAAGGCTTGGGTTTTTCTCTGTGAGCAATCTGGTGGTTATCGGTGGGGCCTGAGGGTGGCACTTGGAATGGAGAGGTAGGTGCTTGACGTGAGTGGAGAAGGCTGAAAACAGTAGTGTTGTATTATGAGAGACAGGCAGCTCCAGGAGGTATAACAGGGTTGCTCGTCAGTCTGAAAGGATCATTATGAGGTAGAGACCATTAATAGTGTCCCATCCAGCTGCTTTTGTGAGTTCTCTTTCCCGGTGGCATTCCAGAACCTTCTTTCCGTTGGTCATACATTGACATTCAGATTCATTCTTGCAGCCAGGGTACATTCAGCCAAAGTCCCATAAGGCAAGATACTATTTGAAGGGGGATTTTTGAACATATCCAGTAGAAAGATTAAAAGGAATGCCCCATGGACTCTACACTGAATAATTACGATGGAAAAGATAACAGGGGCACCGAATGGAAAGGAAAAGAATATAGACCAGCAGACAGTAATAGGGGATACTCAAATCGAGGAAGGGCCCCAGACTGTCAAAGCACAAGAAGAGAGAGGGAGAGATTATGCGGAGTGTTGTAATCAGAGGTGGGCAGTTCCATGGGTGTGACTTGAGAGGTGGGTTCCTGTGTGGGGATCTCAAGGTCTGGGGGCTCACGCTAAGAGTGGGGTGCCGAAGATCAATTCTCAGGGCCGGGAGTTGGGCCAGCGCGAGGCATCGATGCCTGAGGGCACGTGTTAGGCAGAGTTGAGGCTGCATCCCAGCCACCGACTTGAAGCGTACGTGTTCGTTTCTCTACCCTTCTAGCTCTTCATCTGTAAAAATGGTGCCGCTGCTGGTATTTTCTCACGGGAGCCTTGTGAGAATAGTTCACAGCCTGATGCCGCCCAGGAGGTGCGTCGTTGACGTCACTTAGTTTCATATGATTGTCAGGGACCTCTACAACCGGATGCTAGAGACAGGGCAGGCTGAGACCATACAGGTTCTTGAAGTAGAGGGTAAATCCCAGGTATTGTAAGTCTTTGGTGGGTGGGGCTTGGTGCTCAAGGGGTTGGTAGGACAAAGGTCCAAGAAGTAAGGTAAATGGCGTGAGTTTCAGTGTAGCTGAGAGGACACGCACCCTCCCCCTTTGATGGTGAGCGAACCGGAGCCTGTGAGGTTTGCAGAGGAGGGGTCTTTGCGAGGGAGGGGATAAGTGTAGGTTTCCATTAACACAGGGATGTAGAGGGAATGTTTGGTAACGATGTTGAAGCTGTAGGATTTCGTTCCTACAGAAGTAGAGTTCCCAGGGGCACCGTTGAAGGGCTTGTGAAGGAATTTTGAGGAGTGGGAGGGTTGGGGCAGGTGAGAGGAAGGACAGAATAAGTGGGGATAAAGCCAGTATCCACACATCGAAAAGCTTTTCAAATGGGTGTGTGATAAGGGATACCCATTTGACTTAGTTGGTTGAGCGTTTTACTCCGGCTCAGGTCACGATCTCATGGTTCGTGAGTTCGAGCCCCGCGTCGGGCTCTGTGCTGACGGCTCAGAGCCTGGGGCCTGCTTCGGATTCTGGGTCTCCCTCACTCTCTGCCCCTGCCCCACTCGTGCTCTGTCTGTCTCTCTCTCTCAGAAATAAATAAACGTTAAGAAAAAAAATTCAAATGGGTGTGCAATAGGCCTGATGAGATTCAGGTGTGAGAGAGAATTTAAACCAGAATTTGGCCCCAAAGTCAGATTATTTTGATCGATGATGAAGTCTGTTGAGACTACAGATTCACTCATTGAAATCATTTGCCAAGTATGTATTTCTTATCTACGGTACACCAATATGCTGAGCCGCTGGAGTTACAGTTGCAAACCATCAATACCTTGCCCCTGCCCTCACGGATTGCAGCCTAGTGACAAAGATGGCCGTTGCGCAAATGAGCAGACTCAACAGTGTGGGGAGTCTTAGGATAGAAACCTGTGGGACCTTCGGAACATATAGCCGGGGCTGGAGTGGGGGTAGCGGTGCTAATCTAATCCGGCATTATTTATTTGACATGTGAACAAGCTTGCTATTAAAGGGACCTACATTGAAGAGTGAAGGGGAGTGTTTAGAAAAAGGAAGTGTGGATTGGAGCTTGGAAACCAGTACCTAGAGAGCCACGTTCAACACAGGTGGCAGTGTGCGAATGATATTTCTGAACGCCGTTTTGGGTTAATTATGAACCCCTCTGAGATTTTGGTGAAACTTACAGGCCCTGACTTAGAAAAATGCAGGTGCAGCAGCATTTTGCGTGGAGTTTCACGGGCTTCCGGGGACCGTGTGTCCTATTCACGAACACAGCTTAAGGATACCAGGTCTATCTAGAAAGTCCTTTAGCGGCAAGTGGCGTTCCACTTTCCTGGGTTTTGCTGCCTTTGGCTAAATACAGATCACCCTCAGCACTTTATTGGATCAAAATTCCTGCCCAGTAGGCTTGGAAACGGGTCCTTTCTTGCTTAGAGGAGGCAGTCCAAGCCCCCCTGTCCATGACAGTAACGACAGCATGTCTGTCTCTTAAAGGCTCTACATTGCAGCTCTGAGTGTGGACAAAATAGAACTGTCATCGGAGGACTGAGAGCTCAGGGTAACAGTCACATTGGCTGTCACTTAATTTTTTTAGAGTTCTCAAACCTGATAACCTTAATAATTTTCCAGCCGTTTTCTTTTTTGTTCGGTAAACTGCTAATAGCTTTTCGTATATCGACACAGTTAATTTACTGAACAACCCTATGAGTTGAGAATGATTAAGCCTAATAAATAGAAGTGGGATGGGGCACATGGGTGGGTCAGTCAGTCAAAAGTCCGACTCTTGATTTTGGCTCAGGTCATGATCCCAGGGTCATGGGATCCAGCCCTGCTTCAGGCTCCGTGCTGACAGTGCACAGCTTGAGGTTCTCTCTGTCCTTCTCTCTCTGCCCATCCCCCCCTCAAAATAAATAAATAAACTTAAAAAAAATGGGATAAACTCAGCTTAGAAGGCAGATGGTCAGATTAGATATATATATATATTTTTTTTTTAATTTTTTTTAACGTTTATTTATTTTTGAGACAGAGAGAGACAGAGCATGAACGGGGGAGGGCCAGAGAGAGGGAGACAGAATCTGAAACAGGCTCCAGGCTCTGAGCTGTCAGCACAGAGCCCTACACGGGGCTTGAACTCACGGACCGCGAGATCATGACCTGAGCCGAAGTTGGCCGCTTAACCGACTGAGCCACCCAGGCGCCCCAGATATATATTTTTAAAATGCAGACCTGTGCTCTTAATAGATGAGAAAACCCATTTCTTCCAAATCTGGCCCACCGCCTGCTTTTGTAAGTAAAACTTTATTATAATACAGTCACGCCCATTTGTTTATGTATTTTTTGTGCCTGCTTTCTTGCTGGAGGAGGGCCGAGTGGTTGTGATAAAGACTGGCTTACAAAGCCTAAAATGTTTACTCTCTCACCTTTGACAGAAAAAGTATGCTGACTCTGTTTTGTTCCATTTGGGGAATTTGGAGAGAATTCGTTACTGGCAATTCTATATTCACCAGTGCAAAAATCAGAATAAGCATTTTGTTCAAGGTGAACAAGAGAGAAAACAATTTATATCTGTTTTTATCCGTTGTTCCTCTTTGGGGTTGTATCAACAGATCCAGCATCCAAAACCCAAAGGGGTTTCCCTAAAAGGCACCTGTACACCTTGACTAGAATCCTTTGGACACTGACAGTCTCAGGACAATTTCCAGGCCATCAAGTTTTCCTTCTTCCCTTTGTCAATCTTTTCCTCCTTTATGAACATTGGAAGGAAATGATGCCCAGCTGAGCAGGAATGTGTGTCCTGTTTTAGGAAGGAGAGAACTTCAAAATTGTGACTGTGGACTTCACTCAGAAGGAAGAAGGCACTTTGAACCCTGTTCAGAGGACCCTGGACAGAGATGTGAACCTAGAGAACCACAGGGACCTGGTCTCTTGGGGTAAGAATACAGTCCCCTTTAATGAAGTTTGTGTATTGAAATGATTTCCATTGATTGAGAACTATGGAGTTCGGAGGCCAGAATGATTTTGACCACACATAGACTGTGTTTGTGCTTTTTATTCCCCAGGGAAGATTCAATTTTAATGCATAGGGTAGCAAAGGTACAGCTTCTCAGGTTTGAGCTTGTTCAGTCTTCATGGTTCCTAAAGGCCAAAGACTGGGACCAAATTCTGCAGTGATTTTCTTTTGTCCCCAGCCCCAGACACCCCAAATCCTGTTTAGTTCCCCATCCGCTTTTCAAACCAGATGCAGTCTCCTCATGGGAGCCAGGAGATGAATACAAACATTTCCTAACATACATATCCAGGTGACACTTAGGAGTCAGTACATATATTGAAGATTTGTTTCAAAAATCCCCATTGGGCATGCCACATGTGTCTCCATTTCCCACTCCTCTTAGACTGTATACGTTGCCACTTTTTCCAGGGGTACTCTCTGTTGCTTGACCTAGTAACCACACGGGCTTCTGCTTCTGGGCTGATCTCCATTCTCTCTCACTTGGAACCCCAGGAATCCATCAGGCCGTAATAATTGCTTCTAAAGCATTTAGGGAACCTGGGATAACAGTGGTCTCACTCTTTTTCCTGGTTCACAAAGTAGTTTGCCCATGTCCTACTGACACAGACTATTCTAGCACGTTTCATGCCTCCAGCAGCATAGATACTATCCTGTACTTCAGTGAGCATGTGTCTAGCACTAAAGAGGGTAGAAAGGACTCTGTTTTTTTGCTAAGGTTTGCACAATTGTTTGTTATTTTGTAGGTTCTATATGGGTCATCTTACTTTGGAATATGGAGATATTTGGCATTTAAAATATTTTTTATTCGGCAACACTGGGATTAAATAGTTTTTTTTTTTTTTTTTAATGTTTATTTATGTTTGACACATAGCACAGGCAGAAGAGTGGAGAGAAGAGGCATAGAATCTGAAGCAGGCTCCAGACTCCAAACTGTCTGCGCAGAGCCCGGTGCAGGGCTCAAACTCATGAACTGTGTGATCATGACCTGAGCCAAAGTCAGACGCTTAACCAACTGGGCCACCCAGGCGCCCCAGTAGTTTTATTGGGCTACTGGTAGTTCTCAATGGGCTGTGGTAGTTCTTTGCTTGCTGCTGCTTCCCACCCTTCTCTTTTCTTAATCCAGGTTATAGGTCCATAGCTGAAAACAAATCCACCTATATTTTGCATACTTTCTTGTCAGCTTTTTCCCAATATTCCAACTCTAACATTTTTTGGCTAGGATGTGTATTTTGCTCTCTTCTAGACTTGGCAACTGCACTTGGAAGAAGAGAATCAATATCAAAGCAGAACATTTTTGATGACGAACCATTCCACGGAGTGAAGTTAGAAAGGTCGACAAGAGATGATCCTTGGTTAGCTTCATGTGAAGAAGTTCGGGATTGTAAGGACCAGTTGGAGAAGCAACAGGAAAAACAAGAGAGACTTTTGAAAGAAATGGCCTTTACTCACAGGAAAGCTATTACTTATGAGAGAGTCTGTAAAAATGATGAACTTGAGGAGAAGAGTGGTCTGAATCCCAGTCTTCTTTCACCCCAGATGATATCCATAAGAAACCATTTTCATAAACATGCCTCACACGTAAAAAAATTGCATTATAATCCTATTGTTAACAGTCATCAGATGATTCATGACAGTGAGAAACTCTGTGACAGTAACGAATGTGGAAACCCCCACCAGAACATTCACCTTATTCAGTTTACAAGAACTCAAACAGAGGCTAAATCCTATGGATTTAGTGACAGTATTCAATCTTTTAGCAATGATGTACCCTTAAATATACACGAGAAAATACATGCCAGAGGAAGATCCTTTGACTTTGAGGAATGTGGGCAAGTTTTGAACCACAGTGTATCCCATAATGAACAACAGAGCATCCCTGTTGAAGAGAGTCAATATAACTGTAGTAAAACCTCCCAGAGTTCATCCATTGCTCAAAACACGAGAAATTCTGAAGAGAAACCCTTTGAATGTAATCAGTGTGGGAAATCCTTCAGCTGGAGCTCTCATCTTGTTGCACATCAGAGAACTCACACAGGGGAGAAACCTTATGAATGCAACGAGTGTGGGAAATCCTTTAGCCGGAGCTCTCACCTTGTTTCTCACCAGAGAACTCATACTGGAGAGAAACCTTACAGATGTAATCAGTGTGGGAAGTCTTTTAGCCAGAGCTACGTTCTTGTTGTGCATCAGAGAACTCACACTGGAGAGAAGCCTTATGAATGCAATCAATGTGGAAAGTCCTTCAGGCAGAGCTACAAACTTATTGCACATCAAAGAACTCACACTGGAGAGAAGCCCTATGAATGCAGTCAGTGTGGGAAGTCGTTCATCCAGAGCTATAAACTTATTGCACATCAAAGGATTCATACTGGCGAGAAACCCTATGAATGCAATCAATGTGGAAAGTCCTTTAGTCAGAGTTACAAACTGGTTGCCCATCAGAGAACTCACACAGGAGAAAAACCCTTTGAATGTAATCAGTGTGGGAAATCCTTCAGCTGGAGCTCTCAGCTTGTTGCACATCAAAGAACTCACACTGGGGAGAAACCCTATGAATGTAATGAGTGTGGAAAATCTTTCAACCGCAGCTCTCACCTTGTCATGCATCAGAGAACTCATACTGGAGAAAAACCCTACGAATGTAATCAGTGTGGGAAGTCTTTTAGTCAGAGTTACGTTCTTGTTGTACATCAGAGAACTCATACTGGAGAAAAGCCCTATGAATGCAATCAGTGTGGGAAGTCCTTCAGGCAGAGTTCATGCCTTACTCAACATCAAAGAACTCATACTGGGGAGAAACCCTATGAATGTAATCAGTGTGGAAAAACATTCAGCTTGAGTGCTCGACTCATTGTACATCAAAGAACTCATACTGGAGAAAAGCCCTTTACGTGTAATCAGTGTGGGAAAGCTTTCATTAACAGTTCTAAACTTATTAGGCATCAGGCAACTCATACTGAGGAGAAACCCTATGAATGAATGTAACGAGTTTGGAAATCTTTTAGCCAGAGTATATTTCTTTTTCCTTTCCTTTTCCTTTTTCTTACATTTCTTCCTCCCTCCCTCTTTCTCTTCCTCTCTTTCTCTTTCTTTTCCTCTTTCCTTCAATTAATTTCTTTCTTTCTTTCTTTCTTTCTTTCTTTCTTTCTTTCTTTCTTTCTTTCTTTCCTTCCTTCCTTCCTTCCTTCCTTCCTTCCTTCCTTCCTTCCTTCTTAGCTTGCAGTCAGCCTTCTGTCGTGTATCTGGAAATTCATTCTAGAGAAGAACAATGAATCATATATTTTACTTAGCAATTCCATATTAAAAATCAAACTTGGCATTTATGACACATTGTCACATAAGTAACAAATATTGGCACTTTTCCTTGCAGAAAGCACTCCAACTTGAATCTGAGAAAATTACCACTTGCTATGGAGTGATTGTGAGTGAAGTAGAGCTCTTGAACAATAAAGAGTAAATGAGAATGCACACACTGGTGGGCTTGTTGTTGAGTAGATTGGAAAACTGCTCTAGTATTAGAAGTTAGGCTGGAAAATGATATTTCAGTATCATTTTGTGACACGATTTCCCCGGTAGCTACTTTGTAATCTGTTTTATGCAGTGCTTTCTATTATATGTGAAGATTTCTTTAAAAATAGGGTATGGCTATGATATGAAGTGAAAAAAATGCAGGCCAAGAGAATCAAACATTAATTTCTAGAACCATTGTGATATTTGTGTATGGATCAGAATTGAAAGGGATTCTGGGTGTATCTGATTTTTAGGTTTATGCCTGGTTTTCTTCATTTTTGGAATGTGTGCTATTTTACTATACTAAGTAATATGAGGAGTAAAAATTAAAAACAAAAAGTAAACCAAAGATTTCCATCTTTGACCATTTAGGAAAGACTAGGTGGCTAAATAGAGATCCCACAGGGTTCTGAGATTTCCATTTGGATTAGCTTGAGCAGGTCACTCCTTAGAACTTAGATTCCCAGAGATTTTCCTCATTGAAAATTAAATGTTTCCCTGGCAATGGGATACTGGAAATTTAGGCCAGAAGGGGTTCTGTATGAGGGGTGGAGAATACACAAGCTGTGCAAAGGGCATTTTAAAAAATATTTCCAGGGGCGCCTGGGTGGCGCAGTCGGTTAAGCGTCCGACTTCAGCCAGGTCACGATCTCGCGGTCCGGGAGTTCGAGCCCCACATCTGGGCTGATGGCTCAGAGCCTGGAGCCTGTTTCCGATTCTGTGTCTCCCTCTCTCTCTGCCCCTCCCCCGTTCATGCTCTGTCTCTCTCTGTCCCAAAAATAAATAAACGTTGAAAAAAAAAATTAAAAAAAAAAAAATTTCCAAAGCAGTATAAAAGAGCTCTATTTTAAGGGTCCTACCTCTCCCCTCTCCCCGCGCCATGCAGTCTTGTCTTCTTTCCTCTGGGATGTATTCCCTAATATGAAAATCTTATGAGTGGGAGGGCACTATCACGGCTAAGTGCTTATCACCTAAATTATGTTTGCAAGAGTGATTTTAGGCAAGATTTGTAGCTATTGGTTGGATTGTAAGATGTGGTTCACATGTCTTTCTGGCCTTTGCCGCTAAATCTTGAATTCTAATCCTATGGATTATCATGGACCTGACGCCTCTGATCCTAGAGAGTTAATAAAAAGTAAGCAGAGAGGGGCACCTGAGTGCTCAGTTAAGCATCTTTTGACTTTGGCCAGATCTTGATCTCCTATTTGTGAGATCAAGCCCCACTTCAGGCTCTGTGCTGAGCGTTGTGCCTGCTTGAGATGCTGTTTCCCTCTCTGCCCTTCCCCTGCTTGTTCCGTCTCTCTCAATAAATAAACACTAAAAAAAAAAAAAAAAAAGAAAAGAAAGAAAAGGAAGCTGAGAGTTGAAATGGGAGACCAGAGAATAGATGTGAATTCCTTGGAGGAAAAAAGGAGAAACCATAAGTGACATCTGATAGTGGTTGCCCTTAAAATTCTGTCCCCATGCGATGATGCTAAGTGGAGCCATCTCTGTGAAGATTAAGCCAGAGTACAGCACACATAGCAATGACAAGTTCTGGGGAACGGTTGTTTATGGCTAGAAAACTGGCTTCACGCACACCCTGAAAGATCTTCAGTCAATGAATGCACAGAGGAATAGCAGGTGTTTTCCGCCCATTGCCTTTTGGGGACAACATAAAATTGTGAAATACCCTAATTTAGCAACAGGACCTGAGTAGGCTTCCTCCCAAATTATAGATGAAAGTAATGCCTGTGCTAGGATAATTTTCTTTCTTTTTAAAAAATATACATACATTTAAAGTAATCTTCACACCCAACGTGGGACTCAAACTCATGACCCTGACGTCAAGAGTTGTATGCTCTACCGATTGAGCCAGCCAGGCGCCCCAAGGATGGTTTTCATTGGGCATGTTGAATCTTCCTTTGAAGGCAAGAAGCCATGATTGTACAGATGAGTAAAGCCAGTGGGTCTCAGAATGAGGGCTCTGAATATTTCAAGTTTGGAAGGTGATTTACTGGAAAGTAATCTCTTCAGTAAACATTGAAAATATTTAATTGAAAGTGAAAATTTTAAAACTGCAAAAATTTTGGAGAGAAAGAGAGAGAGAGAGAGAGAGAGAGAGAGTGTGTGTGTGTGTGTGTGTGTGTGTGTGTGTGTGTGTGTGTATTTTGGGCCAGTTTGAATATGTGAGTCGTCTTTGTGCACCGAGTCATAAGGTTATATCAGTTCCTGGGTGGTGATTTACATTTGCCAAGTATACTGAAGTAAGATAGTCAACTAATAAATAAAAATATTAATTTATATAATTTACTCAATAATTTCCTTTGTAGGAAAGGTATTCTTTTAATTTAAAGGTAGTCAACCAAAAATAAGTTAACTGCATGTGACAACAGGCCAAAAATATGTAATTAAACTTCTGAACCTAAAATTTCAGGTTAAAAGGGAATCAGTAGCTTGATTTTAATGGCATATGTGTGGCATTTATATATATAATGATGTGTGTCGTATATATATGCATATGTCACATGTATAACGATGTATGCATAAAGTTTTGTGGAAAATTCACAAAGATGAAGCTGTACTTTGCCGGAGAAGAATTTATAGAGACTTTACACGCCAAGTATCTTTCACCATACTCCAGTAAAATTAGAAATAAATGAAAAGTGACCAAAATGTTTTTTTAACTACCTAGATGTTAGGAAATACTCTCCTAGGACCGGTTTTTCACTTTTCCCCAGCGTTATTGAGATATAATTGACATATAGCACTGTGTAAGTTTAAGGGATACAGCATAACTTGATTTCCGTATATTGTGAAATGATGATCATCTCATATAGATACAAAACCATGTTTTGTTTTGTTTTGTTTTGTTCCTGCTGATGAGAACTCTTAAGATTGACTCCTCTAACAACTTTCAAATATACCCTATAGCGGTGTTAACTATAATCATGTGTCCTCCCACACTCCTCCTCCTCCGTATTTACTGCTTTTGCACGTTTCCCATCTTATTTTGTAGTTTGATGTTTCAGCTTGCTCCTAGGCTCGAAAAGATAAATGTGTTTTATTGATGGTTTTTTGAGAGATTTCAGCCAGGAGAGGGGAAATCCAGATTTTTAAGTACTGTTTTCAGATATGCTTTTGTATTTTTTTTTTTTTAACGTTTATTCATTTTTGAGACAGAGAGAGACAGAGCATGAATGGGGGAAGGTCAGAGAGAGAGGGAGACACAGAATCTGAAACAGGCTCCAGGCTCTGAGCTGTCAGCACAGAGCCCGACGCGGGGCTCGAACTCACGGACCACGAGATCATCACCTGAGCCGAAGTCGGACGCCCAACCGACTGAGCCACCCAGGCGCCGCAATGCTTTTGTATTTTTAAATTTCATCTGGATTTTGCACTCCATCAATATTGTCTATTCTGTATGTCTTACTTAACCTACTTGACCAGTTAACCTTACCTATGCCTTCAGAGCTTTCTCTTGAAAAATTAGTATTTTTCCAGTTTGTTGATGGAGGTTGCACATGGACTGTTTCACTGTTGGAGACTCAGTGGATCATGTCAGTAATTAGCGCATTACTCTTTACAAATTATAGCAGCCTGGGTTCTTAGTTGGGAAGCACATGAGCTAACTCTAGCTAATTGATTGAGAAAAGGATATTAGGTGGGTCCAAGAATGGGCAAGAAGCAGTAAGATTGCGTTCAGGGCTTTATACACGGAAACGATTGGCAGAATGATGCTGTAGGGTCTATGAGATTTCCTTGCTGTTCCCGAAGTTCCTTAAGATATATTGATTTTTCTTAATATAACTACATTGATTTGTTCTAATTCCAAATCTGAGGCAAGTGCCTCCGTCTGGTGGATCCCAAGCTGTGCCTGCATCTGAGCTGTGTGGTAGGTTGAGAGGTCAAGGTCACTACGTCTCGTGTTTCCTGGAGAGTCTGTAATGGTGGGTGGGCTCGACATTCCGCTTATAAGAACTAAGTAGCCAATTTGTCATTCATGGAATTTTATTCATTTGCTAAGCAGCAGCTGGAAAAGTTTCCTGTATAGACCTCTCTTCTATGTAGCCCATAAGGCAACATTTTCTTCACTTTCTGTACTTTGACTTAAATATGTATATATAGCCTCTTATGTAACATAATACAACTATCTCTCTTAAAATCAAAAACATGCTCACTCTCTTCCCGATATAGGGATAGCCTAGAGCTTCACGTCATTACATCCAATTCCAAGTCTGGGATCTCTGGGTGATGATCATTTTCCAGTGAAAACTTTGTCACATAAAAAAAGAGGGTTCAGATGCTGGTCATGAAAAAAGGTGAGAGTTTATGAAACCAAGCTAATATTAAGTAACTTCGGTTGCTGCCAGTAGATATTCAAAAGCTCTCTAAAACTGTTTTTGTGAAAGGAGAAACGAGTTGGTGTCATAAGCAGTTTTTCCTATGTAGGATAATTTAATTCTTTGGATTAAATCCTTTGAGGTGTAACTAAATCAGTGAATTGTATAGACTTTGCAGTAAATAGTATTGTTACATTTTAAAATATCACTTTGGGCATTTGCCAAAATGGATCTTCGTGTTGGAACAGTAAAGTTGGATTTTCTGTCTTTTGGCCAATGTGGTAATTATTTGTGATCTATTGAGGATGGTATTTACGTGGAAATACCACGTAATTGATAAACCTTTCTGTACTAATGTCACCTGTCTGGTCTCTTTAACTAACATCTTTTTTATTTTCTACTGAGTGTTCATTCTGAGATCATGACAGCCTTCACGTTCACTTCCTCTCTTCTTCAGGGAGAATACTTCGAATTTAGGTGTTGGGTCAGCTTCTTGAAACTTGGATATTTGCTTGGATGTTGTTCCTTTTTCTTGCTTGGTGTTCTACGAGTGTTTGCTCAGGTCTGGATTGTTGATATCTATGCCTTTGGTTCGCTGCAGATTGGACAAGGTTGGTGAATCTTCTGACCATAAGCTCTTATTCTTGTCTTTCTCCACCATTACTTGCTTTCTGAACAGACAAAGACCACACTATTCCTATGGAACATTCCGTGTCAGGCTGGAACTTTCTCTGGGTATAAGTACTTGATTTTTCTGTACTTCTTAAAAACCTTAAGGACATGCCAGTAGTGTAAATTGATAATTTTTAAAATTGAAGTATAGCAATTAACATACAGTGTTATGGTATTTCACGTGTACAGCATACTGATTAGACAATTATATACATCACCCAGTACTCATCATAAGTATAAGCATAGTCGCCACCTGTCACCATACAACGTAAAATAATAATATGTCAATGTGATCATAAGTGGAATATGCTGAAATTTTGGTGATGAGGATTCGGTTAAAAAAGAAACCTATAGGGGCGCCTGGGTGGCGCAGTCGGTTAAGCGTCCGGCTTCGGCCAGGTCACGATCTCGCGGTCTGTGAGTTCGAGCCCCGCGTCAGGCTCTGGGCTGATGGCTCAGAGCCTGGAGCCTGTTTCCGATTCTGTGTCTCCCTCTCTCTCTGCCCCTCCCCCGTTCATGCTCTGTCTCTCTCTGTCCCAAAAATAAATAAACGTTGAAAAAAAGAAACCTATAGAAAAACCAAAGGATGTAGTTCTGATGAAATACCAAAGCTGTTTATCTGTACTCTCTGATACTACTATTCTCTGCTAATTGCATAGGGATTCCACCATCAATACTAGGTGCACACTCTGCTTTTGTATTTATGTTGCACTGCAATAGAAGGAGTTGAAATCTCTTTTCATAATCTGGTGGATAGATGTTAGATGTTGCTGATAGCCCGTATCATCTAGACCTGCGTATAGTACAGCCAATTCTAAGATGCGTTCCCAAGAAATTGGACACCCAGTCACCACAGCTTCCCCATTTGGTGCAGCTTCTACCTGTGTATGAGTGTCCCAGTTATGGCTTCTCTGTCCACATGGGAAGATGGGAGGAGTACTGTTTAGGGGATATTGTTTTCTGTTTTTCCTGGATCGACTCCAGGTGTATTTTTTTAATAAGAGGAAAACTAAAGTTTCTGGCTTTAAATGAAACTAAAAATGTGGACTTGTGTTCATGAGACATTCAAATTAGTCAGAAGACGCTAAATTAAAATAAAAATGTTTAGGTGATGGAGACTAGGTTAAAACGAGTTAAACTGGAATCAGCAGCATTAGCTCTCTTGGGTTGCAGCATTACCCTGGGGAACCATCAGTTATGCAGCAGTGATGTAGAACCAGGACTCAGGTGAGTAACTTATCTTGAGGCAGGAAAATAGAAACGAACTCATAATTTATTTTGGTTAAAAAAATTTTTTTGGCATATTTAGGTTAAAAAAAAAAACAACTGTTCAGAGACGCTTTGGTGGTGTTACAGAGCCCATAGGGGGCCATGAACCCAAGTGGAATTCCTACCAGCCAGGCAGGAACATCGTGAGCACTAAGAAACCATTAGTCGTGAAGAGCTGGACCAAGGTAGATCTATATGGATCCCTGGATCCATTGTGAGATGCAGTATTGAAAGTGCCTAAGAAAGGCACCATCTTTGTATGTTCAGGCTGCTAAAACAAAAACACTGCAGACTGGATGGCTTACGCAATGAGCAAGAGTAACCTACCAGCAGGTTCGGTGTCTGGTGAGGACTCACTTCCTGGTTCATAGGCGGCCATTTTCTTGCTGTGTCCTCACATGGCAGAAGGACAAAAGATGTCTCTCGAGTCTCTTTTATAAGGGCACTAATCCCATTCATGGAGAATTCACCCTCATGAACTAATCACCTCCCAAAGGTCCCCATCTCCTAAAACCATCACATTGGAGATTAGGATTTCAACATGAATTTGAGTGGGGTGGGGGGGGGCATAAGCATTCAGTCCATGACAGGCTCAAAGTTGACTTATAACAGTCTTCACAAAAGCTGCCTTATGTTGATACAGTCTAAATTGTCTGCAGGCATATGTTGTTCAGCATCAAAATTTTTGACAAATGACAAAATTGGCTTAATGTAGGTCCATACAGGAAACAGAACCTTCGCTAGACTGATGACCTGGAAACGGTTTCATCTCACACTGAAAGGGGCATCTAAAATTCCAGCTCAGGCCTATCACTGACACTCAGATGTTGGCCTTTTTATAACTTGCCTCTCTGGTGGATAAGCCTAAGGACTGTGTGAGATTATAGAAAGATATCATTAATAAACTGACTCAACCTCAGTGTATTTGGCCTTACTCATCACTGAAGGGACAAGATTTTTTTTTAATGCTTATTTATTTTGAAAGTGATAGAGAACAAAGGGGGAGGGGCAGAAAGAGAGGGAGACTGAGAATCCCAAGCAGGCTCCGCACTGTCAGTGTGGACCTTGATGTGGGCCTCGAACTCACAAGCTGTGAAATCATGACCTGAGCTGAAATCAAGAGTTGGACGCTCAACCGACTGAGCCACCTAGGCGCCCCAGGACAAGAATTTTTTTATGTTTATTTATTTTGAGAGAGAGAGAGCACAAATGGAGAAGGGGCAGAGAGAGAGGGAGAGAAAGAATCCAAAGCAGGCTCCACGCTGTCAGCCCAGGGTCTGATGTGGGTCTTGATCTCAACCATGAGATCATGCCCTGAGCCAAAATCAAGAGTCAGATGGTTAACCAACTGAGCCACCCAGGCGCCCTGAAGGGAAAAAAAAAAAAAATTTTTTTAAGTGATTGGGATTATTGGCAATTCACCTTCAGTGAGAGCCCTTATTTGTTCTTTGTTAAAACTTAGGAAGAAAACAAGAAAAAAGGTTTTTGCTAATATGGCCCATCTCATCACATGGGTGATGGGGAGTGGGGAAGGCTATGTGTAGATTAATTATCCTGGAGGCAAGCTATAAAGGGGAGAAATACAAATGTCAACTCTAAAGCAACATGAAACATATGGACTTAGGAACCAAATATCTAAATAGGATTCCAGTTGGTACTTCTTTTTCCAGAATGGTTTCCTTAATCACCCTGCTTCTAACAGTCGCTGCCATTGTTCAGCGTTGGAGGACCTCATATCACCCAGCCAGATATGCAAGAACCTGACTGAAATATGGGTTTACTTCCTCTTGTGGAAAACAGTGCCCCATGTACCACACAGTTGGAACAAATTAGACTATAATTGGCTTCCTATACCCCGTCCTGGGTTGGAGTATATGTGGTTAGCATCCCTTCCCAGTACAGCCAACCGGCCCTCAGTGGATGTAATTTTACTAGCTAAGTTTGCCCCCCCCCCTTTAATCCAGGTCATCACAGCATTCAAAAAGACATTGAATTTACCCTAAAAGATCCCAGTTATCATTGCCAGAGAGGGGGGAAGACTGGGCATTGTTTAAAGAATTGTATGTGTTTAAGTAAATCAATAGTGCTATTTGCAATGTCTCCAGCAGCCACTGCAAAAACCATGGCGCTGAATCTCTTACTAATGAAAGCAATTCAATAATGAAGGGACCTTGATGTAGTTAAGTATATTGAATTAAGACTGGGACTTATTCAAGCCACAAATACTTATTTTTAGGCCTACCGGACTGGGGTAAACTAAGATATTTATCAATTATTAGGTTAATTTGTGTTAAACTGGTTGAACCGTATTGTTCTGAACTAAATCAAAGTCTGGAATATGGTGAGAGCTGTGAGAATTGGAAATTGATCACCAAGAACAAATACATTCCCAGGTTAGTGATGACTTATGAGAGGGGGTCTTCACACGAATGTGATAATAATTACCGGGTCTTACCAATTTATTCTTAAAAGGTTGTCAAAGGAGGTGGGAGACCGTTCTTCCCCTTAACTCTAGCTTGAGGAAAGGCCAACTGCGAATACGTTCTCTGCCTCAAAGACTATCCTATTTTGATTTTATGGAAAAATTCAAGGAATGGGTGCTATGGAGGATCCTCAAGGAAAGTCCCATCTGATACTTTCACCAAGTGGGACATAATCAGCTACTATTAATAGAGTTTCTCGATTTTATAGGCGTTTTTCTTACAAGTATTGTGAAGGTAGGTGTTTCCAGGATTTTCTTAGGATGACAATGAGCAAATAGATTTACTTTTCTACTGTTCTCCTCACCTGTTCTTCATGGGCACAAGATTGCTGCCTCCGACATCACATCTTCGTACAATGAACATCTTAAGCAGGAAGGAAGGGAGAGGCTTTGTTTTTGTCAGGAAGAGAGATCTTGCCCATGATCACCCCAGAACATTTGACCTAAATAGGTAATGTAGCCACCGCTTGCCACAAAGGGGATGAAGAAAATGAGCACCTGATATTTTCCGCCCTGATTATGGAAGGTAGGTGATTTGAGACAACACAAGATAGAAATACGACTGCTCTAATCACCTTACTTCTCAAAGCAACAGAAGCCACTGATAAGTACAGCCATTGTTCTTAATCAGAATGTACCAGAAAATGGCCCTGTGCCCTCCCCTGCCTGCCTCTTCTATTTGAGGTAACCTATTTTTGGGGGGAGGAGGAGTGCAAGTGGGGGAGGGGCAGAGAGAGGGGGACAGAGGATCCAAAGTGGGCTTTGCCGTCACAGGCTGACAGTCATGGGCCCAATGTGGGGCTGGAACTCAGCACTACAAGATCATGACCTGAGCCGAAGTTGGACGCTCAACCGACTAAGTCACCCAGGTGCCCCTGTGGTCTAGTAGTTCTAATCAGAAGAGAATGTTCCCCCAGGAAGATGCATCGGGGTCCCTGGAGGAACCATCTAAATATGCAGTTCAGAATTTGGAGCCCACATACCACCTGACACGATTAGGCAGAGATCAACACCACTTCAAAGTAGAAGTCGGAGTGAGTAGAGTCAGGGTTGCTGGGTTCTGAAATAATGGTCTGGTTGCAGTCAGGGGCAGGGCCAACTCTTTCCCCAGTCACAGGCCCAGGACTATCTTTCATAAACACACAGTATAATCTATGGCCTTAATCCCATTATGTCCAAGCACTGCAATAATCCCCCTGCACCCCCAAATCACAGAACAGTATTCAAAATTAGGAAAAGATGAAACTATTGTTACTAGTACTGGAAAACATAAAAGAAGGTCATGTTTGGAAATTAGCTTGGAGCAATTTCTGCCACATTATAGAGATGGAACTGGGCTGAACAAAGTTCCAAGTCTGTCCAGCTCATTTTGCCCCCTTTCCAGGAAGCACAAAGGGGATTAAGAGAAACATATGCTCAGGGGGGGATTTTAACTGACTTTGTACTCATTGTATGTATCACGTAAAGAAAGAAATGATGTTGGGGCGCCTGGGTGGCGCAGTCGGTTAAGCGTCCGACTTCAGCCAGGTCACGATCTCGCGGTCCGTGAGTTCGAGCCCCGCGTCGGGCTCTGGGCTGACGGCTCAGAGCCTGGAGCCTGTTTCCGATTCTGTGTCTCCCTCTCTCTCTGCCCCTCCCCCGTTCATGCTCTGTCTCTCTCTGTCCCAAAAATAAATAAACGTTGAAAAAAAAAATTAAAAAAAAAAAAAGAAAGAAAGAAATGATGTTGAATATTAGACACGGACATGTTTATAAATGCCTATCGATGTAATGTCAAGTTAATCATTTACAAAGCAAGAAGAATGTTCCCAATATCTTAATTTAAAACTTCATGGTTCGTAAGTTTGACACAATAAATAAAGATTAAAAATGTCTCCTGTGCTCTAGGGATAAAAGAAATGAGAAAAATTCCTCACATTTAAAATAGAAGGACGGCAGATCATGGGATGTCACCAACATTAATCTTAGATTGTTTAGAAAAAGAGAAGCAGAAATTAAAGTCTTTTAATTCATTTCAGGAAGCTTGGGAAAGAATTGTAATGAGAGAATAAAACAGATGAGGGGCACCTGGGTGGCTCAGTTGCTTGAGCATCCGATTCTTGACTGTGGCTCAGGTCATGATCTCACCCTTCCTGAGTCAAGCCCCACATCCAGCTCTGTGCTGACAGGGTGGAGCCTGCTTGGGATTCTGTCTCCCCCCTCCCCCCCCGCCCCTCCCCCACTTGCTATCTCTCTCTCAAAATAAATAAAAACTAAACCAAATATATATATTTTTTTTAAAGAAAGAATAAAACAGGTGGTATTTCCACAACAAGGTGCTGGACTGCCGGGGGGGGGGGGGTGTCAAATATCCCTCCTACTCCCGCTTCACGTCTCTGGAACTCTCTGGAATTGAGACACAAACCCAAAGAACAAGAAGGGGCTGACCCTAAATGAACCCACAAACAAATGAGGGTGGAAAATAAGATTTATGTTCTGATGTAAACATTTCCATGAAATTGTAATGCCCGAAGTTCCTAAACCTCCCACAAAAGACCACCAGAGTCGTGAGTCAAAGCCAAGCGGCAAGGGGCGTTTATTGCAGGTTCGAACCTGGACCTCTGCGCACTCGTTGCCGGTGACGCTAAGAGGCCTCGATCAGAGTTGGTATAGGGTTTTTATAGACAGGGACAAACAGCATAGGTGAGTGAGGGTCCTGATTGGTAAATTCTAAAGTAAGGACATTTGTGGTTTTCTGATTGGGCGTCCTTTGTCTGTCCTTCCGCGAGAAGGCTTTGTCCGTTACTTGTGGTGGGAGGAGAAAAAAGGGGGCAGGGGAGGAATGTGTTAAGCAAGCAAGATTACTGAAGTGAAGGACGCCAGTTAGTGTACAATTACTACAATTACTCATTTCATTACATATCAGACTACATTCATTTAGGGAGATTTACAACCCATTCTACTACACGGCGGTTTACATCCAGGAAAGGTCTCACAATGCTCATAGCAACCAGCAAGCAAAACAGACTTCCATAATACGGGAAGAGAGAACTTAGCTTTAAACTATTTGGATTGCTCTTTTCAGAAATCACTTATCTGTCTCAATTCAGCATTGCAATTCTCAGTAATTCCTGAGTAATTTACACAAACGTAATTTAACCAAACAATTCAGTGTACTTTAAACAGTGAATGAGAAACGATCTAATTACCTGGAACCACGCCTTCAAATTCCTAACCTAATCACCAATGTGCAGTCAGTCCCCACCCAGCTTGCCCCGACTCCCCCCGATAAGAAGAGAATTTTATTTATGCAACATGCATCTCAACTTAAAACAAAACAAAACACCTCCTTTCATTTACACAGATGGTTCTCCAACTTTGCCATGCATCAGAAGCAGAGGGAGGCTTTCTTATAGATTCCTGAGTCCCCAGAAACCCGACCGCAGGGTCGGGTCTTGGTCAGTAGGTCTTGGCTGGGGGTTGAGGCTTTGCAACAATGCCGCTGGTCCAGGCCCGAGCGCTAGAACAGTTTTAAGTGTTTAAATGGAGTTAATTTATTTTTGGCTCACAAAAGTGTAAGTTCTTGCCTTAAACCGTTCCAAACTTTAAACATGAAATCCTGTTTCTGCTGGGCAGAGTCTGGCCGCTGGAAGAGACGCGTGGGAAGCAGGTGTAAAGCCCCGCCCAGGCCCCGCCCACCGGTATAAAAACTCGCCCTGGCCTCCCTCTGCTCAGATCCTGTCTGGGGAGAGCGGTGTTCAGAGCGCTTGGCGTGAGCCCCATGCATTTATTGCTTCCAGAGTTCTACCCACGTGGAATTGAATTCAGAGGACAAAGGACCCACCACTTGGTAAGTCTCTGTGTGTCTGTTTCATTTGTTTATTTCCGCATTTGTTTAGAGGGCACCCCTCTCCCCCCTCAACACACACACACACACACACACACCACTACTCCTCATTTTTGGGGGGTCAGAGAAGGAGCCTCTGGGATCGCCTCTGAGGAGAGTGCGTCTGGCTCCTTTGAAGCGCCCCCCAGCCCTGGCGCTACAAACTAGGGACCAACCTCACACGGCTTCTCATTCCCCTCTCCCAGCAACACAACCAGGCTGGGGACCTCCTCACTGGGATCGCCGGTCTATGTGCCATCCTCCCCTAGAAGTTCACCAGATGTACCTCCCTCATTATCAACATTCCACAGCTTAACATTTCTCTCCAAACCATGCCAGGCAATCACCCAAACCACTGGGCTCTTCCCTGTATCCTGGGGTTTCTTCGGAGTCACCCACACTCGTCAACAGTGTAACCATATCTTCTTACTTTCATCACCAAGCCCGTCAACCCCCAGCACTCAGACTATCTCCCGTGTCACCCAGCTACGCTCCAACCATCCCCGGGTTTCTGGGAGAATCACCCACAGGAAACACTAACCCACAGACCTCGCTAGGTTGTCTCCCAAGTTCTCCCGTCCTCACAGCAATGGCTTTCAGATATCCCCCAGGGACCCCACGCTCAAATCACGTCTCACTTGGACATAGGCATGGCCTCACAGCCGCTCTTCGTCATTGTCCTTTTACTCCAAGATGTGGCCAGACCACTGACCAGCACGATGTGCTTCCTTGCCCGTATCTCCAAGGCCTCCTCAGCATCACACACCCAGTGGCAGAAGAAAATCTGCATCCTGCTCTCCCACACAGTCTTGGCCTTCAGCTTGCTGCTGTCACACGCTTGCTCATAGAAGAGACACTTCTACTGGGCAACTTGACCATATTAGCTGTTGGCTGTCCTTGGCCGTGCAGCCTGAGGCTCCTGCCTGTCAACGTGGTCGTTGTAGGCAATGATGCCAGCATGACCATCCTGCCTTCATCCCTGCAGGTGACAGCTGCGGTGTGGCACCCCTGCCTGGAAGTGACACTGTGGACCCCCCAGCTCGAGACTCCCCATTTATACGTATGATCATTTTGCCTTCACTCTTTTTCTTCTATTCACGGTGCATTCGTTCTTTATTTCGCCCTGATTTCCTATTTTGACCTATCTTTCCCCTCGCATTTCGTCCGCTCCCGTCTCCGTGCTGATGGCCCTCCAAACAATTCATCCATTTAAAGCGCACAATTCAGCGACATTTTGCGTATTCGCATGATCGGGCAGCCATCAGAGTCATCAAGGTTAGAACATTTGTATCACCCCCGAAATAAACCCCGTAAACACTGTAAATCCTGTTGTCTCCAACATTCATCCCCACCCCACCACTAATCTCTCTGTCTCTGAGGCTCTGCCTATTCTGGATATTTCATATAAATGATCTCATACAATATGTGAACTTTCATTATTAAATTTTTTCAACTTAGTGTAACGTTTTCAAGGCTAATCCACATTGTAGAGCCTACCATAACTCCGTTCCTTTTTACTGCTGAATAATAATCCATTGTATGAATGTATCACATTTTCTCCATCCATTCATCAGTTGATGGACGTTGGGTTATTTTTATGTTTTGCCTATTATAAACAATGCTGCTATGAATGAACATGCATGTGCGAGAGTTTGCGTGAACATATGTTTTCTCCCGGGTACCTACCTAAGAGTGGAATTTCCGGGGGCATGGGAACTTTATGTTTAAATGTTTGAGGCACAGCCAGAGTGTTTCCCAAAGTGGCTCTCGCATTTTACGTTTCCAGCAGCAGCATGCAAGGGTTACAATTTCTCTACATCTTCGACAACATTTGTTATTATCTGTGTTTGTGATTATAGCCATTCTAGTGAGTATGAAGTGGTGTCTCATTGTGCTTTTGACTTACATTTCCCTGAGGGCTAATGACACCGAGCATCCTTTCATGTGCTTATTGTCTATTTGTATGCCTTCTTTGGAGAAATGTCTATTCAGATCCTTTGCCCATTTTAAAATTGGGTTGTCTTGGGGTGCCTGGGTGGCTCAGTCGGTTAAGCATCTGACTTTGATCAGGTCATGATCGCACGGTTCGTGGGTTCGAGCCCCGCATCGGGCTCTGCGCTGACAGCTCAGAGCCTAGAGCCTGCTTCAGATTCTGTCTCTGTGTCTTTCTGCCCCCCCCCAATAAATAAACATTAAAAGATTAAAAATATAAATTGGGAATGCAAGCTGGCGCAGCCACTCTGGAAAACAGTACGGAGGTTCCTCAAAAAACTAAAAATAGAACTACCCTATGACCCAGCAATTGCAGGACTAGGCATTTATCCAAGGGATACAGGTGTGCTGTTTCAAAGGGACACACGCACCCCCATATTTATAGCAGCGCTATTAACAATAGCCAAAGTATGGAAAGAGCCCAAATGGCCATCAATGCATGAATGGATAAAGAAGATGTGGTCTATATATACAATGGAGTATTACTCGGCAATCAAAAAGAAGGAAATCTTGCCATTTGCAACTATGTGGATAGAACTGGAGGGTATTATGCTAAGTGAAATTGGTCAGAGAAAGACAAATATCATATGACTTCAATCATATGAGGACTTTAAGACACAGAACAGATGAACATAAGGGAAGGGAAACAAAAATAATATAAAAGCAGGAAGGGGGACAAAACATAAGAGACTCATAAATATGGAGAACAAACAGGGTTACTGGAGGGGGTGTGGGAGGGGGGATGGGCTAAATGGGGAAGGGGCACTAAGGAATCTATTCCTGAAATCATTGTTGCACTATAGGCTAACTAATTTGGATGTAAATTTTTAAAAAATAATAAAATAAAATTAGAATATATATATATATATATATATATATATATATATATAAATTGGGTTGTCTTTAATATTGAGTTGTGAGCACTTTTTTTTCAGTATTCTAGATACAGCTCTTTATTAGATGTATGGTTTACACATGACATTTTTAATTTAAGTTTTTTAAACATTTTTATTTTTGAGAGACAGACTGAGAATGAGTGCGAGGGGGAGAGGGACAGAGATGGGGGAGACACAGAATCGGAAACAGTCTCCAGGCGCTGAGCTGTCAGCACAGAGCCCGACGTGGGGCTCAAACCCACCAACTGTGAGATCGTGACCTGAGCCGAAGTCAGACACTTAACCAACTGAGCCGCCCAGGCGCCCCTGATTTTCTTTTTATTCTTGAATCAGTTTTAATAATTTGTGTCTCTCTAGGAATTTGTCCTTTATATAATTAGTTGGCATACAGTTGTTCATAGCATTCTCTTATATCCCTTTTGTATCAGTAAGATTAGTAGTAATATCCCCTCTTTTCTACTTTAGTATTGAAGTCTTGTCTTTTTTTTTTTTTTTTTTTTTTCTTATTTGGTCTAGCTAAAGATTTGTACATTTTGCTGATCTTTGCAAAGAACCTACTTTTGGTTTCATTCATTTTCCTCTGATGTTACTCTAGTCTATAGTTCAGTACTATTTGCTCTAATCTCTTATTTCCTCCTAATTGCTTTAATTTGTTCTTATTTCTGTGCCTTTAAGAAAAAGATTAGGTTATTAATTTGAGATTTTTTTTTTTTGCTTTAATACAGGCATTTGCAACCATAAATTTCCCTATAAGTACGCTTCAGCTGCACCCTGTAAGTTTGGCATGTTGTGTCTTCATTTGCTTTTCTTTTTTTGTTTCAAGTTTTTATTTAAATTCTAGTTAGTTAACATATAGTGTAATGTTAGTTTCAGAAGTAGAATTTAGTGATTCATCACTTACATGCAACACCCAGTGCTCAACACAACAAGTGCCCTCCTTAATACCCATCACTCATTTAACGCATCCCCCCACCCACCACCCCTCCAGCACCCCTCAGTGTGTTCTCTCTAGTTAAGAGTCTGTTTTCTGGTTTGCTTCTATCTTTTTCCCCCCTTGTTCATTTGTTTACTTTCTTAAATTCCACTTATGAGTGAAATCATATGGTATGGTATGTCTTTCTCTGACTGATTTATTTCACTTATCGTAACACACTCTAGCTCCATAAACATCGTAACACACTCTAGCTCCATGAACATCGTTGTAAATGGCAAGATTTCATTCTTTTATATGGCTAAGTAATATTCCGTTGTATATATATATATATACCACATCTTCTTTATCCATCCATCAATTGATAGACATTTGGGCTGTTTCCATATTTGGCTATTGTTACTAATGCTGTTATAAATATTGGAGTGCATGTGCCTATTTGAATCAGTTTTTGTATGCTTTGGATAAATACCCAGTAGTATAAGGTAGTTCTATTTTTAACTTTTTGGGGGAACTTACATACTGTTTTCCATAGTGGCTGCACCAGTTTGCATCCCTACCAACTGTGCAAGAATGTTCCCCTTTCTCCACATCCTTGCCAACATCTGTTGTTTCCCATGTTGTTAACTTTAGTCATTCTGACAGGTGTGAGGTGATATCTCATTGTAGTTTTTATTTCTTTTTCCATGATGATGAGTGATGTTGAACATCTTTTCATGTGTCTGTTATCCATCTGGATATTTTCTTTGGAAAAGTGTCCATTCATGGCTTCTGCCCATTTTTTTAACTGGATTATTTATTTTTTGGGTATTGAGTTTGATAAGTTCTTTATAAATTTTGGATACTAACCCTTTATCATATATGTCATTTGCAAATATTTTCTAAAATATAGAAATGGAAGGAAAACTTCCAAAATCATTCCTCAAGGCCAGCATTACCTTGATGCCAAAACCAGACAAAGACCCCACTAAAAAAGAATTACAGCCCAATATCCACGATGAACACGGAGGTAAAAATTCTCAACAAAATACTAGCAAATCAAATCAAACAGTGCATTAAACGAATCATTCACCATGCTCAAATGGGATTTATTCCTGGGCTGCAAGAGTGGTTAAGTATTCACAAATCAATCAACATGTTACTCCACATTAATAGAAGAGAGGATAAGAGCCATATGATCCTCTCGAAAGATGCAGAAAAACCATTCGACAAAGTATGGCATCCATTCTTATATTATAAAAACCCTCAACAAAGTAGGAATGCAGAGGACATACTTCAACATCATAAAGGTCATATATGAAAGACCCACAGCTAATATCATCCTCAATGGGGAAAAACAGAGAGCTTTTCATCCACAATCAGGAATAAGACTCTCACCACTGTTATTTAATATAGCACTGGAAGTCCTGTCCTCAGTAATCCGACAACAAAAAGCAATAAAAGGCATCTATATCAGCAGGGAAGAAGTCAAACTTTCACTATGATTGGAAGAACAGGTATTGTTACCATGTCTATACTACCCAAAGCAATCTACACGTTTAATGCAATCCCTATCAAAATACCGCCAGCATTTTTCACAGAGCTAGAACAGACAACCCTAACATTTGTATGGAACCACAAAAGACCCCGAATAGTCAAAGTGATCTTCAAGAAGAAAAGCAGAGCTGGAGGCATCCGACTTCCTGATTCAAGTTCTATTACAAAGCTGTAGTGACCAAACTGGCGCAATAACCGACACACAGATCAATGGAGCAGAATAGAAAACCCAGAGAGAGGCCTGGGTGGTTCAGTCAAGCATCTGACTCTTCATTTCTGCTCAGGTCATGATCTCATGTTATGAGATCGAGGCCTGCATTGGGCTCCACATTGGGTGTGGAGCCTGCTTAATCCTATCTCTCCCTCTCCCTCTCCCTCTGCCCCATCCCCCATCTCTCTAAAAAAAAAAATTTTTTTTTATAAAAAAGTAGCAAACTCAAATGGACCCAGAACTGCATGGTCAATGAATCTTTGACAAAGCAGGAAAGAATATCCATTGGAAAAAAGACAGTCTCTTCAATAAATGTGTTGGGAAAAACTGGACAGCCACATGCAAAAGCATGAACCTGGACCACTTTCTTACACCGTACACAAAAATAAATTCAAAATGGGTGAAAAACCTAAATGTGAGACAGGAAAACATCAAGATCCTAGAGGAGTACACAGGCAGCAACCTCTTTGACCTCAACTAGAGCAGCTTCTTACTCGACATGTCAAAAATAAAACAAAAGCAAAAATAAACTATTTGGACTTCATCAAAATAAAAATCTTCTGCACAGCAAAGAAAACAGTTAAGAAAACTAAAAGGCAGCTTACTGAATGGGAGGAGATATTTGCAAATGATGTATCTGATAAAGGATTAGTATCCAAAATCCATAAAGCACTTACCAAACTCAACATCCAAAAAACAAATAATCCAATGTTGTGCTTTCATTTTCATCATTACCAATACTTTCTAATTTTCTTTGTGATTTAAAAAAAAAATTTTTTTTTTTACGTTTTATTTATTTTTGAGACAGAGAGGGACAGAGCATGAATGGGGGAGGGGCAGAGAGAGAGGGAGACACAGAATCGGAAGCAGGCTCTAGGCTCTGAGCCATCAGCCCAGAGCCGGACACGGGGCTCGAACTCACGGACCGTGAGATCGTGACCTGAGCTGAAGTCGGCCGCTTAACCGACTGCGCCACCCAGGCGCCCCAATTTGTGATTTAATCTTGATCCATTGAGTATAATCTTTGATCTTTGTTCCTACCGTGTTCTAATATGTTTTTAATTTTTTTATGTTTACTTATTTTTGAGAGAGAGACAGAGAGACAAAGCGTGAGCAGGGGAGGGGCAGAGAAAGAGGGAGACACAGAATCAGAAGCAGGCTCCAGGCTCTGAGCTGTCAGCACAGAGCCCGAGGCAGGAGCTCTAACTCACAGACTGTGAGATCATGACCTGAGCTGAAGTCTGATGCTTAACCGACTGAGCCACCCAGGTGCTCCTCTAATATGTTTTTAAAACGCTATTCCTAACCTATGATTCTAAATTGATTTCCCCACCCAATGACTTGGGACCCTGGTGCGTGCATTAGGCACATCTTTAGTACCTGGATGGCTATGTGGACAAGACACAGTTTTCCTCAATATGGGGAGGTGGGAAACCCACCCCGAGTTGTCTATCTGAGACGGGATGGAGAGTCCAGAATCCATTAAGGACTGCAGACTGAGGTCAGAGAGAAAAACAGCTAGACAGACCCCCTTTTCCATTCAGAGATGCAGGCAGAGAGGTTTTGTTAGACTCCGTGGGCCAAACCTGGGACATGGGAACAAATGGTGGTAGGTGAGGATGTGAAACTGGGGTTGATGGAAGCCCGGGTTAGAGATGTAAGTTCTTGGCGGGCTGGGGCTGTTTGTGTGCTCAGATGTGAATGCATTTGGGAGGGAATGGCATGGGGGAGCACCATTCTTGGCAGGGTGGGTCCAGGGGCGGACTGCGGTTGTCCAGGGCAAATGACCTCAGTGCAGATGCACCTTCTGCTGTGGGAGAGCCCACAGGATGTTCAGGTGGGTGGAAGTAAGGGGGTGGGAGGAGTGGTAGTTTGTGGGCACAAAATATGTTCCTGGCAGGCTTCTGTGATGTCTTTTTCTAAGTAACTGGCCTACAGACCCAGATTGGTGGAGGCCCCAGCTCTTGGGTGTAGGTTTTGTATGTCTGAGATGGAATCCTGTACGTAGGTGGAATCTGGTGGTGAAGAGATGGGGTCGGGGAGGCAGGTAGGACCTATGAGGTGTGGCTCTAGGTTAGAACAAGCTTGAAGATAGAGTCAGAGTGTCCCGCTGAGTCTGCCTTAGTATACTTCTGTGTTTATTAGGCATGGTGGTTTGGGCTCGCTGGATTCAGGGACCTGTTCTGGGTGGAGGGCTGCTCCGTGAGTGTTTAGACCAGGAGTCCCTGAATCCAGTGTGAGGCTGCGTCAGGCTTGAGCTGAAGACCCTGGGTTGGTGGAGGTGGCGGTTGGTTGCTGGAGATTTTGGTTTCCGACGGGAGTGTGCTCGGAGTTCAAGCCTGGATGTTTCCGCAGGAGGCGAGCTTAGGGACAGGTGTCCTGAGGCCCAAGGCCGTTTAAGAACCAGCTGAAGCGGTAGATCAGAGCCTGGGAGGGGCAGAGTCGCGGCACCGCTCGTTGGGGCGCATGCGCATGCGTTGGGCGGAATCTGGGTGGGAATCTCTGGTAGCACGGCTCTCCCGGAAGCGGAAAGAGGGCGCCACCCGGGTGTGGGGGTGTGGCCTCGATTTGCCATCGCGCACGCGCGGCAATGGATGGGAGGCTCCTGGCGGACCTAGACATACCGGAAGCTGGGCGGGTATACCGGAAGTGGGGCAGGTGTACCGTAGTGGGGCAGGTGAACAGGCCTTCCTACCTGGAGCTTCATCACTCGGGACTTCCCCTAATGGCACCCCTGGTTCGATCCTTCAGGGCAGGGGGTTCCCCGCTGTCAGCCCAGGGCGTCTGAGCTGCTGGCCTCGTGACCCCGTGTGACACGTTTCAGGGCCGTCCCCAGTTTCTTTTCCCAGCCCGGGTCCTCCTAGGGGGAAATTCCACCTGCGATGCCCTTCGTGTGTCTCGTCACTGGGATGAAATCAGGAGCGCGGAAAGGTGTTTCCATCGCGGCCTCATGAACGCGGATAATTGCAAACGTCCCTGGGAGCCGCGACTGTAGCAGGAAGGTGCGGGGATGCAGGGAGATGGTGACGCTGGGAGCGCAGGTTTGCTGATGGGCAGGGGTGAGGCTGGCCCGTGTTAGGAGTAAAGCAGATTAAAGGTACCATTTAGTATGATCGCACCTTTTCCTTTGAACACATCTATATGTTGTATACATGGGGAAAAGTTGGGAAGGAACACACAATATTTGTGTGTGTGTGTGTGTGTGTGTGTGTGTGTGTGTGTGTACCCACCAGTAGTCTTTACGTCATGGTATTACAGGGGATTTTATGTTTCCATTTTTAAAACATTGTAGTAAAATATACATAATACAAAATTTACCATCTTAACAATTTCTTTCAAATGTTTATTTTTGCGAGAGACAGCTAGTTGGGGAGGGGCAGAGAGAGAGAGAGAGAGAGAGAGTCAGAATCTGAAGCCAGCTCTGCGTTGAGAGCAGAGAGCTTCATGTGGGGCTCGAACCCATGGGCCCTAAGCCGAAGTTGGATGCTTAACCAACTGAGCCCCCCAGGTGCCCCTTAACATTTTTTTTTAAGTGTGCAGGTCCGTGGCATTAAGTACATTCACACTGTTGTGCAACCATCACTGTATTTCAGCTTTTTCTATTTCTTATTTTTTATAGTGCATTTCCTAAGGTAAGGACTGAAAAAACTTAGTTTCCTAAATCAATTATGCTTTTTTTAATCTGTCAAATAAAATAGACTATGCTTTTCATAACCGTTTTAGTGAATAATTAGGGTATATCTGCCATGTTATTATTCTTAGTGTATAAAGTTTTTGTCCAACTGATGTTTGGAAAGAGTTGGTTCAAAAGATTTCTTTTTAAGTCTTGGTTAATGTTTATTTTTTTTTATTTTTTTAACGTTTATTTATTTTTGAGGTAGAGAGAGCATGAGTGGGGGAGGGTCAGAGAGAGAAGGAGACACAGAATCTGAAACAGGCTCCAGGCTCTGAGCTGTCAGCACAGAGCCCGACGCGGGGCTCAAACTCACGGACTGCGAGATCATGACCTGAGCCGAAGTCGGACGCTCAACCGACTGAGCCACCCAGGCGCCCCTTGGTTAATGAATTTTTAAGAAACAAAACAGGGGCCCCTGGGTGGCTCAGTCAGTTAAGTGTCTGACTTTGGTTCCTGTCATGATCTCATGTTTTGTGGGTTCAAGCCCTGCATCGGGCTCTGTGCTGACAGCTCAGAGCCTGGAGCCTGCTTTGGATTCTGTGTCTCCCTCTCTCTCTGCCCCTTCCCTGCTCGCACTCTGTCTCTCTCTCAAAAATAAATACACATTAAAAAAAGAAACAAACAAAACTTTATCTTGAGATACTTGGAGATTCGCATGTAGCTGTAAGAAATAATAGAGGGGCGCCTGGGTGGCGCAGTCGGTTAAGCGTCCGACTTCAGCCAGGTCACGATCTCGCGGTCCGTGAGTTCGAGCCCCGCGTCGGGCTCTGGGCTGATGGCTCAGAGCCTGGAGCCTGTTTCCGATTCTGTGTCTCCCTCTCTCTCTGCCCCTCCCCCGTTCATGCTGTGTCTCTCTCTGTCCCAGAAATAAATAAACATTGAAAAAAAAAAATTAAAAAAAAAAAAAAAAAAAAAAGAAATAATAGAGACATCTCCTGGACCCTTTACCCAGTTTTTCTCACTTAGCATCTTGCAGAACTACGATACAGAATCACAGTCAGTGTCTATAGACGTTGCTAGAATCCTGTGATCATGTGCAGAATCCCCAATTTCACTTGTAATCATTTGTGCTTGGCTGTGTGTGTTTAGTTCTATGCAATTTTATCACCTTCTAGGCTCACGTGTCCACCATCACCACACTCAAGATACAGGGTATTTCCATCTCCACCAAAATACCCTTTTACGGCCACACCCTCTCCCCCAGTTAGCACCTTGGCAACCCCTACACTGTCCTCCGCTTCTATAACTTTATCATTTCAAGAATTTTTATAAACGGAATACAAAAGGGATGTAGTCTTTTGGGATTGGCTTCTTTTCTCTCAGAATAATTCTCTGGAGATTCATCCAACTTGTTTCTTGTATCATTTATTTTTATTGCTAAGTGGTGTCCTATGATTTGGACATACCACAGTTTGTTTAACTCTTCACCCATTGAAGGACATCTGGGTTATTTTTAGTTTTTAGCTATTTAAAAAAAACGGGGTGCCTGGGTGGCTCAGTCAGTTAAGCGTCTGACTCTTGAGTTCAGCTCAGGTCATGATCTCACGGTTTGTGGGTTCAGACCCCACATTGGGCTCTGTGCTTACAGTGTGGAGCCTGCTTGGGATTCTGTCCCCTCTCTCTTTCCCTTCCCTGCTTGCTCTCTCTCTCTCTCTCAAATAAAAATTAAAAAAAAAAAAAAAAGCTACTATGAACACTTGTGTACAAGTGTTTGTATGAACAAAAGGTTCCATTGTTTTGGGATAAGTCCCAAGAGTGTAGTTGTGTAAGGTGGTTTCATACTTAGTTTTAGAGTAACTTCCAAACTGTTACAAAGTAGTCATAGCATCATGAGGGATGGGATCCCATTTCTCTCCATCCTTGCCAGCACTTGGTGGAGTCACTATTTTTTACTTTTTTTACTTTGTCAATTCTGATAGATGCAGAGGGATATCTCATTGTGCTTTTAATTTGCATTCCACTAATGATTAATGAAGTTGAACGTGTTTATATGTGCTTATTTGCCATTGTGTATACTTTGGAGAAATGCCTGTTCATCTCTTGCCCATTTTCTGTTTGAAAAAAAAATCTTTGTTTACTTATTTTGAGGGAGGGAGGGGCAGTGAGAGAGGGAAAGAGAATCCCAATCAGGCTCCGTGGTGTCAGCGCAGAGCCCGATGTAGGGCTTGATCCCATGAACCATGAGATCATGACTTGAGCCAAAATCAAGAATTGGATGCTCAACTGACTGAACCACCCAGGCACCCCTCTTGCCCATTTTTCTAATTGCTTATTATATTGTTTAGTTTTATACTATTGAGTTTCTTTACATATTCCGTACACTAATCTTTTGTCAGATACGTGGTATTGGGGAACATCATCAAAAAGACGTGATTGCTGATTGACCCGCGACGTGGACACAGACACTTGGAGGCTCCTCACCCCCTCCCCTGTCCTTGGAATGTAGGTTCTGCTTGCCTTTCCTCTTCCCAGAGGCTGCTCCAAGGATGTAGTCTTGAAATGGTGATGTGGTGTTTGAAAACACCTGCATGGTATATGTGACTAAGCACAGTTAAGTCCTCTTTATAAACTGAAGATTTGGAGGGTGAGTCTGGGGATCCACTCATCTTTCAGTTGCCCACGACAAGCCTCATTTGTAAGTTCCCTTTGCTTCGTAAAATTGCCACCTACTAACCAGGAGTGGCCTATCTTTTTCTTTGGTCTCTCCCTGCCCTCCAAGTCCCGTAGATGATTTTAGATCACACCAGGGAAGCTCCCAGGAGGGTTGCGAACCAATTGGCAAGAGAGCCAGAAGACAGAAGAGATGGGCCTTGGAAAAGAAGCTTCCATGGGGGAAATCCAGTGTTGGCCATCGACCTCTTTGTGGGGAGGAGTGGCCTGTATGTTAGATACTTGTGGACCGTCCTCTGAGTACAGGGATGCCCTGAAAATGCCGGCTGGTGTGCTTGTTGGAGTAATTGTGCATTGTGCTCTGCAGCAAGGAAGTGAGGCATGTGTTGGCCGCAGTGGGCTGGCCTATACTAATGGACAGTTCGACTGGCCATCGATGCCCAACTGGAGGCTGAGGCTCATGTCAGGAAGTTAGAAGACAAGCAAGATTAGAAAAGGACATGAGAATGTCCACTAGGCTGATGGCTCTGGGGCTGGCAGACATGATGGGAGTTGAAGGGCAATAAGTTAGAGACCTTCTCATACCCTTTTGCAAAGCTTGGAGGGTGCAAGGAGCTTCAGACAAAGGCAGTGCTTGTGACTAAGTCCAATTGGCAAGCTAAGACATTCAATCCCTGGGAGAATGATGGGAACGAGGAGGAAGAGATTGTGGTGATTGACAGGGAAGTGGATGGAATGCCCCATGCCGTTGCACCCCTAACACAACAGAAAACAAAAGCACAGCAACAGCAACCCTAAGCAGCGGGACAGCCCCCAGTTCAGGAGACATTGATGATGAGAGAATACACTCCAACTGTGCTTATGGATATTGATGCCAGTTTCAGCAAAAGGCCAGGGAAGATATCCTGGCATGGTTAGTGGGGCTATAGGATACCAGGGGTGGTGGTGTTTCTCTGACCCAGCAGGAGGCAGAGAAAATGAGCAACATCACCACACACCTTGCCCTCTGGCAGCACCTGTATGGTGCCCAAGAGATGCCAAGTACTCACTTCCTTATAGATTGGATTATTTTATCCTGTAGGGGAGGCTTGGTCCGATGAGGGGTATCTCCCTGGGCATGTAGGAACCTGGAAATCGATAGAGGAGGTACAGGAAATTTTCAGGAATCTGGGAATGAGACAGGTGATCAATGCTTCTGTCTTTTCAGGCCCTTTTCAGACCACGTTCACTGCATGGACCAAAGCCAAGATTCTCCAGTCTGTCCCCAACACTGATATCCATGCTGAGCCCGCGTATGAGATGAGACGTTTACCATGTTGGGCAATCCATTGCTCAACTGGAGGAAACTGACAGATCCTGGGAACAGACATGGGCTAGAGATAGAGGGGAGCCAGGAAAGCTAAAAGGCTGTCCCAACCTGCTCTCAAGGATCCAGTCAGAATAACCTGGAAGCAAATATAGTGTGACCTCATTGCTGTGGGGACCCTGCCTAAACAGATAGACTGGGTTGGCCTATGGAAAGCCTTAGAACCTGAGTAAGAGTTTAGATCTGTCTCATCCACTCCTGTCATCCCTGATGTACCCCCTGTTCCACCAGAGGCCTCAGGGATACATGCCTGTTTGGGATGGGTGTGTCCCTCACCCTGGGTATAAGATGCAGGCCAAGATTGCCTCCAGGTGAGGGCCACTGGAGGTGATCAGAGGCCCTATGTTCATTGGTCTTCCAGAAATCCATAAAAGGTGACAGCCCGGGTGGATACTGAAGCTAAATGTACTCTAATATATGGTAACCCTCGGAGGTTGTCTGCGCCTTTCAGTGCCATCAGTAGTCATGGAGGACAGACAGTTATGGTCAGAAAGGTCCTCTTGGACATCTTCTCTGCCCTCCCTGCGACTATGGGGGTTTTTATCTCTCCAATACCAGAGAACATATTGGGCATCGATATCCATCCTACAAGATCAGACTCTGCAAACCTCTGATACCTCCAGGTTAGAGGAATCAAACCCATGCTGAAGAGAAGCACCAACTGGGAACCAGTAAGCCTGCTGTCCTCACATAGAATGGTAAATGTCAAACAATATAAATTTCCTGGGATTATAGGGAAACCATCTAGAGCTACACTACTGCCCATAGTAGTTTCAACAGCCCTGTATGACCAGTAAAAAAGCCAGATGGCTCATGGCAGATGATGATGGATGACTGGAGACTAAATAAGATAGTGCCCAACATTGCCATCATCTTAAACACCTTAGCCACAGTCCTAGGAAGGTATCGTGCTGTGCTAGACTTAGCAAATACCTTTTTCAGTATACCCCTGGCCACTGAGTCACAAGATCAATTTACCGTCACATAACAGGGGCAACAATAGACCTTCGAAGCGCTCCTCCAAGGTTACCTGCATAGCCCCACTGTGTGTCATGGGATGGTAGCCCGAGACCTGTCCCTGTTGTCCTTCCCCACATCAATGAGATGGGCCCATGATATTGATGTTGTAATATTAACATAGAAAGATCTGCCTCTCCTGCCAGGACATCTTGCAGGCTTTGCTGGAGCATCTGTGAGGGAGAGGATAGGCAACGGACCGACAGAAAATTCAAGGCCCAGACACTGCTGTGAAGTTTCTGGGAGTTGTCTTGTTGGGTAAGACCCATGTTGTCCCTGAAGCTGTGATTGATAAGATAGATGCAAGCTTACCCAACCCCCAAGAATATGAAAGAGGTGCAGGCCTTTGTAAGAATGTTAAGGTCTCCAGAGGACTTTTATTCCCCACATGGCACAGTGCCTCTGTCCCTTATATTACCTGATAATGAAAGGGCAGGCATGGGACCGGGAATCAGAGCAGCAGGCTGCCTTTGGGAAGGCAAAAATGCTCACGAAGCAGACTAAAGCCCTTGGCATATATCAAGCAGGACTCTCATTTGAGTTAAATGTGTCCACGACTCCAGACGGTGTCGATTGGGCGCTGCGACAAAAACAAGAGAAGGAGACAATACCGCCAAGACTTTGGTCTAAATGAAGGAGACAGAAAGCTGATACACCCCCATGGAGCGCACGGTACTCTTCCAGGTGGAGCCTCTCGCTAAGGAACAACACATTGTCATGAGAACTTCCCAGTCAAGGGGCGAGTTAAATATATGTTCCGTCAACCCACCTTTGCTATGACTCAAACCCACATTTTGACTAAGTGGCAGGTCTATTTACAGTAGAGGAAGGCCCTATGCACAAGTTCACTGTCTCTAGGGCTGCTAGGCCCCATGGAGTATATATACATCCTCCAGACGCTCCCACCCCTATTCCTATGGTGTCCCTGTAAAGAGGGGGGCAGGGGAGATTCCCGCTGATGCTGCCTATACAGATCGGTCTAGTCTAGGCGAACCCCGCCCCCATGGACTGTAGTTGCTATTCAGCCCAACATGGACACCATCTGGATGGAAACAGAAACAAACCTTAGTGGCCAGTGGGCTGAGCTCAGAGTAGTCTGGCTGGTGATGGTCTTGAGTCCTGGCCATTAACCCTCTGCACTAACAGCTGGGCTGTTCTGAAGGGATAAACCCTATGGCTCTGACAATGGGAAGCTGAGGGGTGGATGAGTATGAATAAGCCCTAGTGGGGTCAAGACACATGGAAAGACATTTGGGTCCATCTACAAGCGCCTAAGGCGGCCCTCACTGTTTTTCACGTCCTGTCTCACAAGGCACTGACATCCCCTTGTAAACAGAAAGCTGATGTCCTAGCTCAGGCACAAGCTTTATTTTTTTTAATGTTTATTTTTGAGAGAGAGAGAGAGAAAGACAGAATGTGAATGGGGGGGGGGGTGGCAGAGAGGGGGAGACACAGAATCCAAAGCAGGCTCCAGGCTCCAAGCTGTCAGCACAGAGCCCGACGCTGGGCTCAAACTGACAAACCACAAGATCGTGACCTGAGCTGAAGTCAGACACTTAAGCAACTGAGCCACCCAGGTGCCCCTCAGGTACAAGCTTTAGTTACTGACCCTTCACTAGGTACAGCACATCAGGTGCATAGAGTGACCATGGCAATGCCTGGGTGGGATGGCCTATTGCCAGGGATGCTGGATTGCCCTTGAAATACAGTGACTTGGTTAATGAAGCAACAACCTGTCCTGTATGTTCTAAACAACACCCAAAGCAACTGCCAAAAGAATCTGAGACCATTCACTGGAGTTCCCAACAGGCGAGGGATTGGCAAATTGCTTATATCCTCCTTGATATGGATACCCTCATTGAATAGATGGTAATTGGGCATCCCATTTCAAAAGTCATGATATCCCAGACTGGGCAAAAAACATGCCACTAAAAAGAAGCTTCATCTCCCTTATAACCCATGAGTAGCAGGGTTAATAGAAAGGAAAAAAATGGAATATTAAAGCGACAGGTTAACTTGTTAATAGGTTAAACCATCTTGGCTGGATGGACCAAAGTATTGTCCCAGGCCTTAATACCTTTGAGTGATCAACCAGTAGAACCTATTGCCCCATATGCCAGACTGGGGACCCCTGCCAAGGCACCCGGTACTGTAGGGGTGCGGAAGTGGCAGGAAACAGCCATTGCTTCCATCCTCACAGCAGATCAGCTCTGTGCTTTGCTGCTGAGAACAGCAGTCCCCCTCACATCTGGAAGAGGAATTATTTACCAGAATTTGCAATGGGATGCGCTGCTGGGATGAGTGAGTTACTTTGAACCTTTGGGTTTCTGAACCTTCTCAGTCCCCACTGGGATCCCATTGTCCTGCTATGAGCTGCTGAACCTGTGGGAACACATCTACATAGAAGGGAACACGCAGTATTGAAAACAGGAGAAGGTGGGGGTCCTGGTCTGGCATATCCTGCCCCCACCCCACCTCCTTATGCTGTCTGCCCCGGCCAACATGTTGGGTATGCACAGCAGGTCAAATTCCTAAGTCTGCATGAACATCTAAGGATTGGGCCACAAATGTAATTCTTGTGAAGGGGGAGACGTCGCCATACAATTTTTCACAAAATATCTGTCTTTTTGGCCTTTAGACATGCTCCTGTGGTGTCTAGTCACAGGAGGGGCACCTGATAAAAATACCTTTCTACTAGGGGCCCACTTGTGTGCCTGACAAAGAAATCAATCCAATTATTGAATATGTGGGTGGTTGCCCCTCTCTAGCTTGTTAGAATTGCCAAAATGCGTATCACTCCTTCAGGGATGTGATCAGAAAGCCCTAAAGCAGTAAAACAACAACAACAACAACAACAACAACAATCTAAGGCTAGTATTCTTAGTCCATCTGGTATTACCAATACTAACCCAGAAACATGGCGATGACACACACTATTAATGACCCTGGATGTGGGTATTCTTCTGGAAAGCAAACTGTAAGAGTAGCTCATCAAATTGCTTACCTTGGTCTTGGAAATACCACCATCAGATCAATGGATGGTTATGCTCACATATTAGATACATTGGATGGATACCAGGAGAGCTGTGTAGTCATTCTGTCATATTAAGGGATAGTGATGGGTTTGGCACTGATTGGTTGCAATGTCCAGTATTTGTTGGGTAGCACCAAATAAAACACAATGGTTATATGACACAGATCTTTGGCCACGGCTTCCACCTGGATGGTTGGGCCGTTATGCCCTGGGCTTTCCCTAGGCAAAGGGGAAAATCCACCCTTTGGTAACAATGGCTGCCAATCTCCTCAAGGCCAGGGAGACACCTTGTATTTTGCATTGGTAGGATCATCTGGCTCTTGTCTTTGTTCCTTCCATAGGCCTGGAAGATGTTATAGCACACACAGAAGCCTTTACTAAGTTAACTCAGCAAGCCCTGAATGATAGCCAGTGAAACCTACCATTACTGAACACTGAATGACTCTAATAGAAAAGTTGCCCTCCCAGATAGGAGGGCCTTGGACATTAGTTCTACCTTGCAAAGAGACACCTGTGCCATTATCCAAACAGAGTACATGTGTTCCTATCTGATAAGTCTGCTAATGTATCATCTTTACCAAATGACACAGGGACACAAGTAATCGCCCTGAGTGATACAACCCCCATTCTAGGGGATTTAATAAATCAATGGTTTGGATCCTGGGGCTCTTGATAGAAACGTCACTGATTTTGGATATTATAGTCTTAATCTGCCTCCAATGTGGCCAGATAGCCACCAAAAGAGCCACCTCCACACTAATGAAACCCCTTGTTGACCACTCAGGGCTTATTATGGAAGAGGGGGAAGATGAGATTCTAAGCTGATCACGAGGGTTGAAGTGTTGGGGAACACAAAAGTACATGATTTCCAGTTGACCCACGAGCTGGATAGGGGCACTCGGAAGCTCCTCACCCCTTCCCTGTCCTGGGAATGTGGGTTCTGCTTGCCTTTCCTGCTCCCACAGGCTGCTCCAAGGACACAGTCCTGAAATAATGATGTGGTGTTGAGAACGGTATACTTGACAGCCCAGTTAGGGCCTCTTTATAATCTTTTAACATTTGGAGAGCAGGTACAGGGATTCATTCACCTTGCTGGTGCCCAAGACACACCTCATATGTAAGTTTCCTTTGCTTATTGAAACTGCCGCCTGCCAACCTGGAGTGGCCTGCCTCATTCTTCAGTCTCTCCCTGCCCTCTGAGTACTGGGGCTGACTTCAGATTACACCAGGGAGGCTACCAAGAGGGGTGCGAACCAACCTGTGGTTTGCAAATATTTATTCCCAGTCTTTAGCTTGTTTTCTACCCTCTTAACAGGATTTTTCTCAGAGCAAAAGATTTGAATTTTGATGAAGTCCAATTTATCAATTTTTCCTCTTTTGTTCCTGTTACTGGTGTCGAGTCTAAAAACTCAGCTTTAAAGAATGAAATCTGGCCATTCGCAGCAACGTGGATGGAACTGGGGGGTGTTATGCTAAGTGAGATAAGCCAGGCAGAGAAAGACAGATACCATATGTTTTCACTCATATGATCTTGAGAAACGTAACAGAAGACTATGGGGGAGGGGGAGGGGGGGAAGTTACAGAGAGGGAGGGAGGCATACCATAAGAGACTCTTAGGGACTGAGAACAAACTAAGAGTAGATGGGGGGGGGGGTAGGGGAGAGGGAAAGTGGGTGATGGGCAGGGAGGAGGGCACTTGTTGGGATGAACACTGGGTGTTGTATGGAAACCAATTTGATGATAAATTATATTAAAGAAAAAAATAAATAAATAAAAATAATAATAAAAACTCAGCTTTGCCCTAGATTCTCAAGAGTTTCTTTGCCTTTTCCCTGAAAGTTTTATAGTTCTTAGTTTTGTATTTAATCCAACTGTCCATTTTGAACTCATTTTTTTGCATAACGCTTGTAGTTTATGCCAATGCCCACTTTTTTGTGCCTATGGATTTCCATTTGCATGGAATGTTATGGTACCATTTGTCAAAAAGGCAGTATGTCTATAGAATGTCTTTTGCACCTTCGTCAAAAATTAGTTGAACATATTTGTGTAGGTATATTTCTGGGTTCTTTAACTGTGTTCCATTGACCTATGTGTCCATCCCTCCACCAATACCACTGTCTTGATTACATAGGTGACTGAAAAATGACTCGTGATATGGTCTATCTTGGTGAGTGTTCCATGGACATTTGAAACAAATGCATATTCTGCTGTGGAGCATTCTATAAGCATCAATTAGATTCTCTTCATTGATGGTGTTGTTCACTTAGTTTATATTTTTGCTAATTTTCTGTCTGGTAATTATATCAGCTGCAGGAAGTGGGGTGCTGAAGTCCCCAACTATAACTGCACGTCGATTTCTTCCTTCAGCGCTGTCAGTTTTGGGTTTACATGTTTTGTTTGGTACGCACATATTTACGGTCACTACGTGTTCTCGTAGACTGGCGATTTTTATCATTATTAATACTTCGTTTTATTTATAATTTACTTTATTCATGAATTTTTACATTTACATTAGATATTTACGATTGTTGTTTTTTTCACAAACATACTAAGTAAGACCATAGATATAATCTAAATTTTCCACAGAGAGAAATAAAATTAGAAGCAAGATTCATTTCCTCCTTCTTAACCCATGTCCTTCCTTAGGGAAGATCTCCCCACCAAACCATCATCCCCAGTCTCCGTGTGACCTTCCCTAAGTTTCTGTGCACTCGTGAGCATGTCTACATATATGTTATGGGAAGCACCACAGTGCAGAGGGAATAGAGATCCTGCAACCAGGTGCCCATTGGATCTTGACACACAGTACCTGAGACCTTGGGTAAGTGATTATGTCTTCTGTGCCTCAGTTTCCTTATCGAAGGGAAATGATAACAAGAGAGCCATTAACAGTTCCCAGTGAGTTAATTTTTGTAAAACATTTAGAAAACATTCATTTTGTAAAACATTTAGGTAGCTGGAGATTAGTTAAGCACTATGCACCTTTTGATAAATAAATACTTTTTTTTTTGCTTTAACATAAACAAATGTTTTTCATCATTTTTCATTTTAACATATAATTAACATATAACTCCTAGAGCCTTGGGAGAGATTCATCTGCTCACATCTAGGAGTTCTTCCTCAGTTCTGCAGGTAAAAACACCCCAATTTATTGATTTCCCAGGGAAATGAGAATGTTCCAAAAATGAGATCACATTAACTATATTCACATGGCACTCTCCTGAACCAGAGGCTGCTCTGTTCATTTGTGATAGCACTCATACAGTTTCCATGGAGTGGTCTTCAATTTAAGTTTTAAAAATCGGGTAAGGTTGGGGCACCTGAGTAGCTCAGTTGATTATGAGTCCCACTCTTGATCTCAGCTGAATTCTTAGGCTCAGTTGTGAGTTCAAGCCCCACATTGGGCTTGGGCATGGAGCCTACTTTTAAAAAAATTGGGTAATGTTTCGAAAGTGAACAAGGAGATAGGCATTTTAAGAGGGATCAACAGTAGCAGACAGAGTGGTAAAAATGGCAGGACTTTGGCTGGGAACTGAAACTGTTTACACTCAAGCAAATGCCTAGAGGCTTGTAGTGCTGTGATTGGGTTATTTTTCTAATCAACAGAAACCCTTGACAAGTCTTGAGAATTTGTCAAAACAATTCAACAGTTCATCTGGAAAAGAGTGCTAGAATTTATAGGATGAAATAAAAAAAAAAACAGAATAGGGAGGGAGAAATACATATATTATACAACAGTGATAACTCTAATTGAGATCTTTTAGCACAGAAAAAAACATCTCTGTCATTGGAACAGTTGTATCCCAGAAAATATATAAGTATGTACAATAACCTAGTAAATGAGTAGGATGATATTTTAAATCAGTAAATGATGAATTTTTCAGGAAATTTTGTTGCGAATACTCAAGCATTTGGTGAAAAAGAAAAGTAGATCTCTCTTCACACGATATACTAAAATGAATGACACAGAATAAAACAGACCAATAAAACCATGAAAAGTTGAATTGACTATATCTTCTTTTTTTTTTCCTGTGTTTTATTTTTATTTATTTATTTTTATGATCTGGCATTTGAGGCCTTGATCCCAGAGAGACGCCCCTCCCAAGGCTACCTAAATTCCTAGATAGCAAACTACTTCCCTGTTAGCTGCCTTTGATATACAAATAAACTGATCCAGAGCCCAGACACCCAACCGTGTCCTTTATGGAACTCATACACCAAGGCAATATTCCCCTGCCCTGAATCAACCCAGGACTAGGCACTGGACACCAAGGGACCACCCAGAGCCCACCAAAATATTATCCTAAACTTATTCATCTTATTTACCTTGATTCACTCATCCCTTCCCATCAAAACCCAATAAAGGCTTTGGACCGTGTCCTCTCTACTGCCTCCTGACCAGCCATGGTCCTTCCCTGTGAAACCCTGTGTGGCATGCCACACACTTTGTTTCTAGAAATCTGTGAGTATAAACTTCTTTCCTCATGACTACCATTTCTGTATTTGTGTGTCTTACCATACCTGATTAAGACAAATCTCAGGTATAATTTTAGAACAGAAGTGAATATAGATGTCCTTATTGGATATCAGAGGAAGGAAGTCTTTATAATTGTGTGGAAAAATACGGAATCCAAAGTGAAAGGACTGATCAATTTGATCAAATAAAGGTCGGTGGTTTTTAAATACTGCCTTATAAAAGTCCAAACTGGGGGGAAAAATCATCATACAGGACAGCGTCAATACCATTTGTATACAAAGAGAATTTATAAATAAATAAGCAAAAGATAAAAATGGGCAAAGGATATAAACAGGCAATTTACCCACCGCTGACATATCGACATTTATTCCACATCTCCATGAATAAAGAAACGCAGTCAATAAGGAGACAGCATATTTGGGCTATCAAATTGGAAGAAATTAAAGAAAATGATTATTCCTACTCTTGACGCATGAGATTGGAAGTCTAACTTCTTTAGTGGATAAGGTGGTAACGGACCTAAAACTAACGAATCCTAAACAACCACTTTAAATTAATTTATTATTTAGTGACATGCATGAGGTGAGAGAAAAAAATCGGCTCTAAGATACTATGATGCAAATTCTGTGGGGACAAAAAATTTTAAGTATATATTTACTCAAAGAGGAAATCCGGAAATACATAGGCCAAGATCTTAATGATACTTGTTTCTGGGTGCTAGGATTATGGGGGACTTTAGTTCTTTCTCTTACTTTTTTCCCTTACTTTTCTTAACATTCTTTTTACTTTTGTCCCTTAACATTGATCATGCACTGCTTTTGTAAAAAAAAAAAAAAAAAAAAAAATACACACATACATAAATATATATATAGTGTAAATTATATACATATATGGTGTAAATTATAGATGTATGGTGTAAGTTATATGTGTGTGTGTGTGTGTGTAATCAAAAACATCAATGCTTTATATTCCCTGGTGATGGGATTATGGATTTTTTGTTTGAGAGTATTGTCAGATTTTCCACAACGTGAACGTGTTAGTACCGAGTAATAACCTTTTTTTTAAGGAAAGAAAAAAGCTGTCGCGGAGCTCCAAAGCTCAGCGCCGGAACAGCTCACCAACCAGAGTAGCCCGGCGGGGCACTCCTCCTTCCACCTGGCCTTGGGCGGGGCTCCAGGTGTACGCTTCTTTACGACACCGTCTGCTCCCTTAAGTAAGAACGCGCACCGCAGAGGGTCCTGGGAAGTGTAGTCCGGGACCTGCCGAGGCGCCCACTTCCGCTTCCGGCCACCGCAGCACTGCCATAATTTCTTCTGCGATGGTGAGTAGGTTATGGGACGTGGGGCTTTTTGGAGGTCTTCGTTCCCGCCGCAGGGACAAGGGGCCTGGGCTCTAGGATCTGGGGGGAGGGGGCGTGTGGCGGGGGTCAGAGCCGGGAGATTTCGGCAGCTCCGCCTGGCGAAGGAGAGGTTTGAGGAGGCGGACGCACAGAGCATCCCGGGTTGGGATGGGGGGCGGGGCTCGGGCCGGCAGCGCTGGGCGCCCCCAGGCTTGGAGGAGCAGTTGGAAGTCGGCAGCTATGGCTTTGAGACGGGCATCTCTCGGTTTGGGAGACTCCAATCCAAGTAGTTTTGGATTGGTGATATCTGGAATTCTTTTACGGTAGCCGCACACCTACTTCTGTATGAATTTCAGACTTTTCTGTGAAGTCATTTCTATAAAGAGCTGCAGAAGTTGTTTCTTCACGGTCTGTATGTATTCCTTTGAGAATTATTAAGCGCCGTACAAGCTTTAAGAAATCATTTTGCTGGTGTAGTGATGCTAGCTCTGTTTTTTTGCAGCGCCTGAGCCACATGGTTTGAATTCTATTCTGTCACACAGCATATGAGAGTCACAGCTCTTAATTCAAACCTTTTGCTTTTAATAGTCGACTTTTAATCCATATTGCATTAATTTTTGTGTATGATTTAAGGAGGGGTACTAAGACTCCAGTTGTTCCAACTCCATACGTTGAAAGGACTCTTCTCATTGATCTGTGTGGTCGTTGTTAAGTCAGTACCACTGTTTCTTGATTACTGTGGCTTTAGAATAAATCTTGAAGTCAGAAAGAGTGAGTTCAAATTTTTCCTTCTTTGGTAGGATTCTTTTTTGGCTATTCTAGATTTTCTTCATTACAACGCATATTTTAGAATCAGGGTGTCAAATCTTGCAAGAAGTCTGTTGAGATTTTGATTGAAATTGCATTGGAGAGAACAGGCAACCTTAAGTCTTTAATTGCATGAACGTGGTATATCTTTAGGCATTTAAAAATATTTTTATTTTATTTTTTTTAATGTTTATTTTTGAGAGAGAGAGACAGAGTGTGAGCGGGGGAGGGGCAGAGAGAGAAGGAGACACAGAATCCAAAGCAGGCTCCAGGCTCCGAGCTTCCATCACAGAGCCCGATGCAGGGCTTGAACTCACAAACCGTGAGATCATGAGCTGAGCCCAAGTCGGATGCTTAACCGACAGAGCCACCCAGGCGCCCCTAAAAATATTTTTTAACATGGGGCGCCTGGGTGGCGCAGTCGGTTAAGCGTCCGACTTCAGCCAGGTCACGATCTCGCGGTCCGTGAGTTCGAGCCCCGCGTCGGGCTCTGGGCTGATGGCTCAGAGCCTGGAGCCTGTTTCCGATTCTGTGTCTCCCTCTCTCTCTGCCCCTCCCCCATTCATGCTCTGTCTCTCTCTGTCCCAAAAATAAATAAACGTTGAAAAAAAAAATTAAAAAAAAAAAAATTTTTTTAACATACAGTGCTATGTTAGTTTCAGGTAGATAATGTAATGATTCAACAATACTGTACATTGCTCAGTGCTCATCAAGACAAGAGTGGTCTTGGGGTGCCTTGGTGGCTAAGCGTCTGACTCTTGGTTTTGGCTCAGGTCATGATCTCACCGTTCATGGGGTGGGGCCCTGCATTGAGCTCTGTGCTGACAGCGTGGAGCCTGCCCGGGATTCTCTCTCTGTCTGTCTGTCTCTCTGCCCCTCCTCTCACGCACTCTCTCTCAAAATAAATAAATAAACATTTAAAAAAATGATGAGAGAACTCTTATCCCACCCACCTTCTCTCTGGCAACCACCAGTTTGTTCTCTGTGTTTGAGTCTGGTTTTTGGTCTCTTTTTTTCTTTGTTCATTTCCCCCCCTTTCATTCCACATCTGAGGGAAATCGTATGGTGTTTGTCTTTCTCTGATTCATTTCACACCCTCTAGGTCCATCCGTGTTGTTGCAAATGGCAAGATACCATCCTTTTTTATGGCTGAGTAATGCTCCATTGTATATATATGTATCACATCTTCTTTATTCATTCATCTATTGATGGACACTTGGGTGGCTTCCATAATTTGGCTGTTGTAAATAGTGCTGCAGTAAACACAGGGGTGCGTAGATCTTTTCAAATTAGTGTTTTTGTTTTATTGGAGTAAATACCCAGTAGTATTACTGGATATTTTACTGGATAATTACTGGATCATATGGCATTTCTAATTTTAATTTTTTGAGGAACCTCCATGCTGTTTTCGCAGTGGCTGAACCAGTTTGCTTTCCCACCAACAGTGTCCCAAGGTTCCTTTTTCTTCACATCTTCACCAACACTTGTTATTGCTTGTCTTTTTGATTCTAGCCCTTCTGACAAGGGTAAGGTGGTCTCTCCATTTTGATGTGCGTTTTCCTGATGTTTTGTGATGTTGAGCATCGTTTCAGGTATCTGTTGGCCATCTGATGGTCTCCTAGGAGCTACAGTGAATGCAGGCTTGTAGACAAGGCCCACAGTAAGAATGGTGCGGATGCTCTGAGCCCTGTAGGGAGGGAGGTCTCTTTCCTGGGGGTAGGAGTAGATTCCAGGAAGGCTAGATTACATTCAGCTGGTGCTCAGAACTTTCTCCTTGTTGTGTAGCTGGGAATTGTGATAAAATCATGTTATCTCCTGGCTCGTTTTTATTTCATGGCCTTGCCTTCTTGGGACTGTGCCTTTCTCAGAGAGATCTGCGTAGAAGAGAAAGGAGTAACCCCTGGTCTCTTGACGTCAGAGCTCCAGGTGAATAAAAGTTTGGTTTCTTGTTTTATGGCAATGCCAGCTCCCTTCCCAAAGGCCTGCTTTCCTGATCTTCCTTACTCGTCATACCACGGTGTTGACAAATGCCCATTCCGGCCCCTCAGCCGTGGCTGCTTTCCCCCAGAGATGTTTTTTTCCTAAGGGTGGGGGAATTTCCCAGCGACTCTATTTAGTGTATTCTCTCCCTGGCCTGTAGTATTGGTTCGTGTGGCCAGTAAATCACTTAGGCTTACACTGCTTCAGGGCTGTGCTAGCTACAGGGAAGAAATAATTACAGTGATTGTAACGGTTTGCATTTATTAAGCGCTTATTACATGCCAGTGATGCGGACAGCTTTTGTTGAGTATCCCTGATACCTGGGACAGTGCCTGGCGTGTACTAGCCTGTCAGTAAGAATTGATAGTTAATTTTCTCAGTAAGTCATCATTAGTCCCGTGTCACAGATAAGAACGCTGAGGTGTTATAACCAGAAGTCAGGACCTTTGCCCTTGCGTGCCGCTCCGTTCTCTTCCCATCCCAGATCTTTGCGTGGCTGATTTATTTTCATGCAGGTCTTGGAGACTGTCCACGACAACCTGATTCATGTTGCGTCTCCCACACCTGCCCCCTGTGTTCTGACCCAGAACGAGAATCTATCACGTTCAACCCGTTTTCGTCCTTGCCCCTTTTGTAATCAGAGATCACCTTATCTGTAGACCTGTTGACCCGCCAGAATGCAAGCACCATAAGAATGAGCACCTTGCCCATCTTACTTGGTCCTGTGTCCCCAGGGTTTGTTACAGCGTCCGAGACAGAGTGGGACACTGAACGTGTCTTTGTTAAACGAATGGGTGCCTGTATTCCCGGGTTGGTGGTGGGGTGAGCGAATGACAGCAGTGACAGTAGTTGGCTGAGGATTTTCTGTGTACCACGTACTAGACTCTGAACTTCATTCAAATAGGTATGCCCGTGTACGTGTGTCACAGAGAGAGACTTGATTCTGTCAACTCTGTAAGTGAGAAGTACTGTCTTCACTTAACAGCAGAAAGAACAGGCTCATTCAGAGATTTCTCTCTCTTCTGGTGTTAACGCAGCTACAGAGTGGCTGAGCCAGAACTTAGACCCAGGCCGTGTGACAACCTCGGTGTTAAGAGTCAAGACCAGCAACTTCCCACCCCTGCCTCTCGTCTTGCTAGCTGGATTTAAACGCCATAATTTACCTGTTTTCTTTAAACTTCAACTCCAGACTCGTATTTGACTTCTCCTTTTCACCGTCACGTGTAATTATTCGTCTAGTCCTGTCATTTCTACCTTTGCGGTATCCCTTAGTCCCATTACCCCTTTATCCCAGTGCCTTTGGCGCCAGTTGTATTGGTTGTCCTCTTTGTCCAGTGTGAGCTCCATATGGTAAAGGAGTGTATCTTTCCTTAAACCTAAGCACCTGACATAAAAGTAGAACTTCAGTGAATGTGTGCTGTCTTCCCGGCTAGAATGTTAGCTGTTCGCGCTCAGAGTCCTTGTCTGCCCTGATCACCATCGTGTCCCAGCATGCCCTGCATGGTCCTTTGCATGTAATTGATTAAGCGAACAAACTGCAGAACAAAACCATTCCGCTCTGTAGCTGGTCTCAAAAGACCCAGGATCCAAGTATCAGCAGGTTGAGTTTGCATTAGTCCCATTCTCCCATTGATTTCATTTAAAAAAAATTTTTTTAATGTTTGTTTATTTCTGAGAGAGAGAGTCAGAGCCTGAGCAGGGGAGGGGCAGAGAGAGAGGGAGACACAGAATCCGAAGCAGGCTTCAGGCTCTGAGCTGTCAGCACAGAGCCCAACACGGGGCTCGAACTCAAACCGTGATATCATGACCTGAGCTGACATCTGACGCTTAACCGGCTGAGCCACCCAGGCTCCCCCCACCCCCCATTCTCCCATTTAAATATGTGTTGAGTGCTTACCCTGTTGCTTGGAGCTGACTAAAATCCCAGCCCTCACAGGGTTCATACTCTCATGGGTACAGGAAGATAGTAAACAAGAAACACAGATGGTAGGTTAGCCAAGCTTCACAGAGGACAATGAAGCAGGGAAGATGCTTTGGGAGGACTGGCAGAGGGACTTGCACTTGTGTGGGATAACCAGGGATGATCACTGACAAGGTGGTGAGTAGGTGAGTAGGGATCCAAAGGAAGAGAGAGGCCTGTGGACGCTGGGGAAAGGGAACAGCATTGAAGGCAGGGTCCATTTGAAGCAGTGTGGAGGCCAGAGAGGCTGAGCAGAGTTGAGAAAGAGGAAAGATCGGTAGGAAATTGGGTATTGGGAGGTCAGATAGCGTAGGGTCTTTAGGCCTTTTGAAAGGCCTTTGGCGGAGGTTTTGAGTGAGGTGAAGTTCTTGGCCGGAGGAGTGACCTAACTTTATTTGTATTTGTATTGGTATTTTATTGTTTTGGGGAGCGAGAGAGACAGAGTATGAGTGGAGGAGGGGCAGAGAGAGAGGGAGACACAGAATCCAAAGCAGGCCCCAGGCTCTGAGCTATCAGCACAGAGCCCAGCGTGGGGCTCGAACCCACGAACCGTGAGATCATGACCTGAGCTGAAGTCTGACGCTTAACCAACCGAGCCACCCAGGCACCTCTCCACACTTGCTTTAGAGGACAATCCCTGGGGCAGGGCAGTGCACAAACGGTGGGAGACAGGGAGGCGCTTGCCAGAGCGGGCTGTGCAGAGGCCTGGGACCGATGGCTAGAGGCAAGGTGGAGACATGAGCTCCTGACTCAGTATAGTACAGGGAGTATCTTAGAGCAGGCACCCTAAGGGTGCGTACGTTCCTATGAACCTGCCCTGTGGCTCGAGTCTCAGGAGAAAGGAGATCAGGCAAAGAGGCAAAAGGAAGGAGCTTATGGTCAGTGTGTTTCTGCTGCCTGCTGACTAGCTCCGGGCCCGTGCCGAGAGTTCTGTTCATCTCTGTGCTCCACACCCCACTGATGAAATTTGCTAAGCGTGTCCAGTGTGCCAACCCCATGCAAAATGGAGACCACGAATGAAGGTAGAGGACCCCATTCTCTTGATGACTTAGAGATCTTAACAGGGCAGCTGTGTGAAAGGTGGAAAGGTGGCAAGCCAGCAGTTTCTACAAAATGGTTCTGGGGTTCCGGGGTGACTAATTCAATCTGGTGGTGGCAGAAGGACTCCCTTATGGAAGGGGTTCTTGAACGCAAGTCCGTGGGCATAATGCAGGGTGATCATGAACCCGAGTGGGAAAAAAAAAATGTGCACCATACTGGAAATTAGGATTTCCTTTGATTATGAATGCAGGTGACAGACCACAGTAGTATTATCAGAACCGGTGACTCTGTTATTCAGGTAAATCATAGATGTTTTTATATTGTAGTTGGTGTAGATGTTTCAGAATATTACTTATGCTCATTACTTTTTGGAAATTCCAGCAGTTGATTCATTCTTGATATTTAATGTGTAAAAAGAAGCACATCCTTGGTGTTTTATTATTTTTGAACATTGTATTCCAGTATAATTAGCCTTTAAAGTAACCCTGTGTGTTTTATTTTATGCTTTCACAACATCATTCCGAGTAAGAACCCATAAGTATCACCAGACTGACAAAGGAGGCCATTGAACAGAAAGGGTTACAAACTCTGATTTAGAAGATCTTTGCTAACCTGTATCTTGATTGATAGAACCCTCGAGGACAGGGATTTTTTTCTTCTTCTTTTTCTTTCTCTTTTTTTCTTTTCTTTCTTTCTTTCTTTTGTAATCTCTCCACCTAGTGTGGGGCTCAAACTTACAACCCTGAGATCAAGAGTCTCATGCTCTTCGACTGAGTCAGCCAGGCACCCCGATGACAGGGATTTTTCATCATTTCTTCTGTGAGGCCTACAGTGTTGCATTAGTAAAGCTTTCACACTCCAGATTTTCTTTCACAGAACACAGGTGTCCTGTGTTTGTGGCGTTGGCACCCTTCTGTAGGGCCCTGTGTCTCCCTGTGACACTTCTGCTCAGCCCTCCCCACAGAAACCTCTCAGATTGTCCCCAGCCACCTGCAGCATCCTTGGCTCTGTGGACGGTGAGTCTCTCCAGAGCAGGGACTATGCATATAGCGACTCAGTCAGTGTCCGCTGAATGAATGATGTCTACAGGGTGTGAACCGTTCTGGAGACCCAGAGCTTTGGGGCCCAGAAGAAAGGATTCCATAAAGTCAAGTTCCCTCTTGAGCCCACAGGTCCCCGGAGTGCGGGAACCACCCAGGCTGGGGAGCATGCAGGGGAAGGCAGGTCCTTCTGAGCCCAGGTAGCCATCTGACATTCCTTGTCAGAGCTTGGAGAACCTCAAGAATGAAGAAGGCCCAGATCTTCTGCTTCTCTGGCTTAGGAAGATCAGAGGATACATAAAATTGCTGCTGCTCTGGGAAAACCTGGGAGAGGTAACCATGGAGACTTTGACCTCAAGGCCTAGGGAGAGAGGTTGAGAGTTCATGAAGGGGGTGCAGTGGGGGAGAATCGAGCCTGGTGTGGAGAGAGAAGAAACCAGTTTGTGACGCAGCAGACATTGCTGAGGCCCAGGTAGAGAGTCTGCAAACACAGGCAGGAGCCACATCTTCTCATGGCCTTCCTTCTCCTCCCGCAGCTCTCCGTTCTCAAGCCTCAGCCCTTTCCCAGGATGGGGAGGACAGGACAGTTTCAGGTGGGTTGAGGTCGCTTTTCTTTCCAGAAATCACACGTCAGGCATCGGAGTGTAAAAATATCTCCCTCCCTTGGTAAAAGGGAGTCGAGGAAACAGTGTATTGGGTGAATAATTACAAATGAATCCTTCTCTGCCAGAGTTTATCTCCTCCGTGGGACATTTCTCTGATTCCTTTCCAGGTGTCCTTTTGTCCAGGTGAATACACCCTACAAAAAGTTCCCCATGAACAAGGCTAAAAGAGCATATTAGGGGAAAAAACATTTCGTCTACGACAAAATTAGAAATTCTAATGTCTTTATTTTTGACAGAGGGGTTCAAAGACCCAAGCATTCTTGTTCAGGAAGGGAGAAAAACAGAAGTACAAATGGCCAACAATTATATGAAAAGTCTGATCAGCTTCTATTAAAGTAATACAGGGGTGCCTGGGTGGCTCAGTCAGTTGAGTGTCTGACTTTGGCTCAGGTCATGATCTCACGGTTCATGAGTTCGAGCCCCACATCCGACTCTGTGCTGACGGCTCAAAACCTGGAGCCTGCTTCAAATTCTCTCTCTCTCTCTCTCTCTCTCTCTCTCTCTCTCTCTCTCTGCCCCTCCCCCACTCATGCTCTATCTCTCAAAAATAAATCAAAACATTAACAAAAAAAATAAAGTGATACAGATTGAAATGAGATACTGATTTTTTTTTTTTCTTTTCTAGCAGATCAAAGATTTGAAAGGTCAGCTCTCACTGTTAGCCAGATGGAGAGATGGTGCGTTCACACCATTGAAAGGGGCATTTTTAGTCTTCTTGGAAGTTCTGCACACGTCTGCTCCAATATTTCCTACTCTTAAGAATTCATTCCAAATCAGAGCGAGTATTCAAAGACTGATCATTGCAACGTTGTTCGTAACAGCAAAAAAAAAAGAAAAAACCGTGGGGTGGACTCCATGTCCGTCCATTGGATTGATGTTGGATTGATGGACTGTTACCATTTTGTTTCTTCTCGTGTCCAGGTCCTGTGCCGCTGTCAAATGAGGTCAAAAGCGGATGAAAATATCAGGACATGAAAAGATGTGCTCGCTCGCTCTCTCACATACACACACACCATAGATCTGTGCATACGTGTTAACTCATTTTTCCTTTAGGTTGCAAGAAAAATCAAAGCAGTTTGCAAAATTTTAAGTATGTGCTCTTTTCGGCGCGTGCAAAATTATTTTACAAAGCTTCCTTTTTTTTACGAAAAGACGTTATGGAAAAATTCGGAAGGTTTGAGTTACTTCCTTACTGTACGCCTTAATTGTAAATGTTATTGGGGAACTTCCCGCCACGAGGGCTGAAGAAATTAACACGGTTCTACTTCCCACCAGCTCCTGGTGTGATACTGTCGTTACCATCATCACCTTCTGACGGTTGTCACCACCGATTCCCACAGTGAGCTTGTGTCAGTTCTCTCCGTAGCGGTCATTGTCTGCCACCTGTCTCTGGTTTCTGTAGTCCTGGCGTCACTGACTTGCCTGTTGGCTGGCTCAGCGTCATTCCACGATGTGCTTTTCCCAAAGAAGACTTGCGGATGCTGTCTCCGCTGACCGTTTCTGTGCTGAACAATGTCTGTGCCTTTAGGCGAACGGAATTTGCGGATGGCACATTGCCGAAGCTGAAGAGTCTTCATTCATACTTTGGGAACTGGCATTAAGTCTCATGCTGGTCTTTCTCTCCCTTCTCCTTTCACCTTCTGGTGAGCAAAGCTTATGCTTATTTGTTAGTTAGTTTAGCGCTTTTTCTCAGGTCTGTTGTGTTTATACATGGCATCTTGGCTGAGCGTCATTTTCAAGGATCACACGTTTATTGCCTTTGCTCTGCGATCTTCTGGCGTTAATTCTCTCTCTGCCTGGATGTCTGTCTGCCGTTACTGTCATTTTATTCATGTGGTCCTGCCGGAACTGCCATTACTGAAGGTGTAACTTCCAGATCTATCTTCCCTGTTCTTAAACTTCTCTTCTTCGGAATTTTCTGTCACCTTCCAGGAGGCTGCTCTGTTTTCCAGTTCACCGGCTTGTGCTTCAGTGATGTTCATTCTGCTGGTTGGCTCGTCTCTTGAGGTTTTATTTTCCCCTAATCATAGGAGTGGGTTTTTTTTGGTCACACTTCTAAAAATTCTGATTAATTTTCTTTTTGGCAAGTTTTCCCCCCCAGGCTATATATCAGTACTAAACATTTTTGCTAATCTGATGGAGGAGGGTATGTGGCCAAGACCTATGTATTTTGTAGTTCCTCACACAGTAGGTGCATGATGAGCATCTTTCATATATATATTTGCTGCTGTATTTTCTCACCTATAAATTGCTTATGAAATGCTTTTGTCCGTTTTTCATTAATGACAGGAGCTCTTTCAAGAGTAGGGTTGTTAACTCATGCCCATCAAAAGTGTTAAAGTTACTTTCTCTCAATTTTTACTTTCTGAATGGTGAGTTGACCATAAAGAAGTGTAAAATTTGTACACAGTTAAATGATTTGTTAGTTCCCTTTTGAAAATATGGCTCGATACCTAGCTGCAAAAGGCCTTACCCATTCTAAGCTTAATCAGAAAGGCACCTAAATGGGGGCGTCTGGGTGGCTCAGTCGGTTAAGCGTCTGACTTCAGCTAAGGTCATGATCTTGTGGCTTGTAGGTTTGAGCCCCATGTCAGGCTCTGTGCTGGCAGCTCGGAGCCTGGAGCCTGCTTTAGATTCTGTGTCTCCCTCTCTCTGCCGCTTCCCCAGCTCACACCCTGTCTCTCTCTCTCAAAATTAAACATTAAAAAAAAATTTTTTTTTGATTAAAAAAAAAAGGCACCTAAATGGCTTTTTATTTAGATTAAAAACGTTTTAATCTCTGAAATGATTATAACTGGTTTTTGTCAGTGGCCTCAGGTTGACATTTAATGTCATTTTCTTCAAGATGGATAGCCAGTCAGGACAGTGCCATTTATTAATCATTCATCTGTAGGTCAACTGAAATGCTGACTTTATCATTTATATATTTTTGTATATGTTTATGTATACGTATGTGTATATACGTATATAAACATATATATTTAATAGGTGTGTATGGGGATGCCTGGGTGGCTCAGTTGGCTAAGCGTCTGACTCTTGATTTCAGCTCAGGTCATTATCTCGCAGTTTGTGAGTTTGGACCCCATGTCAGGCTCTGCCCTGCTTCAGATTCTTTCTCTCTCCCTTTCTCTCTGCCTGCTTGTGTGCTCTCTCTTTCTCCCCTGCTCGTGTGCTTTCTCTCTCTCTCAAAATAAATGAACAGTAAAAAAGTTAAAAAAAAAATGGGTGTGTGCGTTATATATGTGGAGAAAGAGAAAGAAAAATGACAGTTGACTTAGTTTTCATAGGACGTGACCATTCCTGTATACTGTGCTCTACTGAGTTGTATGTCTCTGTGTTGTTTTACTATTTATATTGAGCATGTACCTCTGAGGTTCAAAAGTTAGTCTTTCTCTCTTCATTCAGCAAACGTTTGTTGCACACCTACTATGGGCCAAACATTATTCTAAGCCCTGGTGATATATCAGAGAGCAAAACAGATACCACCCCTGCCTTCATGGGGCTGGCCTTCTAGAAGGGGGAGACCGGTAGTAACGGGTTAAACACAAGATGAGGGCTCTGAAGTATCTTGAGGGACGTAGGCAGGATGAACTGGGAGGAGGTCTGTGCGATCATCCAAGCGGAGGACGATGACGAGTCACATTAGAGAGGTAGAAGGAGTTACAGGGAGAAGGTTGAAGTATACTTTGGAATAATAAGTGGCAGAATTTTTTTTAAGTTTATTTTTATTTATTTTGAGAGAGAAAGAGAGGAGAGAGAATCCCAAGCAGGCTTCGCGTCGCCAGCGCAGAGGCTGACGCGGGGCTCGGACTCATGAACCGTGCTATTGTGACCTGATTTGAAATCAAGAGTCAGACACTTAACTGACTGAGCCACCCAGGCGCCCCATGAATTTTTTTTTTTTTTAAATGAATCAGATGTAAGAAATGAGGAAAAGGACAGAATCCAGGCGATGCCTTTAAGGCAGGTGGTACTTGCGTTTGCCCACGTCAGAGAGACGAGAAGGGAACTATTTGGGAGGAAAGACTCCCTTCCAGTTGGGCTGTTTTTGCTTCACGATACCTTTTAGGCGTCCAGGCGGCAGGTGGAGTAGGCAGGGCTCAGTGCAGAAGGCAGGACTGGTTGTAAAGATTCGGGAGTTAGCAGCAGGGCCACAACTGTGTAATTGTCACATCGGCTGCCTCTGGCCCGACGTTTCTCCCCTGTGACGCTGCCTCTGGTCTTGGGATCGATCTGGGATTCTGCTCGGAAAATGTGCTGTGTTGGTGGCGCTCTCCCTCCCGAGTGGGGAGGTGGGTTCCTCTGGTCTGGCGCCTCCAATCTCATTTGGGCGGCGGTAGGGCTGGGTGGTTTCAGCGTCGTTACTCGGGCTGCCCGAGTCCAGTCCCGACTCAGGCTTCCGAAGCGTATGTTGTTCGACACGTAGCATTCGCTTTCTGAGCCCCGTTTTCTCATCGGTGAAATGGGGATAGCGACAGTAACTACCTTGTGAGCAGTTACCGGTAAGAGAGCAGACAAGAGAGCATTCCTGGTGCTCCAGAAAGTTCTCGCTTTCTGTGAGTTTTGTGAGGGTTCAGTGAGATAAACCACGTAAAGACACGTAGGCTAGAGCCTGTCTTACAGTGATTTTTCTGCAAATACTTTCTGCAAATATCAGCCTGCCTTACAGTGATTTTTCTGCAAAAATATGGTATTCTGCAAATACCATAATATCCGGGTTAAATTAGATAAACCACGTAAAGATACGTAGGCTAGAGCCTGCCTTACAGTGATTTTTCTGCAAATTATCTGCTTTATACACACATTTCTGGCCCCCTGGTAACACACAGGTTGGCCCGTATAGGACAGTTGTTAAAGTACAGTGGCTCTGGAGCTAGACTCTGTGTGTTCATGTTGTAGTTTGAACTCGAACCCTGTCTCTTACTGGCTGTGTAACCATGGCCAAGTTCCCTCACCTCCTGGTTCAGGGCTACCCGAGACCACGCCCATGTTCAGAGATCTGCCAGGACCCATGGGGTCCAGTGTGTAGTTCTATGCGTGGCTGAGATTTGTCACAGAACACACCCGGTTGCACTCTGCTTCCTCCAGACTTCACCCCACATGCCCTTTCCCTCAGCTGATTTTTTTTTTTAATTTTTTTTTTTTCAACGTTTATTTATTTTTGGGACAGAGAGAGACAGAGCATGAACGGGGGAGGGGCAGAGAGAGAGGGAGACACAGAACCGGAAACAGGCTTCAGGCTCTGAGCCATCAGCCCAGAGCCCGACGTGGGGCTCGAACTCACGGACCGCGAGATCGTGACCTGGCTGAAGTCGGACGCTTAACCGACTGCGCCACCCAGGCGCCCCTCAGCTGATTTTTTTAAAGTGATTTATTTATTTATTTATTTATTTTTGAGACAGAGAGAGACAGAAAGAAAACGAACAAGTGGGGGAGGGGCAAAGAGAAGAAGACAAGAATCTGAAGCCAGCTCTGGGCTCTGAGCCGTCAGCACAGAGCCCGGCATGGGGCTCGAACCCACAGACTGTGAGATCGTGACCTGAGCCGAGCTGGATGCTTAGCCCACTGAGCCACCCACGTGCCCCAGGATTTTGCTTTGTTTTTTTAACCATGCTAAGTCCTAGCTGTGAATGACTATGTACTGAGTCCTGTGAGTCCTTCTAGCGAATCATGGATCTTGGAAGGGATCTCGGGGACTGTGGGCACAAGCCCCACAGAGGCAGGGCTGTTATTTTCTTCGTTATCTCTGGAATTCCTGTGTCTAATACTGTTTTATAGGTACTGAACATTTATGGAATGAGTCATATATAGACATGCATGCATTAAACCTTACTATGGGGGCACCTGGATGGCTCACTTAAGTGTCTGACTTCGGCTCAGGTCATGATGTCATGGTTTCGTGGGTTCGAGCCCCCATCGGGCTCCATACTGATGGCATGGAACCTGCTTGGGATTCTCTCTCCCCCCGCCCCACCTCTCTCTGCCCTTCCCCTGTTCTCTTTCTCTTTTTCTCAAAATAAATAAATAAACTTAAAAAAAAAAAAAAAAGGAAACCTTACTACTAAAGCTACTTTGCCTTCCTTCTTAAAAACGTACCCATGGATTTTTTTTTTTTTTTTTTTTTTAAGTTAAATATGTATACGGGCACCTGGGTGCCTGGCTCAGTCAATTAAGCCTCTGACTTTGGCTCAGGTCATGATCTCACAGTTCATGAGTTCAAGCCCCACACTGGGCTCTGTGCTGACAGCTCAGAAATCAGAGCCTGCCTCGGATTCTGTGTCTCCCTCCCTTTCTGCTCTCCCCCACTTACACTGTCTGTCTGTCTGTCTGTCTCTCTCTCTCAAAAATAGTAAAAAAAAAATTTCTTTTTAAAATTATGTATAGAATCACAGCTCAAGTTGTACTTCGTAAGACCTTGTTACAGGTATTCCTGGGACAGGCTGCAGGCAAAGTGGAATTCTGAAGTCCCTCATACGCAATTGTCTCCCTCTCGAGAAGGACGGCGAGTATCACGATACAGTTGATCGCTGTGTTTCACTGTGTTTACAACTGCCGCTGTCTTCCTCAGTGGACTAGGGCAATTTGCTCGAAGGCCGTGGGCCACAGTTCACAACTGAGGATGACACAGCATGACGTGAAACTCCACCGCTGCTTCAGAGGCCTCCTCTGGCTGGGGACATGGTCGCATAAACACCCGTTGGTTGCTTCTGACAGGTGCTGACGTGGAAACCCGTAAAAGGCGTGTGTGTGTGGAGGGGGTGGGGGGCAGGGGCGGCAAAGAGCAGGATTTGCCCCACTGCTGATGGAGGGGCGAGGGGCTGGTTGGTGAAGAACCGAGGAGGTGATCTGGAGGTGTGTGCAGATGTGGGCACTCTTAACATCAGGCACTGTTGAAACAGTCATTTTGGAGGAAAAGTTGGTATTCTGTAAGTGAGAGTCAAGGCACCCCTGGGTGGCTCAGTCAGTTAAGCATCCAGCGCTTGGTTTCGGCTCCGGTCAGGGTCTCACGGTTTCATGAGTTCAAGCCCCTCATTAGGCTCTGCGCCAGCAGCATGGAACCCACTTGGGATTCTCTCTCTCCCTCGCTCTCTGCCCCTCCCCCACTTGTGCTGTCTCTGTCTCTCTCAAAATGAATAAATACACTTAAAAAAAAACAAACTTGAGGGGCACCTGGGTGGCTCAGTCGGTTGGGCGTCCCAACTTCGGCTCAGGTCATGATCTCGCAGTTTGCGGGTTCGAGCCCCACGTTGGGCTCTGTGCTGACAGCTCAGAGCCTCGAGTCTGCTTCAGAGTCTGTGTCTCCCTGTCTTTCTGCCCTTCCTCTACTTGTGCTCTGTCTTTCTCTCTCTCTCTCTCTCTCTCAGAAATAAATGTTAAAAAAAATTTTTTTTAAAACTTATAAAAAAATTGTAAAATGGACAGACCACACGATGGAAGCATTGTAGCTCTGCGCGAAGAATGTTTCTTGTTTTGCTCTGTGGATAACCACGGAAGATCTGTTGGTAAGAACCGACGTTGTTGGCATCAGACATTAACAAAACCTGATTTGACTCGTCAGACCGAGCAACTGCCTGCGTGCTTGTCTACCCTTCTTAGTGACGCCAAGTTTGCCTTTCATCTGCTATGTGTTTGTGTTAATGGTGTCTCACGTTTTAGGAGCCATTGACCTTCAGGGACGTGGCTGTGGTCTTCACCGAGGAGGAGCTGAGGCTTCTAGACCCCACCCAGAGGAAGCTGTACCGAGATGTGATGCTGGAGAACTTCCAGAACCTGCTCTCTCTGGGTAAGGGGAATGTCTGGGTAATCCACACTTACCTTGATTGGAATGTTCTTGTTCCCGGGGAACTTGAAAGATCAGGACTACATTTTTTGATCATTTTTTGCACCTCACAAATGAGCCTAAGGCTTGGATTTTCAGGGCAACAGCCTTTCAAACCTGATAAGGCACCTCCATGGAACAAGGTAGAGAGACTTGGGTAACAGAGAAACTCCCGAGAGATGCACGCCCGGGCAAGAACCATGCAGCCTGGGGTCTGACGCAGGCAGGGGTGGGGTGAACTTGTCATGCAGAGGCCCCTTCTGACCTTGATCTTGCCTGTGGACACTTGTACTATGGTAGGTGATTGTTGTCCGACCTCATTTCCGCTCCTCGGTCCCCACCTTCACATGGATTCTTCATGCTTTTCAGAGAGTAACATATCCAGAGTGACTGAGGGGTCCCTGGACTTTCCTCCCTTTGCTAGAAACAGCCGGTCAGCATTAAGATAAGCCAGTGGCAGAGAGACTCTTCCAGCATATTGAGAGTCCCCTGATGGATTTCTCATTTGTCTCCAATATCCTACAAGTCCTCGGGTGTGAACAGATTTGTGTTATTCTGGCCCACGATGATAAGAATCGCCAATAAGGAATATCAGAAAGCATGGGCAGATTTCTTTAACCTTGAACTACGTGGTGAACATGATGGTTTGATGGCTTGCAGTTGGTGACAGAGAGAAGCTGAACATGTTTATGCCTCTGTGCCCTGTCAGTATCATGTGGATTCCTATTCGATACGCTTCTGGAAGCCGGGACACAGCTGGTGCACTTCGGAGGATTTGGTGCTTTGTTTCTCCCCCGAGTTCAGCTCACACGTGCTCACAGATTCACTCTGGGAGGCAGTGCTCAGTATGGCTCTGAAACCGGACTTCCCTGTTTGACTCCCTGCCCACCCCTTCGGCACCGCACGGTGGAGTGACTTCACTGGGTCACTCACCCTCTCTGTGCCCTGGATCCCTCATCCGTTAAACAAAAACGATAAGGGTTCCCACCTCAGTGTTATTCTGAGGGTTAAGTGAGTTAATGGGTGTATATCGTCAGCACCGTAGGAAGCATCGTAATAATGTTGGATGATATTGTTATGAACGACAACATTAAGCGGAGAAGTGAATCTTCTCTGTAGGAATCTGTTTGGAATTTCTTTCTCGCTTGGGCAACTAGATGAGATGCAGTTCATTGCTAGTAGGGTCATTTAATGCCTGGCTACGAAGCTTATTAATAGGAACCTCTTCTTTTTTTTTTTTTCCAGATATAAAAGAAGTGCCTTGGTAGTTATGATACACACAGGTGGATTTTGCTCCAGGCCGTTACTGGTCCGGGCCTGAAAGCCTGACTTGGCTTGAGATCCCTGAGCCATTCTTGTACTTGTTCTCATCTCTGAACTGTCTTTCACCCCACAGGAGACAAGAATGAAAAGGATCTGGAGTATATTCAAGAAAGGGAACTTAAGTGCCTTTCCTACAGAGAGCTGTCCTACTGGAAAATCGGGGAACAGGCGGCTGGTGAATTAACTGGGAGTCAAGACCGTAGAGTGAATCTTCAAGGGAAGGATTTCCAGTTCTCGGAGGACGCTTCTCCCTGCCAGGGGTGGGAAGGAGCATCTCCTCGGGGTTCGCAAATTGACAATCTGGCCGGCGGTCTTCAAGGACCCATCAGTTCAGAAAATCAAGCGTTTTCACCCTGGAAAGCTATAAGACCGGTATCCGTTCAAGCATCTTGGATGAAAGCCTTTGTGAACGAGTCGTGGAATGTTCTGGAAAGGTGTAAAAAACTTGACACGCAGGGTACAACGTATAAACCTGAGTGGGACGGTTTCGGCTTCCGCTGGGTATCACGTTGTCACGATGACCACAGGTTACCGGAAAGAGAGAGACCGTGTGATCGCGAGCGCTGTGGAAGAGACCGCCTGAAAAAGTCAACCCTCCGTCACCCTGCCCCGGAAGACGATGACCTGAGAAGCAGCGAACGCGGAGATGGCCTCAGGGGCGCCTCGCACCTTCCCGCCCAGCCCAGAGCTCCCTGGAAAGAGAAAGCCCCTAAATATCCCGAGGGCGGTACGGGCTTGAGGCAGACCGCCCACCTCGAGAGGCCCCAGAGGACCCCCACGGACGAGAAACCCTCCAAGGGTAACGAGCGCGCCCGGGGCCTCCGGCAGAACGCGCGCGGTCCCAGCCGGCCCCGGGCCCCCGCCGGGGAGATGCCCTACCGATGCGACGTGTGCGGGAAGGGCTTCCGGTATCAGTCGATTCTGCTCATCCACCAGGGCGTGCACACGGGAAAGAAGCCCTACGCGTGCGAGGAGTGCGGGAAGGCCTTCGGTCGAAGCTCAAACCTGCTCGTCCACCAGCGCGTGCACACCGGGGAGAAGCCCTACAAGTGCGGCGAGTGCGGGAAGGGCTTCAGCTACAGCTCGGTGCTGCAGGTGCACCGGCGGCTGCACACGGGCGAGAAGCCCTACGCGTGCGGCGAGTGCGGCAAGGGCTTCTACGCCAAGTCCGCGCTCCACAAGCACCGGCACGTGCACCCGGGGGAGAAGCCCTTCGGCTGCGGCGCCGAGTGCGGGAAGGGCTTCTCGTGCGGCTCCCACCCGAGCGGCCACCAGAAGGCGCACGCGGGGCAGAAGCCCTACCGGTGCGACCAGTGCGACAAGGGTTTCAGCTACAACTCGTACCTCCGGGCCCACCAGCGCGTTCACACGGGGCAGCGCCTCTTCGACTGCGACGTGTGCGGGAAGAGCTTCAGCTACAGCTCGGGGCTGCTCCGGCACCAGAGGCTGCACACGGGGGAGAAGCCCTACAAGTGCGAGTGCGGGAAGGGCTTCGGCCGAAGCTCGGACCTCCACGTCCACCAGAGGGTCCACACCGGGGAGAAGCCCTACAAGTGCGGCGAGTGCGGGAAGGGCTTCCGGCGCAATTCGGACCTTCACAGTCACCAGAGGGTCCACACGGGGGAGAGGCCGTTCGTGTGCGACGCGTGTGGGAAGGGCTTCATTTACAGCTCCGACCTCCTCATCCACCAGCGGACCCACACCGGCGAGAAGCCCTACAAGTGTGCCGAGTGCGGCAAAGGCTTCAGTTACAGCTCGGGGCTCCTCATCCACCAGAGGGTCCACACCGGCGAGAAGCCCTACAAGTGCGAAGCGTGCGGGAAGGGTTTCCGGTGCACGTCAAGCCTCTACAAACATCAGCGGATCCACACGGGGAAGAAGCCGTACACGTGTGACCAGTGTGGCAAGGGCTTCAGTTACGGCTCCAATCTTCGCACCCACCAGAGACTGCACACGGGGGAGAAACCCTACACGTGTTACGAATGTGGCAAGGGCTTCAGGTACGGCTCTGGTCTCCTCAGTCACAAGAGGGTGCACACCGGAGAGAAGCCCTACAGATGCGACGTGTGTGGGAAGGGCTACAGTCAGAGCTCACATCTTCAAGGCCACCAGAGGGTCCACACTGGCGAGAAGCCCTACAGATGCGAGGAGTGCGGGAAGGGCTTTGGGCGAAGCTCCTGTCTTCACGTCCACCAGAGGGTCCACACCGGCGAGAAGCCCTACAAGTGCGGGGAGTGCGGGAAGGGCTTCAGTTACAGCTCAGGGCTGCGGAATCATCAGCGAGCGCACGCTGGCGAGAAACCGGAGAAGCAGACACGCGCTGAGGCAGAACTCAGAACTTGACGCCCGTCTGAGCGCCAACGCGGGAGGAAGGCTTTGCGAACGGGATGCGCAGGGAGGGCTCCGGTGGAGGGTGACCCGTCACAGCAGTTGGCCTGCCCAGGAAGGGACGATCCGGAAGGTTGATAGATGAGAAAAGCACTTGCGTGGCAAACTTTGCTCTCCAAGGGTCTGTCCCCCAGAGGACCGTCCTTGAAGTACGGCGGGGCCTCGGTAAAAATCGCCGCTCTCATCAGAGTCGGCCCAGGAGGGAGCTTTTTACGAATGACATAGGAGTGTGTCCGAGGAGCAGACTGTGAACGTGGATTCCTTGCTGGGGGCGGGGGTGGGGGTGGGGGGAATACCTACACATGGGACAAATGTAGGAAAAAGTCGTCACCTTACTAAAACCAACATCGTGCGTACCTTTTAGAAGATGGTTTTCACAAAAATGGAGAGCTGATGTTCACATGGGTTAGGGCAAGTCACTTTCAGAAGGCTGGGAACCGTTAGACAGGCTGCCTCTTGGCAGGTGTATCTCCAAGTGATGTATCGCCATCATGTTTTTATCATGCTGGGGTGAATGTGTTTTATCTCCTAGAGATACACCGCTCTCCTAGACAGGCTGTGCTGTATGGCAGGACCACTGCATTTTATCAAGTTTTAAAAACACAGTCCGACTGGCATTGCATTGAATTTATTGGTTAATTTATTGCTATCATGAATATTTCTGCCCCGTTCGTTTTGTTTCCTCGTGTTTTAAAAAATACATATTAGAGCATTAAAAAAAACCCAGAAATACCCCTTTAACTTGTCAGAACAGAACATAGAGTCACCAAAGCCACCATCGGTGGGACCTGTGGAAGTAGGCACTCGTGAATATACTGGTAGGAGTGAAAAGAAGTAGTCTTTTTTTGGAAAGGATTTGTCAGTGTATCGAGTCCAATTTGTATAACCTTTGAAGTGGCAATGAGGGTGTAGTCGTTGATAGTTGGGAGATAGTTGCACATGTGGAAAAAGATGTATGCCTCCAGCTGAGTTTCTTAGAGTTGTCTTCCTATAGCAAAAAACAAAAACAAAAACAAAAACTCCAAGTGTAACAAATAAAGGCACATGTCAATGAGCGAAAACCACTAAAAATATTCAGTGCCTACAGTGGCATTGAAGGTTGCCCACAAACTATTTTGTGAGTCAGGAGAGTTGTGGAACAATTTTAGTATGACTCCCTTTTGTTGGTATGGTTTTGTGTGTGTATGTTTTAGAGAGAGAGAAAAGAAAAAAATGTGAAAGGTTAGTATGATAACTGCATATCTCTAGCAAGTGGGATGCGGGGTATGTAATACATTCATGTACTTTTATGCATTTTACTTTTTCACGAAGAGTATATATCAGTTTTATAACGATAGTAAAGCTATTTTTTAAAAAAAAATGAGTCTGGTGGAACAGTGCCTTATGGTCAAAGATCCCTGTTACAACCTCTATACTTTTTTTTCTTTTTTTTTTTTTTTTGGCTTTTTCTACTGTTTACTTAGCGCCTAGTACCAAATATAAGGTATACAAATGAACTGAGAAATTTGTGATTTAGATACTTTCAGAAGCTGCATCATTTTTTTTGGCTTGGGCAGAAACGAGGTGATCCGGAGAACCGGGAGGAGCTGTGGTGCTCCAGTCTGCATCCTGACCCTCTGGGACCAGTGAGCCCCCAAGCCTGGCTTCGCAGAGGGCATTCCCAGTAGTCTGACTTCTTCATCCGGGAGGCTCGAGACCTGGGGCACAGTCCAGGCTGAGCTCCTCTCTGCTGCCTGGGCTACTAGACAAAGAACGTCAGGGAGGTGGGCAAGGGGCACCTTCTATCTAAGCGAATAGTTAGCATGTCTGGGAGTCGAGCAGAGTGCAATGGTTAGCTTTCAGAAGGGGGCTTGAAGAAAATCTCCAGGATTTTATGGAACAGCAGCAGGGTGATTCTTTCCAATCGTGGGGTGGGTTTTAGAGCCAAAGAGCCAGTGTAGACGCCATTCCTACACCTCAGACCTTCAAGGTTTGTGGTCGAAGAGTTCAACTCGCTTACTGGCTTTCCAAAGGAGGACCTCAGATTCTTAAAATTGGGCAGCACGTCCCCAGTGTTCTGGAACTGGCTGTCAGATGCTGCCTGCAGCTACAGTCTTCTGAAGGCCTGACCAGGGCTTAAAGGATCTGCTTCCAAGATGGCTCTGGGCACAAAACAGCCTTGAACAGGAGGCCTCAGTTCCTCAGTGGCTGTTGAAAAAGGTCTAAGATCCTCACCACCTGGGCTTCTGTACAGGACTGCCTGAGAGCCCTCGTGACAGGGCAACTGACTTCCCTCAGAGCAAGTGAGCAGAGGGGAGAGAGCAAGCAAGAAGCCACAGTGCCTTTTTTGACCCTGAAATCGCCATCACTTCTGCTTTCTTCTGTTCCGTCGGAGCCACTAGTTTATGGGAAGGGGCAGTAGGCCTCCTGGAAGGAGGACCAGAGAATTCGTGGGTGTGTCTCGAAACTACCATACCTACTAACAAGCGTGGGAGAATCACACGGTTGGAATGGTTGTGGCAACAGTCAACTTTTGTAGATGTGCACTGATCATTCTACCTGCTGGAGGCTGGCCTTGAGATGCCACTGGGTTGCCTACAGCTTACCCAGCTGCCAATCGGCTGCTGGTATTTCAGTGGCAGCAAGGGCTACAAGAGAGTCAAGGGCAGTGCTGTAACCGCTATGGACTGGTTTGCGTTGGGTGTAAAAGCACAGTGCTTTCCATGCAAAATCAGCAGCAGCAAGTGAAGTGAGGTGTTACTCTGTTGTCATTCTTTGAATGTCATATGGTAGAAAGGTGAATTCAAGTTTCAGGGCGTTTGGAGAGTTGTAAGAGCACCATCTGCAGAGTGGAGTCAGCGACGGAATGATCGGTAGCATACCAAGAATGATGTTGAACGAGTTGGCTCTAACGGAAGTGGGTTGGTTGGGGAGACGAGTCTGGTATAGAGTATAAAGTGTATTGTGACAGTAAGGCTGTGTCCTAGCAACAGGTTGACATGTGGTCATTTTATAAGGTAGAGTCAGAGATTTAAGCTACCTATCCCCAAGCAGCTTTTGTGGGTCCAGACGAGGTGTAACTGTTCCTCAGGACAGTCGTTCGCCTGAATGTAAATGTTTCAGGTATAAAACCCAGCCTAGTATTATTCCATCACCAGATGGCGAAGAAAGCATGCCAATTTGGTGAGGTAATCTACCAGCACCCACTAGGATGAGGTGATAGGATAGCAGGTCAGACATTAAAGTGGAGTTATTCACACACTTGGGAGATCTCCTGCATCCAGCTGTGTTGCTCACAGCACTGAAAACACCTAAGCCTGTTGTTGCCTTGGACCCCAGGGTCCCGGTGTAACACGGTGTCATGCAATTTGGCCATCAGGAGTACATGCATATCATCTTTATCTCTTGAATTGTTACTTCTGACTGAAATTTGATGAATCGAGAGGTACTATGTGTCAGGCACTGTGGGTCTAAGCACTGGGGATACCACCATTAAGCCCGCTGTGGTTGGAGCAGAGTGGGCAAGCGAGAAAGTAATAGGAGAGAGGTCAAAAAGGAGAGGCTAAGGGGCGCTTGGGTGGCTCAGTCAGTTGAGCGTCCGACTTCAGCTCAGGTCATGATCTCGCGGTCCGTGAGTTCCAGCCCCACGCTGGGCTCTCTGCTGACAGCTCAGAGCCTGGAGCCTGCTTCAGATTCTGTGTCTCCCTCTCTCTCTGCCCCTTCCCCTCTCACTCTCTGTCTCCCAAAAATAAATAAATGTTAAAAAAATGTATGTTAAAAAGAAAGGAGAGGCTACAGAATAAATTAATGCAAACGTGGAGAATTGACGTATTTATGGCAGATATTACTGAAGCACGTTAAAGAAAACATCCCCCTCTATCCAGTAAAAAGACTTAGTATCTGCCAAAATTAAGGATGACTCCCAGCCCTGGAAGATTGCACTTTTTTTTTTTTTTTTCCATCATGAGGAAACTAATGTCAAGATATCAATAGACAGGGATAGGCCAAAAGAATTTTGCTGTTCTCTTTATGTGCCTAAGTTGCAATGCCAGTTGATAGTTGGATATTATTTCTCCAGCTCCTGCCAAGGCATGGCGATGGGGGTCTTCAATTATCTCCCATGTCTAGGACCAGAGCTAGCAAAGAGAGAATGTGTTCTCACCTGTTTTTTGTTTTTGTGTTTTGTTTTGGGTTTTTTTTTTTTTTTTTGTTTGTTTTGTTTTTGTTTTTGGTGCTTTCCTCCAGGCGAGAATTGTGGGCCTCTAGGGAAATCCTACAATTTTCTTACCCCATGATGGCACAAAAAGAAAGACACTTTGTCTAACAGGAATCTTAAAATGCAAAAAGTAAGTTCCAAGAGCGGAGACTCCTCAAAAGGAATCTGAAAACTTCCCGTGTCTTCGTGATTTGTAGAAATAGGCCTCTTATAAGACCTCCACCCACCACCCACCCAGACTCGTGCTAGCTATCCCCTGATTAAAAACAGAAGGCACTGGTTGTTAATTCTTTCTGCTTCAGAGAAGGAGAAACCTATCACAGGACTATGTCAGCTCTGAAGTGTGGAAGATCTTCCAGAGTCCCCTTCAATGGAAACAAGCCGTGAAAAGGGTATTTAAATACATTTTAGTTGAAAAATTGCGTGTTTATACAATTAAAGGGTATGTCTGCAGAGTTAAGAACCTGTAAAGGATTTTCACTAAAATGGGAAGAAGTGCTCATTTCCAGGTGGTAAGAGAATCTTGCCTCTCCTTTATTATCACGGGGGGAGAGTGATTTGTTTTCATTATTGCTAGCATTTCACCGGTATTTTACCACTCTTGCGATTGTTGTTATTTTCGTTTCAGGTAAATGACTGGCGTGCGGGTGACCCCGGCAGGGGCACGGGCCTCCTGGCTGCTGCGGCGCAGGGGCTTCTGGGGATTGTAGTCCGCAGACTTTCCTGCGCATGCGTTTTGGGCTCCGGCGGGCGCCGTGGGCGACCTTGTTTGGGGCGCTGAGGTGAGTCCAGCCCGGACCGCGCCCCGGTCGGAAGCGCTAGGGGTGGAGGGTGTATAGTCGGGATCGCGCCCTGTTGCTAGATGGGAGGAGTTGGAAGCGGGGACTGGTGGCCAATGAAAGAGCCTTCTTGGCGGGGCGGAGTGTTGAGGTGCTCGCCCGGCATTCCTTGGGAAGAGGTGGGCGAGCTTGAGCTGGATTTGGGGGGACTGACTCCGGTAGTGCCTCTGCAGGTTTTGGAGGTAGGAGCTGTGCATCCCCGCGTCGGGATTGGTGTCAGTCTTGGAATGTTCATCTCCAGATCCAGGCGGGGGGGCCGGAGGGCGTTGGCTCATGTTTGGGGGATAATGGTCGGGGCCAGGCGTCCCCGACTGGGGAGAGGGACGGGCCCAGCAGTTCATCTCCGAGTATGGGGGGCGGCTTGGGCTGTTCATCCCTGGGGTTGGCAGGGGGGCGGTTCGGGCTCAGCACCCCAAAGTTTCTGGAATCTTGGCTTCTGAACGCTGGGCTTGGCATCTGGTAGCTCTGTCTCCAGGGGGGTATCTTGTTACCCCAAACTGGGTTCACCTCTTGGTAAGTGTTGAGCTAAAGGACACAACCAAGCCAAAAAAACCAAAAACCAAAAACCAAAACAAACAAACAAAAAAAACAAAAAAAAAGAGAAAAGGAAAAGGAAGGATTTTACTTGCAACGAGTAAAGGGGAACACCCGGGATATTTCCCAAAGCAGTGTCTCCTGGAACAATAAAACTGGGGAAGTTTTAAGCTAAGGGTGCATACATATTCATGAAGGGCCTTGCGCAGTGGGGCAAAAGTCATCTGAAAGTGGGCGAGTCCGGGTCTTAGTTGGTTGAAGTCATGAGGGCCGGCAAGGGTCAGCATCATCAATTCTCTGGCCTCACTTGGTCTGGGATCTGGGTACTCAAAGGGGTTTAGATCCTGCAAAGATTACTCAAGAATGTGCTTCAGGCCACACTTCACTTTGGAGTCAGCACTGGGAGTTTTACCATCGATTTATTGTCCCAAATATGATTAGGCTATCTCGTGGCCTGAAAGTGGCTGTGTATTCTTACATTTTTTTGTTGTTGTTGTTCCCTTAAAACCGTTAACTACCAAGGTCTATTCTGCAATTTCAACATATCGCAGGGAGTTCTGCAAGAAATGTGCTTCTGGCAAGTAGTGTCAGGTGCCAGTCAGGCTTAGATCACAAGAGGGCCAGGACATAAATATGACTTTTCTTATGTCAAGAACCTGTGTCAACCACCCTCCCCCCCCCCCCCCCCACCAAAACCAAACAAACAAACAAAACAAAAAAACCCAGCTATGTCTCTTCTGTCTTTTTCCGGGGAGCCCTAACTCTGCTTACCTCTTGGCTTTTCTCCTCCCTCTAGTTAGACATCTAGAGTAGTCTCTGAATACGGTTTGAAAAGAACTGCCCCAAATTATTAGCCCCATCCTCACCTTGCATGCCGAGAGGCAGGGAATGCAACCTTTGGGGCTGATTAGACATAAAGAATGGCAAATTGTTCGGTTGCAGTCAAACTGCCTCTCCATTTGATAAAATTAGAGAATTGATGTTAATTATTTGAGGTGTAATGTTAGCACTTTTAAAACTATTTCACATCTTGGGGCGCCTGGGTGGCGCAGTCGGTTAAGCGTCCGACTTCAGCCAGGTCACGATCTCGCGGTCCGTGAGTTCGAGCCCCGCGTCGGGCTCTGGGCTGATGGCTCAGAGCCTGGAGCCTGTTTCCGATTCTGTGTCTCCCTCTCTCTCTGCCCCTCCCCCGTTCATACTCTGTCTCTCTCTGTCCCAAAAATAAATAAGCGTTGAAAAAAAAAAAAAAAAAAACTATTTCACATCTTTTAGAACTATGTAATGACGTATGTTTGGAGTAGACAATATGATGAATATGGTGTCAGGGGTATGCTTCAAAATAATAAGTGAGTACGTTGGAAATAGGTAGCAGTATGGTTGAAATAAGAGTGGCCACGCGTTGATAATTGCTTAAGCTGCATGATTGGTACCTGGGGGTTCATTCTGCTAGTCTGTCTACCTCTGCATGTGTTTGAAATTTTTATGATAAAATGTTTTTGAAACAGCTTTACAATGAACTAGCTAGGAAGTGCTCTGAGGAAGCATAGAAAGGTTGAATTTTGCTCCTAGCTGCTTAACTGATTGAGCCACCCAGGCCCCCGTATTCTTAATGAAATTGATTCATAGGTATTTTATGTCTTTTGTCTCTTGTGAAGGGGATAATTTTTTTCTTCCATCTCTGTAAATATGAGTGAGAAATCAGCCCACCGACCCAATCAAAGGAGGGACAAGGAGACTGGGAGCACAGTGAAGTGAGGCTTTAATCAACGTTCTTGCAAGAGCTGGTGTCTGAGGGCCAGCCACACTCGGGGCAGTTACAGCAGACAATTTATCTCCTAGTGTGAAGCCCCTCCCCTGATTCCTCATTGGCTGAGCACTACAGAGGTCTCAGCCTTACCGAGGCGTTGCCTATGCCCATATGCCTATGCCATAAAGCGGTCTGATTAGAACAAATGTACATTCCCTGAGATGACCAGAGACTTTCAGTCCCTCCTCCCTTTATTCCTTGGCACATGCTCATTGCAAAGTCCACAAAAATAAGCCGCTGAAAATAAGCCTGCGAAACAGAGAGGGGAAGGAGGACCAGGAAGTGAAGTTTCTAAGGGTTTGGGACTCCGCTGTGGGTCCGGGCAGGGTGGGGTTTTATACATATTTCCAGTACTTTGTAAACCTACTGTTAACTAGACTGCCCAGCTTTTGTTTGGTACTTCTGAAAATGAATCCTCTGCCTTACTTCTCACGCTATGGGTGTGTTTTTCAACACCTCAAACCCACTATTTCCAAAACTGAGCTCCTAATTGGCTACAAAACCTGGCTCTACAAAACCTTCTCCATCCTTCCAGTGAACAAGACCAAAGCCTCCACCCCCTGCCTTCCACCCTGGATGGAAGCCATCGACAGAGCCCAGTGACCGTGTCTTCATTATAAACGCAGACTCCAGCAACTTCTCACTGCCTCCACCTCCGCGTCCCTGACCCAAGACGCCATCATCCCTTGCTGGGATTGTCGTGATAACCGACCATCTGGTCTTCTGCTTCCCATCTTGCCACTGTTAGTCCATTCTTTTTTTTTTTATTTTTATTTTTTTAACGTTTATTTATTTTTGAGACAGAGAGAGACAGAGCATGAACGGGGGAGGGGCAGAGAGAGAGGGAGACACAGAATCGGAAACAGGCTCCAGGCTCCGAGCCATCAGCCCAGAGCCCGACGCAGGGCTCGAACTCACAGACCGCGAGATTGTGACCTGAGCCGAAATCGGACGCTCAACCGACTGCGCCACCCAGGCGCCCCACTGTTAGTCCATTCTTAACAGCAGTCAGAATAACCGTATTGATACCTAAGTTAGATCATGTCACTCCTCTGTTCAAAAGCCCTGCCTTTATTCCCACGTAATGAGGATAACAGCCAAAAGCCTTAAAACGGCCTAGAAGACCGCATACCATCTGGCTCACATTTACCTTTCTTTCGTCTCTGATTATTCTTTCCCTCACACGCTCCACTTTAGCCACGTGCCGCGCATGCTGCCACCTCTGGGTGTTGACCCTTGCTGTACGCTCTGTCTAGAATGTTCTCTGTACAGATATTTGTGTTGGTCACTCCTTTACTCAGTTAGGTCTTTACTCACAGATCACCCCCGTGAGGCTTCTCCTGACCACCCCATTTCATTCCCTATCCCCCTGCCCCATTTTTTTTTCCCTCCATAAGCCTTATTGCTGTATCTTCAGTTTCTAGATCCCTGCCTGGCATACAGTAGGCACTTAATAAATATGTGTTGGACGAGGCAATGCCATCCTTGCTCTCTCTGAGCTTATGGCCAAGGGTGGAAGATAATGAAACAACCACAGTATAGTGCTACGATAGGAGAAATGCCAGCCACAGTCGGCATCTGCCATGGTGTGAATGTTTGGATCCCTTGAAATTCACATGTTTGAAATCCCAAGGCCCAGCGTGATGGTATTAAGAGGCAGGGCTTTGGGCGCCTGGGTGGCTCAGTCGGCTAAGCGTCCGACTTCGGCTCAGGTCATGATCTCCCAGTTTGTGAGTTCGAGCCCCGCGTCGGGCTCTGGGCTGACAGCTCGGAGCCTGGAGCCTGCTTCAAATTCTATGTCTCCCTCTCTCTCTGCTCCTCCCCTGCTCACGCTCGGTCTCTCTCTCCTTCAAAAATAAAAATAAAAAAAATATTAAAAAAAAAAAAAAAAGAGGCAGGGCTTTGAACGTGGTTATGGCCTGAGGGCAAGAGCCCTCATGAGTGAGATCAATGCCCTTATAAAGGAGGGCCTAGAGGGCTCCCTTGCCTGGTCCACCCTGTGAGGAGAGGTGGAGATGACAAGAAGTCTGTGATCCAGAAGAGGGCCCTCACCTAATGGTGATCATGGGCTTCTGGCCTCCAGAACTGTGACAAATTTCTGTTCTTTATAAACCACGCGGTATGTGGTAGTTTTGTTATAGGGGCTTGAACGGATGAAGACAGTACGTGATATGGTGGAGATAATCAAGGAGGGCTTCCTGCGGGAGTAACACCCAAACTGGTACTTGAAGGTTAATAATAATAATAATAATAATAATAATAATAATAATAAAAATAATGATAATAATAGTAACACAATGTTGAAACTCTTCAGGATTCTTCAGGATCGGCCCCTGGTAATGTCTCCGGCATTGTCTTAGCGGGACTTGGCCCTGTGACTCTCTGTTCTAGTCTATACGCATGTGCTTCCTGGCCTTTGGTGGGACCGCAGCATTGCCCATGTGTGTGTTTTCGCCCACATTGCCACTTCTTCATTAGCCTTCTCCTTCCTTGTCAGTTGGGCAAATGCCTTCTGTTTCTTTGGGCATCAGCTACAGTTCAATTATCTCTCGAAAGCCTTCCCTGACAGCCTGGAGCCCTCTCGGGCTGTGTCGGGTTTCTGTTCCCTGTGTCTTTGTTCAGTTTTGTGCAGCCACATCTGCTGCAGCCCTTCTCACATTCCAGTGAATTTATTGGCTCACCTCTCTACCCCGTAGTTTGCCTCCCCTTTAGATCAGGGACTGATTTTTTTTTTTTTTTTTTTTTTTTTTTGAGAGCCAGAGAGACAGAGCGCGAGCTGGGGAGGGGCAGAGAGAGAGGGGGACACAGAATCCCAAGCAGGCTTCAGGCTCTGAGCTGTCAGCACAGAACCAGACATGGGGCTCAAAGCCACAAACCGCGAGATCATGACCTGAGCCAATTGGACACCAACCAACTGAGCCACCCAGGTGCCCCAAAGGGATGTCTTTTATTTTTATTTATTTATTTAATTTTAGTTTTTTTTTTTTTTTTAACGTATGTTTATTTTTGAGAGTGAGAGAGACAGAGTGAGCAGGGGAGGAGCAGAGAGAGAGAGGGAGACACAGAATCCCAAGCAGGCTCCAGGCTCCGAGCTATTGGCACAGAGCCCGATGAGGAGCTTGAACTCAGAAACCGCGAGATCATGACCTGAGCCGAAATCAGAGGCTTAACGGGCTGAGTCACCCAGGCACCCTGATCAGGGACTGAATCTTACATTTTTATCTGGAGCACTTAGCATACAGCCCAGTACACAACACTTACTGACTCCTTATTGTGTGCTAGGCGCCACTCTGAGCACCTTGCACGTCATAACTTACTGAGTTCCCACAATGACACTTAGGAATAGGTTCTCTTGATATCCTGTCTTGTACAGAGGAAGGAACTAAGGCACCAGGAGCTGGTTCGACCAAGGGCACACAGCCGGTGGATGACAAAGCCACGCCTTGAACCCAGGGAGTCTGGTTTCAGAGTCTAATTTTTTTTTTTTTTTAAACAGCCAGGCTCTACTGCGTTTTCTCCTAGTCAGCGTTCGATGCATGGGTCATATACCCAATGCATGGGTTTCCCTTGCACCTTTGATCTCAAGATCTGATCTTTTCAGTCTGAGAATTGAGTCAGGCAAAGGCCCAGACTTCTCCATTCATTCATTCATTTGACACCTACTGCATGCTAAACTTGCCATATGCACACGAATGATACAATTTCTAGTCATTAGGAGCACATGTTACAGGAGAGGAAGCAAAAAGTAACCAGGAAAATTGAAGTAGGATATGAAAAGTGTTGTAGTGGACGTCAGTACCAGATCCTGTGGTCTGACCACAGAAGACTGATCCCCATGGGCAGGGGATATGGGAAGGTCACTAGAAAAGCCCTCCCATAGTCCTATACTTCATAGTCACTTGAACTGGCCAGTGACAGGCTTTGTCATGTGCACACAGCCATGTCTCACTAGCCTTTAAGTTTTTGGACAGGCTTTCTGGGGGTAGGGCGGCTATGCACATCTGTGCAGGCTGCGTACTGCACAAGGAGACCACATCAAAGGCATACTATTCACATAGGACATACGTGCAATTTTCAGCAAGTAGCAATAAAAGTGCTCCGTTGCTTTATTCTAACAAAAATCAGTATGTGATAAGAATTTTCCAACAGGTGGAAGAAAAGTATCTTGAAGAAGGGATACATTTTCTAATATGCTCAAAGGCATATTGGCATGGACTAGAGACAGCCCTGCCTGCCGTCCTGCCACAAGCCCTGAGGGCTGAGGGCTGAAGCCAGCTCTCGTAAAGCCCTCCGACTCAGATACAGATTATAGACGAACCACTTTGACATTATCACATGACATTCACCCTCATGCACACAGAAGAAATGGTCTTTGTCCCGTTCCTGAGATGATTACGCAGGATTGCTAGGCACATCTCTCTCAGTTTTGAATCCTCTGGAACTTCTAAGAAGAGTCAGGAATCTGAGGGGCGCCTGGGTGGCGCAGTCGGTTAAGCGTCTGACTTCAGCCAGGTCACGATCTCGCGGTCCGTGAGTTCGAGCCCCGCGTCAGGCTCTGGGCTGATGGCTCAGAGCCTGGAGCCTATTTCTGATTCTGTGTCTCCCTCTCTCTCTGCCCTTCCCCCATTCATGCTCTGTCTCTCTCTGTCCCAAAAATAAATAAACATTGAAAAAAAAATTAAAAAAAAAAAAAAGAAGAGTCAGGAATCTGGAAGCAGGGTTTTGGGGAAAACTCGGGGCTTATATATATATATATATATATATATATATATATATATTTTTTTTTTTTTTTTTTTTTAATGTTTATTTTTTAGAGAGAAAGAGAGAGAACAAGGGGTAGGGGCAGAGAGAGGGAGGGACAGAGGATCTGAAGCGGGCTCTGTGCTGACCACAGAGAGCCCATGTGGGGTCAAACTCACAAACTGTGAGATCATGTGACCTGAGCTGAAGTCAGGTGCTCAACTGAGCCACCCAGGAGTCCCGGGGCTTCTCTTTCTGATTGTGTTTCTTGGCACCTGAAGTTCCAGATTCAATTGTTGCTTTCCCTGCAGCTCCTCTTCCCCTCCAGAGGTTGCCGTGGGGACCTGGTCTCTGTCCTGCTTCAAGACTCAGATCAGAATGCGATTAGCACTGTACTTAGGGGTTTAACAAATCTTTGTGGGACCCCAGAATAAGGCGATTCATGCTTTCTACAAGAGGTAGTAAAGGAGTGGGGGGAAAGGGTGAAGATTTGCCAAAAAGTCATTTTGTATTCTATTAACCTGATCCTGTAACCCTGCAAGCTGCTCACGGGGTGGCCAGCAGACTGGGGCCAGTCGGAGAGCTAAATGTTATTGGTCTGTGACCAGATAATTTCAGAAATTGAGTGTAAACCTTGAAAAATTTGTGTATCAGTTCTAGCAATTGTATGATAACTGATCAATCTGATGATTTAAAAATGGGCTTGTAATTTGTATGCCTAAGTATGTACTTTTTCTAGAAATTTCTTTTTACTTTTTTCCGTATTTTTATTTTATTTTATTTTATTTTTTAAATATAATTTATTGTCAAGTTAGCTATCATACAGTGTATACAGTGTGCTCTTGGGTTTGCGGGTAGATTCCCGTGATTCATCGCTTACATGCAACACCCATTGTTCATCCAACAAGTGCCCTCCTCAATGCCCATCACCCATTTTTCCCTCTCCCCCCGCTCCCCCTCCATCAACCCTCAGTTTGTTCTCTGTATTTAAGAGTCTCTTATGGGTTTTCCTCCCTCTCTGAAACCACTTTTTCCCCTTCCCTTCCCCCCATGGTCTTCTGTTAAGTTTCTCAAGTTCCACATATGAGTGAAAACATAATATCTGTCTTTCTCTCACTGACTTATTTCACTTAACATAATATCCTCCAGTTCCATCCACATTGCTGCAAATGGCAGGCTTTCATTCTTTCTCGTTGCCAAGTAGTGTTCCATTGTATATATAAACCACATCTTCTTTATCCATTCGTCAGTTGATGGGCATTTGGGCTCTTTCCATAGTTTGGCTATTGTTGAAAGCACTGCTATAAACATTGGGGGTACAAGTGCCCCTATGCATCAGCACTCCTGTATCCCTTGGGTAAATTCCTGGCAGTGCTATTTCTGGGTCACAGGGTAGCTCTATTTTTAATTTTTCAAGGAACCTCCATGCTGTTTTTCAGAGTGGCTGCACCAGTTTGCATTCCCACCAACAGTGCAAGAGGGTTCCCCTTTCTCCACATCCTCGCCAACATCTGTTGTTTCCTGAATTGTGAATGTTAGCCATTCTGACAGGTGTGAGGTGGTACCTCAATGTGGCTTTGATTTGTATTTCCCTGATGATGAGTGACGCTGAGAATCTTTTCATGTGTCAGTGTGGCCAGTAGGCCATCTGGATGTCTTCTTTGTAAAAGTGTCAGTTCATGTCTTCTGCCCATTTCTTCATTGGATTATTTTTTTTTTTCAGGTGTTGAGTTTGGTAAGTTCTGTATATCGTTTGGATACTAACCCTTTATCCGATATGTCATTTGCAAATATCTTCTCCCATTCTGTCAGTCGCCTTTTAGTTTTGTTGATTGTTTCCTTTGCAGTGCAGAAGCTTTTTATCTTGATGAGGTCCCAGTAGTTCATTTTGGCTTTTATCTCCCTTGCCTTCGGAGACATGTTGAATAAGAAGTTGTTGCAGCCAAGGTCAAAGAGGTTGTTGCCTGTTTACCCCTCTAGGGTTTTGATGGTTTCCTGTCTCACATTTAGGTCTTATACCCATTTTGATTTTATTTTTGTGTATGGTGTAAGAAAGTGGTCCAGTTTAATTTTTCTGCATGTTACTGTCCAGTTAGAAATTTCTTTTTAACTGTATTTTACCAAAATATTGGTCAGTGACAGATGAAAATAACAGTGAAAATAACATGAAACTGGTCCTTCACCACAGGTAGTTTTTTTTTTTTTTAATGTTTATTTATTTATTTTGAAAGAGAGAGAGAGCAAGTGTGAGCAGGGGAAAGGCAGAGAGAGACAGGGAGAGAGAGAGAATCACAAGCAAGCTCCAATGCTTAGCACAGAGTCTGATGCGGGGCTCAATCTCACAAACTGAGATGCTGACATGAGCTGAAATCAGGAGTTGTATGCTTAACCAACTGAGCTACCCACACACCTCTCACAACAGGTAGTTTAAAAAAAAAATTTTTTTGGGGCGCCTGGGTGGCGCAGTCGGTTAAGCGTCCGACTTCAGCCAGGTCACAATCTCGCGGTCCGTGAGTTCGAGCCCCGCGTCGGGCTCTGGGCTGATGGCTCAGAGCCTGGAGCCTGTTTCCGATTCTGTGTCTCCCTCTCTCTCTGCCCCTCCCCCGTTCATGCTCTGTCTCTCTCTGTCCCAAAAATAAATAAATGTTGAGAAAACTCTATCCTTTAAAAAAAAAAAAAAAAAAAAAAAAAAAAATTTTTTTTTAATGTTTATTTTTGAGAGAGAGACAGTGAGAGCCAGGGAGGGGCAGAGAGAGAGGGGGTGGGGGAGACAAAGAATCTGAAGCAGGCTCCAGGCTCTGAGCTGTCAGCACACAGCCCGACATGGGGCTCGAACCCATAAGCCATGAGATCATGACCTGAGTTGAAGTTGGACTCTTAACTGACTGAGCCCCCCAGGCGCCCCCAGGTAGTTTTGAGAAGCACTATCTGAGAAGACAGAGACATGGTCTTTGGTTTTTATCCTTTAATCTTTGGGGTTCCCACAGTGCCTAAAGCAGAAATTTTACACACTCAGTTTTTCCTGGAAGGCCAGAGGCTACCATGTTTACAGAGTTTTTCAGATAGGAAATAAACACCAGAGTCAGAATGGTAAGTTGAGACGAGCTTAAAATGAAGGGGCAGTTTACCAAGGTGTGGGCAGGGTGTGGTAATCAAGAAACGATCTTGCAATATCCCAGATCTGCTCAGAGCAGGGTCATGGACTGTTGTCCCTAGGGTGGAAGGGCTGAGGGAGGAGCCAGTTACCAGAGGAGGGCCACTGATAGGTGCTGTGACCTTTGGTCAAGGGGTATGAAACAGCCAGTCCAAAGCAACTCCAGGAAAGAGCTGGCGAAATACTCTGACTTCACTCATGTCCCTTCCCTGGATCTCCTGCTGACTTGCCCTATTGGCTAAGTTCAACTGGAAGCTGGAGGGCAAGGGGGTCTCCTGCTACAGGCAGGACAGGGAAAGGAGTTGAGTGGATGTAGAGTGCCAAGTTCCCAGGGCCTCCTTCTACCTGCTTCTGTCCACCAGCAGATCTAGAGAGTTCCTTGCTCCATCCTGTGAGCTTTTCCAGAGCAGAGTGTGCCTTCCATGTTGTAGCTGTGTCATCAGTATTTGCAAAAGTCACAGGGTCCCAGAGCATAGAATGGGTGCTGGAGAGAGGTTGTTTTGTAAGATCTTAGCTAACTGAAAGTTCTTCAGCTTCCAGGTCCTGGTTACACAGGAGTAACTTGCATGTGAAAGTGGAAGCAAAAGAAGGTTCCCCCGTCATGCTGAGATCACTCTCCAAGTCAGAAATTCTGGAGCCTGTTTTCCGGAATGACTAGGATGCAGGTGACGTCAACACATTCGCAAGTCTGAGAAAAGGAAAAGCATGGCAGTTTTGACCGAAAAGTTTGAGGAGTGAGACGGGAGTGACAGGAGAGCCTGGGTGGAATGCGGGCAGGGGAGAAGGCTTGAGGAGGTGAGATTCAGTCCGTTGAGAATGAGAAGAGAGGTAAAGATACCTTGGGAGGGAAGAATGTGTGAAAAAATTGTACAGATAAGAAGAAACCAGGACAGGGGCACCTGGGTGGCTCAGTTGGTTAAATGTCAGACTTTGGCTCAGGTCATGAACTCATTGCAGTTCTGCGTTCTCGGGATCCCACTCTTTCCAAGAGGAAGACAGTATGGTTAAGTTCCGGGTAAGTCAAGGTTTCCTTTCTCCCTCTTAAATACCACGTCCCTTCTGGGGAGCTATTTTCTGAAAGGAAATGGCCAAGTTTTGAGTGGCGGCTGTGTCTTAGACACTTCACCTTGCTCCTAACAGCTGTGTGAGAGAGGTGGTGTTAACTCCCTTTGCAGAAAGGAAGGAACAGGCTCAGAGATGTCAGGATGTCTAGTTCAGGCTATTCCAAGTGTGGTTCGCACACAAGTGCCAGTCCATGAGCTACTTGTCACAGAGAGATCAATACAGCAATCAAAAGGAAGAATCCAGAAGCTTTTAATGTTTATTTATTTTTGAGACAGAGAGAGAGAGGGAGAGAGAGAGAGCACGAACCGGGGAGGGGCAGAGAGAGAGAGGGAGACACAGAATCGGAAGCAGGCTCCAGGCTCTGAGCTGTCAGTGCAGAGCCCAATGCAGGGCTCCAACTCATGGACCGTGAGATCGTGACCTGAGCTGAAGTCAGACGCTTAACCGACTGAGCCACCCAGGCGCCCCAGAAACTTCTATAGCAATGCAGCATTGCCACAACATTCGAGTGCGTGGTCAGTACATACATGACCACACTCTGGGTAGTGCGGGGTCCAGTCCACATAAGTAGCAAGATTTGAATGGGTATATGTCCATCAGGGTTCAACCAATGAAGTAGGAACAACATGAGATATATAGTAAGAAGAGATTTGGATGAGATTTCTTTTATGTGACTGGGGGTGGGGGCGGGATGCAGGGCAAATGGAAATCCCAGGGCGGGCTGGAACTCTTAGATACAGACTGGGACTGCTGTCTACAGGTAGAATTTCTTCTCTTAGGGAAGCCTCACTTCTGGTCTGAAGGCCCTTCAACTGATTGAGTCAGGCCCGCCCAGATTATTTAAAATAATCTCCTTCAAAGTCATCTGATTATGGACTTTAATCACCTCTACAAAACATCTTCACAGCAACACCTAGATTAATTTTTGCTTCAATAATGGGACCGTAGTCTAGCCAAGTTGATGCATCAAAAAGGCCATCCGAGGGTGCAGCCGTGATTTTTTTAAATCATGAAAAATGTTTTAATTATGAAAATATACAAAAAGGGAAAAGAGTACTATGAATGCCGATGTAGAGCGCAGGTTCAACGTTTTGCCACATCTGCTTCATCGATCTCGTTTTCACTTTCCTTTTTTTCTTTCCCAAAGCATTTTAAAAGAAGATCCCGATAGCACGTTGTTTTGTTTTGTATTGGTTTTGTTCTGAGCCCATTACTTTCTTAGAGCAGCTCGGGTGCAAGCTAACATAAATGCGCTCCCGCTCCTTTCCTCTGCCTGGACACCATCTTGCCTGAGGCCACCCCTTCTCCTTTGGGACATTTTCTAGCTTCTAAATTATTGCCAGCAACTGTTTTACCAAGTGTTTCACACTGTATCACCCAGGCGACCATTTTTCCAGCCTCTGCTAACAGTTTCCTCAACCATTACTGCCCGGTCCCAAAGTCAGTGCCAGAGATATTTATTTGGTAGCATTCTGCTTGTGGTAGCAGTTTTATCCGTTAGCTTGGATGTGTTGGGTGGTGGCAGAGGAGGAAGGAAGCAAGTGGAAACATTCGAGACCTCTTAAAGGCCTAGGCTCAGAGCTGGAACAAGTCGTGGAGCCAAATCCAAAGTCACGGGGCAATGAAATGCACTCTGGTCTTGTAGTGGCATTGGGGAGTGTGAGAGAATTTTGTTAAATAGCGATCTAAGTTACCATTCTCCTCTATATACTTCAGTATGTATTTCTACTGACGGCAGAAAAAAAATGACTGAGATTATCAAGTTGTTCTTTGGTATCATCTAATACCTAGGCAATAATCAATTTTCCCCGATTATCTCAAAAATGCTTCTGTTTGCTGTCACTCAATGGGTTCCTCCAGCTATAATCTTTCCTACAAATGGAAGCACGAAACACTTGAATAAATTCAGGTCCCAGATTTTACAAGAGTACTTCATAAATGGTGCTGTGTGCTGAGAAAAAGATTTTTTAAGTCATTGATTGTATCTGTATTGGTTTATAAATTTGGGTCATTAATATTTTTGGACAGTCCTTGTACCGGCATTATATGGCAGTCTCTGCATAGGATCCCAGCAAAGAATCCACTCGGCTGCAAAGGGTGGTGGGAATTGGGTGTTTTTTTTTCCCAGAGTGTTGAGACGAAGAAGGGAGAAGGGGGTTAGGCTGGGTGAGCCTGCATTCCTAACCCCTTCTCCCTAGAGTTATCCCACTGGGCTGTCCAGTATCTCTGGTTCCTGGCCTGCTCGCTCCAACTCCTTTTTGTTGCCTCCTACCGAGGAGAGAAGTGCTGCTAAGATATACTGGGTGGTTAATGAGCTGAAACTTATTTGCACAGCTCTGGAGACTAAGAAGTCCAAAATCAGGTAGCTGGCAGATTTGGTGTTGGTGAGGGCCCGCTTTGTCATCAATAGATGGCCATCTTCTTGCTGTGTGTCCTCACATGGCAGAAAGGGTGAGCTCTCTGGGAGATCTTTTAGAAGGGCATCAATCCTATTCATGAGGCTCTACTCTGATGACCTAATTACCTCCAGAAGGTTTCACCTTTTAATACTATCACTTTGGGGGATTAAGATTTCAACTCACGGACCGCGAGATCTGACCTGAGCTGAAGTCGGACGCCCAACCGACTGAGCCACTCAGGCGCCCCTCCTTTTTTCCCCTTTAATCATTTGTTTTGTTTCTTAAATTCCACATGTGAGTGATATCATATGGTATTTGTCTTTCTCTGATTGACTTATTTTAGTTAGCATTATGCCCTCTAGGCCCATCCATGTTGTTACAGGTATCAAGAGTTCAATCCTTTTTATGGCTGAGTAATATACCATTGTGCAGTGTGTGTGTGTGTGTGTGTGTGTGTGTGTGTGTGTGTATCTCTGTGTGTGTATACCACATCTTTATCCATTCATCTATTGATGGGCACTTGGGTTGCTTCCTTATCTTGGCTATTGCAGATAATGTTGCAATGAACGTAGGAGTGTGTATATCTTTTTGAATTAGTGTTTTTGTTTCCTTTGGGTAAATACTGTGCATAAAAATAAACTCAAAATGGATTAAAGACCTAAATGTGAGACCTGAAGCCATAAAATTCTTAGAAGAAAACATAAGCAGTGATTTCTTTGACATTGGCCATAGAAACATTTTTTTGGATATGTCTCCTCTGGGGAGGAAAACAAAAGCAAAATTAAACTGTTTGGACTACACCAAAATAAAAAGCTTTTGCACAGAGAAGGAAACCATCAACAAAATAAAAAAGGCAACCTAATGAATGGGAAAAGATATTTGCAAATGATATATCTGATAAGCGGTTAATATCCAAAATATATAAAGAACTTAGACCAAAAAGATCAAAAAGACCCAAATAATCCAATTGAAAAATGGGTAGCAGATAGGAATAGACATTTTTAAAAAATGTTTATTAATTATTTTTGAGAGAGAGAGAGAGAGCAGGGAGAGGCAGGGAGAGACACACACAGAATCTGAAGTAGGCTCCAGGCTCTGCGATGTTAGCACAGAGTCCGATGTGGGGCTCAGGCTCATAAACAGTGAGATCATGACCTGAGCTGAAGTTGGACACCTGACCAACCGAGCCAACCAGGCACCCTAGGAATAGACATTTTTCCAAAGAAGATATACAGGCGGCGAACAGACATGTGAAAAGATGCTCAACACCATTCATCATCAGGGACATGCAAATCAAAACTACGATGAGATATCACCTCACACGTGTCAGAATGGCTAAAATAAAAAACAAGAAATAACAAGTGTTGACCAGGATGTGGAGAAAAAGGAACCCTTGTGTACTGTTGGTGGGAATGAAAAATGGTGCATCCACTGTGGAAAACATTATGGAGTTTCCTCATAAAATTTAAAATAGAACGACCATATGATCCAGTAATTCCACTACTGATTCTATTATTTTTTTTTTCAACGTTTATTTATTTTTGGGACAGAGAGAGACAGAGCATGAACGGGGGAGGGGCAGAGAGAGAGGGAGACACAGAATCGGAAACAGGCTCCAGGCTCTGAGCCATCAGCCCAGAGCCCGACGCGGGGCTCGAACTCACGGACCGCGAGATCGTGACCTGGCCGAAGTCGGACGCTCAACCGACTGCGCCACCCAGGCGCCCCATGATTCTATTATTTTTTAATAGTTAGCTGATACCCAAATGCTCCCAATTGTCCCAATAATTTCCTTTTTATGTTTTTTTTTTCCCTTAATCTGGCAGCCAATGCTTTTGGTTGCCTTGTCTGCTTACTCCATTAGAAATAGATTTATCTGCCATGGCAGAGAAAATAAAATGCCAAGTCTTGGTTTATGAGGGGGAATGAACACCTAGGTACTGCTAGGCCAGTGTATCAGCACAACCTTTTTGGAGGACATTTTGGATAATATCAAAGTGTAGAGTATGCTTGCCCAAGTAACTCAGTGGTCTCTTGTCTAGGAATTTATGTTATAGAAACGCTCGTAGAAGCACTCAAAGACAGATGTTCGTGGATGCTTAACATTCTTTGTGCGACCCTGGATGGTTAACAGGGGGACACAGGCAATGTGGAGGATGGAAGCGACACTTGGCCTACCTAAAACTTTGAATTTCTTCTGTGTTTCTCATTTCTTTTGTACTAGGAGGGGCCTGTTCAGGGACACTAGCTATTTGAACAGGAAGAATTTAATAGAAAGAATTGTTCACTAGGTATGGGAGTTGTTAACCAGGTAACTGAAGGGGTGAAGAGAGAACTCTACAGTATCACAGAAGTAACAGCTGCATAAAAACTGCCAGCCAGGCTGAGGGGACACAAGGGAGAGATTGAATTATTGGAACTTAGAAAGTTGGAGGAGGGGCCTTGTGGCACTGAAACACAAAATTGTGAGGAGGCGGTGCTGACTGGCTGGTATGTCTGAGCTCAGAGAAGAAGCCCACCGGTCACGGACCCAGATTTCTGATGAGGGGACACCGGCTGGCTGGACTGGTGTCTGTGACGTGGGGAACAATGAAACTGGTTCTGTAAATGTTGGGGAAACTGCAAAGTGGCTTCAGCCATCCCTGCGGAAAGGGACTGCTGTCACCGGCAGAACAGAGCATGAGAGAGGTGATACCGGAACAGGAAGCAAACAGGCAGGAGCGAGTGAAGGCCCTTTCTCTCTTAGCCTTACAAAATCCCTCTTGCGCCCCCTAGTGTCTGAGCCTCACATGGAGCCACTTGCCAAATTCAAAGTGTGATTTGCAGAATCTCAGCTCCAGCATTACAAAGTGTGTGGTTTCAACACCAGAGTTTGGAGCAGAAAGACAATAACCTAAGGACTGGCACAGCTTCCGGTTGTGCTCGTCTGCCAGTGGTCATTTGTGGGTCATCAATATGGTGTGTGCTTGATGTTTTAGGAAACTGTGACCTTCAAGGATGTGGCTGTGGTCTTCACTGAGGAAGAGTTGGTGCTATTGGACAAGGCGCAGATACACCTGTACCAGGACGTGATGCTGGAGAACTTTAGGAACATTGTCTCAGTGGGTGAGGACAGCAACCCTCTGCAACCAAGCAGCAAACCACTGGTCCTGTTTCCTCAAATAATCAGCTTCACAGCAGAGAGAGTATTCCAGTTGGAGCACAAAGGGAAGCTTTGGCCACTGGAGAGAAAACCTGAGGGATGTGCAGACAAGACACCTGAAGTCAGTGAGTGTTAGATAGATGTGAGCGGGTGGCCCCTTGTGGAAGTGTTGGTGAGGAAGCTCTCAAGGCCTGTACCCGCTGGCCCGTGGGCATCCTATACAGTTAGTGAGCCCACCCTGACCTCCTCTCGTTGTAGGCTGTCATTCTTTTCTCCTGTTTCTTAAAGTGAGGTTGATGAAGTTCACACACTACCACAGGCCTCGGTCCCTTGCAATATTTTGGGCAAAGGAGTGTGAAAGGAACTAAACCAGGATCCGGCATGTCGTGACTGCGATATAAGGGTCAGCTTGTTTGCTTTCTTGTTGATGAATATCTACTTTTAATTTCTCAGGGGCTCACATATGACCTTGGTTTAGTTTATGAGATAGTTGCTGTTCTTGCCTCCTTTTACCAAAGCAACAACTGAGGCATGGAGTAAATAACTTGCCCGTGATCACACAGTTTGTAAGAGCTATGATTTGAACCCTCCTAATCTGGTTTTAGACGCTGTGTTTTTAATGACCACATGAAACGAGGTACCACCGTGTCTGTAGATTATAGACGTAGGCCCAATGTGCAGGATTCAGCACTGTCGGTAAGTCTGAAATCAAGTTACTCTATCATAATCAGCAGTTTTTAAAAAGCAAGACAGATTCATGGACTAGAACACGACAGACTTTATCAGAGTACATTGCACCTGGTGAGGTAAGTATCAGGTGATAAAGCTGTTTTAGTTAACAGTCTGTGTCTATTTGTGTGTACTAGGTCGCAGTGTAAGTGCGTTTCTTAATGTGGATACAGTCAAAACAACTGGCAGACTGCTGCTGTAAGCTTGTGGTGGGCAGCTCAAAGTCCCCCTTTCTCTGACACCACCTTCCAAATTAAAGTCACTCAGTAAAATGACTCAGAAATGACATCGAACCAGAAGCAGTGTCCAGATGGTCTTGATCATGGTGTTCATGCCATTCTGAAGCCCATTGTAGGGTGCCAAGGGTATGACCACCCTTTTCTACCTCATCTCCCTTCATTTTATGGCCCTTTAGTACAATCTTGCTTCCCTGGGGGCCAGACCGTTGACAGTTCCAATTGTCCATTCTCATAGTGATGGCTATTTGATTTTCTGCAGTTTAGATAATCTAAAGAGGAGATATTAAGGAAGTCGATGACAGGATCTTAGAGCATGTGACTCTTGATCTCAAGGTCATAAATTCAAGCCCCACATTGGGAATAGAGATTAGTTACCAGAAAAGAAAAGGAAAAGAAAAGAAAAGAAAAGTAAAGAAAAGAAAAGAAAAGAAAAGTAAAGAAAAGTAAAGAAAAAAGAAAAGAAAAAAGAAAAGAAAAAACATCACTGGCTGGATTACAGGATCTTGGTGGACTTTATCTCTTCATGGAATCTAGAGAATCTCAGAGAAACTGTTGTCTCTTTAAGCCTGCCTCAAAGGTGTACATGTGCCTCCCCCACCTCCCCCAAGAACTTTATTTCATAATATTATCCCCATCTCAATCCCCATTGTTGTTTTAGATCCACCACATACAGTTGTACAGGTGGTATAGAAACATACATGATAATCCCACCTCCTGTGACAGTGATGTGAAGGAAGGGACATTAGCAGGAGACAGGACTTGTTTGTTTCTTCAACTTTATACAGTATCTTGGAAGGTCTTTGTGATCGTTTATGTCTGTCACCATGTCTAGCACTCCGTTATTATGACGTACACACATACACACACAAAGAACATGAATCATATGGGAAGACTCCCCCGTACCTTTTGTAGCCAAGTGATTAAAGGTGTCTTATCAGCTGCTCTTATAGCAGGGAGGTGAATTTCTTTCTCTATAAATTGTTCCCAAGATTTCTTTTGGTTTCCCTGCAACATCTGATTTTTAACTGGCAGTTCACAGATTAGACTTACTGTGGCTCTGTTTCCTCTATGACTAGAATCCAGTGACAACTTCCCACCCCATCCTACTTCATTTCTGAAAACCTCTGGAGGGATGACTTACTTGTTCTCTTCGCCAAATTCTCTTTTCTCCTCATAGGAGACAGGATTAAAGACAACATTTCACATCTTCAGGGAAAAGGGTTGAGTTATCTCTCGCCAGAAGGGCTCTACCGCTGGCCGATTTGGAAACAAAGGATCAGTGAATTAACTGGGAGTCAGGAGTGTATCATGACTGTTCAAGGAAATTGTCCCCAGTATTTAGAAGGAGATGTTTTCCTCTCTGAAGAATGGGCGGGAGTGTCTCTTCAGATTTCTGGAAGTGAGAACTATGTAATAAAGGCCATTAATTTAGAAAATCAAGGGGCGCCTGGGTGGCGCAGTCGGTTAAGCGTCCGACTTCAGCCAGGTCATGATCTCGCGGTCCGTGAGTTCGAGCGCCGCGTCAGGCTCTGGGCTGATGGCTCAGAGCCTGGAGCCTGTTTCCGATTCTGTGTCTCCCTCTCTCTCTGCCCCTCCCCCGTTCATGCTGTGTCTCTCTCTGTCCCAAAAATAAATAAACGTTGAAAAAAAAATTTTTAAAAAGAAAATCAAGATGGCACAGCGTGGAAAGGCCCGACACAAGTCCTTACACCCGAGTCTTGGAAGGAAGCCCACATGACTGAGCACCAGAATTCTCAAGGACAATATGAGAGAATTCACGTGGAACAGACACTGTATGGATGCGCTCAGGGTGATGGCCACATCAGTCAGACATCACGGGGTCATGGTGATTCCCAGGAATGTAAAGAAGAAGATCCCTGTAGATACACTGACTGTGGGAAGCACTTGGCAGTGAAGTCAACAGTGCATAACGTAGTCCCTGTGGTACCACAACCTGTCAAATGTAATAACTATGAGGTGGGATAGATAGATGTTGCAGACCCTCTTGTCCATCCCAGCACTCACGTAGGAGAACAGTCTTGTAGATGGGACCAGTGTGGAAAGGACTTCAGTCAGAGCTCAGATCTTGCTGTTCATTATAAAACTCATTCAGAGGACAAAGCTTATGAATATCAAAAGTGGGCTGAGGGCTGCAAGCAGAGCGCAGACCCTCCCAGATACCAGAAGGGCCCCTCGGGAGACAAACCCTATAAATGTCCCGAATGTGGCAAGGTCTTCGGGCACAACTCCTCTCTTCACAACCATCACCGAGTCCACATGGGGGAGATGCCCTACAGATGTGATGTGTGTGGGAAGGGGTTCGGATTTAGGTCCCTTCTTTGTATTCATCAGGGAGTGCACACAGGGGAAAAGCCCTACAAATGTGAGGAGTGTGGGAAGGGCTTTGATCAGAGCTCCAATCTTCTTGTCCACCAGAGAGTCCACACTGGCGAGAAGGCCTACAAATGCAGTGAGTGTGGCAAATGCTTCAGTTCAAGCTCTGTTCTTCAAGTCCACCAGAGGCTGCACACAGGGGAGAAGCCTTACCGGTGTGGCGAGTGTGGAAAGGGCTTCAGCCAAAGCACACACCTTCACATTCACCAGAGAGTCCACACAGGGGAGAAGCCCTACACAGGCAACGTGTGCAGAAAGGCTTTTGCCTACCGTTCAGTTCTTCACACTCATCAGAGAGTTCACGCAGGAGAAAAGCCTTATACATGTGACGTGTGCGGTAAGGGCTTCAGTTACAGCTCATATTTTCACTTACATCAAAGAGATCATACCAGAGAGAAACCGTATAGATGTGATGAGTGTGGTAAGGGCTTCAGTCGGAATTCAGATCTTCAAGTGCATCTCAGAGGCCACACAGGAGAGAGGCCCTATAAGTGTAAGGAATGTGGTAAGGACTTCAGTCGTAACTCATACCTTCTTGCTCACCAGAGAGTGCATATGGATGAGATACACTATGTGTATCGTGAGGATGGCCAGGGCTTTCGTTACAGCTCAGACCTTCTTACTCATCAAAGACTGCACAAGAGGACGGAAACATTCTCAATGTAGTTAGTCAGGGTTCAATCAGGAAACCAAGAAAGTCCATGCACTGAAGGTGATAGAGGCTTACTCGGCCATTGGGAGGGCTGGGGCAGCAAAGGACAAGGACACTGTCACCCATGATGTCCTGAGGCACGGAAGCAGGGGTTCATAAGAGCATTCCAGAGAACTACTCTGGATCTCAACAATGTCTGCAAGACTCCCATCAACTGTCGCATGCTACAGTGGCAAAGTAAGTGATAACTGACGGACGGACGGTTTGTGGCAATGACAATAATTAGAGATCAGATTTCCATGAGTGGATATGCCCAGGAAGGAAATTATAATTGAGATGAGTACACTGAGGCTTTCAGGCCAGCCAAAATCTGTAGATTTTTTAAAGAGTGTACCTGCTAGAAAGATACTCAAAATGAGTGCTCAGAAATGAAACCCATGTTATTGTTATTCGTGTGGTGAGAATATTAGTCCATATTCTCAGGTTTCCAAACCCATAAGGTTCTCTACACAGCGAGGGGCTCTCTAGAAGTGATACTTTATGGGCACGGCTGTGTGTTCATCTTGCTGGCTCCATTTCTTGGTCACGTAAAGAGACTTCGTTTCCCAGAAACCCTTGCAGTTGAGAGCTGGTCCATGTGATACAGTTCCAAGCAACAGAGTACGAGCAAAAGTGATGTAAGCTACTTCCAGGCCTGACCCTTACAGACATCTTGTGATGTCCTCCAGGCATCTTTCCTAGAAATGTTTCCTAGAGGCTGTTCCAGGCTGGATTGGTGGAAGGTGGCTATCTGATCTGTGTTAGACCTTTTTTTTTTTTTTTTTTTTTTTTTTAATAAATAGACATTTTTCTTTTATTAAAAAAAAATTTTTAATGATTATTTTTGAGAGAGAGAGCGTGAGTGGGGGAGGGGCAGAGAGAGAGGGAGACACAGAATCCGAAGCAGGCTCCAGGCTCTGAGCTGTCAGCAGAGAGCCTGACGTGGGGCTCGTGCTCACAGACTGCAAGAGCATGACCTAAGCCGAAGTCAGACGCTTAACCTACTGAGCCACCCAGGCGCCCCATAAACAGACATTCATTGTGTTATAGTCCTGACATTTTGACAGTTTATTTGTTGCTAGTATTGCTCAGGCTATACTGACTATGACAGGGAGATTTAACAGCAACATATTTTATAGTCATTGGAGTTCGCATAAGAAAGCAACTTCATAATTCAGAGTCTGAAACTTTTAAATCTTTATGGCCATATGTGGCAGTGCAGCTATCTAAAATGGTGTGGATAGGACTTTAGTGAGAATCTTCATTCATTGGTGTGTACATAAAAAAGAAATGTTCCAGGGGTGCCTGGGTGGCTCAGTCAGTTGAGCGTCCATCTTGGGCTCAGGTCATGATCTCATGGTTCATGGGTTTGAGCCTCGCATCAGGCTCTGAGCTGACAGCTCAGAGTCTGGAGCCTGCTTTGGTTCTGTGTCTCCCTCACTCTCTGCCCCTCCCCCACTCTCTCTCTCTCTCAAGAATAAATAAACATTAAAAAAATTTTTTAAATAAAAAAAAAAAGAAGTGGCCCAGGTAACATGCATGTGGTAAAGCCTTCCAAAAGTGCAATCTATAGACATCAGAAATCCCGTGCAGTAGGGAAACTCTGTAATGTGTAACGATGAGAAAAGTTTGTCAGCTTACCACTTACGTGCAGTAAGAAATAGACCAGGTGTCCTACAAATAGTCTTAATAAAGTTAATTCAGTAAAACTAATATTTACTGACGTGACTAACAACTTACAGAAGGGCAAGGCTGTTTATTGTCAGAAGCTGGCCCCAGCACTTCTCAATAGTCTTGTTTAATAATGGGGTTTTAGAAGGTGCTAGTTTGGTCAAGTCCCTTCCACAATTGTGGTTTAGTTTGGGACTATAGATGGGTTTGGGAGGAGGAGGTATACCGTAAAACCTTGGTTTGTGAGCATTATTTGTTCTGGAAACATGTTTGTGTTTCAAAGCACTTGTATATCAAAACGAATTTCCCCATAAGAAATAATGGAAACTTATTTGTACCATGTTTTATTTCTACTTTTTCTCACATTAGAATTTCCTACTAGTTATGGTTTGTACATGGAACAGCCATTCAAATGCAAATAAAACCATTCCTGAAGTGTTGCTTTCTTACCAATTCAGGCGAGCAACGGTGAAGGATCAATATAACTCAATGCCAATAATGGAGTGGAAAAACTAGCAATTAGTGGGGAAAAAATACAGGTGCAACATTTCTGGAGAGGGTTTTATCTACATGTATCAAAGGGTATAATGTGCATCATCTTGAACTAATAATTCCACTTCACAAAATTTATCTTTAGGGTGTAATTGTACAAGAGGGAAAAGATGATTTCAGAAGGGACCATGTTCCCAGAATATTTACAATAATAAAAAAAAAATTGTAAACAACCTGAAGATACATGAATAAGAGATTGAGTAAATTATGGTACCCCCATAAAATGAAACAAAACATTACGATTAAAAATGATATAGACCTATAAAAATTTCCACATACTTTTTGAAGAAAAAAAAATCAAGTTGTTAGAGATCATTACAGGATGACCCTTGACTGACAAGTTTGAGAGCATGAGTAGCACTGGGAGTAGTCCCCTCCACTAGTCTACACTTCACTTTTCAGTGTTGTTTCAAGGGTTGTTTGGACTGTTTAACCCAGGTGGGTATATGTATAACATAGGAAATGCTCTGTTTGGAGAAAGTGAGTCTGATGAAAGGTTGTGACATTTGCTTTAGAAAGATGCTGCCAGAGACGGAAGGCGATGGACTTGACCTATCGCTAGGTGGTTGCTGTAGTATATCGCTCCTTGAATGAGTAATTACTGCAAATGGACCAGTAGGAAAGCCAGCTGTCTTCCCACTGTGTGGTCTTCCTTTGTGTCTCTGTGCTGTTTTAGGCCAATCCTTGATTTCCTGACCCTTCTCCTGTATGTCTTCCTATGTAACCCAACACTTACAGACCAGTAGCTGGGACTTTGAAAGGGCAATGATGGCAGTTGAGTCTAGGGACACTGTGCCAGTTTATTGACTTTCAGCTCCAAATTCACTCTTTAACACACACTCTGTGATAATGAAAGAAATTTCTTTGAGCATTTCTCCTTTGCAGTAAACACAATGTTAAGTGTTCTCCGCAGAGGGCGTTGGAAGGAGACTGCAGGAGGAAGGAGTCTTCTGCTTTTGTAGCAGCTGCATGGTCAGTCAGCAGTGTGGGTGTGAGGACATCTGCTCATACTCTGCACTCTCCACACACTCAGAATGTACAGTCCCTTGCTGATCTTGCAACTCTAGGCCATTGATCACATTCCCATGGACCTCTGGATGTGGACCCTGCACATTCCAGGCCTTCTACCGAAACAGGCACACCCACTCCCTATGTCCATCCATGAACGTGGCCACTGGCTATGACTCATCTGTTCCCCAAATGGATGCCATCTGCGCCCTTCCTCATTCTGCATGCCCATGCATTCAACCACCAGTTGCAACTCACCTACAAACCACCCACACCCTAGAATGTTGCTTCCAACTTGACCAGCAACCAGGGAGCACCACTGACCCAGGCAAAACAGAAAATTCTCTGCCATCCAGTGGGCTACAGTTACCTTTTCTTCATAAAGTCTGAGGTTTGCTGAAGTTTGTTTTTCCTTCGATACCCTCAGTATTGTACCACATAAAGTTTAAAAATATTGTATAGTTACTTTTTTAAAACTTTAATCATTTGTAAATTAAATTTCCATTTAAATCACTGTGTGGTTTCTGTCTCCTTATTGGACCCAGACTGATCAGGTGACAACTGTAATTTCTGTTTCAATGGGAGTTTTTTTTTTTTTTTAATTTTTTTTTCAACGTTTATTTATTTTTGGGACAGAGAGAGACAGAGTATGAACGGGGGAGGGGCAGAGAGAGAGGGAGACACAGAATCGGAAACAGGCTCCAGGCTCTGAGCCATCAGCCCAGAGCCCGACGCGGGGCTCGAACTCACGGACCGCGAGATCGTGACCTGGCTGAAGTCGGACGCTTAACCGACTGCGCCACCCAGGCGCCCCTCAATGGGAGTTTTAAGGCCAAAGAGTACAGTGAGTTTTGGGTAATTCAACAGTGGTGAGGGAGAAAATATATGAAATATACTCTTTGACTGTCAGCCTTGATAGTTGCAAACATAAAGGGTTTGGAAGACTGGCCTTAACATCTATTGGCAAACTGGGAGACATGATATCTGCCACCTCCAAAAGTTTCCTTCTCTCTTTTTTATTTTATTATGATTTGTGTGTGTGTGTGTGTGTGTGCGCGCGCGCACACGCGCGTGCATGTGGTATCATGAGATTTACCCTCTTAGCAAACTTTTAGGTATATAATATGGTATTGTTGATTTTAGGCACTATGCTGTACAGCAGATCTCTAGGACTAATTTACCTTGCATAAATGAAACTGTAGCCCCATTGAACAACTCTCCATTTACCCCTTCCCCTGGCCCCTGGTAATCACCATTCTAATCTCTGCTTCTGTGAATTTGACTAGTTAGGAACCTCATTTAAGTAGAATCATGCCACTTCTGACCTGTGACTCGCTTATTTCACTAAGCATAAAGTCCTGAGCATGCTAAGGAATGAAATTGGATGCTGTCTTATACCATTCACAAAAATAAATACAAATGGATTCAAGACTTAAATATAAAACTTGAAACCATAAAACTTCTAGAAGAAATCATAAGGGAAAAACTTCTTTACGTTGGTCTTGGCACTGATTTCTTGGATATGACACCAAAAGCACAATTAACAAAAGTGAAAGTAGACAAGTAGGACTACATCAAACTAAAAACCTTCTGCATAGCAAAGGAAACAATCAAAAGAATGAAAAGGCAATCTATGGAATGGGAGAAAATACATGCGAAGCACATATCTGATAAGGGGTTAATGTATAAAATATAAAATGAACTCCTACAATTCAATAGCAAAAACGAACATAACCAGATTTTAAAATGGATATAAGAATTGAATAGACCCTTCTCAAAGAAGATGTACAAGTGTCCAAAAGGTATATGAAAATATGCTCAACATCACTAATCAGTGAAATGCAAATAAAAACCACAATAAGATATCAACTCACACCAGTAGGATGGCTATTATTAAAAAAAAATAGATAACAAGTGTTGAACATTTGGAGAAATTGAACTCTTCTGCACTGTTTGTGGGAATTAAAATGGTGCAGCCTATATGGAAAATAGCAGTGGAAATTCCCCCCTCCCCAAAATTAAAAATGTAACTACAATATGATCCCATTTATGGATATATACCACCAAACAATTGAAAACAGGATGAGATATCTGCAGTCCCATGTTTATTGCAGCACTATTCCCAATAGCCAAGTTAAGAAACAACTCAAATGTCTCTCAACAGATACATGGATAAAGAAAATATGGCATATACATACACTGGAATATTATTCAGCCTTGAAAAGAAGAAGATCCTGCCATTTTTACATTTAGCTTTGTAAATAAAATTCTGAAAGAGAGTGACATCAGCAACATGGTAGAACAGGAGTTTTCTACATTCATTCCCCCCATAGAACATTGATTTTGACAACCACCCATGAGCAAGAGTACCCTTCTGGAAGTCCAGGAGTCCAGCAAAGTTCCAGCACAACTTTGGGGCAAAAAATAGACACATTGAAGAGGGTAAGAACAGTTTCACTTTACCCACAACACTCCTCCCCCAGGGTCATCAGGCTCTGTGCTGACAGCTCAGAACCTGGAGCTTGCTTTGGATTCTGAGTCTCCCTCTCTCTCTGACCCTGCCCCATTCATGTTCTCTCTCTGTCTCAAAAAGAAATCAAAAAAGATTTGAACACAGTCTGGAGCTCAAGAATACAATGGATGAGATGGGAAAAAACACAATAGAGAACATCAAATGGACTTGATCAAGCAGAGCAAAGAACCTGTGAACTTGAAGACTAGTCATTTGAAATTATCCAGCCTGAGGCGAAATAGATCATATGCTCTCACTTATATGTGGAATCCAAAACAAAAAACCAACTCATAGAAACAAAGGAAAGACTTGTCGCTGGAGGCAAGGGATGAGGAATGGTTGAAATGGGTGGAGTAGTGCAAAATTAAAGCATCAAGTTATAAATTGAGTCCTGGGGATGTAATGTACAGCATGGTGACTATAGTTAATAATACCGAATTGTATATTTGAAACTTGCTAAGAGAGTAGATCTTAACAGTTCCAATCGCCAGAAAAAAAGTGTAACTATGTGTGGTAATGGATATTAACTGATTTATTATGGTAATACTTTAACAATATGTACATATATTGAACCGTTATGTTGTGCACCTGAAATTAATATAATTTTATGTCAATTACATCTCAATTTTTAAATCTGAAAAAAAAAAGCTAATGAAAGATGGTGAATTACAGTAGTTTTATTTCTATGGCACTTTTCAAAATGTTCTATACATTATGTTGTTTTGCCAGTTTTATTCAACATGCAAATGCAATTTATAGGCAATAGATCATCAAAACCTAAATCAAAAAGTCTTAAATTATGTTGAAAAATTTGAACTTTTAACTCAATATTAATTATATATAATTATCCCAATTGTGCATCAGAGTAGTTTGAATTAATGAGGTTTTGCTCTATTGTAGCTACAATAGACCTGACAATGTTTTTCATTTTTTAATATTTTTTTAAAATTTATTTTTGACAAAGAGAGAGCACATGAGCAGGGGAGGGGCAGAGAGAGAAACAGAAACACAGAATCTGAAGCAGGCTCCAGGCTCTGAGCTGTCAGACCAGAGCCCAATGCGGGGCTCAAACTCATGAACCATGAGATCATGACCTGAGCTGAAGTTGGCTGCTTAACCGACTGAGCCACCCAGGTGCCTCTAGGACTTGAATTGGTTTAAAGGAATATGGTTTCTTATTCAAATATTCCCAGTCCCTTCTATGAAGTATTCTTGTCCCCCCCCCCCCACCAGTGACCCTGTATCCAACCTAGCCTTTAAATCAAAATTCTACTTTACAGAAAATTTAGAAGTTTGGAGGAAAAAGTATGAGGAGGCCAATAGAAAATGCAGATTTGGATACCTAATTTGACATCTCGATTCTACAACAGTTGAAGAAATGAAAAATGATGGTGATGATGTGTGTTGGGGAGGGTAGCGTTAGAATAAATGAACTTCAGATAAGATGATCAAATATGGTTAATCCGTTTGGATATTGATTGGAATAAACTAGTTGTAAAAAGTATTTTTCAAAAAAAAAGTATTTTTCAATAAACAGGAACTCATACTGGGATACAAATTAGATAATACTAAGAATTGTTAATTTTGTCCCATAAGGTAATGATTTTGTGGATATATAATATCGCTATTTTTTAAGTGATATAGGTAGTATTTGGAAGGAAATAATATCAAGAAGTAGCTTTAAAATATTTCAGAAAATCGTAAGTGAAGCCAGTGTGGCAAAAAGTTTTAAGCGTGGAATTTAAGGTATATGCATTTGGTGTTTCATGTTACTATTCTCAATACTTTGGCATTATTGTTTCATTAAAAAATTTTTTTTCTGCCCAGAAGTAAGTGGTAAGTACTACTTCCTGTAGCTTCACTTGTCATGGTTACCTGCATTTCATCTCCTATCTCAACCTACCTCCCCTCCTGAATAAAAGAAATACTCAGCAAATATATAATATCGAAGACCAACACAGGAGTAGTCAAAAGGAAGCCTGAGTTTGCACTAAAACATTGAAAGGAAAGGGGCGCCTGGATGGCTCAGTCGGTTGTTTCCAACTTCAGCTCAGGTCATAATCTTGCAATTCCTGAATTTGAGCCCCATATTGGGCTCTGCACTGACAGTGTGGAGCCTGCTTGAGATTCTCTGTCTCCCTCTCTCTCTGCCTGTCCCGCTCTCTCTCTCTCTAAAAATAAATAAACCTTAAAAAAAATTTTTAAAGGAAAAAGCCATTTTCCCTATTACAATCTTTTCTCCAACTCCTTGCCAGTGCAGTTCCTTTCATTTGTCAGAAATAACATTGCTGTTTCTGTTTTATGGCCTGATTTGTGCTTGGAATTTCTTATGGATTCTTGGCATCTTGAAATAAATACTTCATGCCAGATAGCAGTCAGAGATAGATGAATACAGGCACAAGTAAAGAGGCAATCAAGTCAAACCAAGTCTGGCATCCCATCTTCCTTAAGTCTGATGTACAATGCAGCCCAGACCAAGTCCCTTTTAAAATCTTGTCTTTCTGCTAAAAAACATGTTAATTTTCTTTTCATATGGAAAGCTTTGCTTGTTTTTTTTCCCCCAGGTACTAGTGCTTTCTTGACCAAAAAAAAAAAATTTTTTTTACAAATATAAAAAAGCCAAACGCTAATAGCGCTGGAGAAGTGACTCAGGTAATATTTAATTAACCAAAAGAAATAGGGTAGGGAGGAAGCATGATCCCGCAGAGGATTCTGGGAGGTGTAGTCGGAAGCACTTCCACTCCAGGCAAGTGGGGCTGTAGCCCTAGACCGCTTTGGCATTCTGGGACGTGTAGTCCAGAAGTTCCGTGCCGTGGACAACACTTCCTCTTCAGCAGTGCGGGTGGTGTGTCTCACGTGTGGTTCTGGGTTCTGGGAAGTGAGTCGCAGGAACTTCCGCTCCAGGGGAGGTTGCGGCCATTATTCCCCAGATAGTGTTGAGACTTGAGTTCTGGCAGCGACTCTAGGCCTCTTTAGCCTAGGCGAGGGACCAGTGGTGTCCCAGCCCTATGTGTTAAGGGCGAAAAGTGATGGTGGATGGAGGACAAGGGGTAGAGGCATTTGCATTTCCCTCTGGCTGGGCAGAGCTTCCTGGCGTTTGGGGGCGGATCGCGAGTCCCAGCTTGGAGGCGGGCTAGGGTCGCTCATCCGGGATTGACAGTTTCCTAGGTACTGAGCACCCCCAGCCCTCTCTTTGACTCCACACTCAGCATTACCGCTTCCCGCAGCCCTTTCCTTGACTCGCCAATCAGCCTTGCCGCTTCCTAGCGCCATCACATTGGGCAAGTTGCTCTCCGTGAATGAGTTTCCGAGGTGTAATTATAGTACTTATCCAATGAGCTTGTGAGAGTTAAATGGGGTTAATACTTCTAAAACTCTGGAGAACGGTGTTGACACACACAAAAGGTTGCTTCTGGTTACGGGTGCGCGGGGCTCTAGCCAAAGTAAATATAACAATGAGCAAGTCTGTATGAAAATTTTAGATTTCCCTGTGTGAAAAAAGGCACCATACATACATGTGTAGAAGATATACGGTAAACTGAGCTGAAAATGTCAACAACATATATGCTAGAAAGTGGCTTAATAATCTTAGAGATTCATAGGGCAATGAAACCCCAATAGAAATAATGGATATGAATACAAAGATGTGAATAGACAAATTTTAGGAAGAAGGAATAGATATAGCAAGTAAAGATATGAAAATATTATTCGTAAATAAACATTCTTAATCTTGTTTTCCACTGATTATGTCACTCAAGGTTTTTAAAAATTGGTGATACCTAATATTAGTCATGGTATGGAGAATCAGGGATACTTATACTTTCTTGGGAGAAGGGAAACATAGGAAAAACTTTTGGTAAGAAAATATGCTACTTCATTATCAAAAATTTGAAATGTATATACTTTGGTGTTTCAGTTTTCACTTTTTGAAATTCATCCAAGACTAGCAATTGGACAAGTAGGCTAAGATCTAGGAAAGAGAAGTTCTTTGCAGCATTCTTAATAGGAAAGAATCTAAAGTTCATTGTGCATTACTTGGAGTGTGTGTGTGTGTGTGTGTGTGTGTGTATTACCTATATTTTAATTATTAATTCCATGGACTACCATGAGCCACGGAATGGAATAATGATGATGAAATATGAAAATAATAATAAAAACTAACATTTACTAAGCACACAGTAGGTTCCAGACCCTGTTTTGAATTCTTATGTATCTTTTTTGAAGATTCCTTCCGTAACTATGATATAGGGACCAGTTACAGATGAGGAGATTGAATATTGAATGGTGAAGGAATTTGTCTGAGCAAGCTAATTAGATATACAAACTTAGGGTTCTAATGAGGCTGTCTGGTTCCAGAGACCATGCTCTTAATCTTGAAGCAGAGTAGATGAATGTGCCATGTACCTTGAGAACACAGAGAACAAACTTCATGACTGTCCTTAAAGAATGACTGATGGCCTGTCGCAATAAAAAAGGTATATTATCCAGAGTTAGCATGTGCAATACAGGAGTGACAATTACCAAACACTTTTGGGATGAAATTGATAAGAACTTTTATGGGGCATTTGGCAATATCAATCAAAATGCATTTGTAGTGTCAATTTGCATTTTCCTGATGACAAATGATGTTGAACAGTTTTTATGTACTCATTGGCAATTTGTGTATCTTCCATTTTTAAGTATCTTTAGAGTTTTTTGCCCTTTTTATTGTTGGATTTCTTATTACTGAGTTGTAGTTCAAGTATTATGAATACAAGTCCTTTATCATATCTATGTATTTAAATATTTCCTCGTGTGTCTGTGTGTGTGTGTGGCTTTTTTTTCTTACATTCTTAAGGATTTCTTTTGGAGGGAAGAATATTTTAATTTTGAAGAAATCTAATATATCAATATTTTAATTTATGGCTCATGCTTTTTGTATGTTACCTAAGCATCTTGGCCCATCCTTACATCACAAAACTTTCTCCTGTGTTTTCCTCTAGAAGTTATGTAATTTCAGCTTTTTAAGTTTGAGTCTATGATATATTTTGAGTTAATTTTTGTATATAGCTTGCACTAAGGATCAAGTTTCTTCTTTTGTTCCCACATGGATATCCAGCTGTTCAAATTCCTTTTGCTGAAGACTATCCTTTCCCAATTGAATTACCTTAGCACATTTGCAGAAAAACCTTAGTTGACATACATACATGGACTGTTTTACTCCTTTGGCCTATATCTATCCTTTGTCAATTCCACATTCTCATGATTATTGTAGTTTAATAGTAAATCTTGAGATCACATCATATAAGTATCCCAAGTTGGTTCTTTTTAAGATTGTGGATTTTATTTTTTTAAGATTGTGAATTTTAGAATTAGCTTGTTAATTTTTATGAAAAGCCTATTAGGACTTTGATTGGGATTGCATTGAACCTGTAGATCATTTTTGGGAGTATGAGTATCGTACCACTGTTGAGTATTCAAAACCATGACCATAAATTTGTTTTATCACCTCTCTCTCTGCTTTAATGTAATTTTCATGTGAGGAGGAAGTTTGTGTCTTGTTTATTACTGTATCTCTGGTGACTAGGACAGGCCTGGCACATGGAAGTGTTCAGCCAATGATAGTTGAGTGTGAATAAAGTAGTGGATAGGCATCCCTTAGACTTTGAGATTATGAATAAGCCAATGTGATTAATAGATATTCTACCAGTGTTGGCAAACTATGGTCCTGTTTTTTGTAAATAAATTTCTGTTGTTGTAACATAGCTACACCCATCTGTTTACATATTATCTGTTGTTGTAACACAGCCACACCCATCTGTTTACATATTATCTATTTTTGCATGGTGGTGGCAGAACAGAGTAGTTTTGTATAGTCTTCTAGTCCGAAATACTATCTGGCCCTTTCAGAAAACCGTTTTGATGTATGTTGTAGAATTGTGGTAGGGTTTTTTGTTTTTTGTTTTTTTTTTAATCTTCTGATGAATGCCTATCTGTAAATAATTTGTCTGGTGTTTTTTCTGGGTTCCTGACGGGTAACTTCTAAATTCTTGGATTTTCCCAACTGATAGGAGTATCCTGTTACTCAGGGTGAGCCAGTTGGATCACACCTGAGTTTATTCTAATGAGATGAATCAGGATGGGGGCTGGTCACCAGAAAAACTAACCATACGATGGTTGGGGTTTAGAAGCAGGTGATACCAGCCCCATCACATGGCTAATGATTTGATGAGTCATGCCCACAAAATGAAACTCCAATAAAAACTCTAGACACTGGGGCTCAAATGAGCTTCTTGGAAAATGAATATTTTAATACATCTAGGGAGGCTGTATAAGAACTACAGAAAGAACCAACCTATCAGTGCCATTGCTGAACTTGTGTCTTATGCCTTCTTTTTACCTCAGCTTTTATTTTTCATTACCGCATTCCACCTTAGTGTAGCTTTGCCTGATAGCCTTTAACTCTAGAAGAACTGACATGAAATTTTTCCTTTTATGAATACATTACTTGAAAAGATCTTTTTTACTTCTGTGACTTAGTCCAAGTTCTCACAGAAAAATTAAGTGGACACATTTATTTAACACCTCATTACAAAGCACCTGCTATCTGACAAGTACTTTTCTGGGAAAAGGGAATATGAGTACTTGTACTTAGGAATATTTCATTTCAGTTGGAAAAGACCTATGAAAACAAAAATGTAGGGGTGCCTGGGTGACTCAGTCAGTTAAGCATTCAACTTTGGCTCAGGTCATGATCTCATGGCTCATGGGTTTGAGCCCCGTGTCAGGCTCTGTGCTGACAGTTCAGAGTCGGGAGCCTGTTTTGGATTCTGTGCCCCTCCCCCACTCATGCTCTATCTCAAAATAAATAAAGATTAAAAACATGTGTATATATACATGTATATGTATATATGTACATATAGTAAGTCAGGTAGTAATCAAGCCTATGTAGAAAAACTAATCAGGGTAAGGGGATGAAGATTGCCAGGGTTGAGGGTGGGTTGGAAGAGATTTGCTAAATTATATTGAGTGGTATGCTGTCACTGATGAGGTGACATTTGAGCAGAGCCCTGAGAGATGTGAAAGATTAAGGTAAAACTACCTGGGAGGAGAATTTTTAAAGGCAGAATATACCTCTCCCTTCTCACGGGTAGCTTAAAGAATTTGCATTATGTCTTTTTTCCCTTTCCCCAAACTCTGTGTCTCTTTTAAAAGGTTAGTTTCTATGCCCTTCACAAAAATTAACTCAAGATGGATCACTGACCTAAATGAACTACACTGATACATCATAATCACCTGAAGTCCATAATTTACAATAGAGTTTACTCTTGGTATTATACATGCTGTGCGTTTTTGGACAAATGTATTTTGAATGTATGTGTATACAAAAATAGGCTCCAGATCATTGTGATCAGAAAAATGAAAATTAAAACAATGAAATGCTACTACACACCTATTAGAATGGCCAAAATCTACAACAAGGACAACACCAAATGCTAGGGAGGATATAGAGCAACAGCAACTCTCATTCATTGCTGGGGGGAATGCAAAACCATACAGCTACCTTGGAAGACAGTTTGGTAGTTTCTTACAAAATCAAATATACTTTTACCAAATGATCTAGCAGTTGTGTTCCTTGATATTTACTCAAATGGGTTGAACTCATATCCACATAAAAACCTGCACACAGATGGTTGTAGCAGTTTTATTCATAATAGCCAAAGCTTGGAAGCAATCAAGATGTTTTTTAGTAGGTAAATGGATAAATAAACTGTGATTCATCTAGATGATGGGGTATGATTCAGCAATAAAAAGAAATGAGCTGTAAAGTCATGAAAATACATAGAGGAAATGTAAATGCTAAGGAAACTTAAAAACTAAGTGAAAGAAGCCAAGCTGAAAAGGCTACAGTATACTATGATTCCAATTGTATATTCTGGAAAAGGCCTAACCATGGACACAGTAGTAAGTTCTGCGGTTGCCAGGGGTCAGTGAGGGGAGGGATGAATTGGCAGAACACAGAGGATTTAGGGCAGTGAAAATACTCTGTGTGATACTGTAATGATAGATACATGTTTTTATACATTTGTCCAAACCTATAGAATATGCTGCACCAAGGGTAAACCCTATTGTAAACTATGGCCTTTGGGTGATTATGTGTCAGTGTAGGTTCATCAGTTGTTACAAATGTACCACTTTGGTGTGGAATGTTGATAATGACAGAGGCTATGCACGTGTTGGGATAGGGGGTATGTGAGAAATGCCTATATGTTCCTTAATTTTGCTGTTCTAAATAATAAAATCTTTTAATAAAAACACATGAATGAGGAGCACTCATCTGTAAGCATGGGAGGTTCCATGCTTATCTCTAACCCAAAATTCCCAGATTCATCTATTCAGGGCCCTAGAGGAGAAGAATAGATACTTTTTCCTGGCTTAAACCATATTTCACAACTTGTAGTTCAACACATTGACTGCACAGCCTGTGGTCTCCAAGCTGATACTAGAGTGGAATCTACAACAGGCCTTTTCAGCTTTCTTTAAGATCCCTGTGTCTGAATGATGGGGAGACTGGGAAAATCCGTGGATCTCATTAGGGTTCACTGAACACATTTTCTTTTCTCAAGTTTATTAAGAAGCAGTACAATAGATTTGCATATGAATAAAAAATGCAAGGACAACCCAAGTATGAGTTATTAGATGGACTGCCTGGCAGCGGTCAGTAGTCTATATATTGTATAATTGGAGTAAGCACAGTGGACTGATAAGACAAATTCAAATCCAGACAGTTAATTGTCCTATTTAGAAAGAAAACCTTGGGGCGCCTGGGTGGCGCAGTCGGTTAAGCGTCCGACTTCAGCCAGGTCACGATCTCGCGGTCCGTGAGTTCGAGCCCCGCGTCGGGCTCTGGGCTGATGGCTCGGAGCCTGGAGCCTGTTTCCGATTCTGTGTCTCCCTCTCTCTCTGCCCCTCCCCCGTTCATGCTCTCTCTCTGTCCCAAAAATAAATAAACGTTGAAAAAAAAATTAAAAAAAGAAAGAAAACCTTTGCCCAACAGAAACAGATCCCTGGTGCCACAACATCATCAGTCCACTTAACCCACCCCCAGCCCTTGGCAACCATAGATCCAATTTTTTTCCCTATAGTTTTTTTTTTCTTTTGCAGTATGCCATATAAGTATAATCATAAAATGTACATTTTTGTCTTAATTCTTACACTTAGCATAATACTTGTGAAATTCATCCTTATTGCATAAATCTAGTAATTTATTCTAGTTTATTTCTTTTTTTTTTTTTTTAATTTTTTTTTTTCAACGTTTATTTATTTTTGGGACAGAGAGAGACAGAGCATGAACGGGGGAGGGGCAGAGAGAGAGGGAGACACAGAATCGGAAACAGGCTCCAAGCTCTGAGCCATCAGCCCAGAGCCCGATGCGGGGCTCGAACTCACGGACCGCGAGATCGTGACCTGGCTGAAGTCGGACGCTTAACCGACTGCGCCACCCAGGCGCCCCATATTCTAGTTTATTTCTTTTTAATGTTGACTAGTATTGTGGATATACCACAGTTTTTTGTTTTTTGTTTTTTTAAAGTTATTGATGGGATTTTGATTAGGAAAAACGAGAAGATAATCTTTTGCTTTAAATTCCCCTGGTGACAAATTATGTAGAGTATCTATTCATATGCTTATTTGCCATCTGTATAACTTCTTTGGTGAGGTGTCAAAGTCTTTGACCTATTTTTAAATTGGATTGTTTGTTTTCTTGTTGAGTGTTGAGCGTTCTTTGTGTATTTTGGATAAAGGTCCTTTATCTGTCTTTTGCAAATATTTTCTCCCAGCCTGTGGCTTATCTTCCCATTGTCTTGAGATTGTCTTTCACAAAGCAGGAGTTTTTAATTTTAACGAAGTCCAGTTTATCAACTATTTCTTTAATGTTGATCTACAAAGCCACAGCCATCTTCAAGATCATCTAGATTTTCCTCTATATTATTTTCTAGGAGTTTTACATTTGAATTTTACAGTTAAGTCTTTGATACATTTTGAGTTAATTTATATGAAGGATCTAAGGTCTGGATCTAGACTCCTTTTTCTTTTTGTTTTCTCCCCCTCCTCCTCCTCCTCCCCTGCATCCCCTCCCCCTCCTCCTCCTCTTCCTTCTTCTCCTTCTCATTCTTTTGCAGTAGGACATCTAGTTCCAGAACCATTTGTTGAAAAGACTATCTCTGATGCACTGTTATGCCTTTGCTTCCATGTCAAAGGTCAGTTGGTTGTTTTTATTTTAGTCTATTTCTGGCTCTCTCTCCTGTTATATTGATCTGTTTGTCTATTCTTTCATCAACACCTCCACTGTCTTTATCACTGTAACTATACTGTGGCATAGTAAGTCTTGAAGTCAAATGGTGTCAATACTACAACTTTTTTATTCTTCAGTATTGTGTTGGCTATTCTGGGTCTATTCCTCTCCATATAAACTTTAGAATCAGTTTTTCAATATTCACAAAATAACTTGCTAGGAGTTTTATTGTGACTGCATTGTATCTATAGATGAAACAGGGAGTAACTGACATCTTGACAATATTGAGTCTTCCTATCGATGAACATGGAATATCTTTCCGTTCATTTAGTTATTATTTAATTTCGTTCATCAGAGTAGTTTTCTTCATATAGATCTTATAAACATTTTGTTATAACTGTAGTTATAAGTAAGATTTATAACTAAGTATTTCACCTTGGGGATTGCTAATGGTATTATGTTTTAATTTCAAATTCTACTTCTTCATTGTTAGTATATAAGAAAGTGATTGAGGGGCGCCTGGGTGGCGCAGTCGGTTAAGCGTCTGACTTCAGCCAGGTCACGATCTCGCGGTCCGGGAGTTCGAGCCCCGCGTCAGGCTCTGGGCTGATGGCTCAGAGCCTGGAGCCTGTTTCCGATTCTGTGTCTCCCTCTCTCTCTGCCCCTCCCCCGTTCATGGTCTGTCTCTCTCTGTCCCAAAAATAAATAAACGCTGAAAAAAAAAAAAAAAAAAGAAAGTGATTGACCTTTGTATTAACTTTGTATCCTGCAACCTTGCAATAATGACTTATTAGTTCTGGGAATGCTTTTGTCCATTCTTTTTGACTTTCTACATAGATGATCATGTCATCTGTGAAAAATGACAGTTTTATTTCTTCCTTCCCAATCGGTATACCTTTAATTTCCTTTTCTTATCTTAACGCATTAGCTAGAATTTCTAGCATGATGTTGAAAAAGAATGTTGAATGGTAACACCTTTGCCCCGTTCCTGATCTTAGTGAGAAAATTTCTAGATTCTCCACATGAAGTATGATGTTAGCTGTAGGGTTTTTTGTAGATACTCTTTCAAGCTGAGAAAGTTCTCCTCAATTCTGAAATTACTGTCCTCATATGCTTTTAGATTTTAAAACTCAAAGGGAAGAATGTTTCTAATAGGGAAATGGATTTTTCTTGATTCTTTAATTTGCATATAATGTTTTATATTTGCACTGTTTAACCTTTAGTCTATAGGTTTCTGAATCTCAAAGAATCAGAGCAGTTTTACAGGAGACATTAATTTCACCTGGTTGATTTTAACTCGACAAACAGCCCTATGACATCAGTAATTTATTGATATGAAGGAATTTGTTCTTTGGGGACTGGTTTTGGGACTGGTTTTGGCTTGGATTTTGGGTTGTTTACTTTGTGTACAGTATGTGCATTTGTGGTTACATAAGGATTCTGAAATTTTACCTATGACGATATGTCAAAACATATGTACTATAGTATTTGCATACTACAGGGTGGAAGGTAGTAGTTTCAGGCTGATTGGTCTGTCCGGCAGGCACTTGTTTTCTGAGATCTTGTGTTTGTGACTGAGTCCTCTGGCCCATAGCTACTTGGTTTCGTACTTTTCACCTTACCCTGGTTGAGCCACTCACAGTCTTTGTCCTACTAATTTTGGATTTTGAAAATAAACCAAGGAACTGAGTGATTTTCTGCTAAGTCTCCTTAATTCCATGTATGTATGTATGTATGTATGTATGTATGTATGTATGTATTTGCAGATAATGTATTTAACAGACCGCCTGTTATGTTTTCCTGACCATCTCTCATTTTTTTGCCTTTAAAGTATGTTTGTTAATTTAGTTTCTTGGATTTTGTAAAATACTTGTATTCTTCTAATAAAATTTGTTTATTACATGAAAAAATATAATTGTTCTTAAGGCCAGTGGCACACAAATTAGAATTCCTCAAAGTTTGGGCATGAGGTAAAATGGCTACTTCTTACTTTGGTATTGAAGGATATATGTGTTTGTTAGTAAAGGACTGAAATGTACAGATCTTATATGTTTAAAAAGCGTAAAATGTTGAACCAATGGCTCAAAGAAGAAATAAGGAAATACCTTGATTAACAACTCAGGCAACAACAGATGTTGGTGAGGATGTTGAGAAAGAGGATCTCTTTTTCATTGCTGGTGGGAATGCAAGCTGGTGCAGCCACTCTGTAAAACAGTATGGGGGTTCCTCAAAAAATTAAAGATAGAACTACCCTATGACCCAGCAATTGCACTACTAGGTATTTATCCAAGGGATAAAGGTATGCTGTTTTGAAGGGGCACACACAACCCAATGTTTATAGCTGCACTATCAACAATAGCCAAAGTATGGAAAGAGCCCAATGTCCATTGATGGATGAATGGATAAAGAAGATGATATATATATATATATATATATATATATATATATATATATATATATAATGAAGTATTACTTGGCAATCAAAAAGAATGAAATCTTGCATTTGCAACTTCATGGATGGAACTAGAGGATATTATGCTGAGCAAAATTAGTCAGAGAAAGACAAATATCATGTGACTTCACTCATATGATGACTTTAAGACACAAAACAGATGAACATAAGGGAATGGAAGCAAAAATAATATAAAAACAGGGAGAGGGACAAGACATAAGAGACTCTTAAGTATGGAGAACAAACAGAGGGTTACTGGAAGGGTTGTGGAAGGGGGGATGGGCTAAATGGGTAAGGGGCATTAAGGAAGCTACTCCTGAAATCATTGTTGCACTATATGCCAACTAATTTGGATGTAAATTTAGAAAATAAAATTACAAAAAATACCTTGAGAAAAGTCAAAATGGGAGTACAACATACCAAAACTTATGGGACACAGCAAAGGAAGTTCTAAGAGGGAATTTCATAGCAATAAGTGCCCACATCAAGAGACAAGAAAAATCTCAAGCAAATAACCTAATTTTACACCTCAAGGAACTGTAAAAAGAAGGACAAAGCCCAAAGTTAGTAAAAGGAAGGAAATGACAAAGATCAGAGCAGAAATAAATGAAATGGATACTAAAAAGACACATAGGGGGGAAAATCAATGAAACTAAGAGCTGGTTCTTTGAAAAGGGATAAACAAAATCAACAAATCTTTAGCTAGATTCACCAAGAAAGAAAGAGGGAGGACTGAAATAAAATCAGAAATGAAAGAGGAGAGGTTATAACTGATACCACAGACATACGAAGGATCGTAAGAAACTACTATGAACAATTATATGCCAACAAATTTGACAACTTAGAAGAAATAGATAAATCTCTAGAAACACATAACCTACCAAGACTAAATCATGAGGGAATAGAAAATATGAACATTCCAATTGCTAGTAAAGGAGATTGAATTGGGAATCAAAACTCTCCCAGCAAACAAAAATCCAGGAGTAGATGGCTTCATTGGTGAAGTATACCAAATATTTAAAGCATTAATACTTACCCTACTCAGACTTGCACAAAAAGAAACAGAAGATCAGGGAACTCTTCCAAATTCATTATAAAAGGCATTTTGTTCAAGGACAGGACTAAGAAGCTCGCATACTGCTCCGGAATCATGTGAAACATAAGCCACGTTCTAAGACGTGGCCAGCCTTCCTCCCCAGGAAGGCAAAGTTCTTCCCACGGTTCTGGAAAGGTCAGTGTAAGAGCGCGAGGCAGTCGGGAACTTCCGTTTACAGAAGGGCGTGGCTGTAACCACAGTCTCCTTGGGAATTCTGGGAGCGCTGCAGGCAGTCGCTTCCGCTCCAGGGAAGTGCGGCTGTGGTAGGGTCTCCTTTGAGGGAGTTGAGCCCGCATTGGCGGCGATGCCTTTTCTCTTGGCCGGGGGTCAGCTGCGACAAACACGTCTTCGCCCTTCTGGAAGAGGAATCTGTAGGCAGTAGCGGAAGGTGGGTTTGGCCCCCATTTGAGTGAGCTTTCCAGGTTTATAGAGATTGCTCAGTGAGTAGCGGATCTCCTGTATTCTGTTTTCTCTGCAACTCTGCCACCTCCTTGAGTTCTCTATTTATCCCACCGTGATTATGGTGGGGCTGATAACAGCCAATATTTATGGAGAGTCCCTGAGGACTCAGACAGTATTTCCAATTTTCTTGTGTTAACTTACTTCTTTCTCAGAACAACCCTATGATTATCCTCATTTTACAGATGGGTGATAATAGGCCAATAAGTGGCTGGGCCAGGGTTAAACCTCCGAAGCACGATTCCATGATTCCTTATGATCTTGGGCGATACTCTCCTTCCATATCACATTAAGCGGTCATGAGGCTTAGATGAGATTACATGAAAAGTGCTTGGCATCGTTCCTAGCACACCCTATGTGCCTTCTATGTTACAGAGTACAGGGGCGCCTGGGTGGCGCAGTCGGTTAAGCGTCTGACTTCAGCCAGGTCACGATCTCGCGGTCCGTGAGTTCGAGCCCCGCGTGGGGCTCTGGGCTGATGGCTCAGAGCCTGGAGCCTGTTTCCGATTCTGTGTCTCCCTCTCTCTCTGCCCCTCTCCCGTTCATGCTCTGTCTCTCTCTGTCCCAAAAATAAATAAACGTTGAAAAAAAAAATTTATGTTACAGAGTACAGTATAATTGTAGTGTGTGGGAAATTCAATCAGTTATATTAGGAAACATAGAGAATATCATAATATTTTTAAGGCAGTAGTTCTCAAAATTAGGTGTTAGAATTACCTGGGAAATTTGTTAGAAGTATAAAAAAAAAAAAATCCAAACCCTGTAATAGTTTCAGGAGACTGGACCTCTCTTCTTTCTTAGCTCTTTGGGTGATTCTGAGACCAAGTATGTGAATCGTGATCTTAAAGTACTCGCTTCCTCCCCACCCCCCCATCCCCCCCACTTTTCTTTTTTAAAATTTAGTTCTTTTGTATACCTGAAATGTTTGGATGTTCTGTATGATCACCATTGTTAAACATCTAATTGACACAGATTTGATTATCATTTGAATTCAGAAATCTCCAGGGGGGCAGGAGATATTACAATGGACTTTATTGTTTTAAAAAACTAATCTGGTAAGTCTAAACTGCCCTTTCCCTGGCTAAGTGTGCTTGCAGAGACATTTACAAATAGTTCTCTGGATTTTTTTCTGTTTAAAAAAATTTTTTAATGTTTATTTATTTATTTTTGAGAGAGAGAGAGAGAGCACGAGCGGGGAGGGGCAGAGAGAGAGAGAGAGAAAGGGAAACACAGACTCCAAAGCAGGCTCCAGGCTCTGAGCTGTCAGCACAGAGCCTGACGAAGGGCTCAAATCCGGAAACTGGGAGATCATGACCTGAGCTGAACTCAGACACTAAACTGATGAAGCCACCCAGGCACTCCTGGATTTTTTTTCTCTTGAGCTTCAGGAGTATCTTATAATGAAGAGAAACTGTGAAAGCCTTATTCATAATAGCTAAAAAAAATATTAACAGATATCCACCCACTGTGATGTATTCATGCAATAGAACATCACTCTAATAAAAGGATCAAATGACTGATATGTGCATCAACATGAATGGATTTGAAAAACACTATGCTCAAATAATTGTAATGCAAAGGAGTACTACTGTATGATTCCATATAATTGACATTCTAAAATTAATCTATGGTGAAAAAAATATCAAAACAGTGGTTGCTACTGGGGAAAGGGGTAGACATTGACTGGGAAGTCTCACGAGGGAATTTTCTGGGGTGATGTTAATGTCTTGTATCTTAATAGGACTCTGAATTGGATACATAAGTGATAGGTAGGACATCTGGGTGGAGAGCTAAGAAATAAATACTGCTGATTTTAGAACCTAGGCTGTGAGTATATGGGTGAACACTATAATTCTTCCAACTCTTCTCCACATTAAAGGGGCACCAGGGTGGCTCAGTTGGTTAAGCATCCGACTCTTGATCTCAGCTCATGGCTGGTGAGTTAGAGCCCTGTGTTGTGCTCTACACTGACAGCGAGGAGCCTGCTTGGCATTCTTTCTCTCCCTTTCTCTGTGCCCCTCCCCTGCTCTCTCTCTCTCTCTCAAAATGCATAAACATTAAAATTTTTTTCATGTAAAAATATTGGGGGAACATAGCTTTGAAAAGTTATGAGTATGGGGCGCCTGGATGGCTCAGTTGGTTAAGTGTCCAACTTGGGTTCAGGTCATGACCTCGCAGTTTGTGAGTTCGAGCCTCGCGGCGGGCTCTGTGCTGACAGCTCAGAGCCTGGAGCCTGCTTCAGATTCTGCATCTCCCTCTCTCTCTCTCTGCCCCTCCCCTGCTCATGCTCTGTCTCTGTCTCTCTGTCTCTCTCTCTCTCAAAAATAAACATTAAAACAATTTTTTTAAAGAAAAGTTATGAGTAATTTTTGTTTTATATATAACACACACACACACACATACACACACACACACAATCCCACACCATTTGACAGAAACACATAGACACAAAAGGTGCACATTGATCACAGCATGACTACCAGTGGGGCAGGAGAGAATGAGAATGCGAGTGGTAGGGGATATAATTGAATAAGTAAATGTTATTTTTAGTTTTACATTTTGTTCAGCATTTCTATGTAATTAAAATAGGAATAGGGTCTGTGGAAATTCTGTCCACATTGTTGCCAGAGACCTATAATTTTCCAGGAAGAGTCTGGAAGTGAATCACACCTGAATTTTGTGTGCCAAGTATATTGCACATGGACAGTACATTTTCTGACCATAGAAAGAACACAATCTTTTCATGTCAAAATCCTGTAGATATCATTGTATTTTTTGAGTGCTTTTAATGTTGCAGAAAAGAATTCAAATGGATGGCTTATGTTTCATTCCTTTGAAACTGACTTGATTTTTAGCTTTACCTTGTATTTCAAAAATATCTCAAATGTTGACAAGTGCTTCTCCACACTCCCCTCCCCCTCTTCTCCCTCTTCCTCTCCCTCCTCCCCTTCTCCTATGTCTTAAAAAAAATTTTTTTAACGTTTATTTATCTTTGAGACAGAGAGAGACGGAGCATGAACAGGGGAGGGGCAGAGGGAGAGGGAGACACAGAATCCGAAACAGGCTCTAGGCTCTGAGCTGTCAGCCCAGAGCCCGATGCGGGGCTCGAACTCACTGACTGCGAGATCATGACCTGAGCCGAAGTCGGCCGCCCAACCGACCAAGCGACCAAGCCACCCAGGCGCCCCCCCCCCTTCTCCTATTTCTGTTCGTTAACATTATTTAATATTGCTCACATGGAGAAATTTTGTTCATCCTCTCTTGATTGTTTACTTACTACAATCTGCTTCCTTCTGTAATCCTCTTTTTTTCTCATTAGTTTCTAAGACACACCTAACTGTTGTGTTTGTATTCATTATAGACATTCTCATTATCTTCAGGCTTTTCCTTTGAGTTCTGAAAACAAGTTTATGAAACGTTCTTTTCTGCCATATATTCATTTTCCTTTGAAGCCGATCTGATTAAAAAAATACTTTATTTTTTAGAGCAGTTTTAGGTTTACAGAAAAATTTTGGAGAAAGTAGAGATTTACCATATACCTGCCTCCCCCCTCAAACACAGCTTTTCCTATTATTGACATCTTGCATTAGTGTGGCATGTTTGTTACAGTCGATGAGCCAATATTGATATATTATTATTAACTAAAGTTCGCGGTTTACTTTAGAGTTCACTCTTCGTGTTGTACAGTTCTGTGGGTTTGAAAATTGCATAATGTCAGAGGCGCCTGGGTAGCTCAGTTGGTGAAGCGTCCAACTTCGTCTCAGGTCACGATCTCACGGTTTGTGAATTCGAGCCCCGCACCGGGCTCTGTGCTGACAGCTCAGAGCCTGGAGCCTGCTTTGGATTCTGTGTCTCCCTCTCTCTCTCTGCCCTTCTCCCGCTCATGCTCCATCTCGCTATCTCTCAAAAATAAATACATGTTTAAAAAATTTTTTAAAATGCATTATGTCCTGTATCCACCATACAGTATCATACAGAATAGTTTCGTTGCCTCAAAAATAGCACTCTGTTCAACTGATTAGCCCTCCCTTCCCCTAAGCCCCTGGCAACTACTGGTATTTTTACTGTCTCTACAGTTGGAATTCTATGGTATATAGTTCTTTCAAACTGGCTTCTTTCACTTAGCAATGCGCATTTAATGTTATTCCATGTCTTTTTATAACTTGATAGTTAATTTTTTTTATTGCTGAACAATGCTCCATTGTACGGATGTACCATACATCCATATATCATTGATTTTTATGCATGCGAAAAATCACTCATATTCAGAATAATGCCCCAATCATAAATATACATGTGAAAGTATAAACAGAAAAGGGACAGCTACATAATCACCACTCACACCAAGAAATGAAGCACCCCAGAAGAAGCTCCACTCTTACCCACAGCACCATGATGCTTCCTTCTCTATCATAAGTAACCAATTACCCTAATTTTTATAGACTCCTTTGATTTTCTTTATGTTTTTACTACAAAAGTGTCCATCCTGAATAGTATAGTTCAATTTTGACTGTCTGATGAATTTTGTATAAACGGAATCATACCACACCGCCTATTTTCTGCCTAGCTCTTTTGTTCAACATCATATTTATGAGATTCACCCATGGTGTCGCATATAGCTAAAGTTTGTTCAATATCCTTGCTGTGTCCTGCTCCGTTGTGAAAAAAATTTATTCATTCTATCATGGATAAACATTTGGAGTATTTCTAGCATATCACTATTATGGATGATACTGCAATGAAAATTCGTATACATGTCTTTTTGGTAAACACATACACACGGTACTTATGGGTATATATCTTGAGTAGGTTGGAAGTTTCATAAGAAATACTTCAAATTTGGCTCTATAGTCCACCAGCATGAGATTTTTGCTTATTGCTTGAGGTAGGGATCATTATTCCCCCCTCGACACCACCCAGTTTAACTCAGCACCATGTATGGAATACCTTCCTCGTTACCACAGCTCTGCAGTGCTACCTTTGTTGCAAGCCTGAAGTCAACATGTGCTCTTGTGCATAGAAAATCCAAAGGACCTAGTATAAATTATCAAAGTTAATCAGACAAAGCTGGCAAGATTGAAGAATAAAGGGGCAAAAGCAACATTTAGTAGAAGTGGTTAGGGTAAGAATCACTATCTTATTCCCAGTCTCATAGCAAATGTTTTCAACTCTTAAGAAACATTGCTTTCCATGTTCGCTGTAATTTATTGCCAGTTTCCTAAATTTTCTCATCATGAATGGATGATTAATTTATCAACCTCTCTGTTTTTTGCATTCCTGGTAAGTCTGCTAGGCATGATGTGTTATCTTTTTATAAACTGTTGAATAAGTTATGGCATAGAATTTTTACATGTGTGTTTACGATGAGATAGGCCTACCATTTTCCATTCTAATAAAGACTGCAACAGATTTTGATCAGTGTTGGTTGGAAATTAGTTGAAAGTGTTTCCTATTTTGTTACTCTCAGGAAGAATTCTTTTTTTTTTCTTTTTTCTTTTTAAATTTAGACCCAAGTTCGTTAACATACAGTGTAGTATTGGTTTCAGAAGTAGAATTTAGTGATTCATCACTTACATGTAACACCCAGTGCTCATCCCAAGTGTCTTCCTTAATGCCCATCACCTATTTAGCCCATCCCACCCCTCCATTAACCCTCAGTTTGTTGTCTATATATAAGAGTCTCTTGTGCTTTGCCTCCCTCTCTGTTTTCATCTTATTTTTCCTTCTCTTTCCCTATGTTCATCTGTTTTGTTTCTTAAATTCCACATATGAATGAAATCATATGATATTTGTCTTTCCCGGATTGACTTATTTCACTGAGCATAATACAGTCTAGTTCTGTCCACATTGTTGCAAATGGCAAAATTCCATCCACATTGTTGCCAAAAAAAAAAAAAAAAAAAGATTTCATTCTTTTTGATTGCTGAGTAATATTCCATTGTATTCTATGATAAGCATGGGTTCTTCCTTAAATGTTTGATAGAGTTCACTGATGACACTGTCTCAGACTAGAGAATTCCTTTGTGGATTTTTAATAAATTCCATTTCAAGTACTAGTTCTATTCAGAGTTGTGATAACTTCTTGTGTCTGTTTTGGTGTGTGTTTTAAATTCTGTTTTAAATTCTCTGGAAATTTATTCACTTCTCAGTTTCATTGGCATTAAGTTCCCCAGAGTATCCCTTCATGTCCATAAGAATGTATAGTGATGTTTCCTTTTTCATTCATTTCCTTGGTAATTTGTGATTTCTAACTGTTTTAATAATAAATCTTCACATGGATTTGTCAATGTTTTTGTTCTCATTTCAAAGAATAACCTTTTTAGTCCTCTTGTACTATGTTTGTCTTCTATTTTATGTATCTGTTCTCATTAAAAAAATTTTTTTAGATGTTTATTTTTGAGAGAGACAGAGACAGAATGCGAGTGGGTTAGGGGCAGAGAGAGAGGGAGACACAGAATCCGAAGCAGGCTCCAGGCTCCGAGCTGTCAGCACAGAGCCCAACACAGGGCTTTAACCCACAGACCGCGAGATCATGACCTGAGCCGAAGTTGGACGCTCAACCGACTGAGCCACCCGGGCGCCCCAAGAACAGAGGATTCTAAGGCGTGGTGCAGGTAACAAGCACAGCAATCAGCAATGACCCCCAGGTCTGGGGTAACAAAGTGAAGAGACAGGGGTTATTAAAACTGACAAGCTTGGAGGAAGGTCCTGGTATCTTGAAACTCAAACCGCCAAGGTGGGAGGAGTGTTCAGCTGGCTCTGGTTCCCGAGCTCAGTCAGAGGAAGAGTGCTGGCAGTTGTAGGACTTAGACATCTGATCTAATCATCTTTTTTTTGTTACTGACTTCTGGCTGAAGTTCATTACATTCAGAGAGCACATCCGGTATTATCTCAGCACTGTGAAATTTGTTGCTATTCCTTTAGGGCCCGTCATGTGATCCCTTTTTGTAAATATTTTATGTGTGCTTGAAAAGATGTGTATTTTGGAGCGTTTGCCAGAACCTTTTGTTCCCCTTACCCTCAAATGGGTGTCAAAAATGCTGCGGACCTTCCAGGCTTTTCAGCTATCACCCCACGAGAAAAGTCACCACAAGCGCATGACTCCCTCACTTTCTCTGAATTTTAGCCCACGAATTCTCTCTCCATCATCTTGTCTTTCGATGCCTCTTGACAGCTTTAAAAATGTATCTAGGGGCGCCTGGGTGGCTCAGTCGGTTGAGCGTCCGACTTTGGCTCGGGTCATGATCTCACGGTCCGTGGATTCGAGCCCCACATCGGGCTCTGTGCTGACAGCTCAGAGCCTGGACCCTGCTTCAGAGTCTGTCTCCCCCTCTCTCTGCCCCTCCCCTGCTCACGCTCTGTGTCTGTCTCTCAATAATAAATAAACGTTTAAAAATTCAATAAAAAAATGTTATCTACCCATCATCTGCCAGAAGTTTATTCAAATGACCTGTTTTATTATTACAGGGAGTGGAAGTATATTAAAAATTTGTCTATTGCATTTTAAAATTTCCCTGTCATTTTATCCAGAAAATTCACCTCTCATCAGATTGATCCTCCTTAATATACAAACTATTAGGTATTTTTTAAAACATTGTCTTTTGGGAGGGGTTGTTAAATTAGGAATTACATGGTATTATTTCTTTTTTTAATCTTCCAGTTTTTATTTAATTTTTTTTTTCAACGTTTATTTATTTTTGGGACAGAGAGAGACAGAGCATGAACCGGGGAGGGGCAGAGAGAGAGGGAGACACAGAATCGGAAACAGGCTCCAGGCTCTGAGCCATCAGCCCAGAGCCCGATGCGGGGCTCGAACTCACGGACCGCGAGATCGTGACCTGGCTGAAGTCGGACACTTAACCGACTGCGCCACCCAGGTGCCCCCCAAGTTTTTATTTAAACGCCAGTTAGTTGGGGCGCCTGGGTGGCTCAGTCGGTTAAGCGTTCGACTTCGGCTCAGGTCATGATCTCGCAGTCTATAAGTTTGAGCCCTGCATCAGGCTCTGTGCTGACAGCGTGGAGCCTGGAGCCTGTTTCAGATTCTGTGTCTTCCTCTCTCTCTGACCCTCCCCCGTTCATGCTCTGTCTCTCCCTGTCTCAAAAATAAATAAATGTTAAAAAAAAAAAAACACGTTAGTTAACATACAGTGTAATATTAGCTTCAGGTATAGGCTTTAGTGATTAATCACTTACATACAACACCCAGTGCTCATCACAAGTGCCCTCCTTAATACCCATCACCCATTTAACCCATCCCCCACCTACCTCCCCTTTAGTAGCCATCAGTTTGTTGTCTATAGTTAAGAAGCTGTTTTACGGTTTGCCTTTCTCTTTTCCCATGTTCATCTGTTCTGTTTCTTAAATTCCACGTATGAGTGAAATATAGTTATCTGTCTTTCTCTGACTGGCTTATTTCGCTTAGCATAATACACTCTAGCTCCACGTTATTACAAATGGCAAGATTTCATTCTTTTTGATGGCTGAGTTATATTCCATTGTATGTATATGCCACAACTTCTTTATCCACTCAACAGTTGATGGACATTTGAGCTCTTTGCATAATTTGTCTGTTGTTGATAGTGCTGCTATAAATATTGGGGTGTATGTATCCCTTTGAATCGGTATTTTTGTATCCTTTGGGTAAACACCTAGTAGGGCAATTGCTGGAGTACGGGGTAGTTCTATTTCTAACTTTTTCTTAGGAACCTCCATACTGTTTTCCAGAGTGGCTGCACCAGTTTACATTCCCACCCACATTGTAAGAGGGTTCCTCTCTCCGCATCCTCATCAACACCTGTTGTTTCCTATATTGTTAATTCGGTACCCCACATGATTTCTTACATCGATTCTGGTCCTTTTGAACCACTGACCATTTTCACATAACGGATGTGATGAGAGAGAAAAAAAAAAAAAAACCTCTCTAAAGGCCTGAGATATAAGGGAAGCCATTTTATTTATTTATTTATTTTTTTTTCCTTTGGCAGGTTTTTTTTTTTAATTATTTTTTTTAATATATGAAATTTATTGTCAAATTGGTTTCCATACAACACCCAGTGCTCATCCCAAAAGGTGCCCTCCTCAATACCCATCACCCACCCTCTCCTCCCTCCCACCCCCCATCAACCCTCAGTTTGTTCTCAGTTTTTAACAGTCTCTTATGCTTTGGCTCTCTCCCACTCTAACCTCTTTTTTTTTTTTTTTTTTCCTTCCTCTCCCCCATGGGTTTCTGTTAGGTTTCTCAGGATCCACATAAGAGTGAAACCATATGGTATCTGTCTTTCTCTGTATGGCTTATTTCACTTAGCATCACACTCTCCAGTTCCATCCGCGTTGCTACAAAAGGCCATATTTCATTTTTTCTCATTGCCACGTAGTATTCCATTGTGTATATAAACCACAATTTCTTTATCCATTCATCAGTTGATGGACATTTAGGCTCTTTCCATAATTTGGCTATTGTTGAGAGTGCTGCTATGAACATTGGGGTACAAGTGCCCCTATGCATCAGTACTCCTGTATCCCTTGGATAAATTCCTAGCAGTGCTATTGCTGGGTCATAGGGTAGGTCTATTTTTAATTTTCTGAGGAACCTCCACACTGCTTTCCAGAGCGGCTGCACCAATTTGCATTCCCACCAACAGTGCAAGAGGGTAAGGGAAGCCATTTTAGATTTCTATCTAAGTCAGCTTGATTGTACACAAACTTTGTCTAAACCAAAAGCCTGATTTATGGCTCACCAAGCATACATTGTGCACCTGCTCTGTAAATGAGTAGCCTAATGGAAAACCATCTTGTCCTTAAGATAGCCAGCAGTGCTCCTCCTCCCTGCATTCCTTGATGTTAAAACTTGTGACTCCTGCATACATGTTAATCTATAACCTGTTGAGCTTTTATAAGATGTAAAAAAAAGGTATACGATCCTTTGAAAACTGTTCATTCTCCAGAACACATTCTTCCCTGTGAAGAGTGTTTCCCGGGCAGCTGTCCTAACTTGGGCTTAAACAAAACTCTCTTTCTTGCTTATACAGATTGTAAAAGGTGTCTTCATTTGGTATCTACACCTGTCCTGTCGTTTTTCCTTCACTCCTCAGTGACAGTACTTGGCCAACATTTGAGATAGTTTCAGTCGGACATTGTATTTGACCTCATTCAGCTGTTTTTCAGCACCACACTGTACTTATTATTGCCAAAAATCTAGGCCTTAACTTATACTTTACAGAAAACGTTGGCATCAGGACAACACATGCCAGAAGAGTCATTAGACAAATCCAGAATGTGAGCAATCCTACATGCCAACCGAGTTACTATTTCAGCAGGTCAAGGGCACACAAAAAAGAAGGGGAGCTGTTCTAGATTATAAGAGGCTCCAGTGACATAGCATTGAATACAATTAATATTCCAGCATAAAGGAAAACGATAATATATTTATTCCCCAGGAGAAACCTGAGCAACTAAACTTTTTCTTCTCTTTTCTCTCTTTGCAGATTTTCTGGATTAAGCCATTATTTCATCTCCTGTCCTCCCTGAATCACATCCTCCATAAGACAACTTAAAAGTTTTTATGTCTAGAGCAGGGAGAAGATCAGTGATGTGATACTAGAAGCTTAAAGAAGAAAAATACTTCAAGATTTTATAAAAGTTTCCAACGTTTGTCTCTGTCAGTATAGCTCCTTCCATTTGCCTTATGACTCACGTTTCATAATCAGCAATTAAAGCCAAGGAAATGTGGAAAACATTTGTTGCTTCTGCTTTATGGCCTGATCAATCAATGGTTGCATCTGCTTCTTGTGGATTTTTGGCATCCACGTCCATTCTTGTGGATCTTGCGATGAACACTTCAGGGTAGGTAGCACTGTCGGTCCTAGATGCATGCATGCCCATATAGACTAAAAAAGGCAATCCAGTCAAAGTAAGGTTGAGACTCTATTTGTCAAATTTAATACTCTGTATAGGTCAGCACAATGTCCTTTTAGGATCTGCGTTCCGCTCCCCACCCCCACCCCCACCCCGCCATCCCTTCCTTTCCATAATCCCCTCCCCTCTACTCTTTCTCCAGTTCACTGGTCTCTAGGAGGTAGCTTCTTAGAATAGCTCCATAGTTTGCTTTGGTTGAGTTTTTTCTTAGTTTTTGTCACTTAGTTTGGAAGAAAAAAAAATTTTCAAGAAAACGACGGGGGAGGGGGCGGTCAAGCTCCACTAACGGTATAGAATCAATTCGTACTGACTATCCAAAAGAGAATACCGCCTGTCCAAATACTGATTATCCCAAAGAGAGAGGAGAGCCTTGAGGAAAGGCCACTCCGCAGGAGGTTCCGGGATTTGCAGTCCATCGATGCACATTACGCTCCCGAAAGACGCCTCGCTTGCATGGTTGGCTGGAAATAACACAGAAGTACATCAAGGAGTTCTGTACCTGGGGCAGCATTTCGGGATTACGGAACTCGCTCCGACCCGCAGGCTCCGAAGTACAATCCAGCCTCTCGCTGGGACAGCCGACACTTCCACCCTAGGAAGGCGACGAGGTGGCCTGGGAATTCTGGGAAGTGTAGTCCCGGAACTCAGTGAGGCTGGATAACTTCCGCCGCAGGCGGCCAAGCCGGCGTCCCTGCTCCCGCCGGGAATTCTGGGAAACGTAGTCCAAGGAGGGGGTTTCTGTAGGCAGAGTCGCTTCCGCTCCAGGTACGCGAGGCCGCGGCCTTCGTTCCTCCGCGAAAGGTGAGCCCCTGCCTCCCCGGGGGCCCTCCCCGCGGCCGCACTGACCTGGCTTCCCATTGCCTTGGCCCACGGTGACCAGGCTCTGGACGCTGGGGAAGAGAAGCCGCCTGCGGCCAAGGGCGGGGTTGGTGTTGCCTTTGAATGAGCTCTGTGGATTGCGGGGCGGTGGGCGCATCCCCGGCTCGGGGTCGGGCCGGGCTACCACCTCGCCCGGCGTGAGGGTCTCCTCCTGGCTCTGCGCCTCCCCGCCCTTTCCCCGACCACCAGCCAATGCTGCCGCATCCCAGCGGTGGAATATTCGGAGAATTTCTGTGCGTCTCTGCCCCTCTTTCCTCTTCTTCAAGTGGATATTAGCGTCTACCTAATAGAGTCATTTTGCGAGTTAAGGGAGGATGGAGAAGTGAAGGACTTAGAGCCTGGCTTGGGGTTAAAAAAAAAAAAAAAAAAAGTCCCCTGTTAGCAGTACCTTTTAATTTCTCAGTCCCCTGAAAGCTTCTGTGAACCTGGGTTGGGGGTCAGAGTTCGGCTCCTGGCCTTTCTCAGATCCCTGAAGAAAGCGAAGCTGCACCCAGATTCCTAATTGTTTTTTTTTTTTTTTTTTTTTTTATCTAAATGTAGGTTTTTGTAGGGGTTATTCCCGGATGTTGTCTGCACTGTCCACTGTAATGTACATGGGAGTTCTGATGAAGTTGTGATTTCTCTGAGCCTCCTTTCCTTCCCCAGCCTGGACATCGTTGAAAAAGGCTGCTGGGAGGGGGGAAATGACGCTTTGCCTCCTGGAAGAAGGGCCTCACCTGAGTAGGACTTAGCATCTTTCTTCCTCTTAGGTTATCTCCTCTCAGGGGAGAAGATGTTTCCTTTACGCATCTGCAAATTCTACCAGGAACATGCCCTGACTTTTGTTTAAATACAGGAAGGGATGGGGGAGTACTTGGGCACGAGTAATAAGGATTGCACTTACTTTTTAAAAATTTTTTATTTATACTCCAGTTCGTTAACATACAGTGTAATACTAGTTTCAGGTGTACAATATAGTGCTTTGACATCCAACACCTGATGGTCATCACAAGTGCCCTCCTTGGGGGCGGCTTGGTGGTTCTGTCGGTTGAGCGTCTGACCCTTGGTTGCCGCTCAGGTCATGATCCCAGGGTGGTGGGATCCAGCCTGTCTCGGGCTCTGAGCTGTGCTTGGAGCCTGCTTGAGATTCTCACTCTCTCTGTCTGTCTCTCTCTCTCTCTGTCTCTCTGCTCCCCCCGCCCCCCAAAAAAAGAAAGGGAGGGAGGGAGGAAGGAAGGAAGGAAGGGTTAAAAAAACACAAGTGCCCTCCTTAATCCCCACCTCTTATTACCCATCCCTCCACTACCTCCGTTCTAGTAACCATCAGTTTGTTCTCTATAGTTGAGAGTCTGTTTCTTGGTTTGCCTCTCTCTTTTCCTTTGCTTGTGTCTTAAACTCCACACAGGAGTGAGATAACATGGTATTTGCCTTTCTGTGACTAACTTGCTTCACTTAGCGTAAGACTCTAACTGCACTCATGTCGTTGCAAATGGCAATATTTTATTCCTTTTTTGTGGTTGAGTAATATTCCGTCATGTGTACATACACTGCATCTTCCTTATCCATTCATCAGTCGAGGGGTTTCCATGATTTGGTTGTTGTAGATAATGGTACTGTAAACATCGGGGTGCATGTACCCCTTCGAATCAGTATTTTTATATCCTTTGGGTAAATACGTAGACGTGCAATTGCTGGATCGTGGGGTAGTTCTATTTAGAACTTTTTGAGGAACCTCCTTACATTTTGTACCTTGGATGCACCAGTCTGCGTTCCCACCAGCAGTGTAAGGGGGTTCCCTTTTCTTCATACCTTTGCCAACAATTGTTGTTTCTTCTGCCGTTGATTTTAGCCATTTTGATAGATGGGAGGTGGTATCTCATGGTGGTTTTGATTTGCATTTCCCTGATGATAAGTGTTGTTGAGCCTCTTTCCGTGTGTCTGTTGGCCGTCCGACTGCCTTATTTGGAGACTTGTATGCTCATGTCTTCGACCCATCTCTTAACTGCATTCTTTGTTGTTGGGTGTTGATTTGTAGAAGTTCTTCATTTATTTTGGATATTAACCCTTTATCAGATACGTGATTTGCAAATATCTTCTACCATTCTATAGGTTGCCTTTTAGTTTTGTTGATTGTTTTCTTTGCTGCGCAGAGCTTTTTATTTTGATGTAATCCCAGTAGTTTATTTTTTGCTTTTGTTTCCTTTACCTTAGGAGACCTGTCTAGAAAGAAGTCGCTACAGCCACTGTCAAAGAGGTTACTGCCTGTGTTCTCCTCTAGGATTTTGATGCTTTCCTCTCTCACATTTAGGTCTTTCATCCATTTTGGATTTGTTTCTGTGTATGATGTAAGAAAGTGGTTCAGTTTCATTCTTTTGCATGTTGCTGTCCAGTTTCCCCAACGCGATTTGTTGAAAAGATCGTCTTTTTCCCATTGGATATGCTTTCCTGCTTTGCCTAAGGTTAATTGACCCTATAATTGTGGGTCCATTTTTGGGTTTTCTGTTCTGTTCCATTGATCTTGGTGTCTGTTTTTGTACCAGTACCATACTGTTTTGATTACTGCAGCTTTGTAATTTAACTTGAAGTCTGGAATTCTGATGTTTCCATCTTTGCTTTTCTTTTTCAAGGTTGTTTGGTCTACTCAGCATCTTTTGTGGTTCCATATACATTTTAGGATTGTTTGTTCTAGCTCTGTGAAAAATGTTGGTGGTGTTTTGATAGGGGTTGCATTAAATGTGTAGATTGCTTTGGGTAGTATTGACATTTTAACAGTATTTGTTCTTCCAATCTATGAGCATGGAAAGTCTTGCCATTTCTTTGTGTCCTCATCAATTACTTTCATCAGTGTTTTCTAGTTTTCAGAGTACAGGTCTTTCACCTCTTTGGTTATGTTTATTCCTAGGTATCTTATTATTTTTGGTGCACTTGTAAATGACATTGATTCCCGCTGCTTCATTATTGGCGTATAGAATGCAGCAGATTCTGGTTTTTTGAATCCAGTGACTTTACTGAATTTGTTTATCAGTTGTAGCAGTTTTTTGGCGGATTTTTTTTTGGATTTCCTGTATAGAGTATCGTGTCATCTGCAAATAGTGAAAATAGTATCATGTCATCTGCAAATAGTGAAAGTTTGACTTCTTCCTTGCCAATTTGGATGCCTTTTATTTCTTTTTGTTGTCTGATTGTTGAGGTTAGGACTTCCAGTACTATGTTAAATAACAATGGTGAGAGTGGACATCCCTGTCTTGTTCCTGACCATAGGGGAAAAGCTCTCAACTTTTCCTCATTGAGGATGATATTAGCTGTGGGATTTTTGTATATGCCCTTTACTATATTGAGGTGTTCCCTCTAAACCTATTTTTTTCACGTTTTTTTTTTTAAATTAAGAATGGATATTGTACTTTGTCAAATGCTTTTCTGCGTCTATTGAAAGGGTTGTATGGTTCTTATCTTTTCTTGCATTAATGCGGTATATCACATTGATTTGTGACTATTGAATCACCCTTGGAGCCCAGGAATAAATTCCACTTGATTATGATGAATGGTTCTTTTAATGTACTATTGGATCCAATTTGCTAGTGTTTTATTGAGAATTTTCACATCCATGCTCATCAGGGATATAGTTTTCTTTTTTAGTGGAGTCTTTTGTCTGGTTTTGGTATGAGGGTAATGCTGTCCTCATAGAATGAATTTGGAAGTTTTCCTTCCTTTTTAATTTTTTGAAATAGTTCGAGAAGAATAGATATTACCTCTTCTTTAAATGTATAGTAGGATTCCCCTGTGAAGCCATCTGGCCCTGGACTTTTGTTTGTGGGGAGATTTTTGATTGCTGATTTAATTTCTTTGCTGGTTATTGGTGTGTTCAAGTTTTTATTTCTTCCTGTTTCAGTTTTGGTAGTTTATATGTTTCTAGGAATTTATCCATTTCTTCCCGATTGTCCAGTTTGTTGGCATATACTTTGTCATAATATTCTCTTATAATTGTTTGTATTTCTGTGGTATTGGTTGATATTTCTCCTCTCTCATTTGTGATTTTATTTATTTGGGTCCTTTCCCTTTCCTTTTTGATAAGTCTGGCTGGAGGTTTGTTCAGTTTTATTTTTTCAAAGAACTAGCTCCTGGTTTCATTGATTTGTTCTATTGGTTTTTTTGTTTTGTTTTGTTTTTTGTTTTTAGTTTCTATATCATTTATTTCTGCTTTAATCTTTGTTCTTTCTGCTAGCTTTAGGCTTCGTTTGTTGTTCTTTTTCTAGCTCCTTTAGATGTAAGGTTAGATTGTTTATTTGAGATTTCTCTCTTTTTTTTTTCCCTTTCTTCTTGATGTAGGCCTCTATTGCTATATACTTCCCCCTTACGACCACTTTTGTTGCATCCCAGAGGTTTTGAACTGTTGTGTTTTCATTTTCATTTGTTTCCGTGGATTTTTTTTTAACTTCTTCTTTATTTCCTTGTTGACCTTTTCATTGTTAAGTAGCATGTTATTTAACCTATATGTACTTGTGGTCTTTCCAGATTTTTTCTTGTGATTGACTTCAAGTTTCATAGTGTTGTGTCAGAAACTATGCGTGGTATGATCTCTGTCTTTTTATATTTGTTGAGGGCTGATTTGTGACCTAATATGTGATCTAGTCAGGAGAACATTCTGTGTGCACTTGTAAAGAATGTGTATTCTGCTGTTTTAGGGTGGAATGTTTGGGAAATATCCGTTAAGCCCATCTGGTCCGGTGTGTCATTCAAAGCCATTGTTTCCTTGTTGATTTTTGCTTAGATGATCTGTGCATTGATGTAAGTGGGCTGTTAAAGTCCCCAACTATTGTATTATTATCAATTAATTCCTTTATGTTTGTTATTAATTGTTTTATATATTTGGGAGCTTCCATGTTGGGGCATAAATATTTACAATTGTTATATCTTCTTACTGGATTGTCCCCTTTATTATAGGGCCCTTCTTTGTCTCTTGTTACAGTCTTTGTGTTAAAGTCAGTTTGTCTGATGTACGTATTGCTACTTTTGCTTTCTTTTGACATCTATTTGCATGGTAAATGTTTCTCCATCCCCTCACTTTCAATCTACAGGTGTCGTTAGGTCTAAAATGAATTTCTTGTAGGCAGCATATGTAGGGGGTCTTTTTTTCCCCCTATTCTGACACCCTATGTTTTTTGATTGGAGCGTTTTGTCCATTTACATTCAAAGTAATTACAATAGATATGTATTTATTGCCATTTTATTACTTGTTTTATGTTTTCTCTGATCCTTTCTTGTCTTTTTCTCTTTCATGTTTTGCTTATTTTCCTTAGTGATATATTTGGATTTCTTTCTCTTTATTCTTTGCATATTTATCAGTGGTTTTTGGTAATATGGTCACTGTTAGGTTGGTATATAACGTCTTCTGCATATAGCAATCTATATTAACTTGATGGTCATTTAAGTTTGAACCTATTCTTTTCTCCTTTCCTCCCCACATTTTTATATTTGTCATCATATTTTATATTTGTGTGTGTGTGTGTGTGTGTGAAAGAGAGAGAGAGTTCCTTGACTGAGTTTTTACACAAATATTCATTTTTACTGCTTTTGTTTTTCTTGCCTTCATACTTTCACTTTTGGTCTCTCCTTTCCATTCAGAGTCCCCTTTCATATTTCTTGCAGGATTGGTTTAGTCCTCGTGAACTCCTTTGGTTTGTCTGGGAAACTCTTTCTTTCTCATTCTATTCTGAATGATAGCCTTGCTAGATAGAGTATATTTGGCAGCAGAATTTTTGAATTGAGCATTTTGAAAATATCATGCCACCCCCTTCTGGCCTGTAGTTTCTATTGAGAAATCTCCTGCTAGCCTTATGGGTTTTCCCTTGTAAGTTACTGCCTTCTTTTATGTGGCTATTTTAAGATTTTTTTCTTTGTCACTGTATTTTATAAATTTAACTACAATATGTCTTGGTGTTGGCCTGCTTTTGTTGATTTTGTTGGGGGTTCTTGTGCCTCCTGGATCTGGATGTCTGTTTCCTTTCCCAGATTTGGGAAGTTCCAGCTATTATTTCTTCAAATAAGTTTTCTGCTCCCTTCACTATCTTCTTCTTCTGGGACTCCAGTGATACCAATCTTACGTTTGATAGAATCACTGAGTTCCCTAAGTTTTGTTTTGCATAATTCTTTCTCTGTTTTATATAGCTTTATTGTTTTCCATTACTTTGTCTTCTGGGTTATTAATTTGTTGTTATACTTCTTCCAGCCTGTTGGTCATTGCATCAAGCGTGTTTCTAATCTTATTTATTGCACTCTTCATCTCTTTTTTAACTCTTTTATCACGGTGTTAAGGGTTCCACTAACGTCTCCATTCTTTCTCTAGTCCGCTGAGTATCCTTATGATTGTTGCTTTAAATTCTCTATCAGGTATGTTAGTGATACCTGTTTCACTTAGATCTCTAGCCGTGAACTTGTCTTTTCTTTCATTTGGGATACATTCTTCTATCTTCTCATTTTGTCTGAGTCTCTGCCTGCCTCTCTGTGTTAGAACAGCTAGTTGTGTCTTTGCTCTTGAAAGTAATGACCTTGTGAAAAAGAAGCCATGTATTTCCCAGGGCCTGGCACTTCAGGCTGTCTACAGTGTGTGCTGCATGCACTCTGCTGTTGTGTTCTGGTTGCTCTGTCCTTCAGGCCAGTTGTCAGCAGAGGTTCTCCTTGCCTGCAGAGGCTCTCTTTGCCTACTGTGGGCAGTGATTGGTCCCTGGCCTAAATTTGGTGAGTTTTAAATAGGTGTGCTCTGGTCTGCTTGTGAAATGAGTCTCTTCACCATCTCCACTGGAACTGAGGCCCTGTAAAACTCTCGGGTCTGGAGACATGGTGAGGGCAGGGGTTTGTGTTGGTCTTCTGGGGGAGGGGCCCACCGTGCTGAGACTGAAAAGGCAGTTCCACTGGGGGACAGCAGGGTGGGGCTTGGTGCAAGCAGGTTAGGCAGCCAGTATCTGTGCTCTGCTGCTTTCTGCAGGTGGCTCTGTGCTTCTGCTGAGGGATGGGCGAGGGAAATGGTGCCGGGCCACCTCCTTTATCCTGGGGAGGCGTCTCTGTGAATGCTGCCTCTCAGGGACATGCTCTGAGAACAGCGGATAATCTCCCAACTGTGTGCCCCAGCTGCTCTTCAGATTGCTGTTTTCTTGCTGCATTCCCCTCGGTTGTTTGCCTGTCTTTCTCTTCAAGAACAGCTTCTCTTCAAGAGCCTTCTGGGCTCTATCTCAGCCGAGCCCCCTGACTTTTAAAGCTCCAGGCTTTCAAAGTAGAGACTGTAAAGTCCTAGGGAATTCCCCTAAAGTATTTGTCTATTCAAACCTTATAGGTGAGCCTAAGTATTGTCTTTATCATCTAGCAAGGTACTGAGATATAGTACTATAATCCAGAATTACAGCTTTTCAGATCGCAACTTTATCATAAGGGCAGTAGTTTGCCCTAAAATTATGTAAGGGCCATTGAACAAGTGGCTTGGACATGGAATTTATGAATGGCCCACTATCATTTCTTTTCCCCCTTCTTGGCATCCCAGGCTTGCCTCCAATTTAGGTCCTTTAGTTTGTTTCTGAAAGCAGAGAGAACACCTGCCTGAGGGGGCTCCTTTCCCTCGTGTACAGTGAAAGTAAATATCAAGAACCTTATGTAAAACTGTGGAAATTTACTATGTGAGTGCTTGACAGAATATTTCCCTGCTAGTGTAATTTTTGGAAGGTGTTTCCTCCATTTATTTAAAACTACCTGTGCAATTAAAAAATGCCCTGCAGGGACAAAACCCAAAAAACAAAAAGCAAAAAAAACCCCAAAAAACCTCTAGGCTTTAAGCCCCGCACAATTGTAAGAATGCACAAAATTCAGCCCCTCTCACTTTCCAAGCCATTGACAATGGAGAAACATTCTCCTCGGGTGTCCCTGGTGTGCTCCTCTCTTTGTCGCTCCCTTCTCCATGATCGCGGCACCCTCCCCTCGACAGCAGCCAGGATCTGTTTCTCCCCTAAACTACATCTCTGCATTTCTTACCTTCTTGGAGGTAGCCCCTTCTCTCTGTTTGGTGGTAGAGTTTGTTCCGTCAGTCTTCAGGTTGATTTCTAGGGTATTTAGCTTGATCTAATAGTTACCTAGTTGCCTTTGTGGGACCAGGCAAGCCTAGTGTCCTCCTCCTCTGCCACCATCTTCCTGTCTCCTAACGATTCTTTTTACACATTTAATGCTAAACATCATCCTAGAAATTTTGTGTGAATTAACATATGCAATCCCAACAAGAGCCCTATGGGGTCCCATGGATACTGTTATTCCCATGTTATAGATGAGAAAAGAGAGACACAGAGAGCATAAGTTGTTTGCTTGCCCTAGGTCACACACCTAGGAAGGCTGAGCTGGGATTTGAGTTAGGTTTCAACCTATTGCCTGAGTTCTCACTGTGCGTAGTATCATGTTGAGAAGGCGTGTTTTGGATTTTTGTAGAGGGCCATGAAAGCTATGTCAATGAACTTTGAGTTAGTGATAAGATATTTTCAGTCATCTGTAATTTAATGGCATTTTATTTGGAGTAATATTTATATTTCTAAGTGAAATAAGTCAGAGAGAGACAAATCCCATATGATTTCACCTATATTAGAATCTAAAAACCAAACACATCAATAACAGACCGATAAATACAGAGAACAAACTGGTGGTGGCCAAAGGAGAGAGGGCTGGGGGTGATGGGTGAGATAGGTGAAGGGAGTTAAGAGGTACAAACTTCCAGTTATAGAATAAGTCTCAAGGATAAAAAGTACAGAATAGAGTCCATAATACTGTATTAATTTTGTATGGTAACAAATGATAATTACACTTATTGTGGGGAGCATTGCATAATGTGTAGAATTATCAAATCATTGTGTTGTATACCTGAAACATAATATGTCAACTATACTTTAATTTAAAAAGACTAAATCTTAGGGGGGTGCCTGAGTGGCTCAGTTGGTCAAGCGTCCAACTCTTGATTTTGGCTCAGGTCATGAGCTTACAGTTCAGGAGATCGAGTCCCACATCAGGCTCGTGCTGACAGCATGGAGCCTGCTTGGGATTCTCTCTCCCTCTCTGCTGCTGCCCTGTTCACTCTCTCTCTCTCTCTCTCTCTCTAAATAAATAAATAAATATTTAAAACTTCAATCCTAGAAATTTATAGTTCGTATTCTGATTATAGAAATAACGATGACATATTGTAGAGAATTAAGAAAATACCTGAGGTATAAGGAGAAAAGTTTTTTTTTTTTTTTTAAGGTTCTGTTCTCTATTAAAGGGATTTTTCCTTTTTTTTTTTTTTTTAAGGTTTATTTATTTTTGAGAGAAAGAGCACCAGTGAGGAAGGGACACAGAGGGGGACAGAGGATCAGAAGTGGGCTAACAGCAGCGAGCTCGATATGAGGCTCAAACTCACAAACCATGAGATCATGACCTGAGCTGACATTGGACGCTCAGCCATGAGATCATGACCTGAGCTGACGTTGGACGCTCAGCCGACCGAGCCACCCAGGTTCCACAAGAGAAAAGTTTAATTGCCAGTAACCACAGGTTGTAGAGATAACAATATTAATATTTTAATGTTTTCCTGGTCCATATACATAGTTTTGGCTTTTTTTACTAAAGATTTACAAAGTAGATATAGGTTTTATTTCTCCCGTAAGTTTTTACTGTGGAAATTTATAAATATAGCCAAATGTAATAAGAGTAACCATAATGAGCCCCAGTGGAACCATCACCCGTATTTAATCCTTGTTACCATCTGTCAGCCTTGTACCCCCACCGCCCCCAGTCTTTTTGTTTCAGCCTCTTAAAGCAAATCCCCAACATTGAGTCAGCATGATAGTGGTTCGTTGGTTGTCATAATTGCCAGAAATTGATTATCATTTATTTTTTATATCCAAGACCAAGAAAGGGAGATGTTAGCAGCTACTCTTAAGGTTTTCACTTCAAGCATCTTCGATGCTTGGAGAATGTTAGTTGAGAAGGCTCCACAAGAACGTGGCACTTTGGAGAGGGATGGGGATGGATTTTGTTTTCGTATATAGAATTTGGCTCACCTGTGTCTGGTTTTTTTGTTTCTTATCCCTCTCTTTCCATACACCTGCAGTTCTTGTGGTGCTGGGACCATGTCATATTTTTCTCTGTGTGTTCAGCACTCAGTATAAGATGGGCCAGGGTTTCTGGTTAGAATAGCTACTCAACAGACAGCTGGCATGAAATGTTGGCAGGGCAGAATTTCTGAAATTGGAATGAGGTAGCAAAATGGTCGATGGCGATATTCGCCAACTATTTCAGAGTGTTGAAAAGTGGATGGGCAATTCTTTTGATGATCTAAAACATATTTCCTAAGAATGACTGTATTTTTCCCTAAGAAATACATTGGTAGAAATAATAATAGCAAATATTTGTAGACTGTTATGACTAGGAGGCAGGGTTTCCAATAGTTTACATAGATTGACTTTTCTCAGGGCATCTGGGTGGCTCAGTCTGTGAAGTGTCCGACTCTTGGTTTTGGCTGAGATCATGATTTCACGGTCGTGAGGTCACGCGCTGCACGGAGCCTGCTTAATATTCCCTCCCTCTTCCTCTGCCCCTCCCCAACTCACATACATGCTTTCTGTCTCCAAAAAATAAAATAAAGGAAGAAAAAAAACCTTATTTCTCATAACAAACCTAATACCCTTATATTACAGATAAGGAAACGGACTTTTAAAAAACAATTCTTGTAAAGTTCACTATCTTTTTCTTTTGGGGGTACAGTTTTATTCATTTTAGTGCAGGTATAAATGTGTATAATCACCACCATCATCCGATGCAGAGCAGTCCCATCAGCTCCCCAAATTCCCCTCCCGTTTTCTCTTCATAATCATCCTTCACCACATCTGTAACTACCGGCAACCACTAGACCCCTACAGGCTTGTCTTTTTGAGAGTGTCATATAAATGAACTCATACCATATGTAAATTTTTGAGGCTGGCTTCTTTCACTCAGCATAATACTTTTGACATTCATCCACACTGTATGTATCACGGCTTCATCTGGCTAAGTGTTAATCATTGTTGCTGGTTAATACTCCATTAATTAATAAAATATATATGATATATATTATAGTTTATCCGCTCATCCATCCACTGAAGGGTATTTGGGTTGCTTCCGGTTCTTGGCTGTTATGAATAAGCTGCTGTAAACATTCGTGTACAGATTTTTGTGCCTATTTCTCTAGTGTATATAGCCAGGAATAGGAATGTTGGGTCCTATGGGGATTGTATATTTAACATTATAAGAAACTACCAAACTGTTCTCCAGGCTGTCTACCATCCTGCATTTCCACTAATGATGCATGAAAGTTCCAGTTGCTCCACACCTTGGTCGCCATTTAGCATTGTCTGTATTTTACTTTCAATTTTAGCCATTCTAAATGAACGTGTATTACAAGCTCATTGTGACTCTAACTTACATTTCCCTAGTGACTAGTGATGTTCAGCAGATACGTCTTTCGCCTATTTGCCATCCTTGTATCTTCTTGGCTGAAGCGTTTATGTTTTGGTGAAGAAATTCTGCTCTAATGAGACGCTTCATTTTTTGTTTAAAGTTTACTCATTTGTAGAGAAAGAGAGAGAGAGGGCAAGTATGAGCCGAGGAGGGGCAGAGGGAGAGGGAGAGAAAGAGGATCCCAAGCAGACTCGGTGCTGTCAGCACAGAACCCGATGTGGGGCTTGATTCCATGAACCACGAGATCATGACCTGAGCCAAAATCAAGAGTCGGATGCTTAACCAACTGAGCCATCCAGGCGCCCCAATGAGACATTTCATTTTAAATTTTCGAATTTTTCTTTCTTTTTTTTTTTTTTGTAGTTTCAAGTTTTTATTTAAATTCCAGTTAACATATATTGTAATATTCGTTTCAGGAGCAGAATTTAGTGATTCATTATTTACGTATAAAACCCAGTGGTCATCACACGTGCCCTCCTTAGTACCGATCATCCATTTAACCATCCCCCCAGCTCCCCTCCCCTCCAGCAACCCTCAGTTTGTTCTCTATAGTTAAGAATCTGTTTTATGATTTGCCTCTCTCGTTTTTCCTCCTATGCTCATCTGTTTCATTTCTTAAATTCCACATAGGCGTGAAATCATATAGTATGTGTCTGTCTTTGATGGACTTTTTTCGCTTAGCATAGTACACTCTAACTCCATCCATGTTGTTGCAAATGGCAAGATTTCATTCTTTTTGATGTCCGAGTAATATTCCAGGCCACAACTGCTTCATCCATTCACCAGTCAGTGGACATTTGAGCTATTTCCATAATTTGACTATTGTTGGTAATGCTACTATAAACATCGGGGTGCATGTAACCCTTTGAATCGGTATTTTTGTATCCTTTGGGTAGATATCTAGTGCAAATTGTTGGATTGTAGGATAGTTCTATGTTTTACTTTTTGAAGACCCACCATACTGTTCTCCTGAGTGGCTGCACTAGTTTGCATTCTGACTTTTCTCGACATCCTCGCCAACATCTGTTGTTTCCTGTGTGGTTAATGTTAGCTGTTCTGACAGGTGTGAGGTGATACCTCGTCGTTTTGATTTGTATTTCCCTGATGATGAGTGATTTTGACCCTCTTTTCCTGTGTCTGTCGGTCATCTGTATGTTTTGGGGGAAATGTCCATTCATGTCTTCTGCCCATTTCTTCACTGGATTATTTCTTTTTTGGGTGTTGAGTTTGATAAGTTCTTTATAGATGGTGGATACTAACCCTCTATCAGCTATGTCATTTGCAAATATGTTCTCCCTAAATGTGAGACAGAAAACCATCAAAATCCTAGAGGGTTACAGGCAGGAATCTCTTTGACATTGGCTGTAGCAACTTCTTACTAACTATCTCTCCTGAGGCAAGGGCAATAAAAGCAAACATGAACTGTTGGGACTTCATCAAAATAAGAAGCTTCTGCACAGCGAAGGAAACAATCAGCAAGACTAAAAGACAACCTTTGGAATTTGTTTTCTAATTTTTCTGACCACTCCTTCACTGTGAATTGAGGATATTTGTGATGAGGGCTTGGTCTGATAATGTTGATGTGTGTGTGTGTGTGTGTGTGTGTGTGTGTGTGTATACATACATATATATGTGTGTATATGTATATATATGTGTATATGTGTGTGTGTGTGTGTGTGTGTGTGTGTATATATATATATATATATATATATATATATATATATATGTATCTTTGCCTTCTAATTCACTAACAAAATATTTCACTCCAATGTGCCTTAAAAGTAAGACTTTGAAAGTCTATTTTTATCTTCTTGTTTTGATGTAATTAGGATGTACCTGTAATACAAGTTAAAACGTTGTGGTGTAGCAATACATGTGCTACTTGAAGTGCTTGTGATTCATAACTGAGTCACGGTGATTTGGATTGTGCTTTGTAACAGTACAACGTAGTAAGTTGCACATATACAATGCAGTTGTTGCAACTATACGATTCTGCTGTGGTATGAAAGCAGCCAGAAACAATACTTAAACAATGAGCGTGGCTCTGTTCTAGCAATGCCTTATAGAATTTGTGAATTAATATCTATGAAATTTGATTTTTTCATATGTCATAAGATAATAGTCTTTAAAAAATTTTTTTTCAACCATTAAAAAAATCAGTGTGAGTCCATCACTAAGAATGGTAAAAGCCAGGGGCACCTGGGTGGCTCAGTCGGTTAAGCGTCCGACTTCAGCTCAGGTCATGATCTCACGGTTTGTGGGTTCCAGCCTATGTCAGGCTCTGTGCTGACAGCTCAGAGCCTGGAGCCTGCTTCCAATTCTGTGTCTGCCTCTCTCTCTGTCCCTCTCCCCCTCATGCTCTGTCTCTTTCTCTCAAAAATAAATGAACGTTAAAAATTTTTTTTTCTTTTAATTTTAAAGAGGAATAATGAAATAAGATCTAAATAAATTTTAAAATACCCATCCATCATTAAACTTTTCAGAAAGGTGGTCTCAGTGTGTAAATATGAAGTAAGTCCTCTTTGCCGCCCAGATGCCTTACAAGACACGTTTACAAGGATGGTTTTATGATGAAGATTAGTATCTGGTTTTCTCATAATAGAAATTGGTATAATTGCAATAGTTTTCTGCTATTCACGTGTAATCCTAATAGCAATCGGATAATGTTGGTTCCATTATGATCCTCCTGCTTTAGGTTACAGAAATGAAACATGGAGAGGTTGTTAATTAACCGTGGTTAAATAGATGCATATATTGTATATTACAGGCACTATAACATATATTACGTTATGTGTTATTTATTGTATACAATATGTTATATATTATGTTACATATTGTATATAATATATACGTTATATATTGTGTATAATACATGTGTTATATATTGTCATACGTCATATATTGTATATAATATTTACGATACATATTATGTTATATGTTCTATATTACGCATGCGTATGCTGTGGCAGTGCCAACATATAGCAGATATACAGCAAACACACAATGGTGCCAGGTTTTGAAACAGAATTTTGTGCCCGAGTCCACTTCTAACCAGTACATCCCAGGGCCGCTCCTTTCCCACGTGTCGCGGGATCGGGGCGAGTTCCTTAGGAGCAGAAAGGCAACGTGAGGAGGGAGGGCTGAGGGTCACTGTGCAGCCTGTCCCGTGCTTGCGGGCGTCCTGCCAGGAGAAACCTCACCGGCGGCTGGAATCCGGCCGACACTGGGCCGCCTTTTTCTCTTTTGCACCAAGCTACGTTTCCCTGCCTCGCCTGGTTCCTTTCTCAGTGCCTTGTTTTGCCTTCTCAGGTGTCCGCCTTTCCCTGGGAAAAGGAGGAGAAAATGATCAAGTTCCAGGTGAGCTGGAGTTTTCACTTCCATCACTGAGCGCATTATTTCACTTCTCACTGAGGGGGACACGCTTTTTTCTCTTCCTGGCCAAGAAGAAAGAACTCCAGCAGATGTTTAAGACCATCTAGGTGCCACGCAGTTTCTTTTTAAAACACGTTTTCCTTTCAGTTTCTGTTTTATGTTCTTCTTACTGTACAAACAATAGTGTGCAAGAGAAATAGACATTTTAAAAAATGGGAGGCACCTGACCGGCTCAGTCGGTGGAGTGTGTGACTCTTGATCTCGGGGTTGTGGGTTTGAGCCCCACATCGGGTATAGAGATTACTAAAAAATAAAATCTTTTAAAAAAAGAATTAAAAAAAATTTTTTTAATGTTTATTTATTTTTGAGACAGCGAGAGACAGAGCATGAACGGGGGAGGGGCAGAGAGAGAGGGAGACACAGAATCGGAAGCAGGCTCCAGGCTCTGAACTGTCAGCACAGAGCCCGACACGGGGCTCAAACTCACGGACCGCGAGATCGTGACCTGAGCTGAATGAAGTTGGACGCTTAACCGACTGAGCCACCCAGGCGCCCCAAAAAAAGAATTTTTAAAAAAACTTTATTTATTTGAGAGAAAGAGAGAGTGTGTGAGCAGGGGAGGGGCAGAGAAACAGGGAGAGAGAATCTGAAGCAGGCTCCATGCTGGGCGTGGCACCCAATTCGATGTGGGGCTCAATCTCGGGACTATGAGATCATGACCTGAGCTGAAATCGAGTCAGACACTTAACTGACTGAGCCACCCAGGTGCCCCTGCCAAAAAAAAAAAAAAAAAAAAAGTTTTAAAATGAAAAGGCCCACACATTATTCTGCTTATAAATTACCTTTTTCCACAGTCACTTCATATGCATTATGATATGCAATAATAGCTACAATTTTGAATTTTTTTCACTTAAAATTATTTCACCTAACATGTGTCATCTTTTATTAATTTCAATGAACTGCCGTCCCTGCCCCCTTTTCAACTATGCCCCATTCACAAGTAAGTTCTTGGGAATTCTCGCAGTTTAAGGCAACAGTATCGGTTTTACTACCAACAGTCTTTCCAAAAAAGCAATTCTGAGAGAATTCTGATATAATTTATCCTTCTGTTGTACGGACTCAAAACTAAAAAAAAAAAAAAAAATCTTTTTTCCTAATGCCTTGGCTACTTTATAAAAAGAATACCTAAAAGGTGGTTCTGTCTAACCGAATCCTACTGAAGCTGAACGCAGAAAAAAATTGTGTGAGATGTTTTCAGACAAAAAGAGCTAGATTTTGTTTTCCTTCCCAAGACCTGAAACTTTCTTCGTGTGTGTCTGTCTATGTGTCCTTGTGTTTCACTCCTTGTATATTAACTCATTTTGTTAGACCAATAGACTTCATTAAAAAAAATTTTAGACTATAGGACAGGCAGGCACTTTGCACCTGTTACTTTATTCACTGCCCCGAGGGGAATTTAGAATAATCTGCAGTATTAACATGAAGGTAAGACAGCCCTGGAGGTCCAAGTCCTGCTCAAGTTCCTACAGCAGACAAGTGTCTGGCCAACTCCAAAGCCTTTCCCTCCTGGATCAAGAGTATCAGGCGCATATTTTGGGAGGAAAGAGAGGCAAAACAAAACAAAACAAAATCCAAAACCAAAGCAGTGTTCTCACGCAGAGACTGAAGGCCTCGGGTCATGATATTTAGAGCTCCAGCCAGAACAAATGCAGTGTTGACCCGGTCTTCATGCAAAAGATTTAAACCCCCTGCAGTAAAAAGTTAGAAGACAAACAGCAAAGTAGAATGCGAAGTATTTACAGCGTATTTGGAAGAAAAGGACTGAATGTCCCCCAAACGAATATTTGGAATGCGACAAGAAATAGAGACGCCCAGCAAATACGTGAAAAGGGAATGGTCTTCATTGCTAGCCACCTTTGTAAACATTTTGCTAAATAGCTGGTGTTTACTTTCCATGTCTACTTCTGAGATTATCAGAGATTTTTTTTTTTTTTTTTTTTTTTTTTTTTTTTTTTTTTTTTAGGTATTCATGTCTAGTGTTGGCCAGGGTATAGAGGTTTAGGAATTTATACTTGGAAGAAGAAGAAGCAAGAAAAATCTTTTTGGAGGAAACACCTGTCATTAAGAGCTCAAAACACTAAAAGCTGTCCTTCAGCATTACCATTTCTACTTTTTGGAATTTATTTTAAGGGGATGAGCCAGGATCTATGTGAAAGGAATTTTTTTTTTCAGCCTTGTTTATAATAGATAAGCTGAAACTAAGTCAGCATGCATCGTTTGGATCAGTGCATTGTATCCTAGGCCATCAATTCCTTGACTTACTATACAGCCCCGCAATGGGATGAAAGCTGGTCGTAAGAATGATTATGATAACAGTTAACATCTATCGGGTACTTAGGTCACTCGTTTTATTATCAGTACCCTATGCTGCGCGTATCAGCATGCAGGTGAGAGAATCGAGAACTTTTCCAAGGTCACATAGCTAGCATGAGGCAGAGCCTTCCCGCATGAAGCCTTGCCCACATCACAACATTATAAACGCTGCACACTCCAGAGGGGGTACAGAGGACGAACTAGACGCTTCAACAGTAAGGGTGACTTTAAAATATCGGTAGCCCATGATGCCACAGTTCCAGGGACTTACCTGTAAGAGTGCCAACAAAAAGGGAGCAATTTATTTGTTTGTGTGGCAGCAACTTGGTGTGCAAGGAGTTCTTTTCTTGCAGCCCTTTTGGTGGCTGGAATGAGTAGCGTAGAAGACAAACAGAAGGCAGCTACTTCGATTGGGTCCCCAGATTCTAGAACAGCTTCCCATCCTTGACACACACTTCATGCTGCCCCCTTCCATAAGCATGGTCTGCGTGTGCTTGGTGTTTGTAGGAGCCGGTGATGTTCAAGGATGTGGCCGTGGTCTTCAGTGAGGAGGAGCTGGGGCTGCTGGGCCCCACCCAGAGGAAGCTGTACCGAGACGTGATGCTGGAGAACTTCCGGAACCTGGTCTCTGTGGGTGAGGACAGGCATGCGGTGACTGAATGCCAGCCGCCTTGGGGTGTCTTTAAATGTGCTCGGGTGTTTCAAGCTCTGGGACTCTTGAAACCATCCTCTGAGCTTGGCCAAATAAGAGTCCTAATAATCCCTGTACAACACAGACAAGATGTCTCTGTCTAGGCAAAAATCCATCCTTCCAACTATGTAAATGGGCAAATTGTGGTTCTGCAACATGGTTTGTTGTGAAATCAATTTGGTGAGTTGCTCAGCTTCTTCCCTCCCCCCACCCCAGGGTGCCAGTAATGGTAACTGTTTATTGATGTTTCAGAGGTTTCTTATTTTTTGTTTTTTGTTTTTTGTTTTAACAATGTATTTGTAGGGGTGCCTGGGTGGCTCAGTCGGTTAAGTGTATGACTCTGGCTCGGATCATGATCTCACAGTTTGGTGGGTTCGAGCCCAGCATCAGGCTGTGTGCGCATGGCCTGGATCCTGCTTCGGATTCTGTGTCTCCCTCTCTCTCTGCCACTCCCCTGCTTGCCCTCTCTCTCTATCTCAAAAATAAATAAACATTAACAAAATTTTTAAAAACTGTTTTTGTAAATAACTTCAAATGTACAGAACATTTGCCAAGGTAAAGTAAAAGTAAAGAACAAGAACACCCCTATAGCTTCTACCTAGATTCACCTATAGTAACATTATACCCCATTTATTTTTGTAAAATAAAATATTTTTTCTCTCTCCAAATATATTTGTGTGTATATATGAAAACATATGTATATGTATGATAATTTTTTCTGAGCTACTGGAGGGTAAATTGCATACGACATGGCCCTTTATCTCTGAATACTTGAGTGTGTATGCAGAGTTTGGGAGTCCCCAAGGCTACTCTCAGTCTGACACCGGTCGCAAGATCAGGGGTCCCTCAGATAACCCTCGGCCTCAATAATTCGGTGGAGGGACTCTCAGAATGCACTGAAAGCTGTTATCCCCACGGTTCCACTCTATTACCTGGAAAGGATACAGGTTAAAATCAGCCACGGGAAGGGGCGCCTGGGTGGCTCAGTCGGTTGAGCGTCTGACTTCGGCTCAGGTCACGATCTCACGGTTCGTGAGTTCAAGCCCCGCGTCAGGCTCTGGGCTGATGACTCGGAGCCTGGAGCCTGCTTCCGATTCTGTGTCTCCCTCTCTCTCTGCCCTTCCCCCATTCATGCTCTGTCTCTCTCTGTCTCAAAAATAAATAAACATTAAAAAAAAAAAAAATCTGCCACAGGAAGAAGCACCTGGGGCAGAACCCAGGGGGTGTCGGGCACCAGCTCCTAGCGGTCTCTCTTAGAGGGGTCCTGCGCAGCACTAACTGTGCCCGGCGGTGGCGGATCATCCTGCACGTGGAGTGTCGCCAGCCAGGGAGGCTCACACAAGCCAAGGTGCCCAGAGCTTTTATTGCGGTTTGGCCGTAGCGATGTGGCTGGACACCTGTGAGGCTGACCTTAGTCTCCAGCCCCTCTGGAAATCAAGCCGATAGCAGGTGGGCCACAGGCCCCACCAGAAGTCACATTGTAGCCCAGGGCCTCCAGGTGAGAAAGACACTCGCACCAGACAGGAAATCCCCAGGACTTAGAGATCACTTCCCAAGAGCTGAGGACAGAGACCAGGCGTCTCTTTGGGCATGGTTAATTCTTCACGAAACGGTCCATTTTGTAGAAATAGCAATATTCTCTTACGTATTCCCCGTGCAGATATAATACTTTCAGATCATCTTTCATTTGTGCTCTGATTGTAACAGTAGAGCAACTTACATTCCTTAAAGCCGATTTTTCTCTCCCCAGAGCAAGGCCTAGTCTTGAGTCTAGTCTGGCTGCCATGTCTCTTTAATCTTCTTTAATTTGGAACATTTCCACACAGTTTCTTTGTCTTTTATGACAGTGACATTTTGGAAGAACGCTATAATTCCCTTTCCCCCATTTTGCATATAATATTCCCGAGACTTCTCTTGTAATTAGGTTCAGATGATCCATTCTGGCTGGAACTCTATATTGGTAGTCCTTTTGAGAATATCACATATAGAGGAACACAGTCTGTCCCCCATGGGTGGTGCTAATTTTTTAAAAAATGTTTATTTATTTATTTATTTTAATTTTTTTTTCCACGTTTTTATTTATTTTTTGGGGGACAGAGAGAGACAGAGCATGAACGGGGGAGGGGCAGAGAGAGAGGGAGACACAGAATGGGAAGCAGGCTCCAGGCTCTGAGCCACCAGCCCAGAGCCCGACGCGGGGCTCGAACTCACGGACCGCGAGATCGTGACCTGGCTGAAGTCGGACGCTTAACCGACTGCGCCACCCAGGCGCTGCATCTCTGAAACTATTTTAGATGCATTACAGGTGCCACAGCAATTTAATGGAGAATGTATAGTCTTTAAAAAAAAATTTTTTTTTTTTTACTTTTCTAATGTATATTTATTTTTGAGAGACAGAGCATGAGCAGGAGAGGGGCAGAGAGAGAGGGAGACACAGAATCTGAAGCAGGCTCCAGGCTCCGAGCTGTCAGCACAGAACCCGATCCGGGGCTCGAACTCACAAACTGCGAGATCATGACTTGAGCCGAAGTGGGACTCTTAACCGACTGAGCCACCCAGACGCCCCTAAGATTTTATTTTTAAAGATTTGTTTTTTTTTTTTTACGTTTATTTATTTTTGATAGAACACAAGTTGGGGAGGGGCAGAGAGAGAATGAGACACAGATTCCGAAGCAGGCTCCAGGCTCCGAGCTGTCAGCACAGAGCCCATGTGGGGCTCGAACCCATGAACCGTGAGATCATAACCTGAGCCGAAGTCGGACTCTTAACCGACTGAGCCACACAGGCGCCTCGAAAGTATAGTCTTCTCAGCAGAGGGTGCTGAAACATTTGGACTTCTGTATGCGCCTATATCCATGCCTCACACCTCACCAAAAAACTAACTCGAGATGGTTAAGAGACTGAATGGAAAATGTAAAAGTGTGAAACTTCTAGAAGGAAACGCAGGAGAAATTCTTCATGACCTTGCATTAGGCAGGGAGTTCTTAGACACCAAAAGCATGATTCAGAAAAAAAAAAAAAAAAAATCATTTGGATTTCGTCAAAACTTAAAACTTCTGCCGTCCTTGCCTTTCTACAGGGAATCAGCCCTTCAAACCGGAGCTTATATCCCAGTTGGAGAGGGAAGAAAAGCTGTTGATGATGGAGACAGAAACCCAGAGAGATGGGTGTTTAGGTAAGAGCCGCCCTGCAGTAACACAGCAGCTAGAGAGCCTCTCCTAAGACATGAGTCAGAACAGGTCAGGCCCTAAGGCGTCTGTCCCCTCAGCTTCCTCTGGCTTTTCACATATTTCCCTGTGTTTATTTCCGCTCACTCATTCTGTTCCGCACCGCCCCACTGCTGCCCAGGAGTCCCGTCATGGTCACGCTTCTGCTTCAGCTCACTTGACTTGCTTTTCTCTTTGCCTTGAATGAATGGCTTGGTTAATAGAGGCATGGCCCTCGCTGTCTTCAGTGCCCCCTTGAGACAGCTGGTAGGCGTAAAATAAATCCACACAATCGAGGGATACTCCAGAGTGTTGTTTGTTTTCTGATGAATGCCTGTCCTGATTCTAATCATTTAGGTGTCCTTGAGTATCTATAGACACGTAGCCATTATTCTTAGAAGATTGAGGCTAGCCAGTCAACCAAAGTCAGGATCAAAAGTGATCGATGCCAACATCACAGCTGATTCTTCCCACGCAGCGGTTTCAACTGAGACACTCTTGCACTTACTTCCTATTCAAATGCCCAGCTCTTTATCTTTCCGTTCTGTCCTCTCTTTTCATCCTCTAGCATCTGAACAATCTCTTGACCTAGCTACAGTTTTCTTAAAATTCTTTTTTTTTTTTAATTTTTTAAACTGTATTTATTTTGCGAGAGAGAGTGTGTGTCAGCAGGGGAGAGGAGAGAGGGAATCCGAAGCAGGCTCCACACTGATAGCGTGGACACGGGGCTCCATCCCACAAACTGTGAGATCATGACCTTAGCCGGCTCAAGAGTTGGCCGCTTAACCAGCTGAGCCACCCAGGTGCCCCAGTTATCTTAAAATTCTTTTTTTTTTTTTAATTTTTTAAATGAATATTTATTTTTGTGTGTGAGAGAGAGACACACACAGAATCTGAAGCAGGCACCAGGCTCTGAGCTGTCAGCACAGAGCCTATGTGGGGCTCGAACCCATGAACCGTGAGATCATAACCTGAGCCGAAGTTGGATGCTTAACCAACTGAGCCATCCAGACGCCCCTTAAAATTCTTATTCAATTTGTTTAAACTTAAGCCCACAAAACCATCAGTTCACCTATTTCTCCCACCCCTATCCCTGCCCTCTCAAAACCACCATCTCTTCTCTATATCTGCAAGCTTAGTGTTTTGTTGTTTTTAAAATTCTTCATATAAGAGAGATCCTATGGTGTTTGTCTTTCTCTGTCTGACATACTTCACCCAGCATAATGCCTCAAGGTCCATCCATGTTGTCACAAATGGCAAGATGCTTTTCTTCTTTATGGCTGAATCATATTCCATTTTATTTTTTATATATTTTATTATGTAAATTTATTGCATATGTTATATATTTATCTGGCACTGAACAGAGAAACTTCCCATGCCTATCCGTGGGTCTCAGACAGCTGTTCTCTCTGTTTCCTTAGATAATTTTAATTCTTTTATGCCTTAATTGGGATATCAAATGTCACTGTGTTAGTAATTACTGCAATTATGACTTAACTTTATATGTCAACTTAACCTTAACTCCACCTAAAGTTTTAACACAACCTTTCATAAATATTTGGTGATGTCTTACATGTGCCAGACATGTTTATCCAGAATTACAATTCCTTGCCACAACTTACTTTTTAATAGAAAACTTACCACATTTGCCTTAACTAACTTCAGACATAAAGAAAATGTGGGTAAAATGGCACATTGCTAATAAAATAAGACAAATCCGTGTTTTAAGTTACACATATGCTTAGTAACTTTTGATCATTAATAGTGGTTCTGATATCAGATCTCACACTGTGATAGGCTGGCCAATTTTATGCTCTAATATAAAAAGGAGTCTTTGTTTTCTGCATCTCACCCCCTCTGCTCCCACTCTACATAACCTGTTCTTGTTTTCATACATTATATGTTTCCCCTGTGGACTGAGTTAAAACTGCGATTCTAAAAGTATAGCTTTGGGGCAAGTTGGGTGCTGGAGCCATTTTTCACATGGATGACTAGAGAGAGAATTCTTCTCAAGCTCATGTAGGACATCCACCAAGATAGACCACGTTCTGGGCCATAAGACACATCTTAACAAATTTAAAAAATAGAAATCATACAATTGTGCTCTCAGATCACAATTGAATTATACTAGAAATCAATAAACTAAGTAACTGGAAAATCCCGAAATGCATAGAGACTCAACAGCACCCTTGTAAATAATACGTGGGTCAAAGTAGAATCTCAAGAGAAATTTAAAAATATTTTGAACTAAATGAAAATGAAAACACAGCTCATAAAAATTTGTAGGACGCAGTGGCAGCAGTACTAGGAGGGAAACTTAAAGCCCTGAAGGCATATGTTGGAAGAGAAGATCTAAAATCAATTGTCTAAGGTCCTACTGTAGTAAACTAGAAAAAGGAGAGCAAATTAAATACAAAGTAAGCAGAAGAGAAGAAATAATAAGAATTAGAGCAGAAATCAAGTAGAAAACAGGAAGCCAATGGAGAAAAAAATGAAAACAAAGACTGGCTCTTTGAAAAATCATTAAAACCAGTAAGCTTCTAGCCAGGCAAACTAAGAAAAAAAGAGGATACGAATTACTAATATCAGACATGAAGGAGGGGATATCACCCAGGTCCTGTGGGCATTAAAAGAATAGTAAAGGAATACTGTGGACAAACTCTATGCAAATATGATAGCCTCGATGAAATGGACCAAATCTTTGAAAGACGTAATTTGCCAAAACTTACGCAAGAAGAAATAGACGATCTGAATAAGCCTATATCTGTTGAAGAAATGATAATTAAGAACCTTCCAAAAAGAAAGAACTCATTTAGTCGTGGGGTAAAGCAGTGGAGACAGACAAGAAATCCTCAAAGGTTAAATATACTCTGATAGAGCTAAGTCTCAGATGTGGTTAGGAGAGTAGCCAGCTTTGTAAATATTTGTAATCAAAACATTATTGTTACTTTATCCTCTACTGCCTGCAAAATGCCTTGGTTTCTCTTACTATTTAAAAAGCTCAGTAAGAATGCAGGCTCATCTCAGCCTGGATTGCCTGAGTTGATATTCTTGACTAATTTATATTAAAGGAGAAGAGGGGCGCCTGGGTGGCGCAGTCGTTAAGCATCCGACTTCAGCCAGGTCACGATCTCGCGGTCCGTGAGTTCGAGCCCCGCGTCGGGCTCTGGGCTGATGGCTCAGAGCCTGGAGCCTGTTTCCGATTCTGTGTCTCCCTCTCTCTCTCTGCCCCTCCCCCGTTCATGCTCTGTCTCTCTCTGTCCCAAAAATAAATAAACGTTGAAAAAAAAAAAATTTAAAATTCTTCATATAAGAGAGATCCTATGGTGTTTGTCTTTCTCTGTCTGACATACTTCACCCAGCATAATGCCTCAAAGTCCATCCATGTTGTCACAAATGGCAAGATGCTTTTCTTCTTTATGGCTGAATCATATTCCATTTTATTTTTTATATATTTTATTATGTAAATTTATTGCATATGTTATATATTTATCTGGCACTGAACAGAGAAACTTCCCATGCCTATCCGTGGGTCTCAGACAGCTGTTCTCTCTGTTTCCTTCGATAATTTTAATTCTGTTATGCCTTAATTGGGATATCAAATGTCACTGTGTTAGTAATTACTGCAGTTATGACTTAACTTTATATGTCAACTTAACCTTAACTCCACCTAAAGTTTTAACACAACCTTTCATAAATATTTGGTGATGTCTTACATGTGCCAGACATGTTTATCCAGAATTACAATTCCTTGCCACAACTTACTTTTTAATAGAAAACTTACCACATTTGCCTTAACTAACTTCAGACATAAAGAAAATGTGGGTAAAATGGCACATTGCTAATAAAATAAGACAAATCCGTGTTTTAAGTTACACATATGCTTAGTAACTTTTGATCATTAATAGTGGTTCTGATATCAGATCTCACACTGTGATAGGCTGGCCAATTTTATGCTCTAATATAAAAAGGAGTCTTTGTTTTCTGCATCTCACCCCCTCTGCTCCCACTCTACATAACCTGTTCTTGTTTTCATACATTATATGTTTCCCCTGTGGACTGAGTTAAAACTGCGATTCTAAAAGTATAGCTTTGGGGCAAGTTGGGTGCTGGAGCCATTTTTCACATGGATGACTAGAGAGAGAATTCTTCTCAAGCTCATGTAGGACATCCACCAAGATAGACCACGTTCTGGGCCATAAGACACATCTTAACAAATTTAAAAAATAGAAATCATACAATTGTGCTCTCAGATCACAATTGAATTATACTAGAAATCAATAAACTAAGTAACTGGAAAATCCCGAAATGCATAGAGACTCAACAGCACCCTTGTAAATAATACGTGGGTCAAAGTAGAATCTCAAGAGAAATTTAAAAATATTTTGAACTAAATGAAAATGAAAACACAGCTCATAAAAATTTGTAGGACGCAGTGGCAGCAGTACTAGGAGGGAAACTTAAAGCCCTGAAGGCATATGTTGGAAGAGAAGATCTAAAATCAATTGTCTAAGGTCCTACTGTAGTAAACTAGAAAAAGGAGAGCAAATTAAATACAAAGTAAGCAGAAGAGAAGAAATAATAAGAATTAGAGCAGAAATCAAGTAGAAAACAGGAAGCCAATGGAGAAAAAAATGAAAACAAAGACTGGCTCTTTGAAAAATCATTAAAACCAGTAAGCTTCTAGCCAGGCAAACTAAGAAAAAAAGAGGATACGAATTACTAATATCAGACATGAAGGAGGGGATATCACCCAGGTCCTGTGGGCATTAAAAGAATAGTAAAGGAATACTGTGGACAAACTCTATGCAAATATGATAGCCTCGATGAAATGGACCAAATCTTTGAAAGACGTAATTTGCCAAAACTTACGCAAGAAGAAATAGACGATCTGAATAAGCCTATATCTGTTGAAGAAATGATAATTAAGAACCTTCCAAAAAGAAAGAACTCATTTAGTCGTGGGGTAAAGCAGTGGAGACAGACAAGAAATCCTCAAAGGTTAAATATACTCTGATAGAGCTAAGTCTCAGATGTGGTTAGGAGAGTAGCCAGCTTTGTAAATATTTGTAATCAAAACATTATTGTTACTTTATCCTCTACTGCCTGCAAAATGCCTTGGTTTCTCTTACTATTTAAAAAGCTCAGTAAGAATGCAGGCTCATCTCAGCCTGGATTGCCTGAGTTGATATTCTTGACTAATTTATATTAAAGGAGAAGAGGGGCGCCTGGGTGGCGCAGTCGTTAAGCATCCGACTTCAGCCAGGTCACGATCTCGCGGTCCGTGAGTTCGAGCCCCACGTCGGGCTCTGGGCTGATGGCTCAGAGCCTGGAGCCTGTTTCCGATTCTGTGTCTCCCTCTCTCTCTGCCCCTCCCCCATTCATGCTCTGTCTCTCTCTGTCCCAAAAATAAATAAACGTTGAAAAAAAAAATTTTTTTTAAATAAAAAAAAATAAAGGAGAAGAGAAAAAGAAAATCTAAACTGAGATTTTTTTTTCTTAATTCATTATAACTAACTGTTTAAAGGGATTATTTGGTATTTACAACACATATAAAATTTTTGTTATTGAATTGGTTCATAGAGGGTGTTGGAATGATTGACTTTCTCAACCTCTAAAGCTAAAGGACTACTAAGAAGATGAAATAAATTCTCAGCTTTCTTCAAATGAGATTTTTTTTGAGAGAGACAGTGAGAGAGAGAGCGAGCTTGGGAGGGGTGGAGGGAGAGAGAGAATCTTAAGCAGGCTCCACAGCACAGAGCCTGATGCAGGGATCGATCCCACAATCCTGGGATCATAACCTGACTGGGATCATAACCTGAGCCAAAATCAAGAGTCAGATGCTCAACCTACTGAGCCACCCAGGTGCACCTTAACAAGACCTTTTAGTGGTTTTTTGCAGTGCATATTTTCTCCATCAAATTCATTCAGTTCGTTTATGAATTTGATTTAACACAATTTCTTATCAGCACCCTGCCATTGATACTAAGAGAGAACCTGAATGTTGAGAGAGGGAAAGGAAATGACAAGGTGTTTTGGTACACACCACTGGCTAAAGGAAATTAAAGTTAATGTCATTAAATGTGTGATCTTTTCCATAGAGCCTGAAACTAAGTTAAATGACCTTTTTTTTCCCCTTTCTATAATGCTTTCACATTGTGAAGCCACTGGTCAAGAAGAAACTTTAATCTCTAAAATATTTCAGACAGTCATATCAAAAATTATGTACAAATTTCTGTGGAAAGAGCTGCTTTGTAAAAAACTGGGTTTTGACCAGCAAGCCTCTATTCATGTCCTCAAGCCACCATGTCAGTCCCAAAAGATATAAAGTATTTAAACTGTATCTTTTTGGATGTATACTGAGTGTTTTTGGTGATACCAAGCAAAACTTTAAGGATTATGATGAACTCCAGCTGGACACCAAACTTCTCACATATAAGCTATTAACTTTGCCTCCTGTAGGATGTCCTTTCATTTCATGTTTAAGTGATAAAATATTAGTGTAATAACTGGAAACTTTGCTTTTGAGAAGCCAGAGACATCACTAAGTGTTTGGCTTTTTTTGAAGCATTGAGAGGCGTTATGTATGGATGTGCCATAAAGTGTTACCCTGAAGTTACTGCAGTGTCCCACAACCTAGTGCCACCCTAGTCATCAGTGTGGCATTTTCTTTTTTCTTTTCTTTTCTTTTCTTTTCTTTTCTTTTCTTTTCTTTTCTTTTCTTTTTTTATCTTTTCTTTTTTCTTTTCTATTCTCTTCTTTTCTTTTCTTTTTTTTTTTTTAAAGTTGGGGATAGTAGACAAAGTGGGTGGGGGGCTGAGTTAAATGGGTGATGGGTCTTAAGCAGGGCACTTTTTGGAATGAGCCCTAGGTTGTCATACGTAAGAGATGAATCACTGGGTTCTGCTCCTAAAGCCAAGACTACACGCTATGTTAACTAATTTGAATTTAAATTAAAAAAATATTTATGGAAGAAAATTAACCTTAATAAAACATTTTCAGTAAAATAAAAATTTTAATTGGAAAAAAAATAAAATGCAAAACTAAAAAAAAATAAAGTTGGAGATAGTATAGGTTTACTCGTAAGATTTTATACAAGAAGAAATACACTGTTTTGAGTTAGTTTAAAAGTTAAAAAGACTCAATCCAGAAGAGATTCCTGCGACCTTTGCTTTTCTCATCAGCAGGTGCTACCCTAAGTGTAGCCCTGCCTCTCATACAGCTTTTCAGCCTTGTGGCAAAATTGCCATCACCACCTTCCCATGAAAAACAACATATCTTCATGCCCTCTTAGTTCTGTTTTACTGCTTTCTTTTCTGGATGCTATAGAGAATTAATGTGCTGCCGGGTGTTGGGAAGATACATGTTATGATGTCAGCCCTGCTGAATCCGGTGTCGGGAGGGAGGTACTCTTGGATTTGAGGATCCGCTGTCTGCTAGGAAGCTGAGTGTTAATAACTAAGTGACAAACCATTTCCACCCAAATGTGCCTGTCTTCAACTCTTCTGGTGCTTCAAATTTTCTGAACATTAAAGTATTTTTCCACTAAAAGGACACAAGCCAAAGTCAGTGTTCACTGAGCTTTTGGTTTTTGGTGATTTGCCTCAAAGTACACCTGCAGGTGCCAGGGAACTTGGCTGTGCTCACCTCCCTCAGCTTCCTTTTTTCCCCTGATGTCTTTGGAGTTGAATTCTGTCACAGTGTTTCACATTCTGACCTATATGATGGCCCTTGCTAATTGTGAAATATCTTTTGAAAAGAGGTGAAAGTGATATGGCTTACAGTGACTTAGAAGAATTTATTATTTGCATGAAGATAAAGAGTTTATAGGGGCCATATGATGCCTCATGCATAAAGGTCTGTGTTTACCTTTGCACGGTATTTAACACTGTCTCCTAACACACATACACACGAAAACATTGCCATACCCGCATGCCAGAGAGAAAAAAAGTTTTTTGTCCACTTGAATCTCCATTCTTCCCAATTTGAGAATTCCCCCTTCTTGGGATCTCCAGGCAATCCATGATAAACCCATAAATAGTATGTATATGGTTTTACTAGACCTTTTGAACAGGGCCACCATGTTTGATATTTCCAGGTTGCGTTGCAAAGCCCTGATTTTGAGGCATGCAGATAGCTTGAATTATGTGGACCTTACTTATATTCCTGATACAACTGAAGAAGAACCAGAGCCATTTTCTAAGTATTCTTAGACATAGTAACATGAATTTTCCTGTAATTTCATGTCGTGATCTAAGTGCAAAATCTTAAAGTCTCTGAATAAACACTTCCACTTCTGCACATATCTAAATTCTCTTTATCATTATAGGAGCCAAGAGTCAACATAATATGGAGAGTAGTCAAGCAGTGGGATTAGGCTACATTTCCCCCAAAGAGCCTTCTTCCCGGAGGACCTGGCAACAAAGTACAGGCGGGTTAACCAGGTGTCAAGATGCCATGAAAAATTTTCAAAGGAATATTTCTCAGTTGCAAAGCCGAGGTGATTTCCCCTGCCAGGTTTGGGCAGGAGTGCCAGTTCATGTTCCCGAAGATGAGAACTATATATTGACTCATATAGAGGATGTTTCCAATTGCATAAAAAGTCAAGAATTTCCATCTTGGAGAGCCCAGCATTCTTGGAGGAAAATGTATCTGACAGAGTCACATAATCATCAGTGTAGGCGTCAGCAAATTTCGATGAAAAATAATTTCTGTAAGTGTGACAGCACCAGTTGGATCACACCACGCAATGATAATCTGGGAGTACACAGATCAGAAAAAATTTACAGCTGCCATGACTGTGGAGAAAACCTCACGAAGGTTTCACTGCTTAATCAAGACTTAATCAAAACAGGGCAAAAGCCCTACTCCTGTAATGAGTACAGAAAAGCCTTCAGTGATGACTCCAACTCTGAAGTTTATCAGCAGTTACACTTAGAAGGGAAAACCCATACCTACAGTCCATGTGGAAAGGGCTGTAGTTATAGTTCAGTTCTTCATATTCATCAAAGTGTTCATAGAAGAGATGATTGTGTTTTTGAGAGTTCGCCTCTGCAATCCCATCAGAGAGTACATACAGAAGAGAAGCCATATAAATGTGGATATGGTGAGAACTTCAGTCAGCCCTCCTCTCTCAACACTTGTGGACTTATTCACACGGGACAGACGTCCTATAGATGCAATATTTATGAGAAAGCCTTCAATCATAGCTTAGACCTTAATAGTATTTTTAGGATCCATACTAAGGAGAAACCCCATGAATATGAGGAGAATGGGGATGTCTTTAATCAGAGTTCTTGTCTCCAAGTCTACCAGAAAATCCACACTGGAGAGAAACTATACACAGGTGTAGAATATGAGAAGGGTTTTCTTTGTAGCTCAAATCTTAACATTCAGCATAGAGTTCACATGGAAGAGATTCCTTATAGTTCTGAGGAATGTGGTAATAACTTCAGTCTGGACTCACATTTGCAGGACCTTCAGATAGTCCGTACTAGGGAACAACCATATAAACATTATGCATGTGGTAACAGCTTCAGCCAAAATTCATATCTTCAAGGTCATCAGAAAATTCGCATCGGAGAGAAAGCTTACAAGGACTGTGGGAATGGCTTCAGTTGGAGTTCAAAACTTAAAGATCATCAGAGAGTCCACACTGGAGAGAAACCGTACAAATGCAATGCATGTGGTAAAGGCTTCAGTCATAGATCAGTTCTTAATGTTCACCAGAGAGTCCACACAGGAGAGAAACCTTATAAATGTGAGGAGTGTGATAAAGGATTCAGTCGGAGTTCATACCTTCAAGCCCATCAGAGAGTCCACACTGGAGAAAAACCATACAAATGTGAAGAGTGTGGGAAGGGCTTCAGCCGCAATTCATACCTTCAAGGCCACCAGAGAGTTCACACTGGAGAAAAACCATACAAGTGCGAGGAGTGTGGGAAGGGCTTCAGTCGGAGTTCACACCTTCAAGGCCACCAGAGAGTTCACACTGGAGAAAAACCATTCAAATGTGAGGAGTGTGGGAAGGGATTCAGTTGGAGCTTTAATCTTCAAATTCATCAGAGGGTTCATACAGGAGAGAAACCCTATAAATGTGGAGAATGTGGTAAGGGCTTCAGTAAGGCCTCAACCCTCCTGGCCCACCAGAGAGTCCACACAGGAGAGAAGCCATACCAATGTGATGAGTGTGGTAAGAGCTTCAGTCAGAGATCTTATCTTCAAAGCCATCAGAGTGTCCACACTGGAGAGAGACCATATATATGTGAGGTATGTGGGAAGGGCTTCAGTCAGAGAGCATATCTTCAAGGTCATCAAAGAGTCCACACTAGAGTGAAACCATATAAATGTGAGATGTGTGGGAAGGGTTTTAGTCAGAGTTCACGTCTTGAAGCACATCGGAGGGTCCACACGGGAGGGAAACCATACAAATGTGAGGTATGCACAAAGGGCTTCAGTGAGAGTTCACGTCTGCAAGCGCATCAGAGGGTCCACACAGAAGGGAGGCCCTATAAATGTGAACAGTGTGGTAAAGGTTTCAGTGGGTTTTCAAGTCTTCAAGCTCATCACAGAGTCCACACTGGGGAAAAACCATACAAATGTGAGGTGTGTGGAAAGGGCTTCAGTCAGAGATCAAACCTTCAGGCTCATCAGAGAGTCCACACAGGAGAGAAACCATACAAATGTGATGCGTGTGGTAAGGGTTTCCGTTGGAGCTCAGGGCTGCTTATTCATCAGAGAGTCCATAGTGGTGACAAATTCTATAAAAGCGAAGAGTATGGTAAGGATTATCCTTCGTCAGAGAATCCATACAGAAATGAAGATCTATAAAACCATTATATTTGTTTTGAAGTCCTCAAATGGGAACTGAAATTTTCCACTCCCTAGAGTTCTTATAGTAGACAAAATTTCTTTCATGAAAATGTTTCTGCCCAGCCTCAACATTCACAGTAGTCAGGAGACCACACTATGGAGACATCTAACAAGAGAGTCTCCGTAAGGGGTTTTCTCACAATTTTAAGATTCATTGCACGTGACTTGTACTAGGGCTTATAAAAGACCAGAGTAACAAAAGTACAGTGAAGAGCGTGCCTAAATCTATGTTTACTCTAATGTAAGCTTAATGAGAAAAGGGGCTTCACTTATTTACTGAGTTTTTAAAACCATGACATTGCATAACTCAGTGTAGGTGCTCAGTACTTTTTACTAAATGACTAAAAATGTATAAAAGTGTCATGTTTGAAAATTTTATTAAGCTTATTTACCCCAAAAAGATCATTTAAAAATGTATTTGGAGGAGGAATCCTGCAAGTAACCTTAACATAAGCACTTCAAGTGGGAAAATATTTGAAATGTAGAATATCAAGCAATATTGTCATCTGAAATTACACGAATTGGGTTGTAACCCTGTTGGGATTGGTTCCCATCCTTTGTCTTGTCTTAAACAGGGATGAGCTGAATTCTTATCATTTGGTCTCTTTCTATACAGTATTCCATCAGTTTAAGTTTAGCGCTGTGTGTGTGTGTGTGTGTACACATATGTGCACTTTAAATGACAGTACAAATTGATAAACAATGTTTCTGGTTGCACTGCATTTTACATAATTGACTTTTTACTCCTGCCCTGTGTGTTAAGGCAGAGTTTTCCTGTAATATTTGCAAAGTGTCAGAAATGGTTGCTAATGAAAAGTACTTTCTTAATAAATGTTAAAATTACAATACTTTGCTTTTTTAGTCTTCACGTTTCTGTCAAAGTTCTTTTGATTTGATTTTTGTTTTTAGTCAAAATTTTTATTGGAAACTTTTTTTTTTTTCATTTAAATTCATCTTAGTTAACATACAGTGTAGTCTTGGCTTCAGGAGTAGAACCCAGTGATTCATCTCTTACATATGACACTGGTCTGACTGATTTCCACCTGGAAACTTAGGATAATAATTTATGATAAGGCCATCTTAATAATATAAAGGGATTTGTACAATGAGGGTAATTTTTTAAACTAGAAATAAATAGATAAATTTCTCCAAGTTCCTATAAAAATGGAATTATAGAGAGTAAGGAATCAATCTATAATGATAGGAAAGAATTACACATATTGTGTCAGTGAAAATGTGGATTGTACCTTCAAAATATCCAGTTAATTTAAGTCTGCATACATATATGTCCAAATACGTGTTTCATAGATAATGTGTGAAAGATTACTCACCATCATATATACAACAGTTTTCTCTGACAAGCAAAATTTTGGCGTGGTCTTTTTTTTTTTTTTTTTTTTTTTTTTGTACTTCATTTAAAATTTTTTTTCAATTAACATTTACCAATTTTACCAAAGTAATAAACTACTGAGTTATCATCCTTTATATTTAAGAATCCATAATGTGATTGCTTTATTTCACTAGATGGCATTATGGCCAAAACTAAAGAATAAAATCTGTGAGGTTAATTTTCAAAATTCTCTAGGTTTCTAAGGATACAGATAAATTAGGTGTCAGCAACTTTTTCTTACTGTGAAATTTCTTCAGGTCTCAGAGGCCATGCAGCCTAGAATGCTCTAGTACAATTCACTAGTATTATAAACTGGTGCATCATAATTTTTCTCAGATTTCTCCCATTGGATGAATGGGGCGACCAGAGCACTCCCTTACCCTGGCTTTCAAAGGTGCTAAGTCAAGTTGCACAGTGTCAGACATTGGGGCTTCTAATGCATTTCTTTACTGTCATCACTTCCAAGGGAAAATCATGAAAGCTCATGGTGGTTTTATCATTTAGGAAGCTTTTAGCTGTAAGTAACAAGAAATGTAACTTAGAGTTGCTTAGACCAAAAATATTTCTCAGCTCATATAAATGAAAAGATGCAGGCAGGGTAAGATGTGGGTCTGGGCTTTGTATTGCTTTTGTTTAACTCTCTCACCTCTGTCCTTTTATGTGAACTCTTGTCTTTAGATTGCTCACAAGATGGCAGTATCACCTGCTTTTTTTTTTTTTTTTTTTTTTTTTGCTCACATGTGAGGGAAGAGAGCTTCTGTCTCATTTTTAGTGTTATGTAGTCCTAGTTCCCCCAAATACATAAGATCTCTGTCCTCTCCAACCCCCACTCAAGACTGAGGCTAAACCAAGACAATAAAGAATATCCTTGTTTCCCATAAATAGGCTAGCTTTTTCCTAGAGGCAAGCAGTAGCAGGCTACATTGGAAAAACAGCAAAAATATGGACCGAGAATGCTGTGGCACAGGTATACAGAGATGGCCAAAAGCTGAGGGTGAAGAAGGAACATTGAGAAAAACCCTCCAACACTCCAGCCCCTACCTGAAGCGCCAGTAATATTAGAAAAATTTGAAGTGGTATACTAAAGATAACTATTTCAACAACAGAACCTAACTCCACCTTAACTCCTGGCCAGATTGGTTCACCCTAACACTTTAGCACAATAGCTGTGCCCAGTTCCACACAAAAATAACATTTACTTCAGTTTCTACCATTTGACACACATTATTTGGCATTCAGTCAAAAAATTACATGATTACAAGAACAAACAACCCTCTCTGCCAAGTAGCAGCAGACCAATTAATAAAACCACACAGTGAGATGCCCATATTTTGGAATATCAGAAAGTTTTACATAACTGATCGATGTGTTGAGTGCTTTTGTGAAACGGGCAGACAATATACACGAACAGATGGGGGAACTTGAGTGGAAATTAATAAAGAGTGAAATAGGAAGTGCTAGACAAGAAAATTTTTATCATAAAGGATGCTTTTGAAGGACTCATGAGTAGGCTCAACAAAACTGAGGAAAGTGTCAGAGAACTTGAATATAGGTCAATTGAAATCATTCAAACTAAAACAGAGTAAAGGACACAGAGCATCAAAGAACTGCGGGGAAACTTCTTATGGTCTAATATATGTATAATTGGAAATCTAGGAAGAGAAGAAAGCAAGAATGAGAAGAGAAATATTTGCAGAGATAATGGCTGAGAATTTTCCATAAATAGTAGAAGACCAATTCTAGATCCAAGAACCTCATTGTGCTCAAGCAGGATTTAAAACCAAACAAGCAAAAAAATGAGACCTATTCTTGCCAAACAGCTGAAAATGAACAAGGCAGAGGAAATATTGATGGTGAACAGAGAAAAAGGACACATTACATACAAGGAATAGAGATGAGAAAAAGCAGACTTCTCATCATTCAAGCCAGAAGTCAGTGGAGTGGTATCTTTAAAATCCTGAAACAAAATGCTGTTAATCAAAAATTCCAAGCCCAATGAAAAAAAGTCTTTTTAAAAAGTATGCAAAATGAAGATTTTTCAGATGAATAAAAGCTAACAATTCACCACCAGTAGATCTGCACTACAAGAAATATTAAAGGAATTTCTACAGGCAGAGAGAATAGTATACCAGAGATAAATTTGGATTGAAAGAGCGAATGAGAAAGAAAGAGAAAGAAAGACATATAATTTTTCTTATTTTTAATAACTCAAAAATATTCACCAAAGCAAAAAGTGAGCAAGGTTTTGTGAGTTTATAGGACATGTAAAAAGTAAAATATAACAATACTTTAAAACAGGGCAAAAAGAAATTGGAGGTATGCTGTTCTACACTACATGGATTGGCATAAAAATATTATAAGATAGGCTGTGAAAAATTATAGGTGCATATTATAAGCCCCAAAACAACCATTTAAAAAAAATTTAGGGGTGCCTGGGTGACTCAGTCATTGGGTATCTGACTTCAACTCAGGTCATGATCTCATGGTTCGTGAGTTCAAGGCCCACGTCAGGCTCTGTGCTGACAGCTCAGAGCCTGGAGCCTGCTTCAGATTCTGTGTCCCCTTCTGTCCTGCTCCACCCCTGCTTGTGCTCTGTTTCTCTCTGTCTTTCAAAAATGAATAAACATAAAAAAATTTTTTTAATTGAAGTGTTATGTGACTAATAAGCCAGTAGTAGAGACAAAATGGAATTATAAAAAATAATCCAAAAGCAGACAGGAAAACTGAACAAATAGCACATGGTGGAAATAGTAAATATTAGCATGATAATAGCTTCAAAGCCAGTGATATCTATAATTACATTAAATGTTCTAAACACACCACTTAAAGATCGTCAGATTGGATAAAAAAAGCAAAACCCAACTATATACTATATGTCTTCTAAACAAACCCTTTTTAAGTATAAAGAGATAAGTAGGCTAAAAGACTAAGGAAAAAAAACTAATCAAAAGAAAGTTGGACTACCTATATTCATATTAAAAAATTCATACAAGCAGTATTACCAAAGGAACATCAGGTGACATACAATTCTAAATGTGTATGCACCTAACAACAGAGCTTCAAAATTCATGAAGCAAAAACTGATAGGATACCATAAGTATCTTTGGAGAACTCAGTATATTTCTCTTAGTAATTGACAAAGCAAGATGACAGAAAATCAGTAAGGATATAGACGACTTGAACAACACTACCACCCAACTTGGTTTATTTGCCACTTGGAGAACATCTCAGTGGTTGAATAAACATTACTTTCGAGTGCATTTAGAATATTCACCAAGACAAATCATATTCTGGGCCATAAAGCAAACCATACCAAATTTAAAAGAAGTAAAATCATGCAAAATATGTTCTCTAATCCAAATGGAATTAAATTGTATCAAGCAAGTGATACCTGTTGTGAACCACAAGGAGCAGCAGTTCCAGATTGTCAACCCACTGCATGGCTTGCAAATGTTGAGGTCCCTGTAAATATTGGGAACAACTTCATGAGAACATTACAAACACCTTTATGTCTATACAACTGACAATTTTAACAAAGTGTACAAATTCCTTGAAAGACACAAATTACCAAAGCATACAAGAATTGACAGCCTGGAGAGTCATATCTCCTAAACAAGGTAAGTTTGTAGAAAAAACCTTCTGGCAAAGTAAACCTAGGTGCAGATGGCTTTACTGGCAAGTTCTAGCTAAATATCTCAGGAAAAAAATGATTCTAATTCTAACCAAAATCTTCAAAAAAAAAAAAAAAAAAAAGACATGGACCCTTTCTAAGTCATTTTATGAAGTCACTATTCCTGATAACAAAATCCAATAGTGACATTTTAAGAACAGAAAACTAATATCCTTCATGAACATACACTTGAAAATCCCCAACAAAATATCATATTCAGCAATTTCTAAAAAGGATAATAAATCATAAAGTGGTATAGACTTAAAATGTAGATTTTTTTTTAAAATAAATTTAGCGTTTATTTATTTTTGAGAGACAGAGGATGAGCGGGAGAGGGGCAGATAGAGAAGAAGGCACAGACTCTGAAGCAGAATCCAGTCTCTGAGTTGTCAGCATAGAGCCTGACATGGGGCTCAAACACACAAACTGTGAGATCATTACCTGGGCTGAAGTCAGATGCTTAACCGGCTGAGTCACCCCGGCGTCCCTGAAAATGTAGATTGTTTCAATATACAAAAGTCAAGCTGTCTAATTCAGTTAAATGCAGAAGAACTTTATAAAATTGAACATCAATTCATGACTTAAAAAAAAATACCCAAAATCTAGGAATTAAAGGGAAACTACCTCAAGCTGATATGAGACATAGGCAAAGATATTGATAACATCTTTTTAGTGGTGATAGATTGAATGCTCTTTTAAAGTTGTATTTTAATTCCAGTTAAGACAAAAAATAAATAAGATACAAACTGTTAGAAGGGTGGGGGCAGGGAAAAAGATTGGATGCTTTCACCTAAAAGTTTGGAAACAAGGCAAGGACTTCTCTCCCCACCCCATGTCAACATTATATGGGAGGTAAGTAGCCAGTGCACTAAGGTGAGGAAAAAAAAAAAAAAAAAGACAGGAAAAGAATAAATAAAACTCTAATTGCAGAAGACAAGATTATGCAGAAAATCTCAAGGAATCAACAAAAGAGCAAGTAGAACTAATGAATATAGCAAAGCCACAGGATACAAGACTATACAAAAAAAATCACTATACAGTAAAACCTTTGGGAGCACAATCCATTCTGGAAGCATGCTTGTAATCCAAAGTGCGTGCATATCAAAGCAAATTTCCCCATAAGAAATAACGGAAACTCAGATGATTTGTTCCACAACCCAAAAATATTCATATAAAAATGATTACAATACTGTAATATAATACAAAATAATAAAGAAAATACAACATATAAAGAAAAATAAATTAGCCTACACTTACCTTTGAAAACCTTCGTGGCTATTGTGAGGGAGACAAGAGAGAGGAGGGTTATTGTATAGGACAACTTTCACTATCACTAATGGAATCACTGCTATCTATTGGCTCAATGGAATCTTCTTCTGCATGGGGGCCATTGTATATGCTCACACAGATGCTGACTACGGTACAGTATTAATAAACTCTTGTCATATACTGTATTTAATGTAACTGGCAAAAAGGCAGCAGAGGAAAGGGTCTATATCTGCAGGCAGCCTGACCCAGAATGAAGCAAAGCATTCCTAAGCTTACCCTTGTATGGAAAAGCCAAGGACTGTCCATAGGTGCTTTGAAGTGGCAAAAAGTACACTAGTGCCAGTTGTGGGCACCTTCCAACATTCTGAAAAATCACCGATTTCTGCCAAATACTACAGCCTGAGACCGAGCATGGGAGATGATCACCCACAATCCTACAGCAGGAGAGAGAGAGGAACCATTGGCTCAGTTGTGATCATGTGACAACAGGCATCGCATACAACTCGTAAGACATCACTTGTTTATCAAGTTAAAATTTATTAGAAATGTTTGCTCGTCTCGTGGAAAACTTGCAGAACAATTTACTCACAGTCCAAAGTTTTACTATACTTGTTCCAAACTATCGGAAATTGAAATTAAGAAAGAAAAAAGCAGTACAATTTACAATAGCACCGAGTATATAATGTACGGTAACAGGGAGAGACTGGGGGCATGAGTGTGTGTGATCTGTATGCTGCATATTACAAAATACTGTTGAAAGATTTAAAAGACCACTCAAACAAATAGATACGACCTACTCATGGAATTGTTAAGCCATTTGTCCTAAATTGATCTATAATGCAACACAGTTTCACTCAATGTCCCAGAAGTTTTTGCAGAAATTGACAAGCTATTTTTAAAATCTGCAAGAAGTAAATAAGAATGGCCTAAAAACTAAAAAAATAAAATGATATTGGAAGACTCACACTATCTGATCTCAAGACTTACTATAAAGTTACTATAATCAATACAAAGTAGTATTGGTGAAGGAATAGACACATAAAACAGTAAAACATAATAGAATCCAGAAATAGATCCACATATATGTGTTCAATCGATTTTTGGCAAAGATGCGAAAGCAATTCAATGGGAGAAATCATTTTTCAACAAAGTATGCAGGAATAATTAAGCATCCGTGTTCAAAAGAATTAATCTTAACCTATACATCACACGATATCAAATATTAACTCAAAATGAGTCTTAGGCCTACATGTAAATCCTAAACAATAAAAGACCTAGAAGAAAATGTGGGACAGTTTTCTTTATCACTTTAAGTTAGGCAAGGAGTTATTAATATGATCCATATAAGAAATTTGGTAAGCTGCACTTGATCAAAATTTAAAACCTCTGCTTTTCAAAAGACATTGTTATGAAAATAGAGAATCTACACACTGGGAAAATTATTTTCAAAACATGTTAACATGGACTTGTATTCAGGGGCACCTGCGTGGCTCAGTCAGTTAAGCGTCCAACTCTTGATTTCAGCTCAGGTCATGATCTCGTGGTTTGTGAGTTCAAGTCCTATGTCAGGCTTTGTGCTGACAGTGCAGAGCCTGTTTGGGATTCTGTCTCCCTCTCTGTCTGCCACTCTCCTGCTTGCTCTCTCTCTCTCTCTCTCTCTCTCTTTGTCTCTTTAAATTAAAATAAGCTTTAAAAAAAGGACTTGTATTCAGAATATATAAAGAACACTCAAAACTCAATACTAGGAAAACAAACAACTCATTAACAAAAATACTCAAAAGTTTTGAACAGGCACTTCACCAAATAATATGTATGGATTTCAAATAAACACATGATCAACATCATTAGCCATTAGGGAAATTCCATAAGTTAAATTCCACAATGAGGGCCATGTGGGTGGCTCCATTGGTGGAGCATATGACTCTTGATCTCAGGCTTGTGAGTTTAAACCCCATGTTGGGCATGGAAACTACTTTTTAAAAAACCACACAATGAGATAGAACTACACACCTATTAGAATGACCCAAATGAGAAAACGGGACAATATCAAGTGCAGAAAAGGATACAGAGCAAGGATACATCTCTCAGACATTGCTGTAGAAATATACTGCAGCCACTTTGAAATATGGAGGGCAGTTTCTTATGGAGAACATACACATTGCATACAATATAGCAATCCCATGAAAACATGTTCAAGCAAATATGCAAAAGTTTATAGCAACATTATTATAACTGCAAAAGCTCAAAACAACCCATATATTCTTTAACTGAAGAGTGGAAAAGCAAACTGTCATATCCACACAATGCAATGTTACTTGGCAATTAAACAGAGTATTGATAGAACAACACGAGTGAATCTCAAATGCATTATGTTAAGGGAAAGAAGCCAGGGGGCGCCTGGGTGGCGCAGTCGTTAAGCGTCCGACTTCAGCCAGGTCGCGATCTCGCGGTCCGTGAGTTCGAGCCCCGCGTCGGGCTCTGGGCTGATGGCTCAGAGCCTGGAGCCTGTTTCCGATTCTGTGTCTCCCTCTCTCTCTGCCCCTCCCCCGTTCATGCTCTGTCTCTCTCTGTCCCAAAAATAAATAAACGTTGAAAAAAAAATTAAAAAAAAAAAAAAAAAGGGGGGGGAAAGAAGCCAGACTCAAGAGATTGAATACTGTGTGATTCCATTTATACCACATTCTGGAAAAGTCAAAATAGCAGGGACTAGTAACAGATCATTGCTTATCTGGACATAGAGAAAGGGATTATCACAAAGAGTATGAGGGAACTTTTTGGACTGATGGAAGCATTCCATATCTTGATTTTTGTCATGTATATGTTAGTCAAAATTCAGAGAACTGTACACTAACAAGAGTAAACATCATATGTATCATATGTAAATTACATCTCAATGAATTGCCTTGAAACAAATGCCTGAACATTACAAATAAAAGTGTATAGAAAAACCCAATGTGTAAGTGAAAATATTTGAAACTTCAAACTCACCAATTCACCACTCCAATACCTATTGCGAATACTTTGGTTTACTATGCCTCGTGTTGCAAAGACAAATACCACTGTATAATACTTTTCAAAACTACAATTATATCATGCATACTATTTTCTAACTTTTACTTTTTAAATTTTTTTTTCAACGTTTATTTATTTTTGGGACAGAGAGAGACAGAGCATGAACGGGGGAAGGGCAGAGAGAGAGGGAGACACAGAATCGGAAACAGGCTCCAGGCTCTGAGCCATCAGCCCAGAGCCCGACGCGGGGCTCGAACTCATGGACCGCGAGATCGTGACCTGGCTGAAGTCGGACGCTCAACCGACTGCGCCACCCAGGCGCCCCTAACTTTTAAAAAACTTATCAACGTGTTAAAGACACTTACCCTATCAACAAATTAATCTACATCCTTCTATTGACTACATAGTGTTCTATGCTTATGTATCGATTTTTATTTATTTCCTACTGATGAAGTTTTTTCACTCCCAAAAAGTCAATGGAAAATTGAGAACCACAAAATTTATATTCTTTCAATTCTCCTGTTAACTCCTGAGATAACAAAATAATTGCCATCAAACTCACATGAATTGTTCTTACAAAACAGATCTTATTAACGATTCAAAGCATATAAGCAAAAATCACACCCAGATGTAGCTTTCCTTTACGGGGGCCTCAAAACTATCAAAAGCACGCCTTCCTCACAAGTCCCATTTCTTGCACTGGGACGCATTTTGGATGATCACTAGAAAAGTGTGTCAGTATTTGTCCAAATCAGGCCCAGATGTAGCGTTCCTTTTTTGAGAGGCCTGAAATGATGAAACACAGCTTTGTAATTATGCACTAGGTAGTATTGTGGCTTCATAGTAATTGATCAACATCTACAATGTATGTGACGCATGTCAGCTGAGAGGAAGCCGTTTGGTTTGGGAACTTTTAGATTTTATATTTGACTATTCTTTCACGTAAGGATAAAGAGATGGATGGATACTGACTTTATTTCTCCAGCAAACCATATTCCATATATACATAAATTTCGAGTTTGTTTGCCACAGACAACTTGGATGGGCCAGATATACCCAGCTAAAAGCTTACTTTTAAACTAGAATTTCTTGATTTCATCTTCATGCTAGTCAATCCTATTAGCATGTTTACATGGTGGTCTGATTGATGTCAACATTCTTAAGATATTTCCAGGGAGAAGGGGTGAGTTACTGAGACGATACTAATGATTTTCTTTCCATTTTTTGTAGAAGAAATTTTTTAAAGATTCTTGGGTCCAAAGATATTTATTTTAAATTTGATGTTTCCTGAACACCTTTCTTCTAAAAAGTGCATAAGAGCATCCACATTCTCCACATCCTTATGAACAATGGATATCCATTTGCCACCAAATAAAGGTGATCTGCTTTACCAGCCTGCCCCCAGAAAATTATTCCTTTATGGAACATGGTAAAATCATTCAGAAACTTCATAATTTTTCACACAAAATATCTGACATTCAAAAAATTACCATGTTTGCTAGGAATCAGGACCAGATGAATGAAACAGAATTTGGGTGATACCAGAGTTATCTGACAAATTTAAAAATAATATTGATTAGGGGAGCCTGGGTGGCTCAGTCGGTTAAGCACTCGACCCTTGATTGCAGCTCAGGTCATGATCTCACTTTTAAAAAGTTTAAGGGGCGCCTGGGTGGCTCAGTCGGTTAAGCGTCCGACTTCAGCCAGGTCACGATCTTGCGGTCCGTGAGTTCAAGCCCCGCGTCGGGCTCTGGGTTGATGGCTCAGAGCCTGGAGCCTGTTTCAGATTCTGTGTCTCCCTCTCTCTCTGCCCCTCCCCTGTTCATGCTCTGTCTTTCTCTGTCTCAAAAATAAATAAACGTTAAAAATTAAAAAAAAAATAAAATAAAAATAAAAAGTTTAAATAATATTGATTAAAATATTCAAGAAAACAGATGAAAAGATGGAAGGTTTCACCAGAGATTTTGGATTCCTATAGAACCACAAAATACAATAACTAAAATGAACAGACGATAACTAGAGTTACTATGATGATCATTTTGCAATATATATAAATATTGAATAATCATGTTGTACACCTGAAACTAATACGTCAATTATATGCATTAAAAAAAAAGTGGGGCGCCTGGGTGGCTCAGTCGGTTGGGCAACCGACTTCGGCTCAGGTCATGATCTCGCGGTTTGTGGGTTCGGGCCCCTGTCGGGCTCTGTGCTGACGGCTGGGAGCCTGGAGCCTGCTTTGGATTCTGCGTCTCCTTCTCTCTCTGCCCCTCCCCACTTGTGCTCTGTCTGTCTCTGTCTATCAAAAATAAATAAATGTAAAAGAAAAAATGTTTCTTCATCATCCAAAGAAAGCTGGATCCCATGGATCATCCAAGTTTCCATGTATGTGCGTCACAGAGCCAGAGAATCTTCCAAAATTATCTGTAAAATTGTATGTGTACTTGGGGAGAAAGAAGGTCTATAGCTTTATTCAGCTGCTAAATAGGGATCTCTGATCCCCGCCCCCCCCCCCCCCCCCCACACACACAAAAGCTCAAGAATCACTGAAAGTCCTAGCTTTCTTAGCATGGCCTGTGCCACACTCATGATCTAACCTGTTCCTACCTCTGGACATCTTCCAAAAATAAAAACAAATTTAAAAAACAAACAAAAGCTACCTCCTTTTTTGCCTGCCTGTATTACTGGGGATAGGGCAACTGCTGTAAATCAACCTTCATATCTCAGGGGCTTAACACAATAGGATTTTATTTCTGGCTCATTGTCCAGTGGGAGGACTTGGTTAATGGGCAGCTTCCCTATGATGAGTCAGAGACCCAGGCTCTGTCATCCTTATGGCTCCAGCCTTCTCTGTGCCCTTTTCATTCTGTTGGTAAACAAGGAAAGAGCAAGGAGGGTCAAGCATTAGGGTTTCCCTGGACCAGGCTTGCAAATACTGCCCAAGGCTTCCCTTCATATTCCTCTGGCCTGAACCCAGTCACATGGCTACATCTAACTGTAAGGGAACCTGGGAGATGTGGTCTAGTCCCAAAGGAAGAAGTAAGTTTGGGGAGCAGACGGCCACTTTCTGTCACACCTGGCTTAAAAAAAATTAAGTAGCTACACATAATAGTACATAAAGTACAGTTTACACTCTTGTCTCTGAGACTCACATTTCTAGGAAGTTAATAGCTCAATAACTTGACCTTCCCCAAGCTGGACAATCTGACTTAAATGTGTAGTTGTGTTTCCAGAAAAAGTGGGTAAAACAAATATTTTCAGTGGAGAGAGACTTTTGAAAGCTAAGATTTAAGATGTCAACTAACTTAAAGCTTTTCTTTTCAGGCCAATGAACTACCAGAACAATAGTAGAATTCTAGAAAATGAAAACAGGGGAAGACCTCACTCCTTGATAATAAGAGTTTTCCTTGATATATCCCCAAGGAAGCAATTCTGTACTTTCTGTTCAAGTTATTTAGAACCTAGATGATGTCATTGCATTTAGGAAATTGAGAAAGTGGAAACAACATGATGTGTGAAGAAATCATGCAGGTGAGAGAGACCCAATAGTCACAGCTAGTTAAATGTTTTCATCCTGGGGCTCTGTAGTCCTCACCTAACTAATCCTTGTAAAGCAGTCAACAGTAATGACATGTGTTTTTCCTTCTCCCTCAACTATGCCTTGTTATTATCCTGCTTTTCTTCAAAAAAACAGAATATGTTACCTAAGTTCCAGGTAATTTGGGATTTCCATTATTTCTCCTAAAAGTAATGTTCCTAGTCTGATGAAGTGGACACATCCTGATTGCAGAAATTAAAAACCAGACTCAGGGAAGTTAAGATGGCAGCTTTATTTCACAAAAATAGCAGAATCTGAATTGGTTGGACTATGGTCACTTTTGAGTGTTTGCCGTAAAATTTTCAAATACCCCAAAAGAGTAGTAAAATGCCTCCCCCTGTTCCCATCAGATTCAACAATAAAGATTTTGCCATATTTGCTTTATTTGTTTATTCATTTTTGCTGAGATATGTTGAGTTCCTTTGTTCAACCTCCTCCTCTCTGAAATCTGTCTCTCACTCTCTAGTTGGGATGTAGTGGGTGCTGCCTCTTTGCTGACATTCACTCAATGCAAGGGGCAGGAATGGTCAAGAGGGCTCCATCTCACAGTCCCTAAAGCTCATGATAGGGAGGAGGAGGTAGCCCCTCATTAGTGCGGGGCATGAATGAACAACAAGGCTCTACCCACAGCTTCCAGGACAGCCAGGCTGAGTGAGGAGGGAGAGGAATTATTTTTGTGTGGTATTACTGAAGAAGTGTTACCTTAAAGTATCTTAGTTTATCTGCCATCTTCTTTTCACTTTTCAGAATTTGTTTAGTTTCCCGTTGTTGTTGTTGTTGTTGTGTGTAGGGGTTTCACTTGTAGATAGCAGGAGGAATAGGGTAAAATGTGCTTAGTCCATGTTGTTCAGAACTGGAAGTCCATTGCTATCCTGTTTAAATTTCTTAAGATGGATATGTCTCTAACTGGTTTTCAGCATTTATTCCTTTCCAGTATACATATTTATTTACATTTCCCTTAAAGTATGGCTTTGGTTGCATTCCATAAATATATATGTGTGTTATTTTTATTACCACTCAGTTTAAAATATATTCCAGATTCTGCCTAGCCCATCCGCTGAACTCTCATGGATCATGAATCCATGGTCAGGATTGATTTTCTTAATTTTGAGACCAACTATAATTATTTAGGAAGGATTTCATTACTGATTTCTACCTTTATTGAATTTTGGTCAGAGAATATACTTATATTGTTAGTGTTTTGAAATTTGCTGCTGTTGCTCTATGTCCCAGTATTTGGTCAAATTTTATTAACATTTTATATATACCCAAATAGATGTGTATTCTACAAAAAAAAAAAAAAAAAAAAAAAAAAAAAAAAAACCTATTAGATCAAATTTCCTGATGGTGCCAAATTTTCCATACGCTGTTTTCACTGTTTTACTGCATGTGTTTATTCTATCTGGTAATTGGAGAATATTTATCCTTATAGTTCTGCCAATTTAAAAATATATATATTTGAGGATATTTATTACAAGCATACAAAGACACATTTGTGTTATGTTCTTGGAAGATTTAATCTCTTTATCATTATTATTAATCCATTAGTAATTCCAGCATAGTGTTTTTGCCTTAAAGTTTACTTTGCCCATTATTTATGTTGTAGGTTTAAATGTGGTAATAATTTGTGGCCAAGGATGGTAATGTCTTTCTTCCACAGAAAATTTTATTTCCTTCTGCTAGTTAGCTGTGAGGCCATCAGTGATCCAGGATCAGCTTAAAACACTCCTGGAGATAGAAATGACTTAGAGCTGGGCTGAAGGCCTACTTCCCTTTCACTCTGACTCTCAATGTGCATCGCTTTGGAGGTCTCTACATAAGACAACAACTAAGGGAAAAATTAAAAGACAGATTTGTCAGGGAGCTGTCTGACAAATCCAGTATATGAGAAAATTCAGTATATGAGAAATCCAGTATATGATATAGCTTTTTTAGCAGGCCAAGAGGATGGCAAAAAGGAGTGACAGAAGTCAGTTCTAGATTACAACAGACTCAAAGACTCAGGCAATGATCATGCAATAAATGGACAGGTTTTGATATTGATTCAAGGAAACCAAGTGTGAGGGACTCGAGAGAGAATTGGGAACTTCAAATAAGGATAGAGTAAATTAATATTAAGGAAGTGTTGTTAATTTTGTTCAGTTCATTATGGTTATATAAGTAAGTGCTCTCGTGTGTTTGAGAAATATATGAAAATATTTTGACAAGATGGACTTGTATTTAATTTAGTTCAGTAATAAAAAGGAAAGAAAATAAAGTGAGATGAAACAAGTGGGGCAACATGTCGATAATTGTTGAAGATGGAAGATGAGTTTCTGGACATTTAATTGTTTTTTCTCAGTGTGTGCTTTTTAAAAATTTCATAATAGAAGAATATTTCATTCTTGTTCAAGAGAAAAGCAGACAACACACACTTTCTGGGTTTTATGTGTGTGTGTATTTTCTCTTGGTGGTGGTGGTTCTAAAATTTTTCTGGACTTGAGTCCATATCTCACAAAATAAATCATAGCTGCTCTGATTTCACCTGGTTTGTGGAATAATGAGGCATGTGGCTGATTTTTTTTCGTATTTATTAAGAGCAAGTTAAAAGTAGGTGATGTGATACCTAACGATGAACTCAAAGAAGAAACATTTTCAAGATTTTATACAAGATTTACTCCCTTTAATACTGCAATGCTCTCTCCAACTCCCTGACAGTGTAGCTTTCACTTATCTAAAGAGACCACAATTCTTTAGCGTGAGCAATTAAAACCAAGGAAATTTGAGAAGTTTTTGCCGCATCCGCATTATGACCTGATTAACGTTTGTGCTTTTGTCATTTCTTGGTGCCCTGGAAACAACTCAAGCCAGCTAACACTGTTTGAGTTCCAGATGCATCCAGGTGTACATGGAACAAAGGAAATTCAGTCCAGGTAAGACTGAGATAGTGTTCCTTAAATTTGGTTTCCGGTGCAGCTTATGCCAATCCTCCTTCAAAATCTTCTACACATGGCTTCCACTTTAGGATGGTTTGTATTTTCTTTCTGTATTTCAAGCTTCACTTTTCTCTCCTTCACAGGATATTTTCTTGACCACTGCCAAACTAGTATGGTTACATGTATAATTTTTAAAAAGTGAGAAAAAGAAAAGGGAAGGCTAGGCTTGACCAGAGGCACAGAATTCATCCACAATGAACCTCATTACAGGTTTCCACTGTCTGAAAGTTGGGCGTTCTAGAGTATCTCCCACTTTCTGAACATTGGGATTACTTCGTTTTTATGAAAGACTTACATTTAGTGTGGTAATGGCTTTTTTCGTAACAGTGAAAATGCTCTTTGGATTTCTTCTGGGTAGCAAAGTCAGGTACAAATCTTTTATAAAAGCAAAGTGGGGTAAAGCCAGGGATACTTGTATTCAAAACACCAAAGGGCCACCAGGCCACAAGCACAACTGTGCGTACAGGAGTGTAGAACGGTAGTGTAGAAGATCCATGTAGCTGAAGAAACTTCTGCGCCAGGCAAGCGTGTCAGTGGCGCTCAGTCCACCAGAGATCTGGGCTTTTTTGAGACATTTTGGCTCCAGAAAGATGTGTCTATGGAAAAGTACTCAGTGTGGTAGTCCACATCTCTGACAGAGTGTCGGGACTGTAGTTAATGTTGTCCCAGGGCATTGCAGGAAGCAGAGTCCAGACGCTCCCAGTGGCCCCAGGCACATCAGCCCCTGGGAGGCGTGACCCGTGGCCTCTGCTCTACTCTGACACAATGGAAAGCAAGAGTTCAGGAGCTCCGAATAGCGGGAAGGAGGCACTTCTGCCCCCAGGGTCGGAGCAGTAGAGGATATCCTCTCGGGCATTCTGGGAAGTGTAGTCCGGAACTCCGTGTAGTCTCAGACACTTCCGTTCCCAAGAAGCAGGTGCTGGGGCATTCTGGGAAGTGTTGCTCTACAGCGGCCAGTGGTGGCTGGCACTTCCGGCCCAGGTGTGGGAGGTTATGGCCATCGTTCCCCTCCCACTGGTTGTCAGTTAAGCATCCCGTAACCCTTAGAACTTTTCCCACCTGCTCTTGAGGCAGCAACAACTCAGTAGTCTGTATGAAGGGGGAGAGAATGGATATTTGAGGTATGGGGAGGGCAGCTGTAGTTCCCTTAGGCCGAGTCTTCTCCCGTTTGGGGAGGTTCTTGCCTCCCTGGGGCGGGTGCGGCTTGAGTCTCTCCTCCCTCTCGCCCAACTACGAGCCGCTTCCTGGCAGGACAACATTGGGAAGAGTTACTTAGTCTGTGCCTTGTTTGCTCATCTGTAAAATGAGTAGATGATAGTGCCTTCCTAATTAAGTGTTGGATTGCTTGGTGTGGCTTGCTCTGGCAATGGTGATATTTCACAGCCTCCTTTCCTTCCGCACTCTTGACTTCCCCGGGACGGTGTGGAAGTGGAGGCAGTGACCCCTTGGCTCCTGGCAGCAGGGCCCTATGTAAGTAGGACTTGGCATTCTTCTTCTACAAAGATATTTACATAAATCGGAGAATATGTGGGATGTGTCCTTGGTCGTGAGCAATACTAGTAATTAAGCCTTAGTTTTTAAGTTCCAGTCTAAGCTTTCTAAGCTTTCTTTGTACTATGAAAATTAATAAAGAGAAACCTCACTTAAATGGAGTGGGGAGATGGGGCGCCTGGGGGGCTCAGTTGGTTAAGCCTCTGACTTCCGCTCAGGTCATGATCTCAGGTTGATGGGTTCCAGCCCCACTTCAGGCTCTGTGCTGACAGCTCAGAGCCTGGAGCCTGTTTCAGATTGTGTCTCCCTCTCTCTCTGCCCTTCCCATGCTTGTGTTCTGTATGTCTCTCTCGCTCTCTCGCTCTCTCTCTCTCAAAAATAAATAAACCTTCAAAAAATATTTTAAAATATGGAGTGGGGAGACCAGAAAAGGGAGCTCTCACCCCCTACCATTTGAGGTCAATCACAGGAAGAACTGCCAATTACAGACCCCTACAGAAGAACAGGAAAGACTCACTTACAGGCCCCAACAGGAAAAGAAGTACCATGCATCTCCTACAAGAAATCCACTGCCCCAGCACCATAGCCAATGAGAAACCTCATTACTCTGGACTGTTGTTTTTCTCAAATGGACTTTATTCAAAGCAACCTCTCCCAATTCCCTCCTTCTCCATAAAATAATGTGCCTCTCCTTTGTTTGTTGGACTTACCTATAGTTTTGATATAGCTTCCATGTCCAAATAATACACCCCTTTTTCCTAGTAAAATAACTTTTGTTTTTAAGGTCAACGATACAAATTACTTTAGGGTGACCTTATGAAATGTGTATTTGCTGTTTAGGAATTAATGCTTAAGCTTTTAATTTACTTTAAAAACAAACCTATAACATGAGACTATAAGTAATAGCATTTATGAGGAAACTGTATTTCCATAAACAGATTTAAGAAGAAAGGTGGCAATATTTTACATTTTTGCAGATCTCTTTAATTTCTGACTTTAAGAAAAACAGGTGGATTTTTATATCTTCTTCTGTGTTCTATCTGTTGTGATAATATTGTTTCGGTTAAAGTAATGGAGAAAATCCAGCCTCCCACAGTTATAGTTGGAAAATAATTACCTTAATAGATTACAGATAATATTCTTCTTTGATACTGCACCAAAGTTTGACAAGTGATAGTTTTTTAAAGGCTATTGCAGTGTAGAGTCTGAAACAATATCAGGTACTTTTTGTATTCCATTACATTAAGAATCCTTTAGTCTGCCTTGTACTTTGAGTCTTTTATCCATTCGTGGTTTTGTGACATTACGCATTGCTCATTTAGAGAATATTAAATCGCTGAGTATTGCAGATCTTTCAAATACTGACATTTTTTATCTTACAATATCTTTCTCAATTTTTTATTTAAACTCTAACTAGTTAACATATAGTGTAATATTGTTTTCAGGAGTAGAATTTAGTGATTCATCACTTATATATAACAGTGCTCTTCCCAACAAGTGCCCTCCTAATGCCTATCCCCCATTTAGCCCATTCCCCCCGACTCACCTCCCTTCCAGCAACCCCCAGTTTGTTCTCTGTGTTTAAGAGTCTCTTATGCTTTGTCTCCATTTCTGATTTTATCTTATTTTTCCTTCCCTTCCCCTATGTTCATCTGTTGTGTTTCTTAAATTCCACATTTGAGTGAAGTCATATATTTGTCTTTCTCTGGCTGACTTCTTTAGCTTAGCATAATATGCTCTAGTTCCATCCATATTATTGCAAATGGCAAAATTTCATCCTTTTTGATCACTGAGTAGTATTCCATTGTGTGTGTGTGTGTGTGTGTGTGTGTGTGTGTGTGTGTGTTCTTTAGCCATTCATCAGTCAATGGACATTTGGGCTCATTCCATAATTTGGCTATTGTTGATAGCACTACTATAAACATGGGGGAGCATATACCCTTTTGAATCAGCATTTTTGCATCCTTTGGATAAATACCTAGTAGCACAATTGCTGGGCTGTAGGGTAGTTCTAATTTTAATTTTTTGAGGACCCTCCATACTGTTTTCCAGAGTGGCCGCACCAGTTTGCATTCCCACCAACAGTGCAAAAGGGTTCCTCTTTCTCCACATCCTCACCAATATCTGTTGTTTTCTGAGTTGTTAATTTTAGCCATTTGACAGGTGTGAGGTATACCTCAATGTGGTTTTGATTTGTATTTCTCTGATGATTAGTGATGTTGAGCATCTTTTCATGTGTCAGTTGGCCATCTGGATGTCTTTCTTGGAAAAGTATTCATGTCTTCTGCCCATTTCTCCACTGGATTATTTGTTTTATGGGTGTTGAGTTTGATAAATTCTTTATAGATTTTGGATACTAATCCTTTTTCCGAAATGTAATTTGCAATATTGATTTTTTCCTTTGCTGTGCAGAATCTTTTTTATCTTGACAATGTCCCTAGTTCATTTTTGCTTTTATTTCCCTTGCCTCCAGAAACATGTCTAGTAAGAAGTTGCTGTGGCTGAGATCAAAGAAGTTGCTGCCTGTTTCCTCCTGTAGGATTTTGATGGTTTCCTGTCTCACATTCGGTCTTTCATTCATCTTGAATTTATTTTTGTGTATGGTATAAGAAAGTGGTCCAGTTTCATTTTTCTGCATGTCACTGTCCAGTTTTCCCAGCACCATTTGCTGAAGAGACTGTCTTTTTTCCTTTGGATACTCTTTCCTGCTTTGTTGAAGATTAGTTGGCCATACATTTTTGGGTTCATTTCTGTGTTCTTTATTCTGTTCCACTGATCTATAGACACATTTCTTTAGAAATAAACTAGCACTGGGGTGCCTGGGTGGCTCAGTCAGTTGAGTGTCCAACTTTGGCTCATATCTTGATCTCCCAGTTCGTGGGTTCAAGCCCCACATTGGGCTCTGTGCTGACAGCTCAGAGGCTGAAGCCTGCTTCGGATTCTGTGTCTCCCTCTCTCTCTGCCCCTCCCCTGCTCATGCTCTGTCTCTCAACAATAAATAAATGGTAAAAAAAAATTTTAGAGAAATAAACTAGCACTAATGTGTGGCTCCTGTATATGTCACATGGTGTCTTTAATGATAATGATGATAATTACTAGCATCTATTGATCACATATTAACAGGAAGAGCCTTGACTACTTTGCATGTATTAATTTGTGTATTTCTATATGAACCTGGTCTTATTTTACAGATGAGGGAACAGAGGCATGGAGAGGTTACTTGAACAATGACTTGTGCTAAGTGTCACACAGCCAGGGATAAACCTCAGTGGCCAGGTTCCATTCCACGTTCTCTTGGCCACTACACTCTGCTTTCATTAGGTTGTAGGGGCACCTGCGTAGCTCACTTGGTTGAGTGTCTGATTCTTGATTTTGGCTCAGGTCATGATCTCACAGTTTGTGGGTTTGAGCTCCACTTCGGGCTCCACACTGTCAGCATGGATTGGCATTACTTGGGATTCTCTCTCCCCCCCTCTCTCTCTACCATTCCCCTGCTTGCACTCACGCTCGGTCTATCAAAATAAATAAATAAATAAACTTTAAAAAGGATGTAAAGTAGGCTTGGAAGCTAATGAGAATGAGGCCAAATCTGAGTAGGAAGCCTCTTGAAGCAGAGGATATTTAAACTGAGAATAATTAAAGTCTAAATGCCAGTTGAGCAGGGAAGGAATGCATGATAAAATAAAAAGAACAGCACAAGCCAAGACCTCGAGGCCTTTGTGGGAAAGCAAGGGACACACTCAGGCTGGAAATTTACAGTGGAGAGAAGGTTTAGAGAGGGAGGGGAATGGTTCTGACCTGGAAAATTTCTGTGAATTGTGTGTTTGTCCTAAAGACACAGAGAAGCCACAGAGGTATGTCATGCAAGAACATAACCACGTTTCCATCTTAGACTGAACACTAACAATAAGAAGCCAAGTTAATTGATCAGGGGTAAATATTCTGAGAAGTTAAGGCTCAGACTCTGGATCCAGACTTGCTAGTTTTGAAACTGAGTTCTAACACTTATAACCTTGGACAGGTTACTTAATCTCTCTGGGCCTCAGGTTCAAAGATGTAAAATACGGGCAATGTTATCACACACTTCATAAGGTTGTTGTGTGGGTTAAAAGGGACTATGTATACATGCTGTGTGAGCCAAAAATGAAATCCTTGTAACAGACATTTTAGTGTAATATAAAAGCATGACAAAAGCAAGAAAATATTGGAAGGAATATATGGGGCACCTATAGATATTTTAAGGTATTCCCTTCTCTCTCATTCCCTTCACTTGTCATTTGAAACTTCAGTGTTACCTTTTGTTAACCTTAAAAATACAACTGCCAGTTATTTTATGAGCAAAATTGGGTTTATTTGGGAATAGCAGAGAATTCCAATTCAGGACAAGCAAGCTGCAGCAAAACCATAGACATGTCTCCAGAACAAAGGAGAGGAACAGTCTATTAATGGAGGAAAGGGGGGAAATTGGGAAGACGGTGAGAAACAGAATGTCCCTTGGAGTAAACTGGGAGTTTAAAGCACAGTGGCTTTTCATTGGTTGAGTTGTGACAGTCTCTCATTGGCTGGGCTGTTGCAGAGTGGGGGCAGGGGAAGGGAGGGAAGCCTCCTGCTGGGATAGTGAAGTAGAGTCCACCTCCACGGTGTGTCTTTTCCCATTGGGTCTGCAATTGATGGGGAGTGACAGACCATGAGAGCTCCCCCTGCTGGCCTCCTTTCTCCATTCTAAACAAGAATTCCTTTTATGAATTTTTAACTTTGAACAAACACAAATATCGTGTATGAAGACTACTTTTTAAATATCTAGTTAACATTATTTCTTTATCTTTAAAATTCAGAAAGCCCCTTGGGGTGGAGGGTAATAAGAATTGCCTGCATTTAAAAAACAAAAGCTGATCTGGGGGAGCATGTGAGTGGCTCAGTTGGTTAAGCGTTGGACTCTTGGCTTAAGCTCAGATCATGATCTCACGATTCATGAGTTGGAGCCCCACATCATGCTCTGTACTGACAGCACAGATCCTCGGGATCTGCCTCTCCCTCTCTCTACCCCTTCCCCCCACCCCTCGAAATAGATAAATAACCTTTTTTAAAAGTGAATAGAAAAAAAAAAAAAAGATGATCTGGTAGGTCTAAAATAAAGTCAGCCTTTCTACTCTGAGTATTTGCCCCCAAGAGCACTTACAAATCATGAAGCTACCCTTTCTTCTTAGAGACACCTCTGCTAGTATCTTATAATGGAGAGACACAAGAAGCTGACCATCTGGAGGCTTGGAAGCCTGGATGACAGACTCAGCTCCCTGCCTGGCATGCTGGGAACCCATGTGCGATTCCTTTACTCCTAGTGAGGCAGGTTAGCACAGGGGTACCAGAAAGGACTCAGGTCACCAATCCCCTGGGTTCTCACCTAGTGCAGTGGTTCACTGCCCTGACTGAGTCCTAAAATCACCTAGGGTCCCTCCCCAAATTACGGATGTCTTGACAGATTCTAATTTAGTTTTAGGAGAGGCTTATGTAATTTTTTGTTTATGTGCATATAAAAAATATTTTATTTATAATTATATATAAATATAACATATATATAAATATAATGAATATATATATTTCAGATTCTAATTTAGTTTTAGAAGAACTTTAGGCAAGTTTTGAGCGTCCCTGAAATTTTAACATGCTGCCAGGGTTGGGAGATACTATCTTGGAAGTTAAGGCTCTGGGCAAAAATCCTGGCTTTTCTGTTGGCTACTGGATTATCAGGAAAAAGTTCCTGAACTCTCTCTCTCTGTGCCTTAATTTTCTTATCTGTAAAATGAGGACAACTATTGTCCTTATCTCCGTCTTATTGCTGTGAAAATCAAACAAGATATTAAATATAAAGCACTTAAATTACTGCCGTGATATGTGTAAGTGTTCCATAGATGTCAGCTGCTGTAATTATTATTGGCAGAATTTTATTAATGTTTACATTTCATTATGGGATGGAGACTGCCAGCAGTCAGTCAGGCATGGGGAGGGTTTCTTATTTTTACAGTGAGCAGCAAAGAAGGCCACCCAATGTAAAATAACCAATTTTCCATTGACATTTGAGCAGAGACCTAAGGAAAGGGAAGAGTCATCCATATGCTATATTCAGAGAGTTCCAGGCACAATGTAAGCCCCTTTCAAAGGGTGGCTTTCAGAGTTTGTGTTGTGCCCTGTTCTTTTCATTCTCCCAGGCTCTATCTGTGTTGTAAAAGATGAGCTTTTTCACTACCCCCCCCCCCCCGGAATTTATGGAGCTCTGAATTACTATTTGGTTGTAGAATAATGTATGTTATCACTTCTGCTTTCTTTCCCCCCTTCATTTTCATGGAGAAACCATCTCAAAGGAGCCAAAGGGCCACTCTCTGCTTAAACACTGCCTTTCAGGAGTGGGTGATAAGGTATCTTCTCCCAAACTTGCAAGTTATTCCAACTATCCCAGGGCCTCACAGTCCCTTGGACATTGGCATCTTTCCAATATGATACTCAAGACAGAAAAAGGATTTAAACTCTGTATGAAAATATCCCCTGGTAATCTATCTGTAAACATTTTACTAAACATTTTGAGCAGAGCCCCGAAGTTCCGATGTGCAGTCTGGCTCTGATTCTCAAACACTCTGGTAGGCAGAATTACATAGAGGCTGTTTATCAGGCACCTGCCACAACAACAGAAGAAACTTTTAATGACTATTACAGGGAGGGAGGTGAAGTTCTCTAAACATTTCCTGCCAAGTCATGTAGCACTGAATTGAAAAATTCATTGAAAAAAAAAAAAAACGACCTCAAACATTTAGATATCAGTATAAATTTAGAAACTTTGGAAAAATAGTGAAAAACATTATAGAAAATAAAATTCTGAAATTATTTTGGAGGTGGAGAGTTCATAATAGTGGTTAACGAACTTATAAATGGTTGTAAATCTAGAAAATATGATTAGATATACATGTTGTGCAGTAAGATATAAGCTCTATGAACGCAGAGACTTTGTTCACTGCTGAAGCTACGGTCTTTGCTTTTTGCCCCAAAAGCATATATTTTTTTAATATTTATTTTATTGCTTTAATTCCAGCACAATTAACGTACAGTGTTATATTAGTGTCAGGTGCACAGTACAGTGACTCAACAATTCTATACATTATTCAGTGCTCATCACGATAAGTGTGCCCTTCCTTGACCCCCTTCACCTATTTCATCCATCCCCCCATCTACCTTCCCTCTGGTGACCAGAAGTTTGTTTTCTATAGCTAACAGTCTGTTTTTTCATTTGTCTTTTTTTTCTTTGTTTTGTTTCTTAAATTCCACATACTGGTGAAATCACATGGTATTTTTCTCTGAATGACTTATTTCACATGGCATCACACTTTCTAGATCCATCCATATTGTCACAAGTAGCAAGACTTCATTTTTTTTTTTTTTTACAGATGAATGATATTCCATTGTGTATGTATTTACCACATCTTCTCTAGTTGTTCATCTATCGATGGACACTTGGGCTCCCTCCATGACTTGGCTATGGCAAATAGTGCTGCAGTAAACATAGAGGTGCATATGTTTTGTTTTGTTTTGTTTTGTTTTGTTTTGTTTTGTTTTGTTTTCACTTAGTGTTTTTGTATTCTTTGGGTAAATAACCCGTGGTGGAATGACTGGATCAAATGGTAATTCCATTTTTAATTTCTTTTTTTTAATGTTTGTTTTTGACACAGAGACAGAGCACAAGCAGGGAAAGGGCAAGGAGAAAGGGAGACACAAAATCCGAAGCAGGCTCCAGGCTCTGAGCTGTCAGCACAGGGCCTGACATGGGGCTCCAACTCACAAACTGGGAGAACATGACCTGAGCTGAAGTCGGATGCTTAACCAACTGAGTCACCCAGGCGCCCATATATTTTTAATTTCTTGAGGAACCTCCGTGCTGTTTTCCACAGTAGCTGCATGAGTTTACATTCCCACAACAATGCACAAATGTTCCTTTTTCTCCACATTCTTGCCAACATTTTTGTTTCTTGTGTTTTTTATTTTGGCCATTCTGACAGGTGTGAGATGATATCTCACTTTAGTTTTCATTTGTATTTCCCTGATGATAAGTGATGTTGAGCGTCTTTTCATGTGCCTGTTGGCCAACTGTGGGTTTATTTATGGCCTCTCTATTTTGTTCCACTAATCTATTTGTTTATTTTTGTGTTAATATTATACTGCTTTTATTACTATAGCTTTGTAGTATATCTTGAAATCTGGGATTATGATATCTCCAGTTTTGTTATTTTTCAATATTGCGTTGGTATTTTGGGTCTTTTGTGACTCCATACAAATTTTAGGATTATTTGTTCTAGTTCTGTGAAAAATGCTATTGGTTTTTATAGGGATTGCTTTAAATGTGTAGAGTAGTTGGGTATTATGGACATTTTAACAATATTTGTTCTCCCAGTGCATGAGCATGGAATATGTTTCATTTGTTTGTGTCATCTTCAATTTACTTAACGAATGTTTCATAATTTTCAGAGTACAGGGCTTCTTTCACTTTCTTGGTTAAGTTTATTCCTAGGATTTTTTTTTTTTTGCAATTATAAATGGGATTGTTTTCTTAATTTATCTTTCTGCCACTTCATTGTTAGCGTATAGAAAAGCAACAGAATTATGTATATTGATTTTGGATCCTGTGACCTTCCTGAATTCATTTATCAGTTCTAGTAGTTTTTTGGTGGAGTCTTTAGGGTTTTCTATATATGATATCATGTAATCTGCAAATAGTGAAAGTTTTACTTCTTTGCTGATCTGGATGCTTGTCATTTCTTTTTCTTGTCTGATTGCTGTGGCTAAGGCTTATGGTACTATGTTGAATAAAAGTAGTGAGAGTAAACATCCTTGTCTTGTTCCTAACCTTAGGGAGAAAGCTCTCACTTTTTGACCATTGAGTATGATCTTAGCTGTGGGTTTTTCATATATGGCCTTTATTATGTTGAGGTATGTTCCCCCAAACCAACTTTGTTGAGGGCTTTTATCCTAAATGGATGTTGTACCTTGGTAAGTGCTTTTTCTGCATCTATTGAAATGATCATATAGTTTTTATCTTTCCTGTGTTGATGAGCTGTATCACATTGATTGATTTGTGAATATTGAACCACCCTCTTATCTCAGGAGTAAATCCCACTTGATTGGGATGAATGATTTTTTAAAATCTGCTGTTTGATTCAGTTTGCTAATATTTTGTTGAGGATTTTTGCATCTATGTTCATCAGAGATATTGGCTTGTAGGGGCTTTTTTTTGTAGTGTCTTTATCTGGTTTTGGTATCAGGGTAATGCTGGCCTCAGAGAATGAATTTGGAAGCTTTACTTTCTCTTCTATTTTTTGGAATAGTTTGAAAAGAATAGATACTAATTCTTCTGTAAATGTTTGGTAGAGTTCACTTGTGACTCTGTCTGGTCCTGGAATTTTGTTTGGTGGGAGTTTTTTGATTACTGATTCAATTTCATTGCTCATCTATTCAAATGTTCCATTTCTTCCTTATCCAGTTTTGGTAGGCTATATTGTTTTAGGAATTTACCCACTTCTTCTAGGATGTCCAGTTTGTTGGCATATAATTTTTCATAATGTTCTCTTATAATTGTTTGTATGTCTGTGGTATCAGTTGTTATTTCTCCTCTTTCATATCTGATTTTAGTTTGAGCCTTCTCTCTCTCTCTCTCTCTCTCTCTCTCTCATTCTACTTTTATTCAACATAGTACCATAAGCCTTAGCCACAGCAATCAGACAAGAAAAAGAAATGACAAGCATCCAGTTTAGCAAAGAAGTAAAACTTTCACTATTTGCAGATTACATGATATCATATATAGAAAACCCTAAAGACTCCACCAAAAAACTACTAGAACTGATAAATGAATTTAGGAAGGTCACAGGATCCAAAATCAATATACATAATTCTGTTGCTTTTCTTTTCTTTTTTTTTTTTTTTAACGTTTATTTATTTTTGGGACAGAGAGAGACAGAGCATGAACGGGGGAGGGGCAGAGAGAGAGGGAGACACAGAATCGGAAACAGGCTCCAGGCTCTGAGCCATCAGCCCAGAGCCCGACGCGGGGCTCGAACTCACGGACCGCGAGATCGTGACCTGGCTGAAGTCGGACGCTTAACCGACTGCGCCACCCAGGCGCCCCTCTGTTGCTTTTCTATATGCTAACAATGAAGTGGCAGAAAGATAAATTAAGAAAACAATCCCATTTATAATTGCATAATCCCCTGGCTAAAGGATTATGAATTTTGTTGATCTTTTCAAAGAACCAGCTCCTGGTTTCATTGATCTTTTCTATTGTTGTTGTTGTTTTGTTTTGTTTTAGTTTCTGCTCTTATCTTTATTTCCTTCCTTCTACTGGTTAGGGGTTTTGTTTGTTCTTTTTCTTGTTCTGTTAGGTGTAAAGTTAGGTTGTTTTTTGAGGTTTTTCTTCCTTCTGGAGTAAGGCCTGTATTGCTAAACTTCCCTTTTAGAACAGCTTTTGTTGCCTCCCAAAGATTTGAGACTATTGTGTTTTCATTTTCACTGGTCTCCATGTATTTTTTTGATTTCCTCTTTGATTTCTGGGTTGACCCATTCATTGTTTAGTAGCATATTATTTAACCTCCATGTACTTGTGTTCTTTCCAGATTTTTTCTCGTGGTTGAGTTCTAGTTTCACAGTGTTGTGGTCAGAAAAGATGCATGGTATGACTTCGGTCTTTTTTAATTTGTTGAGACTTGTTTTGTGGCCTAACATGTGATGTATTCTGGAGAATTTTCCACGGGCACTCAAAAAGACGGTATTCTGCTGTTTTAGGATGGAATGTTCTGAACATATCTGTTAAATCCATCTGGTCTAATGTGTCATGCAAAGCTACTATTTCCTTGTTAGTTTTCTTTTTGGATAATCTTACCATTGATATTAAGTAGGGTGTTAAAGTCCCCTACTATGGTATTATTCTCGATTAGTTCCTTTATGTTTGTTATTAGCTGCTTTATATATTTGGGTGCTTTCATGTTAGGTGCATAAATATTTACATTGTTATATTTTCTTCTTGGATTCTTCCCTTTATGATTATGTAGTATCCTTGTCTTTTGTTACAACCTCTTTTAAAGTCTATTTTGTACAACATAAGTATTGCTACTCTGGCTTTCTTTTCATTTCCATTTGCATGATAAATGCTTTTCCATCCTTTCACTTTCAATCTGCAGGTGTCTTTAGGTCTGAAATGTGTCTCTCATGGGCAGCATATAGATGTGTCTTGTATTTTTATCCATTCTGCCATGTGTTGTCTTTTGAATGGAGCATTTAATCCATTTAAACTCAAAGTAATTATTGATAGGTGTGTACTTATTACCATTTTGTTATTCATTTTATGTTTTCTTTTCTAGTTCTTCTCTATTCCTTTATTCTCTTGCTCTCTTCTTTCATGGTTTGCTGGATTTCTTTAGTGACATCCTTGGAATCTTTTGTCTTTATTCTTTGCATATTTATTAGTGGTTTTTTTATTTGTGGTTACCATTAGGCTTGTATATAACACCTTCTGCATATAGCAGTTGGTGGTCATTTAAGTTTGAACCCATTCTTTATTCCTCCTTCCCCCCACCCATGTTTTAGGTAAATGGTGTCATACTTTATATCCCTTTATTTTGTTAATCTTTTGACTTATTTTTATAGATATATTTAATTTTGCTGCTTTTACGCTTCCTACTTTTCTTACTCCTGCTTGTGGCCTTTCCTTTCCACTCAGAGTCCCCTTTAACATTTCTTGTAGGGATGTTTTAGTGGTGATGAATTCCTTAACTTTTCTTAGTTTTTGAAACTTTTTTTTGTCTTGGAAACTCTGAAACTCTTTATCTCTCCTATTCTGAATGACAGCCTTGCTAAATAGAGTTTGTTTTGCTGCAGGATTTTTTTTTCTTTCAGCACTTTGAATAGATCATGCCACTCCCTTCTGGCCTGCAAAGTTTCTGCTGAAAAATCAGCTGATAGCCTTCTGGGATTTCCCTTGTATGTAACTGTTTTGTTTTCTCTTGCAGCTTTTAAAATTCTCTATCACTACTTATTGCCATTTTAATTACTCTGTGTCTTGGTGTGGATTTCCTTGGATCGATTTTGTTGAGGGCTCTCTGTGCCTCCTGAATTTGGATTTCTGTTACTTTTTCCAGATGCAGGAACTTTTCAGCTATTATTTCTTCAGACAAATTTTCTGCTTCCTTTTCCCTCTCTTCTCCTTCTGGGGTCCCTATAATGCAAATGTTGTTATACTTGATGGTGTTGCTTTTTATTATTCTTTTTTCTATCTCATGTTCAGTTTGATTGCTTTCCATTACTCAGTATACCCATCACTGATCCATTCTTCTACTTCCTCTAATCTACCCTTTATTCCCTGTAGAGCATTTTCAATTTCGCTTTTTGAGTTCTTCATCTCTGGTCCTTTTTATGTTTTGTCTTTGTTGAGGGACTCACCAAGGTCCTTCACTCTTTTCCCAAGTCCAGTGTGTATCTTTATGACCATTTCTTTAGATTATCTGTCAGACATATTACTTGTCTCCATTTTGTTTAACTCTCTTTTGGTATGATTTTGTCCTGTTCTCTCATTTGTAACATTCCTCTGTCTCCTCATTTTGTCTAACTCTGTGTGTCTGTTTCTGTGTTAGGAACGTCTCTTGCTCTTGAAAGTAGTGACCATATGAAAAAGAGGTCCTGTAGTGCCCTGAAGTTCAATGTCCCCTATTCACCAGAAACTTGCACTTCATGGATGTCTCCTACATGTGTTGTATGCACCCTACTGTTGTGGCTAAGCCACATTTGCCTTCAGTCCAGTCATCTACACTGACTCTTTGCCTGTTGTAGGCATAATTTGTTCTCTGTGTTGTTAGGGGGCCAGTCTGGGGCCACCTTGGGCCTGAGTTGGGTCAGACCAGGCTTTTTCCACAGATTTAGTAGCACTGAACTGCAGGGTGCTCTCCGTGTATTGTCCCCTAAGAAGTTTTCATTGGTTTGCAGGGCCTGCAATCAGACCAGATGTCTGTCCCTAGCCAATTGCTTGAGCCACAATTGGACTGATATATGTGCTTATCTTCCCCTCTCTCTGGGAAAGGAGTCACTTTAGAGTGGTGGTACTGGCCTCTGTTGGGGCTGCTTGCATACTGCCATATTTGTGTCGCCACTTTGGATAGACTCCTGCTGAGGGCACGTTGGAGATATTGGTCTACAGGAGAGTACAGGGGCGGGGGCAGCGCATGATGTTAGCAAGGTTTACACAGGTCTGTTGTGGGGGACCTGTAGCCACTTAGGAATACTGCATAAGGTAGGTCAGAGGGTGTGAGTCTTCAGGAGAGTGTGGGGATGGGGCATGCTGTTTGCAAGCTAGGTGGAGAGTGTTGACACTATGCTGATTCCCACAGTTGTCTTGTATCTAGACTGGGGTTGGGGGGAGGGAAATGGTTTCCACCAGTTCTTTTGTTCTTGGAGAAGTCTCATAAAGATCTTTGTTCCTCCAGCACATGTTCTGAGATTAGTAAATAAATCCCCTTCCTTTGAGCCTTAGGTGTTTTTCAAACTGCTGCTTCTAAGCTATGTCTTGGTGGAGCTGTTTGTTATGCTCTTTTTAAGGGCAGGGACTCAGTTTCCTATCAACCTTCACTTTTCCTAGATCTGAGCCCCACTGATTTTTAAAGTTCTAGGTGTTAAACCCCACTGACGGTAAGAACTCATGAAATTAAGTCCCTCTGATTTTTAAGCCAAATGTTAATGGGGATTTGTCTTTCCAGTGTGGGTCCCCTATGCCGGGGTTGCCTAGTGTGGTCTGCTCCTTTCCTTTCTCTCCAACTGAGGCATCCTCTTGTGTATGATCCTGCAGGTCAGTTTGGTTCCTATCTGCATCTCCACCCTTCCTACCCTTTTTTATGTGGTCTCTTCTCTACATTTAGGGGTGGAGAGTCTGTTCTGCCAGTCAACAAATCACTTTCTGGGTTATTTACACTGATGTGGATGTTATCTAGGTGTATCCAAGGGACAGGGTGAACTTAGGATCCCCCTACTCCACCATATCCCCCCTACTTCCTGAAGCTACATCTTACCACTGGTTAGCACTTTGTAGCTGTGCCCAGAACTTATTTGTTAAATGGGTAAAAGGGAGAAAATTATATTGAGTTCATCTCAAAAATTTCATATAAAATTTACTCAGAAGAATCCTGCAAAAGGTCTTAATATAACTAATACAGGTAAACAGTCAAAATGAAGAAGACCATTGACTTTACTGGGGCTTTATTATGTAGGCATGATCGAATGAATCATTAGTCTTGGGGCTCAGTCTCCAGTCTCCTTCCCCTCCATAGATTGATATCACCTGGTTCAAAGTACCAACCCTTAATCACATGGTTAGTCTTTCTGGTGTGATCAGCCCCCATCCTGAGTCATCCATTATCATAAAATTATCTTGCCCTCCCCCCAAAACTCATCTGTCCGGTGTAAACTGTCAGGTGTGGTCTGAGGGAACCCTCATAAATAAGAGAGACTCCTGTCACTTAGATTCTAAGGATTTAATGGCTATCTTCCAGGATCTGGGGACAAAATTCAGCCAGCCTATTAATTATACAGGTGCACACAATTTAGAATTGTTATATGTTCTTGGTGAACCTAACATTTTGTCATTATGAAGGGTCTCTCTAGCAATATTTTTAAAACATGTGTTGATTTAATTCACATTTGATAAAAGTCACCCTTTTAAAGTATACAATTCAGTGGATTTTTAGTATATTCACACAATTGTGTACCTCACCATTATTCTCCCTCCAGAACATTTTCATCACTCCAAAATGAAACTCTATACCCATGCACAGTCCCTCCCTATTCTGCCTACCCACCCCCAGCCCCTGGCAACTCCCAGTCTACCTTCTGTCTCTATGTATTTGCGTATTATGGACATTTCATATAAATGGAATCATATACATCCTTTTGGGCTGGTTTCTTTTACTTAACATAATGTTTTCAAGGTTCATCCATGTATCAGTACTTTATTCTCTTTTTATGGCCAAGGTATATTCCATAGTATAGATAGACCACATTTTGTTCATCAGTTGATGGACACTGGTTTCCACTTTTCTGGATATTAATATAATGGGCTTTGAACATCCGTGTGCAACTTTCGTGTGGTCTATCAATAGTTTTTGACTTAAAATATATTTTGTCTGATATTGTATTTAAAAATTTGTCAAAATAATTTCAGGCTTAGGGTGATATCTTTTTTCCAAAGAGGATATTCACTTGACCCTCAGGTACCCGAAGGTATTAGCAATTCAGGATTCCTTTTACATAGTTTTAAGGTGACAGCTGATTTGGATTTGGGCTGCAGACCCCTACCAGGGCAGATTTGTATGCTATTCACTCTTACCTCCAGGGTTCAGTGGTTCCTGGTATCCAACACAAAATATAGGAGTTTTATCAGTTATCCACTCTTTGCAGGCCGTGGACTCCAACTTTTATAACCCTGGAGTCATCACAGTGTCAGAGATGAGTGCCTTGCTTCTCAGCCTTACCATTTTCAGAACTGGCCAGTGCCCCTCAGGGGAAAAGTGGCTCCAAGTTCTCCTGAATTTCAGAACTTATTCTCCCGAAATTCTGTACACACTGTTAGCTTACTGGTGCTTATCAACAGACTGTGTGTGTGTGTGTGTGTGTCATTAATGGGAGTTACCTATTTTGCCATTACTCAAAGTGGAAGCTTCTGTTATATTTTTTGCCAGTCATTTTTATCTTTCCTATTATCAGGTTGATCCTGCTTAATATATAAAACAGCAAAACAAATGTTACCAAACGTTTTTATTTGGGGGGAAGAATCTTTTGATCTTAAAATGGTTCTTTTCTTTAAAATCACCATTTTCACATATTTAATGTTACCTATTTTCCTATTCAGAGGTGCATTGCCCAGGATTTGAACTGGCTTCAACTGAAGCCAATATTCAGATATTTTCACTATCCTCCATGGTCTTTTTGTCCAGAGAGATAAACTCAAATCTATCAGGACTTTAGATTTAAACTTTATAGGAATTGAATCACTGTATTATACACCTGAGCTAATATAACACTGAATGCTAACTAACTGGGATTAAAATTAAAACTTTAAAAAATAGGGGCACCTGGCTAGCTCAATTGGAAGAGCATGAAACTCTTGATCTTGGGGTCATGAGTTCAAGCCCCATGTTGGGTGTAGAGATTACTAAAAATAAATAAATAAATAAACTTAAAAAATAAACTTTAAAGGAGATACATAGAAGAACAAATTATTTAATGACACAAAAAATAATTGGAGAGATCCAATTATTTGGATCCAGTTAACTGGGACATCATGACAACTGACAAATTCCTCCACAGGTCAAAGATCTGAAAAGGTAAACTCAAAGGGCTGTATTCAAGGATAAATGCACCCGAGTAGATAAACGGAATGAACAACTCTGGATGCTGACTTGAACAAACCAGTTATGAAAGATTTGGGAGGTAATTGGAAAATCTGAATAGGAATTGGGTATGTCAAAAGGCAATTTCTGCATACTGAATGAAACAAAGGATGAGTTTACCGCAAGGCTTTTGACCTGCAAACCAGGAATCCCAAAGCTACAGAAACAAGAGTTCTGAGTTGTTCACAGGCTAAGGGGTATTTATGGGACAAATATGGAAGTCATTTGTCTTTTTTAGTTGATTGGTTGCCCAGTGGTCTTCTTTCTTATTTGGATCAGGGTAGCTGAGTCAAGGAAAGGAAGTCCAGACATAGCCGTGAACAGACTTGGCATTTGGGGATTGACTGGTGTCCTCCACTGATTTCTGAGATGAGCTGTAAATTCCTGTAAGGTTAGGTTAAGTTTCCTTTTTGCACCTGCATTAACCATCTCCATTTTGTCCCTGACCTAAGAGACTCCATTTTAGTTTGGTTCTGCCACCAAACTAATGTGAGTTTGCTCCTTGGTGAGTTACAGATAGAGACAACACCAAGTGGAGCTGTCACACAAAGGAAATTTTATTTGCAGCAAATAAGGAGATCACAGGGAATAACTTCCAAAGCTGTGACTCCCCTGGTAGCGGTGAGACGTTTCTTTTTGGGGTTTAGGATGAATATTCAGTAGGAGGAGCTTTGTCATTTTATGCAAAGGTGGGCATAAGGTCGTGCATAGGCGCTTAGAAAACATGCCTACACATGCATCCTATGTTACGTTAATGAACTCTTGTGCTTCTCTTCGGGTGGAGACTTCAATAGGATAATGAAGCAGAGGTAACTGTCGGACAAGGAGAAGGGGCTATGGGCATGCTCTGAGAGCCAGTATAAACTGGATGGGGTCTTGGGCTCTTTATCTCAGGTGAGGAACGAAAGGTCTTGTTTACTTTGGAAAGTTCCCAGGAGCTTCTTTCCATTTACCAGAAGGGATGCTGCTCAATTCATGAATGGTTACATAAAGCCAATTAGATTTTTTAATTTACTTGGCTTTTTTTTTTTTTTAACACAACTCATTTTTTTTTAAACGAAGTTCAAGATATTTCTCTTTTAGGCATAATCAACATTTGTATCTACTTTTTGTATATTCTTAGCATATTGGAATGAATAGATCATGCCACAAAATGGTGTCAAGAGCCCTTAGGTGCCTTGTGGAATAAAGGAGGCAGAGGAGTCAAACAAACTCCCTTTACCTCTGTTCCTTCCCCTCCGCATGAGACACAGCTTCGAACAGCTATGGTCACCGAAGACTGAAATTTCCTATCTACCTACCTCCTTTACCACCGTCTACCGTCTACGTTAACATAACTGTTCAGTCGTCATTAGCACACGTTTACTACTCCAGGGGATTCCTGTCCTAGCAAAGTGCTTGATTGTTCAACAAAGGAACTTCCACAAGGTCCATCAATTCTTCAATCTCTGCAAAAGAAAGCAACCGTTGGCACCTAAAAACCCTTGCTGTTCTCCCCAATCCTGGCCTACGCGAGTCTAATCCAAGTCCATCGCACTGAAAGACCCGCCTGCAACCGAACTTGCAATTCTCAGTAAATTCAACCTTGACTTCGTGTCCGTGTCAAGGTGCCGTGTCCATCGCTGTGGTGTTCTCCTCCCTCACTGCGATTAGCAATAAACTCCGTGTATTACCCGACGGTGGTACTGGAGATATCGGGGAGCCGGCATTTGATACAAGTTTGAGATCCAGCCTTCCCCTAAAAATTTTGGTCCGTTTTTCTTTAATACGACCGAATTTTTTTCAACTCGCAATTTTCTCAGGCGCTCTAAGAAATGAATAAAACAAAAAGAAACCTGACAGTTAAAGCACCAGCGAGGTAACCCAACCTGAACCCGCTTTACACCCAAACAAGAGTCAGCTGTTGGAAGGGCGGTCCCGCAAGCTGCATTCTGGGAAATGTAGTCCAGAAGTTGCGTGAAATCGGAGGCGCTTCCGCTTGGGCATTCTGGGAAGTGTAGTCCAGGAGCGGGGTACAGTCAGGGACACTTCCGCTCCGAGAAGGCGAGGTCGGGGCCGAGATTGTTGGCAGGGAGGTGAGTTAACCCCGCGCCCCTGCGGTCCCTCCGAGCCTTCTCGGCCTCGGCGTGAGGCCAGCAGCCGCCGGGTCCTCGCTCATGGGGCATAGGAGTCGCGGCGGAGGGCGGGGACGGAGGCAGCGGCGACGAAGCCTCCGCGTGGGGGCGGGCGCGCGTGGCGTGCGGAGTTTGAAGGTCTCCCGCGCTCTCCGCGCCCAGAGCTCTCCTCCCTCACCCCTAGAGCCAGCTGTGCGTGTGCCTCGAGGTGACACACTGGGCCAGTGATTAGCATTTCCCTGCCTCCGTTTCCCCCTGGCTGAAAAGGGTTAGTGCCTGCCCAGTAGTGTTCTTCTAAGAATTAGATGAGATTATATACGAAACGCTTAAAACCAGTGCCTAGTGCCTAGTAAAATGTTGGGTGGTGCCGGGAATGCTGTCATAATATCGGGCCCCCTGTTATTTAGAAGCTCCTGAGAGGCTGGCATTGGGGCGTGGGGTCGGAGCCCCGGCTGCCGCTCCACTGGCCCTTCACCGATCTCTGCTGTGGGGCCATTCCGGGATTCCTGGACTCTTCCCAGATCCTTGATTAGGATGGAGAGTTATCTTCAGCTGGATCCCGGGGAAAGTTCTTTGTGGCTGATCCCAGAGAAACAGTCCTGCGCACGGCTTCGCAGGGTGCCTGTGGTGTACTGAGTCCTTAAGTGTTCAGAACGTGTAATAGCTGCGTGTTGTTCATTTAAGATGCAGCAGGATTTCTTAGTCTGCGGTTTCAATCAGTCATTGCCTTCATGCATATGGGAGAGGAAACTTTGTTGAGCTTAATAACATGCTCAAGTAATTACGCCTATTAAAATGGTGTCATTGGGGGGAAATCATGGCAGTTTTTCATTAGCAGCAGAACAAATTATCTGTGGGCAACCAGTCAGAATTAGACTTTCCTGGGGGCTCCTGGGTGGCTCAGTCGGTTGAGCCTGCAACTTGGGCTCAGTCGTGATCTCACCGTTGGTGAGTTCGAGCCCCGAGTCAGGCTCCGTGCTGGCAGCCCAGAGCCTGGAGCCTGCTTTGGATTCTCTGTGTGTGCCTCTCTCGAAAATAAATTAAACATTAAAAATAATAATAATAATTACTTTCCTAGGGTATCAGTGACTTGCCACCTGGAGCCTTCATCTCTGAACTGTGGGTTTCTGAAAAGATTTATTTTCTAGAAAGCACATTTGCAAGGGAAGTTTTGGGAAGCATAAAAGCATCTGCCTGTCTGACACCGTAGGGAATAGGGAATACCCGCATTATTATTATACCCATTTACAGGTGACTGGATTGAGGCACAGATTTGCTCAAGGTTTACACTGGTGGTGAGTAGACAGTAGTAAGTAGAAATGCAGAGCTTGAACTCATGCACCTTGGCCCCGTTAAGTTATACTGCCTGCCTGCTTCTCATTTCGTCTGAGACCCAGGCTCAGGAATACTCTGGAAGCTACCAGAAGCGCTTAGGTGAGGGACTGTTCCTGAGCTCAGTCAGCTGTCTGGGGGAGCCCAGAGGAAGCCGGAGTCCAGCCCCTGGTCTACAGGGGCACCTCTATGGGGTTCCCACAAGTGCCGTGTGGACTGACGGCTCTCTCACGACGGCTTTCCCATCCACAGCTTTGCCTTCCCGGAACTCTGCCCTTCCCCAAAAGGAAAAGGAGAAAAAAATGACCAAATTCCAGGTAAGTTGGTTTTGCCTTTCTGTTCCTTAAAATGACCTCTCGTTTCACAAAGTGTGGACGCATTAACCCCCTACTTGGGAAGGGTGGAAGCATTTACCCTCCTACTTGGCAAGAACCCCAGGCACTTGAATAATTGTTGTGTACCAGCCTCTTGTTTTTTGTTTATTGCCAAATAACAGCGTGAAAATTGATATTTAAAAAAACTTAAAAAAAAAAAAAACTTGCACGTTCTAAACATGTTTACAAATGAACAGTTTTAATTGTGCCATATTTGTGTTTACGTGTCTAGACTTGTAATCACGGTTTAAGTAGCACTTTGGATTTTTAATATTTTATTTCTTTTAATGTGTATTTCGTTATCTTGAGAGAGAAAGAGAAAGAGTGTGAGTGAGCGGGAGAGGGGCAGAGAGAGAGAAGGAGAGAGAACCCCAAGCAGGGTCTGAGCTGTCAGTGCAGAGCCCGACGCAGGGCTCAGTCCCACGAACAGTGAGATAATAACCTGAGCTGAGATCAAGAGTCTCAACCCACTGAGCCACCCAGGTGCCCCCCATTTTGGATTTTTAAAATGCAACTTGATAATTACCTACAGTGTAAAGGGTCACATTATTTTCTATAATTTACCTGCTGTTTTACCCCATTCTCCATATAAAACCCACATGGATCTTACCATTTTAGAGATGTTTACAATAACAATTTGCTTACATATAACCTTTCACCCCATACAGAAATTCTGAGAAGTCAGTCATTTTTTATTTCTCTTGAAAGTTCTGGGGACTCGATTGTTTTCTCACATGTGGTGCCTCATTCATTGTGACAAGAATGTCTGCAGTATGGCTTGGAGCAGCAGAGTCTGCCAGAGACTGAACTCAGAAAATAATTTTAGTTTTCTTTTTTTTTTTTTTTTTTTTAATTTTTTTTTTTCAACGTTTTATTTATTTTTGGGACAGAGAGAGACAGAGCATGAACGGGGCAGGGGCAGAGAGAGAGGGAGACACAGAATCGGAAACAGGCTCCAGGCTCTGAGCCATCAGCCCAGAGCCCGACGCGGGGCTCGAACTCACAGACTGCGAGATCGTGACCTGGCTGAAGTCGGACGCTTAACCGACTGCGCCACCCAGGCGCCCCAATAATTTTAGTTTTCAAACAGCAAGAGCTAGATTCTGAGAGCGCCTGGCTGGCTCAGGGTAGAGCGTGTGACTCTTGATCTTGGGGTTGTGAGTTCAAGCCCCACATTGGGTGTACAGGTTACTTAAAAACGAGTAAGTAAATAAATTTAAATACTTCTTAAAAGCTAGATTCCTTTTTTTTAATTTTAAGTTAAATCATGTGTGTATTATATAGTTAAATATTTGTTTTATTCGTTGATGCATTAGTATGTTTTGAAGAAGCACATTTAAAAAAAAAATCTTTTTTTAATGTTTATTTTTTGAGAGAGAAAGAGACAGAGTTTGAGCAGGGAGGGGCAGAGAGAGAGGGAGACACAGAATCCGAAGCAGGCTCCAGGCTCCCAGCTGTCAGCACAGAGCCCGATGTGGGGCTCGAACCCACAAGCTGTGAGATAATGACCTGAGACGAAGTCAGACGCTTAACTGAGCCACCCAGGCGCCCCAGCACGTACTTATTTTTAAAAATCTTGGGGCGCCTGGGTGGCGCAGTCGGTTAAGCGTCCGACTTCAGCCAGGTCACGATCTCACGGTCCGTGAGTTCGAGCCCCGCGTCGGGCTCTGGGCTGATGGCTCAGAGCCTGGAGCCTGTTTCCGATTCTGTGTCTCCCTCTCTCTCTGCCCCTCCCCCGTTCATGCTCTGTCTCTCTCTGTCCCAAAAAAAATAAATAAACGTTGAAAAAAAAAATTAAAAAAAGAAAAAATCTTGAGCACTAGGGATTTGCCAGGCATTTGCTCTGTGGGAACAGCTGTGTGAGGATATACCTGGTCTTCTTTGCATTTTCACATGAAGAAACAGGTTTGTGAACCTTCAGATACCTCCTGAAATCCACTCGGTTCCCAGCTGACCCTAAAGTTCCCATTGCCTGAGTCGGGAGTTTCAGGTGTCCGATTAGGGTAAATGGAAAGACCCAGAAGAAAAGAGACTTCTCTGTTCGGGGACCTCAGGCCAGGCTACATGTGTGCTGGCAGATCTGGTGGATGGGGGTCTCCAAACATAACATTGTCGTCACCTCATTCCTTTTCTTAGTGCCTGTCTCTTCTGTGTCAGACATGTCAAGTCGTTGTTTAGTACACAGGTGCTCAGAACTCCAGCCAGAGTTTTTATTTCCACGAGTTGGGGCTGGGGGGTGGTGGCTAAGAATTTATACATGCTAGAAAAAAGGCTTGATATTCTCAGTAGGAATTTTACTGATGCATAAGATACTCCGGTAGGATTATGAACAAAGGAAATGAACAGGTAATATGTGAAAAAAAATGGAAAGATGATCTTTTATTACTTGAGCGTAGTTGCCACACTGTGTCGAAAAGACTGTGTTCTGGTTGTTTCGTTTCGAAGATTTTATTTTTAAATAATCTCTACACCATACGTGGGGCTCAGACTCACAGCCCTGAGATCAAAAGTCTCAAAGCTCTACCAACAGAGGCAGCCAGGTGCCCCCAGTTTGGGCCAGAGTGTAGAGAGTCCAGAATACTTGTAATCTTTTACGGGAAGAGTTAATGGGGAAAGTTGCCATTATATTAACAAAATCAAGGTGCATATTTTTCAAGAGTGCAAATGCCACTTCCTGGAACTTATCCTAGGGAAGTAACAGGACAGTTGGCTGAGATCTGTATGAAAACAGCATAAAGGGCACGATGCTACCTGTATACGAGGTGTTTTTCTCCTTCTTCCCTCTCCTTCCCCTCCCCTGCACGGCCCTAGCGTGTTTGGTAAGACTGTGGAAGGGGAAGAGGAGAAGCTATGAGAAGAGTTGCTCGGTTCCCTCAGAATCGGGAACGGCTTCCCCCGTATCTCCACCTTCTCCGTGCTGCCCCGCTCCCAGTGGCCATGGGGTGCGAGCTCGAGGTTACGTGTGCTTGGTGTTGTAGGAGGCGGTGACGTTCAAGGACGTGGCTGTGGTCTTCACGGAGGAGGAGCTGGGGCTGCTGGACCCCACCCAGAGGAAGCTGTACCGAGAAGTGATGCTGGAGAACTTCCGGAACCTGGTCTCTGTGGGTGAGCGCAAGACCTTTCTGTCACTCATCCCCTCGAGCAGGGTTTCTTCACCTTGGCACTGTTGGCATCGGGGGCAGATATTTCTTTGTTGTGAGGGCCGTCCTGTGCCTATTGGGATGTTGAGTGACATCCCTGGCCTCCGCCCACTAGTTTAAGGCTTCAGGGCTCCTCAGAGACCAGGGTTTCCCAGTCCCTTTAGAACATGGAGACGAGATGTTTCTACTCTTTGTTCCGAGGCAGACATGGTCTCGTGTAAATGAACTGTAAATGAACAGTTAAGCTTGTCTTCGCCTGGCTCCATATTTCAGGCATCTTTTTTAAACTTGTAGATCACGAGCCACTGGTGGGTCAGGACGTTCGTAAACGGCACCGACTGTCTTCTAATCTAGAATACTTACAGGACAGAGCTCCTTAGCGGGGGTTCACCTTGACACGTTAAGTTCAGCTGTTTACATTGAGGGGTGTCAGACGGGGAAGGATGTGAGGAAAACAGACAGTGGTTAGAAACCGTTCGTTTGGTCATTTATTTCAGTAATTTGTGTGGTAAGAATAGATTTCTAATGATGCCAAGCATACTGCTCATCGTGGGTCGTGACGGAAAAGTGTTTGGTAACCACTGCTGCGGGGAGGGGCAGAGCCTCACATTATGGGATGGGAACCCACGGTTTTCAGTCCTCGCGCCCTTCGTGTTTTCACTCGCGTCTTCTCTTTCCACAGGGCATTCGTCCTCCAAACCAGATGTGATATCCCAGTTGGAGAGAGAGGAAAAGCTTTGCATGAAGGAGATCCACACCCAAAGAGGTAGGCACTCGGGTGAGAATGGTGCGGCTCGGGTCCTGGCAGGGGACGGTCCCCTCGATCTGCCTGCGTCCTGGCTAATCTTCGTGCAGCAGCCAGAGAGGCCCCTTGAAAACCTCAGTCCCGCTGCGTCGCACCTGCTTCAGTCCCTCCCCGGGCTTCTCCTTTTACTCAGAATAAAACCCAGCGTGTTCCAGGGGCCTGGAAGGTCCTGTGGTATGGGCTCGTTCCCCCAGCCTCACCACTCATTCTACGTTTTCCTCCCATCACGTCCCCCTCCCTCTGTCTGCCAGCCTCACGGCACACAGGCGCTTCTGCATTAGGACCTTTCCCGTTCTCTCCTCCGGCCGGAATGCTGCCAGCCGGTACACGTCTGACCGCTCTTGCCTTCTCGCTCGCTCCTGTCTATCCGAAGTCCTTCTATCCAAGGCCTCATCCGACCACCACTTAAAATGCCATCTCCCGGCACGCGCCGTGTCCCTGACTTGCCTTCATTTGCGCGTAAGCACTATACCGCCAGACTTACTAGCATCTGGGATTTTTACATTGTGGTAAAATACACACAATACCCTTTATTTCAACCATCTTTAAGTGGGCCTTAGGTACATCCACACTGTTGCACAACCCTCCGTGCTGTCCATCTCCAGAACGTTTCCATCATCCCACACTGGAACCCTGCACCGTAAACAGCGCCCCCTGTTCTTCTCTTACCCCACTTCCTGGCGACCACTGTTCTCCTTTCCGTCTCTGTGGATTTGACTATTTCACGTACCTCGTGGAAGTGGAGTCATGCGACATTTGCCATTTGCACCTGGTTTATTTCACTTAGCATAACGTCTTCAAGGTTGATTGTGTTGCAACGCATGTCAGAATTTCCTTTTTTATGGCTGAGTAACGTCGCGTCGTGTGCACCTATCACATTTTCGTCATCCATTGATGGACATTTGGGTTTGTACCGTTTGGTTATGGTGAAAAATGCTGCTGTGAACATGGGTGTACAAATATCTGTTCAAGTCCTTGCTTTCCATTTTTTGTGTGTATACCCAGAACAGAAGTGTTGGATCGTGTTAGCAATTCTATTTTTTTTCCTTGGGAGAGGAAGGGAGGGGGAGAGAGAGAGAGAGAGAGAGAGACTGCAAGCAAGTTGGGGAGGACAGAGAGGGGGAGAGAGAATCTTAAGCAGGTTCCATGCCCAGCACGGAGCCCCAGGGAGGCTCTGTCTCACGACCATGAGATCATGACCTGTGCTGAATCAAGAGTCAGATGCTTACCCGACTAAGCCACCCAGGTGCCCCTGGTAATTCTGTTTTTAATTTTTGAGGAACTGCCATACCGTTTTTCACGATAGCTGCACTGTTTTATGTTCCCACAGAATACACAAGGGTTCCAGTTTTCTTCACCCTCACCAACACTTGTGTTCGTGGGTTGTTTTTTTTTTCCCCTTAATAGCCACCCTGATGGGTGCAAAGCGGTACCTTGTTTTGATTTGCGGTTCTCTGATAATTTCTGATATTGATCATCTTTTCATGTGCTTAGTAGCCATTTGTGTTTCTTCTTTGGAGAAATATCTGTGCAAGTCTTTTGTCCATTTTTGAGTCCGATTGTTTGTTTTCCTTTGAGTTTTAGGAGTTCTCTGTGTTCTGAATACCAATCCTGTTTCAGATATATGATTTGCAAGTATTTTCTCATTTTGTGTGTGGCCTTTTTACTCTGTTGACAGTGTCTTCTGATGCACAAGAGTTTTTCATTTTCATGAAATTTTCAAATTTGTCAGTGTGTTTTCTTCGCTGTGCCTTTGGTGTCCTAGCCAAGAAATCATTGTCAAATCCAGTATCACAAAGCTTTTGGCGTATTCTTTCTCCTAGGAGTTTTATAGTTTTTGCTCCTATGTTTTGATTTTTGATGCATTTTGAAGTAACTTGTGAATATGGTATAAGGAAAGATCTGACTTCATGCTTTTGCGTGTAAATAGCCAATATTTCCAGCACCATTTATTGAAAAGACTGTCCTTTTCCCATTCAGTGGTCTTGGCACCCTTGTCAAAAACCACTTGACTGTGTATGCAATGGTTCATTTTGGGGCCTTGTAGACTATTCCCTCGGTCTGTATGTCTTTATGCCAGTACCACACTTTTTTGACTACAGCAGCTTTATAGTAAGTTTTGAAATCAGGAAGTGACTACCTCCAACTTTTTTTGTTTTTTTTTTTAATTTTTTTTTTCAATGTTTATTTATTTTTTGGGGGACAGAGAGAGACAGAGCATGAATGAGGGAGGGGCAGAGAGAGAGGGAGACACAGAATCGGAAACAGGCTCCAGGCTCTGAGCCATCAGCCCAGAGCCTGACGTGGGGCTCGAACTCCCGGTACCGCGAGATCGTGACCTGGCTGAAGTCGGACGCTCAACCGACTGCGCCACCCAGGCGCCCCCCAACTTTTTTTGTTTTTTAAAGGTTGTTTTGGCCACTGAGGGTCCCTTGAGATTCCATGTGAATTTAGGATGGGTTTTTCTGTTTCTGTACTCTTCGGATTTTGATAGAGATTGCATTGAACCTGTAGGTCCTTTGACCACATAGCACTGATATCTTAACGATAGTAAACCTTCCAATTCAGGAACATAGGCTGTCATTCCATTTTTGTAATGTTTTTAATTTATCAATGTTTTGTACTTTTCAGTGTACATGTCTTTCACCTCCTTGGTTCAGTTAATTCCCAAGTTTCATTCTTCTTGGTGCTATTGTATATGGATTTTTTTTTTTTTTTTAATTTACATCCAGGTTAGTTAGCATAGGATTTCAGGAGTAGAATCCAGGCATTCATCCCCTACATATAACACCCAGTGTTCGTGCCAACAAGTGTCTTTCTTAATGCCCCTTGCCCATTTAGCCCATCCTCCCACCTACAGCCCCTCCAGCAACCCTCAGTTTGTTCTCCACATTTATGAGTCTCTTCTGTTTTGTCCCCCTCCCTGTTTTTATATTATTTTTGTTTCCCTTCCCTTCTGTTCATCTGCTTTGTCTCTTAAAGTCCTCATAGGAGTGAAGTCATATGATTTTTGTCTTTCTCTGACTAATTTCACTTAGCGTAATACCCTCCAGTTCCATCCACGTTGTTGCAAATGGCAAAATTTCATTCTTTTTGATTGTTAAGTAATACTTCATATATACATATGGTATGTATGTATATATATATTATATTATATATATTATATATACATACATATATACACATACCACATCTTCTTTATCCATTCATCCATCAATGGACATTTAGGCTCTTTCCATACTTTGGCTACTGTCGATAGTGCTGCTATAAACATTGGGGTGCATGTGCCCCTTTGAAACAGCACACCTGTATCCCTTGGATAAATACCTAGTAGTGCAGTTGCTGGGTCATAGGGTGGTTGTATTTTTAATCTTTTGAGGAACCTCCATACTCTTTTCCAGAGTGGCTGCACCAGCTTGCATTCCCACCATCAGTGCAAAAGAGATCCTCTTACTCCGCATCCTCACCAACATCTGTTGTTGCCTGAGTTGTTAATGTTAGCCATTCTGAAAGATGTGAGGTGGTATCTCATTGTGGCTTTGATTTGTTTTTCTCGATTTCCTTTTCTGATTGTTCACTCTTTGTATGTAGAAATGCAACTGGTTTTTGTGCGTGGCTTTGTATCCTGCTGAATTCACTTATTTTAACAATTCTTATGTGGAGTCTTTCAGGCTTTCTACATATAAGATCATATTATCTATGAACATAAATGATTTTACATCTTTCTTCCCAATTTCCATCACGCACCCCACCCCCAACTCTCACGACCATAAATCTGATCTCTGTTTCTGTAAATTTGATATTTTTGGATTCCACACATAAATGAGATCATAGGGTATTTGTCTGATTTATTCCACTTAGCATAATGCCCGCAGAGTCCATCCACGTTGTTACACATTTTCTTCTTTTTTATGGCTGAATCATATTCCTGCGTGTGTGTGTGTGTGTGTGTGCGTGTGTGTGTGTGACATTTTCATTATCTGTTCATTAGTTACGAACACTTGGATGATTTCCATGTCTCAGCTATTGTAAATAATGCAGTGAACGTGGGGGTGTAAATATCTCTTTTGAACCGTGATTTTGTTTCCTTTGGATGTATATCCAGAAGTGGAATTGTTGGATCTCTTTTTTGATGCAAGTATTTACAGATAAAAATTTTCTTCTTTGCAATGCTTTCACTGCTTCCCCTAAGTTTTGGTACCCTGGATTTTCATTTTCATTTGTCTCCAGATATTTTCTAATTTTATTTGTGATTGTTTTTCTTTGATTCATTGGTTATTGATAAGTATGTTTTGAGTTCCACATATTCGTCAATTTTCCAAGATTCCTGCTTTTGATTTCTAGCTTCAGTCCATTGCGATTAGAAAAATTTGTTGTATGATTTCATTCAATCTTTTGAAAAAAGTTTGTTAAAGACTTGTTATATGGCTTCACATATGGTCTGCCCTGGAGAACGACTTGAGAAAAATGTATATTATGCTGTTGTCGGGTGGCATTTCCTGTGTATGTTAGGTCCAGTTGGCTTGTAGTGTTAAGTTCTCTATTTCCTTGATCTTTTGTCTAGTTCTATCCATTACTGAAAGCAGGATATTGAATGTTCCTTCTGTTACTATCGATAGCTATTTATCCCTTCAATTCGTCTATATTTGCCTCATATATTTGGTATTCTGGTTTAGTATATATCCATTTGTAATTTTTATATCTTCTTGGTGCATTGACTCTTTTATCAGTACAGATTGTTTCTTATAAGTTTTTGACTTAAAACTCTTTTTTGTCTGACACCAGTTATAGCTATCCAGCTCTCTTTTGCATGGGATATCTTTCTGTCCTGTCACTTTCTGTTTTTCTTCTTCTTCTTTTTTAATGTTTATTCATTTTTGAGAGAGAGAGGGTGTGAGTGGGGGAAAGGCATGGTTGGGGGAGCAGAGGATCCATAGCGGGCTCTGCGCTGACAGCAGCAAGCCCGATGCGAGGCTCATCAAACTCATGAACTATGAGATCGTGATGGGAGCCAAAGTTGGATGCTCAGCTGACCAAGCCACCCAGGCACCCCTGTCATGTCACTTTCAAGCTATGCATGGTCTTAGATATAAAGTCTCTTGTAGACAGCTTATAGCTGGATCATGTTTTGTTTTGTTTTGTTTAATCCATTCCTCCAGTTTATGCCTTTTGATTGGGGAGTTTAATCCATTTACATTTAAAGTAATTATTGATAGGGAAGGACTTTTGCCATTTTGTTATTTGTTTTTATATTTGTTTCAGGTATATCATAGCGCTTTTTTGGCCCTCTTTTCCTTCATTATTACATTTTGTGTGTGTGTTTAGTTGACTCTTTTTTTTTCTTTTTTTTGTAGGGACACATCTCAATTCTATAATTCTGATACCAGTTCTAATAAGTGGAGGTTATTGCCATACTAAGCAATTAGTCAAGATTCCAGCTGGGTGTCATACATTTCAACTCAATTCTGACACCATCTGTCTGGATACAGCGTCAGATCCTACAGGTTAAGGGCTCAGTTCTATAAGATCCCCACCCCTCACCCTTCACCCCCTTTCAGAAGCCAGTGATAAGGCCAGATTGTTAACTGTGCTTCAGAGGTTCCCTCAACCCCAACCTTGGGTTCAATTAATTTGCTTTAGTGGCTCACAGAACTCAGAGATACCGTTTACTTACTAGATTATCAGTTTATTACAAGGGGATATAACTAAACAGCCACATGGAAGGGACGCGTAGGGCAAAATATGTGGGGAGGGGTGTGGAACTTCCAGGCACTCTCTGGGCTCACCACTCTCCCTGCATCTCCACATGTCCACCTACCTGAAAGTTCCCCAAACCCCCTCCTTTTGGGTTTTTATGGAGGCCTCATTAGTTAGGCATGATCGATTAGGTCATTGGCTGTTAGTGATTGGTTCAGCTTTCTGGCCCTCTCCCTTCCCCCAGAGGTCAGGAGGTGGGACTAAAAATTCCAACCCTGTAATCAAGGCTGGCTTTCATGGCAACCAGCTTCCCATCCTTAGAGGATTTCCAAAAGTCACCTCATTAACCTAAACCCAGATGTGGTTGAAAGAGGTTTGTTAGGAAGTATAGGACACCCATTTCACCTTTATGGCTATGGAAGGATTTCAGGAGCTTAGGAAAAGAGACCAAATATTATAACAAAGATGCTCCCATTGTTCTTTTCTCTTAGGAAATTTCAAGGATTTGGGGAACTGCGGGCCAGGAACTGAAGACCAAAATATGTATATTTTATAAATCACAATATCACATTTTATAGCATTCAGCAGATAGGTTTTATATATATCTCTAATTTTTCAGAAATGTTTTATTTTTTTGACACTATATATTTCATTTCTCAGTTGTTTGCTTCTACCTCCTAGGAATACAGTTAATTTTTGACATCAACATTGTAGTCTGCAGTCTTCCCATATTGTTATGTTCTAGAGGCATTTTTGCACATTCCTAAAGATTTTCTATGTAGAAGATCATGATGTACAAACGTATATTTTTTCTTCTTTCCGATCTGAATGCCTTTGGGTTTTTTTTGTTTGTTTGCTTGCCTCAAGGCAGGTGAACAGGGTCAGTCTTTCAGCACTGATAATGGCGTTGGCTGTAGGTTTTCTTTTTCGGTTGAATTCCCTTCTGTTCTTAGTTTCAGAGTTTTTATCATGAATGGGTAATAGTATACGCATATACATCTTTCATAAAATACTGAGGTGATCATTACATTTTCTCTTGTATGTTGTAAATACGATAAAATGCATTGGCGATTTCACGTGTTAAAACAACCTTGCGTTCCTCCTATTAAAACCCAAAATTCGGCTGACTACATTTTAAACGTCTTACTGGCTTTATTCAGTGATTCCTGAATCAGGCAGCATTCATGAGAGCAGATAGAAAAGCTCCCTCAGGAGCTATATAAAGTAAAAGACTTACAGGCAGAACGCAACACGGACAAGGAAGTTCTGTGAGGCACAAAAGCAGGTTGGTCATGTGCAAGGTTACTTTCCCTTTAGGGGATGGCAGGCTACCTAACGAGAGCAGATCAGGGGATTCCCGAGTGGTTTAAGATTGCATTTCTGGGTGAGCCAAAAATTATACTAAGTCTTGGTGTGGGGGCATGAGGCTTAGCATATGCAACTCCATTCGGGGCCTGTCGTCTTGTCTTTAACGCTGGGATTAACCCCACCTATTCATGATGTACTCCTATTCTTTTTATTATGTTTGTAGAAACAAACAAGATTTGTTCTTTATTAAGGATATTTGTACTTTTGTTGGGGATTTTGATTTGTAACGTTCTTGGGACTTGATATCTTTGTCTGGTTTTGATGTCGAGGTAATACTGGCCTTACACAAGTGACATTCAGGTATACCTTCCTCTTCTGTTTTCTGGAAGGGTTTGTGTAGGACTGGTATTACTCCTTTCCTGAGTGCCAAGCAGAATCCACTGGTGAAGTCGTCTGGTCTTATTGTGAGAATGTTTTTATGAATTAAATCCCTGGACTCTTTAGATTTTTTGCTTTTCTTGCTACAGATTTGGTTATTTGTATGTTTCCGGGAATCAGTACATCTTATCTAAGTTGTTGAATATATCCCCTTATTTTAATGCCTCTAAGATCTGTAGTAATATCCTAGCTTTCATGACTGATACTGAATTTTCCCTATTGTTTGTTTCTATTTATGTGATTTTTACTCTTCTTTCCTACTCTTTTCACGGCTTCTTGAGATGGAACCTTAGGTGTTTGATTTTAGACCTTTCTTGTTTCCTAATGTAAACGTTTAAAGCTATAAAAGTACCTCTGAGTGCTATTTAACTGCACGCCAGAAATGGTGATATAATGTTCCTTCATCACTATTTCAAAATGTTTTCTAATTTCCCATGCAATTTCCTGTTTGACGTGTGGGTTGCTTAGAGTGTATTTAATTTTCGTATTGTTAGGACTTCTCTGGATGTCTTCACTGTGATTTCAATCTAGTCTTTTTATTGACATCTAGTTGGCATACGATGATACATTCGTTTCAGGTGTGCAGCATAGAGAGTAGACGACCGTATGCAATGTCTGCCACCTGTCACCATACAGCACTGTTACAATACCATTGCTGTACCTTTCATCCCTGTAAGTCACCCATTCCGAAGTCGGGATCCTATACTTCCCACTCCCCTTCACCTATTTTGCCCATCCCTCACGCCCCTCCAGCAATCACTAGTTGCCTGTATTTACGGGCCTGTTTCCATTTTGTTTGCATGTTTTGACTGTTAGATTCCACCTATAAGTGGAATCAAGTTATTTCTCTGACTTCGTTCACTCAGCATAATACCTCCTAGGTCTATCCATGTTGTTGCAAATGGCAAGATCTCATTCTCTTTTATGACTACTATTCCATCGCGTGTATGTATGTCTGTGTGTGTGTATGGACACACACACACACACGCACGCACACACACACACACCCCACATCTTCTTCATCCTGTTGATGGACACTTGGGCTGCTTCCATGTCTTGCCTGTTGTAAATGATGCTGCAGTAAATATAGGGGTGCGTGTATCTTTTTGAATTGGTGTTTTGTTTTCTTTTGGTAAATATCCAGTAGTGGAATTACTAGATTATATGGTAATTCTATTTTTTTTTTAATTTTTTTAAATGTTGATTTATTTTTGAGAGAGAGAGACAGAGCAAGAGCAGGGGAGGGGCAGAGAGAGAGGGAGACACAGAATCTGAAGCGGGCTCCAGGCTCCGAGCTGGCAGCACAGAGCCCGACGCGGGGCTGGACCCCATGAACCGCGAGATCATGACCCAAGCCGAAATTGGATGCTTAACTGACTGAGCCACCCAGGCGCTCCATATGGTAATTCTATTTTTGATTTTTTGAGGAACCCTCATACGGTTTTCCACAGTGGCTGCACCAATTTACATTCCTACCAGCAGTAGGCAGTGGTTCCTTTTTCTCCACATCCTCATCAGTGCTTATTATTCATCTTTTTGATACTAGCCATTCTGACAGATAGGATGTGATATCTCATTCTGGTTTTGATTGGCATTTTCCTGATGGTAAGTGATGTTGGGTGTCTTTTCATGTGTCTCTTGGCCATTTATATGTCTTCTTTGGAAAAATGTCTATTCGGGTCTTTTGCCGGCTGTTGAATTGGGTTATTTGGTTTTTTGGTGTTAAGTTATATGTAAGTTGTTTATATGTTTTGGATGGTAATCTCTTCTCAGATATATCATTTGCAAATGTCTTCTTTTATTAAGTAGGTTGCCTTTTTATTTCACTGATGGTTTCCTTTGGTGTGCAAAAGCTTTTTATTTTAGTGTAACTCCAGTAGTTTATTTGTGCTTCTGTTTTCTTTGCCTGAAGAGATAGATGTAGAAAAATGTTTCTAAGGCCAGTGTCGAAGAGATTACTACCTGTGCTCTCTTCTAGGATTTTTAGGATTTCGGATCTCACACTTAGGTCTTTAATCCATTTTGACTTTATTTTTGTGTGTAATATAAGAAAGTGGTCCAGTTTTCCCAGCACCAGTTATTAAAGAGACTGTCTTGGGGCATCTGGGTGGCTCAGTCAGTTAAGTGTCCGACTCTTGATTTTGGCTCAGGTCATGATCTCACAGTCGTGAGTTCTCTCTCTCTCTCTCTCTCTCTCTCTCTCTCTCTCTCTGCCCTTCCCCTTCTTGCACGTGCACACAAGATCTGTCTCTCAGAGTAAATAAACTTTAAATAAAAGAAAGACTGTCTTTGCCCCGTTGTATATTTTTGCCTCCTTTGTCAAAGATTAATTAACCATATAAGCAGGGGTTTCTTTCTGGGCTCTCTCTTCTGTTCCATTGATCTATGTGTCTTTGTGCCACTACCATACTATTTTGATTACTATAGCTTTGTAGTGTATCTTGTGGGATTGTGATACCTCCAGCTTTATTGTTACTGGTTTTGAATTTAATTCCACTCTGGTCAGAGAACATACTCTTCAGTATTCCAGTGTTTTGAAACTTTTTTCATAACCCCTAGATACAGTTATTTTGATGGATTTTTGCATGTGTATTTGGAGAAAAAATGTGTGTTCTATAGCTGGGTGCAGTGATGATCTATAAGTTTCATTTTAGTTAAAATGGTTAATTTTAAGGGTTCAGAGTTTGTATTGTTTCACTGATTTTTTTTTTTTTTTATGGTCAAATTGTTTCACCAACTAAGAGAAGTGTGTTAAAATCTCTAACTCTGTAGTTTTGTCCATCTCTTAGTTTCTGTTTTTGCTTCGTGTGTTTTGTAGCCTTTGTTAGATACATATGCGTTTGTAATTTTTACATCATTTTGCCATATTGACCCTTTTATTATGGCTCTCTCTGTCTTTAATAGTGTTCTGTTTGTTTTTGTTTCCAGTTTGTATTCAAATTCCAGTTAATTAGCATCAAGTGTAATATTCATTTCAGGTGTAGAATTTAGTGGCTCCTCATTTACATACAACACATGCAACACCCAGTGCTGATCACAAGTGCCCTCCTTCATACCCATCACCCATCTAAGGCATCCCTTTGCCCACCTCCCCTCCAGCAACCCTCAGTTTGCTCTCTAGAGGTAAGAGTCTCTTACGGTTTGCTTCCCTCTTTTTTTTTTCCTTCCCCTTTGTTCATCTGTTATGCTTCTTAAAATTCCACATGTGTGGGAAGTCATACAGTAGTTGTCTTTTTCTGATTTATTTCACTTAGTATAATACACTCTACCTCCATCCACATCTATTTCGTAGAGTCTCTTTTTATCCGATACTAGTTTAGCCACTCAATCTTTCTTAGGCTTTGCATGATATATTTGTATGTCTTTTATTTTCTTTAACGATGCATATTTAGAATAGGTGTCTTGTTGACAGTGTGTAGTTGGATCTTTTCTTTTTATGTGATCTGCCAACATCTGCCTTCCGATTTTTGGGTAGTACATTCACACACAGTGTAGTTATTAATACGGGTGTGTTTACATTCATCATCGTGCCTTTGGGTCTTCTCTCTTTGCTCATCTGTCGTTTTCTGTAATATTTTGGGCAGATTAAATATTTTTTGGTGTTTTGCTGTAATGCCTCTCATGACTTCTGGCTGCTGCTTTTTTAGTCCAGGCCCTGGGGTCTTTGCTACGTCTGCATAGTCAAGAGATCTGCCAAAGATGTGGGTAGGGTTTATAGTCCTAGTTAGGGACGGACCCTCTGTGGATCCCTTACCTTTGGTTTTTCTCCCCTAAATTTCCAGTGGTGTTTCCAACCTTGAGTTGTGACCTTTGACACTCCAAACGGTGTTTGGGGTAAGTAATAGCACTGAGTCAGCAGAGAATCAAACTCACAAATTTTACCCTGTGCCATTAATGGTGAGCCAGGGATTTGGGAAAAACTTAGATTAATCTTACTTCTGTGGCTTTCTGGCTTCCAGGATTTCCACCCTAAACTTCCTGTTCCCCAGCCCTGAACAGTTTTGGCTTTTTCTTGCCAGATCTGGAAGGGGGGGTTAATTTGGGAAGTACTCTAATGCAAAAGAAATCTTTAAAAGTTGTGCACAATTCTCATGCCCACTTGTAATCTCTCCCTCTCTCCCCTTCTTCATGTCCCACACCCGTCCCCAAGCAACTACTGATCTACTTTCTGTCACTCTACAGGACTTTTTTTTAATTAAAAAAAAAAATTTAATGCTTAATTTTGAGACACAGAGAGACAGACACAGAATGCAAGCAGGGGAGGGCAAAGAGAGAGGGAGGCCCAGAATCTGAAGCAGGCTCCAGGCTCTGAGCTGTCAGCACAGAGCCCGATGCGGGGCTCGAACTGATGAACCGTGAGATTGTGATCTGAGCCAAAGTCAGACCCTTAACCAACTGAGCCACCCAGGGGCCCCTAAAACTTTTTTTAAATCATATAGTGTTTTTTCTTTCCCTTGGCTGTCTTATTTTACTCAGTATAGGTTGAGATTCACCCGTGTTGTTGCATCTATCCATAGTTCATTCCTTTTTATTGCTAAGTAGTATTCCAGTGTGAATATACTACTATTTGTTTATTCGTTCACCTGCTGACGGGTTTGTCCAGCTTTGGGCTATTACGAGTGAAGATGCTGAATATTCTTATATATGTGTGTGTATTGGCATACACCTTCATTTTTCTTAGGCAAGAGTAACAAATGGAATGGTTGGATCTTATGGTTGGCATATATGTGTTACTTTTTATTCATTTTTTTCCACTGGCGTGTATTTAAGTCTATAAATACATTTTTATTTTTATTTTCATTTTTTTTAATTTTTTTACATTTTATTTATTTTTGAGAAACAGAGTGAGACAAAGCGTGAGTGGGGGAGGAGCAGAGAGGGAAGGAGACACAGAATCTGAAGCAGGCTCCAGGCTCTGAGCAAGCGGTCAGTACAGAGCCTGATGTGGGGCGCAAACCCACAAACTGTGAGATCATGACCTGAGCCGAAGTCAGACGCTCAACTGACTGAGCCACCCAGGCGCCCCTATAAATACATTTTTAAAATAGGTTTTATTTTTCACGTAACTTTTAGGTTCACAGCAAAATTGAGCAGAAGATACAGAGAGTTCCTCTAGACTACACCCACGTGCAGGCACACACACAGCCTTCCCTGTCAACATTTGATACTAGAGTGGTACTTTTGTTGCAGTCGATGAACCTACAGGGATACATCATCATCGCCCAGTGTCTATACTTCAGAGTTTGCTCTTGCCGTTGTACATTGTAGGAGTTTGTACAAATTTCTAGTGGTATGTATCTACCATTACGGTATGATCCAGAACAGATTGCCTTAAAATTCTCCGTGCTCTACCTGTTAATTCCCCCTCCCCTCTAGACACTGTCAACTAGCGATGCTTTTGTCTCCATAGATTTGCCTTTCCCAGGATGTCAGGTGGAATCTTAGAGCTTTCAGCTGTTTCAGATTCACTTCTTTCACTTAGCAATGTGCATTTAAAGTTCCCTCAGGGCTTGATAGCTCTGTTCTTTTTAGCACTGGACGATAGTCCATTGTCTGGATGTACCACAGTTTATTCATCCATTCAGCTTGATGGCTTCCAAGTTTTGACAATTATGAATAAAGCTGCCGCAAACATCTGTGTGATGATTTTTGTGTGGACGTACGTTTTCCACTCATCTGGTAAGTACCAAGGTGCACTATTTACTTTTGTGGCTTTATAAGAAACTGCCAGACTATCTTCCAAAGTGGCCATACCATTTTGCATTTTCAGCAGCAGTGAATTGAGGCTTCCGGTTAGATACTCACCAGCAGTGGTGTTGACCTTTGGGATTTGGGCCATCCTAATAGGTGTAGTGGTATCTCATTTTGATTTGCAGTTCACTAAGGACATGTGATGTTGAACACCTTTTCGGAGGCCTGTTTGCTATTAGTATATTTTCTTCGGTGATGTGTCTGTTCAGGGCTTTTGTCCATATTTTAAACACATTGTTTTCTTATTGTTGGCTTTGACGAGTTCCTTTGCCACATATATTTTTTACAGATATTTTCTCCCTGACTCCCCTTACTCTCTTGACGCGGCTTGCACAGAGCAGAAACTTCATTTAGGAGTTTGCTAGTTTTGCGTTTACGTTAAGGTCTATGCTTTGAGTTCATGTTTGCAAAAAGCTTAAACACTCCATATGGATTGTTTTTTTTTTTTTTTTTTTTCCGCATGTGAATGTCCGGTTGTTCTAGCACCGACTGTCTTTGCTTCATTGTATTGTCTTTACCCCGTTGTCAAAGATCAGCTGATTATATTTGCTTGAGCCCTATTTCTCACGTCTTTATTCCACTCCATTGGTCCATTTCTTTTGTCGCCAATTCTACACCATCTTGAATACTGCAGCTCTATAGAATAGGTCTAGGTGTTGCTTAACGCGTCTTCCAACCTTGTAATTCTCCTTCAATACTGTGTTGGCTCTTCTGGGTCTTTTGCGTTTCCGTAGAAACTTCTAAATCCATTTGTCGATATCCACCAGATGTCTCGCTGGGATTTTGATCGGGATTGTGAAGGACTGACATCTTGACAGTCTTGGGGCTTTTTATCCCTGAACATAGACTCTTAGGGGGTGCTAATGTAAATGATAATGCTATCGTAATTTCCAATTCCACTTGTCCATTGCTTGTGTATAAGGGAGCAATATACTTTTTTGTATCAATTTTGTGTTCTGCATCCTTGCTGTAATTGTTTATTAGTTCCAGGAGGTTTTTTCATTGATTCTTTGGGGGTTTCTACATAGACAATCACATCATTCACCAACAACGTTTTATTTCTTCCTTTGCAATCTGTACCCATTTGCGTTAGCTGGGACTTACAGTACACTGTTGAAAAGGAGTGCTAAGAGATTCCTGATTTTAGCGGGAAGGTTGTATGTGTCTCACAAAGATACTAGTTAGATGTCCTTTCTCCAGTTGAGGAATTTCATCTATATTCCTGGTTTGCTTGAGAGTTTTTATTATAAACAAGTATTGGATTTTATCAAATGCTTTTTCTCTGTATCTTTTGATAGTCTTATGTGATTTTTCTGTAGTTTTTTCATGTAATGGATTAATTTTCCAGGATTGAACCTTTCTTACATGCCTAGTATGCTTGACCACAGCATCTAATTCTTTTTATGCATTGTTGCATTTGACTTGCTAATATTTTTGGAGGATCTTTGGCGTTGATGAAATATATTAGTCTGTAGTTTTCCTGTAATATCTTTGTCTGATTTTGGTATTAAGGTAACGATGGCCTCATAGAATGAGCGAGGAAATATTCTCATTGCTTTTGTCCTCTGGAAGCTATTGTAAAGAAGTAATATAATGCCTTTCTTAAACGTTTGGTAGAATTCACAAGTGAACACATCTGGGCCTGGTGCTGTTTCAAAAGATTAATGATTCAGCTTCCTTAATAGATACAGGCCTAGGGCCCCTGGGTGGCTCAGTCGGTTAAGTGTCCGACTCTTGGTTTGGGCTCAGGTCATGATCTCACGGTTGGTGAGATGGAGCCCTGCATCAGGCTCTGTGCTGGCAGTGCGGAGCCTGGTTGGGATTCTCTCTCTGCCCCTCCCCTGTTCGTGCACGCTCTCGGACTCTCTTTCTCTCAAAAAAAGTGAACTTTAAAAAAATACAGATGTAGGCCTATTCAGATTGTTTCTTCTTGTATGAGTTTTAGCAGATTGTGTCTTTCAAAGAATTGTTCCATTTCATCTAGATTATTAAATTTGTGGGCCTGGAGTTATTCATGGTATCCATTTGTTATTCCTTTTGTGTCCGTAGTATCTGTATTGATGTCTCCTTTTTCTTTCCATTTTATGGAGCTATAATTGACATATAGCACCGTAAAATTTTAAGGTGTACATCATAATGATTTGACTTAATATTACAAAATGATTACCATAGTAATTTTAGTTAAAATCCATTACCTGTTAGAGGTTTTTTAAAAATGGGTTTTTTTCCCTTGTGATGAAAACTTTTAGGGTTTATGCTTTTAGCAACCTTCAGATAGGTCACATAAGCAGTGTTAACAATGTTCACCATTCCATCACCAGTACTTATTTACCTTATCATTGGAACTTTGAGCCTTCTGGTCCCTTTCCTCCAGTCCCTCCATCCCTGGTAACCACAAATTCGATCTCTTCCTCTGAGTTGTTTTTACATCTACCTACAAGAGAGATCATACGGTATTTGTCTTTGCCTGACTTATTTCACTTAGCATAATGCCCTTGAGGTCCATCTGTGTTGTCATAATGGCAAGATTTCACTCTTTTTTATGGCTGAATAATATCCCCCCCCCCTTATACACGACCCGGTTTCTTTATGCATTCATCCATCGATGGACCCTCGTTTCCATGTATTCGCTATTGTAAATGCTGCTGCAGTGAACATGGTGCAGATCTCTCCGACAGGCTGATGTTGTTTTCTTCAGATATATGCCCAGAACTGGAATTGCGAGGTCCCGTGGTAGTTCTGTTTTAGATGTTTTGAGGACCCTCCTTACTGTTTTCTGTACTGGCTGCGCCAGTTTACAATCCCAACAACAGTGCACAAGTATTCCCTTTCCTCCACATCGTCACTTCTTATCTCTCGTCTTTTTGATGCCAGGAATTCTAACGGGCATGAGGTCGTATCTCCTTGTGGTTTTGATTTGCATTTCACTAGCGATGAGCAATACTGGACATCTTTTCACGTACAGGTTTCTCCTGCTCTCTGAACGTAGAGGGTTCCTATGAAGTCTTCTGTGAGCCAAAATGGCCTAAAGAAGCAATTACCAGGACACCTGGGTGGCTCGGTTGGTTGGGCATCCGACTCTTGATTTTGACTCAGGTTATGATGTCACAGTTGTGAGATCAAGCCCCGCATCCGGCTCTGTACTGAGCGTGGAGCCTGCTTAAGATCCTTTTTCTCCCTCTCCCCCCTTTGCCCCTCCCTCTGCTCACATGCTCTCTCTCTCTCTCTCTCTCTCTCTCTCAAAAAAAAAACAAAAAACAAAAAAAAAAAAACAGTTACCAGTCATTTATATGGAACATTTTTTACTGTTTTGACTGTTCCCAGACCCAGAAATGACCTCTCTCTTAGGCTTTCTGCTACCTAGGACACATCTTGCTCGTGGGTGCACAGACGAAGCACGGGTGCTCCCAGCCACGGTTAAGGCTGTAGTGGCTCCGGCACTGAGATGCTGCCTTTGGTTCCGGAGGTTAGCCGTTGGCCCTTTGGGGCGCGCGCTGCCTCTGTCACGGCTCACCGCAAAACGAAAGCTAAATGCTCTTTTCACTTTTCACCTTTTCTCATAAAAGTGAAAACGCTCTTCGGATTTCTTGTGGTTTAGCAAATGCCAGGACTCACGTACGTTCTTTGTAAAAGTTAAGCGGTGTAACACGCACTTTCAAAAAGCAGGTGGTGCCTTGGGGCTCCTGGGTGGCTCAGCCGATTGAGCGTCCGCCTTCGGCTCAGGTCACGATCTCGCAGTTCGTGAGTTCGAGCCCCGCGTCGGGCTCTGTGCTGACAGCTCAGAGCCTGGAGCCTGCTTCGGGTTCTGTGCCTCCCTCTGTCTCTGCCCCTTCCCTGCTCATGCTCTCTCTCTGTCTCTCAAAAATGAATAAAGTTAAAAAAAAAAAAAAGTGGTGCCTCTAACTGTTGGCTATTTGAGTACAGGTGTACCTCTCTCCAGGTGGGTTTTTATGCTCCTGGTATTTGTGTGGTTTTTACAAATTGAAGGTTTGTAGCAACCCTGCATCAAGTCTGTTAGCACTGTGTCTCTTTTTTATTATTTTTTAAAGCTTTTTAATGTTTATTTTGAGAGAGCGCATGAGAGTATGCAAACGGGGGAGAGTCAGAGAGAGAGGGAGCGAGAGAATCCCAAGCAGGCCCAGCACAGAGCCTGATGTGTGGCTTGATCCACACATCCCAAGACCAAGAGCTCAGGACCTGAGCCGAAACCAAGAGTCCCGATGCTTAAGTGACTGAGCCACGGGGCACCCCAGCGCTATTTTTCTAACAGCCTTTACTCACTTCATTTCTCTGTGTCACATTTTGGTAATTCTCTCAATATTTCAGACTTTGTCATGATTATGCCTTATTCCTTATCTTTGGAGGAAAGTGTTTCATCTGATTTTAGAATGTTAAGTCAACCTGTCATTCTTGAAACAATCACCAGCTCATGATTTTGTGCTCTTTTTATACATTGTTGGGTTTATTTGGCCTAACTTTGTAACCGCGGTCCTGAAAGATACTGGTCTGTAGTTGTCTTTTCTTGTAACGTCTGTGTCTGATTTTGGTGTCAGGGTGATGTTGGCCGGGTAAAGTACATTAGGAAGTAGTCAGTCTTAAACACTTCGCTGGAAGAGTTTGTATGTCATTAGTATTATTTCTTCCTTAAAGGTTTGGTAAACTTTCTACATGAAGCCACGTGGGCTCTGAGTTTTCTTTGTGGAAAGGTTTTAAAATACGAATTTATTTTATTTCTTTGATACAGGGCTATTCAGATATCTTCTTAGATCAGCCTTGTTTTCTCTTTCAAGAAATTTGTCCTATTTCACTTTAATTTTTTAATTTATTGGCATAAAGTTTATAATATTCTCTTTTAAAAAAATTAATGTTTATTTTTGAGAGAGAGGGAGACACAGCATCTGAAGCAGACTCCAGGCTCCGAGCTGTCAGCACAGAGCCTGACCTGGGGCTCAAACTCTGACCATGAGATCGGGACCTGAGCCAAAGTCAAGACGCTTAACTGACTGAGCCACCCAGGCGCCCCTCTTGTCTTTTAATTGTGTGTACAATCTGTGTACAAATCTGATAGTCTGCTTTCATTTAATTTTGGTATGTACCGAGAAGCGAATTTGCTGGATGATCTTGGGTATTGGTAGGTTTTTGGAACAATCACCAAACTTTCTGTGGTGGCTGCATTGTTTTACGTTCCCACCAACAGCACACGGGATTCCAGTTTCTCCTCATCCTGACCAGTACTTTGTTTTCTGGCTTCTTTTGTTTCCATATAGTTGCCTTACAGTGTTACTTTAGTTTAGGGTGTGCAACATAGTGGTTCTTTTTACTTTTCCTGCTCATGCTTTGAGCAAGTAATCACATGATCCCATAACAGGAAGCTTTTCCCCTTTTTTCTTCGAAGAGTTTTACAGTTTTAGCTGTTTAGGGCTTCGGTGCATTTTGAATTGGTTTTTGAAAGATGTAAGGTAAGAGCCCAACTTGATTCTTTTGCAACGACATGGGGATTTCCTAGCACCACCTGTTGGAAAGATGTCCTTTCCCTGTTGAGTGGTCTTGGAACCCTTGCTGAAATCCTTTTGACCATATATATGAGTGTTGATTTCTAGGTTTCCTATTTTATTCTGTTGGTCTCTATATTTGTCTTTGTAATTGATTTTTATTTCATATCATTCATTGTTAGTGCATAGAAATAAAATCTCACAAAAATTAGTTGTGTCTGCAACTTGGCTGAATTTGCTTATTGCTTCTTAAGCATTTTCTTTGTGGAATCTTAAGGGTTTTCCACAAATAAAATCATAATATGTGTCAACATTTTTACTTCTTTCCAATTTGGGTGCCTTTTTTTCTTGCCTCATTTCTCTGACTCAGACATTCAGTACTGTGTTTAATAGACATGGCAAAAGCAGGCATCCTTACCTTGTTCCTGCTGATGGAGGGAAAGTTTTCAGTCTTCCACCATTGAATATGATGTTTGCCGTGAGCTTTTCACATATGGCCTTTATTTTGTTGAGATATTTTCCTTTTATTCCTGGTTTGATAAGTGTTTTTATCATGCAAGTTTATTCAGTTTTGTCCGTTGCTCTTACTGAATTGAGATGATCATGTATTTTTTTCTTCATGGTGTTGTGGTATATTACATTGGTTGATTTTCCATGTTGAACCATCTTTGCGTTGTAAGAATAATTCTCCCTTGGTCATGGTGTATAAGCCTTTTATTTTGCTATTGAATTCTGTTTTGTTGAGGATGTTTGCATCAGTGTTCATCAGGGATATTGGCACTTAGATTTTCTTTTCCTTTAGTATCTCTGTCTGGCTTTGGAATCAGGGTAATGCTTGCCTTCTAGAATGAATTTGGGGCTGTTCCCTACATGTTACTTCTTCTTTAAATATTTGGTTGAATTTTCCAATGGAGCCATCTGGTTCTAAGCTTTCCCGTGTTCATTCTTCTTTGTAATTACTTTTGTAGTTTAGATTTCTGTTCATGATTCTGTCTTGGTAGTTTGAGGGTTTCTGGGCATTTGTCCATTTCATCTAGGTTATTTTTTTACATACACTCTTTCATAGTATTCTTTTAAAGTCCTTTGTATTTCTATAAAATCGTTTGTAATACCCCCTCTTTCTTTTGATTTTGGTAAATGTATTAGCAAAGGTATGTGGTCATGGTCCTGGACTTTTCCTTGTTGAAAAGTTTATTGTTACTGATTTGATCTCCTTACTGGTTACAGGTCCATCAGATGTTGTGTTTTTCTCATTTAGTAATGGTAGGCGTTTTCCTAGGAATTTACCCATTTCATTTAGCTTATCCAATTTGCTTGCCTACAAATATTCATAGCTTTTTCTTAGAGTCCTTTTATTTCTATAGGGCCAGTAAGATTGTCCCACTTTCATTTCTGATTCTAGCTGAGTCTTCTCCTTTTCTTAGTTAATGAAGCTAAACCTTTGTCCATTTTGATCTTTTTTGAAGACCAACTCTCTAATTTTTCTCTCTTTATTGTTTCCTTCTTTCTGTTAGCTGTGAGTTTAGTTTGATCTTTTTCCAATTCTTTAAGTTGTAAAGACAAGATTTCTTTTTTAATGTATGCATTTGTAGCTATGATTTTCCCTTCTAGCACTGCTTTACCTACAGATCTCATCAGTTTTGATATGCTGTGTTTTTGTTTTCATTTGTCTGTAGGTATTTTCTTCCCTTTTGATTTCTTCTTTGATCTATTTTATGTTAATTTCTACTTAGTTGTGGGTTTTCCTGTTTTCCGCCATGTCTGGTTTTCTTGCATTGTGACTGGAAAAGTAGTTTGTATGACTTAACATAGGCCCCGCTGATGTATAATTATAATGTTCCAGTCTTCTGTCTCCTTATTGGTGATCTTTTCAGTTGTTTTGTCCATTATTAAAAGTGTGTATTGAAGCCTCCTAATGTTATTGCAGAGCTATTTCTTTTGATTCTCAGTGTTTGCCTCCTATTTAAGAGCTCTGATGTTTGGTGCATGTGTGTTTGTAATTGTTAGGTCTTCTTAGTGTGTTAATACTTTTATCATTTTACAGTGACTTGTAATCATTTTTTACTTAAAGTCTTTTTTTTTTTTTTTTTTTTTTGTTGTTGTTGTTCCTGTTATTAGTATAGCCATCCCTGCTCTCTTTTGGTTACTCTTTTGGCCTGGAATATCTTGTTTCATCCTTTGACTTTTTACCTGTGCACATCCTTAGATTTCAGGCGAGTCTGTTACAGGCAGCATATAGTTGGGTCGTTTCTGAAGCCATTCTGTCAAGCTGTCTTTCGATAGGGGATATTTTTTTTTTTAAACGTTTTTTTATTTATTTCTGAGACAGGGAGAGACAGCATGAACAGGGGAGGGTCAGAGAGAGGGAGACACAGAATCCGAAACAGGCTCCAGGCTCTGAGCCATCAGCCCAGAGCCCGACGCGGGGCTCGAACTCACGGACCGCGAGACCATGACCCGAGCCGAAGTCGACCGCCCAACTGACTGAACCACCCAGGCGCCCCTCGATAGGGGATTTTAATCTTCATGTCTTACAGCTTTGTTTGTTGTTCATTTCCTTCCCTACTCTTTTTGTGTTATTTGTAGTTGATGCATTTTGATTCTTTTTTTGGGTGTACGTTCTTTAGGACGTTTATGTAAACACCATGGTAACCACAAAAAAAAAAAAAAATACCTAGGGGCTCCTGGGTGGCTCAGGTCATGATCTCACAGTCCGTGGGTTCGAGCCCCACGTTGGGCTCTGTGCTGACAGCTTGGAGCCTGCTTCAGATTCTGTGTCTCCCTCTCTCTGACCCTCCCCCGTTCATGCTCTGTCTCTCTCTGTCTCAAAAATAAACATTTGGGGCGCCTGGGTGGCGCAGTCGGTTAAGTGTCCGACTTCAGCCAGGTCACGATCTCGCGGTCCGTGAGTTCGAGCCCCGCGTCGGGCTCTGGGCTGATGGCTCAGAGCCTGGAGCCTGTTTCCGATTCTGTGTCTCCCTCTCTCTCTGCCCCTCCCCCGTTCATGCTCTGTCTCTCTCTGTCCCAAAAATAAATAAACGTTGAAAAAAAAATTTTAATTCAAAAATAAACATTAAAAAAATTTTTTTAAATACCTAAGGTTATTAAAACAATCTATTTTAAACTGCTAAGAGCTTAATTTCAACCACGTACAAAAACACTTTTTACAACTTCTCCCTTCCCTTAATATTATTGCTATCAAAAAGTATATTGTGTACCCATAGGATTTTAAAGACAGTAACAGAATTAAAAGTGAAGTTAGGAACTGAAATTATACAGGTTTTGTCTTTTAAATGTTTACTTTGAGAGAAAGATTGCCAGTGGAGGAAGGGCAGAGGGAAAGGAGAGAGAGCCCCATGACTGTGAGATCATGACCTGAGCTGAAGTCAAGAGTCAGATGCTTAACCCCCTGAGCCACCCAGGCACCCCTAAAATTATACAGGTTTTTAAGTGTCGCCATATATTACCTTTAGCAGAGAACTTCATTTCTTTCTAACTTGCAAATATTGTCCAGTACCCTTCCAAACACTCTTTTAGTGTTTCTTGTAGGTAAAGTCTAATGGGAATGAACTCCCACAGATTTTGTTCGTCTTGGAACGTCTGTTTCTCCCACATTTTTGAAAGACAATTTTACTGGAAATATGTTCAGTTGTCTGATTTTTTTTCCCTTCATTAATTTACGTACATCATCCTACTGTCTTCTGACCTGCTAGGTTTTTGTTGAGAAATCCGCTCGTGATCTTATGGAGGATCCCTTCTATGTGACGGACTGCCCTCTGCTGGCTCCTTTCTAGATATCTGACTTTGCACAGTTTGGTTTTAGTGTATTTTAAGGTGGGTCTTTTGGAGTTTATCCTGTGGAAGTTTTGGAGCTTCTGGACACTATTACTTCAAATTAGTTCTCTACCCCCTTTTCGTATCCTCTGGGACTCATACAGTTCATCCCCTCGTCAGCTTGAAGTCCCTTCGGCCCTGTTCATTTTTTCCTTTTGCTTTTTCAACTTGATGCTTTCCTGTGAACTGGCTTCCAAGTTCATGGATTCTTCTGCCTGTTCAAGGCTGCTGTTGAACTCTGAGTGAAGTTTTCAGTTTTGTTACTGCATTGTTCAGGTTCAGAATTGTGTTCAGGTGTCATTTTCCTCATTTTATGTCGTTATCTTGTCATGGCAGTATTTCTTAGTTTATTGAGCATATTTAAAGTTTTTAAAGTCTTTGTCAAGTAAATTAGAGTCCTGTTTCTGCAGGTTTGGTTTTTTAGAGTTACTTACTCTCCTTTGCATGAGTTGAGTTTCTTTGTTTGCCTTGTGATCTTTTGTTGAAAATTAAGCCTGTGGGGTCGGGGGACAGCCACCTCTCTGTGGACTGGCTGTGTGCGGAGGAAGACCTTCATTAGCTTGACATTTTTCTGGGGTGCATCTTCCCTGGACCCTGGTCTGTTCCATCATTCCTTCCCATCCCTCACCACCCCCGCATGTGTGGCTGCTTTTGGACATGTTGATTTTTCCCACCTCTGCTTTTTTTCAGGACCTCAGGTTTTGATTATATTCCTCTGCCTGACCATTTCTTCCCCCCAGGTGCCCACAGGTCTGCAAACTCCATCACAGAACCGTGTCCCTCTTCCCACCAGTGCTCAGGCAGCAGCAGCCCCCAAATCAGTCAGAACATTGCCAGCACGTTCTGCTCTTTGCTTCCTGAGAGAGGAACCAGGAACCGGGCGGCCTCCTCCCAACCTCCCCACACACTCACCAGGGGTGGGTGGGGCGAGCAAAACCTCTGGGAAGTTTTGCAGTTTCCAGCACAGCTTTTATTTGGCTAAATGTTATATTGGTTGCTGCTGCTTCTTAACTGGTTTTCCAAGTTCTCACCAAGTCATTTTTGTCTGTGGTGTTTTACTTGTCGTTCCTGGATGGGAGCAGGGCTGGACCTTCCCACTCTGCCCTCCTGCTTATGTCACTTGCTCCTTTGGCCCTCTGAGTATATTTTGGACAGTCCTAAAGACTCTGGCATTGGCGTTACCCATCGTGGACAGTTCATTTCTGCCATTTTATTTTATTCCCTCCAATCTAGGCCATATTTTTCCTGGGGGTTTTGTATGCTTTAATTTTTTTGTCATTGTTGCAAATTGGGCATTAGAAAAAACATCTTTTGAGATCAGCTCTTGTCCAGGGAAGATCTTCACTAATGTGCAGGGTGCGTTCTGAACCCTGGGGTCTCCCCAGGCATATTCTGAGTATGTGTCTTGCCTGAACCTATGTGTGTGGTTTTCAATTCCTTCATATACAAAGACTCCCAGAGACGGTCTCCCTAACTTTTTGAGGACAGAGCTGTTCTCTTTTAGTCCTTCATACAGAATCTCTGTTCCCAGCCTTCTGCAGGTCTCTAGTCCCCCAGCAGACCCCAGATGGGTTAGACTATCACAAAGTCTGCTCTGTCCAGTTTGAAATAGGGAATTGGGCTCCTGGATCCTTCAGACAGCACCTTGCCATAAGCAAAACTGCCAGTACGTTTACAAGTAGCTGCGTACTGAGAATACCCAAATGACCCCCAAGGAAAGACGCATGCTTAGAGAAGGGGCTCCTGGGTGGCTCAGTCGGCTGAGCATCTGACTTCAGCTCAGGTCATGATCTCACAGCTTGTGGGTTCAAGCCCTACGTCAGGCTCTGTGCTGACAGCTCAGAGCCTGGAGCCTGCTTCAGAGTCTGTGTTTCCCTCTGCACCCCACAGCTGTGCACACATGCTCTCTCTCTCTCTCTCTCTCTCTTTCTCAAAAATAAATAAAAGACCTGAGAAGACCTTAAGCCCTCACTCTGGGCTGATCCCAAATTTCCTTCCCTTTTAAATGTGTGGGTTTTTTTCCACCGGATATTCTATTGTTTGCTGTAGACCTTTGTTTTTCAGATATTTTAGCTAGTCTCTGGGTTTTTTTTTAAATAAAAATGTTTCCTTTGAGGAACAAGGGCTTGGAGCTTCTTAATTCACCACCTTGCTGATGTCAGTCTCTCTGTCCCTGATTCTTTATTCTCTTTATCCCTTCAGGAGGAGGCAGGAATCAAAACGAGAAGGAGACTCTTCACGAAGCAGGAGTAAGGTGCCTTTCATTGGGAGAGTTTTCATGTTGGCAAATCAAGAGACATATCGTGAGCAAATTCACCAAAGATCAAGACTCCAAGATAAATATTCAAGGAAAGAGTTCTGAGTTCCCTGAACAGTGTGATTCCCCCTGTCAAGTGGGAGCGGGAATATGTATTCAGGCTTCCGTGGAAGACAGCTGTATAATGAACCTTATAGAGGATCATTCCAGTATTCTTGAAAATCAAGAATTTCTGGCTGGGAGAGTTCAGAATTCTTGGAGTAAAATATATCTCAGCGAAACACAGAATTACCAGAGAAGTTGTAAGCAGACTCAGATGAAAAACCAATTATGTATATTTGCTCCATACGTTAACATCTTTAGTTGTATCTCACACCACCATGATGGCGATAAACCTCACAACGAAGACTGCGGTAAAGATATCTTAAAGGTGTCCCCTCTGGGCCAGCAGACCTACCACTGTCGTCAGTGTGAGAAAGCATTCAACGATGGCCCCAGTCTCGAACTTCATCAGCAGGTACACTCGAGAAAGAAGTCCTCCGAGTACGGCGTACACGAGAAGGACGCCCGCCATAGCTCAGCTCTGCCCATTCCACAAAGTGTTTACGCAGGAAAAAAACGCTATTGGTGTCACGAGTGTGGGAAGGGTTTCAGCCAGAGCTCAAACCTGCAGACTCATCAGAGAGTGCACACAGGGGAGAAGCCCTATTCGTGCCTTGAGTGTGGGAAGAGCTTTAACCAGACCTCCCATCTTTACGCCCATTTGCCTATTCACACAGGAGAGAAGCCCTACAGATGTGAAAGTTGTGGGAAGGGCTTCAGTCGTAGCACAGATCTTAACATTCACTGCAGAGTCCACACTGGAGAGAAACCTTACAAATGTGAGGTGTGCGGGAAGGGCTTCACCCAGAGATCACATCTTCAGGCCCACGAGAGAATCCACACCGGAGAGAAACCATATAAGTGTGGAGACTGTGGTAAACGCTTCAGTTGTAGCTCAAATCTCCATACCCACCAGAGAGTCCACACGGAAGAGAAACCGTATAAGTGTGATGAGTGTGGAAAGTGCTTCAGCTTGAGCTTTAACCTTCACAGCCATCAACGGGTCCACACGGGAGAGAAACCATATAAATGCGAAGAGTGTGGGAAGGGTTTTAGTTCAGCCTCAAGTTTCCAGAGCCATCAAAGGGTTCACACGGGGGAGAAACCATTTCGCTGCAACGTGTGTGGTAAAGGCTTCAGTCAGAGTTCCTATTTTCAAGCCCATCAGAGAGTCCACACGGGAGAAAAACCATACAAATGTGAGGTGTGTGGGAAGCGCTTCAATTGGAGCTTGAATCTTCACAACCATCAGAGGGTCCACACAGGAGAGAAACCTTATAAATGTGAAGAGTGTGGAAAGGGCTTCAGTCAGGCCTCCAATCTTCAAGCTCATCAGAGTGTCCACACTGGGGAGAAACCGTTCAAGTGCGATGCGTGCCAGAAGCGATTCAGTCAGGCCTCCCATCTTCAAGCCCATCAGAGAGTCCACACGGGAGAGAAGCCATATAAATGCGATACATGTGGCAAGGCCTTCAGCCAGAGGTCAAATCTTCAAGTCCATCAGATCATTCACACTGGAGAGAAACCGTTTAAATGTGAGGAGTGTGGGAAAGAATTTAGTTGGAGTGCTGGGCTCAGTGCTCATCAGAGGGTCCACACAGGAGAGAAACCTTATACATGTCAGCAGTGTGGTAAAGGCTTCAGTCAGGCCTCCCATTTTCACACACATCAGAGGGTCCACACTGGAGAAAGGCCATACATCTGTGATGTCTGTTGTAAAGGCTTCAGCCAGAGATCACATCTTGTGTACCATCAGAGAGTCCACACTGGAGGAAACCTGTAGAAATGTGAGGTGTGTAGGGGTGGCCTTCGGTTAGCGTTCACATCTTCATCTCCATTGGAAAATCGACGCTAGTGATTGTAGAAAGTTCCTTCAGAACTCAGAAGCCTCAAGGAATCTTCACATGCAAGCAGCTCTGTGAAGTGCTGTCTTTTAAGGACAGTTGGGTGAATTCTTTGTGAATCGGATTTCACAGACGAGAGAAAACCTTTTCCATAAATACGGCCAGTGTTTGTGCCAGCATCCTGAGTGTCCCAATTTTTCGAGATGCGACATAAAAGAACTTCAAAATTCACCCCAGTCTACCCAGGAAAAAGGCCTTATAAATGAAGATTAGGGGCAGGACTTTAACAAAAGTATAGTGATGGACAAGTAAAATTAATGTCAGTGGCAGTGTAACCTCCATGTAGGGAGGGATGTTTTTCACTACTTTATCTCTACTGTGTAGAAAAGTGCGCTTGGCTCATAAGAGATGCCCAGCAATTACCGGACAAAGTGGAGAAAATCTATCATTAGGACAGATACAGTAAAACCTTGGTTTTATGTGTGCCATACGTGAGCATAATTCATTTCCAGAAACATGCTTAATCCAAAGCAGTTGTATACCTAAGCCAATTTCGTCATAAGAAATAACTCGGATTTGTTCCACAACCCAAAAATATTTGGATAAAAATGATTACAATACTGTAATATAATACAAAATCATAAAATATAAGGAAAAATAAATTAACCTGCACTTACCTTTGAAAACCTTAGTGGCTGGTGTGAGGGAGACAAGAGAAAGGAGGGTTACTGTGTAGGATGACGGTCACTGTCACTAACGGAATCACTGCTATCTATTGGTTCAATGGACTCTTCTTCTGCACAGGGCCCTTGTATGTGGTCGCACAGATGTTGGCTACAGTACAGTATTAATAAGCTCTTGTCATATACCGTATTTAATGTAACTCGCAAGAAGGCAGCAGAGGAAAGGGTCTCTATCTGTAGGCAGCCTTACCTAGAATGAAGCAAAGCCTTCTTAAGCGTACTCCTGTATGGAAAAGCAAAGGACTGTCCATAGGTGCTTTGAAGTGATAAAAATACACTAGTGCCTGTTGTGGGTACCTTCCAACGTTCTGAAAAATCACTGATTTCCTCCGAACACCACAGCCTGAGACAGCATCTGAGCATGGGAATCGTTCGGTGAGAGAGAGAGAGAACCATTGGCTCACTTGTGATCACGTGACGTTGGGCATCACATACGACTGGTATTGCAAGACGTCCCTTGTCTATCAAGTTAAAACACATTAGAAATGTTTGCCCGTCTTGTGGAACATTCGCAGAACAAGATACTCGCAGTCCAAGGTTTTACTGTATTTGAAAATTCCACTCCCCTACCCTGAAAGGAATCCTGCGAGTAGCCTTAATGAGATTAATTTCAGGAGATACTCAAGTACAGAAAATTACATAATACTGCCATCCATAATAGTGCAAATTGAGATGGCACTGGTGAATGGCCCCCATCCCCAATCTGGCCCCGGTTCTTTGTAGTGTGTCAGCCCTGTTGTACAGTGTAATATTTAATGTTATTAATTTGTATTTTATAGACTGAAAAATACTGTTTTTAAGCAATCTAATAACATGGTACAATTTATATGCTTGGGAATTTTGGACCCTAATCCATTAAGGTAGATTTCACTGTTAACTCTTTAAAAGTGTTGAGTAGTTACTAATGACAAAAAGTTTTTTAGTAAACTTGAATTGTTAATAATTGGTTTCTTCTCCTTTTTCCATTTAGGCTTAGGTCAGCTTGCCTTCTCTGTGCATAAGTCCCCCATCCAGACCTCTGTAGGCAGGGGCTTTAGCAGATTTCAAGTACATTAATTTTGTCACACCCCGCCCCCCCCCACCAAAGGGAGTGTGGAGCAAGAAACCTGTTGAATTTTATTGAAATTCCATTAAATGTAACAATTTAGATGGATTACCATTTGCACAGCATTCAGCATTCAGTGCCTCTTGTTAGGAGCGAACACCATTAGCTGGTCAATATATATCATAATACGCTTTGACCTGGCAATCATAGCACTAGAGGCTTTGCTTACAAGATTATAGGAAAAGTGGGAGTGGACACAGGATGCTTATACTTAATTTTATAAAAAAAAATTCTTAGCAAAATATTGGAGTAAATATGTTCTAATGATATACAACTGCAAAAAAAAAAAGATAACGACCTTGATCTATAATGGCAGGAGAGAACCATCTTTCATGAGAAAACTAGGTTAGCGCCCTCCCAGTATGTGTGGACCAACAAATATGTATACCTACAGATGTGCTTATGGTTGGCTTTATCTCACCATATGTCACGGGAACCTGTTTACAGAGACGCATGAAAGGATGTTCATTGTTTCATTATTGGTTATAGCACAGTTTGCATTCGTCAGGTGGGTTGACAAAACAGTTTATGGTTTATCTATTCAGTGCAATACTATGCAAAATCACATGAAAAATAAACTTATGGTTACTAACACTGGTAAATACCCAGGATATGCAAATAAGAGTGGCCACAGTTTTGTAGGAGATAGATGCATGTCAATCTATTATGTCCCCTTTAAAAGTAATCAGATCATATTCATACCTCTAGATATACTGTGCTATGTATGTAGAATATTCTCATGTATACGTATGATACAATTACCTTTAAAAGGGGGGTATTATAGTAAAATTTTAACTTGTCTTGAGAGCATTTTAAAGCCTTTATTTTCAGCGTAAACATTCAGAAAAGGTGCAAGAACAGAATTCCCTTATATCCTTAGGTTATCCACTGTGATTACAGACCAAGCAGATCATTCAACTGTATAATACCTGAGTTGAGAGGACCCACACAGCTTTGGTTCCTCGGGCATGTCTTTCCATCTCTGTGGTCGCAGAGCCACTTCATACTGACTGGACACTACGTGGAGGCTCAGAGTATCCTAACAAAAATCAGCAGAAGTACTATGGCCTCGTCTAATCTACCCTCAGAAGTTACAGTGTTAATTCGAGGAGGCAGTTACAAAAACCCATCCAGGATCAAAAAGACAGGGAGCACGGACTCCACCTTTTGATAAGAGGGGTGTCAAGGAATTTGCAAACGTGTCTTAAGATTACCATACTTGGTTATAACGTTTTCTAATCTACAGCTTATTCAAATTCCACAGTTGTCCCATAATATGTTTATGACAGTTTTTTTTTCTCTATTCCAGGATCTAAACTTAAGACAGGTCGTTAAGTTGTCCTGTTCCTTTAACCTTTAAATCTGGATCAGCTCCACGGTATTTCTCTTTCATGAAATCAGTATCTTTGAAAAGTATGGGCTAGTTATTTTGTAGACTATCCCTAAATTTTGGTGTGATTTCTCATGATTAGATTCAAATCCGTGCGGCAAGCATGTTCCATGAATGACACATACTTCTCAGTGCATTAAACCAGGAAACATATTTATCAGTGATGCTAGTTTTGATCATTTGAATAAACTGACAACTTCAAGGTTTCTCCACTATAAAATTGCTGTTTTGCCTTTGATGTTAATAAGTAATTTGTGGGGAGATTTTTGTGTAACAACGACCTTATTACAATCTTTCACCTGCTAGTTTTATTGTTGATATCTTTGGTCTGAATCAGTGATTACTGCGATGATTGCAAAGCGATGGCTTTCTTGCTCCGTCATTCCTCCTATATTTAGCAATTGGCGTTGCATCATTACAGGAGCTTTCCCTTCTCCCCTCTGTCTCTTTCCTATCTGTATGTATCATCAATATGAACACTTGATTTCTGGTCTAATAGCATTTTGGGTTTATCTTGTATACTGCCTGCTGCAGCCACAGATTCTACAAAGACCTGATTCCTTTGAGTGGAATGGTACTTAGAAACCAAGATCTGCGTGCTATGTGTTATCATTATTGGGGTATCAGTCCTCCTTGTATATGTATGTATGTGAGAAATGAAGATACCTTCAACTTCAAATAAGTATGTCTAGTCTGTCCCTATTCCATATTAACTTCTTTTGCAATAGTCGGAAATCAGTTCCCACTATCATCAATCTGTTTACTGATTATTCAGTCCTTTAATACACAGCAAGTAGTTTTGAGTTGCTGAACAATAGCATTGTGGGGGTAACTGGGTAGCTCGGTCAGTTGAGCATCCAACTCTTGATTTCAGTTCAGGTCGTGATCCTACGGTCATGGGGTCATGCCCTGCATGAGGCTCTATGCTGAGCATGGAGCCTGCTTAAGATTCTCTCTCTGTCCTTCTCCCCCACTCGTGCGTGCTCTCTCTCAAAAAATAAATAAAACAGTAGCATTGCAAAAAATAAACCTGGCTGTGTTCAGGACTTGTTTACAAGAATTTTTCTCTTTAAACCAAGTATATAAAGTACTTTAAAAGTAACTTTGTCTATTTCTTTTTTGTTTCCATTCAGTCTACTTATATTACTCATTTGAAATAAAGTTAGACTCTTTAATGTTTATATTCCCTTTCAAGCTCTCCGTATCTTGTGATTTACAAAAATTGGTAAATGAATTAAGTTCTGATGAAACTCTAGTTCCATAAGTACCCTAATGTGTTTCTATTTGTATTGATTTCCTTTCATTTAGACATATGGTTAGACTTTTTTATTAAAGTTTTTGATTTACCTCCTTAGAAATATACAATAAGCACTTTTCATTTTTTCATGAAATTAATCTTTGTATTATATATTCCTTTGTGTAGATAGGCCACAGGAATGGGGAGGTTAAAATGCACGGTGGAAATTGAGTGGATTCACAGAAGTTTGGTGGTTTACAAATGGTTAAGTCTTTGTATTTTCTTTATATTTGAAATAATCCAGGATTAAAATAAAAAATATATGTGTATATTTATGTACACATATAAATGTAAATCTATACATCAATATATGAAAAGAGAACTAGTGAGTATAGACTTTTAGGGTCAGAGAAAGTTTACCAAACTCTGCAGTTGATGTGCCGTTGTAGTTGCTCTGAGACTTGGACAATTTACTGGAAAAAAGCTGCCTGTTAATGAGGCATTCTTAATAACTACCATGAAATGTCAACGAAGAAAGTTGTCCCCGACCAAGGATTCTAACTCTTCCAAATTGTCTCTTTTCTCTCACATTCCTTGTACTAGTTACTAGACTTGGACATGGGGTAGGTATCTGTTGTTCATTTTCCCTTCCAAACCATTATCTCCATCTCCCCTCTGCCCATTAATTTGCACAAACTACCCACTGTTCCTTCATGCAGCTATCAACCAATCTTCATTCTTCTTGTTCCTTGATTTTATCTCCAGAACGAGTCCTGTTACCCTGCCACTACTCTTGTCACACTACTTGAAGATTATTATATCCACTTCCAAAAACCTGGACTCTCAGTTCTTTGACTGCTGTGCCACCAATGGTCTTGTCTTCCACATCACCTCAGCCCCTGACTCCAATGGTAACATCTTACTTACAAGAAAGTAACCAGAAACCCTCTATAATCTAAACATTCCAATCCAATCACCAACTCTCATTTTGCCAGCCTATATCCTCTTTATTCTCATTTTAATAACTTTTAGAACTCACAAGGACCTAAAATTCATCACTCCTACTCCCTTTCACTCTCCCACCTTAATTTCCCCTATGTGTGGAAAGAAGATCAGACTTCCCCTTCAATCCCAATGCCCAAAACTGTGTCTCATGTCAATCTCTAACAGCAAGGAATACTTCAAGAGTGTTTATGTTTCCCAGTCTATAGAAAGGCAGGGAAGAGGAAACTGGGTTAGGAATATATGCTAGATGAAGCAATCTACAGTTTGTGGTCCAAATAGGCTGTGACTTAAGCGTGTTTTTGCACACTAGCTCCAACCCCAATTTATTATCTTTCACGTAAGAGTCATATTGCAGTTCTAGTGAGAAGAAGGCTATTATAGTAATAATGCCAACACTCAGGATTTTTACAAAATAATTTCAGGGGTGCCTGGGTGGCTCAGTTGGTTTAACATCCAACTCAATTTCGGCTCAGGTCATGATCTCACAGTTCGTGGGATCAAGCCCCACATCAAGCTTGTGCTGAAAATGCAGAGCCTGCTTGATATTCTCTCCTTCTCTCTGCCCCTCCCCTGCTTGTGCTCTCAAATAAACTTTAAAAAAAAAAAAATAAGACTTTGGAGATTGATCAGTTGCTAAAATTAGTTATCTGTGCAACATCTCATGAATTACCGTGATGTAGTTGGAAAACACTGCTTTAGAGGTGAACTGCTTAGTGGTGTAAATATATGTAAACAAGTAACCATATATGAAGAATGAGAGAAGCATTTTAAATCTGCTGACCAAATGGTCCCTGTTGCACCAAAACTCCAGCAGATGACAAGTATAAATTCTAGACCAAATAGTACAAGAAAAACTATCCAAAGGCATTTGAGAGTGAACAAAAGGCACGCAGATTCTGGAGATGGTCAACACTTGGAAGAAAGAAATAACACAAGGTCAGTTTCCTGATTTCATGGCTTTTACCCAGAGAGCAAGTCCAGCCTGCACTATTTTGGTCAACTAAAACGTAGATGGAAAATCATAAGTTTTCCAACAAAATTGTTCAAGGCCTACACAACTGCTGCTGGAAAATAAAGTGTGTAGAATATCCTGGAAGAGGGCCAGAGAGGTGAAACCCCAAGTTCTGTATATAAGCATTTCCCAAATGTCTTGTTGACTCCTCAACTAGACAGAGGAGACAAATAATCCAAGCCAATACTAACAGAAGTTAATTAAAATTTGATCTACCACCCACAGGAAAGGGAACATTTTTGGTCTGAGTCCAGCTAAATTAAGTGCCTAATAAAAATTTAAGAAAAGAAAATACTCTAGAGGAACATAATGGAATCCAGAGTTTCCTGAATATATTAATCACAATGTCCAGGATATAATTCAAAATTACTAGATATGTGAGAAAACAAAAACAGGAAAACATGACTCATTTTCAAGAGAAAACAAATCTGTGGAGGTCAACACTGCAATGATCCAGATGTGGGAATTAGACAATGATTTTTATTTTTATTTTTTTTTAATTTTTTTTTCAACGTTTATTTTTGGGGACAGAGAGAGACAGAGCATGAACGGGGGAGGGGCAGCGAGAGAGGGAGACACAGAATCGGAAACAGGCTCCAGGCTCTGAGCCATCAGCCCAGAGCCTGATGCGGGGCTTGAACTCCCGGACCGTGAGATCGTGACCTGGCTGAAGTCGGACGCTTAACTGACTGCGCCACCCAGGCGCCCCTAGACAATGATTTTTAAAAGCTATTATAACTATGCTTAAAATGTAAAGGAAACTATGCTCACCAAAGAAGGACAAAAAACAAGAAACCTTAGCTGAAAAATAGAAACTATCAAAAAATAACCAAATAAAAGGTCTAGGGAGAAGACAGTGGAGGAGTACCCTAAGCTTACCATGTCCCACAGATACATCTAGATAACACCCACATCACTATAAATACTCCAGGAAATGACCCAAAGACTGGCAGAACAGACTCTCCAGAGCTCCATGTAGAGAAGAGGCCACATCAAAGAGGGTAGGAAGGGCAGAGACATGAAAGCTAAATAGACTTATGAAATAGTCTGCAGGAGGGAGGGATGCCATGGGTGCAGAGAGGGGAGAGGACCAGACCCCATGCCAGGTACCCCAGCCATAGGGGACCCACACAGGAAAGATAAATCCCCATGACATTGGGCTTTAAAAACGAGAGGGGCCAAATTTCTTTAGTTTTTACAACCAATGGGGCTTAACAACTGGAACTTTAAAAGTCAGCAGGTGGTTCTTCAAGAGCTTGGAGGGCAATAGGAAATAGTCCTCACCCTTAAAGAGATAGCACAACAAACAGCCCTAAAGAGCTACAGCGAGAAGCAGCAGTTTGAAAAATGCCTGGGGTATATGAAAAGGAGATTTATTAATCTCAGAGCATGTGCTGGAGAGGCAGATATCATTGGGAGACTTCTCTGGGAACAAAGGAGTTGGTAGATGCCATTTCCCAACCCTACCCCCCAGCCTAGATATACACAGGAACCAACATAGCACCAACACTCCCTACCTAACTTGCTAACACAACACATCCTGCCACACATGGTGTGGACTTGCCCTGGCCTAAGCAGGAATTCTGGGTGGCTGCAAGTCCCCTCTTAGCTGACCGGTGCTGACCTTGCTGGTATCACTCACTCTGCCCCCACATCTCCTGAAGATCTGCCTGCACCCCCCCCCACCCCCGCCATACGGCTTTGGCCAGATCCTATCCAAAGAAACATCCCCAATAACGACCAGCACCACTCCAAAGTGACTCCTGCCCAAGGAAATGGGGATCACAACCACACACGCCAGTCCGACTGTGGCCCCAGCAGAGGGCTTGAAGGCAGACATTGGGCCTGACTGCAGGCCCCATCCACCAATGAAAGCTTCTCAGAGGACAACACAAGGAGAGTGCCCTGCAGGCCAGTGCTACTGCGTCTCTTCCAATGATAAAAACTCAGTAAGCTAGGAATAGTGGGGGAACTTCCTGAACTTGATAAAGAACATCTACAAGAAAACGTAGCACAACATAATAAATTAATGGTGGTAAGCTAGAAGTTTTCCTCTGAAGATCAGAGATAAGGCAAACATGTTCACTTCACCATTCCCATTGAATATTGTACTGGAAGTCCTAGCTAACAAATAAGAAACGGAAATGAGAGGTATGCAGCTTGAAGAGGGAGAAATTAAACAGCCTTTGTTCACAAAGACTATGTAGAAAATCCCAAAGAACTGAAAAAAACAAAAACAAAAAACAAACACCTCCTTCTGGTTAGAGCAAGGTACAGGATACAATATACAAAAGTCAATTTCTTCCCTGTGTAACAGCATGGAAAGTTGTAGTTCGAATTAAAAACAAAATAGCATTTATGCTAGCTCCAAAAATGGGAAATGCTTATATACAAATCTAACAAAATACGTATAAGAACCACATGAGGAAAATTATAAAGCTCTGGTAAAAAAAAAAAAAATTAATGTCTGGGGTGCCTGGGTGGCTCAGTCGGTTGAGCGTCCGACTTCGGCTCAGGTCATGATCTTGCAGTTTGTGAGTTCGAGCCCCGCGTCAGGCTCTGTGCCAAGAGCTCAGGGCCTGGAGCCTGCTTCGGATTCTGCGTCTCCCTTGCTCTCTGCCCTGCCCCTGCTCATGCTCTGTCTCTGTCTTTCAAAAATAAATAAACATTAAAAAAAAATTAATGTCGGGGCGCCTGGGTGGCGCAGTCGGTTGAGCGTCCGACTTCAGCCAGGTCACGATCTCGCGGTCCGTGAGTTCGAGCCCCGCGTCAGGCTCTGGGCTGATGGCTCAGAGCCTGGAGCCTGTTTCCGATTCTGTGTTTCCCTCTCTCTCTGCCCCTACCCCGTTCATGCTCTGTCTCTCTCTGTCCCGAAAATAAATAAACGTTGAAAAAAAAAATTAAAAAAAAATTAATGTCTAGATAAATGGAGAGATATTCCATGTTCTTGGACAGGAGGACTTAATACTGTCGAGATGTCCGTTCTCCCAATTAGATCTACAGACTCAAGATGATGCCAACAAAATTCGAGAATGTTATATTATAAATATGGACAAATGGACTCTAAAGTTTGTGTAAGAGGCAAGAGACTGAGAACAGCCAACAAAGGAAGAAGAATAAAGTCACAGCACAGAATTGACATTACCTGAATACAAGACTGACTACAAAGGCATGGTACTCAAAATGGTGTGGTACTGAAAAAAGAATAGACTAACAGGTTAATGGAATAGAGCCCAGAAACAAGCCTACACAAATATAGTCAAGTGATCTTTGAGAAAAAGAGCAGAGGCAATAATACGGAGCCAAGAAAGTCTTGTCAACAAACAGTGGTGGAAGAACTGGACACCCACACGCAAAAGAAAAAAAAAAAGAAATAGACACAAACCTTACATCCTTCACGAAATCTTACTCAAAACGGATTGCAAACCTAAATGTAGACATGGAAAACTGTCAGACTCCCAGAAGATAAGAGAAAATCTAGATGACCTTGGGTTTGACAATGAGTTTGTAGATAAAAAACCAAAACCGCAATCCATGAAAGAAAAAAAATGTTAGACTTCCTTAAAATTAAAAACTCTGTTCTGCAGAAGACACTGTTGACGGAATAAAAAGACAAGTCACAAAATCAGAGAAAATACCTGAAAAACTCTGATCTAATAAAGGCTGTGTATCCCAAATATACAAAGAAGTCTTAAAGTCAACAACGAACCAACTTAAAAATAAGCACAAGATCTGAACAGACACCTCACTAAAGAAGATACAGATGGAAAAAAAGCATGTGAAAAGAGGTCATGTCATTGGGAACTTGCAAATTAAAAAAAAATGAGATACCACTTTACACCTATTAGAGTGGCTAAAACACCAAATACTGGCAATACCAAATGCTGTTAAGAATGTAGAGCGCAAAAATGATATCTTATTGCTCGTGGAAAAGCAAAGTGGTACAGACACTTTGAAAGACAGCGTTTGACAGTTTCTTATGAAGCTAAACCTAGTTTTGCCATATAATCTAGCAATTATGCTTCTAGGAACCTACTCACTGGGGTTGAAAACCTATCTATATACCTCCAAATCTTCACACAAATGTTTATAGGAACTTTACCTATAACTGTCAAAAACTGGAAGGAACATGGTTGCCCTTTAATGGGTGAGTTGACGTACAGTCTATGGTATATTCTTACAATGGAGTGTTCCTCAATGATTAAAAACAAAGAAATGAGCTATCGAACCACCAAAAAGACACGAAGTGACTTTAAATGTATATTTCTAAGTAAAAGAAGCCAGTCTGAACAGGCTACATATTATAGCATTCCGGCTACATGACATTCTAGAAAAGGCAAAACTATAGAAACCATAAAAAGATCAGGGGGTTGAAGAAAATAAGAGGGGAGGTTAACTAAGTGGGACATAGAGTAATTTTAGAGCTGTGAAACTATTATGTATGATACTGTAACAGGAGATACAGGATATTATGTGTTTGTCAAAACCCATAGACCTGTACAACAGAAAGAGTAAATACTCAGGTAAATATAGACTTTAGTTAATAGTATGGATCAAGATTGGTTCATCAGTAGTAACAAATGTATCACGATAGCAAGATGGTAATGATGGGGGAAATGGGTTGGGGGAGGAGGAGGGAAAGAATGTATGGGAACTCCCTGGCTGCTTTATTTTTCTGTAAACAATAGAATTTCACTTAAAAAACAAATTAATTAGGGGCACCTGGCTGGCTCGGTTGGGGGTCCAACTTCAGCTCAGGTCATGATCTCCAGGTCTGTAAGTTCAAGTCCCACATCAGGTTCTGTGCTGACAGCTCAGAGCCCGGAGCCTGCTTCAGATTCTGTGTCTCCTCTGTCTCTCTCTGTCTCTCTCTCTCTCTCTGCCCCTCCCCTGCTCGCTCACACTCGCTCGCTCTCAAAAATAAATTAAAAAAATTTTTTTAAAACCAAATGAATTAATTAAAAAGACAATAACAAAAACAAGTTCACTAGGTTCCTAAAATAGCAAAATGCTAACAACAGAGAAAAGTATCCATGGCCTTGAAGACAGATTAATGGAAATTATCAAATTTGGGGGCACATGGTTTGCTCAGTCAGTTGAGCATCCAACTATTGATTTAGGCTCAGGTCATGATCTTGTGGTTTATGGGATCAAGCCCCGTGTCAGGCTCTGTGCTAGCAGTGTGGAGCCTGCTTGGGATTCTCTCTCACTCCCTCTCTCTCTGCCCCTTTCCCTGAACTCACTCACTCTCGCTCTCAAAATAAACAAACTTTAAAAAGAGAGAGAAATGATCAAATCTGAAGAACAGAGATAGCCCCAAATTTAAAAGAACCTCTGTGATCAGAAGGATAATCAAAAGGGATAACTTAGTGTATTTACAGCCCTAGGAGGAGGGGTAGGGGGAATAAGGCAGACAATAATTTAAAAAAAAATAAAGATGAAAAATCCAAATTTGGTGCAAGACATAAATCTACAGATTTAAGAAGTGTACTTCAAACAGGAAAACCAGACCTATCTATACTGCAATCAAACTAATAAAAACCAAGGATATAAATCAAATCATGAGAGCAGCTAAAGACAAATGACATTACAGAGGGAAACAATGGTTCAAATGACTGTTGGCATTTGGGGAAAAGTCCAATCAGAAAACAACGTGGGGCCAAAAAAAATAGCAGCACTGTCTGTAAACTGCTGTGAGGAAACACACACACACACACACACACACACCAGTATTCAGAATAATGTCCTCTCAAAATAAAGATATTTTCAAATCACAGAGAACAGAATTCACTCCTAGCAGCACTGCACATCAAGAAATGTACATTTCCAAGCGGAAATGACACTAGTAACATGGACTTCCAGGAATTAAGGAAGAACACCAAAACTGTAAATATGTGGATAATTACAAAATGCTATTTTTCTTAATTTACTTAATATACATGATTAATGATGCAAAATAACATGTGGATGCGATACATGTAAAAAATATTTTTACAGGAAATGTCACAATACTAACTTTAAGACAACTGTGAAAAAGAACATAATCACTTAAGTCACTTCATGCAAATATGTACAGCCTCAATTAATACTGAATGCTCAAAAATATTCAATTAGCTCAAAAGAAAGCAGGAAAGGAGAAACAAAGGGAAAAAAAGAAGGGAGAGCAAATAGTAAAACGGAAGCCCTAAATGTAACCACGTAAATAATGGCATCAAATGTTAATTGACTATACAAATGCAAAGGTTGAATGGGTAAAAAATTCACTATACGTTGTCTTCAAGAAAGGCACCTTAAGCATAAAGACACAGATAGGTTGAAAAGTCCATATGAACAGTAAATGTGTGAAGACTGGCAGTTATGTTAGTATCAGATAAAGTAGATTTCCTCACAAAAACTCTCACAGAGACACAACAGGGAAATCTTACAACGATAAAAAGGTCAATACATCAGTGACACATACAATTACTAATGTTTTCTAAAACATTTTTAATGTTTATTCATTTTTGAGAAACAGAGCGCAAGCAGGGGAGAAACAGAGAGAGAGGGAGACACAGAATCCAAAGCAGGCTCCAGGCTCTGAGCTATCTGCACAGAGCCCTACCCGGGGCTTGAACCCACAAACCCTGAGATCATGATTTGAGCCGAAGTCAGATGTTCAACCTACTGAGCCACCCAGGTGCCCCATAATTATTGTTTATGTGACAAGTCACAAGGTTTTAGAATACATGAAATAAAACTTACAAAATTAAAGGGGAATATAAGAAAACCTAAAATCGGAAGTAAAGATTTTTAACCTCTCCCAAAAAGTATTAGAAGTGGAGTTTTTTTAATTACACCTGAAGACAGATATGAACAATATCAACCACCTTGATCTAAGTGATATTTATAGAACACTCTACGCAAGAACAGCAGAATACTGTTGATGGTTACCTGGGAGTTTACAGAATAAATCTGGTAATGAAAGGTAACTGTATTAATCTCAGCATGTATTAACTTAGTCATTTTACATAAAAATACCCAAATTGTAATTTTTCTTCTTGGTACATTATGCATATAATAATAATTTGAAGTTTAATAACTTCTATTTTAAACCATTTTGACAGTTTATCTCCTAGTGTGAGTGAATAACAACCAAATGATTTTTTTGATAATCTTAAATGTTTCACAAGAGAGAGAAAATAGGGGCACCTGAGTGGTTCAGTTGGTTAAGCGTACAACTCTTGATTTCAGCTCATAGTCTCATGGTCCTGAGATCGAGCACCGTGTTGGAATTCACTCTGGGCATTGAGCCTGCTTAAGATTCTCTCTCTCCCTCTCTCTCTGCTCCCTCTAAGTCACACATAGGAGAGAACAAAAAAGAAGTGGAACAGGGGCGCCTGGGTGGCGCAGTCGGTTAAGCATCCGACTTCAGCCAGGTCACGATCTCGCGGTCCGTGTTTTCGAGCCCCGCGTGGGGCTCTGTGCTGACGGCTCAGAGCCTGGAGCCTGTTTCAGATTCTGTGTCTCCCTCTCTTTCTGCCTCTCCCCTGTTCATGTTCTGTCTCTCTCTGTCTCAAAAACAAATAAACGTTAAAAAAAAGAAAAAAAAAAAAGAAGTGGAACAGAAAAAAAAAAAAAAATGAGAGGGATCCAGCTTCAGACAATGATGCATTTATACCATGATGAGGCTAATATGTTCTCTTTGCAAGAAAAAGGAAGAAAGTTTAGATGCAGAAAAAGATTTGGAATAGACCCATTCAAGGACTGACACATAGCTGGTTTTGAGAAAATTTGGTGGCTGGTAATTTTTAAAAGTTAAATTTAAAAGATAATTTTTATTTTTTTAACTTTTTTTTTTGAAAGAGAGACAGAGCTTAGGCAGGGGAGGGGGAGAGAGAGAGAGAGAAGCTGAGCTGTAAGCACAGAGCCCAGTGCAGGGCTTGAACTCATGAACCATGGGATCATGACCCGAGCCAAAGTCGGACACTTAACCAACTGAGCCACCCAGGCACCCCTAAAAAATAATTTTTAAAGTTATCAATGATCAACTCTTTAAATACAGAAACAAAGGATCAAGTATCTTCCAAATTAAACAAAATGCTCTCACTTCTAGGCAAAAAAAAAAAAAAAAAAAAATCTCCCAATGAATTTATCTTTCCTTCACTTTGTTCCAAGGTGTGTCTCAAACAGTCTTGCTCACTTGTAAAAGTTCCCCAAGTGGCCAGTGCAATTCTAAATCGTCCCTCCAGAAATTGTGCCAGTTAGGCAACTGTACAAGTTAGCACTGCTAGTGAGGAAATGATAGAGGCAGCAGGTGGTAAGTCTGGAAGCAAGTTTTGTGATAAACATTGGGGTGCATGTGCCCCTTTAATGGATAAAGAAGAAGTGGTATATATCTACAATGGAATATTACTTGATGATCAAAAAGAACGAAATCTGGCCAGTTGCAACAACGTGGACGGAACTAGATGGTATTATGCTAAGCGAAGTCAGTCAGAGAAAGACAAATGTCTTATGTGGAATTTAAGAAACACAACAGACGAACATAGGGAATGGAAGAAAAAGTAAGATAAAAACAGACAGGGAGGCAAACCCTAAGAACCTCTTAAAGAGAACAAATTGATGAGGCGCCTGGGTGGCTCAGTCAGTTAAGTGACCCGCTTCAGCTCAGGTCATGATCTCACGGTTCCTGGGTTCCTGAGATCGAGGCCCGTGTTGGGCTCTGTGCTGGCAGCTCAGAGCCTGGAGCCTGTTTCGGATGCTGTGTCTCCCTCTCTCTCTGACCCTCCCCCGTTCATGCTCTGTCTCTGTCTCAAAAATAAATAAACATTTAAAAAAAGATGGGGCGCCTGGGTGGCGCAGTCGGTTGAGCGTCCGACTTCAGCCAGGTCACGATCTCGCGGTCCGTGGGTTCGAGCCCCGCGTCGGGCTCTGGGCTGATGGCTCAGAGCCTGGAGCCTGTTTCCGATTCTGTGTCTCCCTCTCTCTCTGCCCCTCCCCCATTCATGCTCTGTCTCTCTCTGTCCCAAAAATAAATAAACGTTGAAAAAAAAAATTTAAAAAAAAAAAAAAAAAAAGAGAGAGAGAGGGGCGCCTGGGTGGCGCAGTCGGTTAGGCGTCCGACTTCAGCCAGGTCACGATCTCGCGGTCCGTGAGTTCGAGCCCCGCATCAGGCTCTGGGCTGATGGCTCAGAGCCTGGAGCCTGTTTCCGATTCTGTGTCTCCCTCTCTCTCTGCCCCTCCCGCATTCATGCTCTGTCTCTCTCTGTCCCAAAAATAAATAAACGTTGAAAAAAAAAAATTAAAAAAAAATAAAAAATAAAAAAAAAATAAATAAAAAAAAAATAAAAAAAGAGAGAGAGAGAGAACAAATTGAGGAGTACTGGAGGGAGGTGGGGGAGGCAGGTGGGGGAGGGGGATGGGCATTAAGGAGGGCACTTGTTGGGCCAAACACTGGGTGATGAATCACTAAGTTCTACTCCTGAAACCAATACTAAACTGTATGTTAACTAACTTGAATTTAAACACATTTAAAAACAAACAAACAAAAAAGAGGCCCCATGAGTATTGACCAGGCAGTAAGGATGGTGCTTGTATAACTTCATGTCTCTGGAGCTCAGCCAAAGCACAATAGCCACCAGTTTGGGCTGAGAACAAAGAAGTTCTCAGCGACGCAAACACTAGGGAAGAAGTTATTATTCTGATAGCGACCTAAAGCAAAGTTTGTGTCCAAAAGGCTACGGTCTGAGGAGACCCTCTGACTTTCCCAATCCCTACAGCAGCTTGACCAGAGTCATGGAACCTGTGCTCATTCTATCAACGAGCAGACAGACCACCACAGGAGCAGGTGTTAAAAGCCTGGAAAACAATTTCACCAAGGAGCAGTTCAAATTTCATCAGGTAACTACAGCAAAATATCCCGGGGGACTTCAATCCTAGAAAAACAAACCCAATGCCAAATTGCTTCATTGAAACCTCAGAGGTAAGTTCTGCATGAACTTGCCTTCTGGGCAGCACCTTGAATACTCAGCTGGGGGTGGAAATGGTTCATACATACACACTGTTATTGAGCAGGAAGTCCCCATCCAAGGCAGTGAGGGCTTCAATGGGATTATAGTGAACCTCCATTCTGTCAATGCCCCCCAGTCATTATCTTCGCTCAACCTTGCTTCAGATCGCTATCCAAACCGTAGAAGAACTTCATTATTTGTTTGTGTCCCTGAGAACTGCTGTGTTTAGTTTCATCTGCCCTACTTGGTGATAACTGGACTTCGGCTCAACTCCAGAGGCACAGAGTTCCACCAGAAACACTCCTGCTATGTAGCTGAACAAGTAAGGCTGATTACTCATTGCAGCAAGGGACAGCAAAGACCGCAACCAAGGGATTTTCAGTGAGTTGTGTGAGGTGATATCGCGGAGGCTTCAAAAAAGTGGGGCTTTGCTCTGGGTTGGGTGTTGTCAGGGGGTAATTCTGTGATTGGGTATATTCATAAATGTTATGTAGGAGGGAAGGTTAGACCAAGGCTAAGGGTAGAATTGGTGAAGAAATGGCAGTCACTCAAAGCAGCTGGGAGAGGGTGCTAATTAGCCATCTCTGTCATTTGGGTAATACTACTTTGTCCCTGCTGAAACAGGATTGCAGAGTGGTCTTGTTTTTGCCTTGATGCATCATGGCAAAAAAAGCAGCCTTGTTCAAAGCTGAATTTCTGTGAAATCATTTCTTTTCTTTTCTTTTCTTTTTTTTTTTTTTTTTTTTTTTTTTTTGAGAGAGAGTACAGGAGCAGGGGAGGAGCATAGAGAGAGGGAGAGAGAGAATCTTAAGCAGGCCCAGCACAGAGCCCAACGCAGGGCTTGATCTCACAACCACGAGATCATGACCTGAGCCAAAATCAAGAGTCGACTCTCAACTGATTGCCCTGAAAACTGTTTATTTTTCAAAAGAAGGCAGGAAAAGGCGAGCAGTGGGAACAAACAGAAATCAAATGGCAGACCAAATTACAAACGTGAAGGGAATTCCAAACATTTCAGTAAATACGTCTAAAAATACAACAATTAGAAGACAGATTGTCAGAATAAAATTTTTTTTAATGACACAACTATACGTTGTTTACAAGAGAGGTGCTTCAGTTACAATGATATAGGCAGGTTAAGAGTAAAATGATGGGGTAAAATTTTACCGTGTAACAATCACAAGAAAGCTGTGGCTGTCTGGGAAATGCAAATTAAAGCCATGACAAGATACCACCACATACTCGGAAGAGTGGATTAAAAAAAAACCTGACAATCTGAAGGGCTAGTGAGGTTGGAGAGCAAATGGATCTATTACAGGTCGCTAGTGAGAATATAAAATGGTACAGTCACTCTAGAAAAGTTTGCAGTTTCTTTATAAACTAAACATGCCATATGACCAAAGCGTATCTGCAAATGTTCACATCAGCTGCAGTTATAATATCCAAGTGGACCTTGGCTAGCTCAGTCTATAGAGCATGTGACTCTTGATCTCAGGGTCATGAACTTGAATCCCACTTTGGGTGTGAAGCCTACTTAAAAAATAAAGTATAATACCCCAAATTATAATAATAGAAGACAGATTAGTGGTTTCCAGGAGTTGGGGTTGGACAGAGGGTCTATTTATAAAGGAATAATACCAGGTGGGCCACTTCTATATCCTGAGTGTTGTGGTGGTTACCAAAACCTGTATGTGGGATAAATTTTCACACACACACACACACACACACACACTTTCTGCATGCAAACACTGATTAAAATATGCAGCTCTCTGCCAAGCCAGCAATTTTGCTCCTAGGCATTTATCCTGGAGAAACGGAAACATGTTCACACAAAAATCTGTGCACAAATACTCATGGCAGCTTTATTTGTAATATCCGAAAAAATGTAATCAGTGCCCATGTCCTCCAACTGGTGAAAGGTTAATCAAACTGTGGCATATTGCATGGGATACTACGTTATCCTAAAATGTACTGAACTACTGATACCCACAATTGGATGGATCTCCAGGGAATTTTGATGAGTGTAAAAAAGTTAATTTCCAAAGGTTACCTGCTCTAAGATTCCTTTTATATAACATTCCTGAAATGACAAAATTACAGAGATGGACACAGATAGTGATTGCCAGAGGTTAGGGATGGGGTGAAGAAGTTGGAGGTGGTAGATAGGGTTATAAATAAGACAAGAAGTGTTCAATATTTTGACTATAGTTGTGGATACATGAATCTACACGGCACTTGACATACACATAACGTGTACCAATAAAACTGGAGAAATCTGATTTAGGTCAGTGCATTGTATAAGTGTCAATATCTTGGTTGCATTATTATATCATAGTTTTGCTAAATTTTTCTATGGAAGGAAATTGGGCAAAAGGCACAAGGGGTCTTTCTGTATTGTGTCTTATAACTGCATGACAACCTAAATTATCTCATTAAAATTTTCAAGTGAAAAAAGGATGAAATCAAATAAAAATGTGTACAGTTAATAATATTGTATCAAGGGCAATTTCCTGGTTTTAAAACCAGGAGCGTACAATGGTTATGTGAGATTTTGTCATTGTGAAAAGTTGTGTGGCAATACTATCCTTCCCCCTTGCCCCCGTCAAATTCTTAGGTCTTAAAGTATTTCAAAATAAAAAGTTTTAAAAAGAAAAAAAAAAGTCAAAATGGCCACATTAATATAAGACATACTAGTCTTATAACAACAAAATTACCAAGGATAAAAAAGGATATTATTCAGGAACCTGGGTGGCTCAGTTGGTTAATCATCCAACCCTTGATACTGGCTCAGGTCATGATCTTGGGGGTCATGAGATCAAGCCCCCTCATTGGTCTCCACACTGAGCATGGAGCCTGCTCGGCATTCTCTCTCTCTCTCTCTCTCTCTCTCTCTCCCTCCCTCCCTCTCTCCCTCCCCTACTCTCTCACTCTGCTTCTCCCCTGCTCACACTCCTCTCACAAAATAAACATTAAAAAAGTTTAATGTTTATTTATTTTTGAGAGAGAAAGACAGAGCACGAGTGGGGGAGGAGCAGAGAGACAGGGAGACACAGAATCTGAAGCAGCCTCCAGGCTCTGGAGCCCTACCCAGGGGAACTCACCAACTGCCAGATCATGACCTTAGCCAAAGTGGGATGCTTAACTGACTGAGCCACCCAGGTGCCCCAATAAATAAACATTTTTTAAAAAAAGAGATATTATGTAATGATTAAAGGTGAATTCATTAAGTAAATATAACAAGGATAAACTATAAAGCAACCTAACAATAAAACTTCAAAGTACTTAAATAGAAAGCTGAGGAGAGGAGTTAAGATGGCAGAGGAGTAGGGAGACGGTAAGCTTGTCTCCTCCCTCAAACACAGCTAGATAGTCACCAGATCACTCTGAATACCCAAGATATTAGCCGGAGGTCTGACAGAACAAAAACTGCAAGTCTGTAAGTAGAAAAGCTACCACCTTCTGGAAGGTAGGAGGTATGGAGACATATAGCTATGAGTATGGCAATGGGGAGGGAGCCTGTTTACAGAGACTACTGCGAAGTGTTACAAGCAGGGGAGGGCAAAATCTGAACTTTTAGAAGTCTGCTACAGTGGGGGATGTGCCTTAAAGGCTTTGCTCAGGTGGCAAAGCAGGGTGGAATCCCAGGAGTGACAGCATGACCTGAGGATCCTTGGGTCGCAAGGACAGGTGGTGCCACCATGCTGTGCAGTTTTCAGGCATAGGAACGGGGACTGGGGCTGAGGGCAGAAAGCAGAGTTGCTGGCTTTCTGCTCTGTTTTGATATAAACCCTAAACTGCTACATGGTCATGTGACTGCTTTCCTTGCAAGGGCCAGCAAAAGTACAGTTAGGCCTTCCCGCGTAGCAACAGAGCAGGTCTGCACTGTGGGAGTCCCTGAAATTTGGAGTTTTTTAAATGAATTGCACACCTGAGATAAAAAAAAAAAAAGCTTGGATACAGGCAAGGTAAACACAGGGTTCTGATAAAACCAGGGACACAAGAGGGGTGACTGATTGCTCTTCTGTGAGGGTTCCCTGAAGAGTGGGGGACATGATCTTTCAGCTCCGGGAGGAGAAAGCAGGGCAATGCCATATTTACCCCCTCCCCCCAGTCAGAGCTGAAAGCCTTCAGGGAGCAAAACAGCGCCACCTAATGGAGGCCAGAGCCACTTACACCAAGCACTACCCCAATGCCCCCCGAAGCACAGTTCCACTGAAACAAGTCAGCCTGAGAATCAGCCCAGCAGGTCCCTCCCCAAGAAAAGCAGCACAAACAATTCCCTGGCACCAACTCTACTGATTATAGAGTGCTACAAAGCTTCAGCTCTAGGGGAAATAGGATCTAGCTTCCTGTTTACTTTCTTTTTTCATTTATTTTCTCATTTTTTCATTTCCTTTTTAAATTATATATTTATTGTATGTATTTTTTAATTTTCATTTTGTTTTATTTTATTTTTAGATCAAGATTCTTTTAACAAGCAGACAGAAACACATCCAGGATCTAGTTTTCGGGTTTTTGTTGTTGTTGTTGTTGTTGTCTCCCTCTCTCCCTCTCCCTTTCCTTCCTTCCTTCCTTTGTTCTTTTCTTTTTGGACAAAATGACAAGATGGAGAAATTCACCCCAAAAGAAGGAACTGGAAGTAGAATTCAAGGCCAGTGATTTAATCAATACAGATATAAGTAAGATGACTGAAATAAAATTTAAAACAAAGATTATAAGGATACTAGATGGGCTTGAAAAAAGCATAGAAGATACCAGAGAATTTCTTTCTGCAGAAATAAAGGAACTAAAATCTTACCAGGCCAAAGATGAGATGCAAATTTGAATGGATGTCATGAAGAATGGATGAGGCAAAGGAGCGAATTAGCAATATAGAAGATAAAATTATGGAAAATAATGAAGCTGAAAAGAAGAGGAAAACAAAGGTTATGGATCACGAAGGCAGACTTAGGGAAATCAGCAACTTATTAAAACATAATAACATTTATATCATAGGAGTTCCAGAAGATGAAGAGAAAGAGAGGCAGAAGGTTTATTTGAACAAATTATAGCCAAAAACTTTCCTAATTTGGGGAAGGACACAGATATCAAAGCACAGAGAAGCATAGAGAACTCCCATTAAATTCAACAAAGCCAACCATTGCCAAGGCACATCATAGTCAAATTCACAAAATACTCAGACAAGTAAAGAATCCTGAAAGAATCAAGGGGAAGATAGTCCTTACCCTACAAGGGAAGACAGACCAGGTTTGCAGCAGCAGATCTGTCCACAGAAACTTGACTTAGCAGAAAGGAGTGGCAGGATATATTCAACGTGCTGAATCAGAAAAATATGCAGCCAAGAATTCTTTATCCAGCAAGGCTATCATTCAGAATAAAGGAGAGATAAAGACTTTCCTTGACAAACAAAAACTTAAAGGAGTTCATGATCACTAAGCCAGTCCTATAAGAAATTTTAAGGGAGACTCATTGAGTGGAGGAAGAAAAAAAAACAGAAAAGACCAACAGCAACAGAGACTGGAAAGGACCAGAGAATGTTACCAGAAACACCAACTCTATAGGCAACACAAACAAAATTCGTATCTTTCAATGATTATCCTGAATGTAAATGGACCAATTGCCTCCAATTAAAAGACAATAGAGTATTAGAATGGGTTAAAAAGTAAAAACAAGACCCATCTATATGCTGCCTACAAGAGACTCATTTTAGAACTAAAGACATTTGCATACTGAAAGTGAAGAGATGGAGAACCATCTATCATGCCAATAGTGGTCAAAAGAAAGCTGGAGTAGCCATACTTATATCAGACATACTAGACTTTAATATTTTTTAAATTTTTAAATGTTTATTTTTGAGAGAGAGAGGGAGACAGAGCATGAGCAGGGAGGAGCAGAGATAGGGAGACACAGAATCTGAAGCAGGCTCCAGGCTCTCAGCTGTCAGCACAGAGCCCAACACGGGGCTTAAACCCATAAACCATGAGACCATGACCTGAGCCAAAGTCAGATGCTTAACTGTCTGAGGCACCCAATTGCCCCAGACAAACTAGACTTTAAAACAATTGTAGACTACCACAAGAGATGAAGAAGGACATTATATCATAATTAAGGTGTCTATCCATCAAGAAGATCTAACGATTGTAAATATTTATGCCAACTTTAGAGCACCCAAATATAGAAATACATTAATCACAAACATAAAGCAACTCAATAATAATGCAGTAATAGAAGGGAACTTGAACACCCCACTTACAACAGTTGACAGATCATCTAATATCCCTGATGAAACCAAATGCAAAAATTCACACCAGATATAAGCAAATCGAATTCAATAGTATATTTAAAAAATCATTCACCATGATCAAGTGGGATTTATTCCTAGGTTGCAGGCCTGTTTCAATATTCACGAATCAATCAATGAGATACACCACATTAATAAAAGAAAGGATAAGAACCATAGGATTCTGTCAATAGATGTAGAAAAAGTATGTGACACGGGGCGCCTGGGTGGCTCAGTCAGTTAAGCGTCTGACTTCGGCTCAGGTCATGATCTCGCGGTCCGTGGGTTCGAGCCCTGCATCAGGCTCTGTGCTGACAGCTCAGAGACTGGATCCTGTTTCAGATTCTGTGTCTCCCTCTTTCTCTGACCCTCCCCTGTTCATGCTCTCTGTCTCAAAAATAAATAAATGTTAAAAAAATTTTTTTTAAAAAAAGAAAAAGCATGTGACAAAATACAGCATCCATTCTTTACAAAAATCCTCAAGAAAGTAGGAAAAGAAAGAACATACCGCAACATCATAAAGGCCATATACTAAACACCCACATCTAATATCATCCTCAATAGGGAAAAACTGAGAGCCTTTCCCTTATGGTCAGGAACAAGACAAGGATTGCCACTCTCATCATTACTATTTATAGTACTATTTATAGTACTGGAAGTCTTAGCTTCAGCAATCAGACAACAAAAAGAAATAAAGGGCATAAAAATCAGGAAGCAAGAAGTCAAACTTTTACTGTTTGTAGACGGCATGATACTCTATGTAGAAAACCTGAAAGACTGCACAAAAACTGCTAGAATACAAGAATTCAGCAAAGTTGCAGGATACAAAATCAACATGCAGAAATTGGTTGCATTTCTATACACCCAATAACAATGCAAAAGACATGAATAGACACTTTTCCAAAGAAGACGTGCAGATGGCTGACAGACACAGGAAAAGATGTTCCACATCACCCATCATCAGGGAGATACAAATCAAAACCACAATGAGATATCACCCAACACCTTTCAGAATGGCTAAAATTAACACAAGAAACAACAGATGTTGGCGAAGACGCAGAGAAAGGGGGAACACTTTTGCACTGCTAGTGGGAATGCAAACTGGTGCAGCCACTCTGGATACCAGTATGGAGGTTTCTCAAGAAACTAAAAATAGAAGGGCACCTGGGTGGCTCAGTCATTTAAGCATCTGACTTTGGCTCAGGTCATGATTTCATAGTTTGTGAGTTTGAGCCCCATGTTGGAATCTGCTTGGGATTCTCTCTCTCTCTGTCTCTGCCCCTTCCCCCATTTTCTCTCTTTCTCAAAATAAATAAATTTCAAAAAAAAAAAAGAAAAAAACTAAAAATAGAACTACGCAATGATCCAGCAATTTCACTATTAGGTATTTACCCAAAGGATACAAAAATACAGATTTGATGGGGTACATGCACCCCAATATTTATAGCAGTATTATCAACAATAGCCACTATGGAGAGAGCCCAAATTTCCACCGACTGATGAATGGATAAAGATGTGGTGTAAATATATACAATGGAGCATTACTCAGCCATCAAAAAGAATGAAATCTTGCAATTTCCAATGATGTGGATGGAACTAGAATGTATTATGCTAAGTGAAATAAGCCAATCAGAGAAAGACAAATACCATATGATTTAACTCATATGTGGAATTTAGGAAACAAACCAAATGAACACATGGAAAGGGGTGAAAAAGAGAAGAGAGAGAAACAAACCACAAGAAACTCTTAATGATAGAGAACAAACTGAGTGTTGATGGGGGGAGGTGGGAGAGAGATGGGCTAGATGGGTGATGGGTATTAAAAAGGGCACTTATTGTGATAAGCACTGGGTGTTTTATGTAAGTGATGAATTCTACTCCTGACCAATATTGCACTGTATGCTAAATAAAGTTTAAATGAAAATAAATAATACATAAACAAAAATTAAAATATAAAATGGCAAAATGTAGTCATACAGAAAAAAATTTAAAAGCAGCAAGAGAAAAGAAAACAGTTATATAAAAGGGAAACCCCAGAAGGCTATCAGGGGATTTCTAGCAGAAACTGCAGGGCAGAAGGGAGTAGCGTGACATATTCGAAGTGCTGAAAGAAAAAAATCCTGCAGCAAAGAGTACTCTAATCAGCAAGTCTATTATTCAGAATAGAGGAGAGAGAAAGGGTTTCCAGGCCAGCAAAAACTAAAAGAGTTTGTGACCACTAAACCAGCCCTGCAAGAAATATGAAAGGGGACTCTGCAGAGTCACAGAAGTGACCGTATGAAGGTAGGAAACACAAAGGCAGGATTGATAAATATTTCTGTAAAAATATCAGTCCAAGAACTCACAAAGTAAAGGAACGTAAGTATGACTCCATAGACCAAAATGAGAGGAGTAGGAGAGTAAAGAATGGTTTCAAACTTAAACGACCATCTACTTAATATAGACAGCTATATGCAGATGTTATATGCAAACCTAATGGTAACCACAAATCAAATACCACTAATAAATATGCAAAGAACAAAGAGAAAGAAATCCAAATATATCATTAAAGAAAACCAGCAAACCATAAAGAAGGGAAAAAGGATCAGAGAAAAACTTCAGAAACAACCACAAACAAGCAATAAAATGGCAATAAATATATATCAATAATACTTTGAAAGTAAATTGACTATATGCTCCAACCAAAAGACATCGGGTACAGAATGGATAAAATAACAAGACCCATGTATATGCTATCTACAGAGACTCATTTTAGACCTAAAGATACCTGAAGATTGAAAGTGAAGGGATGGAGAAACACTTATCATGCAAATGGACGTCAAAAGAAAGGCAGAGTACCAAAACTTCTATTGGACAAACTAGACTTTAAAAAAAGACTGTAGGGGCGCCTGGGTGGCGCAGTCGGTTAAGCGTCCGACTTCAGCCAGGTCACGATCTCACGGTCCGTGAGTTCGAGCCCCGCGTCGGGCTCTGGGCTGATGGCTCAGAGCCTGGAGCCTGTTTCCGATTCTGTGTCTCCCTCTCTCTCTGCCCCTCCCCCATTCATGCTCTGTCTCTCTCTGTCCCAAAAATAAATAAACGTTGAAAAAAAAATTAAAAAAAAAAAAAGACTGTAATGAAAGACAAAGGACACTATATAATAACAAGGGGGACAATTCAACAAGAGGATATAACAATTGTAAATATTTATGTATCCAATATGAGGGCACCAAAATGCATAAAACGGTTAATAACAAACATAAAGGAACCAAACAATAGCAATACAATAGTAGGGGACTTTAACATCCTACTTACGTCAACGGACAAATCATCCAATCAGAAATCAACAAGGAAACAATGGCTTTGAATGACACAATAGATCAGGTAGATTTTTTTTTAATGTTTATTTATTTTTGAGAGAGACAGGGACAGAATGCGAATGGGTTAGGGGCAGAGAGAGAGGGAGACACAGAATCCAAAGCAGACTCCAGGCTCTGAGCCGTCAGCACAGAGCCCAACATGGGGCTCGAACTCATGAGCTGTGAGATCATGACCTGAGCAGAAGTCAGCCACTCAACTGACTAAGCCACCCAGGCGCCCCTAGATCAGGTAGATTTAACAGATATATTTAGAACATTCTGTTATAACAGCAGAATACACATTCTTTTCAAGTACACATGGAACATTCTCCAAAATAGATCACACTTTAGTCCCCAAGTCTCCACAAATTCAAAAAGATTGAAGTCATCCCATGCATCTTTTCTGACCACAATGCTATGAAACTAGAAATTAACCACAAGAAAAAATTTGGAAAGGCAACATATACATGGAGGTTAAATAATAAGCTATCAAACAATTAATAGGTTAACCAAGAAATCAAAGAAGAAATCCAAAAGTACATGGAAACAGATGAAAATGAAAACATAATGGTCCATACTTTCTTACACCATACACAAAAAATAAACTCAAAATGGATGAAAGACCTAAATGTAAGACAGGAAATCATCAAAATCCTTGAGGAGAAAGCAGGCAAAAACCTCTTTGACCTTGGCCGCAGCAACTTCTTACTCAACACATCTCTGGAGGCAAGAGAAACCAAAATGAAAATCAACTATTGGGACCTTATCAAAATAAAAAGCTTCTGTACAGTGAAGGAAACAATCAGCAAAACTAAAAGGCAATGGACAGAATGGGAGAAGATATTTGCCAAGGACATATCAGATAAAGGGTTAGTATCCAAAATCTATAAAGAACTTATCAAACTCAACACCCAAAAAACAAATAATCCAGTGAAGAAATGGGCAAAAGACGTGAATAGACACTTCTCCAAAGAAGACACTTCTCCAGATGGCCAACCAACACATGAAAAAAATGCTTAACATCATTTATCATCAGGGAAATACAAATCAAAATCACAATGATATACCACCTCACACCTGTCAGAATGGCTAACAATAACAACTCAGGCAACAACAGATGTTGGCAAGGATGTGGAGAAAGAGGATCTCTTTTGTACTGCTGGTGGGAATGTAAACTGGTGCAGCAACTCTGGAAAACAGTATGGAGGTTCCTCAAAAAATTAAAAATAGAACTACCCTACAACGCAGCAATTGCACTACTGGGTATTTATTCAAGGATACAAGTATGCTGTTTTGAAGGGACACATGCACCCCAATGTTTACAGCAGCAATATCAACAATAGCCAAAGTATGGAAAGAGCCCAAATGTCCATCAATGGATGAATGGATAAAGAAGATGTGGTGTTTATATATACAATGGAGTATTACTCAGCAATCAAAAAGAATGAAATCTTGCCATTTGCAACTACATGGATAGAACTAGAGGGTATTATGCTAAGCAAAATTAGACAAAGATAAAAATCATATGACTTCAGTCATATGAAGACTTTCAGACACAGAACAGATGAACACAAGGGAAGGGAAGCAAAAATAATATAAAAACAGTGAGGGTGACAAAACATAAGTAACTCTTAAAAATGGAGAACAAACAGAGTGTTACTGGAGGGGTTGTGGGAGGGAGTATGGGCTAAATGGGTAAGAGGCATTAAGGAATCTACTCCTGAAATCATTGTTGCACTATATGCTAATTAACTTGGCTGTAAGTTAAAAAATAAATTAAAAAAAAAAAGAAAAAATTTTAAACAAAAAAAAAGAGAAAAGAAAAATATAAAAAACAAAAAACAAAGCAAAACAACAAAACATAACAGTCCAAAACCTTTGGGATGTAGCAAAAGCAGTTCTAAGAGGTAAGTCTATAGCAATACAAGTCTACCTCAAGAAGCAAGAAAAAGTTCAAATGAACAACCTAACCTTACACCTAAAGGAGCTAGAGAAGAACAAAACCCCAAACCAGCAAAAGGAAGGAAATAATAAAGATTAGAATAGAAATAAATTATACAGAAGCTAAACAAACAGTAGAACAGATAAATGAAACCAGGAGCCAGTTCTTTGAGAAGATAAACAAAATTCATAAACTTCTAGCCATGTTCACCAAAAAATAGAGAAAGGACTCAAATAAAATTACAAATGTAAGAAGAGAAATAACAACCATCACAGAAATACAATTGTGAGAGAATATTATGAAAAACCATATGCCAACAAATTTGAAAACCTAAAAGAATGAATAAATTCCTAGAAACACATAAAACTACCAAAACAAAGAAGAAATAGAAAATTTGAATATGCTGATTAACAGCAAGGAGATTGAATCAGTAATCAAAAATCTCCCAACAAACCGAAGTCCAAGACCAGATGCTTCACAGGTGAATTTTGCCAAACACTTAAAGAAGATTTAATGGTTTTTCTTCTCAAACTACTCCAAAAAATAGAAGAGAAAGGAAAACTTCCAAAATCATTCTATAAGGCCAGCATTACCTAGATACCAAAACCAGATAAAGACACCACAAAAAAAAGAGAGACAACTATATGCCAATATCTTTGATGAACATAGGTGCAAAAATTCTTAACAAAATGTTACCAAACCAAATCCAACAATGAATTTTTCAAAATCACTGCAATGAAGCAATCAAGTGGGATTTATTCCTGGGTTGCAAGTGTGCTTCAATATTTGTAAATCAAGCAACCAGATATATCACATCTATAAGAGAAAGGATAAAAAGCTGTATGGTCATTTCAATAGATGCAGAAAAAGTATTTGACAAAGTACAGCATACATTCATGATAAAAACCTTCAACAAAGTAGGTTTAGAAGGAACAAGCCACAACATAATGAAGGCCATATATGAAAAACAGCTAACATCATCCTCAGTGGGGAAAAACTGAGAGCTTTCCCCTGGAGGTCAGGAACAAAACAAGGCTGTCCATGCTCACCACTTTTATTCAACATTGTACTGGAAGTCCTAGCCACAGCAATTAGACAACCAAAAGGAAAAAAAGACATCTAAATTGGTAAGGAAGAAGTAAAACTTCCATGATTTGCAGATGACATGATACTCTAAATAGAAAACCCTAAAGACTCCACCAAAAAACTATCTGAACTGATACATGAATTCAGCAAAGTGTCGGGATAAAAAAATCAACATAGAGAAATCTGTTGCATATCTTTTTTTTACATTTTTTAAACATTTATTCATTTTTGAGAGAGTCCAAGTTGGGGGGAGGGGCGCAGAGAGAGAGGGAGACACAAAATCTGAAGCAGGCTCCAGGCTATCAACACAGAGCCCAACGTGGGGCTCAAACGCACCAACTGTGAGATCATGACCTGAGTTGAAGTCGGCCGCTTAACCAACTGAGCCAACCAGGCGCCCCTGAAATCTGTTGCATTCCTGTACACTAACAATGAAATAGCAGAAAGAGAAATTAAGGAAAGAATTCCATTTACAGTTGCACCAAAAGTAATGAGATACTGGGGCGCCTGGGAGGCTCAGTCGGTTAGGCGGCCAACTTTGGCTCAGGTCATGATTTCACAGTCCATGAGTTTGAGCCCCGTGTCAGGCTCTGTGCTGACAGCTCAGAGCCTGAAGCCTGCTTCAGATTCTGTGTCTGCTTCTCTCTCTAGCCTTCCCCCGTTTGCGCTCTGTCTTTCAAAAATGAATAAATGTTTAAAAAAAATTTTTTTAAATAATGAGATACCTAGGAATAAAGCTAATCAAAGAGGTGAAAGATCTGTACTCTGAAAACTATAAAACACTGATGAAATAAATTGAAGATGTCACAAAGAAATGGAAAGACATTCCATGCTCATGGATTGGAAGAATATATATTGTTAAAATGTCTATATTACCTCAAGAAATGTACACATTTAATTCAACTCCTATCAAAATACCAAAAGCATTTTTCACAGAGCTAGAACAATCCTACAATTTGTAGGGAAACAAAAGATCCCAAATTGCTAAAGCAATTTCAAAGAAAAGCAAAGCTTGAGGCATCACAATTCCAGACTTCAAGTTAAATTACAAAGCTGCAGTAACCAAACCAGTATGGTACTGGCACAAAAATAGACATATAGATCAATAGAATAGAACAGAATAGAGGACCCAGAAATAAACCCATAATTATACGGTTAATTAATCTTCTACAAGGCAGAAAATATCCAATGGGAAAAACACAGTCTTCTTCAACAAATGATTTTGGGAAAACTGGACAGCTACATGCAAGAGAATGAAACTGGACCACTTACACTATGCACAAAAATAAATTCAAAATGGATTAAAGACCTAAATGTGAGACCTGAAACCATGAAAAACCTAGAAGTGCACATAGGAAGTATTGTCTCTGACATTGGCTGTAGCAACTTCTTTCTAGATAGATCCCCTGAGGCAAGGAAAACAAAAGCAAAAATGAACTATTGGGACTTCAAAATAAAAAGCTTCTGCACAGTGAAGGAAACAAGAAAACAAAAAGACAACTTACCAAATGGGAGAAGATTTTTATAAATGACATATTTGATAAAGGGTTAGTATCCACAATCTATAAAGAATTTATACAAATCAACACCCAAAAACCAGATAATCAAATTTTAAAATGGGCAGAAGACATGAACAGACATTTCTCCAAAGAAGATATACAGATGGCCAACAAACACATGAAAAGATGTTCAACATCACTCATCATCAGGGAAATGCAAATCAAGCCTATAATGAGATATCACCTTACAACTGTCAGAATGGCTAAAACCAAATAAGTCAGAGAAAGACAAATATCATATGATTTTACATATGTGTGGAATTTAGGAAACAACATGAACATAGGGGAAGGGAAGGAAAAATAAGATAAAAACAGAGAGAGAGAGGCAACCATAAGAGACTCTTAAATACAGAGAACTAAGGGCTGCTGGAGGAGAGGTTGGGGGGGGGGGATAAGCTAAATGGGTGATGGGCATTAAGGAGGGCACTTGTTCAGATGAGTACTGGGTGTTATATGGAAGTGATGAATCACTGGATTCTAAACCTGAAATCAATACTACACTGTATGTTCTAACTTGGATTTAAACTAAAAAATCAAATAAAACGCAAGAAACAACAAGTGTTGGAGAGGATGTGGAGAAAAGGGAACTCTCGTGCCCCATTGGTGGGAATGCAAACCAGTAGGGCAACATGGAAAACAGTGTGGAGTTTCCTCAAAAAGTTAAGAACAGGGGCACCTGGGTGGCTCAGTCAGTTAAGCATCTGACTTGATTTCGGCTCAGGTTATGATCTCAAGGTTCATGAGCTCAAGCCCCATGTGGGACTCTGCACTGACAGTGTGAAGCCTGCTTAGGATTCTCTCTCTCCCTCTCTCTGCCCATCCCCAGGTCATACTCTATTTCTCTCAAAATTAATAAATAAACTTTAAAAAAAACTAAAAACTACCTTACAATCCAGCAACTGCACTACTGGGTATTTATCCAAAGAATACACAAACACTAATTCAAAGAGATACATGCACCCCTGTGTTTATAGCAGCATTATTTGTATAATAGCCAAGATATGGAAGTAGCCCAAGTGTCCATCAACTGACAAAGAAGATGTGAGATACACACACATACGCGTGCATGTGTGTGCGTGTACACACACACACACACACACACACACACACACAGTGTGATAGCTTTGAAGTAAACTTTGAAGGGATAATTGACTATTTGAAACATAAATAATATTTCTGGAAGTTTATCACACACACAGTAAAATATGTAATCATGGCAAAAGGATAGAAGGGAGGGATGAGAAGTGTACTGTTGTAATAATCTGACACTATACTTTAAACAGTATTGTATTATTTTGTAGATTATGATATTGCATATTAGAAACGCTAGTCTAAAAGCAAAACAAATGGTTATAATTAGTCAATAGAGATAAAATAGAATCATAAAAAATAATCCAACAGAAAGTAGGAGAAAAGGAATAATGAACATATGAAATATAAATATAGGAAGATGCTAGATTTAAATCCAGACTGGTCAACATTCACATTAAGTATAAATGGTCTAAACAACGAAATAAATAGGCAAATATTCTAATATTGTATTTTTAAAGTTTATTTATTTATTTTGAGAGAGAGAGAGATTGGGGGAGGGAGCGAGGGAGGGAGAGATAGGGAGAGAGAGAGAATCCCATACAGGGCTCAAACCCATGAACCATGAGATCATGACCTGAGCTGAAATCAAAATTTGGATGGATGGATGGATGGATGGATGGAGAGATGGATGGATCAATAGATAGATATATAGATAAATAAATAATTAGAGTTGCATGCTTAAATGAAAGAGTCACTTGGGTGCCCCTAATATTGTATTTTTAAAAAAGCAATACCCTGGGGCGCCTGGGTGGCGCAGTCGGTTAAGCGTCCGGCTTCAGCCAGGTCACGATCTCGCGGTCCGTGAGTTTGAGCCCCGCGTCAGGCTCTGGGCTGATGGCTCAGAGCCTGGAGCCTGTTTCCGATTCTGTGTCTCCCTCTCTCTCTGCCCCTCCCCCGTTCATGCTCTGTCTCTCTCTGTCCCAAAAATGAATAAACGTTGAAAAAAAAAAAAATTAAAAAAAAAAAAATAAAAAAGCAATACCCAACTATATGTTGTATACAAAAACATATTTTAAATACAAAGATGCAGATGGGAAAAAAAACATAATGGAAAGAGATGCAAATACTCGTGGGGGAAAAAAGCTACAGTGTCTATATTATCATAAGAGTAAAGTTTAGAACAAAAAAATATTAACAGGTATAAATACAGACATCCCACAATGATAAAGGAGCAAATTTATCAAGAAGACATAACCAATGTAAATGTGTATACATCTAATTAAGGTATTTAAAGATACATGAAGCAAAAGAAGATCTTGACACAGCCATGATTAGAGTTAGAGACTTCCATTCCAACAGAATAAGTAAATAGATAATCTGTAAGGATTTAGAGAACCTAAACACCACTATCAACCAATTTGACATAACTGGCACTTGTAGATCACTGTGCCCAATAGCAGAAAAAAGTTCCTTTAAGATACAGTGCAACTTTCAAAAGAGTTGAAATCAGAAATAAGAGATGGGACAAAAAAGAAATCACAAAAATTAAAAGTAAAGTAAAATACAGGGGCCCCTGGGTGGCTCAGTTGGTTAAGTATCTGGCTTCAGCTCAGGTCATAATCTCATGGCTTGTGGTTTCGAGCCCCACATCGGGCTCTGTGCTGACAGCTCAGAGCCTAGAGCCTGCTTCAGATTCTGTGTCTTCCTCTCTCTCTCTGTCCCTCCCCTGCTCGTGCTCTGTCTCTCTCTCAAAAATAAACATTAAAAAAATTTTTTAAGTAAAATAACAAAAACATTAAAGTAAAATACAAAAGTAATTTATGCAACTAAAGTGATGTAAGAATTTATAACATTAGGTGTTTATATTGCAATAGAAGAAACCAATCACCTAAGCTTTCACATGCAGATACTAGAAAAAGAAAAGTCAATTAAATCCCAAGTTTAATTTGGAAAAAAAAAGTAATAAAGTGGAAATCCATGAAACAAAAACCAGAAACACAATCGAGACAAATCAGTGAAACAAAAATTTGATTCTCAGGGCACCTGGATGGCTCAAACTTCCAACTCTTGATTTCAGCTCAGGTCATGATCTCATGGTTCATGAGAACTGAGCCCCCCATTGGACTCTGTGCTGACAGCACACAGCCTACTTTGGCTTCTTTCTTTCCCTCTCTCTCTGCCCTTCCCCTGCTCATGTGCACACACTCTCTCAAAATAAATAAACATTTAAAATTTTTGTTATTCTTTGACAAGACCAATAAAATCAAATCTCTAGCCAGTCTAATTAGGAAGAAAGAGACAAGACAAAAATTATCAACATCAGGAAGGAGAGTGGATATCACTTCAGATATTAAAGCCATTAAAAGATAAAATATTATTAATACCTTCATACCCATAAAACCTAGATGAAAAAAAAAAAACCTTGAAAGATATAAAATGTCCATAACAAATCCAAGAAAAAATAGAACAATGGAATAGCTCTATATTTTATTTTATTTTTTAATGTTTGTTTATTTTGGGGAGAAAGAGAGAGAAAGAGAAAGTGTGAGCAGGGGTGGGGGAGGGGCAGAGAAAGAGAGAGATACAGAATCTGAAGGGAGATCCAGGCCCTATGCTGTCAGCACAGACTGTGAGATCATGACCTGAGCTGAAGTCAGACACTCAACCAACTGAGCCACCCAGGCACCCCTCTATATTTTAAAAAAGGAATCTATAGTTAAATATATTCCTTAAAATAGAAAAAAAACTAGTAAAAATTTCAAGTCTCATATTGCTGGTGAATTCTACCAAAGAGTTAAATTAATATGAATTCTATAAAAAATCTTTTGGAGAATTGGAGGAAATTATTTTCCACTCATTTTATGAAGCCAGCATTTCTTTGATACCCAAACCAGGCAAATATATTACAAGAGCAGCAAAATATTTTTTTTTGTACAGCAAAGGAAACCATCAAAACAAAAAGACAGTCTACTGAATTGGAGAAGTTATTTGCAAATGATGTATCTGATTAAAGGTTAATATCCAAAATATGTAAAGAATACATTACACTCAACACCAAAACCACAAATAATCTGATTAAAATAGGCAGAAGACCTGAATAGACATTTTTCCAAAGAAGACATACACATGGCTAATGGACACATGAAAAGGGACTCAACATCATTCATCACCAGGGAAATGCAAATTAAAACCACAATGAGATACAGAGGTCAGAAGAAGTCGCACGTTTTCCAAGTGCTGGAAAAACAAACAAAACTCATCTTGAAATTCTATATGCAGCAAAACTATCCTTCAGGATGAAGGTAAAAGACATCCTTAGATGAAGGAAAACTAAGAGAATTTGTCGCTAGCAGACCTATATTTAAAGAATGGCTGAAAAATTTTCAAACAGAAAGGAAATGGTACAAGAGGGACTCTTGGAACCTAAGAAGGAAGCACAACACAAGGAACAGAAATTTGGCTACATAAAAAGACAATCCTTCTCTTGAGTTTTATAGACATATTAGATGATTGAAACAAACACCATACCACCACCTGATACTCAAGACAATGATATTTAAAAGTGGGGAAGGTAGGGGCGCCTGGGTGGCTCAGTCGGTTGAGCGGCCGACTTCGGCTCAGGTCATGATCTCCCGGTCCGTGAGGGTCCGTGAGTTCGAGCCCCGAGTTGGGCTCTGTGCTGACGGCTCAGAGCCTGGAGCCTGTTTCGGATTCTGTGTCTCCCTCTCTCTGACCCTCCCCTGTTCATGCTCTGTCTCTCTCTGTCTCAAAAATAAATAAAACGTTAAAAAAAATATATTTAAAAAAAAAAAAGTGGGGAAGGTAAAGGAACATAAATGGAAGTAAGGCTTCCACACCTCAAAGTGGTAAAATGCCTATGTCAGCAGACTATTTTAAATCACATATGTATATTGTAAAATCCAGAGCAACCATTAAACATATAAAGAGATACCCTTAAAAACGCTGTAAATAGGGGCGCCTGGGTGGCGCAGTCGGTTAAGCGTCCGACTTCAGCCAGGTCACGATCTCGCGGTCCGTGAGTTCGAGCCCCGCGTCGGGCTCTGGGCTGATGGCTCAGAGCCTGGAGCCTGTTTCCGATTCTGTGTCTCCCTCTCTCTCTGCCTCTCCCCCGTTCATGCTCTGTCTCTCTCTGCCCCAAAAATAAATAAACGTTGAAAAAAAAAACAAAAAACGCTGTAAATAAATTAAGATGAAATCCTAAAAGCCCTGTATATCTACTTGGGATTCTGTGCATCAGATAGCTAAATGTATGTAAGAGTATCAAGTCATTCAGGGAACAATGTAATATATGCTATTGGGGCATGGACTGTTTCCACTTAGAGGAATTATTCATTGCTTTCCCACCACTAGTGGGGAACAGAAGCAACAAGATGGAGTTAACCACTTACTGCTGTTTATTTAGCATTCTTCTGGGATCAACCTATATCAAATCTCTGAAACTAAAATTATGTGAAAACTGATCAATACCTATCACAGTACAACAACTCAACATACTTTTACTTCTTCCTCAGCTCACCACTCTACCTATTTCATTTGCATAAATAGCCCAAAGGTAATTTATCTTCGGGAAGTGCTAGATCATTTATGGATAGTTTGGTGTGTTAGACAAAGAAATGCATTTAAAACACAAGTATGAACTCACTATGTTTTATAAATAAGTATAGACTGGGGCGCCTGCGTGGCTCAGTTGATTAAGCATCCGACTTCAGCTCAGGTCATGATCTCACAGTCTGTGAGTTCAAGCCCTGCATCAGGCTCTGTACTAACAACTCAGAGCGTGGAGTCTGCTTCAGATCCTGTGTCTCCCTGTCTCTATGCCCCTACCCCACTCCCACTCTGTCTCTCGCTCTCTCAAAAATAAAATAAAAACAAAAAATTTGTAAAAAGTGTAAACACCTTAATTTTATCATAAAGGTAAAAAGGCCTCCATTTTCCTCTATGTAGTGTGGAAGAATTAAAAAGACTATAAATTTCCCTCAATCTCTTATGTTTTGTGACCACAATGAATTATTTTTTCTAAACAGAATCAGGCACAATCCTCAAACAAGGCAGTATAAGTGTACTGGTTACGAGTTTGGGCTTTGATGTTATACGTACCCAGACAAAATGCTCTGTTTTATGTACTTGCCAGCTGAGTGGCCTAATTTAACACCCTGGGCCTCAGTCCCTTCATTTGAAAAAAGGATATGGAACCATATACGTTACAGGACTATTGTAGGAAACAACATGTCAAATGCTTTGGCATATGAGCATTCTGTGATGGAAACTATTGTCAGAGGTAAACATAATTATGGGAATAAAGTGAAGCATTTCAAGAGGTCAGATTATTTGGGGTTATGGCACAAAAATACATTAAGTTCTATAGTCAATGGAACGGGTTACCTCTGAAACCAAAATTCTCCTGTGTTATTTGGGACTCTAAGATCATTTACCACATGACTACAATGCTGAGTCATTCTCTGTCTCCTACATTAGGACAGTGGTCACCCCTTCCTCATTCAGTGTAATGTGTTCCATAAAATAGGGTTGAATCCTACTTCATTTGCATACTGTAACTATGACACTGGTGATTTTTTTTTTTAAAGCTTATTTTAAGCCATGTGTTCTTTTCTTTGAGAGAAAACTTCTAACAAATTAATCATTTTAAGAATATCATGTCCATGGGGCGTCTGGGTGGCTCAGTCGGTTGGGCGTCCGACTTCGGCTCAGGTCATGATCTCGCGGTCCGTTTGAGCCCTGCGTGGGGCCCTGTGCTGTCAGTTTGGAGCCTGGAGCCTGCTTCGGATTCTGTCTCCCTCTCTCTCTGCCCCCCCCCCCCCACTCACACTCTGTCTCTATCAAAAAATGAATAAACGTTAAAAAAAAACTTAAAAAGAATATCATGTCCATAATTTTAGCCTATCCTAGAAATGCAAGCTTATCTTCTGCTTTAATACCAAGCCACTATATGCCAAAATGGCCACCTCAAACAATTATCTAATAAAATCACACATTCAAAAAAAAAAAAAATGAGAGGGGTGCCTGTGTGGCTCAGTCGGTTAAGCATCTGACTTCAGCTCAGGTCATGATCTCATGGTTCCTGGGTTCAAGCCCCATCTTGCTCTGTGCTGACAGCTCAGAGCCAAGAGCCTGCTTCAGATCCTGTGTCTCCCTCTCTCTCTTCCCCTCCCCTGCCCACACTCTGTCAAAAATAAGTAAACATTAAAAAAAAAAAAAAAAAAAAAAAAAAGGGGCGCCTGGGTGGCGCAGTCGGTTAAGCGTCTGACTTCAGCCAGGTCACGATCTTGCGGTCCGTGAGTTCGAGCCCCGCGTCAGGCTCTGGGCTGATGGCTCAGAGCCTGGAGCCTGTTTCCGATTCTGTGTCTCCCTCTCTCTCTGCCCCTCCCCCGTTCATGCTGTGTCTCTCTCTGTCCCAAAAATAAATAAACGTTGAAAAAAAAATTAAAAAAATATATATATATACATATATATATATATATATATATGCATACCACCTTGCACTTGTCAGAATGGCTATTATCAAAAAGACAAGAAATAACAAGTGTTGGCAAAGCTGTGGGGGAAAAGAAACACTTGTGCATGTTGGTGGGAATGTAAATTGGTGCAGCTACCATGGAAAATGGTATAGAAGTTCCACAAAAAATTAGAAATAGAAATACCATATAGGGGTGCCTGGGTGGCTCAGTTGGTTAAGCAACCGACTTCAGCTCAGGTCATGATCTCATGGTTCATAGGTTTGAGCCTTGCATTGGGGTCTGTGCTGACAGCTCAGAACCTGGAGCCTGCTTCAGATTCTGTGTCTCCCTCTGTCTCTGTTCCTCCCCCATCTCACTCTGTCTCTCTTTCTCTCAAAAATAAATAAAGATTTTTAAAAATAAAAGAAATACCATATGATCCAGTAATCTGCTACTAGGTATTTACCCAAAGAAAATGAAAATATTAATTTAAAAAGATATGTGAAGCTTTATGTTTATTGCAGCTTTACAACAGCCAAGATGTAGAAACAACCCGAGTGTCAATCGATAGATGAATGGATAAGGAAGATGTGGTGTGTGTGCATGTGTATATGTGTGTATGTATAAAATGGAATATTACTAAGCATCAAAACTGAGATCTTTCCAGTTGTAACAGCATGGATGGACCAAGTGAAATAAGTCAGAGAAAGACAAATGTCATATGATTATACTTATACATGGAATTTTCTAAAAAAGAACAAAAATCAGAAACAGACTCAAATACAGAGAACTGACAGTTACCAGAGTGGAGGGAGTGGGGGCTGGGCAAAATGATTAAAGGGGAATGGGGATACAGGATTTCAGTTATGGAATAAATGAGTCACGGGGAGTAACGGGTGCTACATGGGATGGAGGAGAGAAAAGCAAACTATAGACTAATATATCTCATGAATATACATGAAAATTATATCAAAACATCAGGAAGTCACATCCAGCAATATTTACAAAGGATACATTCATGACCAAGTGGGGATCATTAAGAGAATGCAACATTGATTTGACATTTAAAAATATATCAATTTATGGGGCGCCTGGGTGGCGCAGTCGGTTGAGCGTCCGACTTCAGCCAGGTCACGATCTCACGGTCCGTGAGTTCGAGCCCCGCGTCAGGCTCTGGGCTGATGGCTCGGAGCCTGGAGCCTGTTTCCGATTCTGTGTCTCCCTCTCTCTCTGCCCGTCCCCCGTTCATGCTCTGTCTCTCTCTGTCCCAAAAATAAATAAACGTTGAAAAAAAAATTAAAAAAAAATAATAAAAATAAAAATATATCAATTTAATTCACCATGTTAATAAGAGACTAAAAAGAATGACCGCGTGGCCATTTTAATAGCCATAAAATTCAACACCCGTTAATGATTAACACTCTCAATTAACTATGAATAAAAAGGAATACCCTCTTATAAAAAGGTATCTGTAAAAACTCTACAGCTAATGTTATACTAAATATTGAAAATTCTTTCAAGCATGCTTTCTTGCTAAGATTGAAAATAAGGCAAATATGTCTAATTTCACTATGTTTATTCAATATTGAACTGAAGGTCCAAGTTAGTACAAAAACTTATAGGTGTACAGACTATTAAGAAATAAAACTATTTGCAGATGACACAGACATCTGCTATTTTAAAATACAGTGGAATAATGATGGAATAGTTGAGGTATGGTAGAGTCAACAGATCGGGAGACATTGCCATTGAAAAGATATTGATAATAACATCTTGGTCTATTTCTTGGGTCAAGGTGGCAGGTCTGGAAGTTCTTGGAGGGTATGAACTGAAATTTTGATAAAGCATATGTAAAAATTAGGGGTGTTTGTGTCTAACCAAGGTGAAGGGTTCCTGTTGCAAATAGGTTTTAAATCCTAAAAATCACACCGATTTGAGTGCATAATGCTCATAGGTTGTCAGGTTGCTTGCCAGTTGAAATATCCATCATTAGCCTTTAGGCAAGCCTTCTAATTTGGTCAATTACTCAGGGCTCTTTACCTCAATTGTTGGACTGGTGAGTGATAGGCAAGCAGGTAAGGTCTTTAGATCGTAGGGCTTGTATTAGCCAAACTTGATGGCATGCAAACCTCAGCATTTGCCATGTCTGGTTGAAACTGGCTTACTTGGAAGGTTTGAGCCTCCTGGTTGCAAACCAAAGAAAACATCCAAATCAACAGTAACCAGACCAACAGTCAACAGAATGGTGTGCAACTGCACTTGATGGGCTTTGTTGTAGAATGTTGGGATTCCTTGGCATGTATTATTACCAAAGAGGGGCTGTCTGGTTTCATCATTATGGGATATGGTGTTGCTATAGGCTGAATTGTGTACACCCACCCATCTGTCCACACCAGTTCATACTTTAAATCCTAACACCTAGTACCTCAGAATTTGATCATGTTTGAAGATAAGGTTTTTAAAGAGGTGCTCCAGTTAAAATGAAGTCTTTGGGGTGGACCTTAATCCAATTTGGACACACAACAGGACACCATGTATGCTTGACACAAAGAGAAGACAATGTGAGGACACAGCAATAAGGCACCATCTCCAAGTCCAGCAGAGAGGCCTCAAAAGAAGCCAAACCTGCCCACATCTTGATCCCGGACTTCCAGCCTCCAGAGAAAATTAATTTCTGTTGTTCAAGCCACCCAGCCGGTAGTATTTTGTTATGCTAGCCATAGCAAACTAATTGTGCTGACTTTTGTTATGTCTAAGTGTAATATTTTATTTGCTAAGTGAAGTTTTCTGTATTGCCTTCTGGCAGTTCCTACAGCCCTTAGAGATGCACCTGGAATACTGATTTCCTGAAGAGGATCAGAAGAACAGAGATTATCCACCCCTTTTAACCTGAATATTCAGGTAAGTTTTTAGGGGTAGTAGAAGTTTAGGCTCAGATGGGTCCCAAGAGAGTACACACCTTCAATCTGGTTTCCAGGCCTAGAGGATGGAAACAAGATCAAAAATTTATGTTTTCTGCTTAGATGATCTGTCCATTGCTGTAAGTGGGGTGTTGAAGATCCCTACCATTATGGTATTAACTATGAGCTTCTTTCTTTGTGATTAAGTGATTTATATACTAATAAATCAATTGGGTGCTTCACGTTGGGGCATAAATATTTACAATTGTTAGACCTCCTTGGTGGATAGATCCCTGAATTATGATAGAATTCCTTTCTTCGTCTCTTGTTACAGTCTTTATTTTAAAATCTAGATTGTGTGATAGAAGTATGGCTACTCTTTCTTTGGACAACCATTAGCATGATAGATGGATCTCCATCCCCTTTCATTCTGAAGGTATCTTTAGGTCTAAAATGGGTCTCTTGTAAACAGCATATAGATGGGTGTGAAAAAACAGCATATAGGTGTGAAAAAATAGTTTGGTCCTGATCTAGTTGCATTTCAGCGATGAGAGAAGCTGAGAACTTCCATGTTGCTCTGCCATCTTGGCTACCATAAAGTTTCTTAATTAAATTAGCATTCTGGGACCTGTCAGAAATACGAAAGTTTTATCAAATGCCTTTTTCCAAGAGCTAGCAATGCATCTTTGGGGAAGTGAAATGTGTGCCTTGGTAACTATCAGTAATTTCCAGAATTCTAAAGAGGAAAATGAGTATCCTGGCAAGGCCATATCTTATGGCTTTAATATATGTAGAGATGTATAATTTGATTTCTACTTTGGATGGAAGAGATTACCAGAGTCCTTTATGCTAGGCAGGGACAATTTTTAGGCAAATGTCCAATTGTTGGTGAGAAACATGAAGATGGGTCATTTATTGGCCAGGGCATCAATGCTAAGATGACTGCCTCAGATTTGTCCAGGTGTGTTGATGCCTGGATCCCATTTTTCTTAACGTTTATTTTTGAGACAGATGGCATGAGTAGGGGAGGGGCAGAGAGAGATGGGAACAGAAGATCTTAAGTGGGCTCTGTGCTGACTGCAGAGAGCCCAATGCAGGGCTCAAACTCACGAACCACGAGACCATGACCTGAGCTGAAGTCGGATGCTCAACCAGCTGAGCCACCCAGTTGCCCCCTGGATCCCATGTTTTATCAGGGACATCCTGGCTAAGGGATGGAAAGCAGCAACATTCTATTGATCTCCATAGGGTAGTTCTTTTGAAAAAGCACGGAGTTAGAAGACTCACACTACCTAATTTCACAACTTACTCTAAAGCTAGAGCAATCAAGACAGGCTGCTATTAGCATGGAGGCAGATATACAGCTCATTGCAACAGAGAATCCATAATTAGTACCACACATATACTGTCAGTTAACTTTTGATAAAGGTACTAGGGTAATTCAATAGAGAAAGGGTAGTTTTTGAACCAATTTTACTGAAACATTTAAACAACCACATGTTAAAATATATGAACCTTCATCCTTTGTACCCTATTTATGAAATTACTCAGAATGCATCATAGGCCCACATTAAAACTGGAGATATGAAGCTTTTTTAAGAAAACATAGGAGGGGCGCCTGGGTGGCTCAGTCGGTTAAGCGCCCGACTTCAGCTCAGGTCACAATCTCACAGTCCGTGGGTTTGAGCCCCGCGTCGGGCTCTGGGCTGATGGCTCAGAGCCTGGAGCCTGTTTCCGATTCTGTGTCTCCCTCTCTCTCTGCCCCTCCCCCGTTCATGCTCTGTCTCTCTCTGTCTCAAAAATAAATAAACGTTAAAAAAAAATAAAAAAAAAAAGAAAACATAGGAGAAAATATTTATAAACAGGTTATTCAAAGATTTATACTGGATACAGAAAGGATAAATCAGAAGAAAAACTTGATAAATTCAATTTCATTAAATTAAAGGCACTATTAACAGAATTTAAATGTTAGGCTACATAGTGAGAAATGATAGAAAGTGAACTGAAAGAACTTGCATCCAGAATTTACAAAGAAGTCTTAGAATTCAATGAGACAAATGATCGATTTTGTAAATGGAAAAAATGTGCTCAAACACTTTCAAAAGATAGAGGAATGGCCAATAATCACATGGAAATGCTCGGTATCATTAGTCCTAGGGAAATGCAAATTAAAACCACAATGAGATACTACCATACACGCATTAGAATGGATCGAATTAAGCAAAAAAAAAAAAAAAATGGATAATACCAAGTTCTATTGAGGATACAGAAGTTGCACAAAATATAACAGCACTTTGAAAAGTAGTTTGACGCTTTGCTATACAAAGTTGACTAAGACTTACCTCAAGACCCAGCAATCTCACTCCTAGGTAGTTACTCAAAAGAAATGATAACACATCCAAAAACTACAGTGCAGGTGTTTACAGCAGTTTTATTCATAAGTGACAAAGGCTGGAAATATACGACTTGAAGAAACTGGAGCCATCGTACATTCCCGATGGTCCTCCCCCATTCATGCTCTGTCTCTCTCAAAAATAAACATCAAGGGGCGCCTGGGTGGCGCAGTCGGTTAAGCGTCCGACTTCAGCCAGGTCATGATCTCGCGGTCCGTGAGTTCGAGCCCCGCGTCAGGCTCTGGGCTGATGGCTCAGAGCCTGGAGCCTGTTTCCGATTCTGTGTCTCCCTCTCTCTCTGCCCCTCCCCCGTTCATGCTCTATCTCTCTCTGTCCCAAAAATAAATAAACGTTGAAAAAAAATAAAAAAAAAATAATAAACATCAAAAATTACACACACACACACACACACACACACACACACACACACACACACACACTAAGAGGCCAGTCCTAAAGTACTACATGTTAGAGGTTTCCATTTTTAGGAGGGGTGGAGCAGGGAGCTAAATGGTACAGGGTTACTTTCTGAGGTGATGAAAATGTTCTAAAATTATGGTGATAGTTACACATACCTGAATATACTAAAAACCACTGCATTTTTAAATAGATGAATTGTAGGATATGTGAATTCTACCTCAAACTCGTTATAAAAATAGGGAAATAAAGTACCTATAAAAATCACACTTTTTCTATTATTGCTACTGTACTTATCAAGGTCTATTTTTATTTTTTTTTTTATTTTTATTTTTTTTTTCAATGTTTATTTATTTTTGGGACAGAGAGAGACAGAGCATGAATGGGGGAGGGGCAGAGAGAGAGGGAGACACAGAATCGGAAACAGGCTCCAGGCTCTGAGCCATCAGCCCAGAGCCTGACGCGGGGCTCGAACTCACGGACCGCGAGATCGTGACCTGGCTGAAGTCGGACGCTTAACCGACTGCGCCACCCAGGCGCCCCTATTTTTATTTTTTTAACGTTTATTTATTTTTGAGAGAAAGATAGTGTGAGGGGGAAAGAGACAGAGAGAGAGGGAGACACAGAATCGGAAGCAAGCTCCGGGCTCCGAGCTGTCAGCACAGAGCCCGATGCGGGGCTCAAACTCACAAACTGTGAGATCATGACCTGAGCTGAAGTCAGACGCTCAACCGACTGAGCCACCCAGGCGCCCCTATCAAGGTCTATTTTTAAAAAAGCATTGAAAACAGCTGATTTGTAAGCAGAAGAGTAACAGACATTTTTATTCACTTTCACACTACTTGTGAAACAACAGTGAGCAACAAAAAGTATAAATGAAATTCAGTGATAAAAAGCACATGTTCGACATATTACAAACACTAAATATTTGGGGGTCATCTTTTAGTCCTCATCAAATTGACAAAAGATGTGCCCACTCATTGCCAAATGAGAAAAAAAAAGCACAACTCACCTGGAACTTGGTCATTGTCTCCTTTTTCTGGAGAAGGACAGAGTCACAAGAAAACGCAACTAGATAAACGAAAAGAAGTCATGAGAGAAAGGCCAGGAATTCTCCAGCCTGTTTGGCATCTTTGTGAAAACTGGTAAAAAATAAAGAGCCCCCCGTACACGAAACAGACGCAGCCCCAAGTGTCCTGGTAAGCAGAGTATGGGCTGGGTTCCCGTTACCACTAGTTTCCTCTGGGATGAAAACAGCGGGGTCTAATAATGCCAACCACCGTTCCTCAAAGCTCCCTCTCCCCCACCCCCATCAATCCTCAGTTTGTTCTCAGTATTTAAGAGTTTCTGATGGTTTGCCTCCCTCCCTAACTTTTCCCCCTTTCCCCTCTCCCGTGGTCTTCTGTTAAGTTTCTCAGGATCCACATATGAGTGAAAACATACGGTATCTTTCTCTGCCTGACTTATTTCACTTAGCATAATACCCTCCAGTTTCATCCACGTCGCTACAAATGGCAAGATTTCATTCTTTCTCATTGCCGAGCAGTTGTGAGGTTTAAACATGGGGGTAGAAAGAAAGCTGTTATAATTCTGTTTGTGGGGGTTGGGGACCCCATCTTCTGCCAACTTCAGAGAAGCAGAGGCTATATTCCCCATCAGAGAGCTATCCTTGCAAATGGGCTGAGAAGACACCAGAACACCAGGGAACTTCATCTTTGAAAAATCAACAGTGTGAAATCTTGACTGGTGGCTTTACACTTATTATTTGTTGCCTTGTAGGTGGTTTTTTTTTTTTATGTTCATATTTGTTTCATAAAAGGGGATAATTCCTGGTGGGTTTTCTTCTGGAAGCCGCAAGAGGCTCCAAGGCACGTTCTCTTCTTTGTTCCTGGACCAATGAAAGCTTTGAGTTTTGCTCATCATATTAGCAAAAACTCTGAGTCCCTGTTTAATAATCCTTAAATAGCGATAATAAAACTCAACCCACAGAGATGTTGGGGGCTTTTTTGAGCTTATCTCTGTAAGGCCTGGCACGTTAGATACATTCTCAAAAAATAACGAGGATTTTGATGACTGTTGCTCCTGAGAGACAGGAAGACAGAGATTCAGTGAGAATAGGTCACCCAAATCATAAAGCTGTCAAGTGGCAGTGGCTGGACCCAAATCTGGCTGAGTCTAGAACCTCTCTGCTCTTTGTCACTGGGCTGCTATAAAGACAAAGAGGAGAGGGGGAATACTCACCGATTCAGTAAAAGGACAGTCCTGGAGTGGATTCATTTCCTATGGAGGCTGTAATGAGCTAACTTTATACTAATTTAAATGAACATATATTTATTCTCTCACAGTTCTGGAGGTCAGAAGTCCAAAGTGAGTCTTACAGGGCTAAAATCAAGATGTCAGCAAAGCTGACTCCTTCTGGAGGCCCCACGGGGAAAATCCGTTTCTTGCCCCCTCCAGTTCTAGAAGCTGCTTGTGGCAACTTCCTCCACCTTCAAAGCCAGTCGCATAGCATTTTTTCTTCCCTCCAATCACCTGCCTTCCCCTTCTAAGACCCTTGTATTACATTGGGTTCACCTGGATAATGCATGGTACTCTCCCCAAGACCTTTAACTTGATTACACCTGCTAAGTCCATATAAGAGAACACAGGTTCTAGGGATTAGGACATGAACATCTTTGGGAGACACTACACCACCCACTGCAAAGAATAAAGGACAAACACAGAAAAGAAAGAAAGCTCCTGCTGACAAATGCTCTTTCTGCCAGATAATACAGAATAGGGAAGGGGGTGGCTTCTGGAGCCACATCTTTGAGGCTCTACCACCGACCTGCTACCTGTCTGTGCCTTGTTGCCTCATCTGTGTAAAAGGAAGACAAGGTGTAACTTCCTCAGAGGCCTGTGGGGAGGCATAATGCAGTAAATATACATCAAAACACACAGAACCGTGTAGGGCATGCAGGAGGAAGTCTTTGAGACATGTTACCTGCTATTGTTAGTTTCTCTTCCTACTTGGAGACATTCCTTCCCAAGTAACTTCCTCTGGCCGGCTCCAGGATCATTAGATGCCTTCTTCTCAGGCACTGGGAGTTGCATGGAGATCTGACAATCCCAGATGTGTAGTGGGGAAAACTGTCTAGACCAAGTAAGGGTCTGGGGCACCAGGCTCAGTTTCATCCATGACATCCATCAGGGTCTGTTTTCTAGACCCAGCTTTCCAGACATGACCTTTCCCAAGCCAAATCCTTTCACCACTTTGCTCAGGATATTGGCTCCACCTGGGGGGCTCTCCTTCCCTTCATGTTTGCAGGGCAGGCATGAGACCTTGCACGTGCCCCTCAAAACCCTACTCAGGTGATGCCTTGATGAAGCTTCCCCTCACCCTCCAGGGATATTTTATTAATCAAGCTCCTGCACTGCCTGAGAGGCGATTAGTTCTTCCTCTGTTTCATATCGACAGCCCCCCAAACACATGAGGGGCAGACTGCACAATGAATGGAGGGACAGGGTGAGCCCACAGTTGGATGGGGAATGTGTGACTGTTGAGGTTCCCACGTCAGGGGACTTGGAGAACAGCAGCGTCACTTTCTGGGTGCTGCTTCTGGGTTTCTCCCCTTACCTACTGCTCTCAAGCACCTCGAGGACATCTTGGGATATCTTTGAAGACATGAAACATTTCCTGTGACGTCCTGCTTTGGCCACCTACTCCTCCCCCACAAAGTGCCTGCTAGGTCTTCTTACCCCACCTGAGAAAAGAAAAGCCCTTTTCTGTCTCCGTTTGAGACACTTTCAGATTTGGGAAATCGGAGCATTCTCCCTAATGAAAGTCCCTTTGAACGAAGTCTCTCCTCACTGAAGTCCAGATGTGTTTCTAGTTGACAGGTCCCATGAGCTAGGAATGCAATCAGTCTATTGACATCTAGTGTGGATCAGCGAGCACCTCAGTGTCACATGACTCCATCAGGCAATAAGCTTTTTTCTGGGGGTGTTTCTGTGCGATCCAGAGGGCCCAGCGCACCCATAAAGGGTTTTCCACTTTTTAAAAAATTTTTTAATGTTTACTTATTTTTCAGAGAGAGAGAGAGAGAGAGAGAGCACGTGAGAGAGCAGGGGAGGGGCTGAAAGAGAGAGAGACACAGAATCCAAAGCAGGCTCGAGGCTCTGGGCTGACAGCACAGAGCCCGACTTGGGGCTTGAACCCACAAACCATGAGATCATGACCTGAGCTGAAGTCAGATGCTTAACCGACTGAGCCACGCAGGTGCCCCAGGGACTTATTTATCTCCTAGTTGCCAGAGGAGCCTTAACCAATATCTCTCCCATTACCCCACTCCTAGTCCCTGGTAACTGCCATTTTACTCTGCTTCTATGACTTTAGTTTTCTTGTTTTTTGGCTTTTTTTAGATTCCACATATAAAAATTATACAGTATTTGTCTTTCTCTGTCTGACTTATCACACTTAGTATAATGTGATTGATCCATGTTGTCCCCAAATGGCAGAATTTCCTTTTTTCTCATGGCTGAATAGTAGTTCATATCTACACCATGTCTTCTTTATCCATTCATCTGTCGATGCCACTTAGGTCGCTGCCATAGTTTGGTTATTGTGAATAATGCTGTCGTATACACGGAGGTGAAGTACCTCTTTGGTGACCTGTGTTCATTTCCTTTGGATATATATACCCCAAAGCTGGAGTATCCATGATGTCACAATTTAGGGCCCCCCAGAGGGGTACACAGTGACACAATCTGAGTCAGTTTCCTGAGTGGAGTGATCCCAACCCACTTCAATTCAGCACAGTCCATGCTGGGGCTGGAACAGCTCGGGCGGACGGTATCAGATTTCAGCCCAGAGACGGTCCAGGCAATGAGGAACTGTGATTTCAGCATTCCAAAAAAGCCACCTGCTTCTCTCTGGCAGCAGCAAAGCTGAGACTATAGGGCCAGATGGCTGTGCCCAAGTCCAGGTAAGGCCATCCTGAGCCCTTTCTACCTTGTTATTCTTGGAGTCCAAACTGACCTCTCAAAAATATGCACACCAGGCTGGAGAAGCATCTGCCTCTTGGGGTTAGACATCTGATTCTCTGAGAGCTCGTTAGCAGCTACAAACTGCTTTTGAAAACTCCAAAAGTGTATCTCCACAAGGAGATGGCCTCTCTTTTCATGTTGCCTCCTTTTTCCCAGAGGCTCCAACAGACAAGACTCATAGCAAAAATCATCAATTACAGAGACTTATTCTGTTCCCAAAATTCAAAGTTTATTTTTTTTTTAATTTTTAAATGTTTACTTATTTTTGACAGAGACAGAGTGTGAGTGGGGGAGGGGCAGAGAGAGAGGGAGTCAGGGAATCTGAAGCAGGCATCAGGCTCTGAGCTGTCAGCACAGAGCCTGACGCAGGGCTCGAACCCACGAACCGTGAAATCGTGACCTGAGCCAAAAGTTGGACGCTTAACCAACTGAGCCACCCAGGCGCCCCCAAAGTTTACATTTTAACCTGCTGACAGGAAGCAGGAAGCAAGAGAGTTGTGGCCTCTGACACATCCTCTACAGCTTTCTCTGACTGAGATGATCCCTCTAGCGTTTAGGTCATAATCTTAGAAACTTACATCAATTTTTATCATACATCCTAGCCACAAAATACAAAGCCATGTCTTTAAAAGTCCCCATTGTTTTACCCCCTCTTTGTAAGCTTACTCAAACCCTGGGCAGTAGGTCTAACATTTACAAGGTTAGCAACGGCTGGGGAGGAGGGTTGTGACAACACCATGAAAGTGTTTTCTCTCAGGGAACCTCAGTCTTTCCCTCCTCCATCCACCCTCTTTATTTCTCTGGTTTATCTAAAATTTTGTCTTGTGGGGTGAAGACACAATTTTCTAGAGAAAGAAAAAAAAACCAGTCCAAGCTTCCAAGAGTCCTCTCCATGTGGAGTCAAACAAGACACTCTTGATTCCCCAGCAATAGGCTGTCATGACACATGTGAAGTATGTCTACCAGGGGACACTCAGCACCATTAGACATTCAGTACCTAAGATTTAATTACAGGCTAGTCACATACACACACTCTGCCTACAATGCATTCACATTACTGACATCCAAAAAAGGAAAGCAAGTGTTTGGCCTACACCATATCGTTTGTACAGTTTAGGCCCAAGTGAACCACTTTTTATCACTTAGGGAACGGTGGAAACCCTACAGAAATCCCAGGTGTCAGATGTCAGAGGTAATGAATATCTTTTACAGTATCTGCCCTCTCATTGTTTCCTTATATTTGACACAGGGAAATGGACAGTGCCTACTATTTGGTAATGAGGTAGGGAAATAGGTTTCTCATGAGTCTTTTGTCAGAATATATTGGCATAGCCTTTCTAGAAGACTCTCAGACAATGTGGATCAAAATATAAAATGTGGGGTGCTTGGGTGGTTCCATTGGTTAAGAATCAGACTCTTGATTTTGGTTTCGGTCATGATCTCACAGTCATGATATCAAGCCCCATGTCAGGCTCTGTGCTGGTCATGGAGCCTACTTAAGATTCTCTCTCTGGGTTCCTCCCCCACTCATGCATACTCATGCTTTCTCTCTCTCAAAAAAACATGTAAAATGTGACAATGCTATGCTAGGAAGGGTATGAAGAAACTGAATCACTCATACATTGCTGCTGGGAATATAAAATATCAGATACTCTGGAAAATAGTTTGGGAATTTCTTTTATTTTTTTTTTATTTTTTATTTTTAAAATTTTTTTTTAATGTTTATTTATTTTTGAGATAGAGAGAGTATGAATGGGGGAGGGGCAGAGAGAGAGGGAGACACAGAATCGGAAGCAGGCTCCAGGCTCTGAGCCATCAGCCCAGAGCCCGACACGGGGCTCGAACTCACGAACCATGAGATCGTGACCTGAGCTGAAGTCGGACGCTCAACCGACTGAGCCACCCAGGCGCCCCGGGGAATTTCTTTTAAAACAAAACATGCAGGGTGCCTGGGTGGCTCAGGTGGTTAAGTGTCTGGCTCTTGATTTTGGCTCAGGTCATGATCTCGGAGTTCGTGAGATTGAGCCCTGCATGGGGCTCCGTGGTGACAGCTCAGAGCCTGCTTTGGATCCTCTCTCTCCCTCTCTCTCTGCCCCTCCCCTGCTCACACTGTCTCTCTTTCTCAAAATAAATAAATAAACATTAAAAATAAATAAATAAAACAAAACATGCATTGGGAAGCCTGGCTGGATCAGTCAGTAGGCCGTGCAACTCTTGTTCTCAGGGTTGTGAGTTCAAGCTCCAAACTGGATATAGAAATTACTCAAAAACTAAATCTTAAAAAAAAAAGAAAAACTAGGCCCATCAGTTACACTCTTGAACATTTATCCCAGAGTAACAAAAATTTATGTTCATGCAAAAACCTGTGAGTGTTTACAGAAGCTCTATTCATCACATCAAAAACCAGAAACAACCAAAATGCCCTCTAACAGGTACATGGTTAAACAAACTGTAGTACACCTACCCCATGGAATACTCATTAGCAATAAAAGGGACTCTGAAAATCATTAAAAGGAAACCTCATTAAAATAGAGTCGGGGGGCCAGAAGGGGGAGCTCTCATGTGTACCACTCACCCTGAACAAGTACCAATTATAGACTCCATCAGAAGAATCCTCAACAGGAAAGAATCATCAATTACAGGCCCCAACAGGAAAAGACTACCTTGTGTCTTATAGCATACACTGCTATCCGATAGATTTGAGATGACTGAAGTGTTTTGTGTCTGTGCTAATATGGTAGCATATGACTACTGAGCACTTGAGGAGTGGGGCTAGAGTGCCTGAAGAACTAAACTTTTAATTGTAATCTGAACAGTCACCTGTGGCTAGTTGGCTACCATATTGGTGGTGCAGCTCTAGGCTCTACTGTTTCAATGTTCACTTTTAGGTCTTAGTAACCATAAGGAACTGATTTACAAATCAGCATGGTGTGAGATAGAAGTCAAGGTTCATTTATTTTCTATGTATCTGATCACTACCATATACTGAAACGATCCTCTACTGATATACTGATTTACTGGAAGATTTCTCCACTGTACTGCAATGATTCCTTCGTTGTATATCAAGACGGTACCATACATGAACTCTATTGTGCTTCATTAGTCTGTTGTCCACCACGGTGCCCACCACCACTGTGCCATTCTGTTGTAAAAATTGCATTTTCATCAAAGGTTTGGTATTTGAAAGTATAACCCCTCATGCTGTTCTAGACTGTCTTCACTGTTCTTGGCCCTTTAAATAGCTATATACATTTTAGACACAGTTTGTCATTTTACAGCACTGGTTCTAAAAATTTCTCCCAAGGAAATAACAGTTCAAGAGCAGGAAGATGGATGTCACTGTTCTAAATTTTGCATTGAACTGTTTAGGAGATACAAACTGAACATTCATCAGTAGGTAATTGGTTAAAATGTGATATGTCTGTATTACTGGAATACTATGCAATTAAAACACTATATATATAGATCAATATTGATAGAAAAGGTTTCCAACATATTAATGAGTGAATAAAATCAAGTTACAACATAGTATGCATATTGTCCTAGTTTTGCAAAACTGAAAAGATATGTATCCATATGCAGATACCCTAAAAATGTTCAATAAAATCTTGTTTATTATGTTTATTATGGAGACGTTAGTGCCTTTTTTAAATTATTTGCTTATTTAAAAAATTTCAGGCATTATTTTTTTTATTGTTTTAATGTTTTTATTTATTTTTGAGACAGAGAGAGACAATGCATGAGCAGAGGAGGGGCAGAGAGAGAGGAGACACAGAATCTGAAGCAGGCTCCAGGCTCTGAGCTGTCAGCACAGAGCCCGACACAGGGCTCAAACTCACAGACCATGAGATCATGACCTGAGCTGAAGTCAGATGCTTAACCGACTGAGCCACCCAGGTGCCCCAACAGGCATTATTTTTTATTTTTTTTTTAAAGTTTATTTATTTTTGAGACAGAGAGAGACAGAGCATGAACAGGGGAGGGGCAGAGAGAGAGGGAGACACAGAATCTGAAACAGGCTCCAGGCTCTGAGCTGTCAGCACAGAGCCCGACGCGGGGCTCAAACTCGCAGACCGTGAGATCATGACCTGAGCCGAAGTCGGACGTTTAACTGACCAAGCCACCCAGGCGCCCCCAGGCATTATTTTTTAGAGAAAAATCTAATTTTACTCAGGGGAAAAGAAAAAGATTCTCCAGAACGCTGATATATGATAAAAATGGCAAATCGTACCTATAAATATTGGCATTTAGATAGGGCATATTTAGGAAAATGCCAACCCTTTAGGTGACAAACACGGACAACAAGAGGTCCAGAAAACTGTTCTGTAAGTATATAGAAAAGGGGGTGTGCTAGAAGAGTTAACAGAGCATCAACTCTTTAAATAAATTTGCTACGAGTTGGAAAGAACAAACATGAGAATCAACTCAACCAAAAGCGCAGAAATGAGGAAATCGCAAAAAGAATTAATCCAGAGCCATTTTCAATGGGGCCTATATCCTGTCCTATCCATATTCTTTTTAATTACATACACCAATAAATTCTCCTTCTGTCTCAGCTAGTTCAGACTGGGTTTTCTATTTCTTACAACTGAAAACATCCTCATATAAACAGCCATGAGCTCCACTTGTCCACCCTAGGATCTGGTAATGACAAAGCACAGCGTTACTGGCCCTGGATTTCTGATGGTAATATGGAACTCAAGTAGCTGAAAGGTAAGGTCCAGGAAAAAAAAAAAAAAAATTGTGTGAAACCGTTCTCTCTCTCTCTCTCTCTCTCTCTCTCTCTCTCTCTCTCTCTCTCTCCAGTAAATATACACTGAAGTAAACTATTCAACCAAGCAAACTTAAAAAAAAGCAAAGCAGATAAGAAGTGTGGGGTGGTATCCAAAATACTCTGTGCCTGGGGCGCCTGGGTGGCTTGGTCGGTTAAGCGTCCGACTTCGGTTCAGGTCATGATCTCACGGTCCGTGAGTTTGAACCCCGCTTCGGGCTCTGTGCTGACAGCTCAGAGCCTGGAGCCTGCTTACGATTCTGTGTCTCCCTCTCTCTCTGCCCCTCCCCTGTTCATGCTCTGTCTCTCTGTCTCAAAAAAATAAATAAACGTTAAAAAAAATTCAAAATACTCTGTGCCTTAATAGCTTAGTTCAACGTCCAAAAGGCATATTATAATATGTCCCCCTTTTTTCACACACCTTTCTCATGAAGACTTTATGGAATTGAAGACAAGTTTCTCTTTTATCATTCAGTCTCTTCTTGTCACAAAAGACCCAAAAGAGATAATGAGATTTATACACAATGGATGATGTACAGAGAGTCTTAAGTGGTAAGATAAAAACTTGCAGAGAACAGGAGCCAACTGCAAAAAAATCTTACACTCAAATTACACATTGCATGATTTTATGTATTTTTTATTAAGTGGTCACTTCCTTGAATTACGTTTTAAAGCTCCTTACAAGAATCCTTTTCCTCGGACAACTGATTATGACTGACTGGGTTGAGCTCCTTAAAATTTTTACGTATTTGTCATATTTATGATAGGTTTCCTTTCCACCAAGTTAGACATTTTCAGGGCACCTACTGTTTGTTAAGCACTGGCTGGAGGTCATGATCATTCAGCAGTAAACAAACTTCCTGCCCCCATGGAGCTTATATTCTAGTGGGTATGGATTTTGTCATGTCCATCTATATACTTTTGCTAACATCCTGACCTTACCTATCATTCTTAAGGGCTCTCTCCTGTGTAGATTTGACTGAACATAGAAGTTCTGACTGAAACTTACTGTACTATTCTCACAGGGTTTCTATGGCTTGAGGACTGAAATTTTGAGCTCTGCTGGAAACACTAGCCACATTCACACAATAGGTTTCTTTCAGTGGAATTCAGATATCATAAAAAACAAAAAACAAAAAACAAACAAACAAAAAAAAACTCAGCCCCGGGCTCCTGGGTGGCTCAGTTGGTTAAGCTTCCGACTTCAGCTCAGGTCATGATCTCCCAGTTCGTGAGTTCAAGCCCCACGTCGGGTTCTGTGCTGACAGCTCAGAGCATGGAGCCTGCTTCAGATTCTGTGTCTCCCTCTCTCTCTGCCCCTCCTCCATTTGCACTCTGTCTCTCTCTCAAAAGTAAATAAACATTAACAAAAAAACTCAGCTCATTGCTGAATTCTTAAAATATAATATTTTATAAATATTCTCTGCTGTGTGGATTTTCTGATGAAAATGAGAAGTCTACAGTCTGAAAAACACTTTTCTCACACTCATCACGTGCACTGGATTAATCACCATTATGGACTCTCTAACGAACTTGAAGACGTGAACTTTTACTAAAGTCATTACCACAGTCAAAACATTTGTAGGGTTTATCTCCCGTATGGACTCTCCAATGGGCTTGAAGATGTGAGGTCTGATTGAAGTCTTCAAGCTCTCCAATGGGCTTGAAGATATGAGGTCTTACCACACATGCCACATTTATAGGGTTTCTCTCCTGTGTGATCCTCTGACGAACATGAAGATAGGAGTTCCAGATGAAGCCTTTCCCACATTCTTCACATTTGTAGAGTTTCTCACATTTGTATGGCTTCTCTCCTGTATGGACTCTCTGATGGACCTGAAGATGGGAAATCTGAGTGAAGTACTTACCACATGTGTCACACTTATATGGTCTTTCTCCAGTGTGAACTCTCTGATGGGCCTGAAGGTGGGAAGTCAGGCTGAAGTTCTTATCACACATACCATATTTATATGTCTTCTCTCCAGTGTGGATTCTCTGATGGACTTGAAGATTTGAGGCCTTACTGAAGTCCTTCCCACATACCTCACACTTATATGGTTTCTCTCCAGTGCTAACTCTCTGATGAGGACTAGGATTCTGATTAACTAGCCTGTTGCATGCCTCCCATTTGTATGTTTTTTTCTCTGGGGCGGGGGGGTGGCTCTGATAGGCTTGAAGTTGTGATGCCTGATTAAAGCCTTTATCACACATCTCACATTTAGAGGATTTCTCTCCAGTGTCACTGATACAGCAAATGTTAAGATCTGGGCTATGACTCGAGCCCTTCCCACACATGTCACACCTATACAGATTGTCTCCTGGGTGAAGGAACTCATGGGTAGGAAGACAGGAGTTCTGACTGAAGCCCCTAGCCTACACCTGACATTTGTAGGGCTTCTCTCCTGTGTTGATTCCCTGATGATTTTGCAGGTGTGAGCTGACTGAAGCCCTCACCACACTCACCATTCCTACCTCATTTCTCCCCTGCATGAACGCTCTGACAAATGCAAAGCACTGAACTGTTGCTGATGTCCTCCCCACACTCACTACATACATGGTGTTTCTCTCCTGAGTGGGTTATACTATGTTGGAACGATTTCCTCAGGAACTCTTTTCCACAACTATTGTGGTTATAAGCCTTCTGGCTGTTGTGTGCTTCCTGATCATCATAAAGTTGAGAGATCCTTCTCATAACACAATGGTCACACTTAGATGGTTTATTTTTTACATCAATTTGCTGACACCTACTCTGATCATTGTGTGACTCTCTCAGGTAGATTTTCTTCCAGAAATCCCAAGTAGTCTTAATTGGAAACTCTTGACTTTTGATAGTATTGGAACTCTCCCCTTGAAGCTTTATTACACAGTTCTCATCTTCAATAACCTGAGATTCTCCTGCCCACACCCGACAGGAGGAATCACCTTGTGTTGGCAACTCAGACTTCTTGCTTTGCAGATTTATTACAAAGTCTTGATTTCTGGTTAATTTACTTGTAAATGGTTCCCAGATCTGCCAGTATATAACATCCTCATGTGAAAGGTATCTTAATCCTATTTTTTGAAAAGTCTCCATCTTGTTTTGATTCCTGTGTCCTAGAAGGATAAAAAGGATTCAGATGCGAGCATGAAGACAAGTGAATATTGTTCAGAGACAGAAATATTTCACAGGTCAATCACACCGGGAGATCTTATTCAACCAGTGAAGACTTCAGCTTGACTTTATCACTGGCTTTTTCATGCCTATGGAAACACAGTAATGAGCAGGCTCCTTCCTGCCCACTAAGTACCAAGGAGACTCATTTATAACTATACCAAGACTAATGTATGAGGTCAAATTAGAAATACAAGGCTACAGAGCAACAAAAAGACGTATCAGAAAGATTTTACAGGGGAGAAACTTTACTTCTTTGTCCATAAAAATAATCACTTAAGTAATTCCTGCCTCTTTTCTGCAGCAGGTATATAAGATCTACAAAATCCTGGATATTTATAAGCCTTAAAATCATGGTTACACTATTACCACCTGCATGTATGTATAAGACAAGGCAAAAATGGCTGGGAAATGCCGAATCTGTCCTTTATTGTTTACAGAAAGATTATCATGTGATGCCAAGAGTTCCCACAGAGAAAAAGAGAAGACATCCTCAGAAAAGTGAAAAGAATTTATTTGTAAAAGGAAACATTTCCTCTGTCCTAATAATAAATCCATGAGATAGTTCCCTCATATCCTTAATTTAGCCAGTAAACACACATTAAACAAGCTAGATTTGAGAGGATTCCCCTTTATTCCAATGAAGTCCTAATATAGAATATTCAACTGATAAACATTATAACTAGAAAAAAAAACCACTAGAAAATGTATTCTCATAGCGGACATATCCTATGGGAGTAAAAATCCTATGACCATTGTGGCCACTTAATTTGGCTGGATTTTCTGCTGAACAGTTAGAGTCATCTCTTAGCTTTTGTGGATTTGTATTTGTACAAAAGGTGCTATGGTACACAGCACACAAGATGGCCCCCAATGATCCCTGCCTCCTGATATCCATACTCCTATAAAGGTCCCCTCTCACAATGTATCAGGATCACTCTGTGTAAACAGAATATGGCGGAAGTGATGCTATGACACTTCGAAAGTTAGATTATAAAAGATACTGTGGCTTCTGCCTTCCACTCTCTTAGATCACTAGCTCTTGGGGAAAACAGCTTCCATGTTTTGGGGACACTCAGGCAGCCCCAGGGAGAGGCCCACTTGGCAAGTAAGTGAGGCCCCCAAATAATCAGCGAGGAACTGAGATATTTTGCCAACAATGATGTGAATGAGTCCATCTTGGAAGCAGACCTTTCACCCTCATCAAGCCCTCAGAAGACTGAAGTTCTGGCATCTCCTTGGCAGTGACTTCATGAGATCCTGAGCCTGAACCACCTAGATACCTGCCCGAGATTCCTGGCTCACGAAAACTATAAATAAATGCTTGTGGCTTTAAACCAATAAGTTTAAGAGTAATTTGTTATATAACTATAGATAACTTAATACAAGTACCACAGAACTTCTAATTAGGTTAGACATTAACAATGTTCTGAAATAATCCTTTTATCACCGTGGTTCACTCTGCTCATGTAAGCTTTCTCCAGGAGGAGCAAATACATAGAGACAGAAGGGAAAAATGGTGGTTTCCAGACTAGGGGGAGGAGGTATCGGAGCTACTGTTTAATGGGTATGGAGTTTCAGTTTGAAGACGGAAAAAGTTCTGGAGATATGTGGTGGTCATGGCTGCACAACACTGGGAATGTACTTAAGGTCATTGACAAGTACACTTAAAATGATATATTTTGTTATGTATATTTTACCACAAAAAAAAAAAAAAAAAAAAAAAAAAAAAAGCCCTTGTCAGGTAACTAGTATCTCATCCCTTCTAACTGAGAGCTAACATCAGTGAACATCATTTTACTGTATCTGATTGTCTCTCACACAAGTTGAGATTCCCCTCGTTCTTGTATGACAAGTCATTTTTCCACTGAAACTCAGACCTCTTGAGTATTATAAGACTTGGGATTTCATGTAAATCTTCTGTTTTACTAGGCCCCCTCTGACACCTCTCTCAAAGGCAAAGGGGGGCAGAGCTAGGCCCAGATTCCCTACTTGGCCTCTGTTGATATCTGGTGGGGTAAGGAGTTAACTACTTCTGGGCTGGGGTGAGACTTCGGGCCCTTTACTTCTGGTCTCTGCAGATAAGACTGCGGCTGAAAGGGGCAGAGGTGGTTTGTTACTGTTCCCCATTGGCTTCTACTGACATGGGGTATGAGGAGTTGGCCTCAACTCTGCCGGGTAGTGGTCAAAGTCCTGAATTTCCACTAGGTCTCCTCTGACACCACCTAAGCTGGGAAAAGGAGAGGCAACTCATTATCACTAGGTGAGTGTGAAGTCCAGGCTCCCACATTGTCTCCTTTGACAACATAGTGGTGGGTGAGTACTTATTACACCCTGACAGGGAGTTTGGGGGGCTCATTATAGCTGGCAAGGCAGGAAGCCTAGGCTTGTCATTACAGCCTGGCAGGGGCAGGTGTGGGGCGGGGTTTTTTTTGTTTGTTCGTTTGGTTTTTTTTTTGTTTGTTTGTTTGTTTTTTGTTTTTTTTTTTTGTTTTTTTTTTTTTTTTGGTGACTGGAAAAAGAGTAGTTACTATCAAAAAGTTTTCTGTCTTGCTAAGCTGCCCCTTTCCTCACCCCTCTGACCAGACAGAAAAGGTTTTTTTGTTTTTTTTGGTCTGTACTCATTGGTATTTCCACATTGCCATCATCTCCAGCACCAAGTCTGGGATATATGAGGCAAAAAGAAAACCCAAGTAACTCACTGCCATATCACTCCTCGAGTCTTAGGTCCCAAGCCAGTCTGCCTGCTTTCATGTTTGCTTTACATACAACATCCAGGATTTTTAGCTGTACTTAGTGGGAAGAATAGGGAAAAGTACGTTTCCTCCATCTTTCCAGAAGTGGCAGTCTCCAGAATTACTTTTTGGGAACAGACCTTGTATGTAAGAACACTGCAGTGTTCTTTAAAAACATTTTTTAGGGGCACCTGGGTGGCTCAGTCTGTTAAGCATCCAACTTCGGCTCAGGTCATGATCTCACAGTTCTAGCCCCACGTCGGGCTCTGTGCTGACAGCTCAGAGCCTGGAGCCTGCTTCACATTCTGTGTCTCCCTCTCTCTGACCCTCCCCAGTTCATGTCTCAAAAATAAACATTAAAACATTTTTTAAAAATCATAAACTACCTAAATGTCTAAGATTAGGGAATTCTTTAAGAACAATTCATTGAACTATAATGTAGTCATTAAAAATGCAGATGTGGGCGCCTGGATGGTTCAGTCAGTTGAGGGTCCGACTGTGATTTCAGCTCAGGTTATGATCCCAGTGTCGTGGGATCAAGCCCCAAGTAGGGCTCTGTGCTGAGCATGGAGCCTGCTTAAGATTCTCTCTCTGTCTCCTTCTGCCCACCACCCCCACTCATGCTCTCTCTAAAATAAATAAAAATGTTTTTAAAATGTAGGTGACAGGGGCGCCTGGGTGGCTCAGTCGGTTGGGCGGCCGACTTCGGCTCAGGTCATGATCTCGCAGTCCGTGAGTTCGAGCCCTGCATCGGGCTCTGTGCTGACAGCTCAGAGCCTGGGGCCGGTTTCCGATTCTGTGTCTCCCTCTCTCTGACCCTCCCCCGTTCATGCTCTGTCTCTCTCTGTCTCAAAAATAAATAAACATTAAAAAAATTAAAATAAAATAAAATAAAATGTAGGTGACAGACTTCTATTTCTGGCTATAACAGAATAACTAGGACTAAACATGCCCTCCTATCATGGGTAGGAAAATAGGGGGAAAAAGTATGAAACAATCATCTTCAGACATCGAAAGCACAATACTTTGATCTCTTAAATGCAGGAAACAAATGAGGAGTCCTATGATCACCCCAGATATTTGCCAATCGATAACTTTTGAACTGCAGGTGCAAGAAGGAGGAACCCAAACAGAGACCTGCTGAGTGGAAGAGACAGAAATCAGAACAAGGAGACTGGGTAGCTGGAAATTGCAGAGCAGAGTTCCAGAAAGAAGAATGCAGAAGAAAAGTACTGTAAATCTGCACAGGAATCCCTTTGAGTCCACCACTAAAGACCAAACTGTGCACATATATGAGGAAACTCCACAGGCCAGGCAAAAAGTAACCGGAGAGTTATGGGCTGAATGGTTTCCAGAGCTTAGTAGCTTAGTAGGACTTAGAGGTGTTTGAATTCCAGACAGTCAAAATGGAAAGCCCTCACTGACCACTAGGGACATTTGGCAGCAACTGAGGGGCCATGCTTAGGTAAAAGGGCTAAACTATCTCTAGAACAGAGTTTCTCAACAGTTGACATTTTGCAGCAGGCAATTCTTTGTTGCCAGGTGCTATCATGTGAATTGTAGGATATTTAACAACATCCCTGTCCACTGCCCAGTAGTTGTCAGTGGTACCCACCCTAATCATGACAACCAAAAATGTCCAGACACTACCAAATGTCCCATGGTGGGGCAAAGCTGCTGGAAAGCCACTGCTCTGGAATAAAGATTACTCTAGACCCAACCTAACTAAGTGTAAAAAACAAGGTCGAAAAGAATCAAATTGAACCAAAGGAACATATGATGATCCGATTATTAAAAGAAAAAGCATTTACAAAAAGTTGATGGTCATTCATAATAAATGCTCTTGAGTAAAGTAGGACTAGAAGGGGACTTCCTCAACCCCAGTGACTGGCATCTACAAAAAGGCCAGCAGGTGATGGAGGACTAAACACTTTCTCCCTAAGATTAGGAACAAGTAAAGGATGTATATGGTGAGTACGTCTATCCAAAAGTCTTCTAACAGTCTTAGCCAGTGCAATAAGAGAAGAAAAAGAAATCAACACAATGGGGACAGGAATCGAAGAAGTACAACTTTTTATTTAGTGATGACCATCTGTGTAGAAAATTCTAACAGGTCAGAAAAATGTTTTTAGATTTACTATGCAAAGTTAGCAAGGTCAAGATACAAAAGCCAATTATATATCTATATTCTAGCAACAAACAGACACTGAATTTCAACAATAACAGCACTTAGAATAGTACCCCCTAAATATCAATCCCTTAGAGATAAATTTATCAAATACATGTAAGAAACCCACATACTGAAAGCTGTGAAACAAAGCTGAGGGAAATGAAATGACCCAAATAAGTGAAAGAAGATCTAAATGCTCATGGGTCAAAATGACTTGTATCCAGAATATTAGAAGAACTATTAAAATTCAATACAAAGTAAACAACTTAGCTTAAAAATTGAGCAAAAGAATTGAACCTTTCAAAAAGAAAATATGCAAATGCCCAAAAGGCAAAAAAAAAAAAAAAAAAAAAAAAAAAAAAAAAAAAAAAAAAAGGTAGTCAACATCTAAAGCATCAGAAAATACAAATGAAAACCACAACAATATATCACAACACAACTGTCATTAGGATGACTAAAATTTAAAAGATTGAAAATATCAAATGTTAGAAAAAATGTGGAGCCAACTGGAACTCTAACATATTGCCAAAAGGAATATAAAATACGCAAATACAAATGAAAAATTATTTGACATCTCTTAAAAAGCTAAGCATATGACCCAGAGATTAGATTCTCCTCCTAATTATTTATCAAAAAGAAGAAAGAAAAGAAGAGAAAAGAAAAGAGCTCAGAGCCTGGAGCCTGCTTCAGATTCTGTGTCTCCCTCTCCCTGCCCCTCCCCCCCTCTCAAAAATAATAAAAAATTTAAAAAATAAAATAAAATATGCTGCTAACTTCACTAAACTTTTCAGAAAGGATATACAGGTGATGAAAAAAAAAGCACACTAAAAAAAAAAGCACATGACTCAACATCATTTATCATGAGGGAAATACAAATCACAATCACAGTGAGATGTCGATTCATTAGACTTTTATATTTGCTAACTTGTGATTGAGATTGGGACACTGTTAGTGTTATGCCCAGAATTCGTGATCCCCAAAGACCACCAGGGAGCCGAGTCCAATGCAAAAGCAAAGAGCCTTTATTCGAGCTAGCTCGAGCTCAATCCCCTACCTGCACCAATGCAGCAGTGAAATGCTGGAGAGAGTGCGTTTCAAAAGCACAAAGGTTTTATAGGGATCTAGGGGCAGTTAATGGGGTGATGGTCATGGCCTTAGCCGATTGGCTGGGGAAGGGTCAGAGTCCCATTGCGCAGGTTGCCGTGCGTGATTTGAATGGGAAGTTTGAACGGGTGAGCGGGAAGTTACTCCAGGGGAGTAGGCATGGTCTGAGGTTTGAGCGGGAATTTCTTTCTGCGGTTTTCCCGGAAAGGGGGCCATGTCGGGGACATAGTCACTCAAGATGGAGGACACAGAACAAAATAGAGTCGGCCGGCCTAGGTCCACTCTTTCATTCCCCCCTTGTCATGTAGCTTACAGACCCAATCATGGGACTGGCTGCATTTCTATTTTGTCCTCTTCTGTTATTAGGGGCTTGCACTGAGCATGGAGGACCATTAGTTGGACGGCCCCCACACGGTCCCTGACAAACTGGACCAGCCTGTTGATGATACAGGGTCCAAGGGTTACTAGTAGGAGCAGGATGGCAAGGGGTCCGGCAAGGGCCGAGATGAGGGTAGTTAACCAGGGAGACCAGTTGAACAAAGACTCGTACCAGGACTGAGATTGTTCTCTCTAACTTTTGTTTTTGCAGCCCTTCCCTTATGAGGGCCATAGATTCCTTTACGACCCCCGAGTGATCAACATAGAAGCAACATTCTTCCCCTAGGACTGCACATAGTCCTCCTTGCTGCATGAATAATAAGTCTAATCCCCTTCTGTTTTGGAGTACTACTTCTGATAAGGAAGTAAGGGATTCCTGTAGATGAGAAATTGATTTCTCAATTCTTTCTATGTCTAAGTCAATGGCTGCCCTTAGGGTTCTGTAGTTTGTCCTGGATGACGAGTGAGGATATTCTGGTCCCTGCCCCCACTAATCCCAGTCCAAAGAGCGCTAAGGACCTGGGAGTGGACGCAGGGAGCGAAGCCACTGGAACAGGCCCACCATGCATTTTTGGGGGGAAGTAGATACACTGTCTCCCTGGGGACTGTTAGGGTTTCATTACAGAGATGAGAATGCCCGGCGGGGGGGGGGGGGGGGGGGGGGGGGCACGTGGCCTATGCAAGTGCCCTGCCCTGTTACTGCCTGGAGGGTTAGTCTTGCAGTAGCCTGCTGCCATCTGCAGGAGCTAGAGTTGGAGGCTGTTGTATAATTACCTTTAATGGCAATACCTTCATACTATGGGGGCTGGACATCTAGACAGAGCCAACAGGACTTGGTCAGGTTGGGCCTAGAAGTGTTTAGTAACTGGTATCCTCCGACAACCATGCTCTACAGGGGGTCTGTATCAGATAGTGAGTTGTGACCTGGGGCAGGAGATGCGGGTGACACTCCAGTAGGGACAGGGGATGTGGAGGGCTGTGTGGCCAGGGCCTAGGTGTTTCTGGGCGTGGTCGTCCGGGCGGGGGCAGGTCGGGGAACTAGTACTTGGTGGGGTCCTGCCCCCTTGGGGGACTGCTGGGCAGGGGGAGTCGCTTGCATTCAGAGGGTAAATAACGTTCCCTTGTCCTTGGCTCCCAGCCTAACCTGGTCGTATATCCTGAGTCCCCAGGTTTTTCCACTCTCCCGTCCTGTTGTTTTTTTACCTTGGCTTGTAAAGGATATAACTATGGGATTACCGCGCCCCCAGGCATATGGCGGTCGGGGGCCACTGGGTCGCTTTACCATGATGAGATCTCTGGTGTGGTGGGGTCCACCAGATGTGCCCCGTCAAGACACATGACCAGGAGGCGCAAAAGAAGTCAGCCGCGTCCCCGCATGTGCTCGAGCGAGAGTGGCCAGGGCAGACATAGAAATAAAGGTTCTTCGCATGGAATCTGGGGGCATATGGTGATAAGAGGAGCAGAGTTTGGAGGTCTATGCAAAGTTCTGGGAACCAAGTGTCCCTGGGGTGGCTCTGGGAAGTCTGATTAAGTATTGTCCCCAAGCTGGTGTCTATGATCTGCCAGGTGATGTTTTGGGGGGCGTGGGGACTCTCGGCAGCATGAGCAGTGACAAGCAGAGCTGACAGAGTTACCAATATTAGGTGGGTCGAATGCGCTGTAGCTTGAGCTTGAGTGGGTTGTGTTGGTCCTGATTGATGGCCCATCGCATGACAAAGTCCTTCCGGATCCAGGAGGGGTCTGCTGGCCGAACGTGGGTGTGATGGACCCAGGTCGCAATGCCATCTACTTTGAGAGTGGTGGGGGTTGTCAGCACCACGATGTAGGGTCCCTTTCAGCACGGCTCAAGGGTCTCTCAGTGGTGCCTCTTGACGTAGACCCAGTCTCCCAGCCTGCACTGATGAAGTGTTGGGGTTGGGCCAGCCTCGTAGATGGCATGGAGGCGCGGCCAAATGTCCTCGTGTGCCTTCTGGAGCCCTCTCAAGGAAAGAAAAAGTTCTTGATCTTTAAACTCAGCAAGAAGTTCATCTCGAAGGTTGGGAATAATAGGGGGTGGCCTGCCAAACATGATTTCATAGGGAGTAAAACCCAGGGTGTAAGGAGTGTTCCTAACCCGGTAAAGGGCGTACGGTAGGAGAGTCACCCAGTCCCCGCCAGTCTCCATGGTTAATTTGGTAAGGGTCTCTTTTAGGGTTCTATTCATTCTTTCTACCTGTCCTGAGCTCTGGGGACTCTAAGCACAATGTAATTTCCAGTTTGCCCCCACCGCCATGGCTACTGCCTGCGTTACCTGCAAGATAAAAGCCGGTCCATTGTCTGATATGATCATGGCACAAAAACCATACCTGGGTATGATGTCTTCTAGTAGCTTCTTAGCCACCGTCTGAGCCGTTTCATGCTTGGTTGGGTATGCCTCCACCCAGCCAGAGAAGGTGTCTGTAAATACTAAAAGATATTTATAACCATACTTTCCTGGTTTGACTTCAGTGAAGTCAACTTCCCATTGGGCTCCCGGTCTGGTGCCTCTGAGCCTGGTTCCTTTTTTATTTGATGTGGCCCTCGCGTTGGTGAATTGGCAGGTCTTGCAGGCAGATACAACTTGCTCTATTTTGGTGTCCTGTTGGTGAATCTTGATTCCGGCATGTTGGATTAAGTCTTTTAATTTTCGGGCCCCCATGTGAGTAGACCAATGCATGTGCTGTAATACTGAGACTCTGAGCCAGTCTGGCAGCACGAGCTCCTTGTTAGGTGTATACCACCATCCCTTTATCTCCTGGGCCATGGGGAGTTTCTTGATCTGCTGTAACTCCTCCTGGGAGTATTTGGGCTGGTCTGGTAAAACTGGGTCTCCTGGGTCCGGTAGTTGTATGGTCATGGTGGGGACTGAAGTAAGGGCTACTGCCTTGGCTGCCTGGTCAGCCTTTTGATTACCTCTAGCTACTGGGTTATCAGTTTTCTAGTGCCCTTGGCAGTGGATAATGGCCAGCTTGGCAGGAAGCCATAAGGCTGTAAGCAGGTCAAGTATCTCCTGCTTATTTTTTATAGTCAGTCCTTCTGCCGTCAGTAACCCCCTCTCCTGATAAATTGCCCCATGAATATGAGCTGTGGCAAACGCATAACGGCTGTCTGTGTAGATGTTAAGTCATTTTCCAGCTCCCAGCATCAGCGCCTTGGTGAGGGCGCCTTGGTGAGCTCTGCTTGTTGGGCTGACGTTCCAGAGGGTAGAGCCTCTGCCCATACGGTGTCCGTTTCAGTGACCACCCCTGCACCCGCATACCTGTGTCCATCCCGCACAAGGCTGCTGCCATCAGTGAGCCAAGTAGCCTCAGCATCGGGGAGGGGCCGGTTGGTCAGATCCGTCTGGAATCCATGTACTTGCTCCAGGATCCCTGCACAGTCATGTAGTAGAGCATCTAGGTCAGGGTCAGGCAGCAGGGTTGCAGGATTGAGGGCCGCACTGGGGCGGAACTGCACCCATGGAGGGTTGAGTAGGAGGCTCTGGTAATGAGTCAAACGTGTGTTGCTTATCTATCTATCAGGAGGCTGTTTCAGGACCCCTTCAATGGCGTGTGGGGGTCATGATCCAGATCTCCTGTCCTAGGATCAGTTTGTCTGCGTCCTTGACTAGGAGTGCTGTCGCCGCAATAATTCTTAGGCATGGCGGCCAGCCGGCAGCCACTGGGTCTAGCTTTTTAGACAGGTAAGCCACGGGGCGGTTCCAGGGGCCTAAGGCTTGAGTTAGAACCCCTTTTGCTATTCCCTTGTGTTGATCTACAAAGAGGTGGAAGGGCTTCGTAATGTCTGGCAGGCCCAGGGCTGAGGCACCTACGAGGGCCTTTTTTAACTGATTAAAGGCAGTTTCTTCTTTTTCAGTCCATTCAAATGTTTTCCCCTCTTTGGTAGCTTCATATAGGGGCCTGGCAATCTCAGCAAAACCCGGAACCCAGAGGCGGCAGTAGACGGCCGATCCTAGGAATTCCCTTACTTCCCTTCGGGAGGTGGGAGTAGGGATCTTCAGGACAGTTTCTTTTCTGGCATCTGATAACCGTCGCTGTCCGCCCTCCAGGATGTATCCCAGGTAACTTACCCTCTCCCTGCATATCTTAGCCTTTTTCGCGGATGCCTGGTACCCCAAGGCCCCCAGGGTAGCCAGCAGGTCCTGGGTCCCTCGCTCACAGTCCTCGGCCGTCTCGGCAGCAATCAGGATGTCATCTACATACTGTAGAAGGGTGAGGCCAGGGTATTTCTTTCTGTACTCACGAGGACCCAGGTCCTCGTGTAGTGCCTCGTCGAAGATGGTGGGCGAATTTTTGAACCCCTGAGGCAGCCGTGTCCAGGTGAGTTGTCCGCTGTAGCACTCCTCCGGATCATGCCACTTGAAGGTGAACAAGGGTTGGCTTTGGGGTGCCAGCGGCAGACTGAAGAGGCGTCCTTTAAATCTAGTACAATATACCAGGCCCTGGAGGGCGCCAAGGAGCTCAAGAGAGTATATGGGTTGGGAACAGTTGGGTGTATGTCCGTGACCCTCTTATTTACTTCCCAAAGGTCTTGTACCAGTCGATAGTCATTTGTGTGAGGCTTTTTGACTGGCAGTAGGGGGGTGTTCCAGGCAGACTGGCAAGAACTAGTACCCCTAGGCTTCATAGTCTCCGGATGTGTGGCTGGATCCCCTTCCGGGCCTTCTGAGACATGGGGTATTGTTTGATCCTTACCGGACCTTCTCCTGGCTTGAGCTCTACCAGGACTGGGGTCCTGTGAGTGGCTAGTCCTATTGCCCAGTCTCTGCCCAAACAGAGGGGAATTCTTGTAGCCATCTGTCTATATTATCCTCTCTCGGGAGAGCCTCCTAGTGGAGGCGGTATTCATCCTCTAGTTTCATGGTCAGGACCTGGATGGGGTGGCCCTTGCCATCGGTGACCTGAGGCCCCCCTTGTCTGAAAGTTATCTGAGCTCCAATCTTGATTAAGTCCCGTCCTAACAGCAGGTAGGGGCATTCTGGTATTACCATGAAGGAGTGGGATACCCGGCCCGTCCCCAAATCTACCATTCTTTGGGTAGTCCATGAATACTGGCTCATACCAGTCGCCCCTTGTACCCAGGACTTCTTGCTGGCTAGTTTTCCTTGTGGGGTACAGAGGACCGAATGTTGTGTTCCAGTGTCAACAAGGAAGTCAACAGGGGTCCCCTCCACTTTAAGAGTTACCCTGGGCTCGGGGAGAGGGTCCGAACCCCCACTCCCCTAATCACTCAGCTCATCTAGCTCTAAGACTTTTACTTGATCAGTCTTGCTTCCCTTCCCGCTGGCCTTTTTTGGACAATCTTGGGCCCAATGCCCCATCTCCTTGCAGTATGCTCACTGATCTTTCTGCAGCCTCTGCTTCCCCCCTTGGTGGTTCCTTTACCTCCTTTTGAGTCGTCTGCCAGCTGCCAGAGACAGCGGTCTCGTTCCTCGGGGGAGTCAGCAGTGGTAGCTAGTAGTATTCTGGCCAGGTCTCGAGTCTGCTTACTGCTGGCAGCCACCATGGCGTGAGCCTGCTTGTCCTCAGGAGGCTCCCAGTTATTATATACCTTTTCGGCTACCACCAGTAAGTCCTGCAGACTTTTTTCTCCTAGTCTATCTATTTTCTGTAATTTTTTCCTAATGTCTATGGCCGATTGGTTTACAAAGGCCATGATAACAGCTGCCTTGCTTTCCGGAGCCTCTGGATCGATGGGGGTATAGGTACGGAATGCCTCCGTGATCCGTTCTAAAAAGGCAGCCGGAGATTCATCTTTTCCCTGTTGTACATTTCCTACCTTGGCCAAATTGGTCGGCTTCCTAGCAGCCATTCAGAGACCCCCCCATTAGAGTCTGGCGGTGGACCCAGAGCCTCTCCTTACCTTCTGCCATGCTGAAATCCCACTTGGGCCAAGTTAAGAGGAAGGAGGCATCTATCTGAGCCTGGTTGGTGGTGGGATTCCCGTCTGCACCCGGAACTAGTTTTCAGGCCTTACTGAGGATTCTTTCTCTTTCCTCAGTCATGAACAGGACCTGCAAAAGCTGCCGGCAATCGTCCCATGTGGGCTGATGGGTAAAAAGAACAGAGTCTAATAAATCAATAAGCCCTGCTAGTTTCTCGGAAAACTTAGGATTCTGAGCTTTCCAGTTGTAGAGGTCACTAGTGGCGAAAGGCCAATAGTGATGGGGCTGATTCCCCTCTACGTCTGGGGGTCCGGTGGCTCGCAGGGGCAGAATAGTAGAGTCAGCAGCAGAGGCGGATTGCTCCCTCTGAGCCCTTTGTCTGGTAAAGGGCGGGCTTCCCACTGGAGCGTTTCCACCTCCCGCTCTCGGAACAGCATCTGCCTCCCCTGGAGGGGGAGGATGGTGTTCTTCCCGCATCCTAGGGGGGGTTATACAGGAGAGGAAAAATTAATTCTTCTTCAGTCCCCCCTTGTAGGACAGGGTAGAGGGGTGCTGAAGGCTGGATAAGACTTTTCTTGTTCTCCTCCTTCTCTGTCCCCTGCAAAGCAAGAATGGGTTTCGGCTCCGGAGGGTGTGGGGCTAGGAAGGGCTTAAGCCAAGAGGGTGGGTCTTCTACAAGGACCTGCCAAGTGATAATGTAAGGGAGCTGATCAGGATGGCCCATCTTAGGCCAAGAGATGATACCCCTGACTCGGTGGATGGTAGGGAGGTCGAAGGTTCCCTCTGGCAGCCATCCGACATTGAAAGATGGCCACTCGCTAGAACAAAACAACTGCCACTGACCCTTTCAGACTTCCACACTGAGGTTGTTAGCTCTTCCCCTGACATCCTTAAAGTGATCAATCATAATACTTAGAGGAGTAGTCTGAGTCTGTCCCATAATGTCCGTCCAGTAAGTCCACAGAACAAAACAGAGAAACACAGAAACAGACAGAGGGCCCCTAGAAACAGTCTTCCAACTCCATGGAAGCAAAACTGAAAGCTAGACGACGGCCTCACACTGACCGGCAGGAGCGACCTGCTTCGTCTCAGACCTTTGAGGGGAATCCACGTCCCTCCAGAAGGGAGGATCAGAATGTCTTCCAGAACTCCCGGCCCGTGGTCCTCCTGTGCATCCACTTAGACCGTGCCAGGCACTACCAGAATTTCAGAAATGAGCTCACACAGAAGAGACAGGGAACGAACAGACACTAACTATGGCCAGTCAGGCTCTCCGGGTCGGGGGTCCCTCGGGGGTCTTGGGGATCCTGGACGAGCCCCCAAATGTTATGCCCAGAATTCGTGATTCCCCAAAGACCACCAGGGAGCCGAGTCCAATGCAAAACCAAAGAGCCTTTATTTGAGCTAGCTCGAGCTCAATCCCCTACCTGCACCGACACAGTGGTGAGATGCCGGGGAGAGAGAGAGAGAGAGAGTTTCAAAAGCACAAAGGTTTTATAGGGATCTAGGGGCAGTTGGTGGTGTGATGGTCATGGCCTTAGCCAAGGCTGGGGAAGGGTCATAGTCCCGTTGCGCAGGTTGCCGTGCGTGATTTGAATGGGAAGTTTGGGTGAGCGGGAAGTTACTCCAGGGGAGTAGGCGTGGTCTGAGGTTTGAGCGGGAATGTCTTTCTGTGGTTCTCCCAGAAAGGGGGCCATGTTGGGGACATAGTCACTCAAGATGGAGGACACAGAACAAAATGGAGTCGGCCGGCCTAGGTCCGCTCGTCCAGTTAGCAGGACGCTGGGGGTCACTTCTCCCCTGCACCCTCTGAGAACTTGGGGCAGAGACAGGAAAGGAGGCTGGGAGAGATCACAATTTTGTCTCTGGTCCAGGATAAATCACGGAGGACAATCACAGGCCCGAGCTGGGAGTGAGGCCAGCCCTTCTTTTAAAAAGGGGGTGGGGTGGGGTAGTGAAGAGTCAAGAGGAATCTTAAATGGCCCTGCTTCGCGCAGGCGTCAGAGAAGGGCTGGCGACGCTGCAGCGCTGAACTCACCCCGGGCTCACAAGCTTCCAGGAACCGAGCGCTTCTTGGAAAGAAATCGTAGACTTGTAACAACCGGCCACCGTCCCTGTGCCAGGATCGCTTTCAAGCATTCTTACATCTACTTACTTCACGTAAACCCCACTACACTAGTGCCTACTAGGAAGGTACTACCCTTAATTCCACTTTACAGAGAACAAATGGAGAAAGTAAACAAGTCCACAAAATGTCGCTAGAAGGCGGCAGAGCGTGTAGGAGGCGAGAGAAACCGAGGTCGCGACCCCCGCCCGCAACGCCAAGGTGACACACCCCGCCGCCCCGGCCCTCAGCGGCTTCTATGCCTCTTCTATTCCCCGAGCGAGAGGGCGGCACTTGCGGGCTCCGCGCCCGGGCAAGGTTGGCAGAGACGCAGGGGCTCGGCACCGACTCACCTCCCAGAAGGTACCGATGAACGCGTCTTCATCCTCCCAGGGCGGAAGTGCCCTGTCGGCCACCGTCCCTAGACTACTCTTCCCAGAACCCCCTGCGGTACAAAGGGCTTATAGCTTCTTTCCGTGGCAGTGGCTGTGACTCCCACAGGCCTGGACTACACTTCCCAGAATCCTCGGTAATGCGGCTCTAAAGGTTGCCACTTTTTCCCCCCTTAAATGTATAACAGTTGCAGTTAAGTCCGTTCTCAGGTGCTATTAGCGTTTGACCTTTCTTTTCTTTTTCTTTTCCTTCTTTACTTGTTTAAAAAAACCTTCCTTAGGAACGCCTGTGGGTGGCTCAATGGGTTGAGCCTCCGACTCTTGATTTTGGCTCAGGTCACGATCTCAGGGTCTTGGGATTGAGCCCAGCTTTTGGCTCTGCGGCTCTGCGCTGAGCGTGAAGCCTACTTAACATTCTTTCTTTCTCCCTCCCCCCACCCCCTCGGTCTCTCTGCCTGTCTCCCCCACTCGTTCTCTCTCTAAAAAAAAAAAAAAAAAAATTATATATATATGTAAATATATATATATATTTTTTTAATTACAGTACTAATAGGTGCGACTGTAAAGAAATGTAGCTGTATAGGAGAGAGAAGTGAAGCTAGGCTCTCAAGGCTGGTTTGATGCTAGTGTATCTGGAAGTGTCGAGATCTCTGACAACGTTTACCTGATATGAGGTTTTCTTTCCAATGATGATAAGTTTCCGCAAAAACAAAGAGTGACTTCTGATGGATCCAGACCACAAGACAAATAACTAAAGTTTCCCACTCCTCTCGGTTTTAATTGGGCACTTGGAAATGAGGGTATTTTCTGATAAATGAAAAAAAAAATTGTAGTGGCAGGGAAGTAAAGGAAGTACTGCAGTTTGGAAAAGAAAAGCCTGAAATACAGCTTGAAAATGTCTCTCTAGTTTGCTTTCAGCATATCACCTACAGTCCATTCTGCACTTGACATCATAAAATACAGTAAGATGTTTTATTTTTCTACAGGGTTGTTGAAATCAATGAACCATGATTATTCAAAATTAGGTGTGAAAGTGGGGGATCTTGATCAGATAATGGTAACAAATTCAACTTTTTTTTCAGCTTCATTGAGATATGATTGAGAAAAAAGTTGTAACATATTTAAAGTGTAAGTGGTGAACTGATATGTGTTCATTGTGAAAGGATTTCCACGATGAATTCGCACATCCATCAACCTAACTCTGTTTGTTTTGGTGAGAACCTGTGAGTTCTACCCGCAGCAAATTTCAAGTATGCAATAGGGCACTATCAAATCCTCAGACCCTATTCATCTTATAACTGAAAGTTTGTACCCTTTAAACCAACCTCTCCTCATTTTCCCCACCTTCCAACCTCAAGCAACCACCATCATTCTACTCCCTATTTCTATGAATTCAGCTTTTTATTTTCCCCCCTCCTAGATTCTATATGTAAGTGATAACAGGAAGTATTTGTCTGTCTCTGTCTGGCTTATTTCACTTAGCATAATGCCCTTCAGTTTTATTCATGTTATCACAAATATTTCTTCATACATTCCATATGCCAATGGTTAGAATTAGAGGTTCAATTTGATCAGATTTTTTTTTTTTTAAAGAAAGAATACTACACAGATGGTTCTGTTTGTGTCTCTTATTACCCTTACTGGAAACTGCCAAGACACCCTAAAAGAGAACAAGATGGGAAGACATCCTTCCTTTACCAAATATCAAGACTCACTGCTAAGCTATGGTAACTAAACCAGTATGGTACTGATGAAAGTATTGAAAAATAGACCAAAGGCAATTGAGAATGAAGATATACATCTATATCCATATATGACTAAGATAGATAGATAGATAGATAGATAGATAGATAGATAGATAGATACATAAAGAAAGAAAGAAAAGAAAGAAAGAAAGAAAGAAGAGAAAAGAAAAGAAGAGAAGAGAAAAGAAGAGAAGAGAAAAGAAAAGAAAAAAGAAAAGAAAAGAAAAGAAAAGAAAAGAAAAGAAAAGAAAAGAAAAGAAAAGAAAAAGAAAAAGAGGGTAGGGGGAGAAAGGAGGAAAGAAGTTTATTCATTTGTAAAAAGTAAATTCTCTACCTATCCAGAGGTTTCAAGGAAAGGAAGTTCATGGCAACAAAGATGGGGTTTCCCTGCACCTTTATTCATATGTGATTGTAATCACATTACATTTACATTTAGGTTAATGCAGGACACTAGGCTCCTTGATTCTAAAGTGAGTCGCTTGTAGACAGCATATAGTTGGATCTTGTCTTACCCATTTTGCCAAACTCTACCTTTTAATTGGGAAGCTTAATTGACATCACATTAATAATCCATAATTTAATTCACATTTAAATTAATTCCTAAGAAGATTCCTTCTGCTATATTGCTACGTTTTACATACATCTTACTATTTTTGTTCCTCAGTTCCTCCATTAATGCCATATCTTGTGTTTGATTTTTTTGTATCGTTATGATTTCCTTCTCATTTTTTTTCATGTCTTTTAGTTATTTTCTTAGCAGTTACTCTGAGGTTACAGTTAATCTCTTAAGTGTATTACAACTTCTTTTGAATTAATACCAACCTAGCTTCAATGGTATAAAAGACTCTGCTCCCATATATGTCTTCTTCTCTTTAGTTTATCACAAATTACATCTTTATACCTTGTATACCCCATTAATAAAGGTTTGTAATTGTCGTTTCATGTTTTTTTGTTTTAAATCATATAGGAGTTATCCATTGCCTTCTGGATTCCATGGTTTCTGATGAGAAATGGGTTGCGAGATAATAGAAATATATATTTGTTTCTGCCCCCCCCCCCCGCCATTCCTCTCATAGAGCTCCTGAAACCCTTGTAATTTTCATCTTTTGTTCCCATATAGACGGAACAAAATCAAGCACGTGGCATCAGTCCTTCAGGTAGCCCCCAGATGATTCCGAACAGACAAAACACAATTCTTTGAGAACACAGTTAGCTCTGGTCCCTCTGAAGCCAACGATCGGGTTCCTACCAGATGTGAGTGTAGGCTGTCCCCGTCAAGACCACTGCTGAGTAGGGGAGGTGGGTGAAGCAAGGGCAAGTAAAATACCACAAAGCTCCCCTACCATCTTCAAGTTGCTGTTTTCTCAATTCACCATTCACTGGGTGGTTGCACATCTTTAGCCATCTTCCAGGATCCCAGTGAAATTGATTCTGAGCTTTTGACCTTTTATTGTTGTTTCTGTGGAAGCTGGGCCCTTGGAACTACTTTCTCCATAATTTTTGCTGACATCACTCTGCAGTTCTTAAACAGTGCAATTTTAAGGGGTTAAAAATGGGAATATTTTCTTTTTCTTTTAATTCCAGTATAGTTAACATACAGTGTTATATTAGTTTCAGGTGATTCATATAGTGATTCAACAATTCTATGCATTGCTCAGTGCTTATCATAAGTGAGACTCTAATCAAATAATTAAACTGTTCAAATGGAAACATGAGCTCCAATATTGCAATTTGGGGAGAATTTTTAAATTGAGTTTTTTCCTACACTTGGTAGTATGATCATATGGTTCATAATTAAAATTATACAAATATACATTGAGAACTCTTATCCCATCCTGACCCCAGGTTTGCCTTTACCAATGTCCATGCGCTAAGTTTTGTTAGCTTTTGTGTATGTGTGTTTCTAGTGGTTCTTCATGCACATAACACAAATTCAAGAGGTATATATTCAAGTTAAAAATCAATTTTAAATATTCCATAATATATGACTATTCTTTGTGAGAGTGTGAGTTAATTTTTGGAACTAGTTCTTTGATTATGTATTAAAGTAAAAGGGTTTAAAAGTGAAGGACATTAGTGAGCTACAAAATATAACCAATGACAAAGTGTATACAAACAAGGCCCTTCTAATGCTTTAAAAAATATATCCTTCAACATACAATGGAATATTACAACATGGATGGACCTAGACAGTGTTATGCTAAGCGAAATAAGCTAGACTGAGAAAGTCAAATACCATATGATTTCACTCATAAGTTTAATCTTTAGGGGCTCCTGAGTGGCTCAGTCAGTTGAGCATTGGACTCTTGATTTTGGCTCAGGTCATGATCCCATGGCCATGGGATTGAGCCCTGTTTAAGATTCTCTCCCCACTCTCCTTGTGCCCCTACCCCACTCATGTGCACGACCTCTCAAAAAATATATATAAATATATTAAAAAATTAAGTCTTTAAAAAAAATGAACAAACAAAAAGCAGAATCAGACCTATAAATATAGCAAACAAACTGATGGTTGCCAGCAGGGCGGGGGTGGGAAGTTGAGAAAAATGGGTGAAGGGGAATGAGAGATACAGACTTCCAGTTACAGAATGAATAAGTCATGGGAATAAAGGCCACTACATAAGGAATAAGAAAGGTAATAGCAATTTATCAGGACAGATTGTAGCTACACTTGTGGTGAACATAGCATGATGTATAAACTTGTCAAGTCACTATGTTGTAAACCTGAGATTAATGTAACATTGTGTGTCAACTATACTCAAATTTAAATACACACACACACACTTCAGTCATTTCATTTATTACATGAAGTGTCTTACTGATAAGGGGTAAAACAGCTTCTAGGTGAATGAGTATTTTTCTATGGGTTTTTCCTTCGTTTTTTAAATTAAAGGTTAAAATAAAAACACAGCTAGACACGTTATATTGAAACTGCAAAATATACAAGATAAAGAGAAAATTTTGAAGATAGCCAGAGAGAGGGGGAAGGACACAACACACACACACACACAAGGGACAAAGAGAGAGAGAATTACAGAACAATTCTTATCAGAAACTATGCAAACCAGAAGACAAAAAAAAAAAAAAAAAAAATCTGTCAACTCCAAATGCCACACCCAGCAAAAATACCTTTCAAAAATGAAGTAGAAGGGGCATCTGGGTGGCTCAGTCGGCTAGCGTCTAACTTTGGCTCAGGTCACGATCTCAGTTTGTGAGTTTCAGCCCCGCATCAGGCTCTGTGCTGACAGCTTGGAACCTGGAGCCTGCTTCAAATTCTGTGTCTTCCTCTCTTTCCCTTCCCTGCTCGCACTCTTTCTCTGTCTCAAAAATAAATAAATATTTTTAAAATTTTAATAAAAATTTTTTTTAAATGAAGGAGGAATAAATACTTCTTAAAACCAAAACAAACAAACAAAAAAACTGAGAATTCATTAGCAGACTAGCACTACTAGGAATCTTAAAGGAAGTTCTTCAGGCAGAAAAATAAGAGAGTACACAGATATTTGGTCCTACAAACAAATAAAGATTGCCAGAAGCAGTTAAAATTTTAATTGGTATTTTTAATTGCTCTAAAAGATAATTGTCTAAATCAAAAACAGTAGCAATGTATTATGGCTTTATATAGCATGTGCAAAAGAAAAATATTTGACAAGTGCACAAAACCTTGGAGGAAGGAATTGTGGGTATATGGCTGTATAAGTAGAATACATTATTTGAAGGTAGACTGGGATTAATTAAAGACGTATATTGCAAGTCCTATGGTAATCACTAAAACAATTACAAAAAGTGATATAAATAATAGGTCAATATTGGACATTATATGAATTCACAAAAAAACTTCCAATTGACAAGAAAAGGAAGAAAAAACAGTAGGCAATGAAAATACAGATTTATATCCAAGCATATCAATAATTATATGAAATATAAATGGCATACACACACCAATTAAATATAAATGGTGTACACACAACAACAGAAATTGTCAGATTGGAATAGGATATACTATATGTAGTCATGCACTTTGTTTTTTTTTTTTAATTTTTTTTTTTCAACGTTTATTTATTTTGGGGACAGAGAGAGACAGAGCATGAACGGGGGAGGGGCAGAGAGAGAGAGGGAGACACAGAATCGGAAACAGGCTCCAGGCTCTGAGCCATCAGCCCAGAGCCCGACGCGGGGCTCGAACTCACGGACCGCGAGATCGTGACCTGGCTGAAGTCGGACGCTTAACCGACTGCGCCACCCAGGCGCCCCTGTAGTCATGCACTTTGTATTAATATATTAGAAATCTACAAATCTGTTTTGTACTTTTTATACTGTTGGATACTTATACTCAAAACTTTTACTAGGGGGGTGCCTGAGTGGCTCAGTCGGTTAAGTGTCCAACTTCAGCTCACGTCATGATCTTGCAGTCCGTGAGTTCAAGCCCCACATTGGGTTCTGTGCTGACAGCTCAGAGTCTGGGGCCTGCTTCAGATTCTGTGTCTCCCTCTCTCTCTTCCCCTCCCCTGCTCATGCTGTGTGTGTGTGTGTGTGTGTGTGTGTGTGTGAAAGATAAATAAACATTAAAAAAAAAACACTTTTACTAGGGTATTGAATACAGTCTTACTAAAAAAAAAAAAGAAATTGTCGGATTGGAGAATAAAGCAACAATAATCAAAAGAAAGCTGGAATGGCTATGTAATTTTAGGCAAACACTGATTTTTAAAAAGCAAGAGTGATTATATGATAATCAAAAAAGACATCAAGACAAAGAATATTACCAAGGGAAAAAGGAACATTACACAATAGTAAAGGGGTAATTGGACCAAAAAGGCATGAAACATGTATGCACAAAGAAATAGAGCTTCAAAATATATCAACAACTGAAAGGACTGGAAGGCTAAACAAATCCACAATCACAGAGACTCCACCACCCTCACCAATCAATAGGATAAACAGAAAATCAGTAAGGAAACAGAAGAGCTCAACAACATTATTAATCAACTTCACTTAACTGACATTTATAGAATGCTTTACCCAACAATAGCAGAATACACATTCTTTTTTAAGGGCATATGGAACATACACCAGGATGGATCATATCCTGGACCATGTAACTCACTGCAATGAATTTAAAGGAAGTGAAGCCACATAAAGTACATTCTCAGACACAACAGAATTAAATGAGAATCAATCACAGAAAAAATTAGGAAAATCCCCCAAATCTTGAAATTAAATTAACCATGGGTCAAAAAAGGAATTACAAATGGAAATGGGAAATAAATTAAATCAAATCAAATCAAAATATAAAGACAATATATAAGAACTTGTGGAATGCAACTAAGGCATGCTTAGAGGGAAATTTTAGAGTATTGGGGGACAAAAGCAGAAGGAAGAAAATAATAAATGAAGCAGAAATCAATGGAGCTGAAAGGTGAAAAACACCAGAGAAAAAACAATAAACTTTGAAAAGAGGTTACAAGAAATTACCATTGGCAGGACTGCAAGACATTTTAATAGATCCTAAAGACATTAAAAGGATAATAAGGGAATTTTATGACAGCTTTGTGCCATAGGTGACAACTTGGATCAAATGGACAAATTCCTTAAAAAGACACAAATTACCTAAATCATTCAAGAAGAAATAGACAACTACAGTATTCCTGTATCTATTAATAACATTGAATTCAAGTTTTAAAAGCTTCTAAAACAATGAAACCAGCCCTAGACTGCTTATATACTACTAACCTTTAAGAAAACAAAACAAAACAAAACAATTCCTCAAAAAACTGAGCAAACAGAAGTGGAGAGGGGTGCCTGTGGTTCCATCAGTTAAGCATCCCACTCTTGATTTCAGCTCAGGTCATGATCTCACAGTTGTGGGATCGAGCCTCGCATTGGGCTCCATGGTGAGCATGGAGCCTGTTTGAGATTCTCTCTCTCCCTCTCTCTCTAACTCTCCCCAGCTTGTGCACATGTGCACACTCTTTCTCTCTCTTCTCTCTCTCTCAAAATAAATATTTTTAAAAAGGAAGAAAGAAAATAGAAGTGGACAGCACACTTCTCAACTCATTTTATAAGGCAACATTACCTTGTTACCAACACAAGAAAAAAACATTACACGAAGAAAGACCATAGGCCAATATCCCTCGTAAACATAGATGCACAATTCCTCAACAATTACTATTAACAAGCAGAAAACAACAACATTTGAAAAGAGCAATACATCATGTCAGGCGGGTTTATCTCCGGAATGCAATATCATTCCAACATTTGAAAACTAATGTAATTTACCATATTCACAGACTACAGAAGAAGTGTATGACATCTTAACAGATGCAGAAAAAAAGCACTTGAGAAAATTTAACATCTGTTCATGATGAAAACATTTCAGCAAACTGGGGATAGAAGGATTGTCCTTAACTTTATAAAAGACATCTACAAAAACCTACAGTTAATGTAATACTTAAAAGACTAAATGCTTGAAGAGAAAGGCAAAGATGATTTCTCTCAACATCCTATTCAACAGCACTCTGGAGGATCCAGACAGTACAGTAAAGAAAATAACCAAACAGACACAAAACCAGATCGGATAAGAAATAACGTTGCAGACAACAGACAATTTGCAGACCATATATATAGAGGCTATAAAGAATGAAAAAAAAAATCAGGAAATACTTAAGTAGAGGTCTTACAAAACACACAGGCAACATCTGTGTACTGAATAACAAAAATTACTGATGAAATAAAAGATCCAAATAGAGCTATGCCACATCCACAGACTGGAAGATTTAAGATGTGAAATATTCCAACACACTTCCCTTGAAAGTCCCAGCAAATACTTTTTTAAAGAAATCAACAAGATACTTCTACAACTCAAAGCAAAAGACCTAGAATAACTAAAGCAAATTTGAAAAAGCAAAGCTTCTCTACTTGATTGACAGGCTTATTATAAAGCTAGAGTAATTGGGAACAAGTTGTATTGATACAAGAATAAACACAAAGATCAATGTGACAGAATAGAGTCCAGGAAAAGAAAAAACCCATTCATATATGGTCAATCAGTTTTTGACAAAGATGGAAAACCCAATTCAATGGAGAAAGGATTGTCTCCTGAACAAAAGTGGTGTTGGAATAACTGAGCATCCACGTTTTAAAATGAACCTACATTTTGTACCATGTACAAGTATCACAATGAATGATCAAACATGATCAAAATGGATCAGAGACCTAAATGTAAAACCTAACTTATAAAACTTCTGGAAGAAAACATAGGAGAAAAATCATAGGGACCTTGGATTAGGCAAAGATTTCTTCTGTATGACACCCAAAACATGATCTATAAAAGAACAATTTCAAAATTGACCTCATACATATTTAAAATTTCCACTTGAGAACTTGGTGAAAATCTTTGCAAATCACATACCAGATAAAGGATTTGTACTCAGATATACAAAGAATCTGCAAAACCGAAAATGATGTTCAGTTTGGTTACAAGTGGCAAGTTAAAGCTTTCAACATGGCTGTTCTTTCTCAGTTTGAGTTAATTTTCGGAGTTGGCTCTTGAGTCATCAAAGAAAAATGTTGGAAAACTAATGGCATCAGTGAGGCCAGAAACAGTCAAGGAAATACAGAATATAAGACGTATCGCTTAGGTTATTGATTTACTAGAAACAAAAAAATAAAAGCCTGAGTAGAGATGTAACAAAGGCTTCCTAGATAAATCTGGTATTTTTCTATGGATTTTCCATTCTTACATTCATGATTCATTCATGTGAGACGGGGAGAATGCTCTATAGAGCAATTTTAGGGGTTCTGGCCCTGCAACGTAATTCATGCAGATGGCAGTTAAAAGTAGCTTCAAAGTCTGTCAGAATGGAGTTCAAACTCTGGTCGTGCTATTTATTATCTACTGTCTTGGGGAAAATAACCTCTTAAAGCCTAAATTTTCTTACATGCAAAAATGGAGAAATAAATAACGTGTATTCTTAGCACTGCAGGTTAATCAGACATTAATAATAGCATAATAGCATATTGCTTCTTCATAAATGGCCAGAACCTTGTATTAAAAAAAAAATTTTTCTGATGTTGCTTTGGGCATTTTTTAGACTTCCTGAAGGTTTAAAGTGCTCAAAGTTTTAAATCCTGTGGTTTAAGAAGTGCTACATTGAGCTAAAACTCTTCCGTATTATCACATATTATGTATATATCTCAGAAGAGTTTTTGAGAAACTGAAATTAGCTCAGACCAGACGATGGCAAACTTTTTATAAAGGCCCAGACAGTAAATGTTTGAGGCTTTATGGTCCATACTCTTTGCTTTCTCCTTACAATTCTTTACAAATGTGAAATCCCAAGGTCTCAGGCCATACAAAAATAGGATACAAGCTGGCTTTGGCCAAGAGCCTATAGTTTATTATTCTCTGGCTTAGAATTTAATAATATAAATATATAGTAATAATTTCATGTCGAAGATAATACCTAAATACCTACAGCTCTTACTATTATAGTTTTAATCCCCATAACAGAAGAGCTATTACCCACACTGAACACACAAGCTGCAGAACAGAGAGGTTAAGCATCTTGTCTGCACTTAGTCAACTAGCAAACAGCTCAACTGGACAAGTCTGGTTCCAGAATCTGCTTTTTAATTACAATATACTGCTTTGTAACCAACATTCTGGTTTGGTCTCTTTAACATTAGTTTCTCCTAAAATACTTTAGTTTTTTTTTTTTTCAAGAAGCAAGTGTGGTCCTCACACACTTTTTTCAAGAAGAAGTGTGGTCCTCAATGGCCTGAAAATTGTCAAGCTCCTTCTAAGTATAGGGGGGAATGGGAGGTGAATAGTAGATGACATAACGCAGGGCTGGTCAATGGCCAGAACTGCTCCCCAACTTACCCTTCAAAGGAACTATTCCTTTACATTCGCTGTCCTAGTATCTGCAAGGGATCATTAACCGGTGGGTTCTCATCTGGATATGCCCATCTTTGGATTAATGTTTCTATCAGATACTTTTCTTCATGGTCCAACAAGGATATTTTACTTGGTTTAGAGTTGGTGACCTGAGACTGGGAAAACTTATGGTGGAGACTATGCCATTCAAAAGTCACTTCTAGCTTTAGTTGTCCAATACTCCATTCTTTTCCCGTGAACAACAGAACCAAGTTGTAGCTGGGAGTGCATGTCCATACTCTTCAGTTAATATGTGGATGATACTGGGAGTAACATTTTTTATGCTTAGAGAATGAAGATGCAATTTGTAATGGGGCAAGGCTAGAAAGAACACTATACTGTTGAATTAAGAATTGGTGGTTCGAACTCATGGTTCATTCTTTCTACCTGTGAACATCCTTATCTACCTACCTATTTATCATTTCCATCCCCTCAGTAGTGAGGGGCATATCTATTTCTCAGGCCTTAATTTCTAAATACCATTACCCACTGTGAAGAACAAGGTCTCCTAAAGAAATAACAGATTCCATGGCTGGGGTGGGGGACTACAAGATAAGTATGGGACATTATATTGTGCCAGAGTAAGGATGTGCTCAAATTTATGAAGAGTAAATAAGTAGGGGCACTGGCGGTGGCGGGGGGTATGTCAGTTAAGTCTCACTCTTGATTTTGGCTCAGATCGTGATCTCACAGTTCATGGGATCAAGACCCGCATCAGGTTCTATGGTGACAGTGCAAAGCCTGTTTGGGATTCTCTCCCTCTCTCTCTGACCCCTATTCACCCGTACACTCTCTCTCAAAATAAATAAACAAACTTAAAAAAAATGAGCAAACAGTACAGATATTGGCTAACATATGTTGAGGGAATGATGATGGTAGAAAACCACTCTTTTGCAACCATCAGTACGTCGATTTAGGCCACATTTAGCAACGGATGCTAAAACCAGTGGACAAAACTTTGTTGAAAAACAAGCTATTTACAGAACCAGAATATACCTCCCCACAAAGTACTAATTACAAAGGTAAAAATGGTGACTTTGCAGTGGAAAAACCCAGCTTACCTACCTTAATCGAGTTAACCAAGTTAACATCACCTATAATAGGACTAACATACCATGTTTCCTTATGTGATACACCAAGGACACATCATTTATGGAATTCTTATGCCAAAAAATGCATAATTTAAATCCAATAATGAGAAAACCTCACACTAATCCAAATTGTATAACACTCAAAAATATCAAGGTCATTAAAAATAAACAGTAAGGCAGTGATCCAGATTAAAGGAGTCTAAATGAAATGTATAAACCTTGACTAGATTCTAAACCAGAAAGAATGTGACACATTATCAGGACAACTGATAAAATTTGAATAAGGTTTGTAAGTTAAATAGTGTTATGTATCAGTATTAAATTTTCCTGATCACTATACTTGTAGCTGTGTAAGTAAATTAAACATCCTTGTTCTTAGCACATACACTGATGTATTTAGCTGCAAGGGGCAAGAGGTCTGTAACATACTCATGGTTAAAAATTCTATGTGTGCAGGGACACCTGGGTGGCTCAGTCGGTTGAGCAGTTAAGCACCTGACTTTGACTCAGGTCATGATCTCATGGTTTGTGAGTTCGAGCCCTGCATCGGACTCTGTGCTGACAGCTTGGAGCCTGGAGCCTGAATTCTATGTCTCCCTCTCTCTCTGCCCCTTCCCCACGAGTACTCTGTCTCTCAAAAATAAATAAACACTAAAAAAAAATTTTAAGTTCTATGTGTACATACAGATATCAATGGAGAGAATGATTCGAACATGTTAACTCATCAATCTGAATAAAGGGAATACAAGAGATGTTATATAACTTACATTTTTTGGAAAGTTTTATATTATTTCAAAATAAGAAATTTCAAGAAATGCAAAAATACATATGAAACAAAATATCATCATTTAGCGATAACCAGAAATACCTATTCATCTACACCTTTTCTAATGAGATCACACAAAACCCCATGCCTTGTTTTTTTCAGGTTAATATATTCTGGACATCTTCCAATATCCCGAACTATAAATTTACCTTTTCCCATCTGATGTTTGCATAGTGTCCTACTGGGTTAATAAATCATAAAATACTCTATCCAACTGATTGTTTGTTTCCTATTATAAACAATGATGCAATGACCATTCTTTTTTATACATCTGTAGCAAATACAAATTTACTTCTGAAGATCAAAGCTTCATCCCAGGGGATCTATTCCTTAATTTTAATCCAATATGCCATATGAAATAAAGCAATCATAGTATGAATTCTTGGTTATAGGAAATTTAAGTCAGTAATTTTATTCACTTTTCACAGCTTTACAGCTTTAGTAAAAATAATGGTCACTGTAAATAAGTATAAAATATAAATTAAAGTAATCCAGAAACCTCCCTGACCACCTCCCTCCCGCCAAAAAAACTAGCTAGTATATATATGGCAAATCTCCTTTCACACAGTATCTTTAGGCATGTATTTACTTTTAAAGACTACAGCAGATGGATCTTGCCAAGAGGGTTACAAGCTATTCCTCCCCCTTAATATTAGTTCCATTCCTGGTATTATGGTTCCACGTCATCATTTTAACGGATGTTAGAAAGATTCCATCTGAAGAAATCCCTTTCCACTCTCAATACTTGATAGTTTATCACCAGCAACGACCCTCCAAATATGTGACGACGTACATCCTGACAGAAGCCATTAAGACATTCTTCACTTTTAACGATTCTTGGCAGTGTGGACTTTCTGATGGTACGTAAGACGTGAAGGGTGACTGAAGTCCTTACCGCATACATCACATTTGTATGGTTTCTCACCAGTGTGTACTCTCTGATGGGCTTGAAGACGCGAACTCTGACTGAAGCTCTTACCACACTCTTCACATTTAAATAGTTTTTCCCTAATGTGAACACTCAGATGAACTCTCAGATTTGAGGGGAGACTGAAGGCCTTACCACACTCTTCACACCTATGGGGTTTCTCTCCTGTATGGACCCTCTGATGATGGCGAAGGTTCAAGCTCCTCCCAAAGCCTTTCCCACACTCCTCGCATTTGTAAGGTTTTTCTCCAGTGTGGCCTCTCTGGTGGTATATAAACTGTGAACTGTATCTAAAACCCTTTCCACAGACATCGCATTTGTATGGCTTCTCCCCAGTGTGGACTCTCTGATGGGACTGAAGACCAGAGGACTGACTGAAGCCCTTACCACATACACCACATTTGTATGGTTTCTCTCCAGTATGGACTCTCTGATGTACCCGAAAGTCTATGGCCTGACTGAAGCTTTTGTCACACTCCTCGCATTTATAGGGTTTCTCTCCAGAGTGGACTCTCTGATGAGCATGAAGATTTGATCGCCAGCTGAAGCCCTTCCCGCACTCCTCACATTTATATGGTTTTTCTCCAGTGTGAATTACCTGGTGCAGTTTAAGATTTGAACTGTAACTGAAGTCCTTACCACACACATCACATTTGTATGGCTTCTCTCCGGTGTGGACTCTCTGATGGGTTTGAAGCTTTGATGACTGGCTGAAGCCCTTCCCACACGTTTCACATTTGAATCGTTTCTCCCCAGTGTGGACATTCTGATGGACTTGAAGATTAGAAGCCTGACTGAAGCCCTTCCCACACTCCTTACACTTGTAGGGTTTCTCTCCTGTGTGAACTCGGAAATGGATATGAAGATCTGTATTACGGGTAAAGCCCTTCCCACACGCCTCGCATTTGTATGGCTTCTCTCCAGTGTGGACTCTCCGATGGCATATTAGCGGTGAATTATGGCTGAAGCCCTTGCCACAGACGTCACATTTGTAAGGCTTCTCCCCAGTGTGGACCCTCTGATGTATGTGATAGTGTGCAGCCTGAGTGAAGCCCTTACCACACTCCTCACATTTGTAGGGTTTCTCACCCCTGTGGACCCTCTGATGAACACGAAGATTAACACTCCAGCCGAAGCCCTTACCACACTCTTCACATTTGTATGGTTTTTCTTCAGTGTGGACCCTCTGATGGCACTGAAAATTTGAACTCTGGCTAAAGCACTTACCGCACTCTTCACATTTGTAAGGTTTCTCTCCGGTGTGAGTCCTGTAATGAATGATAAGGCCTGTGCTGCTACTGAATCCCTTGCCACAACTGTCACATCTGTAGGACTTTTCCCCTGTGTGGTTAGACTGATGAGGATGAAAAGCGCTCTTACCGAAGCAATCGCCAGGGTCGTGACATTTATTGTGTTTCTCTCTTGGGCGAATTCTCTGAAGAGCCTGCAGGTGTGGACACCGCCTGGAGCATTTCTCTCCTGGGTGAACGTTGTGAAGTGGAAGCACTGAGCTATAACTGAAACCCTCTCCACACTCACGACACGGAAAGAGATCCCCTCCTGGGGGTACATGTCGACTGAAACCATCGCAAATGCTTTTGCCGCATTCACTGTATTTATAGGGCTTCTGTTCTGTGTCAGTGCTAATACAATCACTAAGTGATTGCTTCATGAAGGCCTCCCATATACTCAGGTTATTTTTCACATTTACTTGCTGACCTCTACTCTGCTCCGGTGACTCACGTGGGTAGGTATTCCCACAAGAATCCTGAGTTCTCAAAATAGATACACCTGCAGTGTAACTGGAGCTACCTGCTTTAGGATTCATTCCATTATTCTCCCTTTCAGAAACCTGAACAGAATCACCGTGGAGTAACTGGGAACGCTTCCTCTGAAGACAGCTGGTTAAATCACTTGCCACCTGCTTCCAGATTTGCCAGCAGGATAGTTCTTCGTGTGAAAAGTATTTTAATGCAACTTTTCGAAGAGTCTCCATCTCCTTTTGATTCTTGCTGCCTATAAGAAAAAGCAATAATCAGAGATAAGGACAAGTGAATGCTTAGGTACAGAAACGTCAGGATTTCACATTTGGCCCTACGATAAGGCCTCCACAAACCATGAGGAGGGTCACGTCTATACAGTATCATGTAACCTTTTATGTGTTTCCATGCAAGTGGAAGCAAAAAATGGGGTCAACAGACTCTTAGCCACTAAGTGTAAATGTAACCCATTTTAGAACCATAAATTTCATAGATTAAAAGGAGAGCTTTAAGTTTGAAATCAAATGACTGCAGGGCAACAAAGACAAGCCACATTCTATCCTCCAATAACATCAATTAAAAGCCTACTCACCTTTGCCCTAGTAGGCTTATGGTAAGAGGCATCCTCCCCAGTAAGATTAAAAAAGCTTATAGGCATTAAATAGTATTTTAGGTCCTGGCAGAAATCACACATAGTAAGGACACCACTGTATGAAATGCTTGTTTCAAAAAAAAAAAAAGAAACAAAGAAAGAAATGCTTGTTTCAGTTCTAAACACACACCTAAATATTACATTTATGCTGGATAAAGATGTAAAATATCTGATCGAAGGTCATGGCTAAAAATGTATGGAAGCCACTGGCTTAAAATGTTTCAGTGGGGCTGGGTACCAAAAGTCCTTCATTAATTTGCTTAAGTGGAAAGTTACATTCTAATAACATAAGCTGAAAAATCTCAACAGATATATACACACTTCTAGCTATGTTAGGTGAAGATGTCCATGCCCTAATCCCTGGAACCTGTATGTTCATGTATGTAGCAAAAGGGCTTTAGATCTGATTAAATTAAGGATCCTGAGATGGGGAAGTTATCCTGGATTATGTGGATGTGTCCAAAGTCATCACAAGGGTCATTATCAGAGGGAGGTGGGAGGGAACTGTCCCGGGCCTCACCCTATGCATCTCTGCCTTTTGCTGGTTCGGATTTGCATTCTTTTCGGGGCATCTGGCTGGCTCAATCGGTTGAGCACGTGACTCAATCTTGGGGTGTGAATTCAAGCTCCACGTTGGGTGTAGAGATTACCAAAAAAAGAAAATCTTTTAAAAAATAAATAAATAAATAAAAAGGCTGAACCTCGCTCCTGAGGCTAAGTCTGCAGGTGAAAACGAGACCCAGTGAAGGGAAGCAAGTATCCAACATCCTAAGCCCATCAACCATGAAGCGACATAGGAAGGGGAAAGGACAAAAGAAGGGGTACATCCGTCACTCGCTCACAGAATTCATTGCCTTTGTATTCCTTTGGTTATAATGCAGTTATAATTGTAAGTATAGAGCTTTCCTGTGTTTTGTCATTTTAGTGAATGCCAGCTGGGTCCTAAGAGGGTGGCCCTGGAGAACCCAGCTGGTGTCTGACGTCTTGGTGGGTGGTCTCGTGGAGGTCCGTGCCCTTAACCTGTGACGCTGGAGCTAACTTCGGGTGTTTCTTATCAGGACTCACTACAGCATGTCAAAAGGCTTCTCACATTGCTCTATCAGCTAGTTAATATCACTAGGATGCAAATTACACTGGAAAATTTAGAAAGTCTGTAAGTTTCTTTCCTGTCAGGACCCTTCTCATGTCCACAGGTACGTATACCAGTCTTCTGATGCCTGGAAATGTCCAATTTGAAATTAATGAACATCTACCATATATGCGTTCTGTGATCGTTTAGGTGTTAGCGAGAGGGGCAGGCGCTCAGCTGGGAAGCTGGTGGCTTCCATTCATATGTAGACAACCTGAGCCTCTTCCCTGAGAACTGATGAACTGAAATGCCTTGCATCCTTGGCACTGATAATTTCTGATAGTTTAGTTATCCATTCTGATAACTGGGAATAGCTTTTATCTTCTAAGTTTACTCAGTATAAATCTTTACATATTCCAAGACATCTTAGAAATGAGAACTATGTTAGACATTCACTGGGAGACAATGTTCCAGAACAATCCATTAGTCACATTAGTGTGCTTGCTCTAAACCTATGAGCCACCTCTAGAAGTGACGGAGATGGGATGCCCACTTGTCTCCAGTATCTGTAAGCTTTTTGTTTTTAAGCATCTACAAAAATAAGCCCTTCAATTTGTCCTCTTGTGACCTGCAAAGAGCACTTTAGCACAGTTTTTGTATGTGGGGCGTGGCTGCAAAATCCTGAAACATGCTGATGGTGAAGAGGTCAAAAAACCTTTGAGACAAGGTGACAGCAAATGCTACAAGATTTGTTAAAAGACAGACTTGGTCTATTATGCAAAACTGAGAAGTGACAATACTTAGGGTCGGCATTCCTGAGGTTGAGTCTGCACGTGAAAACGAGACCCAGTGAAGGGAAGCAAGTATCCAACACCCTGAGCGCATCAACCATGAAACGACATAGGAAGGGAAAAGGACAAAAGAAGGGGTACATCCATCAATCACTTGCAGAATTCATCGCCTAACTTATCACGTTTGCAGACAAGCTACTGTTTCGTTTTCAGGCAGAGGGAGAGCCTATGAATTTACTTGATCTAGGAATATCTAATTTTTAACTTCTAAATGGGTAGAACTGAGAAATATGCCAATTAAAGAGAAAGGACACTAGGGGAGAGAAAGGAACGGAGATCGAAGAGTGAAGTGAAAGGTGAAGGAGAGAGAGAGGGCAGGAGAAAGGAGGGCGGTAAAAGGCTGGGCGGGAAAGTAATCAGCCTGTCTGGGGACATGGACAAGGCATTCTTCCCATCCGGGAAAGGCTGCTATTGAAAGGCTGGTATTGTAGCTCACTTCTACAAGAACAGTAACTAGGTAACTGACTTACTCACTTAACAAGCACGTATGGGATCACCTTCTGTGCAGAAGGCCCACCCGAGGCTTTGAGTAGACACAGCAGATAAAACTGCCCAAATTCCTACTTCCTGGAGAGATAGAGGACACACAAGTAAATAAAACTGTGTTACCAGGTCAGGAGGTGATCGGTGCTTAGACACAAAATAAGGCAGGGTGAGGGGATGGAGAAGGGAGAGGATGACACATTAAACAGCAGACACAGAAGGCCTAGCTGATGTAGGTGAAACCCGAGCAAAGACCTAAGTAAGGGAGTGGCTGCGGACTCTATGCCCAGGCAGAGGGGGAGCCAGTCAAAGGCCCTGAAACAGCAGACGACACTCCAAGGGGGCCAGGACACCAGGGATGATGGAATCCAGGGTAAAAGCAAGGCTGATCATAGAGGAACCTGGTGAGGCATCCAGATGAGGTAGGGCCATGCAGGCCACTGTGAGGACACGGAGAGAAATGGGAAGTCTCTGGAGGGTTTTCAGCAGGGGAACGGCGTGATCCCACTTGCTCCCTAAAGAATCACTCAGGTCCCATGTTGAGAACAGATGATAGGAGTGCAAGGGAGGAGGCAGGGAGACCAATGTGGAGGCTGCCTTCCCAGTCCAGGCAAGGGATGACAGTACTGGGACAAGAGTGGTAATCACGGGCATGGTGAGAAGCAGATTAGCTGGTACCTGAAGGAACAGCCACATGGTTCTCACTGGAATATCCATTTCTTTGGGTTTCTCTTTCCATCATCCAAAGCTTTTCTTCTGCCTCCAACTGGGACATCATATCTGGCTTGAAGGGAAGATGTCCTATGAAAAGGCAGATATGCATTTTTAAGATGAACACAAAGCTATATTTTTGTCCAAATTCTACAATCCTTAGAACCTCTAAAGTGACAATTTAAGAACTTTTTTGATCACAAACCATAAGAAATGAATTGAGGTCATGACCTAGTCCGTGTCTAGACAGAGATAAAATTAGATCTAGAGAACAATGGCTGTTCTCATCCTATTTCCCACTCTCACACCACTCACTGCAAATGGTCAGTTTGTGCCTCAACGTGAGCAGGTCTTGATAAGGAACTTTGATGGTTTCTGCCCTTATTCTTGTTTATCCTATTTCACTGAAAAATAAAATTCCAGTACAATGTATTAATTCCATGACCCACCAATGGGTCACAGCCATAATCTGAAAGATAAAGTATTTGAAAAACATAGAAGCCAATTTATAATTTATAATTCCCATTTATAGTTAATTTTTTTTAATTTTGTTTTTAATGTTTATTTATTTTTGAGACAGAGGCACAAAGCACGAGCAGGGAAGGGACAGAGAGAGAGGTAATACACAATCTGAGGCAGGCTCCAGGCTCCGAGCCGTCAGCACAGAGCCCAATGCAGGGCTCGAACTCACGGACCGTGAGATCATGACCTGAGCCGAAGTCGGACGCTCAACTGACTGAGCCACCCAGGTGCCCCTCATTTATAGTTAATTTAAAGAGGATTTCTCAACTGCGGCACTATGAATATTGTGGACCAGCTACTTCTTTGTGGTGGGGGTTGTCCTACATGCTGTAGGTTTAGAAGCATTGGCAGCCACTAGGTGGCAGTAGCACCCCTCCCCTTTAGTTGTAACAATCAAAATAGTCTCCAGACATTGCCTAATGGCGTGGGGGGGGGGGGGGGGGGGAGGGGTGGGGGTGGAATCATCCCTGGACAGAACTTTGCCTGAGCAGAAAGACCAGGAAAAACTATGCCTGCAGTCCCAGGGATTAGAAAAACTTGTGCTTTCAAGGTCAGGGAACCATTTTAAAAGGTCCAAAGCTTTGAAATGAGGACACAGGCTCTAAGTAGGGGTGAGGTTCAGTGTCACAGTGTGCCTGTTCTCACCCACTGAAAGCAGGTTCTCGAAGTTCTCCACCATCACATCTCGGTACAGCTTCCTCTGGGCAGAGTCCAGCAGTCCCAGCTCCTCTATAGTGAAGACCACAGCCACGTCCTTGAACGTCACTGCCTCCTACGACATCAAACACACACAACCTCGATCCCATAATCTCCACTGGAAAAAAGCCGGGATTGAAAAGGGTAAAGAGGATTACCAAAAATCTTGTTGCTGATTTGAAGGAAACCCAGGCAGATTTCAGTCCCAGAGCTGTCCCCCATTCACTGTCCCCTCCGGATCGCCCCACAAAGCTTGGATTCTGTCCCTGCAATTTTCACAGGCCTTTGGCAGTCCTCCAGGACAGTCACATGGCTTTCTGTGTTCAATGCACATGCCGTATCCACCTGCGGCACTCACAGCTGGTGAAGGCACAGACTGAGTTCAAATTTCAAAGTTTTAATTACAGGACCTTGGGGGAAATTCCATCACTTGCCACTATCTCAATTTCCTCTTTTCTTTAATGGTGTCTAAACCACAAGGTGTTTGAAAACATGAGATGAGTAAGTGCATGTAAACCACAGAGAGTGGTGCCTGGCGCATCTCAAAGTGCTCAGTAAATGTGAACAATTACTATTATACGGTCTCATTCCATTTTGCGACCAGAGACTCTAACATTCTTTAGAATTTATGATTTGTCTTTAATCAATACAAATCGTGTATAATTAGTTCCAGATTTTTATTTTGTATTTATTTTTTCAGTTTACTTATTTTGAGAGAGGGAGAGCATACACACACGAGTTGGCGGAGGGGCAGAGACAGAGGGAAAGAGAATTTTAAGCAGGCGCCACACCCAACACGGAGCCCAACACAGAGCTCGATCTCACGACCATGAAATCATGACCCGAGCCAAAATCAAGAGTCAGTCGCCCAACCGACTGAGCCATCCAGGCGTCCCATAGTGACAGGTTTTTAATTTTAATCAATGCTGCAAAGATCCTTTTACGGAGATTTTGGCTAAGAGCAGCAATTGCAAAGTCACAGAATAAACACTTCCAGATTTTTCAAAGAATAGCAGATTTCCCTCTCAAAATGTTTTCCCAACCCTCTTGCACTGTTGGTGGGAATGCAAATTGGTGCAGCCGCTCTGGAAAGCAGTGTGGAGGTTCCTCAGAAAATTAAAAATAGACCTACCCTATGATCCAGCAATAGCACTGCTAGGAATTTACCCAAGGGATACAGGAGTACTGATGCATAGGGGCACTTGTACCCCAATGTTCATAGCAGCACTCTCAACAATAGCCAAATTATAGAAAGAGCCTAAATGTCCATCAATTGATGAATGGATAAAGAAATTGTGGTTTATATACACAATGGAATACTATGTGGCAATGAGAAAAAATGAAATATGGCCTTTTGTAGCAACGTGGATGGAACTGGAGAGTGTGATGCTAAGTGAAATAAGCCATACAGAGAAAGACAGATACCATATGGTTTCACTCTTATGTGGATCCTGAGAAACTTGACAGGAACCCATGGGGGAGGGGGAGGAAAAAAGGAAAAAAAAAAAAAAAAAAAAAAAAAAGAGGTTAGAGTGGGAGAGAGCCAAAGCATAAGAGACTGTTAAAAACTGAGAACACTGAGGGTTGATGGGGGTGGGAGGGAGGGGAGGGTGGGTGGTGGGTATTGAGGAGGGCACCTTTTGGGATGAGCACTGGGTGTTGTATGGAAACCAATTTGACAATAAATTTCATATATTAAAAAAAAAAAAAAAAAAAAGTTTTCCCAGTTCACCTTTCATGCAAGAGTACAAGTGTTCCTGAATCTCTAGACTCTGGCCAAAGAGGACAGAACTCCTGTTTAAAAAAATCTTCGACAACCTAAGTGATAAATATACAGAAAGACTTTGTTCACATCTGCATACGTTTACTTATGAGTGACCATTATTTTCTCCATAAATTTACCTTTTTTTAACACTCCCATTTCTTTTACTCATATACCAATTAGGTTTTTCTTTATCATACTAGCCTTTTTTTTTTTTAATGTTTATTTATTTTTGAGAGAGAGAGAGAGAGAGAGAGAAAGACAGAGCGTGAGCAGAGGAGGGGCAGAGAGAGACAGAGACACAGAATTTGAAGCAGGCTTCAGGCTCTGAGCTGTCAGCACAGACCAGAGCCCGACACAGGGCTCAAACTCACGAACTGCAAGATCATGACCTGAGCTGAAGTCAGACGCTTAAACAACTTAGCCACTCAGGCGCCCCTCTTACTAATCTCAATAGAGTTATTAAGCCTTTCTTTAATGTACGTAAGTACAGCTGACCCTTCAACAAGGGTTTGAACTGCATGGGTCCACCCTATATACAAATTTTTTACAGTACTGTAAACGTATCCTCTCTTAAAATTTTCTTAATAGGGGCGCCTGGGTGGCGCAGTCGGTTAAACGTCCGACTTCAGCCAGGTCACGATCTCGTGGTCCGTGAGTTCGAGCCCCGCGTCAGGCTCTGGGCTGATGGCTCAGAGCCTGGAGCCTGTTTCCGATTCTGTGTCTCCCTCTCTCTCTGCCCCTCCCCCGTTCATGCGCTGTCTCTCTCTGTCCCAAAAATAAATAAACGTTGACAAAAAAAAAAAAATTAAAATTTTCTTAATAACGTTTTTTTTCTTCTAGCTTATTTTATTGTAAGAACATAGTATATAACATATACAAAATAGGTACTAATCAACTGTTTATGTTATTGGTAAGGCCTCTGGTCGACAGTACGCTTAAAAGATAAGTTTCTGGAGAGTCAAAAGTTAATATGTAGATTTTCAACTGTGCAGGGGGTTCAGCATAGTTTGAGGGTCAACTGTAGATCCCACCGATGCCAATATTGCAAATACAGAGTTAAGAATGCAAGTGAAAAAGGAATGCGGGAAAGTGCAAAGAGCTGGTTTGTAAGCAAAGCAGGAGTGTACATTACTTTTGTCTATTTCAAATGGCTATTACTTTTTTCAGAGATCGTTTTGTGAAATAATAAAGATAAAACAGCACACACACATGCACACAGAGTCTGGCCAGAACATGCACTCAAAATCTGTTGTTCTCCACTAACCTTTCCAAGGAAGAGAAAAAAGGATGTGCCTAATCTCTGAAAAGTAAAAACACACCTTGGGAGCCACAAAAGAATGCCTTATTTACCTGAAACTTGGTCATTTTCTCCTGCTCCTTCTCGGAAAGGTCAGAGTCCTGAGAAGGCATAACTGGGGAAGGACAAAGAAGCCATGAGATGCAGGCCAGGGCGGCCATGAGCCCATGTGGATCTTTGCAGAAATTATACGAGAGTTCTCCTACTTCCAGGCAGTTGCAGTCACATACAGCATGGTAAGGAAAGCATGGAGTAGATTCCAACTACTAATAAGTTTGTTAGTCAGGGGCCACTGGACAGTCAATAGCCTGCAGAATCAAATGCAGTAACCCTACTATAAGAATTTTCCATCCTGGGGACAGTAGGAAATGAAGGGCATTGTTAACAACATGTATAGGCTTAAAAAAAAAAACATGTGGTTCTAAGTCAAAGGCCTCGGTTTAAATCCTGGAAATGATACTTGCATCTGTGTAATGTCAGGGTGTTAAAGAAAAAACTCTGTGCCTCACTGTGGTCATCTGCACGTGAGGACAGGATACGAACTGCAAATCATACTCACCTCATAAGGTTTTCCCCAGATTAACAGCAGATGGAAAGTTCAAAGAGCCAGGAATCCTTTTTTCCTGCACCTGCAAAAAAGCAGATGATACTTTGCATTATAAACTGTATTTGCACTGGTCTTTTCTCAAAGCAGCAAAAAAGATCGGAAAAGTACCTGGACTTCATAATGCTCTCCTATGAAACTCACCTTTCTTCTCTGAAAATCCTAATTCTGACTTAAAATTTTCTCTTACTTAACAATTCTTTCCTCAGGGGTGCCTGGTGGCTGGGTTGGTTAGACATCTGGCCCTTGGTTTCGGCTCAGGTCATGATCTCCTGGTTAGTGAGTTCTAGCCCTGTATCAGGCTCTGCGCTGACATGGCAGAGCCTGCTTGGAATTCTGTGCCTCCCTCTCTCTCTGCCTCTCCCCCACGCATGCTCTCTCTCTCAAAGAAAAAATAAAATAAACATTTAAAAAATAATAATTTGTTGCCCAGCTAGTAACATTTCGACACTGGTATTAGTTTTCTAAAAAGCATCATTTCGAGTCAATTTACTTCATGAAGTCAATAAAAGGCTTATTGGTAAGAGCCTTTTAATCCTAGAGATAAAGATAAAGATAGATAAAGAAAAGATACAAAATAAAGAGATAGATAAAGATAAAGAAAGATACAAAATAAAAATCAAGAAACACAGAAGACAGATTGAGAGGCATAGAGATAAAGAAAGATACAAAATAAAAATCAAGAAACACAGAAGACAGATTGAGAGGCTCCAACATTTGTCCAATAGGAGTATGAAGAAAAGAGAATGAAAGAAATGGCAGAGAGGTCTTACTTCAAAAGATAATTGTGAGTTCATACATAGAAATTCTCAACAGTATAAATAAAAATACTCTCTTAAATCATACTGAAACTCAAGAATGCAAGGAACTAAAAACTGTACGTAAATAAGAACTAAAAACAACAAAAATCCTTAAAGCTCCCAGAAAGAAAATACAGTTTACCTAATAGAAATGACCATTAGACTGACAGAATCAGGGAAACAGAATGGAGATCTGAAACAACTGAACGAGATCTCCAAAAGGAAGGAAAAAAAATAATGGTCAACCTTGAATTCTATGCTCGACAGAGTGACTACTGACACAAGGCAGGAAAAAAAAAAAAATTCAGCTGAACAAAGATGAAGAACATTTATAACTAAATGAGCCCTAAAGAAGAAATGGTAAAATAACAAAACAACAACAAAAAAACCCCAAAACAAACAAAAAGACCCTTGTAAGTATGTTGGTAACGCCTTTGTGATTTAAAACAAACAAAAAAAAGCCCAAGAAAGATCTGACCAATTTGGAGGGTAGTTAGAACAAAAATATAACCTATCCCACAGAACCTACCCTACAGTTTAAAAAAAAGAAAAAAAAAGGTGGTGGTGTGGGGGCGCCTGGGTGGCTCAGTCAGTTGAGCATCAGATTTCGGCTGGGGTCATGATCTCACAGTCTGGGTTCGAGCCCCACATCCGGCTCTGTGCTGACAGTGCAGAGCATGCTTGGGATTCCCTTTGTCTTCCTCTCTCTCTGCCCCTTCCCTGCTTGCTCTCGCTCTCTCTCAAAAAAAAGAAAACATTAGTCTCAGAGACAGATAACCGTTTTTTATCCCAAAGCAGTTGCGAGTAAATAAAAGAGGAATAAGAAGAAAGGAGAGCAAAAGGAAGAAATGTAAAACGTGGTAAACTGAAAAATGAAGACATATTTAAAACATATGCGCGTGTGGTATAAAATCCACACTCACACCTACCAACGGGGAGATTAAACACCGGCAGGCTGATGCGACAAATATTTGCACATTTTCCTACTGCGAATTTACTGACTGAAAGAAACCTGATGAACTGAAAACAGAGGACAGGACAAGAAAGTACCTTCGCTGGTACGTACCCGGGGCTATGCCGTGAGCAGCCAAGAAGTCCGTCCTTTCTCCCCTTTGCGACCCCAGGGACGCGGAAGAAAAGGACGCGGTGGGACGGCACGGCTGGCTCTGTCTCCGGGATCAAGCGTAGCGGACATCCCCAGGCGCTAGCGCGGGGTGCCTCGGAGCTTCCTAAAAGAGATCGATAGAGCTGGGGAAGACCTCGGTGCCCGGGACGATGACAGCAGGGCCACGCTGTCGATGCCCCTAGAGCCCTGAGCTCCCTGTCTTCACTGGGGCTTCCAGGCAAAGGGGCGCTGGTGACCGAATTCCTCTATCACGAGCGAGAGCCAACCCGTCATCCCGTGCCCCGCCGTTCTAAGCTCTGGACACGTACTGTCTCGTTCAGTTGGAATCACAACCCTACCCAGTAGTTTCTCGCTCGCTCGCTCGCTCGCTACCGTACGGAGGAGGAAAGTAGAGCGCAGAGAACAACTCGCCGGGTATTGTACCGATAGAAGTAGCAGCGCTGCTCGGTAAGTGGGGGAGGAGAGCTGAGGGAATCCAAACTTCTGCCCTCCGTCTCTCGGCCTCCGCCGGCGGCCGCGACTCCTCCATCCTAAAAAGGCCGCCTCGGTAGCGACTAGTCCCACGCTCAGGCCGAAAAGGCTCGGAGGGGTGGGGGGAAGCAAGGCTGACTCACCTCCTGACCGAAAAGATGGTGGCAGCCTCGCTTTTCCGGGGCGGAAGTGCCTCTGCCTACACGGCGCCCCAGAACTACACTTCCCGGAAGCCCCGGGAGAAGAGGCGGCGCAGCGGCCCCTTGTTTCCGGAAAGAGTTAAGGACTACATTTCCCAGAAACTCCAAGAGGAGGAAGAACTTTGTCCGCCCGCCTTAGGCCACTCCCTTCCCTCCCAGCAACTCTCCCAGCTGGTAATGCGAGGACTACAAAGATCGGAAACCGCTTTATGGCTTCCCATTTTGCCGCCCTAAAGCTGTTCTGTGACGCCAGTGAAACTGAGTTTTTCCCACTGACAAACAAAACGTAATTAGCAAATATTTGAAGAGTCAGAGACTTAAAAACAGTTTGTAAGAAGATCACGTGATCCTTTAATAACGAAACTGTACCTACTACTAGACGAGAGAAAACGATAGCCTTTATTTTGCAGTTTCAGACACTTTTTAGATATAAAAACGAATGAAAGACCAAAAACAAAAAATGAAGGCAAAACGTATTGTAGATTTCAACTTTTGTGAATAGCACAAATAATTAAGAACTTGGCTACTGAGGACAGCCAGACATAAGAGCAAAAAGACAAACTTCAGCATATTTGTATGATCAATTTCCCAACTGGGGCGGGGGGGGGGGGGGTTGTAAACATTCCTCAGAGAAATTTCCGAATTTGAGGATGAATACATTATTAATTAGATTTTTATGCAACAGTCACTGTAAAACTCTTGTTTGCTGATATCTATGATAGAACAGATGTTTCAAAGAAATGAGGGTGGAGAGCAGAGAGGAACACCTAAAAATATCCACATATCCACTACAATATATGTTTGCATTTCTTATTTACTGAACATGTTAGGCAGGAAAATAGGCATGAGCGACAGGAGGATGGACCTTAGATGTCCTGACAGAGACCCCCAACCAAGGACCGCCCAGGGACCACCCCATTCCGTCCACCTAGCAGTAGGTTTGCGTTACAACATCCCAGCAGAGGAAGAGTTAAGTTTGTTGCACTTGTGCAGAAAGCAGCCTGTTGTCCTTATTTAGCTTAGATCTTTAGAAATGTGAACAGAAATAATGTTGCGGTTTCCTTCCCCTGCAAGCATTTCGAATACATATTGGGAAAGGACAGGTGTAGCTAATTAGCATGTAATCCAGGCCCGTCACTCAAATGTTGAGATCCAAGGACCCTCCAAAAGAAAAAATTGATATAAGCACATAGCCTAGAGTTTCTGTGGGGCCATTCCTTCTGTTATACACCGTTTCTTGTGAAGTACTTTGTGCATGCTAGGGACTATTCCAAACACTTGAGACTCTGGGATTCTCCATTCACAACTGTCTTTTTGAGGTAAATACTATAATTTCCTCCATTTTACAGTTTAGGAGGCAGAGGCAGAGGAAGGGTAAGTACTTTGTCCACATTACTAAATTAGTAAGTGCCAGTGCCAGGTTTCAAAATTTGGCATTTGACACCCAGAGCCTGAGTGCTAACCACTGTTAGCCACATCTCGTATAACCAACACGAACAGATACTTAATTTCAATCAATTTTTTTTGGCCTCCCTGATGCCAAAGAGATAGAACATAACATGGAAATTCAGTTATCTTCACCTGCATTTCTATCCAGTGCCCTCAAGGCAAGTCACACAAACAGGAATCTTCTATGTCATTTTCCTCTTCAAACCCGTCTTCCACTCATGTCCAGCCATAGTGAATAACTTGTACTCCTACAAAAAGCCTCTTTGTATCTACTGTTCATTACATCACACCCCACTGGTCTATTCCCTTCTAGGGCTTAGTCTTCATCTACAGCTTAAATCTTCCCTGTTCCCGTAAGACTTCTTGTGGGTTTTGTCTCATACATGAATAAAAGCCGTGTGTAATAACACAGACTACCGATTTGGAATCAAGATGCCTGGGTTAAGATTCAGTTCTTCCACTTATTCTGTGAACTCTGTTCCATTTTTATTCACTTGCAAAATGGAAATAATACTATGCCTGATATGATAAACAAATTAGTAACTACACTGAAGGGCACTGGAAACTCTACCTGACTCATAACCACCCTATAAAAAGCAAATATTATCCTCAGGTGACGGGAAACATGAATAAGGGATGAGTGGTTTAGCAACTTTGCTTTAAGATCATTAAAATTAAGAGCAGGGCGCCTGAGTGGCTCAGTTGGGCATCCAACTCTTTTTTTTTTTTTTTTTTTTTGAGAGAGAGAGAGAGAGAGAGAGAGAGAGAGAGAGAGAGAGAGAGAGAATCCCAAGCAGGCTCTGCAGTAGTAGTGGGGGGCTCAAGAACTCAGCTCAAGTTTGGGGGGCTCAAACTCAAGAATTGTAAGACCATGACCTAAGTCTAAATCAAGAGTCAGACGCTTAGCCAACTGAGCCACCCAGGCACCCCAAACTCTTTATTCCAACCCAGGGCATGATCGCAGGGTCATAGGATCAAGACCCACATTGAGCTCCACGCTGATAATGGAGCCTACTTAAGATTCTCTCTCTCCCTCTGCCCCTCTCCCTGGCTTGTTCTTTCTCTAAAGTAAATAAAAAAATAAATAAAATAAAATAAAATAAAATAAAATAAAATAAAATAAAATAAAATAAAATAAAATAAAATAAATTTTTAAAAAGAACTATTTCCTATGTTTGTTTTAATGTACAGCATTGAGATTAAAAACACAGACTTGAGGCTGTAACACCTTGGGCTCGAATGGCAGTTCTGCCTCTTAAAGCGTTAAGTTTTGGGCAAACAGTGTAAACTCACAAAGAGTAAACGAAAAAGAAAAAAAATAATTTTCCTTGTCCAAAAGATGCATTTTCTCTGCCCTTTTTCTTAGAGCATTTCCATAGGAAACCCAGTGCTTTTTGGATCTTTTTTCTGACCTTTAAATACATATGTAAATCTTGTTAGAGGCTAAGTAACTTCTTACCAAGTTTCCAGAAGTGTTTTTCAAAGGTCTGGGCTTTGTCCCTTTTAAATGTAAATGTCCGGGCAAATAATCTAGTGTCCCTATCACTGTGGGAGTTTAACCAAGGTTTCTTTCTCTGCTAGCAGGGGAGATAAGATACATTTCATTATTCCCTCGGATAAGGTCAATTAACTAAGAAAATTCCCAAGAAAAATTAGCATAAATTTATCAACGAATTTGCAGCAAATGGTGTAATCAAGCCCTCTTATAGGAAGCCAAGGTATCGTTAATCCTGAGAATACGTGTACCTAGTAGTTAAACATTTAACAGTATAAAAAGCTTGTAACTGCTTGCCTGTATAAACAGGGCGAAGCTTCTTTACTTGTAATCTCTTCCCGCAAATTACCTACGATACGGTACTCTGAATATGAGTATTCAGTAATAAGCTTACTTTTCTACATCATGTAGCGAGAACTCTGTTAGTAGGAGGTTGTATTTCCAGCTACCTCTGCTGAAAAAATAAATAAAAGGCGAATAGCATTACCTGGCTCATAAGGCTGTTGAGGTCATTTCATAAATTAATTCGTATAAAAATGATGAGGGACCACTATACCAATGACACTACTTGAGAGATGAGCATAACGAGACCAAGAGAGATTAGGTAACTCGCATAGCGTTGTTCTGCTAGGAAGTGGCAGCGCTGACTGGTAGGTGAGGAAAGCCGGCTGGAGCGCCGGGAGACCCGCAGACCAGGGGACACGGAGACCTGGGCCGCCCCGACCCAGGGAAGCCAGAGGCGCTGCAGACGGGAGGCTTGGCAGAGGGGAACGCAGACCTCTTCCAACTCCACCCTCCGCTGCCTCGGGCAGCTCCGGGCTCGGAGAGCCCCCTGGGAGAGAAGACTCCTCTACTGGACAGGAAGGCGCGCACCAACCTCGCCCTCCTACCGCGAAAGCGGCTCTTTCCGACTAGAGGGAGCTCATGGACCACTTCCCAGAATTCCCTCGCCAGGCCTTCCAGAAGCGGAAGTGCTCCAGGCTACATGTAGCCCAGACTACATCTCCCAGAATGCCCGAGATAAACGATGCCCTCAGCTCCGCCTCCTAAAGCGGAAATACTTCCGGGTACCCTGAGCGGCTGGGTATTAACTCCTTTAATGCCAGAGTGAATCTTGGCGGGATTGTGTCATTTTAGGCTGCAAGGGTCTTCCACGGTGGCTCCTACAGATTCTGTTGTTGCAAGCTGATCAGCACTTTAGTCGCGTTCAAGGCGCTCGGAAGGAGGTCGGGGTAGGGCAGTGAAGAATCCCAAAAAGCTGCCCTGTAGGAGTAAAAATAAGAGGGAAATGGATTGTCTTTGGTAGAGACCGAAGACAAACTCCAAATCACCTCACTAATTGAAATTGGATTAGAGTGAAACGTTTGTTACTGTCTTCAACCACCTAGCAAAAACAAATGAAAATCTTTTCTAGAGAAAGGGAGCATCATCCTAGGCTTCAAATTATTTCTGTAATACTAAAATATATTAATAGCGGGCAAAATAGCCCTTGGAGATAAAACCATCATGAGGCATGGAAAGAAACACTTCATAAGTTTCAAATTATCAAGAATAACAGCTTTGCATGATCAAAAGCAAACTTTAAAAAGCAAAACTGACAGAATTATAGGGAGAAAAACATTCACAATTAGACTGGGAAGTTTTAACACATATTTAGGAAGAATGTAGAGTCTGGAGAGCATTTACTAAAACAGAAGAGAAGCTGAAAATTAAAATGGAAACATCCATCTCAGGAATTTAATAAACAGAAAACAAAAACTATAGTAAGTAGATAGAAGGAAATGATGAAAATAAGAAATTCATGAAATAGAAAACAAAATAGACTGAAGTTTTTGTGAAGGGCCAAAAGACGAGTCAATGAATAAACCAATAAAATTGACAACGTCCAGTAAGAGTGGCTAAGAAAAAAAAAAAAGACAGAAATGACATACTACCAATTTCAGTGATAAAAATGGAAACACCAATAAAGATATTAAGAAAACATTGTGCAGAACATTACAATGATAAATTTGAAAATACATGTCAAATGGTTATAAACTCCTAGAAAACTCCAGCTTAAAACTAAAATCAATTTCTCCTCCTGAAACCAATATTACACTATATGTCAACTAACTTGAATTTTTTTTAATGTGGAAAGATACCTAAAACAAACGTATACAACAATTACACATAATACTTAGTGATAAAATGTTGAAATTTTTATCTTTGAGAACAGGAAACAGAAGAGAATGCTAAATACCACCCCTTTCATCAAATCGGACTGGGCCTTGTATCCAGCAAACTGGTCAAATTTACTTGCCAAGTCCAATAACTTTGTTGTAAATTATTTTAGACTTCCTAAACACATAAACACGCCATTGGTAAATAATGACAATTTTGTTTCTTCTTTTTCAATCTTTACATTTCTTATCTATTTTTCTTTCATTTGTACGTTGAAAAGAACTCTTGTTCCTTTTAGCCTATTCACACTTTTTAAAAAGATTTTTGCGGGAGTATTTTATTTTCAACATTTATTTATTTTTGGGACAGAGAGAGACAGAGCATGAACGGGGGAGGGGCAGAGAGAGAGGGAGACACAGAATCGGAAACAGGCTCCAGGCTCTGAGCCATCAGCCCAGAGCCCGACGCGGGGCTCGAACTCACGGACCGCGAGATCGTGACCTGGCTGAAGTCGGACGCTTAACCGACTGCGCCACCCAGGCGCCCCGCGGGAGTATTTTAAAGCAAATTGCAGAACCTTTTTTCAGTAAAATTAAATTGAAATCCTGGACACATGTGATAAAATAATTTTGTATTTATTCCTTTCTTTTCCCCATCGAACACTTTCATTTGCTCCTCTGACCCATAGGATATTATTTCTTTTTTTTTTTTTTAATTTTTTTTTCAACGTTTATTTATTTTTGGGACAGAGAGAGACAGAGCATGAACGGGGGAGGGGCAGAGAGAGAGGGAGACACAGAATCGGAAACAGGCTCCAGGCTCTGAGCCACCAGCCCAGAGCCCGACGCGGGGCTCGAACTCACAGACCGCGAGATCGTGACCTGGCTGAAGTCGGACGCTTAACCGACTGCGCCACCTAGGCGCCCCATGACCCATAGGATATTATTTCATCTGAAGTACAGTTGATTCGAACAACACAGGTTTGAACTGTGCAGGTAGACTTATATGTGGATTCTTTTTCAATAAATACAGTACAGTACTATAAATGTATTTTCTCTTATGATTTTCTTTAAAAATTTTTTTTAATTTTATTTTTAATGAGACAGAGACAGCAGGAGAGGGGGAGAGGGAGAGAAAAAGGGGGACAGAAAATCCCAAGCAGGCTCCTTGCTTCCAGGACAGAGCCTGACTTGGGGTTCGAATTCACGAAACCACGAGATCATGATCTGAGCCAAAACCAAGAGTCAGACACTTAAAGACTGAGCCACCCAGGAACGCTTCTCTTATGATTTTCTTAATAACATTTTTTTCTCTAGCTTACTTGAAAATACAGTGCAACATTCAAAATACATGTAACAACATATTTGTGGGGAATAAGTTTAGGAATCCCCTGGGCTTACACCAATGGGTTAACAAGGCATAAAGAATTACAAAGCGATAGGATGCTCACACCCGAGTTTGGGTAAACAAGATTAGCAACCCAGAATAGGGAGGTGCAAAGGCACCAAGAATAGGGAGATGCAAAGGCACCCCAGAATAGAGAGGGGTGCAAAGGCCCCCAATACAAAGTTATATGAGGTAAGCAAGATTAGGCATTCAGGGCGAAAACGCCCCCCAATTTAGTGTTATAGCATAAAGCTGCTTTCGCAGGAGGGAAGGAACAAATTAGGTAAACAGGTAAATTGAGTTATAGACCACTGTGCTGCGGGTGAAGTTGCCCAGAGCGGAGATGATTAACAAAAGAAAAGGTGCCTTGTTAACCCTGAGGTTATTTCCCCTATCTGTCTTATCCCCTAGGCTAGCTAAGATAAACATATACAGCACCTCCTGTCTGCCGTTAACAACCATCTGCCCATCTTCCCGGCACCAGGATTTTGTTTTATATTGACCCAAGCCTCAAACACTGTGTATCTTCAAAACCCCCTTTTCCCCTCATGCCCATGAGCTAATGTTCACCGATTCAATGTCTCTTTGTGCACACCCATCGTGTTTGTAAAGCTTTTGATCTTAATAAATATGGGGCAAGGACACTTATTCGGGGCTCTTGTCTTTTCCTGGACATTAACCATCTCTCACTTTTTATCCTGCATCCTTCTCTCTTGCTAGACGAGAGAGAACTTTAGACCCAGAGTCTATGACAGATATTAATTGTTTATTGGTAATGCTTTGGTCAATAGTAGGCTATTAAGTTTGGGGGGAGTCAAAAGTTATACACAGATTTTTTTACTGGGTGGGTTAGTGTCCCTAACCCCTGTGTTGTTCAAGGGTCAGCTGTATTTCTTTTTGTGTGTCTTCTTATGCAGAATATGTGTGGTGCATTTTTGTGTGAACATATTTTTAATTTACGTAAGTAGTATTGATGAGGGAGCCAAAGGCAAGCTGAGGGTAAAGCTAACACCATGCAACTCTCCCCTCTCCCCCGAGGTGGGATATGTGTAACATTTCTCAGGTACCCCTAGCTGCCCAAGAACAAAGGAAAGGGAAAAACAAATGGTTAAATGATGGAGATCACAATCATGCAGGGCATGAATCTCCATCAGTTTGCAACTGTCTTAATGATTTATAAGAAAAAAGGAAATCTCCAGAAACCTATAGACTCAGTTTCCTGGAGCCCCAACGTCACTCTCCCCTCCATAGTGATGTGGGTAACGAAGGCAAGAAGAAAATGTACACAAAATTAAATTTGTTTATAACCTGCAGCCCATTGACAAATACTTGAGATAGGCAGAGTAAAACATTCCTCCAAGAAACTCCCATCTTTCTTAATGTTAATGCCTTACTAGAGGGAAAAATAACTTTGGCTCAACCATAGCAAGATCTCCAGTATCTTGTGAGTCTTCTTTAGCATATGAAGGTCCTTTTGGGAAATTCCCCTTGCCTTTACCCACCCCCTCAACTCCCAGGTATACAATCAGTCACTCCTCACAACCCCAGTGCAGCTCTTTCTACCCACTGATCATGTCCCCTTTATTTAGTAAAATCATCTTTTTGCACCAAAGACATCTCAAGAATTCTTTCTTGGTCGTTGGCTCTGGACCCCATCATCACTCCAAAAACACATCAGTATTGTGTTATAAAACTTAATTGATTTTTTTAACTTTCTTCATTCAGTATTATATCTTTAAGATTTGTCCATGTTTTTAGCATACATCTAATTTATTTTATAAAATTCACACACAACATCTTATCTATTTACTCTTCCATGAAAGATACCCAGTTTTCCATTGGCAATAATGATGTGATATGTCTCCATACTCCTATACAAATGTATGAGAATTTACTTAGGACACATATCTAAGGAGTGCATTTGTTGGTTCACAGCATATTCATATACTTATATTTATTAATAATAGCTAGTTTAATCTTTTTTATTTTCAAGAGAGAGAGGGAAAGAGCATGTGTGAAGGAGAGAGGGAGGAAGAGAGAAAAAGAGGGAGAGGGAAAGAGAGAGAGAGAGAGAGAGAGAGAGAGAGAGAGAGAGAATCTTAACCAGGCTCCATGACCAGTGCAGAGCCCAACATGAGGCTCCAAACAGGGCTCAGTGTGGGGCTCGATCCAACCCAACCACCCTGGGATCATTACCTGAGCTGAAATCAAGAGTTGGATGCTCAACCAATGAAGCCACAGAGGCGCCCTGCTAATTTAACCTTTTGAGAAAGTGCTGGACTGATTTTCCAAAGCCTTTGCACATTCCAAAACATCTCCACTCACAGCATATGGCAGTTTCAATTTATCCACCTCCAATCATTTTATTATCAAGTTTTGTTTTGTTTTGTATTGTATGTAGCCAATCTGGTGAATGTGGAGTGCTGTCTCATTATGGTTTTGATTTACATTTTCCTAATGTTGACCATCTTTTCATGTGCTCACCAGCCATTTGTGTATCTTCTTTGGAAGAATGTCTATTCCCAAATGCTTTGGCACATGGTTTAATTGGGCCATCTGTCTTTTTATTGATGATGTGGGCTATTTGTCTTTTATTACCAAATTGTAAATGATCTTTATATATTCATTCTAGTTATAACTTCATTATAAGAGATTCAACTTCATATATGATATGAAAACAAATATTTTTTTCTCCCATTCTGTGGATGTCTTTTCACTTTCCTGGTGGTATTTTTTGAGACACAAAAGTTTCTAATTTTGATGATGTCCTATAGATCTTTTATTGTTGTTCCTTGTGCCTCCATGTCATATCAAGAAACCACTGACTAATGCTAAAAGTTTTATAATGTTTGGTTCTTACACTTAGGTCCTTGATCCATTTTGAGATGGTTTTTGAAAATTGTGTGTGGTACGGGGTGCAACTTCATCTGCGTGTGCATATCCATTGTCTCAGCGCCATTTGTTGAAGAGACTGTTCTTTTGCCACTGTTAAGATTTATAACTCCCATGTCCTGGAGGGTACATGGTATGCCAAAGGACCACAGAGCGAGATCTGAGAGAAAGAGCAAGCTGAGACCTGGGGCTCTGCGTTTAATTGGGTCCAAGGGTGGGTGTCTGGGGTTTCACAAAATATACCCTAACTGGATTTTTAAAATTCATTTATTGTGTCCTACATTGGATAAACAACCTTAATGATGAAGAAATCAATTTAACAAACTTTGTCTTAATTTCTGTGCTTTTGAAACTCCCAAGTTTCAAATTTTTAAAATTAACTTTATAATTTATCCTTTATATTTAGGGCCTTTAATCCTTTTGGAGTCTACCGATGCATGTGTTATTAGGTGAGGAACCACTTTGTTTTTCTGCATATACAAAATAAATGCTTAAAAACGAGTAGTGCTATTAATGGATAGAAAATTCCATAATTTAAAATACGCTAAACTAGTATAGTGATCTACAATATCAGTGCAAACCCAATAGAAATGCTGGCTTTATGGGATACCTGGGGGTCTCAGTCAATTGAGCATCCAACTTTTGAGTTTTGTTCAGGTCATGATCCCAGGGTTGTAGAATTGAGCCCCATGTCAAGTTCTGCACTGAGCATGGAGCCTGATTAGATTCTCTTTCTCTCTTCCTCTGCCCCTCTCTTCCACTTGCACTTTGTCTCTCTCAAAAAAAGAAATACTGGGGTGCCTGGGTGGCTCAGTCGGTTAAGCGTCTGACTTCAGCTCAGGTCATGATCTCACGGTCTGTGAGTTAGAGCCCCGCGTCGGGCTCTGTGCTGATGGCTCAGAGCCTGGAGCCTGCTTCAGATTCTGTGTCTCCCTCTCTCTCTGCCCCTCCCCTGCTCATGCTCTGTCTCTGTCTCAAAAATTAAAAAATTTTTAAAAAAACATAAAAAAAAAAAAGAAATTTTTTTCCTGGAAATTGATGCAGTAGTTATAAACATTTTGTAAAGAAGCAAAGGGCTAAAAATAGTTAAGATAATGTTAAGACAACAAAATGGAAGCCTTTATCAGATATTAAATAATATTATACAGCTACAGTATCTGAGACAGCGTGGTGTTTGCTTAAAGATGGCCAGATAAAAAAGGGAGGAGAATAGAGACCAGATCAAAGCAGACACTTTCATCTGATTCATGAAAAGGAGACATTGCAATAGAGGGAGAGAGAAGTATTTTTATGTATGTCCTCCATCAATCGGACATCCATATGGAAAAGTATATTTACTTCTACTTCACAGAATCTACAAATATAACTTTCATAAGGACTGTAGATCTAATTTTGAGAAGTAAAATAATGAAGCTTTTAAGAATAAAACCTTAAAAATTTTTTTATGTTTATTTTTGGGAGCAAGAGAGACAGAGCTCAAGCAGGGGAGGGGCAGAGAGAGAGGGAGACACAGAATCCAAAGCAGGCTCCAGGCTCCGAGCTGTCAGAACAGAGCCCAAAGCAGGGCTCAAACCCACGGACCACGAGACCATGACCTGGGCCGAAGTCAGACGCTTAACCGACTGAGCCAGCCAGGTGCTCCTTAAGAATAAAACCTAAGAGAGAATGTTCGTTACCTTAGAATAGGGCAATAAAATTCTTAAACAAGTCCAAAAGCAAACTACTAAGTGTTGACAAGGATATGGAGCAACCATAACTCTATCACTTTGCATGTGAGAGTGTACATTAGTTCAGTGACTTGGAAAATGTTTGGCAGTGTCTGCTAGAATTAAATATATGCATCACCCATGACATGCAATTCCACTTCCAGCAAGCAGAAAAATAAACACACTACACACACATCCCAAAATATACGCAAGATTTGGCCCCTAGGATGTAGTTTGCCTACCTCTGCTCTACAGTAAACACGTAAACGATTGCTTATAAACAGCAACATGGTTCAAGCTCACAAACACAATGTTGAGCAAAACAAGCGGGGCACAAAAGAATATATACAACGTAATCCCATTTATGTAAAGATAAACAAAAGGAAAAGTAGTCAATAGTAATAGAAGTTAGGGAAGGGCACTTGAGGCGGGTGGGTAGTAACTGAAAAGGAGCAGCAGAAATGGTTTGTTGTGTCTGTTAGAGCCTACTGATGGTAATGGTCTTGGTTATGGATGCCTGAAGTACTGGCCCAGACTCTATTACTTGTATAGAGCCCCACAGACATTTCCCCAACTGGGGCCAATGTTGTGGCTGGACCAGCCCTTATTGGTTATTATGATCACAGGACACACTTCAGCAAAAAACCAGGAGTAAGATTTATAACTCCCATGTCCCGGAGGGTACATGGTATGCCAAAGGACCACACAGAGAGATCAGAGAGAAAGAGCAAGCTGAGACCTGGGGCTCTACGTTTAATTGGGTCCAAGGGTGGGTGTCTGGGGTTTCACAAGAGTTCACTTAATTATTTGAAACATACAAGTGGGATTAGAGGATGGGAGAGTAGAGACAGGGTCACCCAGGGTTTCTGAAAGGGAAGTTCATGAATGTGGGTGGCCTAGTTCCTTATCTGGTTGTTTTGCTAGAAACTGCCATATAGCTGGCAATATGTTTATCCAAAATGAGTAAGCGGATGCCTCAAAATTTTTAAGCAGATGCCTCAGGAATCAATAGGCTAATGTCAGGCACTTACACTGCAGGGTTCAATATCAGCCAGGGTTCAATCAGAAAAGTTGTGTCATTATGATTTTAGAGATAAGTGTATTTTAAAAAAGTAATTAGATTTGGGGCACTTGGGTGGCTCAGTCGGTTAAGCGTCTGACTTCAGCTCAGGTCATGATCTCGCATTTCATAAGTTCAAGCCCCACATCGGGCTCTGTGCTGACAGCTCAAGCCTGGAGCCTGCTTCGGATTCTGTGTCTCCCTCTCTCTCTGTCTCAAAAAGAAATAAACATTAAAAAAAAATAGGAATTAGACTTTACACAAATGTGGGAGGAGAAATCAGAGTTTAGGAATTCTGAGAAGCCCAGCTCATCCAGCTTCTGAAGCAGAATTGTTAATGGGGAACATCGTGTAAGATCTGTGAATCCTGTGAACATTAATTTTGCTACAATTCTTTTTTCTTTTTGTAAAATTCTTTGCCTGGTCACAAGCAATGGTGGATGGAATATCATGAGAGAGAATAAAGCATTTTGTGAGGTCCACAGATGGTGTTTCTGGCAGAAGCACTGGACCGGGAAAGGCAGTTCCATATCTAAAAGCAACTTTTCTCCAGTGAAAACAAAATGCTGTCCCTTCCATGATGGAAGTGGTCTTGTGTAATCAAATTCCTAGCAGGGGCCTGGGTAGTTCTCTTTGGAGAACAGCACCAAAATTTTCCCTTCTCATTCAGCTGATCATAGACACCTCCTCATGAAGCCACAGGCATGGGTTGAAAGATGGGACTCACAGTAGCAAGAATTGGAGCTATGGAAATCTGAGTCACTCGTTCATGCAACTTACTTGTGACTTCTGTTTAGACCCAACCTCATATGGATCACTTCAACATCAGCACCAGTATAGCTGCTGGTATACTCAAATTTATGACTTCATCACATGGTAATTTTCTGGCTTATGGCCAGATAGTTTCAATTAGAGATTGAAAAACCCAGAAGTTGCTTTCTCAGGATTAATGCTATCAGCAGAGAATGGCATAATTTTGTTCCCAAATCCTAAATACGTATGCTGTAAGCTCCATGCAGTGACCCTACCTGTCAGACACTTCATACTTCATCAGATATATATCAGGGGTCACAAAATTATTTCAGTCAAGAACCAGATAGTAAATATTTTAGGCTTTGCAGACCACACAGATCTCTGTCACAACTACTCAACTCTGCCATCTTAGCATGAAAGCACTGTGGACAATATGTATAGAGTCGTCATGGCTATGTTTCAACAAAGTTTTATTTACAAAAAACAAGTGGCAGCCAGATTTGACCCATGGATTGTAGTTGGCCAATCCTTGGAACTAAACTATGAAGACTGGAAAGTTGGTGTAGCCCTGAGCTGGAGCTATAAAAGTGTATTGATGGCCCTACCAGATGAAACTCAACTTCTTTGAACATTTACTAACATTCAAACAGGTATAGGAACAGGTATAGGGAAAAAAAAAGAAAAAGAAAGCATGTTGGTGTAATGGCTGCATATCAGGTGTCAGCAGATGATTGACGTGCTCCAGCAATAAAACCTCATCTGACGCTACAAGTGATGTCAAGTCCTAATTAAATTTACAATAATCCCAGGTCATTCCCCCAAGATCCACCTGTCTTTTTTCACAGGTCAAATAAGTAAGTTAGGGGCGCCTGGGTGGCTCAGTCAGTTGAGCATCCGACTTCAGCTCAGGTCATGATCTCACAGTTCGTGGGCTCAAACCTTGCATCAGGCTCTGTGCTGACAGCCCAGAGCCTGGAGCCTGCTTTGGATTCTCTGTCTCCCTCTCTGTCCCTCCCTGACTCACACTGTCTCTGTCTCTCCCAAAAATAAACATTAAAAAAAATTTTTTTTAAGGAGTAAACTAGAGGGATATGATAGAACAACAGGACTCCTATCTATGACTTTCAAGATACTGCTGTGGCACTAATCTCTAGAATCCCTTGAATAATATGGCATTTCTTTTTTCTATTTTGGTACATACAAGGCAGTTACAGTGTTTATTTGTCCTTTCTTACCAAAATAGGCTTTGTCTCATGGGTGAGGGAACCAATGTGAGAATTCTGCCAGTGGTTGGGTATTTCTATTGCAATTTGGCATTCTGGAACTTGGGAAATAACCATACAATGGGTTCCACCACATATGGACCTGAGCAAAAGTTAGGTTATTATTTGTTGTTTATAAGCCCCAACTACTAACTGGTGGGCACAATGCATTTGAGGTTCCAGGAATCAATGTCATGTCTACTGTCCAGTAATCCCTCCGTATTCTACTTATTTCCACTTATCTAATGCAAAACTTCCATAAATATGGCTGCAGGTCACTTTGAAGAAGTCTAGAACAATTTATGGTATATACTTTTGGCAGTATATCAGATGCTTTCCTCAAGGGAACCTGGCCTGTTCTTTAAGATGCTCTGGAAATGGGAATGGACTCACTCACCAAGACTGCCAATGCTCCCCCCACCAATGAACTTCTTAAATCTCTGGCAAAGGCAGTGTTCTTTAAACCCTCCCAGGGCACATAGAGGGTTACGTTGAGCGGGTCTTACATGACAAATTCACTTCAGCAGTCTGACATTCCCATGTCTTTGTATACCTTCTACAGCAGTTCTTAGCTGGGGACAATTTTGTCCCCCACCCTGGGGCATTTGGCAGTGTCCTGAGACATTTCTTATTATTACAGCTGTTGGGGCGGGGGGGGGGTGCAACTGGCATGTAGTGGGTAGAGGCCAGAGATGCTGCTGCAGAGATGCTACAATGCACAGGACAGGCCCCAACACCAAAGAGCTACCCAGTCCAAAATGTCAGTTGTGTCAAGGTTGAGAAAATATTTTACAACATACTTATAAAGTTCTAGCATTTTGACTTTAGTGTATATAGGATAACTTTAGGTTCAGGTTTTAGTCATTTTACTGAACAAACTGTTGAAGGCATTCACAGATGCTCAGTCTGAAATTGATGTTCAGTACACTCATATCAACAAATCCACCCTACTCCAATATTATATTACTTCCACCTGATTCCATACCCTTAAGACCCACAACCATATAGATTTCTCAGGTTTCTATTGATACAAATTATATAAAAATATTTTGGCAAGGTATAGTGTCTCCTCATGGTTATACTTTATACCTGATGGCTCCCTCCACTCCCACTACTTTCCCCTTCCCTGCAAGGATTTAGTTGATTAACAGGTCTAGAAAAATGAGAGGCAGTAGAGAAAAGTCTTAAGGATCTAGTTTCCTGCAAGGAACCCATCTTGGGGGAGATCATAACAGGTTCTTCAGGCAAGAAAAAACTACATCAGAAGAGAGAAAAAGGCTTCCTTCTAATGGCAAAGGAGGCTCACCTAAGTTTAGAGATCAAAGGCCTCCGTTTTGTTGGAATCTACCCATATATTTCTTCCTCAATTTTTCAGGATTCTAGTCCTTCCCTTTGATACTCTGTACCATAAGAGAATCTATAAGTTTGTGAATCGATGTGTTATCATTCAGCTGCTTACTGAATTTGACTTTGGGCCTCCTTTTTGTTAGAAAAGAAAAGAAAAGAAAAGAAAAGAAAAGAAAAGAAAAGAAAAGAAAAGAAAAGAAAAGAAAAGAAAAGAAAGAGAAAGAAAGAAAGAAAGAAAGAAAGAAAGAAAGAGAGAGAGAGAGAGAGAAAGAGAGAAAGAAAGAAAGAAAGAAAGAAAGAAAGAAAGAAAGAAAGAAAGAAAGAAAGAAAGAAGCAAGCCAACTCTTTACAACAAGCCCTCAAAGTATTAATATGTAGCCAACTTCAAATCTAAGATAGGAAAATCCTCCAGAGGCCATGAGTGTGGGCCCATGGTGTCAAGTGGGAGTTGAAACCGAATGGCCTACAAAAGCCAGTGGAACCGGATACACAGCTAGAGGTTTAATCTTTATGTAGATGGGAGTCAAGGTCAGAGGAGCCAGGCACACTGGGAGAGAGTAGTGAACTACCCAGTATTACAAAGGAAATTCTCTTTCACTGACTGTGAAGAAACAGGTAGTCCCCACTGCTACCAGCATCTCTGGACCAACCCAAAAGAACAAGATCAACCAGAAGGGCAGATACAAGAATCAAAAGGAAACCATTCTGAAATCCTGACTGAACCAGGTTTAAGTTCTGTTCTACTTGTAGTCTTTCCAGTTATGGGAGACAAATGTCTTTGGTTTAACACAGGGATTAACAGGCATTTTCTGTATAGGGCCAGAAAGTTCAGTATTTTAGGTTTTGTGGCCAGTGTTTGTCACAACTACTAAAGTGTCACTACAATGAGAAAACAAGTCACAGATGATATATAAATGGGCATTGCTATGTTCCAATAAAGCTTTCAATACCTTGCCAAACTTTGGTTTAACCCATTAAACTACAAATTACCTTGAAATGACAGGCTATCCTGGTATCCATTAAACAAAACAAAACATGCAAGGCCTAGGATTTCTCATATCTAACGCAATTTGAGGTAGCATGGACTTCACATAGCATGTGAAGGTGTGGTCCAAGAAATCAACTTGGAAACCCTTCACATTATATATACATATATATATATATATATATATATATGTATGTATATATACATATGTGTGTGTATATGTGTGTGTGTGTGTGTGTGTATATAAAATCTCCATTGCTGAGCAAAGCCCTTTAACCAAATAAGCATTAAATATCAGTAAAATGACTAAGTAGAAACGATATTCAAACCTGCTCACACAGCTTGCTTCCATCATGCTAGATGCTCCCCTATGCACATCTTTTCCTTAGGAAATCTTTGTTAAATTTTACCTCAAAACAGATGTACTTTCGTTCTCCATCTTCAAGATTTGCCCAGTTACTCTGTAAACAAGTTTTTCATCATCCCTTTTCTCCCACAGCTCAAGGTTCTCTGTTTCATGGTGTCTGGAAAGAGGCAGCTACCACCCTAATCAGAGCAAGCCAGTACTGTGGGATTCCATTCACCCAGTAGGGAAGTCTGACAAGAAGCAGGGGATGTACAAATCTCCACTGTTGGAATTACACTAGAATCTTCTAAGTCAATGGATTTATGCCTAAGCTTCAAATATATTAATTACAAATACACAGTTACGCTCACTGTATGTATCTGTACCTTTGAATGACTACAGAATTTTTTTTTTCTTTTTACAACTGATTTCCAGGGTTCTATTCCATAATTTTGGCCTTACATGCCACATGATGATATGATTTTACCGTAAGAGATATGTTCTTAGAAATTTTTAAAATTGTTTTACATAGCTTACTCTGCTGCTGTAAAATAATAGTATTTTACTATAAAACTGATGCTCAACGAAAATTCTGAGTTAAATACTATAAAATCTCTGAGAATCTTCCTTGCCACTATTTACGTAACATAAATATCCCTTCACATGACTGGATGCATTATTAACACATTCATAGACACACACACATTTGATTAAGGTACTTGATGTCCCTAAACTGCCTTAAACTGTTACATTCTTGTCTTGGCTTTAAGCTTTAGCCATCATTTTAATGAATGTTATTGTATATCAAAACATATTTATATAAATCCCTACTGATGAACATTTATTTCCACTTTTAAAAAATTTAGCTATGGGGCACCTGGGTGGCTCAGTCGGTTAAGCATCCGGCTTCAGCTCAGGTCATGATCTCGCGGTTTGTGAGTTCGAGCCCCGCACCGGGCTCTGTGCTGTCAGTTCAGGGCCTCCAGCTTGCCTCGGATTCTGTGTCTCCCTCTTTCTCTGCCCCTCCCCCACTCTTGCTCTGTCTTTCAAAAAATGAATAAATGTTAAAGAAAAAAAAATTTAGTTAACAGCACTGTTGTGCTACTGACCTTTTCTATTTGAAACTCCAAATCATAAGTTCATATTCTACCTTCTCCAGATCAAAGGGATTCCACATTCTACATTTTGATAAATACTGACCAGTTTCAAAACAAAAAGCAATTATTCAATCCACTGCTAGGAAAAAGCGTGAAAGTCAGTCATGCCTCAGTGGTCAATGTGTTTGAGGAAATTCTCAAATTCCAACAAATAATTTTTCTTTCCTTCTTTCTCAGGGTGGGGAAAGGACGCAGTAATGGGATAGAGAACTTGACAAAAGTAATCTACTTCAAATAGCCTCTCTACCTAAGAAGTTTTGATGAAAGTAATGCTAAAACCCTTAGAAGGCAATGGCGTCAAAGTCTGGATGGAAATATGGAGAATAAGACACCAATGATCAATTCAACATTTACTAAGAGATGTGTGTCATTAGTGGGACTCTGACACTTAAACCCCTGCTTTGACATTCTTGAAAATAATAATCGACAGTGTTAAGGTCTTATTATTGTAAGATCAGCAACTTTTTGGTCTATGCTGTCACAAAAGGTGACTGGGATTCTATTGATTTTATGCAGACGAAGTTCAAGGTCCAATGATAAGACCCAACCTGATGAGAGGCTGGAGAAGACAGGAGCTCCTCACAACAGGGCAACGTCAAACTACCAGGAAAGACTGCAGTACTGAGTGGTCTCAGTTCAACTGTCTCCCTGAACTAATTTTATTAAGGCTGATTTTAGGTCACCTCTTCTGAATATAAATTTTTGTGAAATTCCGGAGGTGATCTCAACACAATTTTCAAATATACCATTTCCCCCGTTCATTAATTTAACAAACACTGAGCACCTCCAAAGTCCCCAGCATGTTAAGACTCTGCAGATCCAGAACAAGTCTGTGCATTTATGGAGCTTACGTTCTAACGGGCATTCATTCTAGCATGTCCATCAGACTTTTGTACAAGGCCTGATAAAACTCGTCCTTTCCAAAGCCTCTCCCCTGAATAGTATTTAATAATAAAGCTCAAAGTTCAAACTGTACTTCGCTATACAACCCACAAGCATTCTCTGCTGCGTGCCCTCCTGACTACTGGGATATGTTAAGCTGGGGCTGAACACTGACTTTAGTGAAACAAACAAGTTCTTTTGAACTTTATGATTGGAAGAATTCACGGGACACTGGGGTTTTCTTTTTAAAAAATCATTTTATGCAACTATTTTCCTGTGTAGATTCTCTGCTGTTCCTACCACTCCTACTGCTTTTGTAAGATTTATCACCGGCGTGGATTCTGTGATGAATGGTAAGGTTGGATCGCCAGCTGAAGCTCTTACCACAGGTCTCACACTTGTAAGGTTTCTCCCCTGTGTGAACTCTCTGATGAGACTGTAGCTGTGAAGAGCGACTGAAGACCTTGCCGCACACATCACATTTGTACGGTTTCTCTCCAGTGTGGACGCTCTGATGCAGCTGAAGACTTGAGGCCTGACTGAAGTGCTTACCACACTCCCCACACTTGTAGGGTTTCTCTCCTGTGTGGACCCTCTGATGCATGTCCAGATTCAAGCTCCACTTGAAGCCCTTCCCACACTCCTCACACTTGTATGGCTTTTCTCCAGTGTGCACTTTTTGATGGGCTTGCAGGTGTGAACTGCGACCAAAGCTCTTCCCGCACTCTTCACACTTAAAAGGTTTCTCTCCGCTGTGAACTCTCTGATGTGCCAGAAGATTGGAGGCCTGCCTGAATACCTTCCCACACTCCTCACAATTATATGGTTTCTCTCCAGTGTGGATTCTGCAGTGAATTTTGAGATCTGCTCTACGACTGAATCCCTTCCCACACTCTTCACATTTGTGTGGCTTCTCTCCGGTGTGGATCAGCTGATGAATCTGAAGCCGGGAACTCTGATTGAAGCCCTGCCCGCATTCCTCACACTTGTAAGGTTTCTCCACGCTGTGGGCCTTCAGATGGATTTGAAGGTATGAACTCTGACTGAAGCCCTTCCCACATACCTCACATTTGTAGGGTTTCTCCCCTGTGTGGACTACCAGATGAACTTGATAATGGGAGTTCCTCCTGAAGCTCTTCCCACACTCACTGCATTTGTATGGTTTTTCTCCTGTATGGACTCTCTGATGGGCTTGAAGATTTGAACTCAGAGTAAAGCCTTTACCACACACATTACATATGTAGGATTTCTCTCCAGTGTGGACTCCCTGATGGGCCTGAAGACTTGAAGGCCGACTAAAGCCTTTACCACATTCCTCACATTTGTAGGGCTTTTCTCCTGTGTGGACCCTCTGATGAATGTATAGATTTGAGCTACAAATGAAGCCCTTCCCACACTCCTCACATTTGTATGGTTTCTCTCCTGTATGGACTCTCTGATGGGATTGAAGATGTGAATTCCGACTGAAGCTTTTACCACACGCATCACATCTGAATGGTTTCTCCCCAGTGTGGACCCTCTGATGGTCCTGCAGATGAGAGGCCTGACTGAAGGCCCTCCCACACTCCTCACAACTATAAGGTTTTTCTCCTGTGTGGACTTTGCAATGAACAGTAAGTGCTGATCTACGACCAAAGGCTTTCCCACAGTCCTCACATTTGAATGGCTTCTCTACAGTGTGGACATTCTGATGGGTTTGCAGAAGTGAGTTCTGACTGAATCCCTTGCCGCACTCACCACACGTATAGCCTTTCTGTCCCACGTGAACTCTCTGATGAATACGAAGAACTGAGCTGTAACGGAAGCCTTTCCCACACTCACTACATGTATGAGACTTCACCTTTGAGTGTAACTGTTTATGAAGATCAAAGGTGGAGAGGTCACTGAAGGTTTTTTCACATTCATTACATCGGTAAGGTTTCTGTCCCGTGTGAATCACACTATCCTGGTTCAATGCTGAAACCTTCATGCCGTCTTTCTCATAATCATCGTGGCAATAAGATTTGTCACTTCTGTGTATTCCATGATTAAGGGGATGTGAAATCCAACCGATCGCGTCAACATCTTGTTTACACCGACACAGATGATTTTTCATGGAAATTTGCTGATATCTGTTCTGATAACTCTGCGACTCAGTCAAAGACGTTTTCCTCCAAGAGTCCTGGACTCTCAGAATTGGAAACTCTGAGTTTTCAGTACCACTGGGACCAGCCACTTTACAATTTAGCATACAGTTCTCATCTTCAGAAATTTGAATAGACAGTCCCGCTCCAAGCTGGCAGGGGGAATCACCCTGCTTGTGAAACTGAGAACTATTCCTCATGGAGTTCTGCCATCTGGTTAGGTCACTTGCGATGTGTTGCCAGATTTGCCAGCAGGAAAGCTCTTCACGTGGTCCTCTGTCTTGAGTCCTCAGCTCACTTTGACTGTTCCCTCCTATAGGGACAGAATTCAGACATGAGGACAAGTGAAAGCACTGTTCAGAGTCAAGATTTCACACTTAGGACACAGCACAAGACTTTACTGAACCTCAGGATGGTCCGGCTTATCTTTTTCACCACATATGAAATACTCTGGCTTATATACTGATAGAAACCAAGAGGTAGTCCATTAAACTCCAACCGCTTAGCATCAATGAAACCTACTTGAAACAAAATTACTGCCATCTGACCTACCATTTAAATGTCAGAAATGACATGTCTTTCCCACCACAATGCATGATCAGTAAGGACAAGCGTGTTGCAGTGTTGACAGCTTTTGACAGTGCGTCGCAGTTAGCAGGCACTCAAGAAGCGCATGCATAGATGAATCCCAGTTTGAGGTCTGAGATGATGATGATGATGATGATGATGATGATGATTAGAATGAGAATTATAAATCCCAGTTTAAGTGTGAACAGGACAGAGGAGCCAAAGAACTTTTACAAGTATTTGAAGTAAGAAAAGAAAGGGCACCTGGGTGGCTCAGTTGGGTGAGTGCCCAACTTCGGCTCAGGTCATGATCTCATGGTTTTTGAGTTCAAGCCCCGCATCAGGCTCTTTGCTGACAGCTCAGAGCCTGGAGTCTGCTTTGGATTCTGAGTCTCCCGCTCTCTCTGCCCCTCCCCTGCTCACACTCTTGTCTCTGTTTCTCTCTCTCAAAAATAAACATTAAAACAAAAAAAAAATTGAAATAAGTGGTGCCTGGGTGGCTCAGTCGGTTAAGCAACCGACATTGGCTCGGGTCATGATTTCACGTTCGTGGGTTCGAGCCCCACCTCAGGCTCTCTGCAGACAGCGTGGAGCCTGGACCCTGCTTTGGATTCTGTGTCTCCCTCTCTCTCCGCCCCCACCGCTTGTGCTCTTTCTCTCTTTCAAAAATAAACATTTAAAAACATTTTTGAGGGGTGCCTGGGTGGCTCAGTTGGTTAAGTGTCCAACTTCGGCTCAGGTCATGATCTCACGGTTTGTGGGTTCGAGCCCCACATCAGGCTCTGTGCTGACAGCTCAGAGCCTGGAGGCTGCTTCAGATTCTGTGTCTCCCCCTCTCTCTGCTCCTCCCCTGCTTATGCTCTGTCTTTCTGTCTCTCAAAAATAAATTAATGTTTAAGTAAATAAGTAAATAAAAATTAAAAAAAAATAAAAATAAAACATTTTTTGAAATAAGAAAAGGACGGGCAAATACAGATTACTAAGAAAGTGAAAGGCGGCACCAGAGGCAGCAGTACACCAAGGGGGTACTGAGGAGAAAATCAAAGGTGCTGAAGAAAGAAAAGCACGAAGACTTATGCACTAGATCCTTCTGAGACTTTGGTATTACCTAAAATTTTTTTTAATGTTTTTATTTTTTGAGAGAGAGAGAGAGAGGGAGAGCGCACGCACATGAGCAGGGGAGGAGCAGAGAGAGGGGGAGACACAGAATCCGAAGCAGGCTGCAGGCTCCGAGCAGTCAGCACAGAGCCCGACGCGGGGCTCAAACTCACCAGCCGTGAGATCATGGATGACCTGAGCCGAAGTCGGACACCTAACTCACTGAGCCACCCAGGCGCCCCTGTACTATCTCTCTAAATATACCGTAATCACCCTCCCCACACTACCCTGCCAAGTAAGAATCAAATTTAGAGGCCAGGGACGAATGCCAACTCTTTGAAGACAGCGTGGAAAAATTTTGGATATAGATCCATTGGTCTTCAACAAGAATAATTTTCAAAGTGAAGAATGGTTTCTTAGGGAGCTGGGAAATCAATTCCATAGCTTACAATATTTAGAAGAAACAGATCAGAAACGATTAGAGAGTCATCGCAAGCAATAAAGGTGTCATTATACGAAACGCCTTCAAAAGTCATACATTTAAATACATACACAAACACAACGTCTGAGGTAACAACGTTAAGATCCACTTCTTATTATACCTGTGGATTTTGGAAGCAGCAAATGGGATGCAGTTGGGCAAATCTTTTAAGGGAAAGGCAAACTCACAAGCTTGCTATTTTCTGAGACCTTTCATTCTCTGATACAAGAGACACAGAAACTGAATATTTTCCCTTCTATGGAGGAGCTGCCTAACTGGACAGAAGAATCCACAATTAAAAAACCAATTCCTGGGGCGCCTGGGTGGCGCAGTCGGTTAAGCGTCCGACTTCAGCCAGGTCACGATCTCGCAGTCCGTGAGTTCGAGCCCCGCATCGGGCTCTGGGCTGATGGCTCGGAGCCTGGAGCCTGTTTCAGATTCTGTGTCTCCCTCTCTCTCTGCCCCTCCCCCGTTCATGCTCTGTCTCTCTCTGTCCCAAAAAAAATAAATAAACGTTGGAAGAGTCCTGTTAAAAAAAAAAAAAAAAAAACAACAATTCCTCCCCAAATGAATATGCTCTACTACTAATGGAAAGTCACAGGGAAACACTGTTATTCAGTTTGCTTATAATGACAGTGCTGCAGGTTCTGTATAGGTTTCTGTACAAGTTGCTGCGGGTCAATTTGTACAGAAAGGCAAACACACACATGTACACGCACGTATACCAGGGGCACCAGAAACATCGGAATTAGGTCAGGAATTCATTTAAAGACAAAAAATGGTTTGCAATATCCCCTATTCACGTGGATCTGTTCACCACCTATCAGCTATTTCCATGGAAGGCAGATTTCCCTATACGGGAACTCATTCATTTATTCAACAAATATTTACAGATCCCCTGCCATGTACCAGGACTGTTCTAAGCACTAAGGATAGTGAACAAGAAACAGAAAAATCCCCCACTTTTAAAAATTACACTCCAGTGAGGAGAGAAAGGTAATAAGCAATGAACAAAAATATATGTGAGGTGAGAACCAGGGCTCAGACACAGAATAAAGCAGGGCACAGAGAGTAGAGAGGGGAAGGCATTTTCGACAGGGTGGTCAGAGCCCAAACATGATATTAAACATGATATTAAAACTGAGTGACCCAGGGGCGCCTGGGTGGCGCAGTCGGTTAAGCGTCCGACTTCAGCCAGGTCACGATCTCGCGGTCCGGGAGTTCGAGCCCCGCGTCAGGCTCTGGGCTCATGGCTCAGAGCCTGGAGCCTGTTTCCGATTCTGTGTCTCCCTCTCTCTCTGCCCCTCCCCCGTTCATGCTCCGTCTCTCTCTGTCCCAAAAATAAATAAACGTTGAAAAAAAAAAAAAAATTAAAAAAAAAAAACAAAAAACTGAGTGACCCAAAAGAAGGAGAGAAGGGGCCTGAAGGATTGGAGGTGGAAAAGTATTCCAGGCAGAGAGGAGAACGAGTGAAGGGCTCTGAGGCAGAAGCTTCCTTTACGGGTCTGGGGAACGGCAGAGAGGACGCTGTAGGCAGAAAAGATGGGGAAAGAGGGAGGACGGATGTATTCGGAAAGGCAGTGGGGGAGACCACAGAGGACGTTCTGGAGGCTGTTGTCAGTGGTTCTCATTCTACGTAAATGAAGCTGTAAGAGAATTCTGAACAGAAGACTAGCCTAACCTCGCCTGAAGTTACAAAGGATCACTCTGGCTGCTACTTGAAGAACAGACTGTAGGAGGAGTCACACAATCCAGGGAGGAGCTGTGGCAACTTGGACATGGGCAACAGCACAGGGGTGGCGAGAAACAACAAGGATGGTCAGGAAACTGTGAGAACTCACACGTGCTTGGTTCTTACCCACATTTCTCTCCATCTGGGCTGCGGTCTTCATCGACCAAAGCTTCTCTTCTCTTTCTATACGCCATTTATCTTGTTTCAAGGATTGGTGTCCTGAGAACACGCAAAGTCACGAGTTAGAACGAACACAAGAGAGGGGCACCTGGGTGGCTCAGTCAGTTAAACGGCCAACTTCGGCTCAGGTCATGATCTCACAGTTCATGAGTTCGGGCCTCGCATCGGGCTCAGTGCTGACAGCCTGGAGCCTGCTTCAGATTCTGTGTGTGTCTCTCTCTGCCCTCCCCTCACTCTTGCTCTGTCTCTCCCTCTCAAAAATAAATAAACGTTAAAAAAAAAAAAATTAAAAACAAAGAACGAACACACAAGGGCTAAAATTTACTAGAAACTTTTTTTTTTTTTTTCAACGTTTATTTATTTTTCGGACAGAGAGAGACAGAGCACGAACGGGGGAGGGGCAGAGAGAGAGGGAGACACAGAATCGGAAACAGGCTCCAGGCTCTGAGCCATCAGCCCAGAGCCCGACGCGGGGCTCGAACTCACGGACCGCGAGATCGTGACCTGGCTGAAGTCGGACGCTTAACCGACTGCGCCACCCAGGCGCCCCTACTAGAAACTTTTTGAGTTCCAACTGCATATTCGAGATATCGAAAGTTGTGTTTTCCAACCTGTTTTAAATCATGACCCAAATGCTAAATACATAGCATTTATTTCATGACCCAAATACATACCTAAAGATATGTACTGTTGAAACAACGTTTGAATGCTCTATTTCTGACCAATGTCCGTGTTCACTAAATCCCTCCCACTGGCCCTCACACACTCCTGCACTCAGCCAGTTTTTGCTGCAATGCGTCCTCAGAAGCTGATATCCTCTACCTTATTTATTTCATTCAAAGTTGCTCACAGACCTCAATAAATCGGTTTTATAATGCATTAATGGGATAGGAGTGAAATCTGAAATCGAATAGGCAAAGCGTAGCAGTATACATAGTCCATCTATAGTTCTTTACCAAACCCAAATAAAAAAGACCTAAAAGATCCCATTCACAAAGACCAGAAACATCCTGTGTCCCGTAGGAAATGGAAAAGTTCACTCCCCAAACTCAGAGAACCATCTCAAGAGCCCCCAAAGGTCACAAAGATACTCCAGAGGGGGGCTGTCCTCACCCACGGAGACCAGGTTCCTGAAGTTTTCTAACATCACATCCTGGTACAGCTTCCTCTGGGCAGAGTCCAGCAGTCCCAGCTCCTCTTCCGTGAAGGCCACTGCCACATCCCTGAACGTCACTGCCTCCTACGACAAACACACACAACCTCCATCTTACACCCGATGTCCACTGCGAGAGGTGGGAAGGATGGGGGGGAAGTTGCTCTGGCCCCTGAGCAGTGTGTAGGTTTCCCAGCGCCACTCCTACCCTACCAGTGCCACACGCGGATTTCCAGCAGCCTCGTCACAAGTGCTGCTATGAGGGGCACCTGGGCGGCTCAGTCGGTTACACATTCGACTTGATTTCAGCTCACTCACGGTGTTTTGGGTTCGAGCCCTGCATCAGGCTCTGCACGGACAACGCGGAACCTGCTTGGGATTCTCCCTCTCTCTCTGCCCCTAGCCCACTCACACTCTCTCAAAATAAATACAGAACCTTAAAAAAAAAAAAAAAAAAAGTGTTGCTATGGAAAGGAAAGCTTGTCTATTCACCCGGCCCTCTCAGTGAACACTATAAAAAGCAAACTCCCTAGAATATGAATCGCTGTATCCTATACCAAAAAGGTTTTACTTTTTAACTAACGTTGCCAATTACCCCAGGAACATTTAACAGTTTAGCCGCAGCACTGTTTGATGGCACCTGCCGTCCCACTGAGGTGGGATCAGGTGAGGAGTAGCATTCTATGTGGAAATAATCCAAAGGGCATGCCAGGTCCCTGAATGAAACACTCTCTCCTCCTGTACCTGTCTTCACTCGAACACCACACTCTGCCTCCAGATCCCTGGTTTTCTTGTGTGAACTTAAGCAAGTACCTTTTTCCCAACTCCTTTTCTTTATATTTAACATGAAGATGGGGATGCCTGGGTGGCTCAGTCAGTTAAGCGTCCTACTCTTGATTTTGATTTTGGCTCAGGTCATGATCTCGTGGTTTGTGAGTTCAAGCCCCACATCGGGCTCTGTGCTGACCGCTCAGAGCCTGGAGCCTGCTTCGGATTCTGTGTCTCCCTCACTCTCTGCCCCTCTCCTGCTAGCTCCCACTCACTCTCTCAAAAATAAATAAGTGTTAAAAAAAATTTTTTTAACAAATTTAAAAGACAAATAAAAACTAAAGAGAGAAGAACTTATGTCCAGCCTTAGAGGACTAAAAGGACATTTTTAACAGCAAAAAAGGCAAGCCCTACTCACCTTGAACAAGCTCATTTTCTCTTTCCTTCTGGAGAAACAGAATCCTAGGAAGACAGACTGAGAAAGGAGAAAGAAGTCAGTGGCAATCAGTCAGGTACGTCACTAACCTAGGGGACGGCTCACTGTGAATCAGCAAGGGCACTCCTTCCTTGGCATGGCGCAGGTGAACAAGCCTTCACAGGCAGAATGAGACATGTATACCAGTTACCCGCCCTCTATCCCTTCCATAGTAGTTCAAGGAACACCTGCCCAACCACAAAAATGGCTCCACCACAGTGCCCCCGTAGCTTCTGCTACAGGGAATCCCCATAGGAATTCTTATCCCGGGTATGATATATATTGAGACCGCACCAGTAAGAGTTGGCTCTGGAGTCAGTGTGCATGGGCTGAAATCCCAGCTAGGCTATTCAGTAGCAGTGTCATCTTGGGCAGATCATTAACATCTCTCTGCCTCGATTTTGTCATGTGCAAGTGGGGGAGAATAACGCTACCAACGTCCTGGGACCACGGAAGAGGTGGAAAGCTCCCAGAGCCCTGCCAGTTCCTTATTTCTTTGCAAATGCAGGGACACATTCTGCAGAGTAAGACTCTATAGTTTAGATTCTCTCTACCGAGAGAATATTGTTAAAATACACAGAGATCAAAGGTTGTCGCTCTGTCGGGTGAGAGTCTTATTAACTGCTCCACATCTCCGGTTGTCTTCCTAATAATCTGAAACCTCAACGGCAATATTTAGAGAGACATGGCCAACTTTTTATAAAAGTTACAAAAATAAGTGAAGTTTCTTTCTTTTTTTCTTAATGTTTATTATTTATTTTTGAAAGAGAGAGAGAGAGCCTGGGCAGAGAGAGAGGGAGACACAGAATCCAAAACAGCCTCCAGGCTCCGAGCTGTCAGGACACAGCCTGAAGCAGGGCTGGATCTCACGGATCGTGAGATCGTGACCTTAGCCGAAGTCAGATGTTTAACCCACTGAACCACCCAGGCACCCCGAGTGAAGTTTCTTTTTAAGCAGGAAGTGCACTTTTGACAAGTATGCATGGAGATAAAGAGAACTAGTAAAACCCAAGCTTCTACAACAAAAAATAGGTTGACAGTCCTGACCTAATTTAAATAAAAAAGACAGACATCTGAGTTGTAACCATACTGTTACAAATAAAGGAATGTATAAGAAATAAATAGGTAGGAAGAAAAAGATCCCCCTCTGGCAGAAGGCAAGGTAAAAAAAGTAGAATGAAAGAAAGATAGTTAGAAAATCATCAATGGATGCCAAAAAATGGTGAAAGTTTGGGAATAAATAAATTAAATATTAACTGCAAAAGGGAAAACAGGAACCTGGCAGACACCTTACCCAAGAAAACAAATTTGACACCAGCAGTTGGGTCAAACCAACAAACTGACAGGTGCCTCCCGTGATGCACCAAGAAGGTGGCCTTACCACTGACTTCTGTAGCATCCCTGTTGCTAACGTACAGCCTGAATCAAATCATAAACAAATACCAGATAAACCAAAAAAGAGGGACATTCTACAAAATAATTTGCCAATATTCTTCAAGAATACCATCATCTAAATTACATAAATGAAGTCTGAGGAATTATTCTATCTTTTTGTTTTACGTAACCTTTAAAAAATTTTTTTAAACGTTTAATGTTTAATGTTTATTTTAATGTTTAATGGGGCAGGGGGGAAGCAGAGACACAGGCAAAGAGAAAATCCGAAGCAGGCTCCAGGCTCCAAGCTGTCAGCACAGAGCCCGACGCGGGGTTTGAACTCACGGACTGTGACATCATGACCTGACTCGAAGTCGGACGCTTACCCAACTAGCCATCCAGGTGCCCCAAGGTTTTTAAAATTTTTTTTTTTAATGTTTATTTTTGAGAGAGAGAGAGAGAGACAGCATGTGAGCAGGGGAGGAGAAGAGAGAGAGGGAGACACAGAATCTGAAGCAAGCTGCAGGCTCTGAGCTGTCAGTACAGAGCCTGACATGGGGCATGAACCCACAAACCAAGAGATCATGACCTGAGCCGAAGGAAGACACTCAACTGACCGAGCCACCCAAGGCACCCCAAGTTTTAAGTAATCTTTATATCCAACAAGGGGCTCAAACTCATAACTCCAAAATCTGGAGTTGCATGCTCTACAGACTGAGCAAGCCAGGCGCCCCAGAATCATTCTACAATAAAGACTAATAAAACAAAACCTAAGTTCAACGCATATCACAGGACTGAACCCTGAACTAGAAAAAGGAAATTGCTCTCAAAGACTTTCTTGGAAAAACTGAAAAAAACTGAAATTTGTACTGTGGATTAGATAACAGTACATTATTATCATAATTAATTCCATATTGATCAGTCTATAGCTCGCTCTCAAATGGTTCAGCAAAAAAACATAACAATATACAAGTATGATAAAGCTGTGAAAGAGAAAAAAAAAAGGGGGAGGCCTTGAAAGCTAACAGCAGCAAACAGCTAGAGCTTGGTGTCTGCCACCGATCAGCGAGAATCTGACAGGGCCACTCAGTGATCATGATGAACAGGAAGAGGACAAGACACAGGATGCCTGGGTGGCTCAGTCAGTTAAGCGTCCAACTTTGGCTCAGGTCATGATCTCACGGTCCAGGAGTTCAAACCCTGCATTGGGCTCTGTGCTGACAGCTCAGAGCCTGGAGCCTGCTTCAGATCCTTTGATTCCTCTGCCCCTCCCCTGCTCGTGCTCTCTCTCTCACTCTCAAAAATAAATAAACATTAAAATAAATTTTTTTTTAAAAAGGATGAGACACTTTGCAACACAGACACAAAGACATTCTTTGTTGTAGCCCACCCCCAGCTAACATGAGTGACTAGTTTATTAATAGTGACAACTGCAGTCTCATTTTGTTTCTCCCATCTACTAGACAAAAATTATTACAACATTCAGTCATCAAATTGCTTCTGCTTCCTGACAGCATCCAAACCAGATCAAACTCTCACTGCTTAAAACTCCCCAACTCAGTTAACACAAGGCAAAAACCCTGTAAGCAGCCCCACTTAATAGCCTCTTACCAAGACACCCTGGGTGTGTGGGCTTCCTTGCTTCCACAAGCTGAAACCAACCTAATGCTTTGATTACAGAGACGTCCCTGGTGGTTTGGGGCTGACACTCACTGACAGAGCAAATAGACAAAATATAAGTTAGTAACTGATGAATCTGATGAAGATATGAGACTTCGTTATGCTATTTTTGCAACTTTTCTAGAAGTTTGAAGGTACATAAAAAGAAAAAGTGAGGGGTGCCTGGGTGGCGTAGTTGGTTAAGTGTCCAACTCTTGATTTCAGCTCAGGTCGTGATCTTGCGGTCCCTGAGTTCAAGCCCCACATCGGACTCTGTCTGCACTGTCAGTGTGAAGCCTGCTTGGGATTCCCCTCGTTCCCTCTCCCTCTCCCTCTCCCTCTCTCTCTCCCCTTCCCCGGCTCTCTCTCTTTCTCTCAAAAATAAATAAATATTTAAAAAACATATTTTAAAAAAAAAAGTGAAAGAAAATAGGAAATAGTCATAGCTATAAGAACAGTAATGGGGCTCCTGGGTGACTCAGTCGGTTAAGCGTTTGACTTCGGCTCAGGTCATGATCTCACAGTTCATGAGTTCGAGCCCTGCGTCGGGCTCTGTGCTGACACCTCAGAGCCTGGAGCCTGCTTCGGATTCTGTGTCTCCCTCTCTCTCTGCCCCTCCCCCACTCACGCTCTGATTCTCAAAAATAAACATTAAAAAAAAAAAAAAGAATAGTAATAATAGCAGTAGTTCTGATAAAGGTGACTATAGCAAAAATATCTTATGTTAACAGTAACTACTAGCTGATCTTCAAACTTCCGGAAGAATTTCTCTATTACAAAAGATGGCAACAAATTCACTCCCCAAAGTACACACATCCTCCAATTCCCTCCAGTTTGACTCTACACTTGCCGGCTGCCTTCTGCTCAAGTCAATACACTGCAAGCAGACACGACAGCTGACAAGAACGAGTCGGGGGGGTCGGGGGGGGGGCGGAGAAACCACTGGACTGAGCTGGGCTATGGTGTACCCAGCTCAGTTTTATCTGTGACCTCCAGCAAGGTCCATTTTCCAGGTCTCAGCTTCCAGACAAGAGCCTTTTCCTGAGCTCCTGGAATTTTCACGTGCACAGGAATCTCCCCCAGAATCTTGCTGGAATGCAGATTCCTGGGTCCCATGGGCAGAAAGTTTAAATAAAAGGTCTCAGAAGGGGCTCAAGGATGAGCATTTCTACCCAAGTGATGCCAAGGCCAATGCTCTGTGGGCCACAGTTTCAGGAGCACTGCAGTATCCCATCTGGCCCAAAGAAAGCAACCTCCACTAAACGCAAATATACATAGAGCAACCAGACAGGCTAAAATGTTGTTGTTACTGTTACATTCCAAGGTTATGGGTAGTTAACATTTGTATTTATATGCATTTCTGTATTTTCCATAATGATTAGGTCACTTCTATGATATAAGTATTATTTAGGGGCGACTGGGTGGCTCAGGTCATAATCTCACAGTTTGAGTTCGAGCCCCGCATCAGGCTCTGTGCGGACGGTGCAGAGCCTGCTTGGGATTTTCTCTCTCTCTCTGCCCCTCCCCCACTTGTGCTTGCTCTCTCTCTCAGATACATAAACTTTTAAAAATTAAAAAATATGTATATTATTTAAAACAAATGACACAGACCAAAAATCTACTTTAGAGATTTCGGACACCGAGGTGCCTCAGTAGGTTAAGCGTCAGATTCTTGGTTTCAGCTCAGGTCATGACCTCATGGTTTGTGGGATCAAGCCCTAACCTGGGCTCGGCGCTGATAGCAGGGAGCCTGCTTGGGATTCTCTCTCCCTCTCCCCCTCCCTCACCTGCGCGCACGCACTCTCAAAATAAATACACTTAAAAAAATACGGCTTAAAAAAATATAAGAAATTCTTAGAATACCCTAAACCTTGCTCTCAAGGTCCCTGCAGTCAAGTCCCAAAATGTTTTCACAATGATTCTAGCCAGTCCCTTATGGTCAAGGAGAATATATCAAAGAGATTCATGAACTCAGGTGATGGCTTCAGAATGTCCTGCTCTGCCTCCTACTACCTGGATGCCCATGGACAAATGGGCTATGTTCTCCACCTCAGTCTCTCCTCATCTTTAAAGTAGGAAAAACATGGGGGCACGTAGGTCCGTGAAGCATCTGACTTTGGTTCAGGTCATGATACCCAAGGTTCGTGGGTTCCAGCCCCATGTCAGGCTCTGTGCTGACAGCTCAGAGCCTGGAGCCTGCTTCCCATTCTGTGTCTCCCTCTCTCTCTGCCCCTCTTCCTGCTCCTGCTCTGTTTTTCTCAAAAGTAAATTAAAAATGTTTAAAAAAAAATTTTTTTAAGTAGGAAAAACAGCGGTACTTCAAAGAGCCATTGTGTGAGGGGGTATGTGTTCATCTGTGTAAAGCTTTTAGAATGGAACTCTGCAACGAAGGCTCAGTTGTAATCATCACCCATGCCCAAGTGCGTGTCCCACACTTTCTCCAGTTTACGTGACTATCTTGGTAGAAGAATGGCAAGTCCTACTCACGTGGGGCTCTGTGGCCTCCTCCCTGCAGTGCTTGTTGAGAAGTCAGGGCTGGGGAAGGAAAGGAGGTTGTGAAATACCAGTATTCTTTCCATTCCCAATAAATCACATTCCCCGGTATCAACTAGAAGCAACCCTGTCCTTCCAAAAAAAGGTCAGGAGTCCAGGACAATTCAGCATCCTGGGCTCGCAGAGTCTGAGAAACGGGCGCTTCTCGGATAATTACGGTAGTATTAATAACCACAACCCTCCCGCCAGGTAGTTTTAAATCTTTTGCATGTACTATCTTGGTTTTCTCCCCACGGCACTGTATTAGGAAGGTATTACTTTTACTCCCCTTTTACAAAACAGCAAACCAAGGCATAGAGGGATTAAGTAACTCACCCAATGCGATACCGCATGAAGAGGGGGTGGTCGTAGGTGGGGAGCCAGGACACAGGTGCAGAGAGCCCGGGACACCCTCTAACCCGGAGAAGCACAACCAGAACCCGCCCCATCCCGGGCACTTCCCCAACGCGAAGAAGCTCCGCCCAGGAGAACGCAAATCACCCCCCCCCCCCTCGGCCATCTAACCTCCGTTTTTAGCCGCTGCTCCTCTTTCTCTCCCAATGAAAGGCTGGTGGCTGCTGGCCCCGGGTGCGTTCCGGGGAAGTTTGAACGAGTCGTGAACAGCGGACCTGAAACCCTACAATCAGAGAAAAGATGGCTGCTACGGCGTCCTCCTGGGGCGGAAGTGCCTGCGGTCACCGGAGCTCCTGGACTACACTTCCCAGAATTCACCAGCACCACCGTGTTGAATGGAAGTACCTGCGACTACTCGGAGTTCCTGGACTACACTTCCCAGAATGCCGCAGGGAAAAACGCTTACAGCCGGGGCTTACAGTCGCTGCGGAGTGCGAGACTATACGGAGGTCTGGACCGCAGGGGCCAACCTGCGTCGCGCTGCAGCTATGGTGATAATAAGACTCTCCAGACTACCCTTCACCTAAGGTCGGAGCGGAAAACAGACAAAGCCACGCCCCTGATGCGGAAGTGCTCGACTCTTCTATTTCACTTCCAGGGATCCCTGAGAGGGTCTCTTGCAGTTGCCTTGCCATTTTAGCACGTCATCTCAGCACTTAGAAGAGTGTAGATTCTGTTCACGAAAAGCCGAGAAGCTAAGTAGCACTTTCGATATGCTCAAGGGACTAAAGCACGTAAATCCTTTTCTTTTCTTTTCTTTTTTTTTTTTTTTTTTTTTACCACAGATGCTTCCTAGTAAATCCCAAAGAGCTCCACCATAGGAATAGGAGCAAAAGGAAACTGGGCCTTCATTGGCAAACGTTAAATCAGCTCAGTCCTTGAAACTGCATGAAAGTGAATTGTTGGCATCTTCTGACCCTTGCAGAAGCGAGTGGAAATCCTTTGTACGGGAAGATGTCGGTCATCATCCTAAACCTCAAATTATTCCTATCATTATAAAATTTGTCATATCAGTATTAGGCCAAATGAACTTTAAGGTGGAAAAACATTACTTGGCATAGGGCCACTTTTCGTAATGATAAAAGTTTCAAGGTACCAGAAAGTAATAACTTCAGTTTGTATTTTATAAAGCGAAAATTGAACTATGACAGAGAAAGATTCAAACTCAGTTGGAACTGGAGATTTTAACAGGTACACACATAGGGGGAAAATGTTGAGCCTTAAATGCATGTATTAAAATAGAGGAGAAGCTGAAAATCCCTCCGGAGAAAAACTAATCTCAGAAATGTAATTAACGAATAACAAAACCAAAGAAAGCAGATAGAAGGAAATAAGAGCAGATTAGTGAACTACCAACAAAATTAAGTGGATCCCGCCTTCCACAGAAGGTCAAAAGATCACCCTGTGGGGAAAGCAATGAAATTGATAAAAGTATGGTGAGAATGATTTTTAAAAAAGACATATATGAAAAATAGTAAGTATCAGAAATTAAAGAGAACATCATGAGATACCATGATGATATTGTGAACAACTTTATAAAAATATATTTGTAGAGGTGTAGACGCTCAGTCAGTTGAGCGTCCAACTCTTGATTTTGGCTCAGGTCATGATCCCAGGGTCATGGAATCAGGCCTGGCATCAGCTCTGAGCTGAGTGTGAAACCTGCTTAAGATTCTCTCTCTCTTCCTCTGCCCTTCTCCCCTGCTTGTATTACTTTCTCTCTGTAACAACAACAACAACAACATATATATATATATGTATATATGTAATACTTGATGAAATGACAGAAATTTCACTTGCCGAACTCATCTATAAATTTCAGTGTTAACACCACATTCATCTGGACTTTCTATACACTTAATCATGTTAATTTAAGTGGGGTGTCTAGGTGGCTCAGCCAGTTAAGGGACTGACTCTTGGTCTTCGCTCAGGTCATAATCTCAAGGTTCCTGAGATTGAGGACTGAGTTGGGCTCTGCACTGAGAGCATGGAGCCTGCTTGGGATTCTAGCTCTCTCCCTCTCTCTCTGCCCCCTCTCCTGCTTGCTCACTCTCTCTTTCTCAAAATAAGTAAACTTAAAAAATCATGTTAATTGTAAGTAACAACCATTTTATTTCTTCCTTTCCAATTTGTATACCTTCTCTTTATTTTTCATTCCTTCTTGAACTGGCCAGGATCACTTATTTCCTCTAACACATTCTCAATTTTTATTTTTGCGTTGACTATTTTAAAGCAAATTCCAGAGAGGTACTCTCACATATAAATATATTAGTATCCATCTCTTACTGGTAAGAACATGTTTTTTAAGTAGGCTCCACCCCCCATGTGGGGCTTGAACTCACCACCAGGAGATCAAGGGTCACATGCTTCACTGCCTGAACCAACAAGTACCCCTGATAAGAACATTTTTAAAGCCTAAAGATATTGTGCAATTATGTTTAAGAAAAATAAAATGAGGGGGCACCTGGCTGGCTCAGTCAGAAGAGCGTGCAAGTCTTGATATCAGGATCATGAGTTTAAGCCCAAGGTTGAGTGTAGAGATTACTTAAATAAATAAACTTAAAAGAAAAAAGGAAAAGGAAAAATCTTTGTTTAATAACAATTTATATTCAAGCCCAGGTTAAAAAAAATTTTTACTGTTGTGTGAAATATGCCTAAACTAAATTTTTTTGAATCCAGATATTAAAAAAAAAGATCCAAACATTTGAATGTATTGGTTATCACTATTAAATAGTTCTATAGTCGTGCACTCTTCCTTTTTTTTTTTTTTTAAGTATGTGACTGAATTCATGGAAAATCACATTATTTTCCCTACACTTGCAGTATTTTGGATTTGGTTCATTGCTTCAACAACATTGAAACGCAGAAGTCAGTGGAATAATAATTACAGTATTCTTGTGTCTTTTTTAATGTTTTTGTGTTCCAAATTCTGGGAAATCATCCTCTAAGAACTGTGCCTGGCTTAATGCAACATGGCACACAGAGCAGACACAGAAATTCTTCCCAATGGACAAGTCAATTGAAATCTTGAATGTAGTATGATGCAGTTTGTGCACATGTGTTTTTACTTTATATAAGTGATACTGTGTCATAAAATTTATCCTGGTGTTTATATTATCCACTCAGGTGTATGTTTTTAAGATTTATCCACCCATCTTATCTAGTTTATACAACTCCATTTTCTGCACCCACATTTTTTTAAAGTTTGTATTTAAATCCGAGTTAGTTAACATACAGTGTAATATTAGTTTCGGGTGTATAATTTAGTGATTCAGCACTTACATACAATACCTGGTACTCATCACAGTAAGTGCACTCCTTAATTCTATTCTATTCTATTCTATTCTATTCTATTCTATTCTATTCTATTCTATTCATTTAAGATTTTATTTATTTTTTTAAGTAGGCTTCACACCCAACATGGGGAGTGAACTCAACAACCCTGAGATCAAGAGTTGTATTGCTCTACTGACTGAACCAGGCAGGTGCCCCTCCCATCACCTATTTAACCCATCTCACACACACCTCCCCTCTGGCAACCATCAGTTTGTTCTGTATAGTTAAGAGTCTGTTTCTTGGTTTGCCTCTACCTTTTTTCCCAACATTTCATCTATCTACTCTTCCCATTCCTACTGCCAGAAACAATGAAATGAACACACATGTTCACTTACAGACCTATGTGAGAATTTCTTGGGAAGACATATCCAAGAGGGAAATTACTTCATAGCATACATGTATACTTAAATTTAGTATCAGCCAGATTGAATCATTACACCAGTCCACATTAACAAGAGCTGTCTTTTATGTAACTATCTGTTCACCTCCATTTGGAAGACTTGTCACCCTAACTTTTGCCAGTTGTTACTACCGGCAGTATAACTATGATACTATTAAATGTATAGTAGTATCACACAGTTTTATTTAAAATTTTTTTTTTTTTAGCGTTTATTTATTTTTGAGACAGAGAGAGACAAAGCATGAACGGGGGAGGGTCAGAGAGAGGGAGACACAGAATCTGAAAACGGGCTCCAGGCTCTGAGCTGTCAGCACAGAGCCCGACGCGGGGCTCGAACTCACGGACCGCGAGATCATGACCTGGGCCGAAGTCGGCCGCTTAACCGACTGAGCCACCCAGGCGCCCCAGTATCACACAGTTTTAATTAAATTTCTCTAGTTTCTAATAAGTGTGATAATTTTTTCAAATGCTCAGGAGCCTCATTTGTAAATGCCTACTTATACCCTTGGCCCCTTTTCTCTTGTGGATGCTACCTTTTTCTTTCCTCATTTTCATTGCACATTCTGATTATTGATACATTGTCAGTTTTAGAAATTACAAATATTCTTTCCTAAGTGGGCATGTGTTTTTAAATTTTGTCTATTGTGTCCCTCATTGAATAGAAATCATTAATTGTAAGACAACTACTAAATTTCTTCTTAATCTCTGTCCTTGGAAACTCCTAAGGCAAAAGTATCTATTTCTTCCTGCTTAAAATAAATTTCTAGACCTGTCTTTCATATGTAGGTCCTTTAAATGTTTTGGAGTCTATGTATGTGCATCTTATTATATGGGGATTCACTTTTATGTTCTCTAAGAAAAACTCTTAAAAAATAAATAATGATATTCATGGCTTCAAGACTCAGTATTACAAAGATCTCAATACTCACCAAAATGATCTATAGTATCAACCAAACTCCAGTAACAATATCAGCATTTTCTCCTAGAAAATGATAAGATGATTAGAAACATTAGAAAAGAGCTAAGAAGAGTCTAAATAAGAATAAAACAGAGGACTTATTTATATTAGTATACACTAAATCTTCTTAAAAATCTACAATATAAGTCTGGAGTTTGCTCAAGAATAGACGAATGAGTGAATAGACATCAAAATCTATATTGAAACAGACATTATACCTTGATGTGTATAAAGAAAACACTACAACAGAGAGGGTAAAGAGGTCTCACTAATATACAGTTCTCAGTCAGTTGGATATCTCTACAGGGAAAAAATGCTGATCACTGTCTCATAGAATATAAAAATACAAATTCCAGAAGGTCTGCAGATTTAAGTTTGAAGAGCAAACAATGATAATTTAGGAAAGAAACAGGGGCGCCTGGGTGGCTCAGTCGGTAAAGTGTCTGACTTCAGCTCAGTTCATGATCTCACGGTCTGTGAGTTTGAGCACCGCGTCAGGCTCTGTGCGGACAGCTCAGAGCTTGTTTCAGATTCTGTGTCTCCCTCACTCCTTGCCCCTCCCCCGCTCATGCTCTCTCTTGCTCTCAAAAATAAATTTAAAAAGATAAAATAAGTTTTTTTAAAAAAGGAAAGAAATGGAACTTCTTTCTTACTCAGACTAGAAAGAATTTCTCCCTCCCTCTTTTTAAGTAGGAAGAATTTCTTAACCAAAAAAACAAAAACAAAAATCAAATATTGAAATAAAAAATTGAAAAATTGTACTATTTTATATATATTTTTATATTTTTTAAACTTGTTTTATTTTTTTAATTTACATCCAAATTAGTTAGCATATAGTGCAACAATGATTTCAGGAGTAGATTCCTTAGTGCCTCTTACTCATTTAGCCCATCCCCCCTCCCACAACCCCTCCCATAACCCTGTTTGTTCTCCACGAGTCTCTTCTGTTTTGTCCCCCTCCCTGTTTTTATATTATTTTTGTGTCCCTTCCTTTATGTTCATCTGTTTTGTTTCTTTACGTCCTCATTTGAGTGAAGTCATATGATTTTTGTCTTTCTCTAATTTCACCTGGCATAATAACCCTCCAGTTCCATCCACGTAGTTGCAAATGGCAAGATTTCATTCTTTTTGATTGCCGAGTAATACTCCACTGTATATATAGACCACATCTTCTTTATCCATTCATCCATCAATGGACATTTGGGCTCTTTTCATACTTTGGCCATTGTTTATAGTGCTGCTATAAACATGGAGGTGCGGGGCGCCTGGGTGGCGCAGTCGGTTAAGCGTCCGACTTCAGCCAGGTCACGATCTCGTGGTCCGTGAGTTCGAGCCCCGCGTCGGGCTCTGGGCTGATGGCTCAGAGCCTGGAGCCTGTTTCCGATTCTGTGTCTCCCTCTCTCTCTGCCCCTCCCCTGTTCATGCTCTGTCTCTCTCTGTCCCAAAAATAAATAAACGTTGGAAAAAAAAAAAATTTTAAACATGGAGGTGCATGTGTCCCTTTGAAACAGCACACCTGTATCCTTTGGATAAATGCAATTGCTGGGTCATAGGGTAGTCCTATTTTTAGTTTTTTGAGGAACCTCCATACTGTTTTCCAGAGCGGCTGCACCAGCTTGCATTCCCTTGTACTATTTTAAAGTTAAGAAACACTGCTAATCAAAACACACTAAAAGAATGAAAAGGCAAAAAGAGAGATTTTTCAAAATGTGTGGAACAAAGGACTCTTATGTAAAATCGAAGTCTTCAGATCAATAAGACAGGCATCCCGACACAAAATATGGAAAAGAGACACAAGTAAATTCAGAAAAGAGGATGTCAAGTGAGCCAGTAATCATGAAAAGGTACTAAACTCCATGTCATAAGGGAAATACAAATTATGTTGTTATGAGATACCAGCACATTCTGATTAGAAAGGCTAAAATTAAAAAAAAAAACACAAAAATATTGAGTAAAGATGCCACCACTTGCATATCACTATTGAGAAAGTATGACTACACTGGTGTCACTACTTTGGAATATTCTAAGTATCTACTAAAGTTGAACATTTACCTATAATGTTTTGGTTCCATCCATATAAATATTCCTCAAGTAAATGTATCATATATTAAGCACAAGACACATTTTAGATGTTCATTTCAGTACTAAACGTGATATCCAAAAATTAGAAATTACCCGATACCCATCAACAATAGAATCAATAGATTATGGTATGTTTACACACTACAATGATCTCCACCAACTAAAGTAAAACAAAGTCCTCTGCTCCCAACAATGTTGGTGAATGTCGTAACATGATGTTGAGTGAACGAACCCAGCGTGTATGTATTTTGTGTATACTGCATAATTCCACTTATATAAAATACAGAACAGACTAAATGAATCTGTGCCATTGAGTTAGTGGCTACCACCGGGAAAAGGAAATAACGGGAATGAGCCCGAGAGGTGTGTTTCTAAGATGTTGGGTTTGTCCTGGTTCTCCAAGGAGTGGACGCCAAGATGTTAAGCAAGACTTTTAAAGAACAGATATTTTATTAGGGGGAAACATCTGAGAGAGAAAATGGCTGGGAGCTCAGGGAGGGAATCATCAGAATCATCAGATCATGGTACAAATGTGACCCTGAGTGAAGGAGTTTTGGAACATTTGGTGATCATCCTAGACTGCTTTATATCTAAGATCTTGAAAGCTGTCAGGGGGAGGGGGTCCCTGAAGAAAAGGCTTTGGACAGAGGAGTCCCAGCCTCCAAGAATGGATCCGTTTTAGGACCCCTATTGTGTTGACGGGGAGCAATCATGGGAAGATTGGCCTCCATGTAAATGTAGTGTGGTGGTGCATTTTAGAGCACAGCAGCTGGGCCCTTTGGCCAATTATACTCCTGCAGTCAGGCAATTGTGAAGAAACTATCAATTTGGGTTTATCTGCTATTCCCTCAGAATGCAGGATACAAAAATAAAAATATTGTATTGGCAGCAATAATAGTGAAGCAACATCATGTCCTTCTTGGTACATATCAGGAGATCTAAAATGTAGGTTTGTTCTATTATCAATAATATGAACATCTTGGCTAAGGGAGTGTTCATCTAGATTTCTCCATGATATACCTACGTTTCCTTTAAAAAAATTTTTTTAATGTGTATTTATTTGTGACAGAGACACAGAGTGTGAGCAGGGGAAGAGGCAGAGAGAGAGGGAGACACGGAATCCCAAGCAGGCTCCAGGCTTTGAGCTGTCAGCACAGAGCCCGACGCTGGGCTCGAACTCGCAAACCGTGAGATCATGACCTGAGCCAAAGTCGGAAGCTTAACCAACTGAGCCGCCCAGGTGCCCCTATATTTCTTTTTATAATAATACTGTACTTTGTGGAGATATTTTGGGCTCTGTAGCACCCATCCTGTTTTTCAGTAACTTTCAACCAGTAAGCCATACCTGCAGTCTTAGAAGTTGTGAGGGCAAATCTTTTTTTTTTTTTCATCTACTGAGTTTTCTGTCACAAATTCCCTGACGACACATTATGGTATAACAGCAAAAAATGGTAAACAAAATACAAAAAAACAAAAACAAAAAAACGAAACCAAAATGAAGGCACTGGGCTTCTGATGTCACGTGTACAGAAAAGTTTAAAATAGAGCTGAGACTGGGACCCTTAGAAAGGCCGGTGTGCAAGGCTGGCTCTTGACAAATATCTGGGTAGTTGGATTGGTCAGGAGGATTCCTACCGTTCCCTAAGTAGTTCACAGTGCCTAAGCTCTTTGTGCAAAGTGATTTATCCTGAATATCTATTTTCCTTCTGAGAATCTCTAATTTTGGTACATGCCAGGCAGAGAATGCCTAAGTAGCCGGCCTCCAAAAAAACCCTAGGGCATAGAGTCTCTGATGGTGACACTTCACACGTGTTACCACAATTCAGTGCCAAAGGAATTCGGTACACTGTGATTCCACAGGGAGAGAACTTTTGGAAGCTTGCACCCAATTTCCTCCTCCGGACTTCATCCTATGTACCTTCTCCTTTTGCTCATTTTATTTTGTATCCTTTCAGTTAACAGATCAGTTGTTGGGTACTCCTAGGGAATGAAAGAACACGGAACAGCTTTAGGAACCCCCAATACACGAAACTGAAACAGCACGGACCTAATTAAGTACCTAACATCCGATGAGGGTGTGGTCCACAAAATCAATTGTGGGAATCTGTCTCCAGTAAATAGAGTTTGCTGAGGAAAGCCCCTTTAATCAACTATAATGAATAATCACTACCATGTCTATGTAACAGCATCCAAACCTGGTCTTCATCTTTACTGGTTCCACATCCAGAGGGTCCACATTGCTGTTATGTTCTTCCTTCATGCATACCTTTTCAAAAGGAAATGTTTTATTTTTTAATGCCTCCACAATGCATTTATACCAATGTTGTTTGTAGCTCCAGGATTTGCCTTCTCCCTGTTATGAATTTATACTTAAAGCACAGCATGCGTTAACTACAACTGTTAAAATTCATCCAGTTCTTGTATATGCAAAACCACCAGAGAATTTTTTGGTTTTGCAATTGGCTTCCAGAGACTATACCTTAATTTTGATCTTATATGCCAGATGACAACACAGAACATTCAGAGCAGCTTAACTGCAAGGGATAATTATTTGGTACTTTCCTAAATTCCATTGTAATTTACTGCTTTGGTACTATTCCATGAAAAACTGAAGCATAACTTAAATGGAAGAATATGGGGGGGGATGAAAAATGCGAAAATGCTATAAAATGTTCCTTGCCAAGGAAAACCACTTATGACAAAGGATCCCTTTACACATTATCTATGTATGTAGATACATACATTCCCACAAACACACTCACAAAGATTTATGTGTGATTATGCTATGAAGGCTACAATCTATGATTTCCCAAAGCCCGTATATTTTCTCCTCTTGTCACAGATATCTGCCATAATCTTAATGGCTTCAAGTTAATATATGAATATTCAAAATTCAAGTTCCTACAGACGTGCACTTATTCCTATTAAAAAATCAGTGATATCATCAATGTGGTGCTCATCTTCTTGGTATTTTAATCTCATAATGTTAACTTCTGATTATATGATTTCCAAATCAGAGATGTACAACCTATTATTCTGACATATACTCCTTTCCAAGAACCATGCTTTAGTGCTGCCAGTAGGGAAAAGCATGTATCAATTTCCCCTCAAAAATACATTTGATCAGGGGTGCCTGGGTGGCTCAGTTGGTTAAGCGTCGGACTTCGGCTCAGGTCATGATCTCACGGTTCGTGAGTTCGAGCCCCGTGTCGGGCTCTGTACTGACAGCTCAGAGCCTGGAGCCTGCTTCACATTCTGTGTCTCCCTCTCTCTCTGCCCCTTCCCTGCTCATGCTGTGTCTCTGTCTCAAAACTAAACATTAAAAAAAATTAAAAAAAATTTTGATCAAATTATCAAATTCCCACAAATGTGTGTGTGTGGGGGGGGGTATTCCTTTCATGAACATGGGGGAGAAAGAGGGCATAGACCCCACATGAAAGTTTTGATTAAAAAAAATTGCTACAGTAATTAAAAGGCAACATTTTGAGTTGGATGGAAATGCAGAGTTATAAATCAACGATGAACTCAAGGTCAGTTAAGAAAATTGTTATTGGTAATTAATTGTGACATTTTCAGAGTGTTACAGTAAATTCTTGCCTTAACATTGATAGATAAAAGCAGCTGTGTGAAATGCAGTTAAGTCCTTGCAAACAAAATTTTCTCAGTCTGTAGTGTCAGAAAAATGACAAAAGAGTTCAACGTAACTGTATACAATGCTTGGAAAAGTACACAGGGCCCCAGATAAGAACCCAACTTGAGAACAGAGGCTGTGGGAGGAGAGGAGCCATTTATAGTAGAGGAGTAACATTAACGTTGTGAATTGTAATATGCAGTGGTTTTCTACAGTTCAACAAATGTACTGCTCTGTACTGAAATTTACTTTGCAGGTTTCCTCCTCTGGATACAATTTTCATATGTTGTTTATTTAACATACAGATAGAGAGCACACCTACAAGGGCTAGTCAATATTAAGGCTGTGCGGACTTTTTTTTTTTTTTGTAAAGTTTTTATTTAAATTCCAGTTAGTTAACATACAGTGTATTAGTTTCAGGTGTACAATATAGTGCTTCAGAAATTCCACATATCACTCGATGCTCATCACAAGTGCACTCCTTAATCACCATCACCTATTTAAACCATCCCCCCACCCACCTCCCTTCTGATAACCATCAGTTTGTTCTCTATAGTTAAGAGTGTTTCTTGGTTTGCCTCTCCTTTGCCCTTTGCTGGTTTCTTGTTTCTTCAATTCTGCATAGGAGTGTAATTACATATTTGTCTTTGACTTATTTCACTTAGCAATATACCCTTTAGATCCATCTACATCACTGCCAATGTCAAGATTTCATTCTTTTCTATGGCTGAGTAATATTCCATCGTATATATATACACATACCACATCTTCCTTACCCAGTTATCAACTTATGAATACTTGGGTTCTTTCCATATTTTGGCTATTGTAAACAATGTTGCTATAAACATTGGGGTGCATGTATCCCTTTAAATTAGTGTTTTCGTATTCTTTGGGTAAATTCCTAATAGTGCAATTGTTGGACCATAGGGCAGTTCTATTTTTAATTTTCTGAGGTACCTCCATACTGTTTTTAACAGTGGCTGCACCAGTTTGCATTCTTGTCAACAGTGCAGGAGGGTTCCCCTTTCTCCACATCCTTGCCAACACCTGTTGTTTTTGTTCTTGAGTTTAGCCATGCTGACAGGTGTGAGGTGATAGCTCATTGTAATTTTGATTTGCATTTCTCTGAGAAGAGACGTTGAGCATCTTTTCATGTGTTTGCTGGCCATCTAGATGTCTTTTTGGAGAAATGTCTAATCAGGTCTTCTGCCCATTTTGTAATTGGATTTTTGGGGGAGGGGGTGTTGAGTTTTACAATTTCTTCATATATTTTGGATAGTAACTCCTCATCGAATGCATCATTTGCAAATATCCTATTCAGTAGGCTGCCTTTTAGTTTTGTGGTTTCCTTTGCCGTGCACCTTTTTCTTTTGATGTAGTTCCAATAGTTTATTTTTGCTTTTGTTTCTCTTACCTCAGGAGATCTATCTAGAAAAAAAAGTTGCTACGGCTGATATAAGAGAAATTACTGCCTGTGCTTTCTTCAAGGACTTTTATGGTTTCAGGTCTCACACTTAGGTCTTTAATCTATTTTGGATTTATTTTTGTGTATGGGGTAACAATGCAGTCCAATTTCACTCTCTTGCATGTTGCTGTCCAGTCTTCCCAACGCTATTTTTCCCATTGGATATTCTTTCCTGCTTTGTTGTAGATTAACTGACCATGTATTTGTGGGTTCATTTCTGGGTTTTCTATTCTGTTGTAGTGACCTGTGTCTATTTTTGTGCCAGTACAATACTATTTTGTTTGTTACAGTTTTGTAATATAACTTGAAGTCCAGAATTATGATGCCTCCAGCTTTGAGGGCTATGTATATTTAGCAGCAAAGTCCCTGTCCTCATGCAGCTTACATTCTAGTGCATATGAATTCTGGCATGCACACCATTATACTTGTGTTAAAGGCCAGACCAAACTCTATTCCTAAGTACTATCTAAGTGCTTCTGAACAAAGACGTATCACACCACTTAAGGGTTCTCCACTGTGTGATCTGGTGAAACCGAGATAGGTTGAATTATTGCTTCAATACCAACTAAACTAAACAAGTATTTTCTCTCTTATGAGACTCGATGATGGTAAGAATTCAGGGTTTCACACAACGTCATTTTGGAGAACTTCTTTCCACACACAATTCCTTCATGTTCTTACCACTCTTGTTACCTTCATAAACCGTACTGCCACCATGAGTTTTGCGATGATGTGAAAGTTTGGATCGCCAACGGAAGCTCTGACCACAGGTCTCACACTTGTAAGGGGTCTCCCCTGTGTGAACTCTCTGATGAGACTGTAGCTGTGAAGAGTGGCGGAAGACCTTGCCGCACACATCACATTTGTACGGTTTCTCCTCACTGTGAACACTCTGATGAACCTTAAGACTTGAGGCCTGACTGAAGTGCTTACCACACTCCCCACACTTGTAGGGTTTCTCTCCTGTGTGGACCCTCTGATGCATGTCCAGATTCAAGCTCCACTTGAAGCCCTTCCCACACTCCTCACACTTGTATGGCTTTTCTCCAGTGTGCACTTTTTGATGGGCTTGCAGGTGTGAACTGCGACCAAAGCTCTTCCCGCACTCTGCACACTTGAAAGGTTTCTCTCCGCTGTGGATTCTCTGATGTGCCAGAAGATTTGCGGCCTGCCTGAATACTTTCCCACACTCCTCACAATTAAATGGTTTCTCTCCTGTGTGGATTCTGCAGTGAATTTTGAGATCTGCTCTACGATTGAATCCCTTCCCACACTCTTCACATTTGTGTGGCTTCTCTCCGGTGTGGATCAGCTGGTGAATCTGAAGTCGGGAACTCTGATTGAAGCCCTGCCCGCATTCCTCACACTTGTAAGGTTTCTCTACACTGTGCGTCTTCAGATGGGACTGAAGATATGCTCTCTGACTGAAGTCCTTCCCACATACTTCACATTTATAGGGTCTCTCTCCCGTGTGTACCACCAGATGAACCTGGTAACGGGTTTTCGTCCCGAAGTTCTTCCCACACTCGTTGCATTTGTATGGTTTCTCTCCTGTGTGGACTCTCTGATGTGCCTGAAGATTTGAACTCATAGTGAAGCCTTTACCACACACTTTGCATACATATGGTTTCTCACCAGTATGGATTCTCTGATGGGCCCGAAAATGAGAAGGCTGAATGAAGCCCTTCCCACACTCCTCACATTTATAAGGTTTCTCTCGCGTGTGGCCCTTCTGATGGATGTGAAGATTTGTGCTACAAAAGAAACACTTCCCGCACTCCTCACATTTGTACAGTTTTTCTCCCGTGTGGACCATACAATGACTGTTAAGTGATGATCTACGACGAAAATTCTTACCACATTTATCACATTTGAAGGGTTTCTCCCCGGTGTGGATTCTCTGATGTTCCTGAAGATGGGAAGCATGAATGAAGGCCCTTCCACATTGGTCACAACGATAAGGTTTCTCTTCCATGTGCAATTTATAATGAACATTAAGTGCTGATCTACGACAGAAGCCATTCCCACACTGCTCACATTTGAATGGCTTCTCTACGGTGTGGACTTTCTGATGAGTTTGCAGGCATGAGCTCTGACTGAATTCCTTCCCACACTCGTCACACTTATAGCGTTTCTCTCCCAGGTGAACTCTCTGATGAATATGAAGTGCTGAACTGTAACAGAAGCTTTTTCCACACTCACGACATGTGTGAGACTTCACTCCTGAGTGTACTTGTTGATGAAGATCAAAGTTGGAGACATCACTGAAATATTTCTTAAATTCACTGCACTGATCAGGTTTCTGACCTGTGTGAGTTTCAGACAGTCCGGCCCCAACCTGTCCAGGTGAATCACCTTGTTTGGGGAACTGAGAACTCTTTATCATGGAGCCTTCACACTGGGTTAAGTCACTTGCAATCTGTTGCCAGATCTGCCAGCAGGAAAGCTCTTTGTGTGGTTCTGTTTCTAAAACAGTCTTCATTTTATTTTGGATCTTTCCTCCTGTAAAGACAGAGAATGCAGAGATGTGGACAACTGAAGGCTTTGTTCAGTATTTTCAAGATTTCGCATTTAGGAGAGACCGTAAGACTTTACTGAACCCAGAGAATGTCCAGTCGGTCTTTTCCACCACGTATCAGAGTCTCTGATTTGCAGGTGTAGGGAACACAGGAGGGGGGCCAGTGGGCTCCTAATCATTAAGCCCATATTCCCTCCCCCCTCCCCCCATCAACCCTCAGTTTGCTCTCTGTATTTAAGAGTCTCTTATGGTTTGCCTCTATGGCCATTTCTATTGAATTTGAAAGTCAGTGTAGAATATTGAATAGAAAATTATGTAGTTAATAAGTTATGTAGTTAGAAAAGTTATATAGATAATGTCAATCAATTAGAACTTAAAGAAAAGCAGTAACATAACCAAATTTTGGATTTATTATATGTCCTAATACCAAATACCTTGAAATATTTATATTTCTATATTCAAAGTATTCCTGGAAATTCTGCACATGTTCACCTAACCTTATCTTTCTGTGTTGACAGACATTAAATGGGTTGGCTACTATTACAAACTTTTGACCACCTCTAATAACTTAAGTTCAGAAATGTGTTTTCTAAAACATTTACCCCATTCATATTCCCAAGTCTCTGTATTTACATAAAGATTATCTTGGGGCGCCTGGGTGGCGCAGTCGGTTGAGCGTCCGACTTCAGCCAGGTCACGATCTCGCGGTCCGGGAGTTCGAGCCCCGCGTCGGGCTCTGGGCTGATGGCTCAGAGCCTGGAGCCTGTTTCCGATTCTGTGTCTCCCTCTCTCTCTGCCCCTCCCCCATTCATGCTCTGTCTCTCTCTGTCCCAAAAATAAATAAACGTTGGAAAAAAAAATTTAAAAAAAAAAAAAAAAAAAAAAAGATTATCTAAACATTTGAAGATTATTTTTTCAATAAACTTTTCAAGAAGTACTTTTCTTAAAACTCAACAATAAGGAAAAAGAACCTGATTAAAAAATGGACCAAAGACCTTCCTAACATCGAAGAGGATCGGGGCGCCTGGGTGGCTCAGTTGGTTAAGTGTCCGACTTTGGCTCAGGTCATGATCTCATGGCTCGTGGGTTCGAGGCCCGCATCGGGCTCTGTGCTGATGGCTCAGAGCTTGGAGCCTGCTTCAGATTCTGTGTGTGTTTCTCTCTGCCCCACCCCCGCTCATGCTCTGTCTCTCTCTGTCTCTCTCTCTCTCTCTCAGAAATAAACATTAAAAAAAAAAAAAAAAAAAAAAAAACATTGAAGAGGATCTACAGATGGCGGTAAGTGTATGACAAGATGCTCCCATGTTATTTTATGCAAATCCAAACACCGAGACACCATTACACATGTATTAGAATGGCCAAAATCTACAACACCAACACCACCAGTGCTGGCCATGACATGGAGCACCAGGAACTCATTCATCGCTGGTAGGAATACAAAATAGTATAGACACTTTGGAAGACAGTTTGGTGGTTTCTTACAAAACTAAACATACCCTTACCATACTCTCCCACTATTGTACAGTTTGCTATTAACCAAAGGGAGCTGAAAATGTACGCCCACACAGAAATCTATACACAGACAAAACCTGGACAAGGTTTATTCACAAGGACCAAACTTTGAATGAACCAAGATGTCCTTCAGTAGGCGGACAGATAAAAATTCACTGTGGTACATACACACAATGGAATATTATTTGGTGCTAAAAAGAAATGAGCTACTAATCCATGAAAAGATATGGAGGAAATGTAAATGCGTATTACTAAGTGAAAAAAGCCAAACTGAAAAGTATGAGTCCAACTATATGACATTATTGGAAAGGTAAAAGTATGGAGACAGTAAAAAGATCAATGGTGGCTAAGGGTTAGAGGGGAGGGATGAATGGGCAGAGGACAGAGGATTTTTAGGGCAGTGTAACTACTCTATATAATACTATAAAGATGGATATATGGCTTTATCCATTTGCCCAAGTCTATATAATGTATGATACCATGAGTAAACCCTAATGTATACTATGGACTCAGTGACAATGATGTGTCCATATAGGTTCATCAATTGTATCTGGTGGGGATACTGATCATGTAAGAGGTGAGTGTGTGGGGGTAGGGGATATATGGGATATCTCTGTCTCTTTCGCTCAATTTTGCTGTGAACCTAAAACTGCTCTAGAAAGATAGTCTTTGAAAACACTGCTGAAGAAATGTTTAAAAGGGAAATTCACTCGCCTCCCTGTATGAATAGTCAATTAAAAGCTGCCCCCGTTTCGATCCACTAGATGTGTGGGAAACAGCCTCTACAGAGCCCTGCCTTGGGTCACTTTATTGGAAAGTTACTTCAGCGTCCAGGTGACCTGGAATATCTAGAATGACTTGCGGGTTTGGGAGCAAATACCTAATGGCACACTGACTAAAACATAGCATAAAGCAGACAGCAGAACTTTATCTTCTACGGGCAAGTTTCCTTCCTGAGGACAAAAGGGAAATAAAGTTGAACAGAAAACATACATGGTTCTAAAACCTGATGGTAATTCAGAGCTCTAGAAAAAAAGTAAAAACAACAGAGACAGAGCCTGGGAAAAGGAAAAGATGAGGTTATGGTGTAACCTCCGAAAACCAGCCCAACTGCAGGAGTCTGATCTTGCCAGGAACACTTCCTGGACAGACACATGGATGATTCCTCACGACTTGTAGGTCTCTGCTCAAAGTCAGTCCAGCAACAAGCCACTTTACGGCCCAGCGTAAAATAATCAGCCCTGTCCGCCCCCAGTTCACCTCCGGCAACTCCCATCCTTCCTTATGTTCCATGCACCCCTCTCACCATGTGACTTGCTAGGTCATCTGTCGGGCACCATATGTCTTTCCCACCACAATGCAGCACCAAGGAGGGAAGCGTGTTATACCTTGTACGGTGAACACATTTTACACTTTCCGACTTTATAACCAATGTCCAGAACTCTGCCTGGAGTGTGGAAAAGTACTCCACAAGTGCATGTTAAATGAAATAAATGAATCCTGGTTCAACTATTCTGGTGAGAGTTGAAGCCACACCCTAGAAAGAAAATATCTTTTCCAGGTAAGTTATTTGATACAGGAAAGGGAAAGAATATTGCAGTTTTGCTGGGAAGCTGAAAAGCTGCACAGGGGACATCGAGAGACAGGGGTACCTCAACCAGGATGCTAACAAAAACAATAAAAGGTGGCAAGCGTCTCTGAGGTGAAAAGAAAGGAAGGCCTATTGCTGGTTCCTTCTGAAGCTTTAGGACTATCTCTGTGATAATAGGATGTGGGAGAACTGTGGATGTATGGATGTGTGGATAACATAACCCACCACAACAGTTTTTCAAACTCGAAACCTTCGAGACTCTAGTAAGCTGGAAAGACTTAAAAGCTTGTAATAAGCTCTCAGAAAAAAGAACCAGGACAGAAACTATCAGAGCATCACTGCCAACAGGACAGGTGTCATTATGCGAAATGCCTGTGAAAGTCACATATAAATCTACAACATGCAAAATGTTCTGGTTACAATGAAAGATGTGTTTCTTACTATGGCTCACGCTTGGAAAGACTCAGAAACTTTGCTTCTACAAGTTACCCAGTCCCTAATTAAATTGTTCAAATGGAAAGATAAGTTACTAGAATCTTGGGAAAACGCTAATAGGTGAGTATGTACTTTTTGGTGAGTAATTCCGTTTATGGTTATATTTAACAAACTGACCCCTATAAGGAGGAGTTGTGTGAGGGGAACAGGCAGCCTCTCTGAGGATGTTGACAATTTTAAACAGGAAATTTCCTGATTCTTTCTACGTCAGAATGTTCACTAGTTGAAGGGCACCTGGGTAGCTCAGTTGGTTGAATGTCCGACTTTTGATTTTGGCTCAGGTCATGATCCCAGGGTCACGGGATCGAGCCCCGTGTCCAGCTCTGTGCTAAGCATGGAGCCTATGTAAGATTCTCTCTCTCTCCTCTCTGCCCCTCTCCCCTACTTGCTCTCTCTCGGTCTAAAATTAAAAGAAAAAGTTCTAATGAAAACACAATGAATGTTTACTAATTGAAAAGCACCAAATCTTCATTTAAAAAATCAAGAAGGGCGCCTGGGTGGCGTAGTCGGTTAAGCGTCCGACTTCGGCCAGGTCACGATCTCGCAGTCCGTGAGTTCGAGCCCCGCGTCGGGCTCTGGGCTGATGGCTCAGAGCCTGGAGCCTGTTTCCGATTCTGTGTCTCCCGTTTGAAAAAAAAAACAAATAAAAAAAAAATTAAAAAAATCAAGGAAAAATTGTATGAAATCTATATTCTTTCACATTTGTTTAATGGCTAACTCTGTAGAAAATAAAAAGCATGATCTATTTTTGAACCAGATGCAGGCAGCATTCGGGTATGTGTCTCCTATCGCTCTCACCTTAAATCTTCCCCTCCGAGGACAGGGAAGGGGAAACCTGGAGGCAGTAATGTGGGTGGGTGCTTTGAGAGAGGCAAATGGGCTGCAGATGGCAACTCTTCAAAAGGAAGGCAGCTTGCAACCTGGCTGATACTGCCTGATACGGTAAAAGAAACATATAGAAGAAGAAAGAGGAAACATATCTTTCTTCCTTCTGTTGGGGGATCTGAGAACAGGACATCAGAATCCTCATTCCGGGGGCGCCTGGGTGGCTCAGTTGGTTAAGCGTCCGACTCTTGATTTCGGCTCAGGTCTCGATCTCATGGTTCATGAGTTTGAGCCCTGCATCAGGCTCTGTGCTGACAGTGCGGGGCCTTCTTGGGATTCTGTCTCCCTCTCTCTGCCCCTCCCTGGCTTGCTCTCTGTCTCAAAATAAATAAAAATAAATTTAAACACAAAACCAAAACCAAAAAAAGAGATGCTTAACCGACTGAGCCACCCAGGTGCCCCAAGCATCTGGCTCTGGATTTCAGCTCAGGTCGTTATCTCATGGTCATGAAATCAAGCACTGCATCAGGCTCAGCACTGGGCGTGGCACCTGCATGAGATTCTCTCCATCCTCCTGCCCCTCTCCCCAGGACACACATGCTCTCAAAAAAAAAAAAAAAAGAATTGTCATTCCAAAAGTATTCTTCCCAGAAATGAAAATGCTCCCCTGAGGCGCCTGGGGGGCTCAGTCAGTTAAGCTTCTGACTTCTGCTCAGGTCACAATCTCACTGTCTGTCAGTTTGGGCCCCGTGTCAGGCTCTGTGCTGACAGCTCAGAATCTGGAGCCTGCTTCGGATTTTGTGTCTCCCCCTTTCTCTGTTCCTCCCCTGCTCATACTCTGTCTCTCTCTCAAAAATAAACAAACATTGGGGCGCCTGGGTGGCGCAGTCGGTTGGGCGTCCGACTTCAGCCAGGTCACGATCTCGCGGTCCGTGAGTTCAAGCCCCACGTCGGGCTCTGGGCTGATGGCTCAGAGCCTGGAGCCTGTTTCCGATTCTGTGTCTCCCTCTCTCTCTGCCCCTCCCCCGTTCATGCTCTGTCTCTCTCTGTCCCAAAAATAAATAAACGTTAAAAAAAAAAAAAATAAACAAACATTAACAAAAAATTAAAAAAGAAAAAAAAAAAAAGAAAATGCTCCCCAACGGAAGGTTCTAAGAAAGCCACAGAGCACAGAGACAAAGCATGTTACTCAGTATGACCACAAGCACAATGCCTACCAGTTGCCCTGGGACACGGGTCAAGTGCACATACCCAAACACACTTTCATGGCAAGGGCACCCAAGAAAATAACAAACAGAAAGAAACTGGATAGGCATTCATCAGAAAACAAACAATGTTCTGCAACATCCTTCCTTCGCTCTGGTTTGCACACGACCTATAGCTATCTCCAGGACCCATGGACACGTGGAGGTCTCCCTTCCATTAACACATTCACGAAGTCAATACATGCTTCCAGATACCTGCAACATACCAGACGATTCTAGGCACTGAGAATAGAGCAATGAACAAAAGAGGCAAAATCCCTTGCTGGGGGTGTGGGGGGGGTGGGCAGGGATCAAACTCCAGCGGGGACAGAGAGGAGATGAACAAGCAAAAAAAATGTATGAGGCACAACATAAGGCAGAACAAGAAAAGTAAAGAGGGTGATGTTTTATTTAAGTTGGTCAGAGAAGGCCGTTCCTGTGACATTAAAACCGAGCAGACACAGGAAGGGAGGAAGGAAGGAGGGAGGGAAGGAGTGAAGGGACAAAAGGATTTCAGGCGAAAAAATATGTCAGAGAGAGCCACAGAGAGTAAGTAAGAGCTCTGAGGCAGAAGTATGTGTAGTAGGCAAATTAACTGGCTCCGGAAGAATCCACATCCTGATTTTTGGAGCCTAAAATACGTTAAGTATATGGCAAAGAGGAATTAAGGCTGCAGATGGAAATTAAGGCTGCTAATCAGCTGACCTTAAAATGGAAGACTATCTTCTATTGCCCAGGTGGACTCAAGGCAATCAAGGGGATCCTTCAAAGTGCACGAAAGCTACGGAAGAAGGGCGGAGGAAGGCAATGCAACCACAAGAGAACGGGCAGGGAGAAGCAGGGTGCTGGCGGTGAAGACGAAAGAAAGGGGCCGTAAGTTCAAAAACGGGGGGTAACCTCTAGAAGCCGAAAAACCCAAGACCCAGATCCTCCCCTAGAGCCTCCAAAAAGAAATGCAACTGTGCAGACATCTCGACTGTAGCCTGGTTAAGAACCATGCCACACTTCTGGCCCAGAGAAGCATAATCAACCATGTTGCTCTAGGCCATGAAGTACGTGGCAGTCTGTTCCGGCAGCAGGCGCTAGGGCGTCCCTGGCAGGTCTGGGAGCCCCGAGGGGCACGGTGTGGGTGGACGAGGCGGAGCAAGAGGAAGGGGACGGGCGAGGTATTCAGAGAGGAAGTGGGGGACGGGGAGCACACCATGGAGGACTCAAAAAGCCACTTCGAGAGGTTTCAACTCCGGGAAAAATTAGCCCCAAAGGGTCTTGAGCAGAGGAACGGGGCTCTGACTTCCAGTTCCTACAGATCACTCGGGCTGCTACGCGGAGAACAAACAAGAGGAAGCGTGGAAACAGGCAAGCGGCTGAAAGGATTCAAGAAACAGTTTAGCAGTTTGGACCAGGTGAGAGCAAAGGGGGCGGAAAGAAGCGAAGACACACAGGAGAACACCTACGAGGACTCCCACCTGCTTGGCTCTCACCTGATTTCTCTCGTCTGTGGCTTGCTAGCATCATCCAAAGCGTTTTTACCTTCTCTAAGAGGAATGTATCATGTTTGAAGAGGCGGTGCTTTGTGAGCATGCAAAGTCCGTATTTAAAACGAACACATTAGGGGCGCCTGGGTGGCTCAGTTGGTTAAGGATCTAACTTTGGCTCAGCGCATGATGTCATGGTTCGTGAGCTCGAACCCACTTCAGATCCCCTCTCTCCTTCTCTCTGCTCCTCCCCCACTCACGTGCTTGAGCACACATGCTCTCAAAACTAGAAAGACATTTAGAAATAAATAGAACGCACACACTAAAGGTACAATTGATGGAACATTTGGATTCCTGCACATACTGATCAATTAATCAAAACCAGCATTTTTCAAACATTTTTAAAAACATGGCCCATATTGGGGCACCTGGGTGGCTCAGCTGGTTAAGCCTCCGACTTCAGCTCAGCCCATGATCTCGCGGTTTGTGGGTTCGAGCCCTGACTTGGGCTCTGTGCTGACTGCTCAGAGCCTGGAGCCTGCTTCGGATTCTGTGTCTCCCTCTTTCTCTGCACTTCCCCCGCTCACACTCTATGTCTCTCTCTCAAAAATAAATAAACACTAAAAAAAATTAAAAAAACAAACAAACATGGCCCCTATTTCAAGACCCAGACATACATGCAGAAACGTGCATTACAAACACCTATTTCTAACCAATGTCTATTTTCACTAAATCTCCCACCGGGCTCCTACACCACTGACAAAATTGGCGGGAGATCTTGCTGCAATATATTCTGTTCTAATAAACTAAGATTTTCCACTTTATGTTATTAAAAATAGTTAGTACACCATAAATACAAGGGACCATTTCAAGACCCCAAAGCTTTGAACACACAAACACACAAAGCCAATCCAGGAAGCTGACACTGAGTCACAGAGCGCCTGTCCTCACCCAGAGAGAGCAGGTTCCGGAAGTTCTCCAGCATCACGTCTCCATACAGCTTCTTCTGGGCGGGGTCAAGCAGCCCCAGCTCCTCCTCCGTGAAGACCACAGCCACGTCCTTGAACGTCACTGCCTCCTACAACACCAAGCACATATAACCTCAATCTCGCACCCAATGGCCACTGGGAGCGGGGCAGCACGGAAAACCTGGAGAGGATGGTGGGACGTAGTTCCAGAGTGTGAGGGACTCAAGTCCATCTGTAGGCTTCCAGGCGCTTCTCCTTCTACCCTGCCAATGCCACGGTGAGTTTCGTCAGCCTCACCAAAATGTGTGGCAATGACAACGTCCTTGTGTTTTTGTGTCCTCGTGGAGTCTACTTACAAGCAACCACCAACAACTCTAAACACGCATCCTGGACAACACACGTTTTACTTCGCGACGCGTGGTGCTGACTGCCCCAGAAGCATTCAGCAATTTAGTTCAAACGTTTGACAACACCCACCTTCTTCCTCTCACACACGAACTCTATCACTTTGCTTTCACATGTGCCACTGACGAGCTTTTGCTAACCTTGTGGGACAGCTACGTGGTTCTCCCATGTAATGTTCAGCATCATGTTCCGGAGCCAGCAGGCCTCAGTGCGATTCCCAAGGGCCTGTGCCTTACTAGCTGTGTGACTTCGGACAAGTCTGTCCATGTGCCTGAGTTTCTTCTCCGTATGTGGTCCTTCTGTGACAGAGTTCCTTCAAGATTTAAACAAGGGAATATCCCTAACACTTGGAACAGTGCATGGCACAGAGTAAGTGCCTAACAGACCTTTATTATTCATGTTATTTCTTCACGTTGCCATTATCAACAACTATCTCATCAGGGCACCCGGGTGGTTCAGCTGGTTAGCATCCAATCTTGATTTTGGCTCAGGTCATGATCTCAGATCTCACGGTTGTGAACTCGAGCCCCAGGGTGGGGTCTGCACCAGGTGTGGAGCCTGCTTGGGATTCTCTCTCTCCCTCTGCCCTTCCCCCACTTGCATACACTTGCTCCCAAGCTCTCTAAAAAAATAAAAAATAAAAATATTTCCTCTCAGGGTGACTGGGTGACTCATTGGTTAAGTGTCAACTCTTCATTTCAGCTCAGGTCATGATCTCATGGTTAGAGAGTTCAAGCCCCACATCAGGCTCTGTGCTGGCAGTGCAGAACCCGCTTGGGATTCTCTCTCTTCTTCTCTCTCTGCCCCTCCCCCACTTGCTCTGGCTCTCTAAAATAAATAAATTAAAAAAATATTTCATCTCATTTTCTGGCTGTTATCCCAGAGAACAGAAAACTATACTTAATGATACCGATTAAACACTATTTAATTTTACGTATTTTTCTCATTACAACGTATCCTGCAAAGAACATCATTTTACATAGACCTTGTTTCCCTGACCACTTGAAAATGATCGCAAACGAAAATTAAAACGTCAAAAATGAGCATGTTTAAAATTGTGATCATATAATGGCAGATTTTCTTCCCCCTCTTTTTCCTACACCGCTAATCTTTCAAAAGAATACTTTCAAAAGAATACAACAGTCCTGGGTCGCCTGGGTGGCTCAGTCGGTTAAGCGTCCGACTTTGGCTCAGGTCATGATCTCGCGGTCCGTGAGTTTGAGCCCCGCATCGAGCTCTGTGCTGACAGCTCAGTGCCTGGAGCCTGCTTCAGATTCTGTGCCTCCCTCTCTCTCTGACCCTCCCCCGTTCATGCTCTGTCTCTCTCTGTCTCAAAAATAAATAAACGTTAAAAAAAATTAAAAAAAAAAAAAAAAGAATACAACAGTCCTGGGTCTCCAAATGACAGCCAAGAGCAGGCTATACATTTTTCCACAGTTTTGCTAATCTGGTTTACAAGAACAACTTGTATTATTATTGCCACTTATTTGACTGTAAATTAACATAACTACCTTTGAGATGTTTATTTGTGTTTCTCATTTTCACATGCTTACTCTCATCCTTGTTTGTATTTCACTGGATTTTTGCCCTTTACCACATGCATAAGATTCCTATTATGGGCTCTGCCTTTTTATTTTGGCATCCCTGTAGCAAGTATTTTTGCCCCAGGTTGTTGCTCCTGGTAATTCCGTATCAGGTATCTCTGGCCACAGAGAAATTTAAAGATTTTACATTTAAAATTTAAATTTTATAAACGACTGTGCTAACTGCTATCAACGTGCCTGCAGCGCTGAGCAGGTCAGTGTGGCGGGGTGACTCTGAGAAAGGGGTCAGGGAGCAGGCCAGCTGTGGAAATCATCTCTCGAGGGGTGCCTGGGTGGCTCGGTTGGTTAAACGTCTGATTCTTGGTTTCAGCTCAGGTCACGATCTCATGGTTTGTGGGTTCAAGCCCTGCATTGGACTCTGTGCTGACAGCATGGAGCCTGCTTTTATTCTCATTCTCTCTCTCTCTCTCTCTCTCTCTCTCTTCTCTCCACCCCTGCTCACGCTCTCTCTCAAAAATAAAAAAAATAAAAAACAGTAAAATCCCTAAACCACATACATGTCTTTGAACAGGAAGTAAAGATAAAAAGTACATCGATTCAATGGGGACAGGATGCAACTGTGAAAAATGAACATTACAAAACATTAAAGGAAAAAAACTCAGAATTAAAATTAGATGTATATCACGAATACAAATTCAGTTATGGATACTGACAAGGATAAGAGAGGGAAAAAATAAAAAGAGCTCACTTGCCAGAAAGGAAGTAATGAATTGGAAGAATTGCTCATTTCTAGGAATTTTTCTACTCCATAAGAAAAATAATAATAAAACAAAAACTAAAAATACATGCAAAGTAAATTCAAAAGGGACAAGGGAAGACCCTGGCACAAAACAGGTCCTCAAATGCCTGGAGCTCTGCTTGAGTCATCCCCAGAAAAAGGTGTGACCATCTGAATAATGAGATGGAATCTGGAAAGTGAGAAAGGCAAGCCCTACTCACCTTGAACATGGTCATGGGTCCTCCTACTTCTGGCAGTGTGCAGAGCGCAGAGTTGCACAGATCCCAGGAAGGCAGAACGGCGCCTGGTGGGGGGCCTAGGGAGGCGGAAAAAAGACATTAAAGGTAGCCCGGGATGTCACTCCCCTCCTGTCCCGGGATGATTACTGGAAATCTGTACATGAGTGTTCACAGAACCATTATTCCTGATAACCCTCCAACCGGAAACCACCGAAATGTCGACCTATGACTTATGCACGAATAAACAAATTGTGACAAATCTGTACAGTGGAATGTTTTTCAGATACTTTTACTGTAATTAAAAGGAAGGAAGTATGGATCATGCTGCAACATGGATGAACCTGGTAAACGCTGCTGAAAGTCAAAGAAGCCAGTCACAAAAGGCCAGATATTTTATGATTCCATTTCTAGAAAATGTCCAGAAGAGGCAAATCTAAGGAGAAAGAAAGCAGGTTGGTGGTCACCTGGGTATTAGGGGAGAAAATGGAGGTGAACTGAAAATGGGCCTGAGGAATCCAACTGGGAGAATGAACATGTTCTAAACTGAATTACAGCAATGGCTGCACCACTCAGCGAAGTTACTAAAAATCACCGATTTGTGCAACTAAAATGGGCAGATTCTATGATATGTACAATACACATCAAGTTGATATAAATAAATGTTTGTTCATCTACGTGTCATTTAAATCACAAAACTAATTGACAGATTCTGAGTGCATCTTGATAAAGGTATTTATATTTGAGTGAATAAGCAGGGAACATGGGGAAGCCTGGCCTCACAGCAGAATGCCAACCAGTAAGTGTATCTTCCCATAAACTTTACTCATTTTGATTTAAAAAATAGTAACTTGGGGCGCCTGGGTGGCGCAGTCAGTTAAGCATCCGACTTCAGCCAGGTCACGATCTCGCGGTCCGTGAGTTCGAGCCCCGCGTCGGGCTCTGGGCTGATGGCTCAGAGCCTGGAGCCTGTTTCCGATTCTGTGTCTCCCTCTCTCTCTGCCCCTCCCCCGTTCATGCTCTGTCTCTCTCTGTCCCAAAAATAAATAAATGTTGAAAAAAAAAAAAATTTTTTTAAATAGTAACTTTAGGGGAGTCTGGCTGGTTCAGTCGGTAAAGCGTGCGACTCTAGATCTGGGGGTTGTGAGTTCCAGCCCCACGCTGGGTATAGAGGTTACTTAAAAAATACAATCTTTAAAAAAATGTAATAAATAAAAATTAGTGACTTCGCAGCAGAGAAACCTAATAGAAATCACCTTAGCTTAGGTAACAACGTTGAGTTCACCGATATACGGACAGACCGACGTCCTTTGGCTCCTGTTATGCTGCAATGTCAAGGACGCCTCAATGTTCTATGGGATCCCTGCTAATGACGCATTACCGAACCTAAACACGTAGTAAGTACATCTGATAAACCCCAAATGGAGAACTTTCTCCAAACTAACTTGCCTCTACACTCTTCAAAAGCATCAAGAACAGGGGCACCTGGCTCAGTCGATGGCACGTGTGACTCTTGCTCTCCGGGTTGTGAGTTCGGGCCCCACGTTGGGTGTAGAGCTTACGTGAAAAACAAAAAGTAAAAAAAAAAAAAAAAAGAAGCACCATCAACAAAAAAGACAAAGGTTATGGAATGCATTCCACATTAAAGAACATCAAGTTTATGACAAAATTTTTGTACAATGTCCATCAACAAATATACAGTTTAAGGCAGTACATAAAATTGGACTTTGAAATGAGATGGGGGAGGGAAGACTGGTTATAGGCATTTACATGAAAAACAGAACAAAATTAAACAGAAGACTGCAGATTACAAACCAGGATGTTATATGTTATCTAGCATTATTTAATAAGTAACAACACCATTAACTACTATTTGTAATTACTTACTAAACATCTAACATCTGATAGGTAACTCTATCGTAGAGTATAACATCCAATATTACCAAGCACAGGATGTTAAAATTCTATAATCAGCCTCCCCTAAATCCTTTTTACCAAGATACCTGATTACCCATATGTGGGGCTTCCTTCAGAAAGCTAAAAGAAGCTGTCATTGAATTGCAGGTATATTCCTGGTGTTATGTGGCTGACGGAGCCACAAGACAGGCAAAATGTAAACAATTGGGGAATTTGTGTAAAGAGTATTTGAGGGGGCACCTAGATGGCTCAATCAGGTAAGCATCTGGCTCTTGATCTCAGCTCAGGTAGTGATTTCAAGGTTCGTGGGATTGAGCCCTGCATCAGGCTCTGCACAAGATAGCAAGGAGCCTGCTTGGGATTTTCTCTCTCCCTCTCTCTCTGCCCCTCTTCAACTCGCTCTCTCTCAAAACACATAAATTAGAAAAAAGAAAACAACTTAAAAAGAGTATATGAGAACTCCTTACACTATTTTTGCAACTTTTCAATGGAAAAATTTTTAATTTTAAATTATGCAAAAATAAAGTCTTATACTGTCAGGAAACAGTCACAGGAACAACAATAATAACGGGAATAATAAAGATGATCATGAAATTAAATGGAAATTCATTTTTCTTGGCAATGTTTAAAAATTGGCCATAGCTCTGTGGCACCTTGCCTGGCTCAACTCTTGATCATATGAGCCCCACAATGGGTGTAGAGGTTACTTAAAAATCGTAAAAAAAAAAAAAGGGGGGTGCCTGGGTGGCTCAGTCGGTTAAGCCTCTGACTTCAGCTCAGGTCATGAAGTCACAGTTCATGAATTCGAGCCCCGCGTCGGGCTCTGTGCTGTCAGTTCAGAGCCTGAAGCTTGCTTTGGATTCTGTGTCTCCCTCTCTGCCCCTCCCCTGCTTGTGCTCTGTCTCTCTCTCTCTCTCTCTCTCTCTCAAAATTAAATAAACATTAAAAAATTTTTTTTTAATTGTAAACAAAATTTCCATAGTTAAAATACATCAGAGGCTAAACACAGAAAAATATGATCAATGTGTAGAATGTTCATAAACAAACATACAAATATACACAAACAGCCACCAAACAGAAATGCATTAAAAGCTTCACAGTTATTATCTTTACATCCTCGATTACCGGGTAATTAAAAAAATTTTTTCCAGCGCGCCTGGGTGGCTCAGTCGGTTAAGTGTCCGACTTCAGCCCAGGTCATGATCTCGCGGTTCCCGAGTTCAAGTCCCGCGTAGGGCTCTGTGCTGACAGCTCGGAGCCTGGAGCCTGCTTACGATTCTGTGTCTCCTCCCTCTCTGTCTCTCCCGCACTCACACTCTGTCTCTCTCTCAAAAAGTAAACATTTAAAAAATTTCTTAAAAAATAAAATAATTTTTCCCTCATATTTCTGTATTTTTTGATTGTTCCATAATGATACAGTTCTTTAAGGAGGCACGTGGGTGGCTCAGTCGGTTAGGTGTCTGACTCTTAGTTTCAGCTCAGGTCACGTCTCATGGTTTCATGGGTTTGAGCCCCTATATTGGGCTATGTGCTGGCACTGCTCAGCCTACTTGGGATTCTCTCTTTCCCTCCCCCACTCATAATGCCTCTGTCTCTCTCAAAATACATAAATAAACTTCAAAAAAAAAAAAAAAGAAGAAAGCATATTACTAGTAATAAGCAGAATAAAATAGTTCACAATGCTTTTAAAAACTCAGAAAAGTCAAAGCCCATTAGCCTTGCTTTTGAGGTCCTCCAGACCCAAGTACTAACTACCCCAGGGTCTGATGCCTGCTGGTTCCTATAGCTGCAGAACATGCTCAAGAGATTAGCAACCTGAGCTCTGGACTCAGGCTGCCTTCATTCCAACCCCAGCTCAGCCTCTTACTAGGTGGGGACTGTGGGCAAATCACTTATGCTCCCTGGGTCTCAATCTCATTTTATTGCCTAGGAAAAAAAAAAAAAAAAGGCAGAATTTCTTCGCATAGCTGTGGTGTGGCCCAATATATTTATTTGTATAAAACCATCATGGTTGAGGTTGGCAATTAAGGATTATTACTAATACCATGCCCAATTACACAACCTATACATTATCTAATTGATGTGACTATCGTTGTAAAAGAAAAATGCCCAGGGGCCCCTGGGTGGCTCAGTCCGTTAAGCATCTGACTCCTGATTTCTGCTCAGGTCATGATCTCAGGTAGGGAGAATGAGCAACCCCCCTCCTTTTCCCAGGCCGTGACAGGCTCTGTGCTGACAGCAGGGGGCCTGCTTGGGATTCTCTCTCTCTCCCTCTCTCTCCCCCTCCCCAACTCACCCACACACGCTTTCTCTCAAAATAAATAAACATTAAAAAGAAAGAAAGAAAGAAAGAAAGAAAGAAAGAAAGAAAGAAAGAAAGAAAGAAAGAAAGAAAAGCCAAATCCCACTCACGTGGAACTTTGCTGTCAGTAGTCAGGGGAGTCACTCTTTCACCTCTGTGCAGCCCTTTCTGAGAAATCAAGCTGGGGAGGAAAAAAAAATAATGTCATGAAATGCCACGATCGTGTCACTGTCCTCAGTAACAGTGCAATCTAGGGGGGCGCCTGGGGTGACTCAGCTGGTTGGTTGTGCAAGAGACTCTTGATTTCGCCTCAGGTCGTGATCCCAGGGTTGTGGAGCCTGTTAAGATTCTCTCTCTCCCTGTGCCCCTCTCCCCAACTCACGCATGCTCTCTCTCTCTCTCTAAAATAATAATAATAATAATAATAATAATAATAATAATAATAATAATGCAATCCGGAAGCAACCCTCATCACCAACTAGACCCCAAGACCTGACATCTAACGCCCACCTGCTTGTACTCACCCACCTATGTCTTACATTTTCCCTTAAGCTCTCTTTTCTAGCTTACCTCTTAACTCCGGCGAATGAAACCGGAAACCACCTCAGGTGATGACAACTGCCCTGACAAGACCTGCCGCAGACCCAGACCACCCAGAACTTCTGCGCTAGACCCCCAACTCATGCCTGCACAGAAGGACCATGGAGTGGCTTCTGGACTGACCTACAATTACTTTTACCTCATTATAATCCTAAAATCTCTGCCCAAGGAGGAGCCTCAGCCTCATGTACGTAACACACAACATATAGGCATGTTTCCTTAAGGCGCATGCTCATCCCTATGCCTGCCTCTACATACCATGACAAGCCTTCCCTATCTAAATATCCATCCTAACCCTAAACAAAAGGAACCCATCCACCCTCTTTTGGGGATTCCCGGCTGCGGAAGCTATTCCCCTGTGATTTCCTTCTTTGCTTGCAAATCAAAGTTTTCTTTATGCAACAACTCAATCTGGTAAGGTTTCTGAGTCACCGAGGTGGGAACTCAACCTTAGTTCCATTACTACCCACACCTTCTGAAAAGAGAGATTAGAAGGGGCCCAGGATGGGGCGCCCGAGTGGCTCAGTCAGTTGAGCGTCCGGCTTCGGCTCAGGTCATGATCTCACAGTTTGTGGGTTCGAGCCCTACATTAGGCTCTGTGCTGATGGCTTAGAGCCTGGAGCCTGCTTCGAATTCTGTGTCTCCCTCTCTCTCTGCCCCTCCCCCACTCGTGCTCTGTCTCTCTCCCACAAATAAAAACATTAAAAAAAAATTTTTTTTTTTAAAGAAGGGGCCCAGGATGATCCAGCAACCTGATCCAGCAGGAATCAGAGAAGAGCAAAGATCACCGCAGTTGGATACGTGACCCTAACCTGGGGACTTGACTGATGCTCGGGAAATTAATACCAAAAAGAGATCACCATTCACCATACGCCAGGAGCTGTTTTGAGATTTTTATTTCCACAGCCATAGCTGGCGAGCGGGGGCGGGGTGGGGAGGAGGGGGCAAGAGCATCTGGCTTTGGGGAGGTCCCAAACAGACCCCATTTGGTCCCTCGCTGCTGACAAAATCCGAAGGCAGAGAATCTAGTCCAGGTGAATAAGAATTTATCTCAGTAAGGCGAACGGCAAAAGACTGCAGACTAACGGCTCCAAGACTGTCTTCAAAGTGCCTGAAAATACGTCCAGGTTTATACAAGCAAAAGGTGGGGTGAAGGCGGGAGGGTACTGCAGGTGGGCAGCGAAGGTCAAATGGATTACTATCTTGGGGTCAATCACAAACGGGGTCTTGCTGGCGCAGGGCAGCCCTTACGGCTTGAGGGGTTAGTTTAGGTTCGCACCAGGGGCTGCTTTGCCCCCAAGGCTGTGCCACCTGCGCCAAGAGACAAGCTGGAAAGAAGCCAACCAGAAAGTTTGAGGTCAAAATGGAGGCAGCTGAAGTCCTCTTTCACCACCTCTTACAATCCTGGAACACCAGAAAGCACAGGCACGCGTGGGTGTAGGGAGGCGGACGGGGCGAGCTGAGACAAGCAGAAACTCAAGCCAGGCGATAGGTGACCCCACCCCACGCCCCACCCCGGGCCCCACCTCGGGACCCACCACGAACGCAGAGACTCCCCCAGAGACGCACACCACTGCCTTCCCCCCCGCTAATACCTGCGTGCTCCGCTCAGGCTTTTTTCCCCCCTAAGTCGCCCTGTCGCTGCAGGTTCCAAGCACAGATTCAGGAAGTTTGGAAGCGCTGGGAGAGGCGGAACTGACGCACCGCTCCCATAGAAAATTCAGGAGCAACCTTCCACTCCCCCAGCGGAAGTGCCCGCGAGAACCTGGAGCTTCTGGACCACATCTCCCAGGATGCACCAGACCCGCCTTCCTGAGCGGAAGTGAGCGCGACTACACGGAGCAAGGGGACTACATCTCCCAGAATGCTAAAGGCAAAACGTTCTTAGGCTCGCGCTCCTAAACAAGTTGCGGCTGCTGGAAGCTCCTTGTCTACGCTTCCCCAAATGCCAGAATGGAAGGGGTCACGCAGTCCCGACTTCCTAGGTGGTAATACGGGTTTCCGTGTTAAGAGTCTGCGTTACCTCTGCCTGAGTCTTCAGCGAAATTATTCCATGGACACGACTTCCGAATTCGAAATGCCTCCAATTGTGACAGGAGTGTTGTTGGAAAGGGATTAGGTGAGGAGGTACAATCTTCAAGAAATTAACGGGGAATGATTGCTTAAGGGACACTAGACGACTGAGAGGGGGAGGATGTTTAATGTAATCTGACGATATGAGGCCAAAACAGAGTTCAAAGAATGGGTGAGGGAGAATTATTCGGGAGGGGCGGTGAGAAGCGAGGAAGTTACCCGCCTCTACCCCAGACACACCACAGACTTGGGAGGAATTTAGGGCCCAAGTGGAAGCTTGTCCTCATGGAAAAGCACGCTTCCCTTATTTAAACTGTATATTAAAATTATTATCCCGGGGTGCCTGGGTGGCTCAGCAGGTTGAGCATGTGATTCTTGATTTTGGCTCAGGTCATGATCTCAGGGTGGTGGGATCCGGCCCCACATTGGCCTCTGCGCTGATCAGGGAGCCTGCTTGGGATTCTCTCCTTTTGCCCCTCCCCTGTGTGTGCGCTCTCGCTCACTCTCTAAAATAAAAAAAAAAATTTAAATTATTATCCCTACTTTGGAGGTGAACATGTCAAGCTTCTGTGAAGTTACAAAATTGTCCAGTATCTCAAAGCAAGGGTAATAGCTGCAGAACTTGACATTGGACTTATTCTGACACCCAAAGCCCATGATTTAAAGGCAAATCACGGAGGAGGATTCTGTAGGTGGGAGAGCATATTTTAGTATTGAGTTTTTTCCTTTATACTTTCTGATAAAAATATCTTATATTTTATAGTTATTTTATTGCATATAGTTAATTTTAAAAGATGTATGTTACTAAAAACTAAAAATAGCATGAAGCGAAATAAGAAAATTGCACCTAGAATCCTTCCTCCTGAAGATAAAAATTGTCTCCCCATAAACACATATCAATATATATCTATATCTAGCTATATCTAGCTATATTTAATTTTTATTTATTTTTTATTTTTTTTTTAATAATTTTTTTAATGTTTATTTGTTTCTAAGAGAGACAGATGAGCGGGGGAGGGGCAGAGAGAGAGGGAGACACAGAATCCGAAGCAGGCTCCAGGCTCTGAGCTGTCAGCACAGAGCCCGACGCGGGGCTCGAACTCACTGACTGTGAGATCATGACCTGAGCCGAAGTTGGATGCTCTACTGACTGAGCCACCCAGGCGCCCCTATATTTAATTTTTTAAATGAAGTCTCAGGGTGCCTGGGTGGTTCAGTTGGTTGAGTGTCTCGCTCTTGATTTTGGCTCAGGGCATGATCTCACGGTGGTGAGATCAAGCCCTTTGTCAGGGTCTGTGCTGGGTGTGGAGCCTACTTAAGATTCTCTTTCTCCTTCTGCCCCTCTGACCACCCCCCACAAACACACAATCTCTCTCTCTCTCTAAAAAAAAGGTAATTGAAAAATAAAATGAAGTCTCATGTTCTATATCCATATAAGCTGAACATTTTGTAATACCAGTTTTGAAAGTCTAAGGGGCGCTTGGGTGGCTCAGTCGGTTAAGCATCTGACTTCAGCTCAGGTCATGATCTCGCCGTCTGTGAGTTTGAGCTCTGTGTCGGGCTCTGTGCCGACAGCTCAGAGCCTGGAATCTGCTTCAGATTCTTTGTCTCCCTCTCTCTGCCCCTCCCCTGCTCATGCTCTCTCTCTGTCTCAAAAATAAATAGAAACATTTAAAAATTTTTTTGAAAAAAGTCTAACTCCTTCCAAATGATGGCTGTAGAATGTTACACTGGATGGACTGAGAACTAAAAACGAAACGGCCCGACATCTGGAAGCTGGTGTAGCCCTCGAAGCTAGGCCACGTTAGTCTTCTTTGGGACATAAATGAATCACAGAATACCATCCTCGAATGAGCGTTCCTCTGAGACCATGGTAAAGTGAGACGAAACAAGTCCCCTTCTTAATTTTGTTGAGATGCACACAAAAACGAGGTCACTGTGCCATCACACAATGCCACATGTCCCTTTTTTGCTAGATGGGTGACTGCTACTTCTTTGTCACTTGGACCTTTATTCTTGTTCCAGGCTGCCTTCCCAAAAGGTAACACCTATTGAAACACTCACTCTTAGAATTCCTCCTGCTTTCCGACGGTAGTTCATCTCCAGGAACCCTGCTTCTTTAGGCCTTCCCTAAACCACCCAAACAGAGCTCAAATCCTAGAATAGATTCTTTCTGACACCCTCTTTCTCTCGTGACGCTTCATGGTTTTCCCCGGTGGGTGTACTCCACTGCAACAAATAATAAGCCCAACGTGTCCAACTCCTGGTGTGTTTCTGGATGAATTAAGCGTTTTGGCACCTCCCCTGAGGAGTAGTAGGTTTGCTATTATAAATGGTCCTTAGGCCTGCTTGCAAGGCTGGATTTCGGCTGGTGTCAGGGAACACGGATTTGGGAAGACTTACTCCGTCCATCACTGGTCAGAGCTGTTCACTGTGTCTCAACTGCGCAACAAGGTTTCTTTTGAACATCTGCTTTCCCTGTTGCAGGTTTGAATTTTGTCACGTGCTAAGTAGATGGCGCCTACGTGACCAGCCCTCATTAAGAACCCTAGGTTCTCAGGGGCGCCTGGGTGGCTCAGTCGGTTAGGCGTCCGACTTCGGCTCAGGTCATGATCTCACAGTCAGTGGGTTCGAGCCCCGCGTCGGGCTCTGTGCTGACAGCTCAGAGCCTGGAGCCTGTTTCAGATTCTGTGTCTCCCTCTCTCTCTGCCCCTCCTCCACTCACTTGGTCTGTGTCTCTCAAAAATGAATAAACATTAAAAAAAGAAAGAAAAAAAAAACAAGAACCCTAGGTTCTCAGGGGTGCCTGGGTAGCTCAAGGGGTTGAGCATCCGACTTTGGCTCAGGTCATGATCTCAGTTTGTGAGTTCAAACCCCACATTGGGCTTGCTCCTGTCAGTGCAGAGTCCACTTCGGATCCTCTGTCCCCCTCTGCCCCTGTGTGCCTCCCCCACTCATGCTATCAAAAATGAATAAATATTTTTTTTAAAGAACCCCTTTTAAAACCCCTTTCTTTTGTCGTCCTAGTGTAGACATTTCACACGTGTATTCTTTCACTGAAATATAGTCCTAAATCCAACTATATTCTGTGTCCTCTCAGCAACTCACAGAACCTGAAGGTAGTAGAAGGGACCCTCAAGCCACTATGCAAATTGAGATAGCATGGATCGCAGTATCTAGTATCCTGTGGAGAGATAGCCCAGAAAATTGATTACGAAAATGAATCTATTAGATACACTTTGTAAGTAAGCCCCTCAGTCAATACACTTAAAATATCACCATGGCATCCACGGAGTGTGGAATGGCATCCAAAGCTTCTTCCTCCTTAGAGGCTCCAATGCTATAATGCTCTGTAAGATCCCTACCCATGCACATTTTTTCTTCAAAGCATTTTTCTTAACCTCCACAACATAACCAACCACTCTACTGTCGCCAGTATTTGCCTGCTCCCTGGCTTATGCCTCAAGATGAATCTTGTGCATCAACAACAAACATGGTTGACCATACTCATTAGTTTATCTGTGAATACAAATTGTGTCTCATTCCTTAGTTTTGATCTTATCTGCCATATGATAATGCAGAACAATCTTAGTAGGTGACCCAACTATAAGGGACTCCTAATCATCTTTCAAATTCTATTGTAATTTGCCAGTTTGATCAAATTGATGTTCACTGAGAAATAAAAACACACAGTAGAATTACAGAATGGAAAATGCCACCAAACACTCCTTGCCAAAGAATATCATTTAGAGTATCCATTTCTAGGTTATGTATGTATATAAACACATAATACACAGAATTATGAATTTATTACACTATGAAGGCTATGGTCTGATTTCACAAAGCTTTTATTATGTTCTTCTGCTATTACATGTCTTTGACATCAATTTAATGGCCCCATGTTATTACGGGAATATATGAAATTTGAACAAATTCTTATTGAACACTTGTTATTTCCATTGTTAAAACTCTGTGACATTATTGATGTGGTATTCATCTTTTCATTGTTTGAATCTCATAGTATGTTCCTATAGTATGATTTCCAGATCGAAGTTGCATGTTACACATTCTGAAATATACTGCTTTTCAAAAAATTGTTTTTATTGTCACCAAGAAAAACATATAACTGTCATTTCTGCACCCTGTAATTAATGTATTTGATGCAATCACCAAATCCCAATTTTTTTCTAGTATTTATTTTCATGGGGATGAGGGGAAAATATGGGAAGCTGACAAATTAAATGTCCTTCAAAATGGCATAAATTTCCACCACAGAAGTTTGATTAAAAAAAAAAAATCCTACCACAATTAGAAGGCAATCATATCAAAGACTACATGGAAATGCAGAAATTTAAAACTCAATGACAAATTCAAAATTAAGAAAAATGTTTTTATCACTACTATATAAATCTGATGCCTTTAGTGTTTCTTTGAGCCCTTGCCTTAACTTTGTTGAGAAAATTCAATTAAGATATGTGCAGTGGCCAGTTATTGTGAAGTTAAATTGTTTCAGTCTGCAATGTGAGAAAAACCACAAGAGTTCAACTGCTACTGCGTAAACCAATGGGATATGAGATCAAGACATGAAAAATAAGAACTCAACCTCAGAACACAGGCTGATAGCCAGAGCCAACCATAAGAGGAAACTACCAAAATAATGCTGTGGAACACAGTACTCAGTGTATTTCTGCATTTCAACTATTTGTTCCTCAGAATTATTTATTAGTTTTTTGCTGGTTTCCTTCTCCAGATACAATTTGTAAAGATTGCACATTTTGCCTCTTTGGTTCACTTAAAATATTTTATCACTTTTTGCCATTTTAACAAATATATATCTTGGTGTGGACATCCTTGGGCTGATTTTTTGGGTGGATCTCTGTGCCTCCTGGATCTGGTTATCTGTTTCCTTCCTCACATTAGGTAAGTTTTCAGCTATTATTTCTTCAGGTAAAATTTCTGCCCCCTTTTCTCTTCTTTTGGAGTCCCTTTAATGCAAATGTTATTATGCTATTATGCTTGATGGAGTCATTGAGTTCCCTATCCTCAATCTCCATGATTTTCTTCCTCTCATTTGTGTGGCTTACTTTCCATTACTCTGTCTTCCAGGACATTCATTCATTCCTGTTTCATCTCACCTTCTTCTTATCCCATCAAGTGCTTTTTTAATTTATTGTGTTCATCTCTGCTTGGTTCTTTTTAATCTATTAAGGGTCTCAGTGATGTCCTCCACTCTTCTCAAACCCAGTGAGTATCTGTGATCATTACTTTAAATTCTCTGTCTGGAATATTACTTATATCCATTTCGCTTAGGTCTCTTGCTGTGGTTTGGTCCTGTACTTTCATTTGGGGGATATTCCCATCTCATTTTGTCTCCATGTCTATTTCTGCATATTAGGAAAGTCAGCTGTGTCTCTCGCTCTCGAAGGTAATGCCCTTATGAAGAACAAGTCCGGTAGTGCCCTGCAGTGCACGCTCTCCTGTTTCCTGGGACCTGTCGCTTCAGGGGCAGGGTCTCCTATGTGTGTTGCCTGTGCCCCAGTGCTGTGTCCTGGGCTCTTTTTATTCAGTCTGGTCACCTGCAGAGGCTCTCTTTGCCTATTGTGGGCAGTGTCTGGTCCCAGCTGGGTAGAGCCCATTTTAATGATATGTGCTGGTCTGTTTGTGAAATGAGACCTGTTGAAGCTGCCACCTCTGGAACTGATGTTCTGCAAAACACACAGGTCAGGAGACAAGGTAGGTTTGCTCTGGTCTTCACAGTGCCGGGACTGAAGCAGGTGTGATTGGGAAAGGCAGACCCACCAGAGCACAGGGGGGCAGGGGCTGGTGTAACCAAGTTAGGTAAGGAGTGTGGGCGCCGTGCTGGTTCCAGCAGGTACCCATGTGCTTATGCTGGGGGGGGGGGGGGCCAGGGAGGGAAATGGTTCCCTCCTTTGTTCCCAAAGGAGTGTCCCCATGATCCCTGCCTCTCCAGGCCACACTCAGTAAATTGCTGTCCCTGCTGTCTGCCCCTGGCATTTGCCAAACTCGATTCCTGGTTGTGTCTCCACCAGCTGTTCATCGTGCTCTCCCAGAGCCCAGCCCACAGACACTGGAAATCCAGGCTTTAAGTCCAGCTGGCTGCTAAGAACTCATGCCATTTGGCCCCTCTCGCTTTCAAAGCCAAGTGTTACAGGGATTCATCTTCCCCATGTGGGCTCCCCAGTGTGACAGTCTGTTTTTTGTCTTCTCTACACCACTGGTTCCTTCCCCTCCACAGACGGCCAGTCTGGCTCACTCCCAAACTGCATCTTTGCCCTTCCTACCTTCTCTGATACGGCCTCTTCTCTACCTTTAGGTGTTGACTTTGTTCTGCCAGTGTCGGGGTCAATTTCTGGGTTATTTACGCTGATGTGAGTGTTGTCTAGTTGCATCGATGAGAGGAGAGGAGCTTAGCGTCCTCCTACTCCACAATCTTCCCTAATTCTCTCTTCCTTTTGATTCATTTCACAAATGTGTACTAAGTGCATACACAGAGTGCTATTCAATGCTGATTGTATAGATTCAGCAGCAAACAAACTCCCTGCCCTCAGGAAGCTTCTATTTCAGGGGACATCGATTTTAACATCCACCATTAGAATCTGATAAAGGCCTAAAGAAATTATTATATTTAGGCCTTTTTCTTGAGTGATAGCTAAAACTGCCGAGGTTCTTGTACCTTGTACACTGCACCACTTATGTGACCTTGGAATCACCAGGATGCATTCAGCTACGGCTGAAACATTCACTTTAATGAAACAAATGTTTTCCCTCCTATGAGACAGAATGAGATTTATCCTCAGCGTGGATTCTGTGATGAATTTTAACATACGAACTTGAACTGAACTGCTTACTGCATATCTCACACTTGTAAGGTTTCTCCCCTGTGTGAACTCTCTGATGAGATTTTAAATGTCCAGATTGACTGAAGACCTTACCACACACATTACATTTGTACGGTTTCTCTCCAGTGTGGACTCTCTGATGAACTTTAAGATTTGAGGTCCTAGTGAAGTGCTTACCACATGTCCTACAGGTGTATGGGTTCTCTCCCAAATGGACACTCTGGTGCACATCAAGATCCAAGCTCGTCTTGTAGCCCTTCCCACATGTGTCACATTTGTATGGCTTTTCTCTGGTGTGGACTTTCTGATGAGCTTGCAGGCACGATTTCTGACCAAATCCCTTCCCACATTCTTCACATTTGAATGGTTTTTCTCCACTGTGGACTCGCTGATGTGTCAAAAGAGGTGAGACCCACCTGAAGCTCTTCCCACATTCCTTACAATTATAAGGTTTCTCCTCTGTGTGGAACCTCCGATGATAATAAAGATGTGTCCTAGAAAAGAAGCCCTTTCCACATTCTTCACATTTGTATGGTTTCTGTCCCATGTGGACCTTCTTATGGATACGAAGACGTGAACGCCAAGTGTAGGACTTCCCACACTCCTCACACTTGTATGGTTTTTCTCCCGTGTGGACCACACAATGACTATTAAGTGCTGATCTACGACGGAAGTTCTTACCACAGATATCACACTTGAATGGCTTCTCCCCGGTATGGACTCTCTGATGGTCCTGAAGATGGCAAGCATTAATGAAGGCCTTTCCACATCCCTCACACTTATAAAGTTTCTCTCCCGAGTGTAACCTGCAATGATTACTAAGTTCTGATCTACGACTGAAGCCTTTCCCACATTCCCCACATTTGAATGGCTTCCCTATGGTGTGGATTTTCTGATGAGTTTGCAGGCATGAGCTCTGACTGAATTCCTTACCGCACTCCTCACACCTATACCGTTTCTCTCCCAGGTGAACTCTCTGATGAATACGAAGCGCTGAGCTATAAAAGAAGCATTTCCCACAATCGCGACATGTGTGAGACTTCTCCCCTGAGTTTATGTGTTGAAGATCACAGTGGGAGGTATCACTAAAGATCTTTTTGCACTCATTCCCCAGGGAAGTCTTCTGGCCTGTGTGGGTTATAGACCGTGCTGCCTCAACGTGGCTGGGTAAATCCCATTGTCTGTGGAATTGAGAACTCTTTATCATGGAGTCGTGACACCAGGTTAAGTCATCTGCAATATGCTGCCAGATTTGCCAGCAGGAAAGTTCTTCATGTGGTTCCACTTTAGGAATAGTCTCCATCTTGTGTTGGATTTTGTCTCCTAAAAGACAGAGAATGCATAGATGTGGGCAAATGAAGGCTTTGTTCGGTGTCCTCAAGATTTAACAGTTAGGAAAGAGCATGAGAGTTTAATGAACCCAGGGAATATTCCCTACATCCTTCTAGTGTGTACCATGGTCTCTGGTTTAAATGTCTACAGAAACCAAGAGGTAATCCAGTAGGGTCCTATCCACTAAGCACCAATGAAACAAATTTAGAATCATGCCAAGCCTCATATGTAATGGACAAGTTAGAAATCAAAGAATTAACAAAAATGATAATGATACATATTAATTTTGCGACTTCCACTCAATTTCATAAATCGGTGTAAATTCTGAAATAGTAAAATATGCAGTTACAAATAAGTTACATAAACAACGAGGCCTGTCCTCAACATCAAAGAGACAGTTCTAAGCCCCTGGAATGTCATGCCTGAAATGAGCGCAATAGGGACTTCAGTCACATTAGATTACTTTAACAATATGATTTAAGGATGATACTGACCACACCAGAAAAACTAAGAACATGATGTTGGGCGGGGCTTTCAATTACCTGGTAGCGTGGACCAAGAGACTGAGAATAACCATATGAAACCATTCAGTCTATACTGAATGGTCATGTGACAGAGCTCCAATAATTACTCTGGACACTGAGGATCACATGAGTTCCCCTAATTGCCAATATCCTGTGTATAACTGTACACTTTCATTTTGGAAAGTAACACAATAACACGTCCCTGATTCTATGGAGACAAGACAATGGAAACTGCATATGGTACTTCTCTAAACTCTCTCTCCTATGCTTTTTCTCATGCCTTTCCTGTAATAAACGAAGTATAACAGCTTTCAGTGAATTCTAGAAAATTATTCAATCTGAAGGCAATTTTGGGAACCCCTCAAACTTTTAGTTGGTGTCAAGTACAGGAGGTCTGTGTGAACTGTCCCTCAAAAACTTACAGTTGCTTAGACTCTTTGCAATCCTATATATCAAGCACCCAGAACTGATTATATCTATATGTTCTAAGTATTCCCGCAAATTCTACACAATATGTGTAGCTCATCTTATTTTTGTGCTAATATATGTAGTAACTTAATTAAGATACCTGAAATTAAAAAGGGACAGGAATCTGCAGTTTTACTGTGAGGTCAGAAATTTGTACCCCACAGGAATACCCACAAGGAGGGTGGTGTTCCTAATGAAAGAACTGGAAGATGGCAAGAACCGCGAGGGGTGGAAAGGATACATAAAGGCTTATGCACCGGTTTCTTCTGAGGCTTCTGGACTGTCTCATACTAAACAGAGTGTGGAAAAATCTTTGGATGTAGAATATTGGGCTTTCACATGAGTTTTTCTGACTGAAACTATAGCCTTTTAGTTGGCTGTAAAATAAATTTAAAATCATTCAATAAGCATTTAGAAAAAAAGGGACAAATCATCAGAGTATCATTATTCATAGGAATGGGGTGATTGCACGAATTCTTATAAAGTCGTACACACAAATCTACACACAAATGAAATGTTTCTTTTGGATACACTGAAAGATGCATTTCCTAGTAGGGCTTGTGCTCTAAAAAGTTTGAAAACTTAGTTCAGGAACTCAGCAAGTCTATAATTAAACAAAGTGTTCAAATGGAAAGTCCTAAGGGCAAAAACTTGGAAAAATATTAATAGGTGTGTATGCACCTCTTGGTAGATGCTAGTTTATGGTTATATTTAATAAACTGTCCTTTAAAATAGTTTTCTTTGGGGCATCAGGGTGACTCAGTCGGTTAAGCATCCGACTTCGGCTCAGGTCATGATCTCATGGTTCGTGGGTTCAAACCTGCATCAGGATCTGTGCCCTCAGCTCAGAGCCTAGAGCCTACTTTGGATTCTGTGTCTCCCTCTCTCTCTGCCCCTCCCCTGCTCACTCTTTGTGTGGGTGTGTGTGTGTGTGTGTGTCTCAAAAATAAATAAACATTAAAATAGTTTTCTTTGGGCGGGGGATATAAGAAGTCTCTCCAAGGATGTGACAATTTTGAGTGGGCTGTTTCCTGATACTTTCCAGGTTATAATGTTCATCAATTGCAGATGAAATAGGCTTCATGATAAATGTATGGAAATCATGTGAAATGATTATTCTTTAATGGCTAAATTTGTAGAAAATAAAGGTGCAGAAATAGATACCTTAATTTTTGACCAAAATGATCAGGTATGGACAACATTCAGCTGTGTGACTGGGGTTCCTTTCATCTCCTCCCCTTCTGGCACATGGAGAGGAAACTTGGCAACAGTGGGGTGGATGTAGGCTTTGTAAGATGCCAATGCGCTGTAGATGGGCAAACTGTGCAAAACAAAACCTTTCAAACTGATTACTATCTTGAGAGATCAGGAAGTTGAGATTTTTTTTTTTTTCTCCACTTGTTGGGCAGCTATCTAGGAAAAGACATCAGAATCCTTATTTTAAAAAAAGATTTTCTTGGGGCGCCTGGGTGGCTCAGTCGGTTAAGCATACGATTCTTGGTTTTGGCTCAGGTCATGATCTCACAGTTCGGGAGTTTGAGCCCCGTGTTGGGCTCTGTGCTGACAGTGCAGAGCTTATTTGGGATTCTCTCTCTCTCTCCCTGTCTCTGCCCCTCCCCTGCTCATGCTGCCTCTGTCTCTTTAAAAATAAATAAACTTTCAAAATATTAAAAAAAAAAAAAAAAAGGTGTTCTAGGGGTGCTTGGTTGGGTCAGTCAGTAAAGCACATGACTCTTGATCTTGGTGTTGTAAGTTCAAGCCCCATGTTGGGTGTAGAAATTACTTAAAAAAAATATTTTTTAAAAGAGAAGTATCTGGGGGGAAGAAGGAAGATGGCAATGGAATAAGAGTACCCATGAACTGTCCCATGAATACAAGTAGATAACTAGGAGACATCCTAAATACCCCAGAAATCAACCTGAACAATGGCAGCACAAACTCTGTAACTAAAGGTAGAGAAGAAGCCGCAGAGAAGTCAGGAAGTGTGGGGACACAGTTTGGGAGAGAAACAGATCATGGCTGCTGTGGTGAAGAGGGAGCTATAGTTGTGGAGAAGGGGGTGAGACAGACGGGCACATGGGAGCGCACGGGGAAAATGAATCCCCACGGCAATTGGCTTGGAAAGCAAGAGGGGCCAAATTTCATGAGTTCTTGCAACCAGTGGTGCTTAAAGCCTGGAGCTGTAAGTCAGCAGGCTTGGCTCGGGGACAGCCTGAAGTCTTTGGGGCTGCTCTTGGAAGGAAAGCAGGACAAACAGCCCACGGACATACAGCACGGAAACGGGAGATCTGAAGAGCACCTGGGGGGCACCTGAGTGGCTTAGTCGGTTAAGTGTCCGACTTCAGTTCAGGTCATGATCTCATGGTTTGCGGGTTCGAGCCCCACGTCGGGCTCTGTGCTGACAGCTCAGAGGTTGGAGCCTGCTTCGGATTCTGTGTCTCCCTCTCTTTGCCCCTCCCCTGCTCGTGCTCTGTCTGTCTGTCTCTGTCTCTCTCTCTCAAAAATGAATAAACATTAAAAATAAATAAATAAATAAATGAAAGAAATAAAAAGCATACACATCAGTAAAGAAGAAGTCAAACTTTCACTATTTGCAGAAGCCATAATACCCTATATAGGAAACCTGAAAGATTCCACCAAAAAACTGCCAGAACTGATAAATGAATTCAGTGGAATCACAGGATACAAATTCAATGTACAGAAATCCATTGCGTTTCTACACACCAGTAATGAAGCAGCAGAAAAAGAAACTAAGGAATCAATCCCATTTACACACGCACTAAAAATAATGAGATACGTAGGAATTATGCTAACCAAAGAAGTGAAAGACCTATACTCTGAAAACTATAAAACACTGATGAAAGAAACTGAAGACGACCTCAAAGAAATGGAAAGACATCCCATGCTCTGAGACTGAAAGAGCAAATACTGTTAAAGTGTCTGTACTACCCAAAGCAATCTACATATTTAACGCAATCCCTACCAAAAGACCTGTCAGAATGGCTAAAATCAAAAACACAGAAGACAGGGGCGCCTGGGTGGCGCAGTCGGTTAAGCGTCCGACTTCAGCCAGGTCACGATCTCGCGGTCCGTGGGTTCGAGCCCCGCGTCGGGCTCTGGGCTGATGGCTCGGAGCCTGGAGCCTGTTTCCGATTCTGTGTCTCCCTCTCTCTCTGCCCCTCCCCCGTTCATGCTCTGTCTCTCTCTGTCCCAAAAATAAATAAACGTTGAAAAAAAAAAATTAAAAAAAAAAAAAAAACATCTAAAAAACACAGAAGACAGCAAGTGTTGGTGAGGAGTTGTGTACTGTTGGTGGGAATGCAAACTGGTTCAGCCACTGTGGAAACAGTATGGGGGCTCCTCAGAAAGTTAAAAACAGAGCTAACCTACCATCCAGCAATTGCCCTACCAGCTATTCACCCAAAGAATATTAAAAAACTAGTTCAAAGGGATACGTGCATGCATCCCTATGTTTATAGCAGTGTTATTAACAATAGCCAAATTATGGAAGCAGCCCAAGTGTCCATCAACCGATAAACGGATAAAGATGTGGTATATATACACAATGGAACATTATCTGGCTAGAAGAAAGAACGAAATCTTGCTATGGGCAATGACATGGATGGATCTAGAGAGTACAATACTAAGTAAAATAAGTCAAAGAAAGACAAAAACCATGTGATTTCACTCATCCGTGGAATTTAAGAAAGAAGACAAATGAACAAAGGGGGGATAAAAAAACAGAGACCAACCAAGAAACTACAGAGAAAAAACTGGTAGTTACCAGAAGGGAGATGGGGGGGGGGGGGGGATGTGAAATGGCTGATGGGGATCAAGGAGTGCATCTGTTGTGATGAGCGTGAGGTGATGTATGGAATTGCTGAATCACTGTATTGTACACCTGAAACTGATGTAACATGGTACATTAACTGGAATTACAATAAAAACCTTTAAAAAAAGAAGTATTTCTTTCCAGAAATGACTATGCCCCCTATAAAAGGAAAGCCATAGGGAAAGCATGTTTGCCTATATGGTCACAAGCACAGTGCTTAGAAGTTTCCTTGTGAAAACAGATGAACATAAGGGAAGGGAAGCAACAATAATATAAAAACACGGAGGGGGACAAACCATCAGAGACTCTTAAATACAGAGAACAAACTGAGGGTTGCTGGTGGCGTGTTGGGTGGGGGGGATGGGCTAAATGGGTGAGGAGCATTAAGGACATTTGTTGGGATGAGCACTGGGTGTTCAAAGTAAGTGATGAATCACTAAATTCTATTCCTGAAATCTTTATTACACTGTATGTTAACTAACTTGGATATAAATTAAAAATACATAAAAAGTAAATAAATAAATATTTTAAACATCAAAAAAGAAATCTCCTTGTGATACAAGTCATAAGTCATTGTGATACATGTACAAGGGTACATAAAGAATCAAACTTAAGTGTGATTACATCTAAATAAGTAGAAACCGGATAGCCGGCCATTTGAGGACAAGACATGTTCTGCAGTATCTTCAATTCACTCTGGTTTATGGATCACTTATTAGCGGTTTCCATGAGTCATGGAGTGACTGGGTGAAAAGGAAGCCTACACACTGGTTTCTTAGAGAAGGTCTGGATGTTTCTTTGGGCTGTTTCGTTGAAAATGGGGTGGAAAAACTTTGGACATAGATAAATTGGTCTTCAGCAGTTTTTTCCAAATTGCAAATGAAAGACCTTTTAGCGCACTGTAAAATAAATTTAAAAGCCTGTAATAAGCGTTCAGAAAAATAAACTATCCTGCATCACCACAAGCAAGAAATACAGTCCATTTCTCCTATCCATTAAGTCCTTCACTAAGTCAATAAATATTTACAGGTATCTGCCATATCTCAGGACTAGTCTAGGCACTGAGGACACATCAATAATCAAATCAATCAAAATTCTCCTCCTGAAGATTATATCCACTGGAGAGAGAGGGTTAAGAGGCAAAGACATATGAGACACAACATAAGGCAGGAAGAGTAAAGACAGCATTGTATTTTAAACAGAATGGTCAGAAGGCCTGTGTCATGGTAGTAAAACTCTGCAGAGACCGGAATGAAGAAGGGAAGAGCCGGCAGGAAGTTTTGGGGAAAGACTGTTCCAGGCAGAGCAAAGAAGTAAAGGACCCTGAGGGAGAAGCTTCTGTAACAGACTTAATAATGGTTCCTGAAAGATGTCCGTGTCCCATCCCCAGAACCCGTGAACTTTTGTTATGTTACCTGGGTTGCAGATGCAATGCAGGCTGCTGATCAGCTGATCAGAAAAAGAGGACGATCGTCCTGGATTATCCGGGAGGAATGTAATCAGAAGGGTCCTGAAAGGCAGCAGACACAAGAGGCAGAAGAAGGGCAGACGGAGAGTACCCAAGACCGTCAGGGAGATGCAGTGTCGCTGGTTTCGAAGACGGAGGAGGGAGAATGAGAGTCGAGAACTGGGCAGGCCGCACATGCTGGTAGCCCGAGGGAAAAGACTCTCCCCTTGAGCATCCAGAGAGGAACACGACTCTGTAGGCACCTTGCTATTATCCCAGTGAGATGTGTCAAAGTTCACACCTCAAGAACAAACACACCTTAAAATTTTGTCGTTTAGTCTACTACACTCATAGTAATTTGGAAAGTCAGCAATAAGCAAAGTACAGTACACTTGGCAGGTCCTGGTAACGGCAGGGAGGGCGATGTGGGTGGAGAAATGGAGCGAGAGGAGCACCTGGTTGGCGCCATCGATAAGAGCATGTGACTCTTGATCTCGGTTGTGAGTTTAAGCCCCATGTTGGGTGTAGAGACAACTTAAAAATTAAAAAAAACTTGGGGCGCCTGGGTGGCGCAGTCGGTTAAGCGTCCGACTTCAGCCAGGTCACGATCTCGCGGTCCGTGAGTTCGAGCCCTGCGTCGGGCTCTGGGCTGATGGCTCAGAGCCTGGAGCCTGTTTCCGATTCTGTGTCTCCCTCTCTCTCTGCCCCTCCCCCGTTCATGCTCTGTCTCTCTCTGTCCCAAAAATAAATAAACGTTGAAAAAAAAAAAAAATTAAAAAAAACTTGAGGTGCCTGGGTGGCTCAGTCGGTTAAGCGTCTGACTTTGGCTCAGGTCATGATCTCACAGCTTGTGGGTTTGAGCCCTGCGTCGGGCTCTGTGCTGACAGCTCACAGCCTGGAGCCTGTTTTAGATTCTGTGTCTCCCTTTCTCTCTGCCCCTCCCCTGCTCGTGCTCTGTCCCTCTCTCTCTCTCTCAAAAATAAATAAACATTAAAAAAATTTTAAAAAAAATTAAAAAAATTTTTTTAATCTTGAGAAAGAAAGAAAAATGGAGAGAGAACAGGAGATGTATTCAAAGGAGAGGGAGTGGGGATGCAGAGCAGACCAGAGAGGACTCTAAGAGCCACTTTAGGGGCATGTGGGTGGATTAGTCGGTTGAGCACCTGATGTCACTTCAGGTCATGATCTCACCGTTCGTGGGTTCGTGCCCCGCATCGGGCTCTGTGCGGACAGCTCGGAGCCTGGAGCCTGCTTCAGATTCTGTGTCTCCCTCTCTCTCTGCCCCTCCCCACCTCAAGCTCTGTCTTTCTCTCTCTCTCAAAAAAAAAATAAACATTAAAAAAAATTTTTTTTAATTAAAAAAAAAAAGAGCCACTTTAAGTGATTTTAACTTTAAGGGGGAAAAAAGAAGCCATAATGGATTTTGAACAGAGGAATGGCAATCTCGTGTACACTTCCAAAGGATCACTTTGGCTGCTCCTGTGGATAACACATGTAGGATGGGAAGTGTGGAAGCAGGACAACCCATAAAAAGGCTGTTGTAATAATCCAGGAAAGAGGTTTGGCAGTTTAGAACAAGGCGATGGAAATGAGCATGGAAAAATGTGAAAGAGACGGGTGAGTTGCCTCCACGACGCACAGTTACTTGGATCTTACCCGAGTTGCCTTTTCCTTGGGTTGCTAACTTCATCATCCAAAACTTTCCTTCCCTTACCAAGTGGACCATATCTCGTTTGAATGGTTGATGCCCTGCGAGCACACAAAGTCATACGTGTTGTAGGTAAAATTCACTGGAGAATTAGGTTCCCACTACGTATTCTTCAAGCATTCAGAAGCAGTGTTTTTCAAACTTTCTTTTTTCATGACCCATTTGAAGAAATATCATTTGCCAAGTCTCCTACACATATATGTTAAGAAATACTCTTCTTCAATGTTTTGGAAGAGTGGGAGAAGCTTGCTAACATCTCGTTTATTTCATTAAAAGTTGATAATAGGGCTCCCGGTCCTGGTTTTATAACTCATGATAGGGTCAGAAATACAAAAAATAGAGCTGTATACCGTTCATTTAGTTCTTCAACAAAACAAAAACTTGCCCATTGATCAAAACAAAACAAAACAAAACAAAACAAAACAATGCTGTGTGTCCCATATATATTAGGAAAGTCATATCCCCAAACTCAGAGAACCATTTCAAGGGCCCCAAAGCCTCAAAAACCCACGGATACAAAGCTACTCCTGGAGACTAACATTCAGTTACAGAGAGCTCATGTCCTCACCCACAGAGACCAGGTTCCCGAAGTTCTCCAGCATCACTTCTCGGTACAGCTTCCTCTGGGTGGGGTCCAGCAGCCCCAGCTCCTCCTCCGTGAAGACCACAGCCACGTCCTTGAATGTCACTACCTCCTACAACACCAAGCACATATAACCTCAATCTTACAACCAACCTTCACTGAGAGGGATAGCGCTGAGATACTATCTTCTTATCTGTCACTTTTACTCAACGGAATGGCTAATGTTCTTGACCGTTGGTTTCCTGTGTGAACCTGAGCAGGTTTCCTATATTTTACATATGTAAGTGGAAGATGCAATCAAGAACCTCCTTATAGGGGCGCCTGGGTGGCGCAGTCGGTTAAGCGTCCGACTTCAGCCAGGTCACGATCTCGCGGTCCGTGAGTTCGAGCCCCGCGTCGGGCTCTGGACTGATGGCTCAGAGCCTGGAGCCTGTTTCCGATTCTGTGTCTCCCTCTCTCTCTGCCCCTCCCCCGTTCATGCTCTGTCTCTCTCTGTCCCAAAAATAAATAAACGTTGAAAAAAATTAAAAAAAAAAAAAAAAAAAAAAAAGAACCTCCTTATACAACAGCTCTGAGGAGTAAATGCAGAGACAGAACTAAGTGCCTGGCAAATCCAGCAAGACTGGATATTTTAAACTAAAGTTATACCTTAGTTTATAGCTGGAGGCAAGCAAGATGTCCCTTAGGTGATGAATGGATAAACTATGCACATCCATACCAGAATATAATTAAAAAAAATTTTTTTTTAACATTTATTCATTTTTGAGAGAGAGAGGCAGAGAGGGAGACACAATCCAAAATGGGCTCCAGGCTCCAAGCTGTCAGCACAGAGCCCGATGCAGGGCCTGAACCCATGAACCGTGAGATCGTGACCTGAGCCGAAGTCAGATGCTCAACCCACTGACTGAGCCACCCAGGTGCCCAACACCAGAATATAATTTAAGGGGGAAAAAAACAACTATCAAGCCACAAAAAAAAAAAAAGATATGTTTTTACCTTAAATTCATATTACTAAGTAAAAGCAGCCAATCTGAAAGGTTATATACTGTACAATTCCAACCATATAACATTCTGGAAAAGGTAAAACTGTGGAGACTGTAAAGAGATCAGTGGTTGCCAGGGGTTAGGGAAAGGGAGGGGTAAATAGGTGCAACACAGGATTTTTTAGAGCAGTGAAACTACTCTGTATGATACTATAATGGTGGGGCCATATCATTATAAAGTCCCAACCGACAGAAAGAACAACATCAAGAGTGAATCTTAATGTAATCTAGAGACTCTGGGTGATAATGATGTCCCAATACAGGTTCATCGACTGTAAGAGTGCACCACTCTGGTGGGGGATGTTGACAATGGGAGGGATTGTGGGTGTGTGGGGGCAGGGGGTACACAGGCAATCTCTGTACTTTCTGCTGGATTTTACTGTCAATGCTCAACTGCCCTAAAAAAATAAAATCTATTATTGAAAAACACATATACAAACCTAAGGTTATATGTTATTTTGAAAAAACTCATCAATACGTGAAGGAATAAAAGTAGACCAGGGGTGCCTGGATGGCTCAGTTGGCTAAGTGTCTGACTCTTGGTTTCGGCTCAGGTCATGATCTTAACCATTCATGGGTTCAAGCCCTACATCGGGCTCTGTGCTGACAGTGCAGAACTTGCTTGGGATTCTCTCTCTCTCCCCCTTTCTCTGCCCCTCCCTCTCCTTCTCTCAAAATAATTAAATAATAACAAATAAAGATAATAAAAAGTTTCAAAAAATTTTTTTTAAGTTTCTTCTTTTTTTTTTAATGTTTATTTATTTTTGAGAGAGAGAGACAGAGCATGAGCAGGGGAGGGGCAGAGAGAGAGGGAGACACAAACTCTGAAGTAGGCTCCAGGCTCTGAGCTGTCAGCACAGAGCCCAAGGCGGGGCTTAAACTCACAAACCATGAGATCATGACTTGAGCTGAAGTCGGATGCTTAACTGACAGAGCCACACAGGAGCCCCCCACCCAAAAAACTTTTTTTAAGTACACCAGTAAGTAATAAGAGACATGCAGGGTATGACTCAGACACAGGAAAGACAGAATCTAGCTCTTCCTGTATGAAAATCTCCAACAATATTTGCATAAAGCAGTGGTTAGAGCCTGTTGCACTATGCTGTATTTGAATATCTGTCTACAAAATCCTAACACGGCATGTATCATGTGTACTCTTTCGTTACTGAGTTCTTAGTACACTGAGGATAAAAAATAGGCAGCGTGTTCGGAGAATTGATTTTTTGGAGAAAAACCTGCAGGCAGGAAAATGATCAATGCAGTGTGCCTTACGACAAACTCCTAAGCCACCCTAATGTCTAGGAGCAACTATAAATAATGGCTGTTATATAATGCTAAATGAAAAAGACACAAGTCAACATGAGATGTATATCATGAATGCGAATAAATCTATGAATGTGCACAAGAAAGAGTATGGGGAAATAAAAATAGTTAATGTGTCAGCAGTGAAGCAAGCATTCCTACTAATTTGTCCACACTTGTTTTCAAATAAAATGAATAATGGCAAAATAAAACAAATGCTAAAAAACCCCAAAAAAACAAAAAAATAAAAAGCAAACAGGTCATTTAGCCTGGTGCTCTCCTTGAGTCACCGAGGAAAAGACACAAATGTGTAACACTTTGAGGAGTGAAATGGAATTTTACCAGGAAGAAAGGGAAGCCATATGCACCTTGAATGTGGTCATTTTCTCTTGCTACTTCTGGAGATGTACAGATTCTGGGAATAGAGTCCTGCTGAGGCAGATCTGTGCCTGGTAGTGTCTGGAAAAGGCAAAAAAGGACATGAATGGGTGACCAGGGACGATGCTCACCCACATGAATGCTTATTGTGAATTACTCAGGAGCCCCTTTCTTGGGGTGGCTCCTGCCATATACAACTTGAAGAGCAGATCAGGGCATGGATACTCCATTCCTGCCCCCCACGCACATTCACTGTTGTGTGTTGACTTGGTGTGTTGACTTGTGTCATCTTGTGGCTTCCAAGGTAGCAGCTGAGATTCTGATATGATGGAAATTGAGACAACATAATGCACCCAACAAGAATCATCTCTGGGGCAGAACACCTGGGTGGCTCAGTGGGTTAAGCGTCCGACTTTGGCTCAGGTCATGATCTCGCGGTTCATGGGTTCGAGCCCTGTGTCGGGCTCTGTGCTGACAGCTCAGAGCCTAGAGTCTGCTTTGGATTCTGTGTCTCCCTCTCTCTCTGCCTCTCTCCTGCTCATGCTCTATCCCTATTGCTCAAAAATAAATAAATGCTAAAAAAAAAAAACACAAAAAAAACACTTAAGAATCATCTCTGGGGCAATCATATCTGGGTTCAAATTCTACCTCAGCTTCTCACTAGTTGTATCATCTTGGGTAATTTAATAACATCTCTTTCCCTCAATTTTGTCATCTGTACAAATGGGAGAATAATATTTCCAAATCCTAGAGCTGTTGAGAGCTGGAGAACACTTTGAATACACTCAGAGTTTCTTATTTTTGTAGCTAATATTAAAAAAGAGGACATTCTGTAATGTGAAATTTCTCTTATAAATATGATTTTCTACCAAAAGACACTGTATGATATCCGAACCTGACATTGACTATTCTGAGGTCACTCATAACCTTTGAAAAATAGGTTAACTCTGCTTCATTGTCTTCCCTAATATCGTGTTAGCTGAACAATAATTTTTAAATTGTTGTGGACAACTGTTTTCCCCCGCAACATGGAAGCACCCAAATATATAAGACAATTAATAACAAACATAAAGGAATTCATTGATAATAATACAATAATGGTGGGGGACTTTAATACTCCCCTTCCATCAATGGACAAATCATTTAGGCAGAAAATCAACAAGGAAGCAATGGTTTTGAATGACACACTGACCAGATGGACTTAACAGATAATCCAGTTAAAAAATGGTCAAAAGACATGAACAGACATTTTTCCAAAAAAAGACCTATAGATGGCTAACAGACACATGAAAAGATTCTCAATGTCGCTCATCATTAGGAAAAATACAAGTCAAAACTACGAGATACCACCTAACATCTGTCCGATGGCTAAAATGAACAACACAGGAAATAACGGGTGTCGGAGAGGATGCAGAGAAAGGGGAACCCTCTTACATGGTCGGTGGGACTGCAAACTGGTGCAGCCACTCTGGAAAACAGTATAAAGGTTCCTCAGAAGTTAAAAATGGAACTATTGGGGTGCCCAGGTGGCTCAGTTGTTCAAGCGTCTGACTTCGGCTCAGGCTGTGATCTCATGGTTCTTGAGTTTGAGCCCCGCATTGGGCCCTCTGTTGCCAGCAAAGAGCCTGCTTCAGATCCTCTGACTCCCTCTCTCTCTGCACTTCCCCCGCTTGTGCTTTCTCGCTCTCTCTCACTTTCTCAAAAATAAACAAACATTGGGGCGCCTGGGTGGCGCAGTCGGTTAAGCGTCCGGCTTCAGCCAGGTCACGATCTCGCGGTCCGTGAGTTTGAGCCCCGCGTCAGGCTCTGGGCTGATGGCTCAGAGCCTGGAGCCTGTTTCCGATTCTGTGTCTCCCTCTCTCTCTGCCCCTCCCCCGTTCATACTCTGTCTCTCTCTGTCCCAAAAATAAATAAACGTTGAAAAAAAAAAATTAAAAAAAAAAAAAAAACACGAAAAAATAGAACTGGGGTGACTAGATGGCTCAGCCAGTTAAGCGTCCGACTTCGGCTCGAGTCACGATCTCACAGCTTGTGAATTTGAGCCCCATGTCAGGCTCTGTGATAACAGCTCAGAGCCTGGAACCTGTTTCAGATTCTGTGTCTCCATCTCTCTCTGCCCCTCCCCTGCTCATGCTCGGTCTCTGTCTCTCTCTCAAAAATAAATAAACATTAAAAAAATTAAAGAAAAAATCGAACCACCCTATGACCCAGCAATTGCACTACCAGGTATTTACTCCACCCCGATGTTTATAGCAGCATTATCAACGTTTATTTATTTTTGGGACAGAGAGAGACAGAGCATGAACAGGGGAGGGGCAGAGAGAGAGGGAGACACAGAATCGGAAACAGGCTCCAGGCTCTGAGCCACCAGCCCAGAGCCTGACGCGGGGCTCGAACTCACGGACTGCGAGATCGTGACCTGGCTGAAGTCGGACGCTTAACCGACTGCGCCACCCAGGCGCCCCTAGAGCAGCATTATCAACAACAGCCGAAGTATAGAAAGAGCCCAAATGTACAAGAATGGATGAATGGATAAAGAAGATGTTCTCTCTCTCTCTCTCTCTCTATATATATATATATAATGGATATATGTGTGTGTGTGTGTGTGTGTGTGTGTGTGTGTGTGTGTGTATATATATATATATATATATATATATATATATATATGATGGAATATTACTCAGCCATCAAAAAGAATGAAATCTTGCCATTTGCAATGACATGGGTAGAGCTAGAGTGTATTATGCTAAGTGAATTAAGCCACTCAGGGAAAGACAAATACCACATGATTTCACTCAGTGTGGAATTTAAGAAACAAAACAGATGAACGTAGGGGGGAAAAAGAGAGAGAGGCAAATCATAAAAGAGACTCTTAACTGGAAAACAAACTGAGGGTTGCTGGAGGGGAGGTGAATGGCAGGATGTGTTAAGTGGGTGATGAGTATTAGGGAGGGCACTTTTCTTTAAAAAAATTTTTTTTAACATTTATTTATTATTGAGAGACAGAGACACAGAGCATGAGCAGGGGAGGGGGCGGGAGATGGAGAGACACAGAATCCGAAGCAGGCTCCAGGCTCCGAGCTGTCAGCACAGAGCCTGATGAGGGTCTCGAACCCACAAACTGCGAGATCATGACCTGAGCCAAAGTCGGTTGCTTAACCGACGGAGCCACCCTGGCGCCCCAGGGAGGGCACTTTTTGTGATGAGCATTGGGTGTCGTATGTAAGTGATGAATCACTGAATTCTATTCCTGAAACTAATATTATACTGTATGTTAAGTAGCTGTAATTGAAATAAAAACTTGAATCAAACCATGAAATCTATCACACAAACTTCACAAGATGGACTTTCTCCAATACAGTGTGCTTACACATCGTGAACAAAAACATCATGATCAAAATGAAGGAATCATTCCAGATTAAAGGAGTCAATTAAAGAGTGTTTCCCTCTCTCTCTCTCTGCCCCTCCCCAGCCTGCACTCTTGCTCTCAAAAAATATTTAAAAAATTAAAAAAAAAAAAAAACAGCACAAATTTAAATATGGACTGTGGGTTAGATAACAGCATATTAACAATGTCATTTTCTGATTTTGACCCTGTGAGTATAGAAGAGAATATCCTTGTTCGCAGAAAATAGACACTGTTGAAAAGAAAAACACAGCCCTAAAACGCTGTCACTTAGGCCAAGTGACCAAACTGGGGCTTAATGCCTAACCTAATTGCAGTTTCAGACTCCCCCAGAAACTCAGAAATTCTCCAATAAGCACCAGCTGAGTAATCTGTCACACAGACCCTCTCCATCCCCGCAAGATGCATAAGATGCCCTGCTCTTCCCTCTAAGGGAAAGTGACCGTGCCCGGAACAATCCTTTCTTTCCACTTGCTAATAACTTCCTTGCCCCACCCTCCTTCCCGTAAAAACCTTCCATTCTGTACAACTCCTGGGAGATCCCTCCTACTTGTTCTTTGGGATGCCACCCAATTTATGAACCGCTTAATAAAGCCAATGAAGTCTTCGCGTTTACTCAGTTGAATTTTTGCTAACAATACAAATCTTTAGGGACGAAGAAGTATTTTCTACAGCATAATCCCAAATTCTTGAAAAAAAGAGATGCGTGAAGGAAAAAAAAAAAGGGCAAGGACAGTTGACAGCTGGCAGCAGCTAGGTGTTGGTGTCTTCAACTCATCATACGTAACTCCAAAAGTATCAGCAGTTTTTAGACATAACCACAATGGTGCAGCGAGAAACACAATTTTTTTTTTTTTTTTTTTGCGACAAAAACCAAGGAAAGAGAGGAGGCTCTGAAATGCCACAATTATGTCTCTGTCCCTGAGAAATCATGAGATATTCTGCCCTCCTCCAGACCCCCTACTTCCAGCCACAAATGGTTTGGGAATGTTGACCTTAAAAATAAAACTGCCAGTTATTTTACTGGAATAGTAGAGAACTGCAATCCAGGACGAGCAGGATATGGCAAAACCACAGGCAAGTGCGCAGAACAAAGGAGAAACCCACTCTTTTACAGAAGAAAGGGAGAAACTGGGCAGGCTGTCATAAACAAAAAGCCCATTGGATTAACCGGGACTTGGAAATATGGTGGCTTTTCATTGGCTGAGTTTTGACAATCTTTCACTGGTTGGGCTGTTGCGGAGCTGGGGGAGGAAAGCCATTCTGGTTCCCTCTGGGATAGCAACGAAGAGCTACGGTAGTTATCAGCCTGCAAGGTGGTCTCTTCCAATTGGGCCTTCCAACTGGGTCTCTTACAATTGACAAGAGCGACAGGGTGTGAGGGCTCTCCCTGCCAGCCTCGGACGCCATCCTAAAGGAGGTTTTCTCACTAACTTCCACAGGAGTAACTCTTCAGAAGGGGTTGGGGACTATGAAGCTAACGATTGGGATCAAAGAGAAATGACAGGAGTCACTGCAGCTGAAGCTCTCACTCCATCCGATATTCATGGCTTTCAGGTTACTAAGCACTTAAAAAAATTAAGGAGTCTAATACCAAGAGATCCCCATTCACCACGTGGCAGGAACTGTCTTTAAGGCTTTACTTAACCCATTTGTTTAATTCTCAAACCGCTGTATTATAGGAAGGTAGGAAAGTCATCCCAATGTTACAAAAAAAAAAAAAAAAAAAAGGACACAGATGTTAAGTCCCCCAATGTTCAACCGAGTGAAAAGGCGGAGCGAGGGAAAGGTGGGCTGCCCTGGGGTGGGGGGCAGGACCGTAGGCAGAGAACCCGGGAGACCCCCCACACACACACACACCGGGCCATGCACAGCACAAGATCCCCAAACGCCAAGAGGGTCCCTGGGGAGGGAAACACCACTCCAGTCCTCAAACCACCGCTGTCTGACGCAGCTCTTTTCCCCAAATCAATGGCCGGTGGTACTGGCACCCAGGGAAGTTCAGAAGGGTCTCGAAACCAGAACCCACTCACCACAGCAACGGAAGAGCCTGTAGCAACCTGGCCACCCAAGCGGAAGTGCCTGAGACCGCCCCGCCCCAGGCTGCGGGAGGATCAACTACCCAGAATTCATGTTTCCAGACGGCCTTGGGGAAGTGTACGACTGTCTACGGGACTTCCGGACTACACTTCCCAGAAAGCCAGAGAACCACCGTCCCATTCCCACCCTCTTCGGCCGGAAGTGCTTGTGCCTCCTGAGGGATTCGGTAGTATAGTTCCCACAGTGGTCATGGGGGCGCAGGTCGTACTGTCGACTTTAAGGACAGTAGTAACGTGGGTTCCCACAGTGGGGGCAAGAATTAACCTCTCCGAAATCCGGCAGCAGAAAATATTCTAGGTTATTTAAGCTATTAGGTTTGTCTCTACTATAACTGTAAGGGTTAAATTGTAGCGTAGGGCTAATGCTTAGCTTGAAAAATAACAGCTTTGTGTTGACACTGAAGGTTAAGAGATAACAGCCTTGCTTTGCTCTGGTAAACTACGCCTCATACTCTTGTAAATTAGGCTTCACCAATTAAGGAAACAAAAGTTCAAAGAAAAGAGCATCAGAGGCAGGGTCAAGGAGATCCACTGGTTGCAACTTAGAGGCAGAAAGTCTAAAGTAAACACCTCATTAGGCAACTGTTTCTAACTCATCTGGAAACTGTTTCTTTGTTCTGTTCCCAGGTGATGATAAAACGATGTGATCGGTTATAAAAACTCTGTACCCCGGCTGTTCGGGGCTGCACTCTTATCAAGCGTTGGTCCCGATCGGTCGGCCTTGCCTCTCATTGTAATAAACTTTGTTGTGACTGTCACTGGTGCCCGTAGCATTCTGTTTTCAGGAGTCATGTGGATGCAACATAACAGCAAACCTAGCTGTTATCCACATATATCAAATATATATATGATATAGGAATATATAAATGATATATATCCCTAATATATCATTGGAAAGTTCAGTTGCAGTGGTGAACTTCAGATACTCTGAAGAATGCACAAGGTGAAGGCTTAAGAAGCTGCGCATTTGGAAATCTACACAGCAGAACTGTTGATAAAAATACTTTAAAACTGTGCTACAAATTCATGGGCCCAAGACAGTTATGGTAATTTGACTGATTCTTTATTACTCTTCCATATGAGTCTGAATCATGAGTGCCAGAATCCATGAGTCACCTTCATTCTGGCAGTACACTCATCATGTGACGGCTTAAAATATTGTGCCACAGGGAAGCAAGCACCAAGGCACCTCGACACGACCTCATGGGCACCAGTCTTGGAAGTTTCCTGGGGTATCTGATACACCACTCAAATGGGATAAAGACCAGAGACAACCCCAGAAGGAGAAACCAGATTGGACACACACAGGTTCAGATCCAGGCTCTAGACACCCTAACTGGGTAACACTACCAGTCATAACCAGACTCAGGCAGCAGAGGGCAACATGAAAAATTTGGGCACTGCATACTGTAGGCCCTCCTGAGGCACAGGGCCTGACCCCACCTACTTGGACCTAAGAGCGATACAGTCTCCTTTATTCTAACTGATGTTCTCACCTCTTTAAGCACACATAGTCTTATAAGCTGCACAGCCATGAGTATCTTTATTTATCTATGATGTCAGCCCTAGCCGGATATCAGCAAAACTGACCTTTAAAAAGATTGGGTCTATGACACAGAAATTCCGCTCCCAGGTATATACCCAAGAGAAATGAATCATATGCCCACAGTTGTACAAAAATGTTTATAGCAGCATTATTGATAATAGCCAAATTGTAGAAACAATCCAAATATCCAGCAACTGATGACTAGGTAAATAAAATGTGATATATTTATACAATGGGATCTTACTCTGCAATTAAAAAATGAAATACTGATTCAGTCAAGGATTGACCTTGAAAACATGCTTAGTGGAAGAAGCTAGACACAATAAACAATGTGCTTTATGATCCCATTTATATGAAATGTGCATAATACATCAATCCATAGAGGAAGAAATTTGATTAGTTATTACCAGGGACTTGTTCATTGGGAGTGGAGAATGAATGCTAATGGATGGGGGGGGGGGGGGGTGGAGGGGTTGGTGGGCTGATGAAAAGGCTCTGGAATGAGACAGTGGTGATAGTTTATATCTTTGTGAATATACCAAAAATCATGCAATTATACATCTTACAAGTGTGAATATTCAGGTATGTGAATTATATCTCAATCAAAACTATTTGATTTCTATTTCTATTTGAAACTATTTCCCACTCTCAAGATACTATGGACTGGTTTGTGCCCCCCTGCCCATGCATACTGATGCCTTAAACCCCAATATGACTGTATTTGGAGATAGGCTCTTTAAGAAGGCAATTAAATAGGTCATTAGAGTGGGGCCCTATTCTGATAGGTTACAAATAAATGGAAAAGTATCCATGTTCATAGACTGGAAGAATTAATACTGTTAAAATATCAAGACTACCAAAAGCATGTATAGATTCAATGAGATCCCCATCAAGATTCCAATGGCAGCTTTTTTTTTTTTTCACAGAAGTAGGAAAAACAGTCCAAAAATTTACATAGCACCACAAAAGACCCCCAATAGCCAAATAAATCCCGAGAAAGAACAAAGCAGGAGGCATCACACGTCCTGATTTCAAACTATACTATAAAGTTATAGTCATCAAAACAGTATGGTACTGGCACAAAAACTAATACCAATGGGACAGAATTGATAGCCCAGAAATAAATCCAAGCATATACAGTCAACGAATATTTGAAAAGGGAGTCAAGAACACTCAATGGAGAAGACTCTCTTTTCAATAAATGGTGCTGGGATAATTCGATATTTACATTCGAAAGAATGAAACTGGACCCAAATCTTATACCATTCACAAAGATTAACTAAAAATGAATTGAAAGACTTAAATTTAAGAAATTCCTAAAAGAAAACAGGAATAAATCTCAACATGGCCCTTAGTAATGATTTATTGGATACGACACCTGAAGCACAAGAAACAAAATAAAAAGTAAACAAGTGAGACTACATCAAACTTAGAAGCTTCTGCAGAGCAAAAGAAATCATCCACAAAGGGAAATTACAACCTATGGATGAGGAAAAATACTTGCAAACCATGTATCTGATAAGAGGCTAATATCCAAAATATATAAGAACTCATACAACTCAACAGCAAAACAACCCCTCTCACAAATAATCTAGTTAAAATGGGCAGAGGACCTAAGTAGACACTTCTCCAAAGAAGATATACAAAAGACCAACAGGTACATGAAAAAATGCTCCACTTCACTAGTCATTAGTGAAATGCAACTTAAAACCACAACGGAGGTATCATTTCATCCCCGTTAGAACAGCCATCATCAAAAAGACAAGGGATAACAAATGATGTTATGGATGTGGAGAAAAGAGAACACTTGTGCACTGCTGGTTCGACTGTAAATTGATACAGCTACTGTGGAAAACAGTACAGAGGATCCTCAGAAAATTAAAAATAGAACTACTGTAGGATTCAGCAATTCCACTTCTGGGAATATATCTAAAGGAATGAAAACACTGATTTGAAAAAATATCGGCACCCCCGTGTTTGTAGCAGCAGCAGCAGCATCAGCATTCACAATAGCCAACACGAGGAAACAACCTCAGTTTGCATCAATGAGTGAATGGATAAAGAAGCTTTTGTATATATTTACGATGGAATATTATTCAGCCATAAAAAGAAATGATGAAATCCTGCCATTTGCAACAATATGGATAGAACTTGAAGACATTATGCTAAATGAAAAGTCAGAGAAAGACAAATACTGCATAAGTTCACTTATATGTGGAATCTAAAACACAAACAAAAAAACAAACTCACAGAAGAAACAAACTCATAGACTGTGGTTACCAAAGGCAGAGGGTGGGGGGAAGGGGAATTGGGGGAAAGTGGTCAAAAGGTACAAACTTCCAGCTATAAGATAAGTAAGTACTAGGGATGTAATGTACAATGTGATGACTACAGTGAACACTGTCATATAATATATAGGAAACTTCGTGAGAGTAAATCCTAAGAGTTCTCATCACAAGATGAAAATGTTTTCTTTTTTTTTGTTGTTGTTGTTCATTTTTGAGTGAGAGAGACACACACAGAGTGCAAGCGGGGGAGGGGCAGATGAGACACAGAATCTGAAGCAGGCTCGACTCTGAACTGTCAGCACAGAGCCCGACGTGGGGCTCGAACTCACGAGCTATGAGATCATGACCTGAGCCAAAGTCGGATGCTTAACCAACTGAGCCACCCAGGCGCCCCTTCTTTTTATTTACATGAGAATATGGACATTAGCCAAACCTACCGTGGTAATCATTTCACAATATATGTAAATCATACCATCATACTGTATGACTTAAACTTATACAGTGATGTATGTCAATCATTTCTCAATAAAACTGGGGATAAAAAGAAAATAAATATTTTGTGAGTATGTGAAAATATAACAAAACAATGAATGTTTATAAGTATTACAGTCATCATTTCTGGAACTGATGTAATGATCTACAGCTCTCATCATTCACTACCCATTCCATATTCCCCTTGCCCTCAGCAAACACCTCAGTTCATTGTGGTTCTTTTCCTAGCAGGATGAACCAAATTTTCATTCTTCAAGGTTGAGACATTAACAGTCCTGCCTGAACTGTGTTGTATTTTTCCACTGGTTTTTGATCATTAGACATGGTGCTTTTAAGAGACCCCTAAGTGATCTCTTGCATTCCAGACGTACTCCTGTTTACCTCCACTGTGCTGTAGCAACTCAATTGTTTGTTATCGGAATCAATTACCCCAACCAGTAAAATAACCCCCTTCTTTGACTATTCATTCAGAAGTAGAAGACATCAAGTGCCCAGTCTGAAATATCAAGTTCAAGTTCAACGGAATCATTGTTGTGTTTTCTGATGAAATCATTCATCCCCTTGGAATTAAGATCTCTTTAGAGCCTGCTCATGGAGACAGGAAGCAAAATATTTGCTATTGGAACACTAGAAGTAGTAGTAAGTGGAGCCACTCAAATTTTTACCCCTGGATTCCTGATCTTGTGAAGCTTGGTTATGGACACCATATTCTGAGCACTGATTTAAATCATATACAGTATCTATGAGAACACTGCCACAGCTCAACAAGATACTGCCACCTACCAGGTAATGTAACTGAATTTTCAAAGGGCCAGTCCACTTTCTATCAATCCAAATTATGTCAAGGTAATGGGGAACAGGATCAAAACAATGCACTCCGCAAGGATGGGCTCACTGACACACTTCATTTGCTATGAAGTGAATTCCTTATCAGAAGCAATGCTGTGTGCAGGTTCCTCAAAAAATTAAAAATACAACCATCATATGATCCAGTAATTGCAGTACTGCGTACTTACCCTAAGAACATGAAAACACTAATTCGAGGGGATATATGCACTCCTATATTTACTGCAGCATTATTTACAATAGCCAAATTATGGAAGTGGCCCGTGTCCGTTGATAGATGAAGCGATAAAGGAGATATGATTTTTTTTTTAATTCAGCCATTTAAAAACAGTTAAATCTTGCTATTTGCAACAACAGGGCTGGATCTAGAGAGTACAATACTAAATGAAATAAGCCACTCAGAGGAAGTCAAATACCATATGATTTTACTCACATGTGGAAGTTAAGAAACAAATGAACAAAGGGGAAAAAAGAGACAAGCAAAAAAACACTCAACTACAGAGAACAAACTGATGGTTACCATTGGAGGGTGGGTGGGGGGTGGTTGAAATAGGCAAAGGAGATTAAGAGTACACTTATCTTTTTCTTTTCTTCCCTTTTTTAACTTTAGAGAGCAAGGGGGCACAAGTGGGGGAGAGGGGCACAGGGGCAGGGACGGAGGGAGGGAGAGAGAGAGAGAAAGAGAGAAAGTTTAAGCAGGCTCCAGATTCAGTGCAGAGTCCAACATGGGATTCAATCCCAGAACCCTGGGATCACGACCTAAGCTGAAATCAAGAGTCAAATGCTCATCCCACTGAGCCACCCAGGTGCCCCTAGTACACTTATCTCTTATCTTGATGAGCATTGAGTAATATACGGAATTGCTGAATCACCATATTGTACATCTGAATAAATATAACACCGTATGTTAACTACACTGGAATTGAAATAAAAATAAGTTTAAAAAAAAAGAGAACGAATGCTGCGTGGAATACCACAAAAATAGTGGAAAAGGACTGTTAGAGTACCTAGCTGGTAGTTTTGGCAAAAGCACTGCAGGTGTGGAAGGTGAATCCATATCCAGAGTGCCTATTCGATTAAAAACAAGGTACTGCCCCTTCCATGATGGAAATGGTCTAATGGAACCAATCATCCTGGGGAAAGGGACTATATCAAGGAACCAATGTTGGTCTCCGATGCTGGCACATGGCACTCAGCAATAGCTATAGCCAGGATGGCCTTGGTACATGGAGTTTACATTGCTAAAACCATGGATAACCTCCAGCCCTGCCATTATGGCCACTTGGCTCATGAGTTCACTGGGCAATGACAGAAGTGGCTGTTGACAGAAGCTACAAGAGAGAGACACATTGAATCAAACTACTTGTTTATTGAAACCCTCTCTACTGAAAGTACCATACGGTGGTTGTTTATGTGGAGCACACTTATCTTCACATTCTTTCCCCACTCAGAGTGGTCTATCCAAAATACCTCTCCCTTAGGATACCTTGCAATTAATTTTCCAATCACGTATCTTTGAAGAACCTGAAAATCCAGCCAAACCTTTGACCACAGCCTGTAAAACTATACAGACTCTTAATTCTAGCCATTTGTTCTTTTAGGCCAAATGAGCAACGAAGGCACACTGGTCAAAGTTCTGCCCATTAAGAGGTTTTCCTTTCACAACTGCCCTTTACGGACATCTCAGAAAGAAGCTGTTATATTTTAGTTGAACAATTTCAGGTCGGTGCCTGTCTACCTACCATGCAGAACCATCTGCAAATTGGCCAGGAGTGAACTTTCCCTTCCTCGCCCAACTGGTCATAAGGAACTTTCCACGAAGCTATAGGGGCACACTGGGAGAAAGTAACATAATACAAGTATGGACCGTGGGCATTTGGGCCATTTACTGATGCTTCCAATGCTTCACATAAATATACTTCCATTTACTTCTCATGTAAATCTCTTTCATTTGACAACAGAGTGCTTCTGATGTCAAATCCAAGCCTACATTGGTGAGCTGACACCTAGTCCATGAAGGAGAGTCAGAGTGTGTGGTAATTTGGGAGCCCATGGTTAACTCTTCAGTCTAGTAAAGTGCAATGACAAAACCAAAGTGGTTTCTTTATGTATAATATAATATAATAAATATAACTTTTTTAAAGTTTATTTATTTGAGAGAGAGTGAGAGCATGAGTTGGGGAGGGGGAGAGAAAGAGGGAGAGAATCCCAAGCAGGCTCCATGCTATCAGCGCAGAGCCTGATGCAGGGCTTGAACTCACGAACCTGAGATCATGACTGAGCTGAAATCAAGAATTGGGATGCTTAACTGATTGAGCCACCCAGGTGCCCCCCAAAATTATTCCTTAAAGAGAGGTGTCTATAGAGGATGCAGGGCTTGATGCCAAAATTCTAAGGGTCTGTGCTGTGAATTATCTTTAGGAGCTAGCCAGACATTCCAAACACCATTTCTGTCTGCCACTGACATTTCAAGAACCTTTTAATCTGCTGGGTCATATGGCCCAAGTGGTAGAGAGCTTCCATGGAAGCCTGGACCTGAGAGCCTTATTCTCCACTGGGCTCCAGGCAGAAGGTTTTCAGGTCACACATAAAAGGGCATAGAACACCCCAATGAGAAATATGCATGTTCAAAAATCTGAGGGAGCACACTAGGCATGGTGACTCTCTTTTGGTCGTAGGAGGGACCTGGATGCAACACGTCCTTTACTTTAGAAGTGGCATTTCAACATGCCAACACCAATGACCCCTTAGAAACTTTACTTAAGTAGAAGGCACCTAGATTTTTAGGGAATTTATTTCCCATCCCCTGGCATAGTCTTATCAATATGCCTAGGAGAACTTTGACTTCCCACTCGCCAGGGCCAATCAGCATCAATCAATGGGCCAGTTCAGAGCCATGATCCAGTAATCCCAGCCAAATGGTCCCCTTGAGGGAAGCCCAGGAGAAAGATTAACATTGCAATGTTTGGCAGGGTAGCAGGGTACTTAGGAAGATGAAGCCTTTTCTTTCTTTCTTTCTTTCTTTCTTTCTTTCTTTCTTTCTTTCTTTCTTTCTTTCTTTCTTTCTTTCATGTTTATTTATTTTTGATAGAGAGAGAGCACAAGTGGGAGAGGGGCAGAGAGAGGAGACACAGAATCGGAAGCAGGCTCCAGGTTCTGAACTGTCAGCACAGGGCCTGACGCGGGGCTCGAACCCACAAACCGCGAGATCATGACCGGAGCCCAAGTTGGATGCTTAACTGACTGAGCCACCCAGGCGCTCCCAGCCTTTTCTTAATCCACTAAATTCTGGGTGTGAAAACTGGCTCATGTCTGGATACTGTTTAAGAGGTAGTCAATCTCTGTTTTTAGGATGAAGGTAGACTTCTGTTCATATGGCCTAGAACTATTCCACTTGTACGTATCATGTATACTTCACGTCTATTTATGTTTCAGGGACATCAAAGTCAATAGCCAATGTCACATATCAGACTATTCTGAGTATGATGTTGGCTCTGCTGTCCATTATAGTATCCCTATCCAAATTGCCTTTGGGATTAAATGCCACCACTTGACCAATACCACACTAGGATCTCATCATTTCATTTCGAGATCCTCCTCTACAGAGCACAAAAAACCTTCAGCTCTTCAAAGATGCTGAAGTTCCTCTCAAATTATTTATCAAGGTCATGATGAATTATGATTTCTCTATTCCTCCAGGGGCGGGTGACATGTCTACATGATAAATCTGCTCTAACATTCAAATCTCCGCAAGACTTTGAACATTTCCCTCTACATCGTACCAAAGAAATTCTGGAATTTCTTTTTTTTTTTTAATATTTTTTTCTCTTAACGTTTATTTATTTTTGAGACAGAGAGAGACAGAGCATGAACTAGGGAGGATCAGAGAGAGAGGGAGACACAGAATCTGAAACAGGCTCCAGGCTCTGAGCTGTCAACACAGAGCCCGACGCAGGGCTCGAACTCACAAACGGCGAGATCATGACCTGAGCCGAAGTCTGACGCTCAACCGACTGAGCCACCCAGGTGCCCCAAAATTCTGGAATTTCAACTCAATTTAGTGAAGCTACATTTCCATCCGTTTTTCAACCTACCAACCAACCACCAACAACAAAGCAAAAAACAGAAACAAAAAACAAAATAAAAAACTCACACCTTTCTAACCAATGGAGCTGAAATATTGAATTCAGAATCTGTTTAATGAGCCTGTATCAATATATTCATCTCATCCAATTTTATACTCCTTGTGTCGCAACCCCATATCCCAAAGATCCACCCCCAGACATGTTCCCAGATTTATCTACCTAAGCTGAAAAATCATGAAATTCTTTCAATGTGCAGAGTACCACTTCAGTGTCATTTGTACCTAAGGCTTTGGAACCAGGTGTGACTTGAATCTATGTATAGTTGTGGAAGCAAAGAGGTGTGGCAGGATTCGGTCCTGAGGAGAATCAGCAGTGTCTTTCTTTTTTCAATTTTTTTTAATGTTTATTTACTCTTGAGAGACAGAGAGAAAGACAGAGCGTGAGCAGGGGAGGGGCAGAGAAGAGAGGGAGATACAGAACTCGAAGCAGTCCCCAGACTCTGAGCCGTCAGCACAGAGCCTGACGTGGGGCTTGAACCCACAGGCTGTGAGATCATGACCCGAGCCGAAGTAGGACGCTTAACCGACTGAGCCACCCAGGCACCCCTGTCTTTCAAGGTCTCTATCTCAGAGGAAGCCATTACATGCTCTTCAGGGACAAAAGGGGTCATTTTCCTCAGTAGGTAGCAGAATGGCTGCTTCTAGCAGCAAGGACGACTTTGCAAAATTCAGGGGGTTGAGGGCAATCACTCCTGGACACAAGAACATTTGTAGGCATTCCATATTCCAACAGAAAAGTTCCAGCACTGGTGGAGCAGCAACAAATCTGAGAACAGATGCAGTGAAGGGGAGAAGAGTTTCTCTTTCCCTGTGTCACCTCTCCTCCACGACAGCAGAGCTCACCGTGAAGGCAGATCCCATTGGCCTGCAGTTTCTCCCATGTGGGTGGGGAAGTAAGATCATGTGAGTCAAGTGCTAGGCTTCCCCAGCTGTGTGAGCTGCTACTCAAAAGGCCCACTTCTTTCCTGCTCTACCCACAATACCGAGGTGATCTGTATGGCCGAAGGGTTGGGAGAGGCTAGGAGCACAGCAACCAGGGCCTGGAACTCATCAAAGGTACACAGATTCTACTAAGTACATCACAGACTGCCAGGAAGCCTGCCCACAAGTGCTGGGGATACGTCTCCTGCAGGCTCCCCAAACTGCCCATTAGCACCCCAACACGCCACATGCCTCATTTCCTCCACTTTGTGGCTAGCTGCCTGCACCCACCCCAGAAGATGATGAGCATGAGCCTTTGTACACCTCTGGCACACACAGACGGTCATCCCAATTCTGCAGGATTGGGAAAAGGGGACACAAATGTAAGCGCTTCAGGACAACACTCGAAGGGGGAGAAAAAGGGACGCTCTCATCACCAAGCCTGGCTTTGCTGGGAAAAAGCATACAATCTTATAAATTCCCCCACCAAGAGGGAACACGAGTGTGGAATGGATACATCGATAGAAAAGTTCTGAGAAAGACTCAGAATCCCCAGCCAGCTGATAGTGATAGCATTTCTCCCCTGAAGCCAGTCGGTAGAGCCTGGAGGAGGTAACCGCTTCTTCAAATGAGAAGACAGCAACACAGTTCAAGGGATATAAGAAATCAAGGAGGGGCGCCTGGGTGGCGCAGTCGGTTAAGCGGCCGACTTCAGCCAGGTCACGAACTCAGGTCCGTGAGTTCGAGCCCCGTGTCGGCTCTGGGCTGATGGCTCAGAGCCTGGAGCCTGTTTCCAATTCTGTGTCTCCCTCTCTCTCTGCCCCTCCCCCGTTCATGCTCTGTCTCTCTCTGTCCCAAAAATGAATAAACGTTGAAAAAAAAAATTTAAAAAAAATAAAAATTAAAAAAAAAAAAAAAAAGAAAAAAAGAAATCAAGGAAACTGGCATTACCAAAGGAACACGCTCCTTTTCCAGTAAGTACCTTCAAAGAAATGGAGAGTGAAGCATTGCCTGACAAAGAATTCAAAATAACTTTTAAGGGGGCGCCTGGGTGGCGCAGTCGGTTAAGCGTCCGACTTCAGCCAGGTCACGATCTCGCGGTCCGTGAGTTCGAGCCCCGCGTCAGGCTCTGGGCTGATGGCTCAGAGCCTGGAGCCTGTTTCCGATTCTGTGTCTCCCTCTCTCTCTGACCCTCCCCCGTTCATGCTCTGTCTCTCTCTGTCCCAAAAATAAATAAACGTTGAAAAAAAAAAAAAAAAACTTTTAAGGAAGCTCAGTGAGCTACAGAACACTGACAGACAACCCAACAAAATTAGGAAAAGAATACATGAACAAAACAGCAAGTTCAACGGAGAGATACAAGTTGGAAAAAAAGAAGCAAAGTTAAAGTCTGGAGCCCCAAAATACAATAAATGAAATGAAAAGTGCGACAGAGAGCACGAACCTAAGGGTTGATCAAGCAGAATAAAAAATCTGTTAATTCAAAGAGGGGTCATTAGAAATTTTCAGTCAGAGGAGAAGAAAATGAAAAAGAGTGAGGGGTGCCTGGTTGGCTCAGCCGGTTAAGTATCTGACTTTGGCTCAGGTCATGATCTCACGGTTCGTGGGTTCGCGCCCTGTTGGGCTCTGTGCTGACAGCTTGGAGCCTGGAGCCTGCTTTGGATTCTGTGTCTCCCTCTCTCTCTCAAAAATAAACAAACATTAAAAAAAAAAAAAAAAAGAAAAGAAAAGAAAATGAAAAAGAGTGAAGAAAGCCTATGTGAATTATGGGATCGAATACAGATAAACAATATACACATCATGGGAGTCCCAGAAGAAAGGGAAAGAAAGCTTAGTTTAAAAAATTATATAATGGCTGACGGGGCGCCTGGGTGGCTCAGTCGGTAAAGTGTCTGACTTCAGCTCAGGTCATGATCTCACGGTTCGTGGGTTCGAGCCTCTTGTAGGGCTCCGTGCTGACAGCTCAAAGCCTGGAGCCTGCTTCGGATTCTGTGTCTCCCTCTCTCTCTGTCCCTCCCCCGCTCACGCTCTGTCTCTCAAAAATAAATAAAAATGTTTAAAAAAATTACCTAATGGCTGAGAAATCCCCAAATCTGGGGAGTGATATGCACACCCAGGTACATGAACTTCATAGGCCCTGGAACGTTTTCCATTGAAAGAGGACTTCACTGACACACATTATAATACACCTATTAAAAAATTAAAGAGAGAATTTTGAAAGCAGCACAGGAAAAGAAACTCATCACCATAGGATATGTCATCAAAGACCTCGTAGGCTAGGAGAGAGATGATGTATTCCAAGTGCTGAAAGGGAAAAAAACAAAAAACAAAAAAAGGGCAACCAATGCTACTCAGCAAAGCTGTGCCGCAGAAATAAAGACTTTTCCGGACAAACAAAAGTCGAAGGAGTTGATCATCCCTAGACCTGCTCTACAGAAACTGCTAAAGGGAGTTCTTCAAGCTGAAATGAAAGGATACGAATTAGTAAAATGAACATGTAAGTATAAACCTCACTGGTAAAGAAAGGGAAGTATATTGTCAAATTCTCCTAGTTGTGATCAATTCCTTAATTCTAGGGTTAAAAAAGAAAAGCATTTAAAATAACTATAGGTTCCTCAAAAAGTCAAAAATAGAACTACCCTACGATCCAACAAATGCACCACAAGGTATTTACTCAAAGGATACAAAAATACAGACTGGAAGGGATATATGCACCCAGGTGTTTATAGCAGCATTTGATTCAACAACAGCCAAATTATGGAAAGAGCCCAAGTGCCCATCAAGTGATGAACGGATAAAGAAGATGTAGTATATACACACCATGGAATACAAATCAGCCATAAAAAGAATGAAGTCTTGTCATTTGCAATGACATGGATGGAGCTAGCAAGTATTACGTGAAATAAGTCACTCAGACAAAGACAAATACTACATGATTTCACTCATACGTGGACTTCAAGAAACAAAACAAATGAACGTGGGGAGGAGGGATGGGGAGAGGAAAACCAAAAAATAGACTCTTAACTTTAGAGAACAAACTGATGGTCACCAGAGTGGAGGTTGAGGGAGGGATGGTTAAATAGGGGATGGAGATTAAGGCGGGAACATGGGAAAAGCACCAGGTGTCGTAAGTAAGTGATGAACCCCTAAATTCTACAACTGAAACTAATATTACAAGGTATGTTAACTGGAATTTAAATAAAAACTTGAAAAAATACGTAGCAACAAAAATTTATTAGTGGATCCATAATATAAAAATATATAAATTGTGACATCAAAAACATAAACTCTAAGGAGAAAAGCACAAAGTTTTATATGTGATCCAAGGTATAATGGTTATGTTTTATGAAAGCTCATGGAAACCACAAAACAAAACCTGTAGTAGATGCACAAAAGAGAAAGGGAAAGGAATCAAAATACAGCACTATGGAAAATCCTCAGATAACCTAAGTACACAGCAAGAGAGGGAGAGAGGAACAAAGGAACTACAGAACAGTCAGAAAATAATTAACAAGGTGGCATTATTAAGTCCTTAGCTATCAGTATTACTTTAAATGTAAATGGATTGAATTCTCCAGCCAAAAGACATAGAGTCTTGGTTGAATGGATCAAAAAAGAAGAACCAATTACATGCTGCGGACAAGAGACTCACTTCAGCTTTAAGGACCCACATAGGTTGAAAATGAAGAAACGAATACAAAATAATTCACGCAAATGGAAACTGATGAAAGCACAAGCTTTTATATCAGACAAAGCAGACTTTAAGTCAAAAACTGTAACAAGAGACAGAGAAAGTAATTATACAGTGTTAAAGGGGTAAATTTATCGAGATAAAACCAGTGTAAATGTGTGCCCAACATTGAAACTAAATATACTAAGCAAATATTAACAGATCTGAAGAGAGAAATAAAAATGCAAGGGGACCTCAGTACCCTACTTTTAACAATGGATAGATCATCCAGATAGAAAATCAGTAATAAGGAGGGGCACCTGGGTGGCTCAGTCGGTTAACTGTCTGACTTTGGCTCAGGTCATAATCTCACAGTTCATGAGTTTGAGCCCTGCTGTGGATTCTGTGCTGATAGCTCGGCGCCTGGAGCCTGCTTCCGAATTCTGTGTCTCCCTCTCCCTCCCCTCCCCCACTTGCACTCTGTGTGTGTGTGTCTCTCTCTCAAAAATAAATAAACATTTAAAAAACTTAAGAAAATCAATAAGGAAAGATTGAACATGAACTACATTAGACCAAAGGGACCCAACATAGAACATTCCATCCAACAGCAGAATATTCTTCTGAAGCTCACACAGAACATTCTCCAAGAAAGATCACATTATATCACAAAAGAAGTCTAAAAATTTTAATACTGAAGTCATATCAAATATCTCATGGTTGATTAAATCGAGCCCCATGCCAGGCTCTCTGCTGACAGTATGGAGCCTGCTTGGGATTCTGTCTCTTCCCCTCTCTGCCCCCTCCCCCACCCACGCGCATGCGAACGAACATGCTCGCTCGCTCTCTCTCTCTCTCTCAAAATAAACAAACAAACAAAAAAAGGAGTCAATTGTGAAGGCCATCGGAAAGAAACATAGACATCTGATTTTGTGTCAGCAACTTATAAGCTTCATCTCCTGCCCATGTCCTCTGCCTCCTTCACAATTCTGGTAAGGTTCTGGGGTAAGGTTCACTCACATAGTACAAGCAACCTCCAACCATTAAAAAAAAAATTTTTTTTAACATTTATTTATTTTTGAGAGTGAGAGAGACAGAGCATGAATGGGAGAGGGGCAGAGAGAGGGAGACACAGAATCTGAAGCAGGCTCCAGGCTCCGAGCCATCAGCACAGAGCCCGACGCAGGGCTCAAACTCACGAATCGCGAGATCATGACCTGAGCAGAAGTCAGACACTTAAGCAACTGAGTCACCCAGGCACCACTCATTTTTTAAACTTAACTTCGAGAGGACTTCTACTAGATAAAATACCTGAACATTGACTGTTCTTTCTGCTCTGGACCTTCTGGACAAGTGTTCTCTCCACCTTTGATCATCCCAAAGGGTGTCTGTCATGAGTTTTGTGACCCAAACCTAATGTTGGTGGGGAAGCTTCCTTACGTCGCAGTGAAGTTGCTGAACACGCACATCAACTGGCATGGAAAGATTAATCTTTTTGTGGATGACATTATCTGATTACAGAAAATCCCAGGAAATCTATATAGAAGAGCTACTTTAATATACAAGTTTGACAAGATTGTAGGCTACAAGGTTAACATAGAACAATTGCATTTCCATATACTAGCAATGAACAGCTGGAAGTTGGAATTTGAAAAATAGTACCATTTAGTTTAATACCAAAAACCAGAGTACTTAAGTATAAATCTTTTTTTTTTTAATTTTTTTTTTAATGTTTATTTATTTTTGAGACAGAGACAGAGCATGAATGGGGGAGGGGCAGAGAGAGAGGGAGACACAGAATCGGAAGCAGGCTCCAGGCTCTGAGCCATCAGCCCAGAGCCCGACACGGGGCTCGAACTCACGGACCGTGAGATCGTGACCTGAGCTGAAGTTGGACGCGCAACCAACTGAGCCACCCAGGCGCCCCAAAATCTAATAAAATATGTACAGGATCTATGTACTGAAAACTACAAATTACTGATAAAAGAAATTAAAGGAGTCCTAAACAAATAGGCAGATACATGGTGTCTGTGGTTTAGAATATTAAATATTGCCAAAAAAAAAAAAAAAGAGAGAGAGAATATCCAATATTGATAAGATGCTAAGTCTCCCTAAACTCACCTATATATATTCAATGCAATTTCAATAAAATTCCCAGTCATGAGCTTAATTTCACAAAGCTTAGTCACAAAGCTTATTCTAAAAATTATGGAAAAGCAGACAAAATGGCCAAAATAGGGGGTGCCAGGGTGGCTCAGTTGGTTAAGATTCCAACTCTTAATTTCAGCTCAGGTCATGATCTCATGGTTCGTGAGTTTAAGCCTGGACGGACAATGCAGAGCCCACTTGGGATTCTCTTTCCTTCTCTCTCTGCCTTTCTCCTCTGCTCACACACACTCTCTCTCTGTCTCAAAATTAAATAAACTAAAAAAAAAAAAAAAAAAAAAAAAAAAAAGGCAATTTAAACTTAAAAAAAAATAGCCAAAATATTCTGAAAAAGAATAGAGTTGGAAGACTCATACTATCTCATCTCAAGACTTAGTGTATAAAGCTACATATTGGCAAAATGATAGACATATAGATTGATGGAACCAAAGAGAGGCCAGAAAAAGACCCACACATGTATGATCTACAGGTTTTTCACAAAGGTACAACAGCAATTTGATGTTAAAAGGATAGTTAACTGGATGTTTCCATGCCCAAAAATTGGCCCTTGACCCCACATTTTATACAGACTAACTCACATGGATCATAGACCTAAATGTTAAACCTGAAACAAACTTTTAGATAAAAAAGAGGAGAGGGGCACCTGGGTGGCTCAGTTGGTTAAGCATCAGATTCTTGATCTCATGGTTCAGATCACGATCTCACGGTTCATGAGATGGAGCCCCATGTCAGGCTCTGTGCTGACAGTGTGGAGCCTGCGTGGGATTCTCTCTGCCCCTCCCCCACCCACGCGCACACACGTGTCTCATTCTCTCAAAATAAATAAACTTAAGAAAAAAAAAAAACGGAGAAAAATCTTTGTGACCTTGGATTAGGCAGAGTTCTCAGATCTGAATCCAAAAGCAGAATCCACGGAAGATGAAAACTGAACTTCATCAAAAACAAAATACCAGCTTTGTGAAAAAATACTGACAATCGGGGCGCCTGGGTGGCTAAGTTAGTTAAGCGTCCAACTTTGGCTCAGGTCATGATCTCACTGTTCATGGGTTTAAACCCTGCATCAGGCTCTGTGCTGACAGCTCAGAGCCTGGAGCCTGCTTCGGATTCTGTGTCTCCTTCTCTCTCTGCCCCTTCCCCTGTCACTTACTGTCTTCCTCTCTCTCAAAAATAAACAAACATTTAAAAAATAATTTAAAAAATACTGATAATGGAATAAAAACATAAACCACACGCAGAGATAAAACATATGCAAAACATATGAGGACATACATCCAGAACATACAAACTTTCAAAATTCAAGAAGAGAACAGTCCCCCAAAGAAAAGATACATGTATAGCAAACATTCAGATATGAAAGATGCCCAACATAGTCATTAGGGAAATGTAAATTAAAAAAATTTTTTTAAAGTTTATTTATTTTTGAGAGAGAGAGTGAGTGTGAGCGGAGGAGGGTCAGAGAGAGGGAGACACAGAATTGGAAAAAGGGTCCAGGCTCTGAGCTGTCAGCACAGAGCCCAACGCAAGGCTCGAACCCACAAACCATGAGATCATGACCCGAGCCGAAGTCAGATGCCCAACCGACTAAGACACCCAGGTGCCCCGGGAAATGTAAATTAAAACCAAAGAAAGATGCCACTATGAACCTAGCGAAATGCTAAAAACAAAACAAAACTTTGATACGCACTGATGGTGGGAATACAAAACGGTACATCCATTTTAGAGCCGTTAGCTTTTCCATACAGTTGAACATGCATACAACCCCCCTCTTAAGTATTTACGAAGACAAAGAAAACTTGTGTTGATACACGGCCCTGTATGCAAACACTAGTCACTGTTTTCTTTATCACCACTAACAACTGGAAACTCAAATACCCTTCAAGTGATAAATGGGTAAACCAAACGTGGTACATCCCTGTAACAGAACACGACTCAGCGACAAGGGGAATGACTAGCAATCCGCACATCAAGATCGATGAATCTCAGAAGCATTAAGTGGGAGAAGCCAGACTCCAAAGACTACAGTCTGAATGATTCCATTTTAGGACATAAAGGGAAAAAGTAAACTATGCATACAGAGAGCAGGTAGATGGTTGCCAAAGGTAGGGAGGGGTGATAGGGAAGGGGCTGACCACGAGAGTACAAAGGAATTTCAGGGCAAGGGGGTCATGGAACTGTTAAATGTCTTGACTGTTGGGGCAGTGATACAATAGTAATCATTTGCCAAAACACAGAACCCTACACCAAAGAGTCAATTTACTGCATATAAGTTAATCCTTAATAATAATTTTAAATAGAATGCTAACTTTTAGGGGCCCCTGGGGGGCTCAGTCGGTGAAGTGTCTGACTTCGGCTCAGGTCGTGATCTCAGGGTATGTGGGTTCGAGCCCCGCATTGGGCTCTGTGCCGACAGCTCTGAGCCTGGATCCTGCTTCAGATTCTGTGTCTCCCTCTCTCTCTGTCCCTCCCCTGCTCATGATCTGTCTCTGTCTCAGAAATAAATAAACATTAAAAAAAAATTTAAAGAATGCTAACTTGTAGAATTTTCATAGAAGGCTCTTATCTCCCTGAGGAATTTTTCTCATGAATAGATACTGAATTTTTTCAACTTTGCTTTCATGTTTGATGATCATGTTTGATCCAAAGAATCCGGACATAAAAGAGTACATACTGAAGCCACAGGAAGTCCAAGAACAGCCTCAACCAACGTGAGGTATAAAAACCATCCTTGTCGCCACCGGAGGTGGGAATGACTAGAAATGCACACAAGGAAACAGTCTGGTTTAATAGAAATACTGCACACATCAATTTGGGTGAGGATTACACGAGTGTTATACATTTGCAAAACTTCAGAAAGCTGTAAACTTGAATTTTATGCATGTTACTGCATGCAAATTATACCTCAATAAAGTACCCGCACACATAAGTGCTGGTTACAACCCACTGAATTGATTTTTGGACCTCCTGACAGGTTGAGAAACACCAGTTCACAGGACCTGCAGGGTTGGGGAAATGAGCCCACATGCCTAATTTACGTGTCCTCTAAGCCTTGCAGATTTCTTCTTCTAAGTACATCTCATAGACATTTTGCGAGACGAACCGAAGAAAAAATCTCAACGATGACTCTTCTCCCTACACTGATTGAACCTTACCGAACACCTACAACGTGTGAGGCACTGAAAGGCTGAATAGATTTGGCAGCCGACGCATCTCTACTCTCCTGGAGCTTATATCCTAGCGGAAGACGGACTCATCCCTCCTAAGCCTCTCTTCTGTGTCACATCTGCTACGTGTCAACGTTCTAAATGAAGCCCTTACTTAAGTCTCCGCTCTCATGAGACTTCTCTGCTATGTGGTCGCCCAACCACTGGGACATGCGGAGCTGTAATACTGACTCTCTTTAAACAAATGTTTTGTCTCCTATGACAGGTCTGGTAACGGGATTGTTTCAGCACCCATTTGAGGTATTAAAACATTATCACTTTTCTGGAGCTTCCTTCCTGCGTGAATCCTCCGAGGTGGGAAAGTCTTTATCACCCTCATCGTCAGCATGCACTCGCTGATGAATTATAAGGCTTGAGCTCCAACTGAACCCCTTCCCGCACTCCTCACACTTGTATGGTTTCTCCCCAGTGTGGACCCTCTGGTGGGCTTGAAGGTATGAGCTCCAACTGAAGACCTTCCCGCATTCCTCACACTTGTATGGTTTCTCCCCAGTGTGGACCCTCTGGTGGGCTTGAAGATAGGATCTCTGTCTGAAGCGCTTACCGCACACGTCACACCGGTACGGCTTCTCTCCCGTGTGGACGCCACGATGAGCCAGAAAATTCGAGGCCCGACAGAATCCTTTCCCACACTCCTCACATTGGTACGGCTTCTCTCCAGTGTGGCACCTCTGATGGGCTTGGAGCTGTGAACCCACGCTGAAGCCCTTCCCACACTCCGCACACTGATACGGTTTCTCTCCAGTGTGGACTCTCTGGTGCACCTGAAGACTCGAGAACTGACTGAAGGCCTTACCACACTTCTCACATTTATAGGGTTTCTCTCCCGTGTGGATTCTACAATGAACGTTAAGATCTGAACTCCGGCTGAAGCCCTTCCCACATGTACCACACTTGTATGGTTTTTCTCCAGTGTGGCCTCTTTGATGGGCCAGAAGATTTGAGGCCTGACTGAAGCCTTTCCCACACTCCTCACATTTATAGGGTTTCTCTCCCGTATGGACTCGAAAGTGAATGTTAAAATCCGAGCTACGACTGAAGCCCTTTCCACAGGCATCACACTGATATGGTTTCTCACCAGTGTGGCCTCTCTGATGGTCCAGAAGATTTGAGGCCCGACAGAAGCCCTTCCCACACTCCTCGCATTTGTAAGGTTTCTCTCCAGTGTGGCTGACCTGATGGGCCTGAAGGTGTGAGCCCACACTGAAGCCTTTCCCACACTCTTCACATTTATAGGGTTTCTCTCCTGTGTGGATTCGACAATGGATGTTAAGGTGTGAGCTGTAACTAAAGCCCTTGCCACAGGCCTCGCATTTGTATGGTTTCTCTCCTGTGTGGATTCGCTGGTGAGCCTGCAGTCGCGAACGCCAACTGAAGCCCTTCCCACACTCTTCACATCTATAGGGTTTCTTTCCCACGTGGACTCTCTGGTGGACTTGAAGATACGAGCCCTGACTGAAGCTCTGCCCGCACTCCTCACATTTATAAGGTTTCTCCAACGTGCGGACTATCAGAGGAGCTTGACACTGGGAGCTTCTCCGGACGCTCCTCCCACACTCCTCGTACTTGTGTGGATTCTCTCCAGGGGGGGCTCTCTGCGGATGGCGAAGATGTGACCTCTGTCTGAGACCCTTACGCGATGTATCGTGTTTGTACGATTTCTCCCTGCTGTGGACTCTCTGATGGGCTTCAAGGCTTGAAAGTCGGCGGAAGGTGTTTCCACATTTTTCACATTTATAGGGCTTCTCTCCCACATGGGCTGTCTGGTGAGTCTGAAGATGAGAGTGCTCAATGAAACCATTCTCACACTCTCCCCCCTTATAGGGGTTTCCTCCTGTGTGGTCTCTGTGGTGAATTTGAAGACACGAAGTCTGATTAAAGCCTTTACCAAACTCCCCATCTTTATAGAGTGCATCACCCTGTTTTTCCAGCTGAGAGCCAGTTCCTTGAATATTTACCATGGCATCTTGGCTCTGGATTAACTCCTTTGTAACCTGTTGCCAGATTTGCGAGCAGAAAAGCTCTTCGTGTGGCAGGTACTTTAATCCAATTTCCTGAAGAGTCTCCGCATCATTTAGATTCCTGTCTCCTAAAAGGATAAAGAGAATTTAGAGATGGGGCACATTAAATGCTTTGGTCAGAGGTACCAAGGTTATAAACTTAAGGCCCACACCCGAAGGCTTAACATGAACCGGGAGAAGGTACCGTTTTTTAAAAATGTTTATTCATTTTTGAGAGAGAGCGGGAGCAGGGAAGGGGTGGGAGGAGGACAGAGGATCCCAAGCAGTCTCTGTGCTGAGAGCAGTGAGCCCGATGCGGGGCTCAAACTCATGAACCGTGAGATCATGACCTGAGCCAAAGTGGGACACTTGACTGACCGAGCCACCCAGGTGCCACACTGTAGGGATAAGTTTAAGGATTCCCTGAGCTTGCACCAATGGGTTAACAAGGTTGAGGTGGAAAGCTGCCACAGGGTGAAAAAGCCAAGCACAGAACAGAGCATAGAGCGGAAAGCCGCTCCCAAAGGATGCAAGTGTCTAAGAACAGGTAGAGGAACAGTTAGAGGCAGAAAGCCGCCACAGCAGGGCAAAAGTGCCCAGGATTTATCATGAAGTAAAACAAAGCATAGAGTGGAAAGCCGCCACCAGGTGGAAGTGCCCAGAGCTAACTGGTGAGAAAAATGCCTTGTTAGCCCTGAGTCAGCATGCTCTATTTGTCTTGGCCCCTAGAAATTTAAGATAAACAGACACGGTGCCTGGTGCCTGCAGTAAACGGCTGTCTGCTCGGCACCAGGACTCTGATTTGTCTTAACCCCAACCCCTAACACTTCATACCTCTGAAACTCCCTTTCTCTCACACACGAGTTAATGTTCACTGTTTCACCGTCGCTTTCTGCACACTCGTAAGCCTTCCGATCCTAATAAATACGGAACAAGGACCCTTACTCGGGACGCTTGTCTCCTCCCGGACATTAGCCTCTCTCATATTCAAGTCTGCGTCCGCTCTCTTGCTGGACAAGAGAGAACTCCAGATTCAAAGTCTGTGACACCCTGCCATTTCTATCATTGAAAACCTAGAGGTGGTCCTCCAGGCTCCTATTCACTACACCTTAATGAGATATGTAGTATGTAGTATGAATTTGGTGATTGCAGATCAAGAAAAACACTTCCTAGGGAATCTTTCCAAAGACGAAGCTGCACCCACCTAAAAGCTTTCTCTTCTTTGCTAAACCAGGTGTCCGATAAATAGTCTCCACATAATTCTGCCTACTGCATGCACATCTGACCAAATGCTCAAAATGTCCAGCAGGACCCTTACAGACAGACGATCAGAAGATGTGTTGAAGACACATCTGAAAACCTTTGCTTCAAATTATTTCATTGGACTTTATTCCATGTTAGAAGCCTTGATGTACTGGGTTGGTTGGAAAGACAGGTGTTTGGGAGAACAGATCTTATCACCCAAGTGCCTGAAATTCAGAGTATAAGCAGGAAAATGTCCTTCAGGACGGCAATCGGGGAAGAGGTTTATGGTACTAGCATACATTATTCTAAAACCTCATAGCAATAAAGTTCCTATCACCTCGGGGGGAAAAAAAGAGTGGAAAATCAGAAGCTCATCTTTTATTTTTATTCATTTAAAAAATTTTTTTTAATGTTTATTTATTTTTTTGAGAGAGAGAGAGACAGAGCGTGAGCAGAGGAGGGGCAGAGAGAGAGAAACACACACACAGAACCTGAAGCAGGCTCCAGGCTCTGGGCTGTCAACACACAGCCCGATGCGGGGCTCGAACCCACAAGCCATAAGACCATGATGTGAGCCGAAGTCGGACACTTAATTGACTGAGCAACCAGGTCCCCCTGAGATGCTCATCTTTTAGAACAGAGCAAGAACCTGTGAGAAGGAGCAGGGCATGGCATGGATTCTCCAAGTCAGGATCAGTCAGGAAGAGCTATGTTCTCCTTGGGACTCTGTTCCCTCAATAAACTATAGAGCTTGCTACCTACTTCTTTTCAGCTCTCTCTTCAAATAACACCTCATCAGTGAGGCCTCTTTCACCATCCAGCATCCAGCAGGAAATTCTCCCTATCCCTTGACACCCCCAGCAACCTTCTCGGCATTCACCTTACCCTGTGTTGTTTTTACATGGCACATATTACATCAGATGCACTATCTATGCCCTTTATTGTTTTGTTTTATGTCTTCTCCCACCTGAATGCAATATCCACCAGGACGAGCACTTAGATCATTCATTGCTTTATCAGCACTCCCAGATGTCAGCGTTCCGTAAGTACATGTTGAACACACAAATAAGCCCCCGTTTGACTTCTTTGCGAGAGTCTGAGCTCTGTTACAAAAGTAAAAGAGGTTTTTCAAGGAAGTTACCCATAACAGGAATGGAAGCAGCAACTTTGCTGGGAAGCTGAAAGGCTTCACCAGAGGCAGGGCTAACCTAAGTGGATGTTGCTGATGATAAAATCATGTTGATCATAAAATCATGGCAAGAATCGCTTGAGAGGAAAGAAGGAAAAAAAAAAAAAAGCATAAGGCATACAAGCGGCCGTGGGGCCTATGGATCAATTACTTGTGAAAAAATGTTTTTCAATGTTTACTTATCTATTTTTGAGAGAGAGAAGGCACAAGCACACACACACACAAGGGGGAGGGGCAGAGAGAGAGGGAGAGAGAATCCCAAGCAGGCTCCACACTGTCAGTGCAGAACCCGACATGGGGTTTGAACTCACAAACTGTGAGATCATGACCTGAGCCAACATCAAGAGTCAGATGCTTAACCGACTGAGCCACTGAGGCACCCCCTTCTGAATTTTTGTAATCTCTTCCTATGTGTGTAAAACTTTTCCTTCTTCATATAGGAGTCAATATTTAGAGCCTCAGGAATAACGACTCCGAAAGCAGGCTGTCAAACTGATGGATACAGAAGCATGTTCCTGTATGGACAACACCACTGTTTTCCAAGCTACGGGTTGGACTCAGTGAGTCTGAAATAAATTTAGTGGCTTATGACAAGCATTAGCAGAATGGTAAAATATTAAAAGTGCTTTGTAAGTGAAGGTTTCTCTGGATAAAATGCATGTTAGAACTACACACACACACACACACACACACACACACACACACACACACACACACAGGGATACTGGTGGGTGACATTGTTTTCTTTAACTGTTTGGATGAGGTTGGTGGTTGCCATGAGGAAAACCGACGAAGGGAAAGACGAACTTGAAAGCTAGTTAATATCTGATACTTTCCTTAATAGGAGACCTGCCTCAAAAGTGGCTATCAGATTCTTCATTCTAAAAAGTGGTTCTTCACTCAGACAGTAGGATTAACTACTAAAACCCGCAGGAAAGCCAGAGCTGAAATGATATTCACTGTGGTTACAAGTGCAAAGTTAAGCTGTCATCAGATATGGTTTAATGGATACAAACTACACATATCTAAAAGGACCTAATCAATTACATTCGATTAGATAATCACGATAATCATGGGCTGTTCCAGACGATGCCTTCACCACACATTTCTGTTTAACACCCTTTAAGTACGTCCACGACTAATGGGAAAAAGTCCATGTAACCATTATCAGCTCATTCACTCACACAACAAACATTTATAGCACACCTGTCCTCTGCCAAGTCTGATCTACACACTGAGGATACAGCAATAAAGGCAACAGAATTTCTTCTCTCCTGATAATTACATTCTAGTGAGAATAGAGTGAGCGGAGCAAAAATATATGTTAATATGGTAAGCGGCGATCAATGCCTAGACACCAAATCAGTCGGGGTAAGGGAAAGGAGAACGGGGGAAGAAGAAGGGGTCAGGAACACAGTGGTCACGGAAGGTCTTTCTTAGGATGTTAGGATTTGAGAAGGACTTACGCGAAGTAAGGGAGGGGCCAAGAGGATGACAGAAGGAAGAACAGGTAGAGGGTGACAAGGCCGGGCCACGGGTAGCATAGCAGAGCGACAAAACTGGACAGCACAGACAGGCATGGGGGAAAGCGACAGGTCACGTCTGCAGAGGGATGGAGGATGAGCAAGGAGCGGACAGGTGGGACATCAGAAGTCACTGTAAGTACTTGGATTCTACTCTGAATCAGGTAAGAAGCTACCAGAGGTTCAAGCAGAGGCCTGACAAGACCTGACAAACATGCAAAAGAATCACTTCGAGGGGCTCCTGGGGGGCTCCGTCCGCTTGAGCACCTGACTCTTGATTTCAGCTCAGGTCCTGATACCAGGGTCGTGGGGTGGAGCCCCGTGTCGGGCTCCGTGTGGAGCATGGAGCCTGCTTAAGGTTCTTTCTCTGTCTGCCCCTCTCCCCTGCTCTCGCTCTCTCTACAATAAAAATAAAAAAGAGTCACTTCCAGTGGAGAACAACTGTAAATGAGCAAAAGAGAGAGGGAGAGTGCTAAAAACTGCTGCAGAAATTCAGAGACAAGGCACTGACCGCGACCCGCTCCAGAGCTGTGGAGGTGACAAGAGACGTGACAGACTGAGCCGCATGGCTCTCACCTGAGGAGCCGTGGCTCTGGGTTGCTGCCTTTATCATCCAAAGCCTTCCTCCCCTCTTGAACTGGGGTACTGCATCTGGTGTGAAGGGTTGGTGCCCTGTGGAAAGGCAAGGACAAACATTTTAAATTAATATAGTAGAGGCCAAAATCACAACACATGCGTTTTCACCACACCATGTTTAGGACATCAGAATTAGTGTTTTCCAAACTGTTAATTATGATGCATCAGAGGACGACATTTTATTGCAAAAATCCAGGATCTAAGTGTGAACTACTGGGGTAAAAAAATGTCTGTTTTTTTCAGACTTTTTCCGCCACTGCTTACACAATTTTCAGCAACTGACTGTAGTTTTTGCTGCTGCAATGTGTAGTTATTGCCAAGGGCTCTGACGTTTTCTACCCTATTGTAGTTCTTTTTTCTTTTTAATTTTTTTAATGTTTATTTATTTTGGAGAAAGAGAGAGAAAGAGACAGAGTGCGAGCAGGGGAGGGGCAGAGAGAGAGGGAGACACAGAATCTGAAACAGGCTCCAGGCTCTGAGCTGTCAGCACAGAGCCCGACGCGGGGCTCGAACTCACGGACCGTGAGATCATGACCTGAGCCAAAGTCTGATGCTTAACTGACTGAGCCACCCAGGTGCCCTACCCTATTGTATTTCATTAAAAATACTGGTATAGGGGAGCCTGGGTGGCTCAGTCAATTAAGTGTCTGACTCTTGGTTTTTGGCTCAGGTTATGATCTCACGGTTTGTGAGTTCAAGCCCCGAATCAGGCTCTGTGTGACAGCCCAGAGCCTGCTTGGGATTCTCTGTCCCCCTCTCTCTTGGCCCCTCCCCCACTCACGCTCTGTCACTCAAAATAAATAAATAAACTTTAAAAATGCTGGTACAATACCCTAAATATGTGTCATGACCCACTAATTGGAAATGACCACAACTGGAGAAAAGCCAAAAATGTGGATACAGCAGTCATGGCGTCAATTTACGGCTCATGTACAAAACACAAACTTTGTTGGGGGTGCGGGGGAAGACCAGAAAAATGCCATCTCTGCATCTTATGCTGATTAGAACACCGGAAACCAGGTCAAGAGCTCCAAAGCCCCACACATCGGAGGGTAAATAAACCACACAGAGGGGGTGACATTCAGTCACAGAGCACCTGTCCTCACCCAGAGACAGCAGGTTCCGGAAGTTCTCCAGCATCACATCTCCATACAGCTTCTTCTGGGCGGGGTCAAGCAGCCCCAGCTCCTCCTCCGTGAAGACCACAGCCACGTCCTTGAACGTCACCGCCTCCTACAACATCAAGCACACATAAGCTCAATCTTGCGCCCGATGGCCACTCAGAGGAAGAGCACTGAGAAAACTGGAAAGGGTGGGTACAAAGTGGTTCCAGATTTTCAGAGACCACAGATTTTCACTACTATCTGATTAAACATTTCAAATAATACATACTGTCTTACCTGGCATTCTTTTCTTTTCAAAATAAATACTGAAAAGAACAACCTTTTCCATAAATACTAGCCTCCCGTCTAATTCTTTTCCTAGGATAAGTTCCAAGGGGTAAAAATTGCAGTGTTGAAGAATATGCCACTTCAAAACTACTATGTACAACGCCAGGCTTTCTTTTCAACTTTCTCTGTATTTTACGCTTCCCCCAAGAGAATATAAATATCCCTGATTCTCCACATCATACGCAACACTGAATATAACCAGTGTTTCTGAGTCCTAAGAAATTTGATCAGCAAAAAGCAACTTGTTCTTTTCGTACTAATTCGGTAATCAACGAGCTATCGTATTTTCATATATTTACTGGCCATCTTTATTTTTTGCTTCAGTACGTTGCCAGTTAATGTTCTTTGCTCATAGTCCAACCAGAGTTTTACTTTATGACTGCAAAATTTCTATTAGAGATTTGAAGCTTTTTTTTTTTTAAACATATTTAAATACTGTCACCCACGTTTTGCTATTGTTCTTGTATAGCTTCGTGCACTGCATGGTTTCTTGACCTTGACACGACACACATTTTGGGCCAGATAATGTTTGTTGTTGGGGCGGGGGCCTGTTTCATGCACCGCAGGATGTTTACCAGCATCCCGGGCTTCTATGCACTGGAAGCCAGAAGCCTCCCTCAAGTGGTGACACCAGAAATGTTTCCAGACACTGCCTGGGGGCAAAGATCACCCACGGTCAAGAATTGCTGATGCATGGTACTGTCTTAACTTTTCTTTTTATAAAATTTTTTTTTTTTTTCTGTAGTTTTTTTCAACGTTTATTTATTTTTGGGACAGAGAGAGACAGAGCATGAGCGGGGGAGGGGCAGAGAGAGAGGGAGACACAGAATCGGAAACAGGCTCCAGGCTCTGAGCCATCAGCCCAGAGCCCGACGCGGGGCTCGAACTCACGGACCGCGAGATCGTGACCTGGCTGAAGTCGGACGCTTAACCGACAGCGCCACCCAGGTGCCCCTCTTTTTATAAAATTTTTAATGTTTGTTTATTTTTGAGAGACAAGACAGCATGAGGGCAGGGGAGGGGCAGAGAGAGAGGGAGACACAGAATCCGAAGCAGGCTCCGGGCTGTGAGCTGTCAGCACAGAGTCTGACTCGGGGTTTGAAGTTACAAGTCTTGGGATCATGACCTGAGCCAAAGTTGGACAATTAACCGACTGAGCCACCCAGGCAGCCCCTGTCTTAACTTTTCATATGAGCATTGTGTGTTCATCACCGGAGCCCTGCACATCCAAGCGTCCTGAATGAGCATCAGAGATCCTAAAGAAGGAGCCTCTGAAGAGTGACCATGTAGAGGCAGTATTATCTGTGCTGTCTTCCATGCATAGGGCAACCAAGTGCACGTAGAAGGACCAAGACCCTGACTGGAGAATTATTTGCCCTTGCCTCCCTCTTTATCCAAATAAAAATCCACGGAGTCTTTTTGGATCAGTTAGACCTTTGCTTTCCTGTGTGAACTTAAACCGTTTTCTGAAATTCTACAATCCTGTGTCTCTGTAATTAAAATGCAGAGGAGACAAAGTACTGCCTCTTAAGGTCAGTCGGAAGCTAAACGCAGTAAGAAAAGCATCTGGAATGTCTCCCTGTGCTACTGGACTTTATAAAATTAAGTACCTTCTAATGGACTACTACTGAGCCATCAAAAAGAATGAAATCTTGCCATTTGCCACGACGCGGATGGAGCCAGAGGGTATTATGCTAGCAAGTAAGTAGCAGAAAGACAAACACCGTATGATTTCACTCATATGTGGAATTTAAGAAACAAATGAACATATGGGAGGGGGAAAAAAAGGAAAAAGAGGAAGAAACAAACCATAAAAGACTCTTCATGATAGAGAACACACTGAGTTGATGGAGGGAGGTGGGAGGGGGAAGGGCTGGATGGGTGATGGGTACAGGAGGACCCTTGTTGGGAAAGGCACTGGGTGTGGTATGTAAGTGATCGATCACTGAATTCTACTTCTGAAACCAACACTATTCTAACTAAAATGTAAATAAAAAACTGAAAAGAATAAAAAAGAGGGAGGGGGAAAAAAGCACATTATAACTTTGATAAAAATCAATCAATACCCAAATAAAAAAATATAAATCAGTAAATAAAATATGTACATGACAGGATTCAGACATGGATGAGAAAGAATCTAGCTTTCTTTTTTTTTAATTTTTTTAAATGTTTATTTATTTTTGAGAAACAGAGAGACAGAGCGTGAGCAGGGTTGTGGTAGAAAGAGAGGGAGACATAGAATCCGAAGCAGGCTCCAGGCTCTGAGCTGTCAGCACAGAGCCCGACGTGGGGCTTGAACTCGTGAACCGCAATATCATGACCTGAGCTGAAGGTGGATGCTTAACTGACTGAGCTACCCAGACGCCCCAAGTATCTAGCTTTCTTACGGGAAAATATGGAAGAATGTTCTCTCTGTGCAAAGCATCAGTTATACCTGGTTGCACTGTTATATCTGAGTATTCTACATACAATATCCCTGAGGATTTTGCCTATCAAAGGTACTTTTTCAATTTACATTCCTAAAAACATTAAGAACAAAAAGTGGCAAACCCCTCAAAATTCCTTTTTGAGGAAAATGGTTTACGTTAGGCCAACTGTTACTACAATGTTCTTTTTTAACTATGTCAAAATCAGAATTTATTATAATTTTACTTTCCTAGTTTTCATTTTTTAAAATTTTTGTTAAATCCCAGTTAGTTAACATACAGTGTAATATTAGTGTCAGGTGTATGATACAGTGATTCGGCACTTCTGTACAATAGCTGGTGCTCATCATAACAATGTCCTTTGAAATAGTAAAAATTCTGGGGGCGCCTGGGTGGCTCAGTCGGTTGAGCATCCAACTTTGGCTCAGGCCATGATCTGACGGTTCGTGAGTTCAAGCCCCACATCAGGCTCACTGCTGTCACTGCTCACTGCTTGGGATCCTGTCTCCCTCTCGCTCTGCCCCTCCCCGACTTGCACTCTCTCTCAAAAATAAATAAAACATTAAAGTAAATAAAATAGTAAAAATTCTTAACTACCTGAATGTCCGTGAATGGGGTAAAAGTTATGAGACATACACACAGACTACATCAATATAAGGGAATATAATGTAGCCATTAAAAATGTAGGAAATAGGGGCACCTGGGTGGCTCAGTCGGTTAAGCGTCCAACTTTGGCTCAGGTCATGATCTCGCAGTTCGTGGGTTCGAGTCCCGCATAAGGCTCTGTGCTGACAGCTCAGAGCCTGGAGCCTGCTTTGGATCCTGTGTCTCCCTCTTTGTCTGCCCCTCCCCCACTCGTGCTCTGTCTCTCAAAAATAACGAAATGTAAAAAAAATAAAATAAATGTAGAAAATATATTTGTATTAATTAGAAAAGGCATAATTTGAGAATTTTTATGTAACTATTAAAAATATACAGTTACCAGGGCGCCTGGGTGGCTCGGTCGGTTAAGCGTCCAACTTCGGCTCAGGTCATGATCTCGCGGTCCGTGAGTTCAAGCCCCGCGTCAGGCTCTGTGCTGACAGCTCAGAGCCTGGAGCCTGTTTCAGATTCTGTGTCTCCCTCTCTCTCTGACCCTCCCCCATTCATGCTCTGTCTCTCTCTGTCTCAAAAATAAATAAATAAATGTTAAAAAAAATAATAATTAAAAAAATATATATACAGTTACCAATGCCTATGAGGGAAAGGACATGGGAAAATGAAAACAGCTTTTATAAGGAAAATAGTAGTAAAATTAGGGAGGCTTTTTTCACTGCTAATCACTTTTCTCCTCTATTTTATTCGTGAAATTATGAAAGATAAAATAAAACAACAAAAATTAAACTGTATTAGCGGCTCTTGGGTGGCTCCGTCAGTTAAACATCCAACTTGAGCTCAGATCATGATCTGGCAGTTTGTGAGTCTGAGTCCCACGCTGGGCTCTGCACTGACAACGTGGAGCCTGCTTCGCATCCTGTCTCTCTCTCTCTCTCTCTCTGCCCCTCCGTGGCTTGCTGTCTCTCAAGAATAAATAACATTAAAAAAAAATTAAACCACACCAAAGTAAGAAGTAGTGATCCTCTGGCACAGAAGAGGTTTTGAAATGCCTATTAATCTATTGTTTTCAAGGATGCAACTAATCATTGAGAAATGAGACAGTAATTTCAAATCTAGAAAGGAAGCCCAACTCACCTTGAACTTGGTCATTTTGTCCTCCTTCTACTTCTAGGGAAGGGCTGAGTCCTGAGAAGGCAAAAAAAGGGAAGAGGAAGGAGAAAACAAAACCATCAGAGTCTGGCCAAGACTGTCGCTAACCCATATGGCTAACACACATCACTACCTAGGTTTCATGCTTTACATGAACTTGCAAAAGCGCCGTTTCCTCAGGGGGCTCAATGAGCAGAGCGTGGGTTGGATTCCAGAGACCACTCACCCCCTCAGCCGAGAGCCCCTGCACAATGGACAACCACCTAAGCACACACGGTGGTCCTAATAACACGGTGGCCAAATGTTTTAGGCTCATGGTACTGCTACTTATTAGTTGTGAAATCTTGGACAAATTATTAATATCTCCGTGCCTGAATTCCTTCACCTGCAAAAACGGAGGGATTAATAATGCCTACCTCATAGGACTGTTTTAAGAATTAAACCAGCAGGCACAAAGCACACAGAACCCTTTCAGAGTACCTTATTTCTTAGTAGCTGCAGAAAAGCAGGTAATATTCGCTAACATAAAACCTGTCCCCAAAGCGCCTGGGTGGGTCAGTCGGTTAAGCGTCCGACTGTGGCTCAGGTCATGATCTTGCAGTTTGTGGGATCGAGCCCAGCACTGGGCTCTGTGCTGACAGCTCAGAGCCTGGAGCCTGCTTCAGATTCTGTGTCTCCCTCTCTCTCTGCCCCTCCCCCACTCGCACACTGTCTCTCTCAAAAATAAATAAAAACATTAAAAAAAAAAAAAACACCTGTCCTCATAAATGGTTTCTATCAATGGTGTCTTTAGAGGCTGTTGTTCTGTCCTATGAAAACCAGCTGTAACCTCTGAAATATGGTATTCTCTCTTGGTCGGTCATTCTTTTTTTATTGATTTAATTTTTTTTTTAATGTTTATTTATTTCTGAGACAGAGAGATACAGAGCATGAGTGGGGGAGGGGCAGAGAGAGAGAGAGAGAGATACAGACTCCGAAGCAGGCTCCAGGCTCTGAGCTGTCAGCACAGAGCCCGATGTGGGGCTCGAACCCACAAACCACAAGATCATGACCTGAGCCGAAGTCGGATGCTCAACTGACTGAGCCACCCGGGCGCCCCATCTTGGTCGGTCATTCTTAACACGATGTCTTTGCAATAATATTTAACTACGTGGATGACTTTTTTCCCTGTGTAAAATATACACAACACCAAATTTACCATTTTAAACCATTTTAAAGTATTGTACAGTTCATTACATGCATTCCTCTTGTTGTGAACCATCACCACTATCCAACTCAAGAATTTTTTCACCATCCTCAACTAAACCTCTGTATCCATTAAACAGCAGCTCCCCATCACCCCTCCCCTCTACCCCTGGTAACCACTATTCTACTTTCTTTCTGTGAATTTGACTATGCAGACAACTGTTTTGTTTTGTTTTTATGGACGACTGGTTTTTGAAAGGTATGAGATCTTGTAAAGTTTACTCTGTTTAACAGTAGGGCCTTAAAAAGGACTCCATATCAAGGGGCGTCTGTGCAGCTCAGTCAGTTAAGCGTCCCATTCTTGGTTTCGACTCAGGTCGTGAGCTCACGTTCGCGGGTACGAGCCCTGTGTCGAGCTCTGCGCTGACCGCTTGGAGCCTGCTTGGGGTTCTCTCTCTCTCGTTCTCTCTCTGCCCCTCCCCTGCTCACGTTCTCCCTCTCTCAAAATAAATAAATTAATTAAAATATATACATATATATATGTATAAACTCTCATGAAGACGGAAGACAAATTAATAAAAGCCTGTGACCCTGCAAGATTCGTTTAACTGTAAGTTAGGCAATCAATAGGTCATTCGAACTCACAAGCTACAGTAATCATAGAAAATGGTTAAAGACAACAAAAATGGCAATGTGTGACATTACATAGGTGCCGAGTACACGTCAGGGACCTGGCAGAGCGCTTGGCACGCGCAGTTTCACTGAGGTGCTACCCACGTACCTGTGAGGAAGCTACTCTTGTACAAGTCGTGTGACTTTGGTCCAATCACCTACACGTCTGAGCCCATCCTCAGCTATTAACAAGGAGATAAAAACAGAATTTCAGTCATAGGAGTATTGTGGGAGAATAAACAAGCGGATCCACGCAATGCCCTTGGCTTTGTACCTGGCATTTTAGGAAGTTCTCAATCAACGATGATGATGAGGACAGTCGCTCCTATTTAACAGACGAGGAAGCTGAGGCTTGGTAAGGTCAAGATGCAGGGGCGGAATCGGAATCCAGCTCTCACCCCAGAACCAGCATTCTAGGTCTTGTCCCTCTGTGGTTTGTAAAGACAAAAACAAGCAGACGGGACTCTAAGGTCTCACAGAAAGGGACACGAGAGCCTGAGAGCTGCGGATGATAGACACAGAAACAGGGAGAGGACTCTGAAGCCACAGGATCTAGTTGAGGGAGAAGAGAACAGAGTCGTGAAGGGCGTAGGCTCCGGAATCAGACGACCAGGACGGGAACAGTGGCATCCCCAACTTGCTACTACTTTGTGCCTCAAATTCCAATCTATAAATTGGAAACAATAATGATAATGACAACAATAATACTACCAACCTCAGGGGAAGGGTACTCAGCCTACGTGACTATACATCAAACATTTGAAACAGAGTCTGCAGCTAAAACATTCAATACGGGTTACCCATATAGCCGCTTTACATGGAACCGTCAAGGACCCCCCACCCCCCACCCCTTTCCTCAGGGTGGATGCAGCTGAGCACTGTTTGCTGAGCAGTGCGTGGGCTAGATTCCAGAGACCACTCCCCTTCCAGGCGAGAGCCCCCACCCCCCGGCAGTGAACGACCCACCCAACCACACTGGTGGCCTGAATACAAGTTCTCCTTGTAGCTCTCGGGGTAGGATTCTGATTCTGGGAGGGTGGAAACTGAAAATACTCAGGTTATATTGCTGGTTCACTGCTGGACAATTTATTAATTACGATTAGTGACTGCGCCATCTTTAGATACAAGAACGCTAGTATGGAAAAGGGCAGTGGAAAACTTCCTAATCCTGGAAGAAATACCCTTTCGGGATTTGTGATTCACTTGGTTCTGACTGCTTGCCCAACAACTTCTGTTCGTTAAGAGGGCTCCGTGGGGGAGATCTTTCCATCACCTATGGGGGGGAGGAACATAGTCGGTAAATCAACCTCGTCATTAACACCTACCCAGCTTTACAGCTCAAGCACCTGAAACAGCGCTTGTAACAGAAACTGCTCAGGAGTCACTCAGCAGTCAGTGTCAGTGTCTTGACGAATGAACCTGCCACCAGGCAGACAGGCGGAGGCGCACGGAAGACAAGACTCATTGGTCTGAGATTTTTTTGTGAGTTGTAAAATTTTGAGGCTGATCCCAGTTGGGAGGATTGGAGAGTGGGGGTTTTATTTCTAACTTTTTCCTCCAGCTCTTTCACGATATTTGCAAGACCAAGGTCATCTGTGGAAGGAAAAGAGCCTCTGAATTTTCTTAAATGTCATCTTAGAAGGTGATGTCTGCTCTTCACAGTCAGTGCCTACATGAACTTCTGATACAAAATCCACAGAATGTGTCCATCAAAATATTCAGAACCACCAACCCACTGCCTACATAGTTAAGCATTAGACAGGCTAATTTATAAACTCTTCATTAAATAACTGAGTTTATTAATTCACTGAACACTCAGGGAAACCTCCCTGAAAGGAAGACAATTACCCAGTGCCAACTTGCTCACGGTCTGGTGATCACACACCGCTACAGGGCAGAGTAGGGCACAGGGTCTGGTGCCCCACGGCCCACACAGCAGGTCCTACATAAAGAGGGCTTTCGCTGAGCTGTGGGGGACGATGGAGTTCTGTTAGCCAAAAAGAAGCAGAATCGCTAGAAAACCTCATGAGAACATATGTTATGATGGGAGTGAATACAAACAAGAGGCAGCAACAGATAAGCAGGTAAGCAGGATTCAAATTATGGTGATGTGGGGCGCCTGGGTGGCTCAGGTGGCTTAGACGTCTTACTTCGGCTCAGGTCATGATCTCACGGTTTGTGGGTTCAAGCCCCGTGCTGACAGCTCAGAGCCTGGAGCCTGCTTCGGATTCTGGGTCTCCCTCGCTCACTGCCCCTCCCCTGCTCACACTCTGCCTCTGTCTCTCAAAAGTAAGCATAAAAAACAGGGGCGCCTGGGTGGCGCAGTCGGTTAAGCGTCCGACCTCAGCCAGGTCACGATCTCGCGGTCCGTGAGTTCGAGCCCCACATCAGGCTCTGGGCTGATGGCTCGGAGCCTGGAGCCTGTTTCCGATTCTGTGTCTCCCTCTCTCTCTGCCCCTCCCCGGTTCATGCTCTGTCTCTCTCTGTCCCAAAAATAAATAAACGTTGAAAAAAAAATTAAAAAAACAAAAACAAAAACAAAAAAACAAACTATGGTGAGGTGCGTCCCAGTTTTATCTGCATTTCAGCAGGGAAGCTGCAAAGGCCTTGAGGAAGGGAGGGTAAAAAGATTCCTTCTGTGTTGGAAACAGATTACTCTTTCAGCAGAGAGCCTCGAGGGGGAAGTGGCTGGGGCCAGAGAGCACTGTTAGGAGAGCCACGTCAAGAATCACCTCCTTCTTGGAGAGGGGGAGATGGGGGCGGAGCAGGAGGACCCTAAGCTCGCCTCCTCCCACGAACACAACTAGGTAACTACGAAACCATCCTAAATACCCCAGAAATCAACCTGAACAATGGTAGCACAAACTCCACTAAGGGTGGAGGAGAAGCCCGGCTGAAGATGTTAGGAAGTGTGGAGATGCAGTTTTGGAGAGAAACAGATGATGGCCTCAGTGGTGAAGGGGGAGCCACAGTTGCACAGAAGGCGAGGGACAGACTGGCACGCAGGGGAGCGCACAGGGACAATGAATCCCCAGAGCCGTGGGCTTGGAAAGAAAGAGAAGCTGAATTTCGTGAGTTCTTGCAACCAGCGAGGCTGAAAGCCTGGTGGGTTTTTTTTCTTTTGTTTCGTTTCAGTGTTTATTTGCTTTTGATACAGAGAAACGCACACACAGAGATCGTGAGTAAGCATGGGAGGGGCAGAGAGAGGGAGACACAGAATCCCAAGCAGGCTGCAGGCTCTGAGCTGTCAGCACAGAGCCCCACGGGGGCCCAGACCCATGAACCACAAGATCACGACCTGAGCCAAAGTCGGATACCCAAGTGACTGAGCCACCCAGTCGCCCTGAAAGCCTGGAGTATTAAAGGTCAGCAGGCTTGGCTTGGGGACAGCCGGGAGACACCGGGACTGCTCTCGGAGAGAAGGCAGCACAGAACCAGACCACAGACACCCAACGTGGCAACAGCAATCTGAAGCGTGCCTGGGGCACACACAGTGGGGAGGTTATTAGCTCGTCTCGGAGTGTGTTCCAGAGAGGCAGCATTCACGGAGAGGCCCTCCCGGAACAAAGAAGCTGGCAGGTGCCATTTTCATCCCCCGCCCCTCAGCATAAACACAGAGCCACCTGCAGGAACCAGAGCAGCACTGACACTCTTTAAATTTAAGCTCTTGCTTAAACCAAGCCGAGGGCACACAGCACACACTGGAGACACTCCGGAAGCACCAGGCCCTGGGAAAACAGAGGACACTACGTTGCAGGAACTGGAGGACCTCTTCTAAGTGAGCCCATAACCATCAACGACAGGAGATGTAGCTGACTTTCCTAACACCGAGAAACAGGTGCAGAGACCCAGACAAAATGAGAACACGGAGGAATCTGTTCCAAACGAAAGACCAGAACAAGCCCATGGCCAGAGATAAAAGTGACACAGATTCAAGTAACATGCCTAATGGAGAATTTAGAGGAATGATCATAAAGATACTCATTGGACTTGAGAAAGGAGTGAAAGACTTCAGTAAGACCATTATCACAGAGAGAAAGAATAACATAGAGATTAAGGGCTCAATGAATGAAACGAGAAACACACTTGATGGAATGAAGAGCAGGCTGGAAGAAGCAGAGGAACGAATTAATGACCTAAAAGAGTAATGGAAAGCAATCAAGCTGGACAAAAGAGAGAAAAAAGAATCACGCAAAACAAGAATACACTCAGGGAACTCTACAACTCCATCAAACATTAGCAACATTTGCATTATAGGCGTCCCAGAATTAGAGAAAAGGGGGCAGAAAATTTATTTGAAGAGATAATAGCTGAAAACTTCCCTAATCTGGGGAAGGAAACAGATATCCAGAACCAGGAGGCACAGAGAATGCCCAACAAAATCAACAAGAGCAGATCCACACCAAGACATATTGTAACTAAAATGGCAAAACATACAAAATTAAAAAAAAAAAAAATTTAAGCAGCAGGACAAAAGAAGACCGTTATGAACAAGGGAAACCCCATAAGGCTATCAAGGGATTTTCAGCAGAAATTTTCCAAGCCCGGGGCACCTGAGTGGCTCAGTTGGCTAAGTATCTGACTCTCGATCTCAGCTCAGGTCATGATCTCACAGTTTGTGGGTCAAAGCCCCGTGTCGGGCTCTGCACTGACCTCGTGGACTCTGCTTCGGATTCTGTCTGTCTCTCTCTTTCTCTCTCTCAAAATAAATAAACTTTAAAAAAAGAAAAGAGGGGCACCTGGGTGGCTCAGCCGGTTGAGCATCCGACTTCGGCTCAGGTCATGATCTCATGGTCCGTGAGTTTGAGCCCCGCGTCGGGCTCTGTGCTGGCGGCTCGGAGCCTGGAGCCTGTTTCGGATTCTGTGTCTCCCTCTCTCTCTGCCCCTCCCCCGTTCATGCTCTGTCTCTCTCTGTCTCAAAAATAAATAAACATTAAAAGTTTAAAAAAGAAAAGAAAAGAAGAGAAGAGAAGAGAAGAGAAGAGAAGAGAAAAGAAAAGAAAAGAAAAGAAAAGAAAAGAAAAGAAAAGAAAAGAAAAAAGAAACTTTCCAAGCCAGAAGGGAGTGGCGTTATATATTCAACATGCTGACTGGAGAAAACCTACAGCCAAGAATATTCTATCTAGCAAGGTTGTCATTCAGAATAGAAGGAGAGGGACACCTAGGTGGCTCAGTCGGTTAAGCGGCCGACTTCGGCTCAGGTCATGATCTCACGGTCCGTGAGTTTGAGCCCCGCGTCGGGCTCTGTGCTGGCGGCTCGGAGCCTGGAGCCTGTTTCGGATTCTGTGTCTCCCTCTCTCTCTGCCCCTCCCCCGTTCATGCTCTGTCTCTCTCTGTCTCAAAAATAAATAAACATTAAAAGTTTAAAAAAGAAAAGAGGGGCGCCTGGGTGGCGCAGTCGGTTAAGCGTCCGACTTCAGCCAGGTCACGATCTCGCGGTCCGTGAGTTCGAGCCCCGCGTCGGGCTCTGGGCTGATGGCTCAGAGCCTAGAGCCTGTTTCCCATTCTGTGTCTCCCTCTCTCTCTGCCCCTCCCCCGTTCATGCTCTGTCTCTCTCTGTCCCAAAAATAAATAAACGTTGAAAAAAAAATTAAAAAAAAAAATATATATATAATTAAAAAAGAAAAGAAAAGAAGAGAAGAGAAGAGAAGAGAAGAGAAGAGAAAAGAAAAGAAAAGAAAAGAAAAGAAAAGAAAAGAAAAGAAAAAAGAAACTTTCCAAGCCAGAAGGGAGTGGCGTTATATATTCAACATGCTGACTGGAGAAAACCTACAGCCAAGAATATTCTATCTAGCAAGGTTGTCATTCAGAATAGAAGGAGAGGGACACCTAGGTGGCTCAGTCGGTTAAGCGGCCGACTTCGGCTCAGGTCATGATCTCACGGTCCGTGAGTTTGAGCCCCGCGTCGGGCTCTGTGCTGGCGGCTCGGAGCCTGGAGCCTGTTTCGGATTCTGTGTCTCCCTCTCTCTCTGCCCCTCCCCCGTTCATGCTCTGTCTCTCTCTGCCTCAAAAATAAATAAACATTAAAAGTTTAAAAAAGAAAAGAAAAGAAAAGAAAAGAAGAGAAAAGAAAAGAAAAGAACAGAAAAAAGAAACTTTCCAAGCCAGAAGGGAGTGGCGTTATATATTCAACATGCTGACTGGAGAAAACCTACAGCCAAGAATATTCTATCTAGCAAGGTTTTCATTCAGAATAGAAGGAGAGGGACACCTAGGTGGCCCAGTCGGTTGAGCGTCCAACTCTGGATTTTGGTTCAGGTCATGATCTCAGGGTCATGGAGCCCACCGCAGGGGACTGAACCTGCTTAAGATTCTCTCTCTCCCTCTCTTTCTGTCCCTCCCCCATCCACATACTCTCTCTCTCTAAAATTAAAAACAGGGGCGCCTGGGTGGCGCAGTCGGTTAAGCGTCCGACTTCAGCCAGGTCACGATCTTGCGGTCCGTGAGTTCGAGCCCCGCGTCGGGCTCTGGGCTGATGGCTCAGAGCCTGGAGCCTGTTTCCGATTCTGTGTCTCCCTCTCTCTCTGCCCCTCCCCCGTTCATGCTCTGTCTCTCTCTGTCCCAAAAATAAATAAACGTTGAAAAAAAAATTTTTAATTAAAAACAAAAAAAAGGACAGGAGGAGAGATAAGGAGGTTTCCAGACAAACACTAAAGAAGTTCATGAGCACTAAACCAGCCCTGCAAGAAACATTAAAGGGGACTCTCTGAGTGGAAAAGAAATACCAAAAGTGACAGTAAGAAGGTAGGAACACAAAAGCAGTAAAAATTGACTACTTCTGTAAGATAAAGGTAAAAAAAGGAGCTCACAAAAGAAAAGGATGTAAAACATGACACCATAGACCTAAAACGTGGGGAGGAGAGGAGAAAAGAATGGGTTCAAACATAAAAGGCCATCGACTTAATACAGACTGCTATATGCAAAAGAGATCATATACAAACCTAATGGTAACCACAAATGAAAAACCACTAATAAATATGCAAAGAATAAAGACAGAGCCATCCAAATATAGCACTAAAGAAAATGACCAAACCACAAAAGGGAGAAAGACAAGAAAGGATCAGAGAAAACCTTAAGAAACAATGACAAAACAGGTAATAAAATGGCAATAAATATATATTTACTCTGAATGTAAATGGACTAAATGCTCCAATCAAAAGACACAGGGTGACAGAATGCTTAAAAAAATAAGACCCATTTTATATGCTGCTTACAGGAGACCGACACCTAAACACTGAAAGTGAGGGGACACCTGCAGACTGAAAGTGAGGGGATGGTGGAGCCCCTGGGTGGCTCAGTTGGTTAAATGTCTGACTATCTCAGCTCAGGTCCTGATCTCAGGGTCATGAGTTCAAGTCCTGCGTTGGACTCCATGCTGGGCATGAAGCTTACTTAAAAAATAAAAATAATTAATTAATTAATGTTTTAAAAAGTGAGGGGATGGAGAAACCTTTATCATGCAAATGGGTGTCAAAAGAAAACTGGAATTGCAATACCCTAAATGCAAAATGGCTTTTAAAACAAAGACTGTAACAAGGGACAAAGAAGGATACTGTATAATAATAAAGGGGATAACCCAACAAGAAAATATAACAATTGTAAATATTTATGCACCCAATATGAAAGTACCTAAATACCTAAAACAGTTATTAGCAAACATAAAGGCACTAATCCATAATAATACAATAATACTAGGGGACTTTAACACCCTACTTACATCAATGAATAGATCATCCCAACAGAAAATCAATAAGGAAACAATAGCATTGAATGACACACTGGAACAGATGGATTTAACAGATATATTCAAAACATTCTATCCTAAAACAGCAGAATACACATTCTTTTCAAGTGCGCGTGGGACATTCTCCAGAAGAGATCAGATTTAAGGCCACAAAACAAACCTTAATAAATTCAGTAAGTCATACCATGCATCTTTCTGACCACAACTCTATGAAACCAGAAGCCAACCACAAGGAAAAACCTGGAAAGACCACAAATACATGGGAGGTTAAATAACATGCTACTGAACAATGAACGGGTCAAACAGGAAATAAAAGAAGAAATCCAAAAGTACATGCAAACAAATGAAAATGGAAACACAACTGTTCAGAACCTTTGGGATGCAGCAAAAGCAGTTCAAGAGGAAGTTTAAAAGTCTTTATTTTTTTTTATTATTTTTTTTAATGTTTATTTATTTCTGAGAGAGAGAGAGAGAGAGCGAGCGAGCATGAGCAGGGGAGGGGCAGAGAGAGAGGGAGACATAGAATCCCAACCAGGCTCCAGGCTGAGCTTTCAGTACAGAGCCCGACATGGGGCTTGCACCCATGAACCCTGAGATCATGACGTAAGGCGAAGTCAGACACTAAACCCACCGAGCCACTCAGGTGCCCCCAAGAGGGAAGTTTAAAGAAATACAGGCCTACCTCAAGAGGCAAGAAAAATCTCCGGGGCACCTGGGTGGCTCAGTCGGTTAAGCTTCCGACTTCAGCTCAGGTCATGATGTCACGGTCCGTGAGTTCGAGCCCCGAATCGGGCTTTGTGCTCTCAGTTCAGAGCCTGGAGCTTGCTTCAGATTCTGTCTCCCTCTCTCTCTACCCCTCCCCCACTCACTCTCTGTCTCTATCAAAAAATGAATAAATGGTAAAAAAATATATATATATTGTTTGTAAAAAAGAAGCAAGAAAAATCTCAAGCAACTTAGATTTACATCTAACGGAGCTAGAAACAGAACAACAAATAAAACCTAAAACCAGCAGAAGAAAGGAAATATTAAAGATCAGAGTAGAACTAAATGATGGAAAAAGAAAACAACTGATCAATAAAACCAGTAGCTGGTTCTTTGGAAAAAAAAAATCAGTAAAATTGATAAATGTCTAGCAGCCTTATAAAGAAAAAAGTGGGGGAAAGGACTCAAATAAAATCACAAATCACACAGGAGAAATAGCCAAAGCCACAGAAATATGAACAATTATATGAGAATATTATGAAAAACTATATGCCAACAAATTGAACAACCCAGAAGAAATAGACAAACCCCTAGAAACATATCACCTACCAAAACTGAAACAGGAAGAAACAGAACATTTGAACAAACCTATCACCAGCAAAGAAATTGAATCAGTAACCAACTCTCAAAAAACAAAAGTTCAGGACTAGAAGGCTTCATAGGTGAATTCTACTCAACATTTATTTTTTTTTTAATGTTTATTTTTGGGAGAGAGTGTGGGAGGGGCAGAGAGAGAAGGAAAGAAATAATCTTATGCAGGCTCCATGCTGTCAGCAGAGCCTGACACAGGGCTTGAACCCACAAACCGTGAGGTCAAGACCTGAGCTGAAACCGAGAGTCAAATGCCTACCCAACTGAGCCACTCAGGCACCCTGAATTCTACTAAACATCTAAAGAAGAGTTAATACTTCTTCTTCTCAAACTACTCCAAAAACGAAAAACAAACAAACAAACAAACAAACAAAAAAACAGAAAAGGAAGGAAAACTTCCAAATTTATTCTATTAGGACAGCATTACCCCAATACAAAACCAGACAAAGACATCACAAAAAAAGAGAGAACTACAGGCCAATCTCTCTGATGAACACAGATGCAAAAAATCCTCAGCATTTATCAGCAAACCAAATCCAAGAATACACTTAAAAAGTCATTCACCACAATCAAGTGGGATTTATTCCTGTTACATGGGTGGTTCGATATTTGAAAAATCAATCAATAAAAACCATATGATCATTTGAAAAGAGAGAGAAGAAGAGATGAAAGGAGGGGCCGTTACAGAATAAGTTTCTGTCACGGAGGCTTCTCCCACATTTGAGCAGAGACTTGAATCATGAGAGAGAGAGAGCCATGTAGCTATCTGGTATCTGAAGGATGCGGAATTCAGCCAGAGAGAAACAAAATTGTTTTTGTTAAAAAGTCACAAGTCTGTTCTCTCTACCAGTGCCTCTCAGATTATTTATTTATTTATTTATTTATTGCCTCTCAGATTTTTTTAAATTTTTTTTTTTCAACGTTTATTTTTTTTTATTTTTGGGACAGAGAGAGACAGAGCATGAACAGGGGAGGGGCAGAGAGAGAGGGAGACACAGAATCGGAAACAGGCTCCAGGCTCTGAGCCATCAGCCCAGAGCCCGACGCGGGGCTCGAACTCACGGACCGCGAGATCGTGACCCGGCTGAAGTCGGACGCTTAACCGACTGCGCCACCCAGGCGCCCCACTGCCTCTCAGATTTTAATGTTCCATGAATCACCTGGGGGACTCTGGGAAGGCACAGGTACTTGTGTCTCACCCCAGAAATTCTAAATCAGGAGATCACGGATTTGGACTGAGAATCTACATTTTTAACAATATCCCAGGTGATGCTGATGCCGTTGGTTTCTGGGTCACTATTTGAGTAGTATCAGTCAAAAACCGCCTTCCAGGGGTGCCCGGGTGACTCAGTCAGTTAAGCCTCCGGCTTTGGCTCAGGTCATAATCTCACGGTTCGGTTCGTGAGTTTGACCCCGCGTGGAGCTCTGGGCTGACAGCTCAGAGCCTGGAGCCTGCTGTGGATTCTGTGTGTCCCTCTCTCTCTGCCTCCCCCCGACCTTGCACTCTGTGTCTCTCTCTCAAAAATAAAGAAAACATTAAAAAAAAAAAACACAACAACCAAACCTCCAGATATTTTCCATCAGATTCAGGACTCGAGGTTTTCACCTCCACCTTTTCTACTAACTACAACAGACTGCCCTGTTGCCTAAGAGCAAAAAAGTTAAAGAAAGTAAACACAAATTGCAAACTTCTCTTTCTCTAGGGTTCTAACAACAGGATTAGAATCAAGGTTTCTTAAGATCAGAAAGCACTCCAAGAGCAACTCTAAGCACCTAATTTTACCCACAAGGAAACCCCACACCATTCATAAAAATACTCCCAGTAATAGTTCCAGCAACTGACACAGCAACTGACCTACTACCTACCAAGGCGCTACTCACATGAATGCTTTACGTGCACCGCGTCATTTGATCTTCACAAATCTAGAAATTCGGACAATGATTATCCCCATTTCACAGATAAAGAACATGGAGCACAGAGAAGCGGCTTGGCTCATGATTAACCAGTGCCCTACGGAAGGGTCAAGATTTTCACCCAGAGCCTCAACTACTACTAAGACCTTGGTTCTCAACTCAGGCAGCACAGTAGACTCAGAAGGAACTTCAAAACAAACAAACAAAAAGGTTCAGGCCTCAGCCACAACTAATCAACTCAGGTCTGGCATGGGCGGCTGACAAGTGCATTTCTACACCCCTCCCGTTGTCCCAGGCCACAGTTTCATTGGCCAGTCAGGACACTGAACCAGGCACTAAAGAACCCAGGCAGCAGGTCGCCTAGGCCCAGGCCCTTGTCCTATTTGTGTAGTGGTTCTCAAACTCCAGTGTGCAACTGAATTGTAGGGCCTGAAATTCCATGTGCTGCCTGGACATCTTTGAGCTTCCTGGGGCCCAAAGGCCTAGCCGGGAGTTCCTCTGCTGTCTCCAGATACGGCCCTGACCCTGGGGGGAAAGGCTCCCACCCCAGCTACTCCCCCTATGTATCAACCAGGGCTTTAGGTTCTATACTGGCTATTTGACATCTGGTATTCCTAACCTCTGCATAAGGCTGCTGAATCCCAAGGCCAGCCTGTCAACCAAAGCCAGCTTCCTGAGGGCACGCAGGAGTCATATAATTCCCCCAACCACTGAGCCCAGCCTATTTTCACTAGTACCCCAGGTGGGTGTCTCCACCGAGTTACTTCCTGTCACGATCGTCAGTCATAAAGGCAGAGCCCAGGCCCTCTCTGCTTCCCGACCCTGCGTGTGACAGGCTTCATGTGGTCCTGTGTGGCAGGCTGTGTCTCTCGTTTCTGGCAGAACTGAATTAAAAACCTTCTTTCTCAATGGCATCAACCTCTCCATGTTGTCACTCAATCACCTTTATAACTTAAGACCTGACACAATTCCCCCTACTAACCGGACCAGCTGCACACTACTCAGTCATCAACCTAACAGGTCTCACCTCCCTGCCAGCCTGTGAACTTATCCAGACAGGCTGGCCACATCTTCCTGCAGGAGCCCAGGGTCACTGTACCTCGTCACTACAAAACCCACCTCCCTGGCCCCTGCTGGTTCGCTCTGTTCCTGAGTGCCGGCCCCTGGATGGCCCTGTAGGACACGCAGTGTCCTCCCCACAAGGCTGCGGGAAAGCTGCTGCCCATCTCGCCTCCCCGGTGTCACGTGTCACCCATTCAGCATCTCACCCTACATAGGACAAGGACTCGCCTTCCTACACAGCGTGAACAGGGAGTGAGCAGAACAGCATCGAGTTCCCTAACGTGATTTTGCTATGACCAAAGTTTGAGAACCACTGTATTATTCTATTCTGCCTCTCATGGAGTTCTCTGTACTGTCCAAGGGCACCCAGAAAGTCAAGGGCAGGGTGAGACCTGGCACCCAGGCCTCCTGCTTTCCCAAATCCCTGCTTCTCTCCGTTGTAAGATGCCCCTGCAGGCAGATCCCCAGAGTGAAAATGGAGGTTCTATTGAAATCAGCGCCGCCCAATAGAAACGTAATCCGAGCTCTATGTGTAATTTATTTTTTTATTTTTAAAATATTTATTTTTGAGAGAGAGACAGAGAGAGAGAGAGAAGAGAGAGAGAGAACAGGGGAGAGGCAGAGAGGGAGGCAGAATCCCAAGCATGCTGCACACTGTCAGCGCAGAGCCCGATGTGGGGCCTGAACTCACAAACTGTGGGATCATGACTCTTCAAATCAAGAGTCAGAAGCTTAACCGACTGAGCCACCCGGGTGCCCCCACGTGTAATTCAAATGTTTCTAGTAGCCATGTTAAAAAAATGTAAGAAGCAGATGGGCTTTATTTATTTATTTTTAATTTTTTTTTAATGTTTATTGATTTCTGAGAGAGACAGAGCATGAGTGGGGGAGGGGCAGAGAGAGAAGGAGACCCAGAATCCGAAGCAGGCTCCAGGCTCCAGGCTCCAAGCTTTCAGCACAGAGCCCGACACGGGGCTCAAACTCACAGACCGCGAGATCATGACCTGAGCCCAAGTCGGACGCTCAACCGACTGAGCCACCCAGGTGCCCCCAAATGGGCTTAATTTAAACAATATGTTTTATTTAACCCACTATACCCAAAATATTACCACTTGAATCTGCAATTGCTATAAAAATTCCTGAGCCATTTTATGGTTTATACTTACAGCACATCTCAGCACCAGACATATTTCGAGTGCTCAACTGTCACATCTGCCTGACGGCTGCCATACTGGATAGTGCAGACTTGAACCTTTTTAAAGCAACAGAGCCCATATAACCATCTCCCAGGGACTCTCTAGGTTCAAAAGACAGCAGATTCGTGTCAGTTGCAAGTTTAACCAATGGTTATTACAGAAACTAACCATTTCTGTTCAGCTGAATGATAGAACCGAAGTAGTGAAAGCAGAAGGTGCATGAAAAAAACGAATACCTTAAAATCTCCTTTTGCCCTTTCAATAACTGGCTGCATTTTCCATGTTGTAAAGTCATCTATAATGGTAAAATAACTTCAGTCTGTAACACATGGAGGATTTACAACATGCCAAGCACTATTTCAAGCACTTTGCATAGCATAGCTCTTTTAAATCTTTAATTAAAATAATTAAAAAAATTTTTTTTAATGTCTATTTATTTTTGAGAGAGAGACAGAGTGTGAGCCTAGAAGGGGCAGAGAGAGAGGGAGACACAGAATCTGAAGCTGGCCCCAGGCTCCGAGCTGTCAGCACAGAGCCCGACACGGGGCTCGAACCCACGAACCATAAGATCATGACCTGAGCCGAAGTGCGGCGCTCAACCAACTGAGCCACCCAGGCGCCCCTAAGATAATTTTTTAATGTTTATTTAGAGGGAGAGAGAAAGCATTAGCAGGGGAGGGGCACGGAAAGTGGGAGACAGAGAATCTGAAGCAGGCTCTGCGCCAGCAGCGCAAAGCCTGATGTGGGGCTCAAACTCATCAACCGTGAGATCGTGACCTGAGCCGAAGTCAGATGCTCAACTGACTGAACCACCCAGGCGCCCCCCCCTTTTTTTTTTTAATTTTAGAGAGAAAGAGCATGAGAGAGAACAAGCAGGGGAAAGGGGGAGAGGGGGAGAGAGAAAGAGAATCTCAAGCAGGCTTCATACTCCACGTGGAGCCCAACACGGGGCTCAATCCCACAAAGCTGGAATCATGATCTGAGCTGAAATCGAGAGTCTGACACCCAACCAACTGAGCCACCCAGGGACCCCACATAGATGGCTCTTTTAATTTTCACAAAAGCCTTAGGAGGGAGGTACTGCTATCCCTACTGGACCGGTTAGAAAAGTGAGGCACGCAGAAGTTAAATAATGTGCCCAAGGTTATCCAGTCAGAGTGCTTGAGCTGGGTTTCAAACCTAGCTGCTGAAGTTTGACCCTGGTTCTGCTTCCCGCCAACTGTGCCACCAGGTCATTTATTCAATTGTCTCTGACTGTCTATTCACCATTAAAATGCGAATAATAATGATGGCACTGTAGTGAAAAATAAGTGAGTTAACACGTGTAAAGCGTTAGAAATTCTCCAAGTCATGAGAGCTGCCCAACAAATGTTAGCTATTCTAATCGCCCCCCTAATGATCTCCATGCAACAAACAAAAACCGAAACATTAACACCGATTTGTTTCTAAGGACATCTGTTTTAGATCATGACATATTATGCATAATTGTACATCAACTTCTGCACTGATGTATTCTATAGCCCACCCCAAGTGAGATAAAAGACAACGAATGTGGATAGAGATTATCTTTCTTTTTTTTTTTTTTAAGTTTATTTATTTTTGAGAACATTAGACAGCATGAGTGGGGGAGGGGCACAGAGAGAGAGGGAGACAGAATCCGAAACTGACAGCGTGGAGCCCCATGCAGGGCTTGAACTCATGACCTGTGAGATCATGACCTGAGCCAAAGTCGGACGCTTAACTGACTGAGTCACCCAACTGCCCAGATTATCTTTCTATTTTGTCCTCTAATCCCAGGCTGCGGCTCCCTTTTGGAATGCTATGTGAATCACACTCACTGAATAACTCTTCTCTGATCACCTCATGCTAGGCACTCTGAATAAAGTATGATGAGGTCCAGGAAACAGTGGTCCCTACAGCCAACAGGAGACAGAAAATAAATCAAGAGTTATATATTTTAAAATAAATAAATAAAATAAAATACTCAAGGAGAGGGGCGCCTGGGTGGCTCAGCTCATTCTCTCTCGTGGTTTGTGAGTTTGGGCCCCACATCAGGCTCTGTGCTGACAGCTCAGAGCCTGGAGCCTGCTTCTGACTCTGTCTCCCCCTCCCTCTCTGCCCCTCCCCTGCTCCTGCTCTGTCTCTGTCTCTCAAAAATAAACATTAAAAAAATTTTTTTTAAATACTCAAGAAGAACAAAATGTGTACATGGGAAGCAGAGAAGCAACAAAATTAGCAAGGACTGAATCAGGGGGATGGTTACATAGGAGTTCATTACATTACACTTTGGGTAAGTTTGGAAATTTTCATAGTAAAGACTTAAGGTAGTAACTATGAATAGTGTGATAACAATTTCATAAAATAAATACACATTTATAAACTACTAAACAGAAGTGCATTAAAATGTTAAACACTATTTTGTAGTACTATGAGGTGGTTTTTTTTTGTTATTCTTAATGCTTTATATATTCTATATTTTCTGAATTCCCTACAGTAAGTGTGCCTATCTTCTTTATGTATTTATTTATTCATTTTGAGACAGAGAATGAGCAGAGGAGGGGCAGAGAGAGAGGGAGACAGAGGTTCCAAAGCAGGCTGGGTGCTGACAGCAGAGAGCCTGAGGTGGGGCTCGAACTCACCAACTGTGAGATCACGACCAGAGCCAAAATCAGAAGCTTAACACGCTGAGCCACCCAGGCGCCCCTGAGTGTGCATATCTCCCATAATGAGAACATGAATAACAAATACTCTCTGAAATAAAACTAAATGAGAATGCTTCCAAAATTTTATAAAGAAGTCCAAACTCACAAACGCTGATTTCAAATTCCACTGCAATAAAAGTCCAACGAAACTCCACAACTTGATCCCGAATGACTCTTCTGCAGGCAGTTTCCTATAGTTAAATACTTACGTAGCATATATTTCTATTTTGTGTCCTAATTCCAACTTGGGGACTTTACACTTTGGGACCAAGGATATCTATCCGCAGAAATAAGGAACACACACCTTGTGCTCAAATCCCACTGTTCCTATTAGCAGTGTGACATATGATAAGTAACTTATGCTCCTCTGCCTCCATTTCCTCAGCTGTAAAATACAGGTAATAACAGTATTCACTTCATAAGGGCTTTGTGGAAACTGTATGCGTTAATTTTTATAAAGCCCTTAGGATGACACTTAGCGCTCAACGTTTAATCATTATGACCATTATTCGTGCCCTGTACGTATTCTACAGATTTTCCCAACTGTTTAACTGAGCACCCTTGTAACGGAAACATTTTGCTAATGAATGAAGTATCTTCTCCCACCGCAGAAAAGGAAGAGGAATGTTAAGTTCCGTCTCGGTGGGGCTTTGCTGCCAGGAGCCCTCTTTTAGAAGTCAGGAAAGCGGAAAGAAAGGAGGCCGAGATACTATGATCTTGTCTGTGGCCCTGTTAAAACCGCAGAAGATATTCCGGGGGTGACGCACTTTCTTATTAAACGAGTCAGAAGTAGTCCAGGCTCAGCCTCCTTTCCCATATGGATCAGAAAGAAGGGCCAGGGCCACTTCGAAAAGCTTCCAGAGACATACCTTCCTGATCACTATCACAGAGTGTATATTCACAGCTAACACCTTGCCACACGGCTGAATAGCTCTAAACCTGTTACTTGCATTATACCATTAATTCTCAAAACAAATGTGTAAAGTAGGTACTCGTAATATCACCGTTTGCAAAAAAAAGCAAACTGAGGGGCGCCTGGGTGGCTCAGTCGGTTGAGCCTCCGACTTCAACTCAGGTCATGATCTCGCGGTCGGTGAGTTCGAGCCCCGCGGGCTCTGGGCTGATGGCTCAGAGCCTGGAGCCTGCTTTCGATTCTGTGTCTCCCTCTCTCTCTGCCCCTCCCCCATTCATGCTCTGTCTCTCTCTGTCCCAAAAATGAATAAACGTTGAAAAAAAAATTAAAAAAAAAATTTAAAATAAAAATTAAAAAAAAATTTTTTTTTTCTTAAAAAAAAAAAAAGCAAACTGAGGCACAGAAAGATTAAGTTCTAGGAAGTGACACAGCGTGCGGAAGGTGAGCCGGACAGGGCAGCGGAGAGCTGGAAGACCCTCAAACCCTGCGGATCTAGGTCCGCCTCCAGGCCGGGGGAGGGGGAGACTCGCGAACCGCCCCAAACGCACAGGCTAGGGCGAGGGGAGGGGAAGGCAAGCGGCCGCCCCCGTCTCTTAACCTTGCTCTCTGCCGTTGGCCGAGGCTTTTCCTCCCCCGGGACCGAGGGCGTGGCGCGGCTGATTCCACTACCAGATCAAAAGTTAAAAGAAGTCGCGGGGTCGCCGGTATCACTCACCTCCCCGAGAGAAATGAAGGCCGCGATCTTAACCTCCCGCAGCGGAAATACCTCCAACAACGCGGAGCTCCTGGACTACATTTCCCAGCATCCCCGAGAGCAACCCGAGGCCCCGTCCCGCCTCCGTGTGAGACTGAGAAGCCGGCTCCGAGACCCACAGCCTGAATCCAATTCCCAGAGTCCACGAAAGGAAAGAGCTTCTCATTCTTAACCCCCGGTAGCAGAAATGCCTCCGAAAACGCGGAGCACTGTTTTATACGCTCTTATTTCTCGAGCGGAGCAAAGACATCCGCGCTTTTCCGGAGCGGAAGTGTCCCAATCCCAGAAAGCGTGTGGACTACACATCCCAGAATCCTCTGAAGGGCTGAGCTTCCCGCCTGCCTGCAATTTCCTTTTGAATTAGCAGGTGAAGTCTAAATAAGCTCTTCGGTGTTTGTGGAACTTTGTTGGCCTATTTTTTCCCTCACTCCTCCCTATCATACGTGATATAGTTGGAAATATGAGAAACAAAAGTAAAATAATTGCAAAGGCGTGCTATGGGTTAGGTAAAAACAGAGATCAGAAAAGTGACGCCTGAGCTGCACTCAACAAGTCGTTATTACATGCGCCTGGATTCACCTGTGACCAAGAAACCATTAAAAAGGAGATGCAACCATCTAACAGGATATAAAACAGAAGCAGCAAACTTTTCCGCTTTACCTTCGCTTTAGGAAAGACGTTAGGAATTTTTTCTTGCATTGGCAGGGAACTGGAGGAAATATAGAATAGGGTCCACCCTATACAATGTCTTTTTAAAAACTCTTTGAATTCAAATTAAGGAATCATATATAATTTTTGCTCTATTTAATTGAAATGTAAGTGACATATATATTGTATAAGTTTAAGGTGTAAAACATGTTGATTTGATACATTTACATATTGTAATGTGATTACCACCTTAGCCTTAGCTAACACTTGTCACTTACCTTAGTCATTTCTTTTTTGTGATGAAAACAATTAAGATCTAATCTTTTAGCAACTTTGAAGTTTATAATACAGTTATTGTTAACTATAATCACTATGCTGTGCATTCGCTCTATGGGATTTCTTCATCTATTATTTCTAAATTTGTATATTCCAAACAGCATATCCCCAATTCTCCCACCCACCCCCCCAGCCTCTGGTAACCATCATTCTATTCTCTGCTTTTATGAATTTTCCCTTTTTAGATTCCACATATGAGATATCATACAGTATTTGTCTTTCTCTGACATATCTCACTCAGCATAATGCCCTAAAGGTCCATCCATGTTGTCCCAAACAGCAGCGTTTCCTTCCTTCTCATGGCTGAATAATATTCCACTGTATATATACCACAAATTATTTATTGACAGACACTTGGATTGTTTCCATACTTTGGCTGCAAGAAACGTGGGAGTGCATGTATCTCTTATAACTCCTATTTTCATGTCGTTTGGTTAAATCTCCAGAGGTAAAATTGCTGTATCATATGGTACTTCTATTTATAATTTTTTAGGAAACTCATATTGTTTTCCATAGTGGCTGAACCAATTTATATTCTCACCAACAATGTACTAGGGTTCCCTTACCTCCACATCTTTACCAACACCTGTTATCTCTTGTCTTCTTTGTGATAGCCCTTCTAACATGTGTGAGATGATATCTCTGTGGTTTTGATCCTCACTTTCCAGATGATTAGCAATGTTGAGCATCTTTTCATGTACATGTTGGCCATTTGGATGTCTTCTTTGGAAAAACGTCTGTTTAGTTCCTCTGTCCATTTTTATAAATCATATTAGTTATTGTTGTTGTGGTTGTTGTGTTGTATGAGTTCTTTATATATTTGGGGTATTGGTCTCATGCTCTGTCTTGCTCTCAAAAATAAATAAACATTAATTTTTTTTAATAAAATAAAATCTAGTTTGTTTGATAGAAGTATTGGTACTCTGGCTTTCTATTGACAACCATTTTCATGATAAATATTTCTCTATCCTCTCAATTTGAATTTGCAGGTGTTTTTAGGTCTAAAATGAGACTCCTGTGGGAATATATAGATGGGTCTTGTTTTTGTTTTTTACCTATTCTGATACTCTATGTCTTTTAATTGGACCATTTAGTCAATTTACATTCAGATTAATTATTGATAGATACATATTTAGTACCATTTTATTTCTTATTTTGTCGTTGTTTCTGGAGATTTTCTCTATTCCTTTCCAGTCTTTGTCACTTTGGGTCTTTCCTTCCCACTCAAAGAGTCCTCTTTAGTATTTCTTGCAGGGCTGGTTTAGTGGTCAGGAACTCCTTCAGTTTTTCTTTGGGAAATTCTTTATCTCTCTTTCTATTCTGAATGATAGCCTTGATGGCTAGAGTACTCTTGGCAGTAGATTTTTCCCATTCAGCATGCTGAATATATCATGCCACTTCCTTCTGGCTTGCCAAGTTTCTGTAGAGAGATTTGTTGCTAGCCTTCTGGGTCTTTGCTTATAAGTTGGGGACTTCTTTTGTCTTGCTGCTTTTAGGAATTTTTATTTATCACTATATTTTGCAAATTTAACTACAGTATGTCTTGGCCTGTTTTTGTTTATTTTGATGGGAGTTCTCTGTGCCTCCTGGATTTGTATGTCTGTTTCTTTCCTGAGATTAGGGGATTTTTCAGCTGTAATCTCTTCAAAGAAAACCTTCTGTCCCCTTTCTCTTTTCTTATTCTTCTGGGACTCCTATGGTATGAATGCTGTTATGTTTGATGGAGTCATTGAGTTCTATGCCTACTCTCATGATCCATCATTCTTCTTTCTCTCTTCGGTTCAGCCTTATTATTTTCCATAATTCTATCTTCTATATCATTTATTTGTTCTTCAGCTTCTTCCATCCTAGTGGTCATTACATCCAGCTGGTTTCAAATATCAGTTATTGCATTTTTCATTTCTGCCTGATTGGTTTTTCTTAATGGTTATTTATTTTGAGAGAGAGAGAAAGAGAGAAAGAGAGAGAGAGAGAGAGAGAGCGCGCGAGCACGAGTGGGGGAGGGGCAGAGAGAGAGGGAAAGAGAGAATCCTTAGCAGGCTCTGCGCTGTCAATGTGGATCTCGATGCAGGGCTTGAACTCACGAGCCATGAGATCATAACTTGAGCTGAAACCAAGAGTCAGATGTTTAACCAATTGAGCCACCCAGGCACCCCTATGCCTCGTTGGTTTTTAGCTCTTTTATCTCTGCAGTAAGACTGTCCCCAATGTCTTCCATGATCTTCTCAAAACCAGCAAGTATCCTTATGATTGTTGTTTTAAAATCTGTGTCGGGCATATTACTTGTATCTGTTTGGTAGGTCTCTGGCTATGACCTTTCCTTATTCTTTCTTTTGGGATGAATTCCTCCATCTTGGCATTTTGTCTAGGTCTCTGTCTTCTTCCCTGTGTTAGAAAATTCTGCTATGCCTCCTGATCCTGAGAGTAATGGCTTTATGAAGAAGGGGTCATATAATTTCTAGGTCCTGGCACTTCAGGAAGTGTTTCTGGTGTATACCGCATGCACTCTGCTGCTGTGTTTTGGCCACTCCCTCAGGTCTGCTTGCCTACAGTGGGGAGTGTTTGGACCTTGGCCAGAATGTGGTGACTTTTAACTAGGTGTGCTCTCATCTGCTTGTTAAATGATACCTGATGTTATTTCCACTAGAACTGAAACTTTACAAAACCCTGTGGTCAGCAGACATGGTGTGTGCAGGGGTTTGTGCTGGTCTTCTTGGGAAGGGACCCACTGTGCTTGTCCTAAGGCACACTTGCTATGGAAAAGCAGTACCAGCAGAACACAAAAGGGAAGGACTTGGTGTAAGCAGATTAAGCAGCCAGTGTTGGTGCTGTGCTGTTTGCTGGTTTGTTTATGCAATGGAGGGAAATGGCACCAGCCAGCTCTTTTGTGTCTGGAGATGGATGACTGGGCTTGCTGCTCTCAAGAAAGCCCTCCCAGAAGAGCAAATAATTTCCCCTTGTGCATCCTAGGCATTTTTCAGATCGCTGTTTTCACACTGTCTCTGGGTTGCTTGCCTTGCCTGAGGCAGGTCAATACACTTGGGGTTCTCTCCCAGCCAAGCCTGCTCTGTTTTTGTTTTTAAGTTTATTTATTTATATTGAGAGAGAGCAAAAGCTCAGGGGAGGCACAGAGAGAGAGAGAGGGAGAGAGAGAATCCCAAGCAGGCTCCACGCAGTATCACAGAGCCCAGCTCAGGGCTGGAACCCATGAACTGTGAGATCATGACCTGAGCCAAAATCAAGAGTTGGATGCTTAACCAACTGAGCCAGCTAGGTGCCCCAAGCCTGCTGACTTTTATAACTCCAAACTTTAGGGACCTGGTGTGGCAGGGACTTGCACTGCTCTTCCAGGAGAGGTTCTCACCAGGCTGGGACTGATGCAGGTTTGACTCAGAAGGGCAGTCATGCCATAGTGCAGGGCTATGAGATTTGGAGCAAAGCAGGCTAAACAGCCAGTGTCCAGGTTAGCCATCCTCAGTAGGTGTCTTTGCACCTATGCTGAGGGGTGGAGGAGGGAAATGCCACCCACCGGCTCTTTTGTCCCTGGAGAGGCAATGTGACTTCTCACAGATGCACTCCAAGGAGAGGGAACAGTCTCTCCCATGCGCCTTAGGTGATCCTCAGATAGCACCATCTGCCCTGGGGTTGCTTGTCTGCCTTTTCTCCCGGAGTAGGGCAGTGCCCTCAGTCCTCCATCCCAGCCTAGAATTCTAGCCACAGACCTCTAAAATTCCAGTATTTGAGCTCTGCTCATTGCAAAAACTCAGGAAAATCAGCCCTTCTAATTTTCCTAGCCAATGGCTTTGGGGAAGTGTTCTCTTTGGGCCTACCTCTGTGCACTCCACTTTCTCTCACCTTCCTCGGCAGCCAGGGTTCCTTCCCCTCCGCAGCACCCATGATCCAATTCCCCCCACCTCAAACTATGTCTCCACACTTCCTATCTTCCTTGATGTGGTCTCTTCTCTCCCTCTAGTTGTGCAGTTTGTTCTATCAGTCCTCGGGTTGATCTCTTGGGTATTCAGAATGATTTTTTAAAAGTTTATTTATTTTGAGAGAGAGAGAGAGAGAGCGAGCAGGAGAGGGGCAGAGAGGGAGAGACAGAATCCCCAAAGAATCCCGACATGTGTGGCTTGATCTCACGAACCATGAGATCATGACCTGAGCCTAACACTAAACTGAGCCACGCAGGCACTCCAGGTTTTCAGAATGATTTGTAGTTATCTAGCTATGTTCGAGGGAAGAAGCAAGCCCTCCTACTATGTAGGTTCCTCCTATATGCTGCCATCTTAGCTCCCCTTAAAGTGATTTTTCTGAAGACAGCACAGTTGACTACCATATGACAAACATTCCTCTTACTCAGTATATTTAGACTTTAATTATTGATATGGTTTGATTTGGGTTACCATTTTATTATTCTCTGTCCTTTTCTGTTTCTATGCTCCACGTTTTCTATCTTCTTCTGCATTATTTGCGTATTTTTGGGTATTCCATTTTTATTTATATATTGTCTTTTTAGTCTATTACTTTGGTTTGGTGTTTTATTGTTTTGTTCACTTGTTTTAGTGTTGGTCTGGGAAATATATATATATATATATATATATATATATATATATATAATCACGAACTCGTGTGTGTGTGTGTGTGTATAAACTTTTGCATACTACTTTGAGTAAATGTTTTATGACTTGACATAAAACATGGAAACTTTACAACTTTCCTTCAGGTCCTTCTGTCATCTCTCTTTATGCTATAGCTGCCACATGTATTATATGTATCTACATTGAAAAATCATACCAGGGGGCATCTGGGTGGCTCAGTCAGTTGAGCATCCAATTCTTGATTTCAGCTTGTGTTGTGATCCCAGGGTCATGGGATTGACCCCCACCTTGGGCTCCACACTGAGCATGGAGCCTGCTTGAGATTCTCTCTCTCTCTCTCTCTCTCTCTCTCTCTCTGCCTCTGTCCCTCTCCCCCACTCATGCTCTCTAAAATTAAATGAAAAAAAACTTATTATTTAAAAAAATCGTACCAGACATTATGATTTTTTTATTCAATCATCATGCATATTTTTTTTTTAATTTTTTTTTTCAACGTTTATTTATTTTTGGGACAGAGAGAGACAGAGCATGAATGGGGGAGGGGCAGAGAGAGAGGGAGACACAGAATCGGAAACAGGCTCCAGGCTCTGAGCCATCAGGCCAGAGCCCGACGCGGGGCTCGAACTCACGGACCGTGAGATGGTGACCTGGCTGAAGTCGGACGCTCAACCGACTGCGCCACCCAGGCGCCCCTCATCATGCATATTTTAAAGAACTTAAATGGAGAAATACCATATTATATTTACTTAAATATTTACCATTTCTGTTGCTTTGCTTTCCTTCCTGAGATTTTTCATTTAGTATCATTTCTCATCTGCATTTCTTTTACAGTAGGTCTGCTGGTGATTAATTTAGTTTTCCTTCATCATTTTGTCTTCACATTTGAATTTTTTTTCCCAGATACAGAATTTTGGATTGACAATTCATTACTTCCAGCATATTTAAAATGTTGTTCTACTGTCTTCTCACATACATAGTTTCTAATCAGAAATATGCAGTGATGTGAAACATTGTTCTCTTATTTATAATGTGAATTTTTTTTCTACTAGCTTTTAAGAATTTAAAAATCTATCTTTGGTCTCTTCTCTTATAGTTTAACTATTATAAGTCCAGTGACTTTCCTTTATTATAACATGTTTGGGTTTTATTGAGTTGTTTGAATATGAAAAATGTCCTTTTGAATCTGAAAAACTGGAGAAGTTTTCAACTACAATTCCTCCAAAATTTATCTTATACCTCTTTCTTCTCTCCTTCTGGAATTCCAACAACACGTATATTAGGCTTTTTGATACGGGTCCAAAGGTGACGTCACTATGGCTCAGTTGAGATTTTTCTAATTTTTCTTTTCCTACTTCAGATTGGATACTTTCTACTGATCTCTTTTAAAGTTTACTGAGCTGCCTTCGTCATCTCTATCTGCCATGATGTTCTTTGAATTTTTAAATTTGCCATTGTATTTTAAAGTTCTAAAATTTCAATATGGTTGTTATTTCTCTCCTGAGAACTTTTATATTTGCATTCATTTCAAGAGTGTTTACTTCTGCTTCATGGAAAATGGTTATAATATTTGCTTTATTATTGTAACAAAATAATCTTTGGTAATTCAAACATCTGGAACATTTAGGGGTTGGCATCTCTTAATTGTCTTTTCCCTTGAAATTGGTCAGATATTCCTGGCTCTTGTGTATCAGGTAATTTTGGATTGTATCCCAGACATTAAAAAAATTTTTTTTTCTTGAGACAGAGACAGAGCGTGAACAGGGGAGGGGCAGACAGAGAGGGAGACACAGAATCCGAAACAGGCTCCAGGCTCTGAGCTGTCAGCACAGAGCCCGACGCGGGGCTCGAACCCACAAACCACAAGATCATGACCTGAGCCAAAGTCAGACACCCAACCGACTAAGCCACCCAGGTGCCCTCCCAGACATTTTTAATGAAACATTAAGAGACTGTGGTTCCTATTAAAATCTCTGGAGTATATTGATTTTTTTGTTTGTTTGTTTTAGCAGGCAATCAACTGGATTAGGTTCAAATCACAAAGTCTGCCTCACTTTCTGTATGTGGTGGTTCCAAAACATTGAATATACCGTTCGGGTCTGTCATCCACTAAGCCACTTAGAAATTAGTTGAGTTCTGAGCAATGTCTTTTCTGCACTTCTTTGGGTATATTCTGTGAATGTGCACCTTATGGGTGACCCTCAAATTTTATCAGTTCATCCACAGAACTAAAGTGTCTCCTTCAGCAATGGCCTCTTCTCAATCTCCTCTTGAACTTTGGATCCTAAAGGCCCTCTTTCAAGTTTATTTGAACCAAAAGATTAGATTCTATCAGAGTTTTAGCCTCATACCCTGTCACATATTTCTACACTACCAGATGACAATGGTGGGGTTACAGTGGTGAAAGTGAAACATACATTGGCCATTACTCCCACACTCTACATAAGAAAAGCTCTTTTCTCAGTTCCTGTATCTAGAGAAATGGGTTTTAACTCACGACTTCATATGCACTGACGTTAGTGCAGTTCCACCAATGGTGTTGGCCTTGGGCAGGCACCAGGAAAGGGGCGGAAAAAAAGAAAAAAAGGGGATTACACCCCCCCCCCCCATACTCTCAAGAGTCACAGGGGCCCTCTTTTCTAGTGCTTGGGTCAGAAGATAAGCTTCTTTCAGAATTTTTACCTCTCTGTTCTCAGGTGTTTCCCAATTTGGCCAACCATTAGTTTAAAGCCAGGAGATAAAAGGGGGGAATAGTAATAGTAATAATAATAATAATAATAATAATAATAATAATAATAATAAATGGATTCACCATGCCACACTAATCGATCTTGAAGTTTTGACTTCCCTCCTTAATCTTCCTGCTATTATTTGCTTTTCAAAGCCCTCAGGTAGTTGCTCTTTGTATTTTTCTCAGAGTTTGATTGTAATCCATGGGGAATATAGGCTGTAGTGGACTTAATCTATCTTAGCTGCACCGGTAATGTTCCATTTATTTTTATACTTTATATTGAACTTATTAAATATGTTACATTTACATATGTTTTAAATTACACAACAAAATGTTATAGTTTTGTTTAAACAGTCATGTGTTTTAAAGGCACTGGGGAAAAAAAAGATAACCCACACATTTACTGTTTTGTGCACACTTCTTTTCTTCCTAAAAATGTTTTCATTTGATCTCTTTCCCTTCGGCCTGCAGAAATTCCTTTAGCATTCTTTGTAGTTAGGTCTTCTGATGATAAACTCTCTTTTTAATCTAAAAATATCTTCATTTGGCTCTCGTTATTGAAGGATTTTTTACTGGATGAATAATTTGGGGTTACTCTTTCTTATTTCTTTTCTTTCAGCCCTGTAAGTATGTTGTTCAATTGTCTTCAGTCTTTCAATTTTTTAATGACAAGTCGGCAATCATTTTTGTCATTTATACATCTTCTTTCACAAATCTCTCTTTATATTTGCTTTAAGACAGTTTTATTATGTTGTGCCTCCCTGTAGTTTTCTTTGTTATTCATCCTTCTTAGAGGTCACTGAACTTCTGGGATTTATAAATTTATATTTTTCACTTAATTTTTATTCAAAGGATTACTGTATCCTAGAGGATGGCATTCCAGCCTTGCAAAGTATGGCCTCCAACCTGGCATGTTAGCTGTGTCTTCAAAGGGCCTTTTGATGCTTTATCCGGTTGGCAGTTTTTGGTTGGTAAAATATATAATACCGTGGAACATACGGTCATGAGTCCACTCTGCATCTCCTTTAGAGAAAAGTAGGTTCCTGGTTGGATCAAATGTTATTGGGATCCATGACAACGGTCAAAAGCTCTGTAAGCCTTCATATGCTAGGGCTAGCTGAAGACTTTGTGGGCAGGAAAGGTAAACCTATAATCAGAATATGTGTTAATTCCTGTCCAGTGTGGAAGCAGTTCTGCTTTGCCACCAAATGGTTGATTGGTCTCCTCGAGGGACTGTGTTATATCTGGGATTCCTAATTTATCTCTGTTGCTAGCAAGTTGAATATTTGGTGGTATTAATAGTCACATCATTTTTGGTAAATAAAAGCCCATGCTGTTTGGCCCAGAGGTAGCTTCTATCCCTGCCACCATAGTGCCACAATTAGTAAAACATGACAAGACTAAATGATATTAACTGACCGCAACATTTTGTCTACCTGATCTGGTGTCGCTCACACATGCTCTCTGGTGGGTACTAACATGAAATACAAGGTTGTTTACATACACTTCATGCCTACTACCATGTCTCTCCACATCCCTCTTCCTCAGACCTCCTTTTCCTTGGTCTTCTAATACTGTTCTTCTCAAATATCTTACCAATTGACAATCCATGTACCACTGCACATGAGTTTATATACGTTCTAACTTTAGGTCACTTATCCTTTCCCACGAAGTGGGTCACCGGATAGACTGATAAATTTCTTACTCCACAGGGAGAATTTTCATTTGTCACTGTTCTTCAGGGCCACTCCTGAATGGGGTGATGGTATCCTGCCCATCTATTCCTGGCTTGCATATTGAATGAACACATACATGAAATCAAACTCAGGATTTCTCCTCCTCTATCTGCTGGTCATAAATGATCCCCCAGGAAGCCATGTACACACATGAGCTGAGGGAGAGGTGCTGATGCAACCATGGTGAATGAAATGGAACCAGGGTTAGTTACATACTGAGGTAGCTTGCTTGTGCACTCTGGTCCTGATCATACTTGATTCCAGATGTACCACTTTCATCTACAATGTTATGACCTAGTGAGTCTGAGAGAACCCAACTCACAATGGACAGTTACAGCCACTATAGGAGCTATCCCCTATTGGAGGTGCATACTTAAGTATTTAGTATTGTATTTAAAAATGGAAAGAAATAGGGCCGCTTTGACCTAAACGTTCATTTTTAATTCTGATTTTAAAAGAATTTTTTTTTTTTGTGGGCCTCCAAAAGTATTGTGGGCCCTAGGCATTTTGCCACCTTGCCTCATGGATGAGTTGGCCCTGCTAGGACACCTCTTGGACAGAAGTCAGTCAGACTCGACGTTAATAGAAAGACAACTTACTGGGCACGAGGAATTTTGGGACGGAGATGTAGGCGTAAGGAAGAACAGGGCTTAATAAGTTTTATACAGCCTTAAAATCTGAAAAACAAACCACTTTCGCATCCAAAGTAACAAGGTCTGAATCACACAGAGAAACACAAGCGCGCGCGCGCACACACACACACACAGTACAGACGCACAGTGGGTTCCCCAGTGTCACGGAGAATGAAAACCCAAACACACCTACACACACCGAGGCATTGTTTCTTTAAAACAAACGCATACTTAACACCCGCGGTGGTCCTGGCTCTACTGCAGGCGCAGGTGCCACCCTTGGGGCGCGAAGGACGAAAGTCCAGGCCCCCTCACAGAGCTCGCACCTAGGGAACTATGGTACCCAGGAGCCTGCTACCTCCACTTCCCGCCTGCAGGGTCGAGGCCCCGGAGTCCGCATGCCCTCGCTCCGCGTCCTACAGCCTGGACTTACATCCCACTCGCCTTCTCCACCCATGCGGGACCACCTGAGATCACCGCCCTCCACAGGTCCGCTTCTCTTCCGCCGCGCGCAGGCGCACACCTGCGCCTGCGCACTCTGAGCACAGGCGCCGGCACCGCCCGCTCCCTGCTGCCTGGGCTGCTCCCGCTGGACTGCATTTCCCAGAAGCCACCGGGCTCGCATCCCCCTAGACCCCTGAGTCCTTTTCCGGTGTCCAAACAGCTGTGGTCCCTACGTGGTGAGTAAGACCTATCCAAAGATAAAAATCAGCGGAGGCTTCCGCACTCTGACCAGAGCGGGACGCAACCCGCGGAGGGGATGAGGGGCTCTCCAGAAGAGAACAATCCGGGAGATGACAGGGCGTGTAGAGCCAGGAGTCACAGGCCTGTGTCTGCGCGAGCAGCAGAGATTTGTGTGCCCCCGAGATGCGTGTGTGTGTGTGTGTGTGTGTGTGTGTGTGTGTGTGTGTGTGTGACAGCGTGTCTCCGTGACGTCGTCTGCGTTTGCATGTCAGTGACAGATACTTGATTTGTGCTTATTTAACTTCATGGCTTATGGGTGACCGACGGTTGTGTGGCCGTGTGGGTTGTCATTGGAACGCACGGCTCTAGGCTCCGCGGATCCTCCGCCCTGTGTCCTCACAGCCACTTGGGGACGGCCGCAGATAAAAGAGGGAAGCCAGATTCGGGGCCTTAGAATGGAAGAATGGAGAATTATAGCAAGGTCACACAGACTTGATCTTGAGATGAGATTTTTTTTTTTTTTTTTTTTTTTTTTTTTTTTGGAAGCTCGATGTGGCCCCAAGGCAGGCTTTTGGGAAGACCTGATGAGGCCCCAGGAGTAGGAGTAGGATCCCCCCTGGAAGCTCCTAGAGGTCACCTACATGTTTCCTAACCACAGCATTTCCAGAACTCCGGCCCCAGGAACATGCTGTGAATTGGAGATAGAATCCACCCGAGACGTCAGTGATCCTGGCCTCTCTCATACTGGGAAGGTCAGCACTGCTCTAGTAGCCTTTCTACTCCCAGTCTGGTTGTGTGTGTGGGACTGGTGTTAGAAGTTCCTGTGCTATCCAAGAAAATCCTGATGTCTCATGATTGCTTTCTCTTTTCCCAGTGCTGCCAGTCTCTTAAAAAAAAAAAAAAGATACTGAGAGCAAAAAGAATTTTTGTTACACATCTAAAAGTTAAAGTTCAGGTGAGTTTGTATGGCCTCATTATTCGTAAAATGCACTTTAATTGTAAAGTTATGAGACCCTTTCTTTTCCTTCTTCTGAAATGTCCTGCCTAACAGTGACATTATCTGTGAATTGTGTGTGAGGTCATGCAGGTGGATCATCCTTCTCAGGACCCCCAAGCCCTTCTCCCCATAATTGAATCTGTTGCCTACCGTTAGCTATTATGTTTCTAATTTTTGATCACCAACTAAATTAGTCTATAGTGAACATCATTATGCATAGATCTTTATGTCCTTTTACAGTCATTCCCTAAGGATAAATTTCTAGTTTTGAAATTTGAGTCAAATACCAGATATTTACAATATATCCATATGCTTGTACTCGTTGGAATACAATGACAAAAAGATACAGTTGCTATCCTCAAATTACTTGTCATCCAGTAAGGAAATGAAATCAAAGTAGGAATAAGATAGACTATGTGAGAGGCCACGAGGAGAAATTCAGGTGATCTGCTTTAGGAGTTCACAGGAAGAGACACCATTCTGTCTCTAGCAGCCCTGTCAGAATATGATCACATTATGCCAACTCCCTTGTGTCACCATATCACACTTTGTTTATTCATTCTTGTGACAATGGGTTGTTTTCCGCATTTGGCTGTTAGGAATAAACCTTCTATGAACACTCTTGTACAAGGCTTCATGTGGACATCTGTTCTCGGTTTTCCTGGGTATGTACTTATGGGCGGAAGTGATTGACTTCATTTACTCTCCACTGCAAAGTATAGTTACTTTTCAAACTGGCCGTCACTTGATATTGTTAATCGTTTCATTTTAGTCCATTCTGATAGATGCACAGTAGTATCTCATTGTGATTTTAATTAGCATTTTCTGATAAGTGGCTATGTAATATCTTTTCATTTGATACTGTCCATTTTGATATACTCTTATTAAGTATTCAAATCTTTTGTCCATTTTTTGGTCTGTTTTTTGCCATTTTCCTGTTGATTTGTAGGAATTATATACATATTGAATACAAGTCCTTTGTGTGTGTATGTAAGCATATGCATGCCTGTGTGTGTGTGTGTGTGTGTGTGTGTGTGTACAGAGACAGAAAAAGAAAGAATAGCTTTCATTAGCCTAGAGCTTCTTACTCACTTTATTAATGATATCTTATAATGAAGAGAAGTTCTTAATTTTAACCAGTCTTTTTCTTTACGGTTATTGCATCTTTGTTCTGTTTAAAACATCTTTTCCTGGGGAAGAAGGGTCAGCTCTTCCTTATTGTAGAATTCCAGGGGTTGAGTGTAGAAGGGAAGAGGGAGATGGAAAATGGCAATTAGGCAAACACCACAGAAATAGTTGTTTCAGACACAATCAACTGATAGATGCTGAAACTAGTGGGTGAAAATTTGAGGAGAGAAAGGATTTGTAGTGTCACAATATTTCCCACGCTGCCTATTGACTACAAAGGGAAAGATAGTAACTTTACAGTGGGGAAACTCAGCAGAAAGCAGTCTAATCAAGTGTTCAAGGTTAACCTCACCAGTAATAAGGCATTGGCATCATGGGCCCTTTCTTATGGTGCGAAGAGAAGGACACAACATCATTGTGGTATTGCCAAAAATACGTGACCTCACTCCAATCATGAAAATATTAGAAAAAACAAGTGGGGGGACATTTGACAAAATGATTGGTATTCCCCCAAGATGGCAAGGTCATGAAGATAGGTGCGGTAGACAGACTCTATGGTGACCGCTCGATTCCTGCCTGCTGGTGTCTGTGCCATTGTATAATCCCCACCCCGGGAGTACAAGCTGAGCGTCTGACTTGCTTTCAACCAAGAGAAAATGGCAAATGTGAGGGGATGTCACTCCTGTGATAAAGTTACATTATGGTCAAAGTCATGGTATGTCACTGTTGTGGTTATATCGTGTCGTGGAAGACTCTGTTATAGCAGACTAGAGCTAGACTCTCCTTGAGGGCTTGATGTAGTAAGCGGCCATGCGGGAGAAGCCCATATTGCCAGAAACTGCAGGTGGCCTCTAGGACCTGCAGGTGTCCACCAGGTGACAGCCAGCAAAACGCTGGGGCCCTCAGTCGTATAGCTGCAAAGAAATGAATGCTGCCAACAATCCGAATGAACTCTGAAGTGGGTTCTTCCCCAGGTGAACTTCTGAATGAGAACACAGCCCAGCCAACACCTTGTTTGCAATTTATGAGATCAGCCTAAGGAGAGCATCCTGCTAAACTGTGTGCAAACTCTGGGTCCACAGAAATTGTGAGATGATAAATATGTGTTGTTGTAAGCTAAACTTGTGGTGGTTTGTTATGGCAGCAGTTGAAAACTATTACCGTGAGGAGACCATGGAGATTGGAAGAGACTAAGGACAAATAGTAGCTAAATGCAATGTGGGATCACGTATAGGATCCTGGAAAAGAAAAGGACATTAGTGTGAGAAACCGGTGGTATTTGAATAAGATGTGCCATCTCTAGTATTGTCCCACTGTTAATCTCCTGGTTTTGATTACTGTCCTATGTAAGACGTTAACATTGGGGTGAGGGGTAAAAAGAACTCTCTGTACTATTGGAACTTTTCGCTAAATCTAAAATAAGTAAAAATAGAAATTAAACTAAAAACGGGGGAAATTTTGCACATCCATAATCTTGAAGATATTTTCTTATTCTTTCAGAAGGGTTATTGTTTCAGTTTTCAAACTTAGGCGTATGATCCATCTTGAATTTATATCTCTATCCAGTAGAATCAGGGTCAAAATCATTTTTTTGCACACAGATACTCAATTGCTCAGGCACCATTTGTTGAAAAAGACTATCCTTTCTGATTTATATTGCAATCAGACTTTTTTGAAAAATGTGACTATATATGTGCAAGTCTCTGTCTGGAATCTGTTCTGTTGGTCTGTTTGTCAACCCTGTGTCACTATCACTGTTTTAATTACAGTAGCTTTCTGTCATGCCTTGATATCTAGTAATGTGGTTTTGACAACTTTGTTCTTCAGAATTGCCTGGACTATTCTGGGTTCTTTGCATTTCCATATAAATGTAGAACAAGTTTGTTAATTTTCTGTCTTTTTTTTTAATATAACTTGTCAAATTGGCTGTTAATTTTCTTTAAAAAAATATCCTGCTGATATTGTTGGAGTTGCATTGAATCATTAGATCAATTTAGAGAGAATTAAAAGTTAAAATTGAGTCTTCCAATTCTTGAACATAGAATATGTTTCCATTTGTTTAATTGTTAATTTCTTAATGTTTTGTTGTTTTCAGTCTAAAAGTCTTGTGCCTCTTTTGTTAGGTTTTTCCAAAGTGTTGTATTTTTTAGTTTTTTTCATAAACTGTTGGGATTTTGAAATTTCATTTTCCAGTAACTTTGCTTTAATACAATTAATTGTTTTATACTTTGACCTTTATTCAACAATCTTGCTAATGAATTCATTTATCCTAATAGTTTGTAGAACTGAATTTTTTTTTTCAGTGTTCAAAATCATGTTATCTGCAAATAAAGATGGCTTTACTTTTTTTTTTCCAATCTTACCTTTCATTTCACTTTTTTTTTCTTTACGGTACTGGATAGGTCTTATAGTATAAAATTTAATGGAACTGGTAAGAATGGACAACCTTACCTTGTTTCTGAACTCAGAAGGCCAGCGACCCATATTTCACCTCTCATATAATGGTAGCTGTAGTTTTATTCTGTAGATTCCCTTTATCAAATTAAAGAAGTTCCGTTCTTTTCCTAGTTTGCCGAGAATTTTTATCGTGAACTGTGGTTGAATATTATCAAAGATTCTCCATCTGACAAAATGTATGAATGGCTTCCTCCTTTATTTTTTAAGTTTGGAAGGTTACATTGATTTTTTGAAAATTAAATGACCTTTGTATTTCTACATTAAATCCTCATCATCTATTATCACTGGTACTATTTGGTTTACTATGCTTCCTAATATTTGGTTTAATATGCTTCCATCTATGTTCATGAGAGAGATATGCTGTAATTTTCATTTCTTGTGATTAATATCCCTGTCAGGTTTTGATACTACAGTTATGCCTCATGATATGGTCCACTTTTTTTCTGTTTTCTAGAAGATACTGAGTTTTACTAGTATTTTTAATTCCTTCAGTGTTTGGGAGAATTTGCCACTGAAGCCTCTGGGCCTGACATTTTATGGGAAGTTCCTTAATAAAGGTTTTCTTTCTTTCTTTTTTTTTTTTAATGTTTGTTTATTTCTGAGAGAGAGAGAGAGAGAGAGAGAGAGAGAGAGAGAGACTCTCTCTCTGGGGAGGGACAGAGAGAGAGGGAGACACAGAATCCGAAGCAGGCTCCAGGCTCTGAGCTGTCAGTACAGAGCCCAACATGGGGCTCAAACTCATGAACCCAGTGAGATCATGACCTGAGCCAAAGTCGGACACTTGACTGACTGAGCCAGCCAGGTGCCCCAAAGATTTTCTTTCTTTAGTAAATACAACAATATTCAGAATTTCCATTTCTTATATCAGTTCAGTTAAATTTATTTCAAGGAATTTTAAAATGTCATCTACATTTTCAAGTTTATTGGCATAAAGTTGTTCATGAAATTCTGTCATCAATTTAATGTCTATAATATATGTAGTGATACCTCCTTTCATAGTCCTGATATTGGCATTTATATTCTAGACCAGTATAGCTAGAGGCTTATCAATATTATCTCTTCAATGAAATAGTTTTTGGCTTTATTCATTTTTCTCTGTTGTATATGTGGGTTTTTTATGTCACTGGTTTCTAAATTTGCTTTTCTTTTTCTAGCTTCCAAAGGTAGATCATTGATTTTTAACTTTGATAATACATACATTTATGTTTAGCTGAAGGGGGTCAAAAAGTGTAAAGAAAGAATAACCTAAGTGGACAATTATTACAAATGCTCACGCTGTCCACTGGGAGAAAATAAATTCCAGATTTATTAGCATTGACATAATTTGACACAGGGTTTCCATCGTAATTTCACTACTAATTTACTTGCTTTGTCAACATATCTGTAGTACATCTAACAACTATGATGGAGATTAAACAATGAATGGCATTTATCTGCAGCATTTATTAAAAAAAAAAAAAAAAACTATAGGTAAAAAATGTTGGGCGTCTGGGTGGCTCAGTCAGTTAAATGTCTGACCTCAGCTCACTTAGGTCACGATCTCATGGTTCGTGGGTTCGAAACCTCGCATCAGGCTCTATGCTGACAGCCCAGAGCCTGGAGCCTGCTTTGGATTCCACGTCTCCCTCTCCCTGCCCCTCCCCCATTCACACTCTGTCTCTCTCTCTCTCTTAAAAATAAATAAACATTAAAAAAAAATTTTTTTTTTTTAAATTTTTTTTTTTTTTTTCAACGTTTATTTATTTTTGGGACAGAGAGAGACAGAGCATGAACGGGGGAGGGGCAGAGAGAGAGGGAGACACAGAATCGGAAACAGGCTCCAGGCTCTGAGCCATCAGCCCAGAGCCCGACGCGGGGCTCGAACTCACGGACCGCGAGATCGTGACCTGGCTGAAGTCGGACGCTTAACCGACTGCGCCACCCAGGCGCCCCAAAAAATTTTTTAAGGTAAAAAATATCTTTGTAAGTATTGGTTTGGTTGCATCTGACAAGTTGTGTTATATCATACTCTCAGGATCATTCAGGTCTGGTTTCCATTATGATTTGTTTTTTGACCTGTATTTATTTAGAAGTGAACTTTTTATATTTGGAAACATTTGAGAAATACCTGTTTTTAAGTTCTAAGTTAATTCCAGAGGCTTCAGAATATATGCATTCTTTTTTGATATTAATCATTTGAAATTTATAGATGCTTGTTTTATGGCCCAGAATATTCTGATAAATACACTGTGAGCATTTGAAAATAATGTGTATATAGTCTATAGTTTGGGAGTACAATGTTCAATTAGGTCAATTTGATTACTCCTGTTCAAAGTTTTATGGCCTTGTTTATTTTTTTTCTCTTCCTGTCATTGGTTACCAATGGAGGGTATTAAAATCTCAAACTTTTGAAAGGGTATTAAAATCTTAAACTATCCTTTAATTCTTTTGGCTTTCCTATACATATTTTATTTATTTATTTTAATCTTTTAAGTTTATTTATTTATTTTGAGAGAGTGAGCGAGCAAGGGAGGGGCAGAGAGAGAGGGAGAGAGAGAACCACAGGCAGGCTCTGCACTGTCAGCACAGAGCCCAATGTGGGGCTCGAACTCACAAACTGTGAGATCATGACCTGAGCTGAAACGAAGAGTTGAACACTTACCGACTGAGCCACCCAGGCACCCCTGGCTTTATATATTTTAAAGCTGTGTTATTAGGTACATAAGAAATGTAAGACTCCCATTTTGTTCTTGTTGAATTGTACAACATGTCACTTATAATGCTGCTTGCATTGAAGCCCATTGTATCTGTTATTAATATACTAACATCAGCATTCTTCTAATTAATGTCTAATACATTTTGCCACTCTTTTATCTTTAATATGTCTGTGTCTTTATGTTTCAAATGTATCTCTTAGAAGCAGCATAATTGATCCTGTTGTTCTTTTCAATCTAATCTGACAATCTTAGCTTTTAAATGCAATGTTTAGTACATTTATATTTCACTATAATTACTGATAGAGTTTGATTTAAGTCTGTAATCTTGGGATATATTTTGTTTGTCCTATTCATTCTTATTTCCTGTCTTATTTTCAATTAATCAAGTATTTTTTATTATTCCATTTTATCTCTCTGTTAGGTTTTTCTGGTTGTACATCTTTGTATAATTCTTTAATTCTTTGTATAATTCTATAATTCTTTAACTGAGCTATTTTTGACTGCATCTTTAATATAGTCTCCTTTAGATTAGGACTTTTACTACATACCAAATAATGTGAGACCATTTTAAGTTTAACTCCATTTATGGTGTTACTGTCATTTCTTCTTCATTACAAGCCCCACAAGTGTTATTATTTTTGTTGCTTTAAAACAGCCCATTTGTTTAGTCATATTATTCATATATATACTGTCCTAACTTTTTGTACATCCACACTTCCATCCGGGATTACTTGCCTTTAGCCTGATTGCTGTCCTTTAGTATTTCTTGTATTGTGGGTCTGTTAATAAGAAATTCTCCAAGCTTTTGTTAGAAAAGGTCTTTCTTTCACTTTCATTTCTTTTTTAACTGTTTATCTATTTATTTTGAGAGAGAGAGAGCAAGCAAGGGGGGAAGGGGCAGAAGAGAGGGAGAGAAAAAAATCCCAAGCAGGCTCCACCCTGTGAGCGCAGAGCCCCATGCAGGGCTCCATCCCGCGAACCATGAGATCATGATCTGAGCCAGAATCAAGAGTTAGATGCTTAATTGACTGATCCACCTAGGCGCCCCTCACTTTCATTTCTGAACAATATTTTCTTCGGGTATAAAATTCACAGTTGTCATATTTTTCTTTCAACACTTTAAAGATCTGATTCCATTCTTAGGCTACTATAATTTCTGTTGAGAAATGAACTCTTTCTCTTGTTGTGTTCTTATAACTGATATCCTTTAACAACATACTATTAAGATATGTTTTTAAACTTTGTTTTTCAGTTGTTTGGCCATGCTGTGCCTAGGTATGGATTTGTGCATTTTATCTGGTTAGGTTTGATGAGTTTTTTGATTCATACATCAAAGCATTTCACGAGATTTGTGATGTTTTTGTCCATTGCTTCTTCAAGGAAATTTCCTGTCTTATTTTTTTAGGTGTTCAATCTCCTGTCTTGACTATCTCTTGTATTTCTCTTACGTTCTGCTCTGTTCTTTCCTTTTTTCTTTCTGCATAAGATTATTGTTAATTTGACTTTACATTGACAATTCAATACATTCTTAATTTTCAGTATTCTATTCTTATAAAATGTTCATGTGAATCTCTTAAGATTCTAAATCTCTATTGATATGCTTCATTTTGCAGTCTGACTGAGCCAGCCAGATGAACCCCCCTCCCCCACTTTTTTTAAGTAAGCTCTACACTCAACATGGAGCTTGAATTCACAACCCTGATATCAGTAGTCATGTGATCTACCAATTGAACCCATTTTGCATCCCATTTTGCCCATATTTTTCTTTATTTTTTTGAGCATCTTAATGTAATGTTTTTAAGTCCTTGTCTATTAGCTTCACTATGTAGATAATCTCTGGATCTGTTTATACTGAGATTTTTTTCTGTTGATTATCAGTAGCCTTCTCCTGTTTCTTTGCATGTTTAATAATTTTTATTGTATGCTGGCATTGTGGATAATATACAGACTCTGGATTAGGTTATCTTCCTTTAATGAGTTTACTTAAGGGTTTCTCATTAAAATTTTTTTTTTTTACCATTTATTTATTTTTGAGACAGAGGGGGACAGAGCATGAGCAGGAGAGGGGCAGAGAGAGAGGGAGACACAGAATCTAAAACAGGCTCCAGGCTCTGAACTGTCAGCACAGAGCCCGACGCAGGGCTTGAACTCACGGACCACAAGATCATGACCTGAGCCTAAGTCGGACACTTAACCGACTGAGCCATCCAGGTGCCCCAAGGGTTTCTCAGTCTTAATGCTGTTGATATTTTCAGCTAGATAATTCTTTGTTGTGGGGAGGAGGGGGCTTTCCTGTACATTACAGGATGTTTCACAGCACCTCTGGTTCTCTACTCACTAGAAACAATAGCAGCCCTTTCCATATTTTGACAACCAAATATGTCTTCAGACATTGCTAAATGTTCCCCTGTTGAGAACCAATGGTCTGTACAGTCATTTTCAAAGTCTGCTTCACTCTCCATTGCATGAACTCACTATAATTTATTTAATTGACCATCTAAGTACCTTTAGATTTAGTACTTTTAGATTTCTCTCCAGTTTTTTCTTTTAATTTTAACTAGTATCTATAATATTCCTTTATACATCTCTAGGCAAATTTTACAGTTATTTCCTTTGGATGGAAACTCACAAATGGCCTTTCATGGCTAAATTCTTATGGAAAATTCTACTTACATGTCTCAACTGCACTAGGTTTTCAGAAGTCCACAGGACACCATAAGAATGCTCTTAGGGCACCTGGGTGGCTGTTGAGCATCTGACTCTTGATTTCGGCTCAGGTTATGATCCCACTGTCATGGGATTGAGTGCTATATCAGGCTCCTCACTGAACAGAGAATCCCTGCTTGGGATTCTCTCTCTCTTCCTCTGCTCCTCTCCTGTGCTTGCGTGTTCTCTCTCTCGCTCTCGCTCTCTAATTAAAAAAAAAAAAAATGTTCTTTTCCCCACAACCTTACTGTATGTGGTACATCATCAACCTTTGAAATCCAACAATTGAATACCTGTAAATGTTAGTACCTTATTGCTTAAAAAACATCTGTTTAGTAAATCTTTTGATAGGTGAAGTTTTAATTACCTATTCTTAGGTTTCACACAAGGGAACAAAAAATCTGGGTTTCAAAGGCAATAGTTGGAGGAAAAAGTTGGCCCTATAATTATAGAAATTAAATTCAAAACATATCACTTCTACTTATTGTTCGTGATATAGGGAAAAGTCTTTAATTAAATGTTAATGTGTACACACTACCTATCACGTAAGGTTGCAAAAATCTGTATGTTGCTGTGTGGTTTCAGTAAGCAGGAATTCACTCCTCTCTTGTCGGTACTGGGTGGGTTGGGAGCTGCGGGCACAGGCAAGGACTCGTGCCAGCAAAGTAGATCCTGATAGGGAAATCCAGGTTGGTTAACCCAGAGGATCTTAGAAGTCAAAGTTTTGGCTTAGGGGAAAGACTTCACATGGGCAGGCAATCTTACAGTGGTCAAGGTTTCCAGGTTTGTCTCTACTGTTTTCTGTCTTTGGTGCAAAAGATTTTATGTCCACGTCCATGAAGGATAAAGGTTGTTGCAGTTTGTGTTGTATGACTTGGTCTTTACCCTGGAACATAGGCCTGGATGGGGGAGGATCTATTCAGTATCACTGAACAACCCAGGCAGGGTTCAGTTGGCTTGGTAAGAATGGAAAATAAGGCACTGTGGGTGTCTGGATCGAGCTTTGGTGCAAGAGTGCCCCTGTTCTGTATCCACTCTTGTGTGGCTTGTATCTGTAGGTGTGGGGAAGGGCTTGGGTTTCTCTGGACTTCTCATATCCCCTGATATGTGTTAATGTGTTTGGGGGGGGGGGGTGGAGAGTGGGAAGCAGAAATAAAGAAGAAAAAAGAAAGGTTCTCCTACCTTAAATAATTTTTGGAGTTCCGAGATACACAAGGTCTCAAGGCCTCTTTTTCCTCTCTCAGCTCTGGCTTCTCTGAACTCAGCTTCCCTAATAGAGGAAACCTGAGGAAGACAGGTGGTTTGAAAACCATGGCCCAGGTAGGTGTCTCTATCCTGAAATACTGTGATTTTTAGCTCATATAAAACTTTCATTCTTTATCCCCAAGCCCCCTATCTAGGCAAGTTGTATCTCTGACCCTATTTCATGGTTTCTCCCCTTACAGAGAAGGATCATGTCCTCCTCATTTGCTCCTTGTTTTTCTAGAACTGATTTTCAGTTATTCATCAAATAATTCATTTATCTTCTATGTGTTCAGTCTTCTCTCAAGAGCATTTTTAAAGGAGTGAAAGAGTAAAGTACCTGGAAGGAAGTATTTGAGCTTCCCTTATCAGGTTTGTGGTTTCATGAGATAGAAGTGATGGTCCTATTTGATCACAGGAGGGTACACTTTCTCCATAGTTTTCCAGGGAGGTAAGGGAGAATTGGGTTATGAATGTTCTCAGGGTCAGGTGTGAGATGAAACCTCAGCTTTGAAAAGCTTTTCAGTTTGGGTAGAAATGGTATTGGTGCTGAGAGACAGACAGACAGACAGACAGACATCAGGGCCCTGGCTAAGGAATCACTGAGAACTGAATAAGGTAGTAAGGTCCATTTTGTATTGGAAGATAAATAGCTGGTCTTGAGTCAATCAGTGTTGGTCTGATCATCCTATATTAGTATGTTCTAACTCAGGAACAGGAATTCAGTAAAGATTGTAGAAAGGAAGATCATCTAGAACTACATGTCCTAGATGATACTGAACAGTGGGGAAAAGCTTAGGATTTGGGTCCACCCTAAATATCATAATAGCATAATACTTTACATTTAATATTATTTTAATAACATTAATAACACCTTAAGACTTTAAGAAAAATTGTATCTGATGTCTTTAAGAGGGACTAAATGAAAACTTTAACTTGTGAAAATAAAGGAGATGCTTATTATACACAACCTGACATATATTACATCTTGATAAAATTACTTAATTTTATAGAAACTATTTCCGAAGATAGAAACTTTATCAGCTTTTTGAAGTATAACTGACATATAATTGAGTGTATTTTGTCTCTTTAGAGTAGCTTTATTGAAATTTAATTTACAATAAATTGCTCATATTTAAAGTGTAGAATTTAATGAGTTTTGACCTATGTATATACCTGTGAAACTCTTACCATTATCAAGATAATAAAAATTTTTCTCATGTCCCTTTATAATCGCCCCCTCCTTACCTGCTCCCAACCTTGCCCTTTGTGCCCAGGCAACTGCTGTCTTCCTTTCTGTCACTATAGGTTAGTTTGCATTTTTCTAGAATTTTATATAAATGTAATCATACATCATGTGCTCTTTCATTAGCCTATTTCATTCAGCATATTTATGTTGAGATTCATCCATATTGTTGCATATCTTATTCCAGTATATATTCCATTCCAGTAGTATATTCCATTTAATTACTGATTAGTATTCTCGTCTCAGGATATACCAAAATTTTCCATCCATTCTTCTGTTGATGGATATTTGAGTTCTTTCCACTTTAAAAAAAAAAATTTTTTTTATTTTACTTTTGAGAGAGAGAGAGACAGAGCGTGAGCAGGGGAGGAGCAGAGAGAGTGGGAGACACAGAATCCAAAGCAGTCTCCAGGCTCTGAGCTGTCAGCCCAGAGCCCGATGCGGGGCCTGAACCCACAAACCGTGAGATCGTGACCTGAGCTGAAGTTGGAGGCTTAACCGACTGAGCCACACAGGTGCCCCCAAGTTCTTTCCACTTTTTGACTACTACAAGTAAAGCTGCTATGCCAAAATGCTTCATGCCAAAATCTTTGTGTGGACATATGCTTTCATTTATCTTGGGTGAACACCAGGAGTGGAATGACTGGGTAACGTGGATGTTTAACTTTTTAAGAAATAAACTGGGACACCTGGGTGGCTCAGTCAGTTAAGTGTCTGACTTCGACTCAGGTCATGATCTCGCAGTCCATGAGTTTGAGCCCCGCGTCAGGCTCTGTGCTGACTGCTTCAGATTCTGTGTCTCCCTCTCTCTATGTCCCTCCCCCACTTGCGCTGTCTCTCTCTCAAAAATAAGTAACCATTAAAACAATTTTTTTTAAAAAGAAACAAACCGTTTTTCAAAGTGATTGTACCATTTTACATTCCCACCATCAGTATTTGAGAGTTCCATTTCTTTCCACATCCCTGGCAACACCTAACACAGTCTATTAAATTTTAGCCATTCTAATAATTATGTAGAATACTGTCTCCTAGCAGGAAGCTAGGGCAATCATAGAGTTCACTTCATCTGTTACTTATCTCTCAAGGATCACTACCTAATATTTTCTGTTTTGAAAACTATTGTCTCATACATTTTGTCCATTGGTTATTTCACATGGGAAGGTAAATCCAATCCCTGTTACTCCATTTTTGCTGGGGTAGATTTTTTAATTCATTTTGGGGAAGAAAGTGAACAATGCTCCTTACATATACACTGAGGAGAAAAAATGTCAGAACGTGCATTTACTAATAGTGTCAGATTTAGGTACATAGTAGGTAATGTGCTTATATATATACTGTTTCATTTAATTGGGAAAGTCTTGGTTACTTAATTCATTTTCGTACATTTAAAGTTTTCCTCTATTTTTAAAGAAATTTGTTGTACTCCAACAGGATTCTTCAAGACTGTTGGCACTCTACTTCAGAAGCTAATTTATTTATCTTCGTCTGATCGTGTCATGATCTTGTAACTCAGCTTACTTGTTTTTCTGTATTGCCCCCTTACTGCAATTCAGTCATTCCATCTTGAACATTTTTTCTTTACTGTTACAAATAACACGTGGGTTTGTCATTTCAGGTGCCATTGACATTCAGTGATGTCGCCATAGACTTTTCTCAGGAGGAGTGGGAATGCCTAAATTCTGATCAGAGGGATTTGTACAGAGACGTGATGTTGGAGAATTATACTAACTTGGTCTCACTGGGTAAGGACATCTGCCTGAAGTGATGTAGAATCTGCTGTCTGGAATAGCTGCTTTCTCCACTGTGTATTTTATGTTCTATAGCGAGAAACCAGATAAATGTCTCCATATTCATATTCTCCAAGGCCTAGTTTGACCTTTATTAGGTGGAAATGGGCATCTCTCTTCAGCACCTGAATCTTTTCTATCTTTCATTTACCTCCCTCCGCCCCATCCTACAATTCCTTCTTTTTCTAAATCAATAAAGGTTTGAATTATTGGACTTTTTCCTGCATAACCAATGCAAAGGAAACAAATTTCATATTATGTGTATGTCCAGAATATCTACAAATATTCCACTTTAATTGCTGGTCCACCTACATGGAGAACAGATAACATGGGGTCCTGGTTTTCTCTTTGCTACAAAAGAACCATGGTAATTTCTACAGTGTAGAATGAATCAAGAGTATTATCTGCTTAGTATTATTTTTGCATTTACAGCAGGAGAAAAGTTGGTTTGCAGTGCTTTTATAGATTCTACTGAGAAGTGAAAGTCTTTGTTCAGTTTTTGGAAAATGCTTGACCATTATTTCTCCTGGGATGCCAGTTATGGTGATGTTAGATATTTTGAGTGTATCGCACAGTTCTATCATGTATTTATTTCCCTTTCTCTCTATTATTTTCTGTTGACGTGTATTTCAGCTCATTTATCCCATATTCTGCTATGATGAGTCTGCTCTTAAAGATGGATTTTTCATATCAGATGTGGTCTTTTTCAGTTCTAGAAATTCAATTTGGTGGTCTTTTATGGCATCTAATTATCTGTTGAAATTCTTCATTCTTTTATTTACTTTCTTTTCATTACTGTTTTCTCATCTGTTTTCTTAAACATTTTAATCAAAGTTATCATGGAATTCTTGAAGGCCTTCATTTTTTGTACTATCCTTGGGTATGATTCTCTTTCTTTTTTTCTCTCATTATTCGTCATCTGGTAATTCCTCTTTAAGTCACCTGGACTTGTGATTGTATGCTGGACATCGTGTTCACAGGAACTGAACAGTTTCCATATGATGGGATCTTCCACCAGAGTATTTACATTTTCCTCTATTAATTATTAGGATGGCAGGCTGATCACTATAATACAATCAGGGAATGAGCTGGGTCAGTGCTAGTTTTCAGTTTGGGTAATGGTCAGCTACCTCTTTTTTATCACTTTACTGTTAGCTGCACTCGGAATCAATGAGTTTCTACAGGGGAAGAGTAGTGGATCCTCAGGACCAAATCATCACTTCTTCATGGCTCTTATTGCTTATCTGTTTCGATTTTAAGCTGCTTCTCCCAAACGATCTTTAAAAAAAAATTCTTTTTAATGTTTATTTATATGAGAGAGAGAGGGAGCAGGGGAGGAGCAGAGAGAGAGAATCCCAATCATAGAGCCTGATGCAGGGTTCAATCTCACAGCTGTGAGATCATGACCTGAACCAAAATCGGGAGTCAGACGTTCAACCGACTGAGTCACCCAAGTGCCCCTCTGAATGGATTTTTTTGATTCCAGAAGAATTGTTGAGAATTAATAAGTGAATCGTCCGCTTGACATGCCAGGAAAAGAAGAGCATAACAGACTTAAAGAAAGTAGAAGAAAGGAAATAGTAAAAGAAAGTAGAAAGTAATGAAATGAAAGCCAAACACAAAAGAGCAAGTCAAATCAATTTGCTTCTCTCTCAACATGAATCAAGAAAAAAAAAATCTGTGTAAGGAAAAAAGCCACCTCATTACAAACCTTGAAGCCGTGAAATACAGTATTTTGAAAATCATCCTGCCAAAAAGAAACGAAAAATCAAATGAAATAAATGATTAGAAAATTTTAATCTACAAAAATTTCCACTCAAGAAAAAAACCTGAAAAGTCTCATAAGCACTAAAGGAACTGAATCAGTCATCAAAAGTCTCCCCCAAAATTAGAAGATTCAGGCCTAAATCATCTGTCATTAAAGTATAGGTGCAACAGTTTGAACATGTAAGAATTTTGGGAAAATATTCCCCATAAATGCTTTTGCATGTTGAGTCTAACAAAGAATAAACTATGGAGAGAGGGACAAACCATAAAAGAGACTCTTAACGACAGAGAACAAACAGGGTTGAGGGAAGGAGGGAGGTGGGGGATGGGCTCAATGGGTGATGGGTATTAAGGAGGGCACTGGCTGTGATAAGCACTGGGTGTTGTAGGTAACTGATGCATCACTTCCTGTTCCTGTAATATTTCACTGTATGTTGACTAGCTAGCATTTAAATAAAAACTTGAAACAAACAAAAAAAAAAGAACATTAAAAGATGAGAAGAGTAGCCATCCTTTTAAAATATGGGATATACTTACAATAGCTTTTTCCAGTATCCTTGCCTACTAATTATATTATCTGCATCATTCCTTGGTCTGTTTCTTTTGATTCATTTTTCTCCTAGTAAGGGTCACATTTTCCTGCTATTTACATGCCTGATCATTTTTTATTAGATGCCAGACATTGTGAAGTTTACTGTGTTGGGATGCTGGATTTCTAATATTCTTTTACACATTTTTGGGCTTTGGTCTGGGATACAGTTATGTAATTTGGAATCTGTTGATCCTTTTGTGGTTTGCTTTTAAGTTTTGTTAGGGTGGGTCCAGAACAGCTTTTAGTCTAGGGATAATTTGCCCCACCCTCACCCCCACCCCACTAAGGCCGTATCCTTCTGTGGACTCTGTTTGATGCCTTGTGTTATGGGGTCTTTCCATTCTGGTTGGTGGAAACAGGAATTTCCCAGGCCCTTTCTGACTTCCAGGGGATGTTCTGCCTACTTCTATCTGGTAGTACATTCTTTGTTATTTGTTTCCTCACACAGATGTCCAAACTCATACTCATCCAGCTTCAAGGAGATTCCTCTACAGATCTCTAGAGATCTCTCTTCCTCCTTTCTAGTACTCCAACTTGCAAATTCTGCATCTCTTTCTTTCCCTTCATTCTCTACTCTGTCTTCTCAACTCAGGGATATAGCTGCACTGTTTTAGTTTCCCCTCCTTGTGCTTTGTTCTGGAAATTCTCTTTAGGCAGTCAGATGTGGTACTTATGGGGCACACTTCGTTTGTTTCCCTTCTCTCAGGAGATTTCTGTCTGGTGCTATTTTCCAATATTTGAAAGATATTGTTTCATCTATTTTGTTGGGTTTTCTAGTTATTTAAGGTAGGAGGGTAAATTTGATCCCTCTTAATGTTACATGACCAAAATCACAAATTATTCACTCTGTCTTTGAGAGCTTCTTTGCACTTTAATACAAGAGGTTTTAGACTCACCTTATATCTTCCCTGCCCTGGACCAGGAATTAGCTATTTCTCCAAGGCACCCTAGTTCACATTAGTGGGAAATAGTTTACAGAGACTGAAACCTGGCCAATAGGGAAGCTAATTGTAATCACCTTTTTGTGGGCATAAATACACATTTTTAAAATTATTTCTTCTACGGAAATTGGTTTGTTTAGATTTTCCATCTCTTCTGGGGTCTATTTCTGTTATTGTCTTACTTTTTATTTTGAAATAATTTTAGATTCACAGAAGAGTTATAAATGTGGTACAAAGAGTTCTAGTTACCATTCCCATAATGATGATAACATCTTACATAACCATGGTACATTTGTGAAAACTACCAAATTAACATTTTACAATTACTATAAACTAAATATTTTATGTAGATTTCACCAGTTTTTGCACTAATGTCTTTTTTTCTGTTTCAGGATCCAATCCAGGATACCACATTACTTTTAGTCATCACGTGTCCTTAGTTTCCTCCAAACGTGACAGTTTCTCAGTTTTTCCTTCTCTTTCTTGACCTTGATACTTTTGAAGATACAGTTTGGTCAGGTATTTAGTAGAGTGCCTCTAAATTTTGGGCTGTTTGTTTTCTTATGATCAAACTGAGATTATGGATTTGGGGGAAGAATACCAGAGAAGTACCCTTCTCATTGTATAACGGGAGTAGATGGTATCGATATGATTTATCAGTGTGCTGTTAACCTTAAAAACTTGTATAAAGTGGTGTCTGTCAGTTTTCTTCACTGAAAAGTTATTATTTTTGTTTCCTTTTCATATTCTATTTGTTAGGACCAAGTCAGTAAATCTCACTGGGGTCAGTTTTTATAAGTAATATTTTCAGAAAAAAACGTCATCATGTACATCTCAAATTTATTTGCATAGTTGTCTTTAAGGATTTCTTAAACATTCTCTATTTCTTTATTGATGACTGACTGCCTGTTGTCATTGCGTTTGGATTGGCCTCCTATCTTTTGTTCCTTGAATAGGTAGGCTAGTGGTTTGTTCGTATGTGTTAATTGTACAGTTTTATTTAAAATTTGTTTTTATTGATTTTCCTTTTCTGCTTTCCTTCAATATATTTTATCATTCTTTTTCTAATTTTTGTCTTTTCCTAATTTTGGATTTCATATTTAATTTATTCATTTTATTTCTTTAATTTTTCATTAGATGTATGCCTTTTGGTCCATGTGTTTGCAGCAATACAGTTGAAGGCCATAGATTCTGATGTGTTGTATTTTTACTATCATTCTTTTCAAGATGTTCTGTGGTTTCAGTTTGTATGTTATCATTCTCTAACAGTAGTTGTTGGTTTTTATTTATCCAGAGAAAGGGTTTTGGCTTTTTGAGATTGCTACTCATTTTTCATTGATTCAGAGAATATTGTTTGCTTTACTTCAACTTTGTGAACATATTGTACTTCATTCATAGAAGAATCCCACTTGTCTTCACCTCATACTCGACCCATTTAGCACATGAGAGTCTTTCAGGCTGCTCCACCATCCAGACAGCCCATTTTTAGCCTACATTCAACGTATTCTTTGTTGCAGAGTCCCAGGCATTTGGTTTCCCAGGGTCTGTTCCCATGGTATTTAGTTACTTTATTTTTCCCCAGCATCCTCAAGTTTAATTTCTTAGATGTTCATAAGCATTTAAAAATAATATTAACTATTGCAATTCCTGAAATGCATTTCTGTGAAATTCAAGGACAATTTGCCTTGCCTATAAAGGAATGGAAGGGAGGATTTGGGAAAGTCATTAGAGAAACAAAACACAGTTAGCATCAGTAGGATGGATAAACAATGTTAAAGTTCTACTGATGAAGGGAATACACCATCTGATTATCTTGATTGAGATAAAGCAGAAAAACAATCATGACTTGGCACAGGAAGGATGGAACAATGTACGTCAATTTAAGGGGATAAGCAGGTGGAGAACGATCAGGTATCACCTCTTTCCATTTATATTTTTGACTAAGCTAGTTTGGATGTACATTTTTCTCACCTGTAAGGTAAATGATAGAGGAAAGCATACTTTACTATAATAAGGCATGAGAGATTAGGATCAGCGAGAGATAGTTGATAACTGTTGCATCATTTTCAGAAACTAAATGGTTATTTTGCTTGGCTGTCTTCCCCAGTGACCTTGATTTTCATCCTTATTTACCTTTATTTTCATCCAAGTTATTTTTTAAAATTCAGTACTTTATTCTACAAGTAAGGACTTGTTTTGCAGTAATAGTTGCAAGAATTTTTGAGTTTTAGAGTAAGAAACTAAGTAGTAAAACAAATGAGAAAATAAGTATGTAATAGAGAAAAGTATTTTGAAGACAAAAAGTTAGGTGTTGGAGTACAGGATAAAGGATATGAATTTACTTAGAGTTAGCGGAGGCAGCCTTTCTGAAGAAGTGATTTCTAACCTGCAACACCTGAAGATAGTAATTTAAAGGAGTGAGGTGAGAGGATTTCTGAAAGGTGGAGCCCCAGGGAATGGGAAAGGTCATGGGACATCTTAGTAGCTGAAGAGATGCATTGGGATAGTATATAGGGAACAAAGATGCCAAGGGCTTGAAATGAATTTGTGTAAATAAGACATCCTTTTTATTCATGATTGTGTATTTAGGTTTCATGCTAAGATAAAGACAACCCACCGAAAAAATTACAGAGAGCCTCTGATAGATAATGTTAGAAATGTAGATAACCAGAACCTACTCCTGCAGAATCTGATTCAATCTCAGTGGATCTCTAAAAGGCACTATATATAAAAAGCTCTCTCTGTAATTTTGACCCACACTAAATATGAGAACTCCTGACTTTTTCTCTTTGCCTACTCACAAACCTTAAAAGTCTCATATGAACTTTTATAATTTCCTGAGGCCTTCTTGCCTCTTAAAAATTTAATGACACGATTTTAGGATTTTATAACCCTTTTACTTCCAGTGAGTATACTTCTCAATTTATCCCTATTTTTACTCTAGAAGGCCCCTCCTCACCCCCAGTACAGGAAAATAGCATTTATTTTCTCATTTTCTTTCAGACTTTGATTTTACAACTGAGACCAACAAGTTATCTTCAGAAAAAAGCAGTTATGAAGTAAATTCATACCATCGGGAGACAATGAAAAGAAGTAAAACCTTCAACCTAATGAGGTTTATTTTCAGAAATGACCCACAGTGCAGAATTGAATTTGGGAGAGAACAGGGACCCAACATGGGATGTTTTAGTCAAATGACATTTATAAAACATATATCTCTTCCTCTACATCAGAGAATTCACTCTAGAGAGAAATCCTATGAATGTAAGGAATGTAGGAGGGGCTTTCGAAAAAAATCACACTTTACTGAACATTTGAGAGACCATAATGGTGTGAGACCATATGAATGTAAAGAATGTGGAAAGGCCTTTATAGTTCTCCAGCATTTTATTAGACATAAAAAAATGCACACTGATTTGAAACCCTATGGATGTAATGGATGTGAGAAGGCCTTTAGGTTTTATTCACAGCTTATTCAACATCAGATAATTCATACTGGTGTAAAACCTTATGAATGTAAGCAATGTGGGAAGTCTTTTAGACGTTATTCTCACGTTACTGAACATCAGAAAATTCATATTGGTTTGAAACCCTATGAATGTAATGAATGTGGGGAAACTTTTAGATTGTACCGACATATGTGCCTACATCAGAAAATGCATCATGGTGTGAAACCCTATATATGCAAGGAATGTGGGAAGGCTTTTGGTCATCGCTCAAGTCTTTATCAACATAAGAAAATTCATTCTGGTGAGAAACCATATAAATGTAAACAATGTGGAAAGGCCTTTGTTCGCAGCTATCTACTTATTGAACATCAGAGAAGTCATACTGGTGAGAAGCCTCATGAATGTAAGGACTGTGGAAAGGCCTTTAGTAGGGGCTCAAGCCTTCTTAAACATAAGAGAATTCATAGTAGTGAGAAGCTCTATGATTGTAAGGAATGCGGGAAGGCCTTCTGCAGAGGCTCTCAACTTACACAACATCAAAGAATTCATACTGGTGAGAAGCCACATGAATGCAAAGAATGTGGGAAGACATTTAAGCTTCATTCATACCTTATTCAACATCAGATAATTCATACTAATTTGAAACCACATGAATGTAAACAATGTGGGAAAGCCTTCAGTCGTGTTGGAGACCTTAAAACACATCAGTCAATTCATGCAGGGGAGAAACCATATGAATGTAAGGAATGTGGAAAAACCTTTAGACTTAATTCTCAACTGATTTATCATCAGACAGTTCATACTGGTTTGAAACCATATGTATGTAAAGAATGTAAAAAGGCCTTTCGTTCTATCTCAGGTCTTTCTCAACATAAGAGAATTCATACTGGTGAAAAACCCTATGAGTGTAAAGAATGTGGTAAGGCCTTTAATCGTAGTGATCGTCTGACTCAGCATCAGAGAATTCATACTGGTGTGAAACCACACAAATGTAAGGACTGTGGAAAGGCCTTTACTCATTGCTATCAACTTACCCAACATCAAAGATTTCATAGTGGTGAGAAACTCTTGATGTAGTGAGAGTCAGAAAGCCTTTTAGCCATGGCACATCCTTTACCATTGTCACTATTCCACCACCTAATGATGTTATGGTAAAGATTAAGTTATTTAACATAAAAATATAAATGCTTAGAAAGGCATCTGGCACATAGTGTTTGTTTACTAAGTATTGTGGTTTTTAAATGATAATCACTAGTATTACTGTATATAAATTCATGTGGAAGGAGGACTCTATAAGCATATTTTTTTCAGATAATTCATTCTGGACAAAATCCCATAGAATATATTAAACAAGACCCTTTTTTATTCAAAGCGCAACCCCTTGAAGGTTAATAAGAAAAAACCCTGTGCCTTTATTGAATATTGAGAATTTAGCTGTTGAAAAATTAGAAAGTAGTTTGCAGAAACTTTTCTTACAATAAATTCTGTAATACAGATAACATACAATCCACATTCCCTACAATTGAAATAAATTAAAAACTAATAATTTGGTAGCCAAAGACATACGTTGACTTGGAAAAGTTTTCCTCAAGTTTTTGAAAGTTTCCAAACTTACATAAAAGGTACAGCAGTGTTACAATGATGTTTTTTTTGCCCTTCACCTAAATTCAATATCTAATATTTCTCTATGTATGAACATGTATATATACAGATGCACAAATACCATATATCATTCTTATTGCATATTGAATGTATTTTACATATATCATTTTGCTGTGTTTTTCAGTGAATGTTTTAGATATCACTTCACCTCTAAAAAGTCAACATACAATTCTTAGAATTAAGGATAATCTTCTAGATGACCATTAACCCACTGTTACCTAAAAAGACATTAACAATAACCCTATATTGTTTTACAACATTCAGCCCATTTACAAATTTCTCTGATTGTTTAAAGAACATCTTCTAAAAGTGCTGGATTTTTAAAAGTCAAAAACCAAACTAAGCTCATATATGTTATATGACTGTGGCTTATTGAGTCTGATAAGAATTGGTCAAGAATTTACTCTCCACCTCCTTACCTTTTTTGAAGACTCAGAAGAAGTAACCTACATAATATTGTAATTCCATATTTGTCCTTTTTCTCAAGGTGGGCTTAACTTTTCCTCTTTCCTTTGTATTTATTTTGAACTGAAGGTTATGTCTAGAGGCTTGATTAGGTTTCAGATTACACATTTTTTACAAGACTTCATAGGTAATAGTGTACTTAATATTATAAAATATCAGTTGGCATACCAGTGAAACTATGTTTGGTCTCTTGGTTCATGTATTGATCACCATTTCTCTCTGTTGTGCTGGTACATTTTTTCTTTGCAATTAGTAATCCACGGAAAGTCACATTGGCATTCCACTTGAAATTTAAATTGGTTATTATTTTAAAGAAATTAAGACCCCCCAAAACTCCTCATATTTTATATTTATCCGTATATTTACCTTTCCCTATGCTCTTCATTATTCCCAGTTACCAATTCCCAATGGTCTGAATTTCCATGTGGTATCATTTTCCTTCACCTTAAAGAACTTTAGCATTTCTTGGAGTGCACATCTGCTGGTGATGAATTTTCAGTTTCTTTTACTGAATGCCTTTGTTCTTGAAGGGAGTATTTTTCTTAAAATAGATTTATGGGTTTTATTGTGTATTTTGAAAAAGATATTGTAACGCTGACTTCTGGCCTCCATAGATTATGATGAGAAGTCATTTGAATTATTTTCCTTCTGTGTCATTTCTCTTTGCATGTTTTCAAGATTTTCTCATTATCTGTTTTTCATCTGTTTGACTATGCTGGTCTAGGTATGGTTTTATGTTAATCCTGTTTGGAGTTCTCTGAGCCTCTGAAATCTGTACACTAATGCCTTTCCCCAAATTCCAGAAACTTTTGTCCATTTCAGATTTTTTTTTCTGCCCTTGCCTCTCCTTCTGGGATTCCAAGTACTCATGTTAAATCTTTTGATATTATTCCACAGGTCACTTGTTCTGTTTCCTTCAACTGTTTTTCTGTTTTTCAGATTGGATAATTTCTATTACTCTATCTTCAAATTCACGGATTCTTTTTCCCATCATTTCAATTATGCTGTTAAGCTTATCTATCAAGTCTTAAATTTGAGATGTTGCACTTTTTAGTCCTATAGTCCTCATTTAGTGCTTTTTTTATAGCTTCTATTTCCTTACTAAGATTTCCTGTTTCTTTTTTTTTTTTTTTAATTTTTTTTTTTCCAACGTTTATTTATTTTTGGGACAGAGAGAGACAGAGCATGAACGGGGGAGGGGCAGAGAGAGAGGGAGACACAGAATCGGAAACAGGCTCCAGGCTCTGAGCCATCAGCCCAGAGCCCGACGCGGGGCTCGAACTCACGGACCGCGAGATCGTGACCTGGCTGAAGTCGGACGCTCAACCGACTGCGCCACCCAGGCGCCCCAAGATTTCCTGTTTCTTAATTGCATATTTTGACAATGCTTTTGATTCTGAAGAAAATCTTTCATATATCAATTCATGATAGGAAAATTAGTAAAATTAGTATTAACTTATGAAAAGTATCACGTTCAGTAAATATTCCTACCCTTTTAGCTAAGTCTTAAAAAGTTTTTCCTTTCCTTGGAATTTCAGATTTTGTTTGTTCAAATGCAGTGTGATACTTGTGAGAAAGCAAACCACACTGTCATTTTGGGGGTCTTGATTGTGAAATATTTGCCAAGTATTTTTAAAATTTTTTAAATGTTTATTTTTGAGAGAGAGAAAGAGAGCACAAGTGGGGAAGGGGCAGAGAGAGAGAGAGACTGAGAGAGCACAGAGCCCGACGAGGGGCTCAAAGTCACAAACCACAAGATCATGACCTGAGCCAAAGTCAGACACTTAACCGACTAAGCCACCCAGGCACCCCACCAAGTTGTTTTTTTTTTTTAAAGAAAGCCTCAGAGTTCAAAGTACCGTAAATCTTTGTATAACTCTTCCACCATTCAACCAATGAACACTGGCAAAAAACATAAGATAAATAAATTCATTGTTTTCTGTTTCTTTCAACAGCTCCATAAATGACAATGATTCATAACATTTACATGTATATACCAAGCCATCATACTTTTCATACTGGGAAGCAAGTCAATTAGGGAGACATTAGGCTCTTACCTTAAAATTCCAAGGAATCCACATTTTAACAGCATGGCTGGAGCACCACCTATTGTAATAGAAATTATTTTTTTTTTCATATCTAGAGGAAATTCTTTTTTTGACATATATAGATTTTTAATTATCTATGGTATGAATCTAATTTTGTAGGCTGAAAATTGACAACATTTCTATTTGATTTGGAAGTCTTTGAAACAAAATGTACCCAGAGTGTTAATTTGGCAATATTTCATATTGTACAACTCACCTAAAAACTAAAGAAGAATATATGTAGCTTTACTAATTTTGAATTAATCTTTAATATTGTTAGAAAGATCTTTTATGAGCAGTTGACTGGTGGCTTAATTAAAAAAAATTTTTTTTACTTGAAAAATTTTTAAATGTTTTTATTTATTATTGAGAGAGAGACAGAGCGTGAGCCAGGGAGGGGCAAAGCGGGGGACACACAGAATCCGAAGCAGGCTCCAGGCTCTGAGCTGTCAGCACAGAGCCCAACATGGGGCTCAAACCTACGAACTGTGAGATCATGACCTAAGCAGAAGTTGATGCTTAACCAACTGAGCCACTCAGGTGCCCCTTTTTTTTTTATAAAATATAATGTTTAGTCTTCATATCCTAACAAAGCTCCATAACTAAAGTAATTTATCTTTCTATATTTCCATCTGAAAATTGATATTTTGTGTGTAAGACACAAAGCCATTTTATAGCTACACACAGTTATAAGCTCAGATTATGTTTCAAAGTTATTTAAATATTTTGGTTGCCCATTTAATGCTGCTTTCAGGTAAGTGATTTTATCTATTCCTTTTTGGTTATTGAAAGGAAAATTTTCATCAATTTTTTTTCCAAAAAATTTTCAAAAATTTTTTGTTTGTTTGCTCTGTTCACAGCAAATTGCAATTGGCATTTATGATGAAATTCATAGCACTTCTTCCAGCCTCTTATTTTTTACTACTCTGGCCAGAGTACTGGCTTCCATTTGACTACAGGCCATTAGTATGCTTTCATTTTAACTTTTAAAATTTGTACATATTTATTTAATCTAGACTAATTTAATTATGATTAAAGTAATAAGTATTTATATTTAATTGCCAATTATTATTTCCTTCATATCACTGCAACTCACGTTGTCTTCATAAAATACCCAAATAAACCCATCGATGGCTTGACATCAGCTACATCAGTGATGTGATTACGTGTAACACTAGAAACAACATCTACACAGGACATGTACATTATAATACAAAAATAAGATCTATGCAGTGGTTGAAGTGAAATGTAGTCCTTCCAAAACAATAAAGTTGTCAGTAATGGCAAAATATGTCAAAACTGCTTTTTAAAAAAGTTTTATTTATTCATTCATTTAAGCAATCTCTACACCCAACGTGGGGCTTGACCTTATGACCCAGAGATCAAGAGTTGCACACTCTTTGAGCCAGCCAGTTGCCCCTACACTGCTTTTGTTTGTATATTTAAATTACCTACAATTAGATAAAGTTTAAATCAATTTCTCAGTTACACTAGCCTTGTGTCTTAGAAAGTTCAATTGGGTGGCCATATAGTATGTATTGGATATAGGACAGGAATGAGAGGAGCATCAGGAAAAACTGAATACAAAGTATCTGTCCAATATTACTAGGGACTGCAATAATCCAGGCTGCATATAAGGAAGATTCACTACAGCTGTGATGGTGGGAAAAAAAGTCAAAAATTTTTCATATATTAAGTAGAATTAGCAGGACATAATGGGATGTAAGAGACCAAAATTTCCAGAAAGACTTTTTAAAAAAAATTTTTTTACACTTGTTTATTTTTGAGAGACAGAGCACAAGTGGGGAGGGGTATAGAGAGAAGGAGACAGAATCCAAAGCAGGCTCCAAGCTCTGAGCTGTCAGCACAGAGCCCGGTGCGGGGCTCGAATTCACAAACCGTGAGATCGTGACCTGAGCCGAAGTTGGATGCTCAACCAACTGAGCCACCCAGGCGCCCCCAGAAAAACTTAAACACTGTAAGTGTACCTGTAAACTCCCATTTCAATTATTTAAAAAAAAAATTTTTTTTTTTAATGTTTATTTTTGAGAGAGGAAGACACACAGAGGACAAGTGGGAGAGGGGCAGAGAGAGGGAGACGCAGAATCCAAAGCAGATTCCAGGCTCTGAGCTGTCAGCACAGAGCCCAATGCGGGGCTCAAACCCACAAACCATGAGATCATGGCCTGAGCCGAAGTCGGACATTTAACCGATTGAGTCACTCAGGCACCCCTCAATTATTTACTCCTTAGCGTTTTTGTTCAATACTGGTATCCAAGAAGATGGTTTCCATGGTTCGTATTTGAATTAGGGCCAAGTGTGCTAATTATCTCCTATATTCATCCACTTTCTTCCATAATAAAATAATGACCATTTCTTTATTTGCTTATGTGCATAACTCAGAATGATGATTCCCCCGCCTTATTATGGATCTTCTGTTATGGCCAACTGGAGACCATTGAGATTGTGTGGCAATTTGGGGAAATCTTCCTTAAACACGCCTGGCTATCTCCCTTTCTTCCTTACTCCGTGTCTCCATTCTGCTGCCTGGATTTGGATAAAATGGTTTGGAGGACTTTGGAGCAGAGCCACAAAACCAGGCTTAGACTGCCACCTCCAGAATTCTAGGTGACAGAAAAATTTTCCTGTTTGAGCCAGTCATTCTGTCTCTGTCTTAAAGCCGAACATAATCTCTACTGATTCACCCAGGTTGTTGTATACTAAAAACAGCGATCACATGTTCCTATCTCACCTCAACCAAAAACAGAGCAAAGATTTTACATAAAGTGTTTATTCCCACCTCATCAAAAATTCAGAATACCTGCAAGGGTGAGACACTGATATTTCCCTCCTTAGGGACATGCTTTTCTGCTTTTTTAACAATTCAAATAGTGCCAAATGACATTTTGGAAGACTACATGAACTTTGGAGGAAAAGGCATTAGTGGCTGTTATTTGAGACCTTCCTTGGGGAAGAGGAGCTAAGATAATTTATAGAACACTGTAAAATAGGAACTTAAGTAAAATAAATGCTTCTAAGCTTGGGAAACATAAGCAGTGAGCATTAGCAGAAGATAGTGAAATTATCAAAGCCTGCTATCCTTGGCTTTTTTTTTTTTTTTTTTTTTTTTTTTCAACGTTTATTTTTATTTTTGGGACAGAGAGAGACAGAGCCTGAATGGGGGAGGGGCAGAGAGAGAGGGAGACACAGAATCGGAAACAGGGTCCAGGCTCTGAGCCATCAGCCCAGAGCCCGACGCGGGGCTCGAACTCACGGACCGCGAGATCGTGACCTGGCTGAAGTCGGACGCTTAACCGACTGCGCCACCCAGGCGCCCCTATCCTTGGCTTTTAAACTGATTATTCCCCCATGTCTATCTTTGGGAAGTTGAAACAGAAAACTGCTTTGAAGCAGGTGGAGAAAGAGGAGCTACAATCCATGAATGAACAGCGCTGACTTATCACTCCTAATTAGGCAACTTACAGTAATTCCATTCTGCAACTCACACTTCACAAATCTGGACTGCTACCTCCAACCTCGGGAACCCTAGGTTCTTTCAAGAGTGGAGACGGAACTCTAGCCTATTAGATGCCATATCCTGATTCATTCAAAATTTGCAGAAAGGGGTTACAATTTTCCTTACAAAGGGTAGAATTGAAACTAGACCCAAAGAAGAGTCTGAGGATTGAGGTCTAGGCTAGGATGTCTGTCCTTAATCTTTCCTGACCTTAATTCCTGACAGAACCAGATACATGACTTAAGTCCTTGGCACTGTAAGGATGAAGGTTTTTGCCCTAAAGCTTGGGATAAGTAAATACTCCTGTGAACTCTTAGACCCAAATTATCCCCTTCAGACATGTGATTGGCCCTTCTCTCACCTAGCCCAGAAACAAATATTGTAAGTACTTCTTCCATGAGCCTACTATTTACTAAATTTGCATTAGTTCCAATCATGACCTCTGACACTTTGTGATTTCATTTCCTGTCAGGATTTTGGGACCAAGAACCTTCTTTTAACCTAGAGATAGTTCTTCTACTGAGGACACGGAGATGAATCTGAAATGTATGTCCCTTCAAAGATCTGCCTGTTGAGTTAGAAAGGAAGACCAATAAAATGACACTTATAATGCCATACAACTAAGAGCTATGAAATAAGAGTAAAGGGGGCAGAGGTAGGTAGGCACTTAAAACAAACAGAATCTGGCAGGACTTCATGAAATAATATGAAGACTTCTATTTGGAGCAGACTAGATAACTTGAAAAATCCTACAAAATATCAGGAAATGCTCAGTAAAATAGAAAAATTATCTCAAATGCTGATAGATATTCTATAAATGTTATAGAGCTGAGTATCTGAGAATATTAAATCTGCATTGGGGCAAAAATGAAAAAGTTAACTGAAAAGGCAATAATGCTGGGGCTACTTGGGATGTTACAAAATGAATGGACCTGGAGACAAAAACAATGCTAGAAGCTACAAGGAGTAACAGACAAATCCATACACATAGTGGGAGATTTTAACACATCTCTCAGTAAAAAGTTCAAACAGATAGAAATTGCATGATCAATATGTTGATCTTATGAGCATATTATAAAAGCCATGTACTTAACAAGCACTGAATAAAATGTATATGGGTTGTTTAAAGATTGACCAAGTTAGAGAACCCACACATCCTGATTTCAAAACTTACTACAAAGCTATCATCAAAACTGTTACTGACATAAGTGATAGACATACACATTAACAGAATAGAATTGAGAGACCATAAATAAACCCATACACTATACTGTCAACTGATTTTGACAAGGAGGCCAAGACCATTCAATGGGGAAAGAACAGTCTCTTCAACAAATGATGCTGGGAAAACTGCATACCCTCATGCAGAAGAATAAAGCTGGACCCTTGTCTCACACCATATACAAAAAATAACCCAAAACGGATCGAAACTAAGAGCTGGTAGAATTCTTAGAAGAAAACATAGGAGGAAATCTTCATGAAATTGGATTTGACAGTGATTTCTTGGATATAACACTAAAAGCACAGGAAAGAAAAAATAGATGTGTTGGACTTCACCAAGATTAAAAACCTTTGTATATCAACAGTTACTATAAATATAGTGAAAATGCGGCCCTCAGAAACAAAGGAAATATTTCAGGTTATCTATCTGGCAGATTAATATCCAGAATATATAAAGAATTACTACAACTCTACAACAAAACAACAACCCAATTTAAAAAGAGCAAATGAGGGGCGCCTGGGTGAGTCGGTTAGGCAGCCGACTTCGGCTCAGGTCATGATCTCACGGTCCGTGAGTTCGAGCCCCGCGTCAGGCTCTGTGCTGACAGCTCAGAGCCTGGAGCCTGTTTCAGATTCTGTGTCTCCCTCTCTCTGACCCTCCCCCATTCATGCTCTGTCTCCCTCTGTCTCAAAAATAAATAAACGTTAAAAAAATTTTTTTTTTAATAAAAAAAATAAAAAATAAATAAATAAAAAGAACAAATGAATATATGTATCTCCCAAGAAGATATGCAAATGGCCAAAAAGCACATGAAAAGATGATCAATATTATTAATCATTAAAGAAATGCAAATCGAAACCACAAATAGATACCACTTCACCCTGAACAGGATGACTATTTAAAAAAAGAAAAAGAGGAGTGCCTGGGTGGCTCAGTCAGTTCGGCTTGGGTCATGATCTTGTGATTGGTGAGTTCCAGCCCCACATTGGGCTCTGTGCTGAGAGCTGAGAGCCTGGAGCCTGCCTTGGATTCTGTCTCTCTCTGCCCCTCCCCGCTCGCACTCTGTCTCTCTCTCTCTCTCAAAAATAAACAAACATTAAAAAAATGTTTTAAAAAGAAAAAAAAAATAACAAGGGTTGATGAAGACGTTAAAAAACAGCAACATTTGTGCATTGCTGGTAGGAATGTAAAACGGTGCAGTTGCTGTGGAAAACTATGATGATTCCTCAAAATTTTAAATATAGAATTACCATAAAATCCAACAGAGATTATAGAATTACCATATAATCCAACAGAGAGAGAGATAGAGTGTGAGCAGGGGAGGGGCAGAGAGAGAGGGAGATACAGAATCCGAAGCAGGCTCCAGGCTCTGAGCTGTCAGCACAGAGCCCGATGTCAGGCTTGAGTTCACGCACTGTGAGATCATGACCTGAGCCAAAGTCAGATGCTTAACTGAGCCACCCAGGCACCCCTAAAGATTTTATTTTTAAGTAATCTCTATACCCAATGTGGGGTGCAAACTCACAATCCTGAGATTAAGAGTCACATGCCTGAGCCAGCCAGGCACCTCAGTAAGCAGCTTATGTACAGCAATACAGAGATGAACACTCTGATATGAAAAAGAATGAGCTAAGGATATAAATGGAGATTTAATAAAACAAATGTGTACATGAAAATATATCTAAATTTATGACATGAGTAGAAACGTCACTAAATATTACGTATTAGCCTAAAAACTGGCAAACTTTTATAAAAATAATATCCATTGTACCATAAATTTTATGTGCTATCAATTCCAAGTTAATTTGGTGTAAAATAATCCATATACAACTTTCCTAGAGGGTATTTTATGTCCTTATTTAAAATAAATATGCCCTGGGGGCACCTGGGTGGTTCAGTTGGTTGAGTCTGACTCTTGATTTCAGCTCAGGTCATGACACCAAGGTCATGGGATCAAGCCCTGCACTGGGCTCCATGCTGAGCATGGAGCCTGCTTAAAATTCTCTCTTTCCCTTTGCCCCTCTCCCCTGATCATGAATTCTCTCTCTCCCTCTCTAAAAAAATTTTTAAAAAATAAGTATGTTCTAAGAAAATAAAAATAAAATAAAATATGTTCTTTAATCCGGCAACCATTTAAAAGAATATACTTCAGGGGCACCTGAGTGGTTCAGTCAGTTAAGCGTCCAACTCTTAATTTCAGCTCAGGTCATGATCTCACAGTTTGTGAGATTGTGATATCAAGCCCAGCTTTGGGCTCCAGGCTGATAGCATAGAACCTTCCTGGGATTCTCTCTCTCCCTCTCTCTTTGCCCCACCCCTACTCATACAATGTGCACATGTGCTCTCTCTCTCAAAATAGATAAACATTAAAAACAAAAACAAAAAATAAACAGAAAAATAAAAGAATACTTCGCAGTAATGGATAGAGTGAAAAAAATTTTATTTTCCATAGGATTAATTATATTAGCAAACAATAATTATGAATAGGCAAATAAAGTATTGTATTCTAAAAATGGGAATCTGGGCAGGTATTAATAATAGTAATTATGTAGAGGTATAATGGCTGATAGTCACAACATTTCAAGAAATAAGAAAAAACAGGTTACATACAAAAATAGGTCTCCCCAATTTTGTATAATTGAAGATGTGCCCTAAAATATAAATATGTAATATAAACAGCATTTTTAAGAGTATATATGATACTAGACACTGGCTAATTCTAACTAGTTGATAAAAGTTTGAAATTCAAGTTTCTTCATCCTTAGGAAGATAATAATTCCTCCTTTAATATTTGTACACTTAAAGATTATATATAAAGAGTGGTTAAGCCAAACCATTTCAGTTCAAATCCATGTTCCCCCTCTTGGAAGTTGGTGGGCCTTGGACTAGTTTTTTAACTTTCATAAGCTCTATTTTTCGTCTTTGTTATAATGGCAATATATTACCATACGCGCAGGGTTTTGTTGCTAGATTTAAATTGGTTAACTATATGAATCTTTTAGCACTGCACCAGACACATTAAGCATAAACATAATTTACTTAGTCCCCCTCCTTGGGGTAGGCATGTTGTCGCTGGAATAAAACCGACAATGATCGTTAGGGTGAACACGAATTGCATCTATTGCTTTAGCCAAAATCCCCCTATCATATCAGAGCTGTGATGGTTAATTTTACCTGCCACTTTGACTGGGCCATAGGTGTTCAGGTATTTGAACTATTCAGATAAACACTATTTCTGGGTGTGTCTGTGAGGGTGTCTTGTATGGATGAACACCTGAATCAGGACTGAGTAAAGCAGATTGCCCTCCCCTGTGTGAGGAGGCCACACCCAAGCCAGAGAAAGCCTGCATAGAATTAAAAAGCTGAATAAGAAAGAATTCTGTGTTTGTTTTGAAGCTGGGACATCAATCAGTCTCCTCCTGCTTTCTGACTCAGACTCCAATTGGAACTTAAACCATCATCAGCTTTAGCCTTCAAACTCCAACTGGCACTATATATGGTGATATATGTATCACTGACTCTCCTGGGTCTCCAGTTTGTCAAGTTCAGATCTTGGGACTTCTTGGACTGCCTACCTCTTTCCATCCTATTGGTTCAATAGATGATAGATAGATAGATAGATAGATAGATAGATAGATAGATAGACAGATGGATTGACATACATATATAGTACTCTACAGATTTTATCTATCTATCTACCTACCTACCTATCATCTATCTAATCTTTCTTTCTATCTTTCTATCTATCCTATTGGTTCTGTTTCTCTGGAGAACCCAGACTGATAAAAGAGCAAAAGAAATCTCAGGCATACAAGGGCTCAGCAATTCTGCCATTTACTGTAAGTGACCCACATAAGCTGTCTAAGGGAACTCTTAAGAAAGGGGATCCAGCCAAATGACATTTAAACATTTAAATCAGAACTAAGCTTTCACAGAGGAGGGGGATGAGGCGAACACCCAGCACTGATATTCCCACATCTCTGAACCTCCTCCAGTTCCTCTCAGAGTCTCGAGCACTTTCTTTTCTTGGGGACTTTGTGGTACCAGGAATTCTCTTTCCCCTGGTCTTTGCCATAGGAATGTGTTCTCATCTTTCAAACCGTAGTGTGTTTATTAATTTCTCTTACAGGCCTTTCTTATACCCATATTTAAATCAAGATCACCCATCATTGGTTCTCAAAAAAAAATCCTTCTTGTTCTTCATTATCACTCATCATAATGTGTCATTTTATGTTTATATTTGGATTTTCCTAAGTCCATCTCCAAAGGCCAAATAAAATGTCCATTACAGCATGATTGTTGACTTTTCAGTTATTCATCTTTAAAAGGAGTCAGAAAATTATGACCTATGGGGCAAATCTGGCCCACTGTCTTTTTTTGTTTGGCGATGGCCAATCACCAGAGTAAGAATAGTTTTTACATTTTGAGGTTACGGGGTTTTTCCATTTTTTTAAAAAATATCTTTATTTACTTTTGAAGGAGAGAGAGACAGAGCATGAGTGGGGGAGGAGCAGAGAGAGAGGGAGACACAGAATCCGAAGCAGGCTCCAGGCTCTAAGCTGTCAGCACAGAGCCCGATGTGGGGCTTGAACTCAGGAACTGTGAGATCATGACCTGAGCCAAAGCCAGACGCTTAACCGACTGAGCCACCCAGCCGCCCCTTGGGGTTTTTCCATTTTTAAGTGTTGGAAGAAATCAAAGGACAGTCCTTTGTGGAAGTTGAAAATTTTAAGATTCAATGTCATGTCAAATGTCATTGGACCATAGCCACACCCAATCATTTATATATCATCTATGGCTTCTTTTCATGCTACAACCTCAGAGCTCAGTAGTTGTGATCAAGAAGAGACCCCATGAAAAGGTGCCTGGGTGGCTCAGCCAGTTGAGCGACCAACTTCAGCTCAGGTCATGATCTCACAGTTTGTGAGTTCGAGCCCCACGTTGGGCTCTGTGCTGACAGCTCAGAGCCTGGAGTCTGCTTCGGATTCTGTGTCTCCCTCTCTCTCTGCCCCTCCCCCACTCATGCTATGTCTCTCTCTGTCTCAGAAATAAATAAACATTAAAAAAAAAAAAAAAAAAAGACCCTGTGGCTCACAAACTACAATACTGACTGTCAGGCCCTTTACAGAAAAAAATCTGCCAACTCCTGCACTGTATTCAGTAGGGAGAACAATGCCTGGCAGGTAATGGAATGGATTGGTCTAAGTCTGGTGTAGCACTTAGACATCAGGCATTTACCTCAAGTGCTAGACTTTTAAAAGCAATCATCTATATGTAGGCATAAATTTAATACAATATGACCCAAATAAGGAGACACTAGAAACAGAAGGGTAGAATAATTTTTTTAACCACATGATTTCAAAATCACGTCTAAGAAAGCAACTAGAGGTTTTCCACCAGGTAAATGAAAGAAAATTAAAAATTCAACAAAGGAGAGAAGTAAAGAAAATCACCATAGTGATGGTGGTAGAAGAAATCACAACATCTCTTGAGCAACAGGCATAAAAGGCATTAAGAATGGATAATATTTAAAAATTGTGGCCAAGGATAATGCAGACCCTTTCCTCCACAGTAAACACTCGGGAATAGTAAAAGTAAACTGAATGAAAATTTTTATTGGTGAAATCCATAATAATGGCATATGGGTGACACTGAATTATGAGGCATTAATGGAATATTTTCAGTCTTGAATGTCTACTCTGAGGCAATGTATTCTGCTATTTTATACAGAATATCTGCCCAAGAATACAGAAGAAGATGAAAAATGTAGTTTTCTCTGAATAGTCATTGTATAGGAAAGGGGACAGAATAACACTACTTTTGTACTTAGCACTATGTTTGTGTGCTATAAAAATAAACTTAACAAATACATTCCCCCCAATTCTACTTACACCTTTGACTTCATTTCCACATTGCCAACCTTGACCTTCTCATCCTTGAAACTAACAGAATTCCAGGAGTTAAAAGAGTAGGCTTCTCTGACTCTGGGAACAAAAAAAAAAACACTTTACAAGGTTAAACCATTAATATTTCCCCTGTCCCTCATAGCTGCACACACACAAAAAATCAGATGATAAAAAAGTACTAGTAAATGTTCTAATATTGACTACTTCAGAATTTTTGTTGTCTTTGCGAAATAAACGCAAACCTCTGATTAGTCTGTGATTATGTTTGGTGGTCTTAATATATACATTTAATTTTAAATTGTCATCTGTTTTGTGACATGCATACATGTAAAATTTTTTGCTATTGTTAAAATAAAGGATCACTGGTTCTTTCTTCATACATGCATAAAAAGATAATGAAGGGGCACCTGAGTGGCTCAGTGAGTTGAGTGTCTGACTCTTGATTTCAGCTCAGGTCATAACAGGGTCATGGGGATTGAGCCCCATGTCGGGCTAGCGTGGAATCTGCTCAAGATTCTCTCTCTCCCTCTGCCCTCTCCCCTGCTTGTGCTCGCTCTCTCTCTCAAAAAAAAAAAAAAAAAAAAAAAAAAAAAAAAAAAAAAGATAATGAAATCTTTGAGCCTGACCTATTTATTTATTTATTTTTTAATTTTTTTTTTAACGTTTATTTATTTTTGGGACAGAGAGAGACAGAGCATGAACGGGGGAGGGGCAGAGAGAGAGGGAGACACAGAATCGGAAGCAGGCTCCAGGCTCTGAGCCATCAGCCCAGAGTCTGACGCGGGGCTCGAACTCACGGAGCTCGAGATCGTGACCTGAGCTGAAGTTGGACGCTTAACCGACTGCGCCACCCAGGCGCCCCCTGACCTATTTATTTAAATAAAACCTTCAAGAGTCTGTGATTAACTTAAAGTAATACCAGTGATTATTTCAGAAATTACCTGTGACCCAATTTAACAATTAGGATAAAAGCAGACATACACTGTTGGCTAATGGGAAATGTTCCTTGCTCCTAAAAGTCACAAAAAATGATCTCTCATACTCTTTGCCCTGAATATTGTCATGCCTGCATATAATGTCTAAAACTCTGTCAGCCATCATGGTACCCTAGTCAACACTGAGGAATGCATAGTAAAAAACAGAAGAGAATCTGCGTCTCTGAATATTTCCTTTTGCTGATGAATCAAAAATCTCTGGAAACTCCTCTCCTCCCAAGAGCCTGTTATTTGACTCAGTATACTTCCTCATTGCTTCAGCTACTTTGGTATTCTGATTTTTGCTGAGTATATATCCTAACTACATCAAATAACTAAGGGTCATGGCCCATATTGGGAGCTAGAGAGGCAAAGATAAAACTGATTCCACCACAGCCATCACCCAGCTCGTGTCTGCTGGGGGATGAACACACACACACACACACACACACACACACACACACACACAGTCACTGCCTATCACTGCCCAGGTGTTACATCCTGCCCTACATGTTTTACAAATGCTTTGTGAAACCAGATACACCTAATGCATCCAATGTCAGGAGCAAGGAGTAGAGAAATTGCAAGAATATCCAAACAGCTAATAATCAGAAAAAAAAAAAAAAAAAAAAAAGGAAATGCAAACCATGATACCTACCAGAGTAGCAAACATTGTTTTAAACTGATGCCAAATGTTGTCAAGGATATAGAGAAAGCAGAACATTCATACAACTGTTGGTGGGAGTGCCAGTTGGTACACTTGTTTGCAAATGTATGTAGAAGAATTAAAGTTGAACACAAGCATATCCCTGACCAAACCCAAACAACTCCACTTCCAGTATATGGAGAAAGACATGTACAAGTATGATCATAATAGTCTGATGAGGAGCTCTGACTTCCCAACATAGTATTCCCAAGAACACATAATGAAGGATTTTCAATGAGGGGCCATGTTGGAATGCTCGTTTTATGTGGATCATGACCGGTACTACATGGCTGAAAAGTCTCCTTAAAAGAACTATGCTGGGCACTCTGAATTTGTTGTGTCCAAAGCAGAATTTCAAAGACAAGAAAAATCAACAGATAGAACTAGAAATGTGATTAAAGATCTCCAATTCAAAACGCCCCAATACAGTTTTAAAGAACAGGTAATTGCAATACAAATATATATATATATATGTATATATGTATATACATATCTCTTAAAAATAACACTATTATGTAATCTCACTCATAAGATGTCAATATTCTAAGTGGGAGCAAATGAAATCCAGCAGTGCATCAAAATACATGCAAAATATATATCAAAGTAAAATATATATATCAAATAAAATACATCAAAATTTATACACAATTAACCTGGGTTTATCCGGGAATGGGAAAAAGATTCAAGAGAATCTGTCAATATAAATTATCATGTTAACAAATTAAATACTAAAACTTGCAGGAAGGGATGATGAAACGACATTTGGTAAGACTCAGGAGCCATTTCGACTTAGCTACAACAAAGATTTTTACTCACGAGTAAGAGAAAACATTAGAAGGCAATTGTTTGAGAGCATGATGCTAACTGCCCATTCCCTCATAGCTACCAGGCAGGTTTGGTGACTGAAATGCCCAACTTTAGGGCCTCTAGTTATGGCAGCATTTCCCAATACAGTTTCATATCCCTAAGATGGAAATACATAATGGGAATCTGTATTTCCATGGCAAAGTTTGAGATACACCAACTTAAAGGAAGTTGAACAACTTTCTTCACTAGAATACTCTTTAGTTTTCCAATAAATTGATACGGTGCGTTTGATTTTTCCTTGAGAGATTTAGTAAGTGCTACTTCATAAGCTTCTTTAACCAGGGATTCCCACGATTTCTCAAGCACTATTCAGTACTGGTAATTTTTGACACATAACTTCAGAAGTTCTGGGACAATTTTAGTTGTATAAATGGTTTCTGTATATTGGCTTAGGGTTTGTTATTTTGATAGCTTCTTAGTTCAGTGTGACAGGGACCATGTAGATACTGGGGAAAACAAGGCATAGGTCTGGCCCTCCATTTGGCCAGATGCATCTTGGTTTTCTCCAAGACACTTTAAAAGGCATTTTCCAAGGAACAGAGCTTCAGGCACATTCTACAAGTTCTGATACACAATTTCATCATCACTTTTTGAACAACCTATAATTGTTTCAATTTTCTCTTTAATTCAGAACTTATATATACATATGATAGGACTACATTTTCAAAAGTAGTTGGCCAAGTGGTTGTATAATGGACCTTTATGATGGGGAGCTCTAGCAGTCACCATCGGAATCAAATGAGCAAACTTAGTTTTGGCAAGTGACTCTGGTGTGTTGCAATATGAAGTACCTATCACCACCTATGATGTATTTGGCCAAAAATGTTTAAGCTTCTGGCTCTAACTTGACTTTATCAGAGATACAAAGGACAGAGGCACACTTAAATTTCACCACGAGGGAAAAAACAAATCTAGAATGCATGGGATTCTACAAACCAGCTTTCCTTAATTTTCAAAAAGTCTATTCAAGGGGGTGCCTGGATGGTCCAGTCGGTTAGGCATCTGACTTCAGCTCAGGTCATGATCTCACGATTTGTGAGTTTGAGCCCTGTGTCAGGTTCTGTGCTGACAGCGTGGAGCCTGGAGCCTGCTTTGGATTCTGTGTCTCCCTCTCTCTCAAAAATAAATGTTAAAAAAAAAATTTTTTTTAAGTCTGTTCAAGATTAAAATCTAGAGACATGAAAACCAAATGCAATGCATGAATATAGACGAGATGCTCATTAGAAAATACAAAGCAGGGGCACCTGGGTGGCTCAGTCGGTTGAGCGTCCGACTTCAGCTCAGGTCATGATCTCACAGTTCATGAGTTCGAGTCCCGTGTCAGGCTCTGTGCTGACAGCTCAGGGCCTGGAGCCTGCTTCAGATTCTGTGTCTCCCTCTCTCTGTCCCTTCCCCACTCATGCTCTGTCTCCCTCTGTCTCTCAAAAATGAATAAATGTTAAAAAATAAAAACAAAAAATAAAATAAAAAGAAAATACAAAGCAATAGGGTAGCTTGCGAGTACTGGGACATATAAAGTTAATATAAAAGAATATTACAGAATTATTGATAATTTTCCTGTATGACCATGGTCTTAAAGGCTGTGCTTATTCTTTAAAAATCTTTTTTGAGAGGAAGCACGAGCAGTGGAGGGGCAGAGGAAGAGGGAAAAATCTCAAACAAGCTCCACACTCAACATGGAGCATGACATGGGGCTCAATCTCACAACCATGAGATCATGACCTGAGCCAAAATCAAGAGTTGGACACTTAACTGACCAGCCACCCAGGCACCCCAAGACTGTTCTTATTCTTAAAAGATGCATGCTAATATGTTCAGGAAGTGTCATAATTTCTACATCGTAAGTCAAATGACATGAGTATACATACACATATGTACGTATAAATTCATAGAGAAAACAAATATGACCAAATGTTAACAATTATTGATTCTAAATAGAATATATGGATATTATACTATTCTTTAAGTTTTTCAGAGTGTCTGAAATTTGTCCTAATAATATCTGGCGAAAGAATTCCCAAATGCACAATTTGTTTCTTTTTAATATGTAATTTATTTGAAATGTGGACAGAGAATTTTAATTACTGGCTACCTCTCTGTTGGGATTCATTACAGGCAAATTCCTTTACACCCCCTGCGCTTCAAGAGGTACATTCCCAACATCTTAACGCTTTCTAAATCCACATTTCTTTTCAGCCTTCATTTTTTATGCAGCTTAAGGGATAAACTGAATAACAATCCTTTGGAGTTGTTTTTCTAAATTGTATCCATAATGGACTATCTGAAATTTAGATGGATGAGTGGTTATGAAAACTTTTCTAAATTCATTACACCAATGAGCATTCTCTTCCTAAGAATTCACTGTAGTAATACTAATGATGAGGATAATAAGAACAATAGCAAGTTTGTATTGAGCATACGCTACATGCCAGATATTCTTCCAAAGATCAGATGCATACTAAACCCACCCAATCTCTGCAACAGGACAGAAAGTTACTATCACTAGCATTTTAAAGATGATGCCCAGAGGGGAGGAGCATTTTGCCCGACATCCCAAAGGTAGTAAGGAAGTGGAATTGTGATGACAGGGAGTATGGTTTGTGCCATGAGGGAGGGATTTCCTACATTTGCTACATTGATAGGGTTATTCTCTAGGAGGAATTCACTTAAGTTTTATAAAGATTGGATGAGGACAGACTTCGGCTCAGGTCATGATCTCATAGTTCATGAGTTCGAGTCCCACGTTGGGCTCTGTGCTGACAGCTCAGAGCCTGGAGCCTGCTTCGGATTCTGTGTCTCCCTCTCTGTCCCTCCCCCACTTGTGCTCTGCTCTCTCTTTCAAAAATAAAATAAACTTAAAAAAAAAAAAAAAAAGATCAAGTAGTGTTAGAACGTTTCTATACCTTCATTAAATGAACATGTTTATTGTAAATTCTCTATGCTTTTATAGGCATAAGGAAGTTGTGTCTCACGTTAGCCAAATCATCCTATAGAGTGAATACTCTGCCATTCTAATCAGAGAGGTGACAGTGAGGGGTTTCTTATTCTAATTAAATCGTCTTGTGACTTGTGTCATGTTCTTGAAACTGTGAATGTTGTCTCTCACATCATTTCTGGAAAAGGGCAAACTTCTTAATTTCTAATCATTCATAAAGTGGTTGATACTTTTATAAAATATGATAATTTTATGGCAGTAACAAATTGCTATAAAAGTTTGCAAACATTTACTCTCGCTTTCTGCATTCATCTCATGATGGACAGGTAACAATTTTGTGGACTGGCACTAGGCTCTAGACAAGTTTTAGTAGTACTTCTCTAAGGGCCTTCCTACATCCCAATTTAAAGGGTTTCTCACTTGGATGAAGTCTATGATGTACCCTGAGATACTTATCACATCTCTAAGGCTCCCCACATTCCTTACATTCATAATATTTCACAGCAGTATGAGTTCTCTAATGTGCAGAGCAAAAACTGAATTACGATTAGGTTCTTCCTACATTCCTTAAAGTGTTTCTAATGAGTATGAATTCTCCAATGTTTCCCAGACTTTGTGCCAAGAATAAAGATCTTCACACGTTCCTTACATTTGAATGGTTTCACATCAGTATAAATTGATGTTCAATAAGATTGTACAAAATCCTAAAGGCCTTTTCATATTCCTTATATTCAAAGCATTTCTCACTAGTATGAATTTTCTGATATATCAAGTAAACTGTCCACACACAGGTAAGGGTTTTACACATTCGCTACATTTATAAGTTTTCTCAAGAGTAAGATTCTCCTTGTATTGTTCGTACACATAAAAAATGTGTTCACATCTCTTCAATCAGAAAGTTTCATCAGTATCAATTGTCTCATTTAAGTTGTCCATATAAAGGCTTCCCCACATTCTTTATATTCATAAGGTTTGTCATTACTATGAGTTCTCTCATGTTGAACAAGGTTTGAGCCATGAACAAAGGTCTTCCCAAATTCCTTACATTGATAAGGGTTCTCACCAGCATGAAATCTCTGATGAACAGTAAGTTGATAGCCACTACCAAAGGCCTTCCCACATTGCTTACATTCATAGGACTTCTCACCAGTATGGATTCTCTCATGTTTAACAAGGCTTGAAGCCCAACTAAAGGCCTTCCCACATTCCTTACACTTAAAAGGTTTCTCACCAGTATGGATTTTCTGATGTTGCGTAAGGTGATAGCCACGACTGAAAGCCTTCCCACATTCTTTACATTCATAAGGTTTCTCGCCAGTATGGATTCTCTCATGTTGAACAAGACTTGAGCCACAATTAAAGGTCTTCCCACATTCCTTACATTCATAGGGCTTCTCACCAGTATGAAATATCTGATGTCGAGTAAGTTGATAGCTACTACCAAAGGCCTTCCCACATTCTTTACATTCATAGGACTTCTCACCAGTATGGATTCTCTCATGTTTAACAAGGCTTGAACCCCAACTAAAAGCCTTCCCACATTCCTTACATTCAAAAGGTTTTTCACCAGTATGGATTTTCTGATGTTGAGTGAGGTGATAGCCACGACTGAAGGCCTTCCCACATTCTTTACATCCATAAGGTTTCTCGCCAGTATGGATTCTCTCATGTTGAATAAGACTTGAGCCACAATTAAAGGTCTTCCCACATTCCTTACATTCATAGGGTTTCTTGCCAGTATGAAATACCTGATGTCGAGTAAGTTGATAGCCCCAACAAAAAGCCTTTCCACATACTTTACATTCATAAGGCTTCTTGCCAGTATGAATTTTCTGATGCTGAGTAAGTTGATAACCACGACTGAAGGCCTTCCCACATTCTTTACATTTATAAGGTTTCTCACCTGTATGAATTATCTCATGTTTAGCAAGGCTTGAGCCCCAAAAAAAGGCCTTCCCACATTCCTTACATTTGTAAGATTTCACACCAATATGAATTTTCTGATGTTGAGTGAGGTGGTAGCCACGACTGAAAGCCTTCCCACATTCTTTACATTCATAGGGTTTCTCACCAGTATGGATTCGTTCATGTTTAACAAGACTAGATCCCCAACTAAAGGTCTTCCCACATTCCTTACATTCATAGGGTTTCTCACCAGTATGAAATCTCTGATGCACAGTAAGTTGATAGGCACTAAAAAAGTCCTTCCCACATTCACTACATTCAAAGTGCTTTTCAGTCGTATGAGTTCTCTCATGTTGCACAAGTTTTGACCCATGACTACAAGCCTTCCCACATTCCTTACAAATATAGCGTTTCTCTCTATTATGAATTCTTTGATGTGCACTAAAAGATTTGCTTTTTCTGTAAGTGGGCATTTTTTCATAGCTAATTATCATTTGACTAAAGTATGCCTCTTGATGTCCCTGTAGTCCCTCCAATTTGCTTTTGCACTTAGAATTATTTTTGAAAATGAATGCCTCAAGGCCAAGAGTTTTACTTCTTTCCGTCCTCTCCCATTGGGAAAAATGTATTTCAAAAATGTCTTTTTCTGAAATTTTATTTTTGGTTGCATATGTTGACTCCAAATCTGAAAGAAAACAAGAAAACCACATATTTTATTTCGTTTACCAGAAAAAAAAATTAAAAAACCCTCAACAGAAATACAAGGCAAATTAGAAATAATACCCATTAAAAAAAAAACGAAAGAAAGAAAGAATACCCATAAAAGAACTGGATTATAAGACTTCCTGAGCTCACTCCTAAGCATCAAGTGTCTACCCTGTTGGAACAACAATCTCAGTTTTGACTTTTCAGCTCTTATGTTCTTAATGTTCTGATCTGACAGTTTTCTGGAGGATTCCTCAAAGATCATTTTAACAAGTTCCTTATCTTCCTGTGTGGATGACCCCTTACACAAAATGCCTTTCCATCAAGCAAGCCCTTATGTGCACAGGGGTCGTTCGGCTGAACTTTTTCACAACTATGCGGGTTGGCATCATCAACTGGAATCTAGAAAGTCAAGCACACCTGAAACTAATATTGTATGTCAACTACACTTAAAAAAACAAAACACTAAGCTATACAATACTCCACAGGAATTTTTCTGAGGGATTGGTGTTGGGATAAAAGCAGACAAAACTACTAAGTTCCAAGGCTCTACTGGAGGTGAAACATGTGAAACAAAACCAACTAAAACTGTAATAGAACCTCCACTTAGCTCAAATCCTGATACAATCAAAGAGATAAGCACATCAGTGGTCATGTAGGAAGTTTGGAGCAAAGAACAATTTTTCAATCTAATTTGAAACCAGAAATAAACTGAAACTAATGAAAGCTATGACCCAGTCCCAGCTCAGCTCTAAGCCTGGGGGGATCTGAGTTATCAGCTCCTCCCCCTAAATAGCTGATTTGAGAAACAGGCAGGGATCTATTCTTTACTGTTCTTCAAAATGTCTGGCACACAATGAAAATTTATGCGGTAGGTGAGGAACAGGGAAAGTGTGACCTAAAATCACACCCCTAGCCCCCCAAAAAAACACAAAAGAGACAAAGAGCAGCTGACGTAGATATTAGAATCAGCAGGCAAGGCCATTGAATTATATTTTACAGATTCTGGAAGAAAAGATAGAGAACAGATGGGAAATTTCAGCAAAGAAACACAAACTCTAAAATTATAAAATGGAAATTCTACAACTAAAAAACCCAAACTGAAGCGCAAAGAGAAAAAGGATGGGGGAAAAAAAAATAGAGTCAGACCTGTGCAACAATATTAAACAATCCAACTTCAGACAACAGCAGTCCCAGAAAGAGCCAAATAAGTACTTGAAAAAGATTATTATTGCCATATTCTTAAAATGTATGAAATGTATAAATAAGCAATCTACTTTTTAGCAAACTGCAAGCAGAATAAATACAAAGAAAAGCAACAACTGGGAACATCATAATCAAACAGTTGAAAACTGAAAATAAAGGAAAAATAATAAAAGGAGGCAAAGGGGGGACATTAAAGTTAGAGAACAACTATAAGAATTGAGGCTGACTTCACATCTGTAACAATGGAAGCTACAAGACAATGGAATGATATCTTCAATGGCTGAAAGAAAGCTTTCAACCTAAAGTTCTATATAAAGCACAAAGTATTCTTCAAAATGAAGATGAGAGATTTCCAGCCCCAGCCATAAAGAAAAATCTGGTATTAGACTTACTCTCACACTATAAACAGCTCTAAAGCTATAAAGCAGTATACCAGATGGGGAGCCTGGGTGGCTCCGTCGGTTAAGCAACTGACTTCGGCTCGGGTCACGATCTCACGGTTCGTGGGTTCAAGCCCCACGTCGGGCTCTGTGCTGACAGCTCGGAGCCTGGAGCCTGCTTCAGATTCCGTGTCTCCCTCTCTCTCTGCCCCTCCCCCTCCTCGTGCTCTGTCTCTCAAAAAAAAATAAACATTTAAAAAAATTAAAAAACAAACAGTGTACTAGACACAGGGCTGAAAAACTTTTAGAGACAATTCTTAGGAGAACTTTCTATTCACCCTTTCTGCCTGGCTGCGTCCTCCAAAATTGGGTAAAGGAAAATGAAGTCCAAATATACAGCAGTGGTTTCACTGGGCAAAGGATACTGGTATCTGAGTTCAGGACTGCTAAGGCAGCTGGAATTTGTAGCTCATGGTTTAGCAAGTAAAGGAGCCATGAATCTGTAACTAAATATTAATTTATGCATCCATACAGTGACTCTCCACAAGGTACTTGGAGTACCAACCCAGACTGAGTGGAAAGAGGCATTCATCTGAGGCCTCACAAAGCCCATACAGTGAAAGACTCATCACCTGCTGCAGTAGTCCTCAAACTTGGTCTCAGAACCCCTTATACTCTTAATTATTGGTGAATTCTTTGCTTGCTCATGCATAAGTGTATTTGCAATACAAAATACACAAGGTTAGTATTTTTGTGTAATGGTGATTTTATGACATCTTAGGTGACTTATTAAAGGGTAGAAGAGTACTGTGGGATAGGTCTGTGGGAAGTAATTTTAATGATGTTTAACTGGGCAAAGATAAACTGTAGTAACTATTGCTGCTTTACTTAACGATGTTTTATTTCTTTGTATACATGAACATTTGGGTATAAGGACTGTGTGTACATCCAAAAGGAAGTCACAGAACTTAAACTGACCAATCTAATCTTACAACTACCTTGAGATGGCCAAATGTAAACTAAATGCAATGCACTTTTGTATAGCTTAGCATCAATAGATAGTTCAGTAAACTTGAATTTAGTTCAACCAGTCTGAACTGCCATGCAAGAGCTTATATGACAATTACTTGGTAAGGAAGGCTTAACGATATTAGTAAATGAAAAGAGATTTAACTACTTTTTAAATGTTAAAAAAAAAAACAAAACAAACCAAACCGGGGCACCTGGATGCCTCAGTCGGTTAAGCATCCGACTTCCACTTAGGTCATGATCTCACAGTTCATGAGTCTGAGTTCTGCATCAGGTGAGAATGAGCCCCACTTCCGGCACCATACTGACAGTGCAGAGCCTGCACGGGATTTTCTCTCTCTCTCTCTCTCTCTCTCTCTCCCCCTCTGCCTCTCCCTCTCCCTGCCTCACCCATCTGCTCCCCCCACCTCAAAAAAATAAAATAAAAACACTTAAAAATAAATAAAGAAATAAATGCTAAAAAAAAAATCACTGCGGGCTCAAAAGAGCTTTTGTTTGCGCAAGTTAGATTTTCCAATATTTACCATACTAGAAATTAAAACGGAAAAATTAAAGATATTTATTAATTCACTTGAAAATAATGAATCACTCTGTCAGTACAATAAATTTATAAAAGTTACATTTTCTAAAACAAAAAAATAAGTATTATCTTAATTTTTTGTGACTCTCTTTAATGTATGGCTTAACAGAAGTCAACTGGATTCTCGTATCTGCTTCTGCATTCACTCTATGGCAATATGCTATTGTGACTGAAATATACGAAGGAAATCTAGCCTCCCACATATATGCAACTGTTATTCTTTGATACTGTGGGTATGTTACTATTTGATGCTACAGTAAAACTTGAGAAGGGATAGTTTCATAAAGGTTAGTTGCAAGGTGAAATATGCAAATATACCCATGAACTTTTCATATTAAGTTACCTTAAAATCCACTGCACTTTGAATGATCTTTTATCCGGGCATAATTTTGTAATATCGTGCACTGGTCATGTGAAAAATGGTGGCTCGTGGAGTTATGCAGATCTTCGAAATGTTCACACATTACATAATATTTAAAAAATCATGTGTTAATATTACCTTCTATCTCATCAGAAAAATGTTTATGTATTGGGAAGTTGTAAAAGCTCAAAATGGTAGATGTAAGTTTGACACAATTCTAAGTTTTACTTCAAAGTCTGAATTCTATCACTGGCAAAAAATACTGTTACTTGTCTTTCAAGTGGCGGGCTCAACTTGTGAGAAAATTTTTCTAACTACCGAAGTCTCAATAATAGTGTAATAGTTCATCTGTTAGGCATTCTTTCAAAAACAAAGTGGTGTCCCATGAAAAGAACAGCCAGTTTAACTCACAATTCAAACACCTGCGCCAGTGGTTTTCCTCAAGGCATGCACCACACTTGGGTATACAGCAGAAGAGTTTAATGAATATTTCCCATTTCACCACAAAGGATATTTTTTTTTTTAATTTTTTTTCAACGTTTATTTATTTTTTTGGGACAGAGAGAGACAGAGCATGAACGGGGGAGGGGCAGAGAGAGAGGGAGACACAGAATCGGAAACAGGCTCCAGGCTCTGAGCCATCAGGCCAGAGCCCCACGCGGGGCTCGAACCCACGGACCACGAGATCGTGACCTGGCTGAAGTCGGACGCTTAACCGACTGCACCACCCAGGCGCCCCCACAAAGGATATTTTTTAAATGCATATTCGAGGGTCAAGAATACAGGCTCATGATGGGGCGCCTGGGTGGTGCAGTCGGTTAAGCGTCCGGCTTCAGCCAGGTCACGATCTCGCGGTCCGTGAGTTCGAGCCCCGCGTCGGGCTCTGGGCTGATGGCTCAGAGCCTGGAGCCTGTTCCTGATTCTGTGTCTCCCTCTCTCTCTGCCCCTCCCCCGTTCATGCTCTGTCTCTCTCTGTCCCAAAAATAAATAAACGTTGAAAAAAAAAAAATTTTTTTAAAAAAAAGAATACAGGCTCATGAGCCAGACTTCCTTACAGGCTCAATTGCTGCAACCTTCTCCCACCAGCTGTGTGACCCCGGGAAGTCACTTACACTATATGTGTCTCTGTATTCTCATGCATTAAAAGGGGATAAAAACAATACTTGCCTCAAGGGGATGTTGTGAAAGTTAATTAAGCTAATGTACTTGCTCTGCTTAGAACACAGCCTGGTTTGGGGCGCCTGGGTGGCTCAGTCGGTCGAGCAGCTGACTCTTGATTTTGGCTCAGGTCACGATCTCAACAGTTTGTGGGATCGAGCCCAAGTCAGGCTCTGCACTGACAGCATGGAGCCTCCTTGGGATTCTCTCCCTCTCTCTCTGTCCCTCCCGAGCTCTCACATGCACATGTGCTCTCTCTCTCTCAAAATAAACAAACTTAAAAAAGAGAAAACAACACAGCCTGGCGTATGGTTGGCAGAGTGTTAAGTGTTAATATTGTCAGAGTTACTATTGTTATTTTGCTAACAGGAAAAGAAGCTTCAGGAGACATTTTTAGGATTGAATTCCGTGTAGAGTTTAACTTTGTAAAATACAAGGTTCACAGATCGCAACTTTCAGCCTCCAACATGTTGAAAGGAACGTGTTCGCTTAGTGTGAAATGAATTGTTTATTCGATCCTCCACTGCATAAAGTGAAGGGGCTCTTTTGAAAGTCGGAGTACATCAGGACCCTGTTTCTAGCTGCACTCTCTGCATGTGGGTCAAAAACTAACAAAGAGCAGTGCTTCTTTGATGTGTATAAAAATCACCCAGGGATCTTGTGTAAATGTAGACTCTGTTCGGCATGTCTGGGATAGGACCTGGCAACTGTATTTCTTTTTTTAATACTTCATTCATTAATTCATTCACTTATATATGTAAGTGATGAATCACTAACTTCTATTCCTGAAACCACTATGACACTATAAGTTAACTAACTAGAATTTAAATATTAATTTGGGGAAGAAAAAAAAAAAAGACAAGCTGGTAGAAGCAGCTGATGTTAGGTATGTGTGTAATATTTAACAATAAAAAACCTAACACCGGGGCACCTGGGTAGCTCAGTTGGTTGAGCATCCAACTCTTGATTTCCATTCAGTGAGATCAAGCCCCACGTCTCAAACCCCTACTTGAGATTCTCCCTCTCCCCTCCCTCTCTTTGCCCTTCCCCCGCTTGCTCACATACTCTCTTTCAAAAATAAATAAATGAACTTAAAAAAAAAAAAAAGCTAAAACCCCAGTAAACCAAATAAAGGCTTCTAATCACCCAGAAAACAATCCACATTCCTCCCCCAAACCAACAAAACTGCCTACCGTTTGGGCCCTGCCTATCTCCTTCACTAACTTCTTGGTATCCTCTCCTTCACTAACTCTGTTCTGGTCTTCCTATGGTTCCTCAAACATTAACAATCACATTCTGAGGAGCAAGCACACAGATAATCGTTAGACACGTTGAAGTTAAACACAGTATGAAACAATGGTTACGAACTGAATGCCCCATAATGCAAATCCAGCTCCTTGTAAAGAAGAGAGGCCACTACAGGAAAAGCCAGAGGAAGGTGTGAAGGTATGGGACGATCAAGGAGCTTGCTGAACCCATTTCTAATCCAACAAATATTAAGTTGTCCCTTTGAGAACAGGGAGAAGAAATTGACCTGGTTTCTTCAAAGACAGCCCTATAATTCCCACAGGGAAAGCCAATGGTGCAGAGAAGATTCTAAAGTATTTCAGGCAGATGACCTTACCCAATGAGACCAAGTTACTATAGTTCTCCAACATCACATCCACGTACAAGTCCCTCTGAGCAGGGTCCAGGCACTCCCACTCCTCCTGAGAGAAGTCGATGGCCACATCCCTGAAAGTCACCAAGCCCTAAAACCAAAAACCCATACATTACTTGGGAAATTAAAGAAATTTAAGAATTTAAGAAAATATTTCTAAGAGGGGGAAAAAGGATGACGAAGGATAAACCGCAAGAAGAGGAAAATGTAACAACCAAGTAGGCTGGAGGCCTGTGATACATATAGGTAGAGAAAAGTAAAGAAATTAGTACAACTAAAGCAGAGTGTTACACATTCTAGAAGAATCCTGTTACAGCAGAAAAAATTTCTTGGATATTGTGAGATAGGTAAGTAAGCTATCTAGACTTGTCTGGTAATATATAAAATAATCCCAGTTTCTCTTCTATTAAATAAAAGTGGTGTTGGGGGGGGAGGTTGTTTATGAGTATGTAAACACACATACAACCTGCTATGTGCCTGCCTCGTAAATTCTTTATAAACGTAAACTGCTACACCATCCTTTCCCTTTCAGGCTTTAAGGAACAGAAAACACAAAAAGAAATTTTTTTTCCCCAAATGCACTATAAAATCTCTATTTCAGAAAAATGACTTCCATTAAATTGCAGATTATCATTAAGCCTCAAGTAAACCATTCCATTAGATTACAACGTAAGCATTTTTTTCTTACACATCTTACAAATACATGTTTTTATTAGCTGCATTCAGGTCATCATATAGGTATATGAAATTAATACCTCCATTATATTTATACAGTTAGGCTGAGCAAAACTTCTGAAGACTTTCTTAATTCTAGAAATCTACTATCATCCAGTATTTAGAAACCTCAGTCACCTTACTTGTTACCATCAACCACACCTCACCTGACACCATCCTCATTCCCAAGCAGGACACTGCCAATAGAGCACATCATATATGACACAGGTGTCACCAAGATCCGTGCATCCTGGTCAATAACCAAATGGACTCTGACACTGGTGTTCATTGATTGGGGAACCACACTTTCCCTGGAAAGACCCACTCACAAGCCCCTGCATCCAAAAAGCCTTGCAAAGCCTCACAGAGACTGAGGCTGAGCCCAAGAAATCCCAAATTCCATCTTATCTCTCTGGGAGACTCAGGTCCATGAAGAAGTTCCAAGTTTGCCTGTATGACCAAATGGGACCCTCATCACTGACTCATCACACCACAGACCTGAGATGGGAATAAGGAATTCTGATAAGGGAAATGGCGCAGCCCTAGTGGACCAAAGACAGAAGTGATTACGAAGGGCACCACCCAAGACAGCCTACCATGGATATGTCCTAGGTAAACACCAAAGCTCTTCCAGAGAAGGCACAAGCAACTGAAATTGTTCTCTTGCGTGACCATCCAGCTGTCTAAGGGCATTGTATCCTGACTGGCTTCTTTCCTAGATGCCAGCCAATCAGCACCTTAACCTGAAAAAGGAATAACTGTTGTTTTCAAAATGTCTACAGTCTTCATTCTCCCGTTTTTCCTTCCCTTGTAAATAAATCATTGGTGTTTTAAAGATGAAATCAGTCTACTGCTGGTTTTCCTTGTATATAAGTAAAAGTGTGCTGTTAACTACATTTCTTCAAGTTATTCTTTGACAGAAGCTCAAGTATTTCCCTCAAAAGACTGCATCCCTTCGCTGCTCTTGATAGAAGACCGAGCGCACAGATGTTGGATGTGTTCAATGACCATGACGACACTGAATGGAAAGGCACATACGAAGGACACTGGGCTACTTGGCACTATCCTTTACTGGAATAGGGGGAACTGAGAGGCAGGTTCAGGAGTGGGGTTCTGTTATGCAGAAAGCATTCGGATAATTAAGGAAAAGATTCATATGACCTAAAAATCACAGTATTTCAAGGAGAGAGAAATAACCAACTTACATCAGTCATGGTTCTAGAACTGCAAGAACTAATTAATAATCCATGGGGTTCCTCTATTGGTGAAGCACAGAATCCAGAAAAGTCAGAGCTGGGGAGGGGAAAAAAAAGCTTTAGACCAGATGTGAAGTGATCCCATCCTGACTTAAGCTAATATAAACTTCTACCTCTGCCATTCCTCCTCCTACCCCCCACACTCCCACACCATCTTTGAAATCTAAACTCTCCCCTCAAACCCGAAGGTCCTTCAGTAGGAAGGTTTCTGGCAGTGCCTGATACTGGGGATGCTGATATGAGACTGAGGCTGGACCACTGGTCCTTCCCAGACCAGATCTCCCTCCCACCATTCTGCCTCTCCGAGCTGAGAAAGAGCAACAACAGTCCAAGTGAGAACATCTTTCATGGGCTCGGGGCTCAAGAAGGTTGGTCAAGATACGGGTGGACAGGACGTACAACTGCCTGAGCCCAAAAAGCTGACCTCTTAACGCGTTCAGAACATACACGCAACAGAATACGAGAAACTAAGCTAAGTCGGGGGAAATAATCAAAATATACTGTCAATAGAAAATACAGCTTGCAGGATGTATAGTATGATTATATTTATAAATTGTATAACAATATAGAAAAGACTGACAATCACGTGTCTACAGATGAAAAAAGTGTTTAGGAAAAAAAAGTGTTTAGAAAGTTATACATCTATATACAATAAGGGTTTTCTTTTTATTGTGGTCATAATGTTCTTTTTGTTTAAGTATTCTGCATAACTGTTGTAACCCTGGCCATGCATTATACTAAATATATAATTTCTACATACACTCCCGTTTTGCCTAGAAAAAAAGTGGCTGAAATTCCCCCAAGAAATGTCATGGATATATTGATGAGATCTCAATCCTGCTTCTCTTCATGTCCTCTGACACATGGGTTTATTTTATATCTGAACTTGTCTTTTTAGACAGGATACTTTCCTGATAATTGCTGAAGGATCCTACTGGTCTCACTTAGCAACTAACATTAGTAGGATACAAACTACAGGGTATCCAACACGCAGGATAAATTCTATTTGCCTCTGCAAAACCAGTCGTGACCGACAGTATTGCCTGTAATTACCTTCCTATGAGTTTCCAAGACAGGTTACCTGAGTTGTTTCTTGGCCTTTGTTGCTGGCAGCCTTAACTTCATTCCTATGTAAATTTAGTCTTCCTTGTCTTAAAGGCAACAACCATGTCTTTCAGTTACTGTATCACTACCCAAGTCCTATCTCAGGGTCTTAAATTTGGGACAAATTTTTATCCAAAATTCCCTTATGGAAACGTGTCCTTAAATAGCTAGAGAAGTACAGATGTATACACAAGAATATTCAACCAAAAATCATTTATGAGATAACCAAGAATTAGAAACTACCTAACAGTAAGCAAAAGGTTTGCTCAACTGTGGCCTGCTGTGCCCTCATTAGTTTGGTGGTATTAGACCATATTAATTGAAGAAAGACACACATAATCAATTTCTTGGTGATACAGGCAAGTTTGTAAAGGATACACAATGTGGGAAGCGTATCTGAAATTAAGATAAAGGCTCTGGTGTCGACTTTCAGGATGTGAATCTGGGCTCGACAGTGACCAATTTCTCAACACTTCTATTTCCTCGTCAATAAAAGAAAAAGAGAAGGATAGGAACACTGTCTGCTACAGAGGGCTGCACTGAAGATTAAGTAAGAAAATCCACATACAATACTGGTGTATGATAGGGGAATCTGGCTGGCTCGTTCGGAGGAGCATAAGGCTCTTGATTTCAGGGTCGTGAGTCTGAGCCCCATGTGGAGTGTAGAGATTTCTTAAATTACAAAAAAAAAAAAAAAAAAAAAAAAAAAAATAGTGGGGTGCCTAGGTGGCTCAGGTAATAAATACAGCATCCGACTTCAGCTCAGGTCATGATCTCACAGTCCATGAGTTTGAGCCCCACCTCGGGCTCTGTGCTGACAGCTCAGAGCCTGAAGCCTGCTTCGGATTCTGTGTCTCCTTCTTTCTTTGTCCCTCCCCCACTCGAGCTCTATCTCTCTCTATCTCAAAAATAAATAAATGTTAAAAAAAGAAACAAAAAAAAAAACTAGTGTACGATAATTACTTAACCTAAGTTTTAGCCATTATTACTGAAAATGGAGATTACTATCCCTTATTCTGTTATAATAAGAAAAGTTAATGACCCTTTCCATATTTTCATAATAAAATCCATGCTTCTCAGGTGTGTTTTCTTACAAAGTTAACTAAAGTTTCACAGTCCAGCCTTAAGCCCACTATTCTTCCTAAATAACAACATAAGCACAACAGGTTCTCAGAAAGACACAGAGGAGATATCCCCCACTCCCAGAAGCTGCAGATAGAGACAGGACTCAACATCATAAAGCTGGCTCAGAAAATACAACCCAATTAGATGTCAAGAGGAGAACATTAACCAGAGGTGTGATCTTGTTCTGTGCAAATTGGTGGTTTATTAAATGTCCATAACTATAACCTTCTTATTCTACCTTCTGTTATTAATATCTGTCCTTGGAAATATTATTTGTAAAATAGGTTTTTATAAGACAGAACAAAGACACTGGAAATTATCACTATTTTCTGTGGAAATAACCTTTAAAATAATCTAATTCTGAAAGGCTGTCTTTGAGGCTCTTGTAATTAACTTTTAAATGGTGTTTACATTCCTAAAAGTTGTGAATACTTCAGGTTTTTAAATAAAGAAGAAATCACTAACACTTCTCTCTTCTTCCTGCACATTCAAGAGTAAAACAAAACCCACACGTGGGTTGGACTTCTCCATCAAAATAAAAGCTAGAGAGTCTTTAATTCAGTTGTATCACCAATTACTGTTATCTTATTCAGCAGAAACAAAACCAGACACATAGGCTTACAGGAAAAAAAATTTTTAAACAGAAATGCACCAAAATATTAAGAATGATTAACTCTAGGGGTGCCTGGGTGGCTCAGTCAGTTAAGCGTCCAACATCGGCTAGGGCATGATCTTACGGTTTGTGAGTTCGAGCCCCGCATCGGGCTCTGTGCTGACAGCTCAGAGCCTGAAGCCTGCTTCGGATTCTGTGTCTCCCTCTCTCTCTCTGTCCTTTCCTTGATTACGCCCTGTCTCTCTCTCAAAAATAAATAAAACGTTAAAAAAATTTTTTTAAAGAATGATTACCTCTAGAGGATGTAATTCTAATTTCCTTCTCTATGTTCCCTGGACTGTTGAATTTTTTGCAACAAACCTGCATTAATTCCATAACCAGAAATATAAAGATATTTCCAAATGTAAAAAACTGAATGATAGGGAAGGGGCATATTTCAGTCATTAAGAAAACTGAAAAAAACAGAGCCAACCCTGAAGATCAGTGGGCCAGAAACAAAGTACACTGACCAGCTGTTGAACATGCAGGAGCTGGAGCTGACCCCTACACTGAGACACTTTCACTATCAAGATTCCCCTGAAACCAACACACCAATTACGTTCAGTCACCTTCAAAGTCTTGAGGAAGGAAACATATGCACATAAATAGAATAATATTTGGTACAGAACAGATGCTCAACAAGTGTGGCTACACCCCTCCACCTGTTCACTACGGTCAATTAAAACATTTTGGAGACAATCCTTGAAAAATGTCTTTCAGGGGTGCCTGGGTGGCTCAGTTGGTTAAGCATCCGACTTCAGCTCAGGTCATGATCTCACGGTTGGTGAGTTCGAGCCCCTGTCGGGCTCTGTGCTGACAGCTCGGAGCCTGCAGTCTGCTTCGGAATCATGGTCTCCCTCTCTCTCTGCCCCTCCCCCACTCATGCTCTGTGTCTCAAAAATAAAATAAACATTAAAAAAAATGTTTGAGGGGCGCCTGGGTGGCTCAGTCGGTTAAGCGGCCGACTTCAGCTCAGGTCATGATCTCACGGTCCGTGAGTTCGAGCCCCGCGTCGGGCTCTGTGCTGACAGCTCAGAGCCTGGAGCCTGTTTCAGATTCTGTGTCTCCCTCTCTCTGCCCCTCCCCCACTCATGCTCTGTGTCTCAAAAATAAAATAAACATTAAAAAAAATGTTTGAGGGGCGCCTGGGTGGCTCAGTCGGTTAAGCGGCCGACTTCAGCTCAGGTCATGATCTCACGGTCCGTGAGTTCGAGCCCCGCGTCGGGCTCTGTGCTGACAGCTCAGAGCCTGGAGCCTGTTTCAGATTCTGTGTCTCCCTCTCTCTGACCCTCCCCCATTCATGCTCTGTCTCTCTCTGTCTCAAAAATAAATAAACGTTAAAAAAAAAAAATTAAAAAAAAAAATGTTTGAGAATAATGTCTCCCATAACTCTTACTGAATGGGATTCATATAGAACTCACAATATTCTTGAGGACTTCTGTTTATAACAATTACTTAATATTTTATTACTTACATTTTCCTTCTGATTCTTTATAAACATAATTTTTATCAAGTACACATTATTCCATTACAGGAGACAACTGCAATTTACTTAACTGTTTCCATATCACTGGACACTAATCTTGTAAAATCTCCTTCCCAGCTATTAAATCCTAATCCCGGACCAATGGAGCTGGATCTTTTTTGGGTCATGTACATTCGACAATCTCATGAAATTATAGACATTTTTTGCCCACTAAAAAAATAAATTTACAAATATTTATAAAAATTCGGTCTCAAATCCAAGAGATTTGTGATCATCTGGCAATTATAAATGGGACAAAACCTCAGGTTGAGATTTCCTCTACTAGATCATTTGAGCATCTGGTCACTTTTTCAAACTTGAATAGCTGGCTATTAATTGAGAGTAAGGTCAAAAAGGGGCGACTAAGAAGAGGGATGCATGAGCAGGGTAGGTCATTCATCAGGAGGAAAACCCAGGATAGTCACTACTAGTGATATTTCAGGCCAAGAAAGCAAATATTCTCATGATCTAAAAACGAAAGTAACTGTGTGAATAATAAAGAAACACAAACTCACCCTGATCCTTGACTTCAAAATATGCAACAATTCTTCCCTCCTCCTCAGGATCCTTCTTAGAAACCCGGCAGCAGTGGGAGTGGGGGTGGGGGTGGGGGTGCGGGAGGGGGACACCGAAAGACTCATGAGACACCAGCATTTCTTGGAGCACAGACCTAACTAAAACAAAAAAAACAAAAAAGGAAAACCGAAACACCGCCTAGAGCCGTATTCACCTTCAGCCACACAAAACCCAACGGAATTGAAAGGAAGGAAGGTTGCAATCTGTCTCTGAGTTGACAGCAGCTGCTGGGCACGAAGGTCTGGCTGCTCTGAAACATGTAGCTGGCTCCCAAGGAGCTCCGAGACGCGCGCCCCTTCTACGAACCTTACCTCTGGGGCCTCCCCCATCACGTCTTCCAAGAAGCATGTCACGAGGACACTTCCGGATGTACGATTCTCATCCCAAGACTAGCCCTATGCCTTCTTGGCGTGAAACGTTCCCTCTAGGGCTCAGGGTAGGACCCCTTCTCTTGCGGGCATTTAACTTTGGCAGGCCCAAAGAAAGTCTAGAGGGAACCCAGAGCACACAGCCAAAGCAAAACCATAAGGCCACGCACCCCATCACCCGGGCACACATTCCCAATCGCATACACGATCACCGAGGCACACCCCAGCCCTGTCACGCACCATCCTGCTCAGCCGCTAGCGCACACACAGGCTGGAGGCTCCGAACGCGACACACCCAGTCCGCTAACCGGGCCTCCTCACCTCGGGCGCTTCCCGAAGTCACCCCCACACTGGCTGCGGGTTCTGACCCGGCGCTGACTACTTCCTCCGACGCGAGCAACTCACCGCGCGGAGCCCGAGAACCTTCAGGACACCGGAAACGGACCCACAGGCTTATGGGAAATAAGAGACGGCAAGTCCTCGGAGGGCGAGAACCGGGCCATCCAAAGAGCTCTCCGCGGGCAACCTCACCCCGCCCGGAAGAAGACCTGTGCCCGGAGACTTTTGGGAAATGTAGTCCACGGCGGGCAAATCCTCAGAAGCTGGGACCCAGGACCCTTAGAATGCTCCCAGCATGCAACTCGGCTACGCCTAGCAAAGGCGCTTTTTCCAAAGTCAACCCGAACTTCTAGTTTTTGCTGCAGCGAGTAGGTCCCGGCTAGGCGAACATCACATCTCAATAATCTTCGATGTGACTGAGGGAGAATTAAATGGTTTTCAAGGAAGGCTGAGGAATGCATTCTGAGAGTGTTAGAGATTGGAAGGGGAGCGTTGGCGGAGAGGGGCGTGGGGGGATATGACCAGGGACTTAGGCTTCAATGGGCGGCAACATCGCAAGTAAGGTCCATGGGAATAACCCTGAGCGAGGCCACGGGCTTACCTGGTTTACGAGGGACTCGAGTAGGGTCTGGCAGGTTGAACAGATGGCTACGTGTGGCTCGGAGTTTGTGGGTCCAATTCGGTGACTAGGACCTCGTGTGGAGTTGTTTATATTCATGGGATAGTTTCTGCTGGTGTGAATCCTTGTTTCCTTACGTGTAAGGTGGTTTCTGTTAGAGATTATATATTTTTTCAAGAGAAAAGCAACAATACGTGGTCGTGAATTGATACTGTGATCATGTGCAAAGGTCCCTGTAGGACTGAGAGATGAGATCTGGGACATTGTGTGTTAATGTCAGTAACCGAGGACAATTTAGTATTTGGGAGGTTTTTTTAATAGGCTTTTCTTTTGCATACTATGGTGATTATGAAAGCGGATCACTGTTCAGCTGAGATCGAAAAACAGTGCAGTGTTGTGTGGCCTAGTATGTGTTAGTTTGATGATCTGACTGCCAATCACTATATGTACCTGGAAAATTGTAACTGTTAGGATAGTGAGTTTCATTATTTCCACAGTTTCATTATCCGTAAGAGTGGTACAATTACATCTTCTTGGAGCATCAAATTTAAGATGCAGAAAAATATTTACAATTTATCCGCCAAATAATTTAGATATTTTATAATGAATCAATGATGCTTTATGGGAAAGAATGCAAATTGGCATAACGTTTTAAAAGCAAGAAGAAATCAAAGTAATATCCAGTCATAGAGTGGCTGCTGTAGGTGTCCATTCTTCTGTGATGTTAAGGGTACTTAACCAGATAACTTTGAAAGCCCTAGACTAAGGAAGTAAGTTCCTGCTTGTGAACGCAGGTAGATTAGAACAGAGCCCAGAATTAGGGAATCAGATGTACTAGTTTATAGGTCATGCAAGGCAAGGAACCTGGTTGAGACTACATAATTAGTCCATCAGAACACTACTTGTCTTATTTCAAAAAGTGGTAATTACATTTTGTTATATCCTGAGTATACAAAAACCACTTCCTAAACAGTGCCTGATTCCTCTGTTGCAGTTGGCAATTTTGAACCTAAATATTTGTATTTCTTTGACATTTCTGACACTTTTCCTTCAGATATCAAATAGTAGATAGAAACAAAGATAAAGAGCTAATGGTTATACTGTTCGGGAAGAAGATAAAATTCCTTTTCTAACACAATTTCAGAAGAAACTCCTCAATGTTCCTGGGGAGAAAAATGTTTGTTTGTTTGACCTTTTTTGTTGTTGTTGTTTCTCTTCCAAAAGTCCTTCTTTTGCTTCCCCCTCAGTGGCTTAATCACAGCCACAAATTCTTAAAATGCTTTCCCTGTGATCAAACACAGTAGCATTGCTCTCATTAATATTGCAGTAACAAATCTAGAAATGAAACACACCCATCAAAAGTAGGGTGAACAATTAGGTCTGGAGTACCTTTACATCGGAATAGTACATAGCAGTGAAAGTTACTGAATCTATCATAGCATGAGCATTGAGCCATAGAAATATACCTGCAGGATGTTTCATTCATAAAATTTTAAAAAGGAAGAAAAACAATGATATTTTGTGCTTAAGTGGCAGATAATGGAAAACAAGGGCATGGTGAATAAAATTCAGGAACGTGGTAAGTTCAGAGAGGAGGAAAGATGAAAAGGTAGTTGTTAAAGGGATTCAAAGCTATTTCATGGCCCCATGGGCTGCTCTGAAAAGCCATCTTTGCATTGTTCGGGTAGCCCGCTCTCCCACCTCGGGCGCATGCCTGCTCCGTGAGGGTCCTCCATCTCTCGCTTGCTTTTGAATCTGCTGCATGGGGCCACTGGCATGCCCCATCATTTCAGGCACGGCCGTGGACCCCAGCTCCGGTATCACCGCCAAGGACTTAACAGAAGAAGAAGGAAGTTGTGGAGGAGGTGGAGAAGGGAAGAGCTGCACCTGCTGATGGGAACACTAATGAGGAAAATCAGGAGCAGGAGGCCGACAATGAGGTAGATGAGGAAGACAAAGAAGGGGAGGAGGGAAAGGAGGTGGAGGGCCGAGGTGAGGAAAGAGGATGGAGAGGAAGATGATGAGGCCGAGGCAGCTACAGACACACGGGCAGCGGAAGATGGTGAGGATGCTGATGTCGACACCACGAAGCGGAAGATCGATGATGATGACTAGACAGTGAAAAAGGGAAAGTTAAACTTGATAAACAACGACAAAAAATGCCACCAGGACCTCTTCATCCCCCACGTCCAGTCTGAAAATGTAAAGAGGGTCATCTTTGAGTGGAGAGTCGCATCATGGGGAGCGCCACCCACAGATGACCTCTTGCTCTGCCAGCCCCCCCCAGAACCACAGCGGGAATCTGCAACAAGGGAGGAGAAAAGAATCAAAACTTACCAGCGCCTGAGAGGCTCAGTGGGTCAAGCCTCCCGCTCTTGATTTGGGCTCAGGTCATGATCTTACAGTTGGTGAGATGCTTCCCTGTGCCTGCTTGGTAGTCTCCCTCTCTCTCTCTCTCTGCCCCTCCCCCATGCAGATTCTCTGTCTCTCTCTCAAAATAAATAAACTTTAAAAATTTTAATGAAAAAGGGCCAAGATAAAATTTCTTTTTCCCCCTTTTTTGTCTATGAAGTTGCTGTTTATTTATTGTTTGTCCTGTTTGAAGTGTGTGTGAAACAGTGTTTTCCAACAATAAACTGGAATTTTGTTTTGCTGAGTTGTTCTTACAAGAAAACAAAGCACAATTATTTTATGTATTGTATTTCTTAAACTGGATTATATTACATAATTGTATACTGTTATTTTGATATATTCCTCATTGGTTATAAATATTTGTTTATTCGTGATGAAATCTTAAAACTTTTTTGGTATAGGAATTGAATGCAACTGTGTGTGTTGGGAGGGGGATATGTACACCCGATTTTTAAGATGTTCTACACAAGGGGACTGTGGGAACTTGTGAAGGTATGTACAGAGGAGAAACTAATAGATAACCGGTGTAAAAAGAAATTCCAGTTAAAAGTGTAAAAGGCATACCTACACCACTGTTATTTACATATGTGTGTTAAAAGATAGTTAAAAAATAATAATTATTATCACAAGGTAGTAGGCTTTCAGGTGTTTTTCACCTTATATTTTATGGCCTTCATTTGTTGACTTAAAATCTATTTTGTCTGGGGCGCCTGGGTGGCTCAGTTGGTTGAACATCTGACTTTGGCTCAGGTCACGATCTCACGGTTTGTGAGTTCGAGCCCCGCATTGGGCTCTGTGCTGACAGCTCAGAGCCTGGAGCCTGCTTCAGATTCTGTGTTTCCCTCTCTCTCTGTTCCTCCCCTGCTTGCAGTCCATCTCTCTCTCTCTGTCTCTCAAGAATAAATAAAGTTAAAAAAAAACTTTAAAAATCTATTTTGTCTGATACAATTATGGCCACCCCTGCTTTCTTTTGGTTACCATTTGCATGGAAGGTCTGTTTCCATACTTCACTTTCAGCCTATGTGTGTCCTTAAATCTAAAATTACTCTCTTGTAGACAACATATAGTTGGATTATGTTTATACGTTCAGCCACACTGTGTCTTTTGAATGGGGAATTTAATCCATGTATATCTAAAATAATTGTTGATAGAGAAAGACTATTATCATTTTGTTAGTCATTTTCTGTTTGTCTTATGGCTTTTTAAAAACATTTTTATTTATTTTTTGAGAGAGAGACAGAGCGCGAGCAGAGGAAGGGCAGAGAGAGACGGAGGCACAGAATCCCAAGCAGGCTCCAGGCTCTGAGCTGTTAGCACAGAGCCCGGCATGGGGCTCGAACCCATCAACCATGAGATCATGACCTGAGCCAAAGTCAGGTGCCCAATTGACTGAGTCACCTAGGCACCCCTGCCTTATGGCTTTTTTTCTCCCTCTTTTCCTCTCTTCCTTTGTGCTTCCTTGATTTTTTTTGTAGTGTCATGATTTGATTCCTTTCAAATTATCTTTTGGGTATAGTCTATAAGTATTTCCTTTGTGGTTACTATGAGGTTTACATAAAACAGCTTGTAATTATAACTATCTGGGGGTGCCTGGGTAGCTCAGTGGGTTAAGTATCTGACTTCAGCCCAGGTCAAGATCCTGCACTTCGTGGGTTCGAGCCCCGCTTCGGCCTCTGTGCTGACAGCTTGGAGCCTGGAGCCTGCTTCAGATTCTGTGTCTCCCTCTCGCTCTGCCTCTCCCCCGCTTGTGCTGTGTCTCTCTGTCTCCCCCCAAAAAATAAACACTTAAAAAAATTTTAAATAGCTATCTGTATTAAACTAACAACTGCCTAATTTCACTTGCAAAGAAATACTCAACACTTTCACCTTTCTCCCCTCACCTTGTTATTGATGTCATACGTTGTGTCTTTTTATATTGTGCATCCATTAACATATTTTAATAGTTACAGCTTTTTATACTTCTTTTAACTTCTAAACCATACAGTGATTTCTGCACCACCATCACAGTTTTATAGTATGCTGTATTTGTCTGTGAACTTACCAGTGAGCTTTATACTTTCTTATGCTTTTTTAAAGTTTTATTTATTAAGCAATCTCTACACCCAATGTGGGGCTCGAACTCAGGACCCTGAAATCAAGAGTTGCAAGTTCTTCCAACTGAGCCAGCCAGGCACCCCTCACATGCTTTTTTTTTTTTTTTTTAAGTAATCTATGCCCAACGTGGGGCTTGAACTCATGATGTAGAGATCGAGAGTTGCATACTCCACCAGCTGAGCCAAACCAGGAACCCCTCGTATGCTTTTATGTTACTATTTAGCATCCTTTCATTTCAACTTGAAGGACTCTCTTTAGCATTCCTTGTAAGGCAGGTCTAGTGGTGATAAACTCCCTCAGCTTTTGCTTTTCTGGGAAAGTCTCTGCATCTCCTTCATTTGTGAAGGATGGTTTTGCCAGATATATAAGTTCTTGGTTGGCATTTTTTTTTTCTTTCAGCATGTTGAATATATTATCCCACTCCCTTCTGGCCTGCAAGGCATCTGCTGAGAGCCTTATGGGGTTTCCCATATACATGACAAGCTGCTTGTCTCTTGCTGTTTTCAAAATACTCTTTGTCTTTGACTTTTGACAATTTGATTATATAGTCGACTCTTGAACAACATGGGCTTGAACTGTACAGGTCTACTTACACACAGATTTTTTTTTTTACAAATGCAGTACAGTACTGTACATGTACTTTCTCTTCCTTATAATTTTCCTAATAACATTTTCTTTTCTCTAGTTTACTTCATTGTAAGAATACAGTATATAATACAGATAACATACAACATATATGCTAGTCACTATTTATGTTATCAGTAATGCTTCTGGTCAACAGTAGGCTATTAAGGTGAAAGGAAGTCAAAAGTTATACATGGAATTTCTTTTGACTGCCATGTTGAAAAGATGGGAGTCAGTGCCCCCAATTCCCACATTGTTCAAGACTCAACTATAAAGTGTCTCAGTGTGGATTTCTTTGGATTCATCCTAGTTGAAGTCTACAGAGCTTCTTGATTCTGATATCCATTTCTTTTGCCCAACTTGGGAAGTTTTTAGCCATTATTTCTTTAAATAAGCTTTCTGCCCCCTTCTCTTTCCTTTCTTCTCTGGGACTCCCATAATGCATATATTGGTCCACTTTATGTCATTCCATAAGTCCTTAGGCTTTCTTCACTTTTTTTTTCATTTTTCTTTTTATTTCTCTGAGTGTATAATTTTAATTGATCTATCTTTGAATTCATTGATTATTCTGCTTGATCAAGTCAGCTGTTGAACCCTTCTAGTAAATTTTTCAGCTCAGTTATTATATTCTTTTGTCCTAAAATTTCTTTTTGATTCTTTTTTTATAATTTCTGTCTCTTTGTTGATGTTCCTATTTTGTTCATGCATCATTTTCTTGAGCATGTAAAGCATCTTTATGATGGTTATTTTGAATTATTTTTAAGTTAGTCACATAACTGCATTTCTTTAGGACCAACTTCTGGGGGGTTATTTTGCTCCTGTGTTTAGGCCATGCTTATTTCTTTATATGTATCATAACTTTGTGTTAAGATCCATGCATTTCAAAAGACAACCACTTTCTCCAGTCTTTGTGGACTGGCTTCATTTAGGAGAAGACCCTTACCAAAAAGCCTGGTAAGAGATTCTGGAAGACTCTGAGACCTTTTTTTAGGAGGGGTGCAACTTCTCTGGGCCTGTGTGTACAGTTCCTCAGTTAGGTTTGCTGGTTTCTTTTATAGAAGTATGTAATCTCTTACTACCTCTGGTATAGGTTTGTGGGACTGCAAGTTGTCTCATTCTCTAGCAACAAGCTTTCCTCTCTCCCTTGTTCTCAATGGCCAGGAGGCATCCCAAGTATGCCGACTCCCCATCTGTGCCCTAGTCAGGTAAAACAGATACCTGTCCCTCAGACAGCTTCTGGATTGCACGGAGCTGGGTGCCTGCTCCACCTTTCTCCCTCCCTTCCAAGGGAGAAGCCTCAGGTTATGCTCTGTCTCTTGATCAAACCAAAGCATACTGACTGCAGCAAGCTGTTCCCCACCTGTTTTTTTTTTTTTTTTGTTCTCAGCAGCCCTCCGGTATTCAAGCTATGCTGGTTCTGTAAGTGCTGTGGATGAAGCTATACAGAAATGGGCAGCCCTCTGAAGAGTCAGAACACAGGATGCATGAGTGGTAGGCCTCCCTACCAAATAAGAGGCCTCAAATTGTGTATATACATATATATATACACACACACACACATATATATAGTATATAATTATATAATATATAATTATACAATAACATGTTATACAATAATATATATGTTATATATGTTATATATATATAATAAATATAATATAATTATACAATAACAATGGTATACTACTTGGTGATCAAAAAGAATGAAATCTTGCCATTTGCAACAATGTGGATGAACTGGAGGGTATTAGGCTAAGCGAAATAAGTTAGAGAAAGCCAAATATCGTATGATTTCACTCACATGGATTTTAAAAAACACAGCAGATGAACATGGGGAAGAGAAGGAAAAATAAGATAAAAACAGAGATGGAGGAAAACCATGAGATGCTTAAATACAGAAAACAAACAGGGTGGCTAGAGGGGAGGTGGGGGGGGAAGAGCTAAATGGGTGATGGGCATTAAGGAGGGTACTTGTTGGGATGAGCACTGGGTGTTATATGTAAGTGACGAATCACTGGGCTCTACTCCTGAAATCAATACTACACTGTATGTTGGGGTGCCTGGGTGGCTCAGTCGGTTAATGTCCAACTTTGGCTCAGGTCATGATCTCACAGGTTGTGAGTTCGAGCCCCACATCGGGCTCTGTGCTAACAGCTCAGAGCCTGGAGCCTGCTTCGGATTCTGTGTCTCCCCCTTCTCTGCCCCTCCCCTGTTCGTGCTCTCTCGCTCTCTCTCTCTCAATAATAAATAAACATTAAAAAAATACTACACTGTATGTTAACTAACTTGAATTTAAATAAATAAATTTAAATTTTTTAAAAAATCGGTGAAAGGAAAAAAAGAATTTATACAACTCAATACCAAAAGAACAAATAATCCAATTAAAATGTGGGCAGAAGACATGAACAGACATTTCTCCAAAGCAGACATACAGATGGTCAAAAGAAACACGAAAAGATGCTCAACATCACTAATCATCAGAGAATGCAAATCAAAACCACGAGGAGATACCACCTCACACCTGTCAGAATAGCTAAAATAAAAAATACAAGAAACAAGTGCTGGTGAGGATGTAGAGAAAAAGGAACTTTCGTGCAATGTTGGTGGGAATGCAAACTGGTGCAACCACTGTGGAAACCCGGATGGAGGTTCCTCCAAAAATTAAAAATAGAAATGTCATACAATCCAGTATTCCACTACTGGGTATTTATCCAAAGATATTGAGGCACCTGGGTGGCTCAGTCGGTGAAGCGTCCAACTTCCGTTCAGGTTATGTTCTCTCAGTTCGTGAGTTTGAGCCCCGCGTTGGGCTCTGTGCTGACAACGCAAAGCCTGGAGCCTGCTTTGAGTTCCGTGTCTCCCTCACTCCCTGGCCTCCCCGGCTCACTTTCTCTCTCTCTCTCTCTCTCTCTCTCTCTCTCTCTCTCTCTCTCAGAAATGAATAAACATTTAAAAAGGAATATTAAAACACCATTTCAACAAGACATTAGCACCACTATGTTTATTAATTACTTACAATAGCCAAATTACAGAAGCAGCCCAAGTTTCCATGGATAGATAAATGGATAAAGAAGAGGTGGTATATGGGGCGCCTGGGTGGCGCAGTCGGTTAAGCGTCCGACTTCAGCCAGGTCACGATCTCGCCGTCCGTGAGTTCGAGCCCCGCGTCAGGCTCTGGGCTGATGGCTCAGAGCCTGGAGCCTGTTTCCGATTCTGTGTCTCCCTCTCTCTCTGCCCCTCCCCCGTTCATGCTCTGTCTCTCTCTGTCCCAAAAATAAATAAACGTTGAAAAAAAAAATTTAAAAAAAAGAAGAGGTGGTATCTATATACATTGAAACATTACTTAGCCATAAAAACCGTGGAACCTTGCCATTTCCAATGACGTGGATGGATGGCAAGTGAAATAAGTCAGTCAGAGAAAGACGGATACCATATGATCTCACTCGCCTGGGAAATTTAAGAAACAACACACAGAAAAAAAGCAAGCCAAAAAACAGACTCAGCTATAGAAAACAAACTGATGGTTGCCAGAGGGGAGGGGGGTGGGGGGCTGGGTGAAATAAATGAGAGAGATTAAGAGTACACTTACCATAATGAGCACTGAGTTGTATGGATTTATTGAATCACTATATTGTACACATGAAACTAATATACCGTTGTACGTTTAACTATACTGGGATTTAAAAAAAGACTCTAGAGAGAGTAACGTCTGAATTTTTACTTTCAGAATTGATACGGTGAATTATATTAACAGACTTTGTAATGTTCATGCTTTGGTTTCTAGATTAATCTTTTCTCGATTATTTTGATGGATGTGGTAAATTGACCCTCAGGATCAATCCCCTGTGTTCTCAGTGTGCCTTCCTGAACTGAGGAAGCTGTAATGCTAAAAAATATAAACTCACCAGTTCCTTTTTGGCTAGGTTAGTGGGAGTGGACTAGGTTTTAAAAATTGTCTTAAATTTTTCTTTAAATCCAAATCAAATTTAAGTTCTCTTAACACTTGGCTGATGTTTGGAAGATAGAAGTGAGGCATGCTATTTTCCTGCTGATTGCTCTGTTGTGAAGCAAGGTTGCGGAGATAATGATCTTATTTACAGAAGGTTATATCCCCAATTATTAGCTATTAAAATGTTAAAAGTCCGATGAGGTGTCAGTGGCAAAGGTTTCTAAATGCCCAGATTTAGCTATGGTGTTGGGTCTTGAACATGACAGTTCCGGTGGTACCCTCATGACATCCTCCGCTCCTGTCTGTGACAGAAATCTACTGCAGAAATAAAATTTCCAGTTTGGAAATTTTTTACTTCCATCTTTTACTTCCTGAAAGTCCTGTCTAGATCTCTTTTCTCTAGTACATTCGATGATTTTGTAAGCCTGTGTTTATTTTCTTAAATTTCTTTATACTTTAAATTGGTAGGGTAAATACAGATTCCAGTATTTGAACTTTGCATCAGCTTCCAGAAAGCATTGTAGATAATGGATGACAAAAATGGGCACGCAGGATGGGAAATCAGAGATGGCTGAGTTTGACGGAAGTCAGGATCGCGTTATCAGTACAAAATACTCAGTTCCCATAGCCCAGCTGTATAACAGTTAACAGAATGAAGTAACTATTCAAAAAAAGGCTTTCACACAACGAAAGCCAAATGACGAACTCTTTTTTTTTTTTTTTTAATTTTTTTTTCAACGTTTATTTATTTTTGGGACAGAGAGAGACAGAGCATGAACGGGGGAGGGGCAGAGAGAGAGGGAGACACAGAATCGGAAACAGGCTCCAGGCTCTGAGCCATCAGCCCAGAGCCTGATGCGGGGCTCGAACTCACGGAGTGCGAGATCGTGACCTGGCTGAAGTCGGACGCTTAACCGACTGCGCCACCCAGGCGCCCCGACGAACTCTTAAGCATGGCCTGTATAGCTTATAATCTCCTTCATGATCTGCCCCCGTCACTTTTCTGATCCCATCTTTTACCATTCTCCGTATTACCTAGTATATTTCTTAAAAAAAAAAAAAATGTTTAAACATTTATTTAATGAGTATGAATTTCCTTGCAGAAAACAGAATTTCTGCCAATTACACAGTATTCTAATATGACAAAAGATGTATTTGTACACATAAACCTTGTTCAACAAAGATGTTCTCTTTGTAGGTCCAAACTCAAGAACAGGTCTAAACTGGCCTTTATTAGGTTCATTTATTATGAGTAGATTTCCCATTTTACAAGCAAACCTCTATTTATAGGAAGAGCTTCAGGGTTTCAGAAAGTCTTTAGCATATATTTCCTGATCCCAGGGGCACAGATTTCCCCTTTTGTCCATCAAATGACACCCACTTGCAACTGCAGGGCATTCTTCTACTCCAGAGTTAAATACATAACAAATAGTACATAACAAAGGAACCTACATAACAAACAGAGCTAAATACATATAAAGACATACAGAATAGTCCCCTGGTAACCATATATGCCCTCCAACCTTATCAAACCGTAATTTGCTTACTGTTCCTCAAATAAAATATCCTAATCCCTATCTCTTTACCACTACCTTCCTCCCCCTGCCTTTTTTTTTCCCTCCCAGTTTCCTTCACCTGGAATTCCATATAAACTTCTATCCAAATACTACCATTTCAAGGACCAGGCAAAGTCCGATCTCACCACTAAAGGACAAAGTCTTCCCTGACTGTCCTATCCTATGGTAATCTGACCCTCTTTAATCTTTTTTTTTTTAAGGACCCCTGGTTTATTTTATTCTGAATTGCTTAACACATCCTCAACAAACAAACGCAAAATGTAACAACAACACAACTAAAAAACCCAGATCAAACATGAGATAAGAGGAAAAATGCAGTATCTATGGGTAACACACAAGTAGGAGACAGAGAATGCCCCAATTACAACGTTATCTACAACCAGGTAAGGAAACACTAATCTTTGAATGGACTCTGGAGTCCACATCTGATTGGTGAGTCAGGAAGATTGTGATTTAGATTTAAGTGCTAACGTTATTCCATTGCTACTTCATGACTTCCTTACAATCTAGGTCATTCTCTGACATTATATCTTTGAATATTGTGACCCTCTTTAATCTTTAAAGAGCATGTGGCTGTAATATTTTTTTCTGCCTAATACTGTTAATTAGCTTTTCACAGGTTTTTTACTTATCTTGCAATTAGATTGTAAGCTCCTTTTTTTTTTTTAATTTTTTTTTTCAACGTTTATTTATTTTTGGGACAGAGAGAGACAGAGCATGAACAGGGGAGGGGCAGAGAGAGAGGGAGACACAGAATCGGAAACAGGCTCCAGGCTCTGAGCCATCAGCCCAGAGCCTGACGCGGGGCTCGAACTCACGGACCGCGAGATCGTGACCTGGCTGAAGTCGGACGCTTAACCGACTGCGCCACCCAGGCGCCCCTGTAAGCTCCTTTTTTTATTAAATATAATTTATTGTCAAATTGGTTTCCATACAACACCTAGTGCTCATCCCAAGATTGTAAGCTCCTTAAATGCAGATTCCTATATTTTGTTTTCCTTATTTTCCTCATGCATCTAAGTAGTAGATACTCTACATGTCCCAGTTTTGAAAAGTAACATGGTCAATCCAAACATGACCCAACACGTTCATTTAGTGTTCTTTAATGGATTTTGCTAGCACCGCGTTCATACACTTTTTGTATAAACATAGATTTTCTGCCAGCCCAATATATTTTTTTGAGGTTTTTATATAGCAGAATTCATCAGCTTACTCTGTGTCCCAGTCACAAGACTGCAGCTGTTCATCCTGTGGGAACTCAACTTCAATGTCATAAACAAAATTTGAATCATCCTTCTTCTAGTTTTTCTCAGAAAGCTCATATATGATGCTCTTTCTTTGTTTGTTTGTTTTCACATGTTTAGTTATTTTTGAGAGAGAGAGACAGAACACGAGCAGGGGAGGGGCAGAGAGAGAGGGAGACACAGAATCTGAAGCAGGCTCCAGGCTCCAAGCTGTCAGCACAGATGTGGGGCTCAAACTCATGAACCACGAGATAATGACCTGAGCCGAAGTCGGATATTTAACCAACTGAGCCACCCAGGTGCCCCATGATTCTCTTTCTTTGGCAAGTTTCTTGCCATCTACTTTGTTCAAGTCTTCCTCAGGATCAAGGGTTGTTTCCCATTGAATTTGTTCCACTTTTTTTTTTTTTTTTTTTTTTTTTTTTTTTTTGCCAGACTTTGCCTCCACAAGTGACCTTGAAAAAACGGAATAACTTCTCTAGCTGCCCCAGGGACACTTGTTCCAGGTAACTCTTGTGTCATGGATTATTCTGTAATTGTTCAGCAGTTCTGTTGCAATCTGAACACTCTGAAAAGTTTCAGACTAGCGTGACACGTTGGCCACTTTCCCCCTTTATCTCATTCTCATAGAGGTAGATAATAGCTGGAGTCTGGAACCTAATTCCACATCTCTTGGCAATGCACATCCTTCTCACATACACTTCAGGGTAAATCAGAGGAAATCTGATGAAAAGGTGTTAGTCCTTAGCGACTTCCCACTGAAAGTGGAGAGGGAGACAGGGAACTCCTGATCCCGCTCACAGAACTGCCCCTGGGAGTTGGGCATACCTAATATATTTCCATAATATTTGCCAGTGTATCATTTAGAGATTCATTTGACGGAAAAAGCAAACAAACCCTCCACACTAGCTTAAATACATCTATTTTGATCAAATAAATCATCAGTGTTTATACATTACGACTATTAACCGCTGAGCTAAGTGAGGTTTCATGTTAAATTTGTATTCTCATACCAATTTTAACTTCCCCAAATTAGAATTCATGTGTTTTAATATACTTGGCTTCTCCGTGTACAAACTCTTTATTCATTCCCAAATTTGCAGTGGAACCCATCAGGAATTCTATCAGTTTAATTTTCTTCTTTAGTACATTCCTCTGCCACCAACTGGACTATGTAATCTCTAGACTGGCTATACAGCTGTCAACCTAGGCTTTCCTTTCTCTACTACTGAACAGATCTCATTATCTCATATCGTTGAATCTCCAGTTTCTAGGGATCCATATTTTCTTCTTTTTCCCTTACTTTCTTTTTTTTTTAATTGTTTAATGTTTATTTCTTTTTGAGAGAGACACAGAGCATGAGTGGGGGAGGGACAGAGAGAGAGAGGGAGACACAGAATCTGATGCAGGCTCCAGGCTCTGAGCTGTCAGCACAGAACCCGATGAGAGGCTTGAACCCACGCACCACGAGATCATGACCTGAGCCAAGGTCAGACGCTTAACCCACTGAGCCACCCAGGAGCCCCCTTTTTCACTTACTTTCTTTACAGAGTTTGGCCTTCAGTAATTCCTGGGAAAGCATTAATAGAATATTTTGAGACCTTGCCTTCCTGAAAATATCTTTATTTTTTTTAGAAATTAAAAAAAAATTCTAACATTTATTTATTTTTGAGATCAAGAGAGACAGAGCATGAACAGGGAAGGGTCAGAGAGAGAGAGGGAGACACAGAATCTGACCAGGTTCTGAGCTGTCAGTACAGAGCCCGACATGGGGCTCAAACTCACGGACCGTGAGATCATGACCTAAGCCAAAGTCGGACGCTTAACCGACTGAGCCACCCAGGCGCTCCTGAAAACACCTTTATTTTAAATCATCCCTGAGTTTAGTTTGACAGGCATCCAAGGGCGCTTGGGTGGCTCAGTCGGCTGAGTGTAGGACTTCAACCCAGATCATAATCTCTCGGTTTGTGGGTTGCAGCCCCATGTCAGGCTCTGTGCTGACAGCTCAGAGCCTGGAGCCTGGTTCGAATTCTGTCTCCCTCTCTCTCTGCCCTTCCCCTGCTTGTGCTCTCTCTCTCTAAAAAATAAACATTAAAAAAATTTAGTTTGAGGGGCACCTGGGTGGCTCAGTTGGTTAAGCGTCCTACTTCAGCTCAGGCCATGGTCTGGCGGTTTGTGAGTCTGAGCCACGTATTTGGTTCTGTGCTGGCAGCTCAGAGCCTGGAGCCTGCTTTGGATTCTGTAGCTCCCCCTCTTTCTGCCCCTCCCACGCTCATGCTCTGTCTCTCTCTGTCTCTCAATAATAAATAAACGTTAAAAAAATTTTTTAATTTAGTTTGACAGGTATCCAATTTGAGTTTGTAAATCATTATCTCAGAAGTTTGACAGCATTGTTCCATCACATCCCAGTTTTCAATGTTGCTCTTTAGAAACCTGAGGCCATTTTGATTTTCCTCCCTTTGGATATGACCAGTTGTTTGCTCTCCAGAATCTTTAGGAAGTTGTTATTTCTCTCCAATACTTTTTTCTCATCCAAGTTTTTATTCAAATTCCAGTGAGTTCACATACAGTGCAATATTAGTTTGAGGTGTAGAAGCTAGTGATTCATCACTCATATATAATACCCAGTGTTCATCACAAGTGCCCTCCTTAATACCCATCCCCCATTTAACCCATCCCCAGCCCACTGCCCCCACAAGCAAACCATCAATTTGTTCTCTATAGTTACAAGTCTGTTTCTTGCTTTGCCTCTCTTTATTTCCCCCCAATATTCATTTGTTTCTTAAATTCCACATAAGTGAAATACATACAATGGAATATTACTCAGCCATAAAAAAGAATGAAATCTTGCCACTTGCAATGCCATGGATGGAACTATAGAATATTAGTCTCTCCAATATTTCAAAATTTAGATATGGGCTTATTTTGATCCATTTCCCATTAAACAAATAGGCCTCGTTAGTCTGTTAATGGATGTGACAAACCATCGTGTAGAATTTCTTTGATGTTATTCTCCTCTCCACATTTACATTTCTTTCTCCCAGCGCTATTATTCATCCAGTAAAGTTTTGCTGTTTTTCTAATGTTTCCAGTGTTCTTTCCCCTTCTTCCAATTTCCTAGAGGTTGCTTCATATTACCTTCCAACCCCTCTGCCTGAGTACTTTCTTCTGGCATGGTCCTGATTCCCAAAAGTTCATTTTAGTCTTCTGTCATTCATGTTAATAGCATCCTATCCTTGCCTCATGCATGCAGTGGAATTTCACATCTCATCAATGATATTACTTACAAATTGCAGGACTTTATTCTACTTCCTTAATATGCTTTGTTTTTTCCATGTTACTTCCCCCCCACCCCACCCCCCCATCCCTGTGTTTTTCTATCAAGGTAGAATGTTTCTTCAAATGGCTGCTGGCCTTTGGCTGATTCATATTAAAAGATGAGGCCTTCAAAAGCGAATTCAGATCACGTGTGGTGGGGCACAAAGAGTATCCAGTGGGTCTCCTATTAAGGTTATTATATAGGTCCTGCCATGTCATTAGGGTAAAGCCAAGTGTCAATATAAGTGAGCCCATTTTTCTTGGGTTATGCAGTTTCTGCAGAGAATAGAACATATTTTGCTACATTGGAAGGCAATATTCAAGAAAATAAATGCATTTAGAAAATTAAATCACGAGACAAATCTCACATTGAAACATAACCAGGATATATTTTAAATGAGTCCACAGTTAGACTCACAGTTGCCGAATATTTTGTACTCAAAAAAATTGTGGAATGAAGGGTAGCTGTTTGTAAACGGACTATTTGGAGATTTTTGTCTTACAACTGACAAAGACTTTAATTTCATGGCTGAGGAGCACATAGGGGCTGGAAGCTGGAAAACAAGCAGAAAGGAATGTACCGATGTTCACCAGCTGCAGGCTTGGGTTGACAAAGCAAGTCATATAGAGTGATAAGATAGAGGACAGAAAGTAAAAGGAAACAAACAAGCTCACTAGCAGCAGGACAGTATAAGTGGCAATGGTCTCTCGGGAGGCTCTGGGAGAGAGACTGGTGTGGTGAAGGTAATGGACTCTCTGCTTATGTCTTTGCAGGAAGAGCACTATGGAGACACTGGCCCAACCCATGGATCCCAAACACAAAATATCAAGGAAGGTAAACAGGAATGCACAGAGTGAGCTTATGAATGAACTGGACCCTTTGACAGAACACAATCCAAAATCCCTTTTTGTAATGTTTCTAGTACTCCCTGGGTGAGTCACTTTCACTGGCACGACAATATTTATCAGGAGATGAAGAATCCAACAGAGGCAGCAGGAGGGTTGAACAAACTTAGGAGCTCTCAGTTTGAGTTCTGCCCACGTGGGATTGTTAAGACTAATAGTAATAGCCTGGAAGCCACTCAAAAGGCAGGTGGTGCAGAGAGAAACCCCTCGGGCCACCCTGTGAGTAAAAAAGACAATCTTACACATAGCTTCTCCCAGGAAATTGTCCAAACAAAAAGCAGCCAGTGTCTGAGGGATTCCCCTAGAGAAAAGGATCAGAAAGTTGGCTACGGCCAAATGGTTGAGAATTAGGTCTGTACGTCTCTGAGTGTGTTTAGTGAACAAAGTCAACAAATAGAAATAAAGGAGTAAGGAATTCCCTAGGAGCCCAGTTCCAGTCTGGAAGAGAAAGAGAATCCCCACTACAAACTCACAAGAAGCCATAATGTCAATGCCCAGAAGGAGCTTGTTTTATTCAAAGCCAGATGATCTAGAGAGAAATAATATGTGCATTATTTTCTTTAGCATGGCAAATTCATTATTAACAAATTTCACCTTTACTCCTCTTTGCAAAATCCTACTTCATATTATTGGATATACAAATATTGAGTCGAACTACTCTGAAAGAGGAATCTAATTCTCTTCCAAGAGTATATGGTTTCTAGCATTTCATTTAGGGTATGTGGATGCACATTTATGAATGACAGTTTTCTAAACATAGGCTACACAAGGGTAGGAAATGGTAAGTTTATGGTCCCAATATTTCACTTCCTTTTCCCACTCTGTAGTTTAAATATTTTAGATTCTCTGCCAACTTTTATATGATCTGAAAGTTTTTGTTTCTTTTTAAAAATTAGAAAATGCTGGGGCGCCTGGGTGCTCAGTCGGTTAAGCATCCGACTTTGGCTCAGGTCATGATCTCGCGGTCCGTGAGTTCGAGCCCTGCGTCGGCTCTGTGTTGACAGCTCAGAGCCTGTAGCCTGCTTCAGATTCTGTGTCTCCCTCTCTCTCAGCCTCCCCCGTTCATGCTCTGTCTCTCTCTGTCTCAAAAATAAATAAACATGAAAAAAAATTTTTTTAATTAGAAAATTCTATGGTGTGACCACTGTTCTCCCATAATAAATGGTTGATGGAGCCAGGTAATGTCAACTCCATTGACTAGGGCAGGCACCCCCGATTCAGAACAGCCTTCGTGAAACCAGGTTTATCCGTTCATGTTAATGGCTCAACCCTGTAAGATTTGAACTGACAGTTGTCTCTTTTTTTTTTTTTTTTTAATTTTTTTTTCAACGTTTATTTATTTTTGGGACAGAGAGAGACAGAGCATGAACGGGGGAGGGGCAGAGAGAGAGGGAGACACAGAATCGGAAACAGGCTCCAGGCTCCGAGCCATCAGCCCAGAGCCCGACGCGGGGCTCGAACTCACGGACCATGAGATCGTGACCTGGCTGAAGTCGGACGCTTAACCGACTGCGCCACCCAGGCGCCCCATACAGTTGTCTCTTTATACATAAAAAGCTTTGGGAAATATAAGGACACAAGATGGATTTTAACAGATTTCTCTGTGAGAATGCCACTCAGTTCACAAAAATAGGTAACATATAGAGGATATGAACAACGTCGTCAGGCTGCCTGATCTAACAGATTTTATGGAATAATTTTAAACTGAAAAAAAAAACCATTTTAAAATTAAACTATGCATTCTCCTAATTTTACTGAAGACAGTAGAAGGAAGACAGCACTAAAGATAATATAATAAACAGAAATAAAAATCACTATAATTGACAAAAATATAAAAGATACATAAATGAGTCTAACATGGGTAAATATGGTCAAGACAAAAGGGAAAAAACTAACGACTTTATAATGGTAAAAGAATATTACAGTAGATATAGATAGGCTTTAAGCATCATAAGAGAATATTCATGCACAAGCTTTAGAAACATTTTTGTTGATGGGTGCAGAAGAAGGAAATAATTTTGGAGAGCTTTGATATTCTGAACTTGCTTCTCCCTTATATCATAGTTAGAGGATATTTCTTGATCCCTATCCGTAGCACTAGATAGCCGTATCTCAGGTGGCATGACATTGGAGGGGGTTATCCAGGAAGATTGAAAGTCTTGCTGAGGGGCGCCTGGGTGGCGCAGTCAGTTAAGCGTCCGACTTCAGCCAGGTCACGATCTCGCGGTCCGTGAGTTCGAGCCCCGCGTCGGGCTCTGGGCTGATGGCTCAGAGCCTGGAGCCTGTTTCCGATTCTGTGTCTCCCTCTCTCTCTGCCCCTCCCCCGTTCATGCTCTGTCTCTCTCTGTCCCAAAAATAAATAAACGTTGAAAAAAAAAATTAAAAAAAAAATAAATAAAAGTCTTGCTGAATTGAGAAAATGATGACATCAGATGTAGGATAATCAGCTCTCCCCAGACGCTCTCTTCTTTCTCCACCAAAACCCAGAAAGGCAGATTATGGAAGAAATCTCCCCCATAAAGTTCTGCTCCCTTGTTAGTGTTTAAAGTGGAGTCCCTGGCCAGAGAAGTTTTCTAGAGGAGTTGTAAACAGCACTCCAGCTGGTCTTAAGGGTTAACTGCCTTCAAGTTAACATCCTGCTTATTTGCTGACCTAAGTCCTTTGATCCATAGCAGAGAGATAACTGGCCTTGAGGAGAGAAGGACCAGAATTTTCCTGTGCTACAGAGGTCAGCAAATCTGTTCGAACCCACCTCAATTTATAATTAGCCTAGCAATTTTTTTTTTCTTTTAGTAAAATGCTCTTCTTTTTTTTAGGTCACACAAATGATTTTCCTGACTTCCCTTTGTGTATCTGTGGATCTTGCCCTCCTTTGCAGAAAGAACAGAGTCCTGTACATCACAGAACAGAAACTGGAGCCCCTCATACAACCCATGAGCACTGAGGTGATATTTGTCGCTGGCACCATTGACTCCACATGTAATCAAGAAATGTTACAGGGGTGCCTGGCTGGCACAGTCAGTGGAGTATGTGACTCTTGATCTCAGGGTTGTGAGTTTTGAGCCCCATGTTGGATGTAGAGGTTACTTTAAAATAAAATGAAAGAAAGAAAGAAAGAAAGAAAGAAAGAAAGAAAGAAAGAAAGAAAGAAAGAAAGAAAGAAAGAAAAGTTACAGACTATTTCACTGCCTTTACTCATCCCTAAACCTCTTTAAAATACACTGGGCCAGGGGCGCCTGGGTGGCTCAGTTGGTTTGAGCATTGACTTCAACTCAGGTCATGATCTCACGTTTGAAGAGTTCGAGGCCTGCATCGGGCTGTGTGCTGACAGCTCAGAGCCTGAAGCCTGCTTTGGATTCTGTGTCTCCCTCTCTCTCTTCCTCTCCCCCACTCATGTTCTGTCTCTCTCTGTCTCAAAAATAAAATAAACATTTAAAAAATTTAAAAAAACAAAACAAAACAAAGCCCTGGGCCAAGCAGAAATCTTGGACAAGTGCTCAGCTTCTCCCCAGATGTATGGCCTCCTGAATAAAGCTGAGATTCCTTTCTGATCTAAACTGTCTCTTGAGTATTGGCCTTTCAAGCGACTGGGCAACCGAACTTGGGGTTCAGTGCAGGGTTTTTAAAAAAAAATTTTTAATGTTTATTTATTTTTGAGAGAGAGAGAAAGACAGAGTGTGAGCAGGGGGAGGGGGAGAGAGAGCGAGAGAGGAAGACACAGAATCGGAAGCAGGCTCCAGGCTCCAAGCTGTCAGCACAGAGCCCGATTCGGGGCTCTAACCCATGAACTGCGAGATTGTGACCTGAGCTGAAGATGGAGGCTCAACTGACTGAGCCACCCAGGCGCCCCTGGGGTTCAGTGCAGGATTAGTGGTTCCGTGGAACCTGGGGCTTTCTGACCTACAGCTCTTCCCCTCTCCTCTCCTTATCCTGAGCAAGGGCACCAAGAGCCTTGTGACTTTTCCACAAGAGAGAGATTACCAGGCAGGGATGGAAAACGCATGCTCCCAGACTCAAAAGAGAGTTAAGAGAGAGAAAGACATTTCTCTGATGATAAGATTTTATATATTTTTGAGTTTTCAGACCATGTTAATGTTCTACATTTTCCAAAAATAAAATATGAAACCACCAAGGACAGGTGCCTGGGTGGCTCAGTCAGTTAAACGTCCGACTTCAGCTCAGGTCATGATCTCGCAGTCCATGAGGACTGCGACAGCTCAGAGCCTGGAGCCTGCTTCAGGTTCTATGTCTCCCTCTCTCTCTGCCCCTCACCTGCTTGCTCTCTCTCTCTCTCTCTCTCTCAATAACAAATAAACATTAAAAAAAAAAAACACCCAGAAAAGAAAAAAGAACACAGACATCCAAATATTTAGGATGCAGGCTTCCTTTGTCAAAAAAGAGTACTATATATAAGGGCAACAAAGGACTGCTAGCTATTTTCCCTTTAATGAGTCAGTCATTAAAGGGAAAATAGCAGGAAGTCACATACTCAGACAGAAAAGGCAGACCTAAAGCCCTTCTTTAGGCAGTGGCCTCTAGCCAGGTGGGGAGAAGCCAGGTGGTAGCCTTCACATGGCTCCTGCAGATACCAACAACTAATGTTAAAAATAACACTATATTCAATGGGCTCTTTGCTGGGCCCTGCCCTTGTATGGCACATTTTCCTGATGGTGTGTTTCATTTCCTGTCACACCAAGGGCAGGGTAGGGTCAGACCTAGGGATAATTCCCTGAATTAGAGCCCCAAACTCAGGATTTCCTGTCTTAATGCCATAGCCCATTTATGACACTGGCTCAGCACTGGTGATGTGGTCAATGAGTGGCTTTATGTTCATTATTGATTCTGGAAAATAAATTCAGGAATATCTCCTTAAGAGAGTTAGAGTCAACAATTACATTTCTCTCCTTTGGTCTAAGAAGAACCTGAAAAGAATATGATTTATGCCTTTTCCTCACACTGACCAAAGGGATGGCTTTCTTCTGAAGCCAGTTTTGACCACTGAGAAAACAAGAAAAAAATGAACCCACATTTTCTATGTCCATGCTTAAATCCAGACACGTATATTATTTATTCATCATAATATTCCTACAGTGGAGAGTCTGTGGTCCCCAACTTTAAAGAGAGGGTTTAAAAGGTTGGAAGAGAAAGGAGGAGATTTCTGGCAAGTCTGATAGTGAGACAGGATGGACAGGAGGTTTCAGGAAGCCAAGAACAAAAAGGAAATCAAGGGAAAGAGGATAACTCCAAATAAAGTATAAACACGAGATATATTAGTGCCCTCCTGAAGGTAATGTATTTCTCTCTAATCCTCAGATTTAATATTGCACGCATCGCTTCCCAGGTAAGAAGCATATTAGGATTCTAAGATAAAGCTCTAACACTGAAAGTGACTTTTTCAGATATTTTCTAAAAGGAGGAAAAAGAAAAAAAAAAAAAAACTCACCAAGCAGATCTCTGCTACCTGGATAGTGAGTCTGGCACTACCGAGGTTTATGCCTGAGAGTGTAAGAAAGCACCTGACTCCAAGTTATAGATAAGGGACACCATGATCTCATTTCCCACCAGTGCAGCAATTATAATGTCACCAGTAGCAATGACAGTGTCTACAAGGGGAATTGATAATATCCCGGAGAAACTGTTGGCCCAAGATAAATAAATAACATGAGCAACACTTAGTGAGAAAAACCCAGAGAGACCAACATAACCTGTAGAGAAACTTTTCTGTGATATGTGGAAACAGACATGTCTTGAGAATGGTACAGAGGGGACTTGTGTGGATGAGTGCAAACTCCCATGTCCCCACGGTGACATTTTCATCTACCAGTGTCTCCTTGTCTGACTCCACAAACTTGACCTTTCAGCAGCCAACGATTCCTTTTGCCTGTTAGCTCTAGGGGGGCCTCTTGTCATCCCACTGCTGAACAAGTGATTGCTTTTATTCATTTTTTTAAAAGCCTGTTTATTTATTTGGGGAAAAAGAGAGAGAGAGAGCAGGGGAGCAGCAGAGAGACAGGGAGAAGAAACCCAAGCAGGTTCCATACTGTCAGCGCAGAGCCTGACTTGGGGCTCGATCCCACAAACCATGAGTTCATGACCTGAGCTGAAATCAAGAGTCAGAGGCTTAACCGACTGAGCCACCCAGGTGTCCCCAAATAAATTAAGAAACTTTGAAAAAAATAAAAGTCAGCTCTTGAGGTAAATGCCTGACGTCTAAGTGATACACTGAATTTGGACCAATAGATTCCATGATCTGCCAGGCATTTGTCTCTCTACTGAGTCCAGTGTTGCCACACTTCTCCTGGAAAGGGCCAGATGGTAAGAATTTTAGACGGGGTCTCTGTTGCAACTACTCAACTCTGCCATAGCAGTGGGACAGCAGCCATGGACAATATGTAAGCAATCCAGTGTAGCCGTGTTCCAATAAACCTTTATTTATGGGTGGTAAAATCTGAACCTTATAACTTTCAACTGTCCATAAATATTGTTCATCTTTCTTTTTCCAACCGCTTAAAAATGGAATAACCATGATTCTTAGCTCACTAGCTGTGCAAAACAGGTGGTGGGTCAGCTTTGGCCTGGGGTCATAGTTTTTTTGATGCCTGCTATTGATGAATAATCAAAGAGTCAAAATTCTTGCCCTAATGGACATTTTATTTGACTAGATGACAGAGAAATAGAATAGCTGGAATATCATAAACATAAAATTACCCATGTAACAAGTAGTGACAAGAACAAAAAGAGGAGGGTTTTTTGAGAACCAGTGGTGGGTGATCATGACGTGACTTGGGGTAGAAGGCCAGTAAGAGAAATCAGTAATTAAGCTGCAGTTCAAAAGAGGATGCGTGTCTCAGGCAAAGACAGGGAGAAGAGAATTCCTGCCGTTACAAAAGCCTCAAGAGGGGAAAGTGCTCGGAGGCTTTGAAAGGAACTGAAAGGTCAGACCAGGAGTATCACTGCCTGGTGTTCACCTCCTCCCCCCTTCACTGAAAGCTCAGTTCTGATTTAAATGTTATTTGGCTGAATGCCCTCTCCTTAGAGTTCCCTTAGACAGTTTAGATGGTTGGCATAACTGCTGAGTTCCTCCAGGTCTGAGACGTCTTTCTCTGTTCCTCGGATGTGAAGATTTTTCCCAGTGTGGCTGTCACTGGTGGTGTCCCACCCAACAGCCATCTTCTTTGATGAAAGAATCACAGGTGTCTTTTTTTTTTTAATTTTTATTTAATTCCAGCCAGTTAACATACAGTGTTATATTAGTTTCAGGTATACAATATAATAATTCGAAATTTTCCATAACACACTCGGTACTCATCACAAGTGCGCTCCCTAATCCCTATCACCTATTGAACCCATCCCTCCACCCCTCCTCTCTGGCAACCATCAGTTTGTACTCTGTTGTTAAGACTCTGACGTAGAAGAATCTTCTTCTACTCATTCCTTCTCTACAGAACTGACCAAAAGTAACATTTTTAGATCTTCTATCAGACTTTTCTGTACACTGAATATATGTATAAAGATCATCTAGTTTATATAGAAATGGGATCATGCTGTTCTCTTTGCCCTCTTTGCTTGAACACAACTCCTCTCTTTTAGGTCAGTATTATAGAGCTCTAACTCATTCTTTTTATTGCTGAATTATTGTCTAAGCTAGCTCTGCCCAATATAACTCTCTGTGACTTTGGGAATGTTTTATTTATATCTATATTGTCCAATGCGGTCGCCACTGGTTACATTCGCTAAGGAGCTTTTCAGGTGTAACTAGTGTGACGAAGGAACTGAATATTAAATTTCATTTGATTTTAACAACTTTAAATTTAAATATTACAAATAACTACCATATTGGTCAGCATAGATTAACAATTCCTCAAGAAGTGAACATTGAGATTGATTTGAGCTCTTCAGTATTACAAACATGGCTTTAGTAAGCATTACTGTCGCCACATCTTTTCAAGTCAGAAGTTTTGTGGGGTATGTTCCTATATATAAAAACACTGGCTGTAGGGGCGCCTGGGTGGCGCAGTCGGTTAAGCGTCTGACTTCAGCCAGGTCACGATCTCGCGGTCCGTGAGTTCGAGCCCCGCATCAGGCTCTGGGCTGATGGCTCAGAGCCTGGAGCCTGTTTCCGATTCTGTGTCTCCCTCTCTCTCTGCCCCTCCCCCGTTCATGCTCTGTCTCTCTCTGTCCCAAAGATGAATGAACGTTGAAAAAAAAAAAAATTAAAAAAAAAAAAAAAAAAAAAACACTGGCTGTTAAGGGGTTGCCTTCAGACATCGGGATACCTACTACTCAATTTAATTTTAGAAAGGCTGTAGTCATTCCCAACAGCGACCTACAAGACTTCTCATTTCCCCACACTCTGAAAAATATTGTATGCTATCTACATTTGTTTTTGAAATTTGATAATTGAAAACGTGGTATGACATTTGTTTCTGTTACCATTTTATCGCTTCAGCTCCGAATGCACGCTTCAATATACGCTCTGGGATAAACAAAGGGATTATCCTAAGTATTTCTCCTTCAAAGTGAGCGCAATAGCACGCTCTACCAGAAGAGGGCGCCGGAAGGACACTTGGGAGCAAGAGATCAGGCTTTGGAGAGCTCCCCCATCCCCAAACAATCAACAAAAACAATGAATCAAGCCTAATTTGTAGTGACTGTCAATTCCCATAGTGTAAACAGTCCCATCATGGCCAATTTCTAGCCACCAAAATGGTATCACCGAAGGTGGAGCTGGGAAGGGATACGCAGTAGTACATCGTGATAAAGTATTTTCACCATACAGACACTAAAGACATAATCTCAAGAGCACAGATAATAAAATAATTAGAAACTGATGCGTTTGACTATTTGTTAGCGTAGTTTCTAGTGTATTTATTATACGTTTACATAATTTTTACATAATGGTTGTGTTCAAAACAAGTGTCAAGTGTTCTGAGAATCTGCCAGTAAGAACTGGCCCCACACACCGCTGCATCCGTCTACCGCCACTCAATCCTCTGACGCACCAGGCACACATACGTGTACACACACACACACACGCCACCTGACATGTTCCGAGCGCTGCTCCAAGGGCTGGAACCCTTCACTGGCCACCATACACAACACTCCGCCTTACCGACCGCGGAACTCAGGGGCCCGCTAGCCCTGGACGTGCGCCAAACTACCCCACGCTGACAGTTTTCACTGTGCAAGGCTGGCTCGAGCCTACACCTGCGCACTGAGAGACTGACTACAACTACCAGAAACCCCCGAGGCGGGCGGTCCAATGGCCCTTGGCTTTCCTAGTCTCCTGCTTTTCCTGCACTGGATTACATTTCCCATAGGCCACCGGGCCCGAATGATGGAGGGTCTCCGAGGTCCCCTAGAGCATCCGCGGGCTCTAGGGTTCCACGTGTGAGCAAGTCTTTGAAAAGGAGAAATCAACACAGGTAGAGAGTACGTAAAGCCCTCTGACCCCAGCCGACGGTGGGGTTAGGAGGTGGAAAGCGTGAGCAGCTGAGGGAGGTGATGGTGTGACAGACTTGAGGGAGAAGGTGGGCAAAATAGGGTCAGGTGTCTCCCTGGCTCACGTGATGTAGGGACAGGCGTGGGACAGAGCCCGAGTGTGTTTTCATGATGGTGAGGCACACACATGATGGAGGGTTTGTATGTGAACATTGGGCGCATGATAGAGTCAAGAGTGTGTCACACTGTGGGAAAGGTGATGTTGTATTTGCATGACTGGGCACACGAGAGGGCAGGGATGTCCTATGACAGATGGAATGTGGTGTGTGTGTGTGTGTGTGTGTGTGTGTGTGTGTGTTCAAATCATTTAGCTTGTTAAAAATAACCTGCAGGGGGAAACAGTAATAAAAATAACCCGCAGAGAGGGAAGGGAAACCCCTTGCCTACTCCAGGATTTTTATTTAGGAGTGAAGCAAAATGATATCTTCCATTTGCTTTTAGTGGTTGGACAACAATAGATAGATAGATAGATAGAGATAGAAAAAACAACCACAAGTTATTTGCCTCTATCTATCCATACCTTTGCTTACTGCCCTTCCACACAGATTCTCTGCTAGCCTTGTGACTTGCTCTGGCCAATGAGACAAGTTAGCAAACATAACTTGAGGAGAGGCATAAAAAGTACTTGTTGATTGGAAGTACTTGTTGATTGCCCTTTCTTGCTGCCCTTTAGAACCTTGCCACTCCTATATGAAAAAAGTCCAGTCTAGCCTGTTGGAGGATGAGAGGCCATGTGGAGGAGAACTGAGGCTTGGATGACAGCCAGCCAACTATCAGTCTTGTGAATGGGATCATCTTAGATCGTGCAGCCACCATCCAATCCACCAGCTGACCATTGACACATGATAGGTCTTAACAGTGATGGGTCAAGTCAATCCTTACCAGAAGATAAAATGCTTGTTGTTTTAAGCCAGTAGGTTTTATTTGCAATTTCTTATGCATCAGAAGATAACCCGTGCAGAAATACAGATAGAATAAACAAGTATGACAGCTGTTAATAATTTTGATCTAGATTGTAGGAATTTAAATGATCATTTAACCAATATTTCAACACCTTTGCACCTTTAAATTTTTCCACAATACAAGAAAATGGCCTTTATTTTCATGATATCATGATTCTCTACCATTCCATATTATCCTTCGTTTCGAAGCTAATCTATGAAGCATTGCTTGTACTATGTTAATTCAAAATATTCACTTCTTGATTTTATTTACAGCTTTGTGAAGCAAAAAGGAGAATATTTAATTAATCTTATTACCATATTTTAGACCAGTGTCAGAACTATACAAATGCTGCCAAAGAAAGGGGTTTGATCATGCCTTCGGGTCTAATAGCCTTTTATGTGTTTGTTGTGACTTTTCCCGTTAAAATACTGGTATCTTTCTTCTTGGACCAGTTTCTCGGTCCACAATCTTATCCTGTATTTGTCCACTAAGGGTCTGGGAATCTGGGAATTGTATTTAAGATTTCCTCCATGCCACTAAGATCATTCCTAATTAATGAAAAATCCATTATTTGCAATTTCCAAAGCACCCTCGTATTTTTTTCCTCAGATCATCAAATGCAAAAAGGAAAAAGGAGAAACCACCAAACTTTGTTTTAATTACCAGCTATCTTGAAAGTCCTAAAACTCAATAAGACTCCCTATTCAGGTGCCTGGGTGGCTCAATTGGGTGAGGATCTGACTCTTGATGTCAGCTCGGGTCATGATCTCACAGTTTGTGGGATCAAGCCCCCTGTCTGGCTCCATTTTGAGCATGGAGCTTGCTTGGGATTCTCTCTCTCCCCCTCTCTCTGCCTCTCCACTGCTTGCTCTCTCTCTCTCAAAATAAATAAATAAATATTAAAAAATAAAAAAGACTCAGTCTACCCCCATGGCTATCCCACTATTTTTTCATGTGTTTATCCAACAAATTGGTTCTTTACCCTCCTATTGTCTAACATGTTAACACAACCAGAAGAACTCTAAGTAGTCATGTACAACTTTATCCAATATCAAACTTAATGATTTAAAAGATATCATCAAGAACAAGATACTGATGAAGCATTTCTAGAGTAGACTCCCAGACAGATGTGCAAGGAAACTGACTCTGGTCAGAGGATTTGAGAGGTATCTCATGGCTTCTTGACCTCCTTGTCTCTCCCCCATACACCCAGGCCCCCAGGATGTGGAGTTAACCCTGATGAGCAGTTAGGCCCTGAGAAATTCAGTTAGATCCCTGCCTAGATGCTGGCCTTGAATCCTGGAGGCTACATGGTTGGACAGAGGGCCCACTGCCCATGACCTTGATGTTTTGCTGTTGTGAAGGTGATAAATTGAAGGGTTTAGGGGGATGATATAGACTCTGAGAAGTGTGAACAGAGGTGATATTCAAACTATACAGCAACATCAGGAACAGACAAGAATGCGTACTCTATTCAATCTCATACTGTGCAATAATACAAGAAAAAGAAAAAGCACAAAGATTGGAAAAGAAGTAAAGCTGTATTTACAGATGACACAACTGTACATAGAAAAGCCAAAGGAATCTACAATTAGAACTAATAAGTAAATTTAGAAATGTTGGGAGATAGGAGGTCAATGTTTACACATCAATTACATTTCTATAAACTAGAAAATAATTATAAAATGAAATTTTAAAGTAATACCATTTAAAATAGCATTAAAGGGGCGCCTGGGTGGCTCAGTCGGTTAAGCATCCAACTTCAGCTCAGGTCATGATCTCGCGGTCCGTGAGTTCGAGCCCCGCGTCAGGCTCTGGGCTGATGGCTCGGAACCTGGAGCCTGCTTCTGATTCTGTGTCTCCCTCTCTCTCTGCCCCTCCCCCATTCATGCTCTGTCTCTCTCTGTCCCCAAAATAAATAAACATTAAAAAAAATTAAAAAAAAAATAGCATTAAAAAGGAATGGGTTTGGAGCACCTGGCTGGCTCAGCCAGTAGAACATGCAACTTTTGATCTAGGGGTTGTGAGTTCAAACCCCCATTAGATGTAGATATTACTTAAAAAAAATTTTTTTTAATTTAACAAAAAGGTGGGGCGAGGGGGGGGGAGGTTCAAGATGGTGGCATAGGAAGACCTGAACCCACCTCCTCTCCTGGACACAACAAATTTACTGATTCATATGGAATAATTTTCCTCTGAAAAGAACCTGAGAAATAGGTAAATAGTGCTTCCACAACAAAAGATAAAGAGACTTTCAAGAAAGGTAAGAGAGGCAGAGACACAGCCTAACCCAGGACTCCACCCAAGACACAGTGACCCCACAAGCAGGAGGGATCCCCAAAATATGGAACATTCCCTCAAGGAGTGAAGGAGGGAATGTTCTACACCAGGAACCTTAACCCTGGGAGCCAGTACCAGAAAAACAATCCCCCAAAACATCTGGCTTTGAATACCAGTGGGGATTAAGACCAAGAGAATCATTGAACTATAGGGAATAGAGATCTTGCTCTTAAAGGCCTTGCACACAAACCTACTCGCCATGAGATCCAGCACAAAAGCAACACATTGAAAAGTGCCTAGATTTGGGTGGGGGGTGGGCTACATGGGTGATAGATATTAAGGAGGGCACTTATTATCATGAGCACTGGGTATTGTGTGTAGTTGATGAATCACTGAATTTTACTTCTGAAGCCACTATTAACTACTTCTTAAGTACGTTAACTAACTAGAATTTAAATAAAAATTTGGAAGAACAAATAATAAAAAAAAATTTTTTTAATTTTAAAAAACCTGAAAAGTGCCCAGATCATAAATGAGGGAAACCCATTTACTAACTTCCAAGTGGTGACTGGAAAGGCAGGAACCTGCAGGGACTTTACTGGGGGCAGAAGCACTGGAAGACACCGTTTTTGCAATCTCATCCTAATTTGCTGGTGACAGAACCAACAGGCAAGATTTTTGGTGCCCTCCCTCTAGCCAGCTAGCACTGGAGGAGCAATTGGACCACCTTTTTACTGATTTCCCTACAGTAAGAAGAGCTAGTTGTCAACTTATTTATTCCTGTCTTTCTCAACTGTGATTTTTGTTTTTTCCACCCCACAGTAACCTGGCTGGATGAGCACCCCATAGTCTACACCTCCTACATAGCATATAAGCCACAGATGGGCCAAGTTCCATGCATCTGTCCTCCCTTTGCAGAGACCAAGCCATAACCAGGACAGGCAAGTGGCTCAAGTCCCACATTCCCTGCCCAGGAGCCAAGCTGCAACCAGGCCAACTAGTTCCCCAAGGCCCACCCTCCCCATGCAGGAGCTGCAACCCTATCATGGCCAGGAAATACACAGCCCACATGAGAGATGGCTAGAGTGCCTGGCTCCAATGACCAGGGAAGACTGTGCTTTGGGGCCACACAAAACAGCTCCTACACAAGACTATTCCTCTAAGAATAAGGGAGGTAACTCCTTCACTCATACATATGGACAAACACAGAGAGACAGGCAAAATGAGAAGGCAGAGTGATATGTCCCAGACCAAATAAAAAGGGAAATCCCCAGAAAAAGAACTTAATGCAATGGAGATTGTCACAGACTATGATTCTGAGGTTCTGTATTGTCCAACAAGAGAGCAAACACAGAACTGAATATGAGAGAGGCTAGTGTTTGGGAGGAGACAAGAGCCCCAAACAGGGCTTTTGTCTCCGTATTTATTGAGCTCTCAAGATCCTACAAATATGGTGAATGTGAAGAAAACAATCAGATGGTAATCATTAAGTCACGTGAGTAAGAAGCAAAGGGTCTGGGGGCAAGTGGTGTTTGTGATCAGGTACATTGGCAACAAATGGAGAGTAATTTCCGGCAGGTGATATAACAAGTTACTTGTGATCCTATTACAATATCTCGCTAGCTAACCTTGGGTGCTTTTGCCCCATGGTGGCAGCTTTCCTCCCTAAGCTTTTTTCTAACCCATTTATGTAGATAGAACCTATTTCCTCACAGGAGATAACCTACCTGATAAAGAGTTCAAAGTAATGGTCATAAATATGCTTACTTATCTTGGGAAAGGAATGGATGAATACAGCAAGAACCTCAACAAAGAGAGCCTCCGTCTCTCTCTCAAAAGTGAATAAACACATTTTTTTTAATTTAAAAAAACTATAAGAAAGTGCCAAACAGAATTTATAACTGAACTGAAAAATACACAGGGGGTTTCAACAGCAGAACAGATGAAATAGAAGCGCAAATCAGCAATCTGGAAGACAAAGCAATTGAAAACACCCAACCAGAACGGCAAAGTAAAAAAAAAAAAAAAATAATAACTAAGAGAAGTGAGAATACCTTAAGGACTTCAGGGATAATATCAAGCAGACAAACATTCACATTATAGAGGTCTCAGAAGCGCAGAAGGAGAAGAGAGAGAGAAAGAACGAGAAAACTTATTTGAAGAAATAATAGCTGAAAACTTCCCTAATTAGGGGGAGGACGTAGACATCCAGATCTAGGAAGCCCAGAGCATTCTGAATAAGATGAACCCAAAGAGAAACACATTGAGACACATTATAGTTAAAATGGTAAAAGTTAAGGATAAAGAATGAATCTTAAAAGCAGTAGGAGAAAAAGCAACATACCATGTATAAACTCCATAAGACTGTCAGCAGATTTTTCAGCAAATGCTTTGTAGGCCAGAAGAGAGTGGCATGACATATTCAAAGTGTTGAAAGAAAAAAATTGCCAAACAAGAATTCTTTATTCAGCAAGGCTATATAACATTGAAGAAGAGATTAGAAGTCTTCCAGACAAACAAAAGCTAAAACAGTTCATTATTACTAAATTTTCCTTATGAGAAATGTTAAAGGGACTTCCCTAAACTAAAAAGAAAAGGCACAATTAATAATAAAACATACTAAAGTAAAAATCTCACTGGAACAGGTAAATAAGTAATAAAGGTAGTGTATAAAAACTTACAAAGCAAGTATGAAAGGTGAAAGACAAAAGTGGCACAATTAATTTAAAGTACAATAATTAGTGAAGGGATACATAAAATAAAAAGATGCAGAATGTGTCATCCAAAACATAAAATGCTGAGAGTGTGAAGTAAAAATATAAAGCTTTGAAATGTATTCAAAATTATGTTACCATCAATTTAAAAGAGACTGCTCCATACATAAGATATTATATGTGGACCTCATGGTAACCACAAAGAAAAAACATAGTAAATACACAAAAGAAAAAGAGAAAGGAATCTAAATATAACACTAATGAAACCAGTCAAACCAAAAGAACATAGAGAGAAAGAAGAAAGGAACAGAGAGAAACTACAAAAACAGAAAACAATTAACAAAATGGCAATAAGTATATATCTATTAATAATTATTTTAAATGTAAATGGATTAAATTTTCCAATCAAAACACACAGGGTGGCTGAATGGATTAAAAAAAAAAACACACACACACCAAAAAACCAAGACACTTCTACATGCTACCTACAAGAGACTCACTTCAAACCTAAAGATACTGCAGACTGAAAGTGAAGGGATGGGAAAAACATACCATGAAAATGGAAATGAAAAGAAAGCTCAGGTGGCAGACAGAACAGACTCTACAACAAAGACTAACAAAAGACAAAGAAGAGCATCACATAATGATAAAGGGGTCAATCCAACAAAAGGATATAACATTTATAACAATTATCCACCCAACACAGAAGTACCTAAATACATAAAACAAATGTTAACAGAAATAAATGCAGAAATAGACAGCAATACAATAATAGTAGGACATTTTAATAACCCCACTTACATCAATGGATAGATCATCCAGATAAAAAATCAACAAGGAAACATTAGCCTTAAACAATACATTAAACAGAGAGACTTAGTAAATATATACAGGACATTTCATCCCAAAACAGAAGAATACACATTGTTTTCAAGTCCACATGGAACATTCTCCAGAAAGATCACATGTTAGGCCACAAAACAAGTCTCAATAAATTTAAGAAGATGGAAATCATACCAAGCACCTTTTCTAACCACAATGCTATGAAACTAGAAGTCAATTTCAAGAAGAAAACTGGAAAAAACGCAAACACATGGAGACTAAACAACGTGCTATTAGACAACCAAGGCATCAAGAAACCAAAGAGGAAATTAAAAAATTGTTTGTGACAAATGAAAATGGAAACAATGTTTCAAAATCTTTGTGATCAAACAAAACCAGTTCTTAGAGGGAAGTTCATAACCTAAAGGAACTAGGTAAAGAAGAAAAAACAAAACTCAGAGTTAGTAGGAATAAGAAAATAATAAAGATCACAGTGGAAATAAGTGAAATAGGAATGAAGAAAGAAAGAAAAAAAGAAAGAAAGAAAGAAAGAAAGATCAGTGAAACTAAGAGCTAGTTCTTTGAAAAGATAAACAAAATCAACAAAACCTTAGCAGATTCATCAAGAAAAAAAGAGGGTCCAAATAAATAAAATTAGAAATGAAAGAGGAGAAATTACAACCAATATCAAGGAAACATAAAGCATCACAAGAGAATGCTGTGAACAATTATATGCCAAAAAATTAGACAACCCAGAAAAAGTGGATAAATCCATAGTAACATACAATCTTCCAAGACTGAATCATGAAGAAATAGAAAATATGAATAGACAAATTACCAGTAGTGAAAATAACCAACAAACAAAAGTCCAGGTCCAGATGGCTTCACAGGTGAATTCTACCAAACATTTGAAAGAAAGTTAATACTGGGGGGCCTGGGTGGCTCAGTTGGTTAAGCATCTGACTTCAGCTCAGGTCATGATCTTGTGAGTTCAAGCTCCGCGTTAGGCTCTGTGTTGTCAGCTCAGAGCCTGAAGCCTGCTTCAGATTCTGTCTCCCTCTCTCTGCCCCTCCCCCACTCACACCTCTGTCTCTCTGTCTCTCAAAAGTAAATAAACATTAAAAAAAGAGAGAGAGCTGCTATAAACATTGGGGTACAAGTGCCCCTATGCATCAGCACTCCCGTATCCCTTGGATAAATTCCTAGAAGTACTATTACTGGGTCATAGGGTAGATCTATTTTTAATTTTTTGAGGAGCCTCCACACTGTTTTCCAGAGCAGCTGCACCAGTTTGCATTCCCACCAACAGTGCAAGAGGGTTCCCGTTTCTTCACATCCTCTCCAGCATCTATAGTCTCCTGATTTGTTCATTTTAGCCACTCTGACTGGCGTGAGGTGGTATCTGCGTGTGGTTTTCATTTGTATTTCCCTGATGAGGAGAGACGTTGAGCATCTTTTCATGGGCCTGTTGGCCATCTGGATGTCTTCTTTAGAGAAGTGTCTATTCATGTTTTCTGCCCATTTCTTCACTGGATTATTTGTTTTTCAGGTGTGGAGTTTGGTGAGTTCTTTATAGATTTTGGATACTAGCCCTTTGTCCAATATGTCATTTGCAAATCTCTTTTCCCATTCCGTTGGTTGCCTTTTAATTGCCCATCAACTGATGAATGGATAAAGAAGTTGTGGTTTATATACACAATGGAATACTACGTGGCAATGAGAAAGAATGAAATATGGCCTTTTGTAGCGACGTGGATGGAACTGGAGAGTGTTATGCTAAGTGAAATAAGTCGTACAGAGAAAGACAGATACCATATGTTTTCACACTTATGTGGATCCTGAGAAACTTAACAGAAGACCATGGAGGAGGGGAAGGAAAAAAAAGTTAGAGAGGGAGGGAGCCAAACCATAAGAGACTCTTAAAAACTGAGAACAATCTGAGGGTTGATGGGGGGTGGGAGGGAGGGGAGGCTGGGTGATGGGTACTGAAGAGGGCACCTGTTGGGATGAGCACTGGGTGTTGTATGGAAACCAATTTAACAATAAATTTCATTTCAGGAAGGAAAAGAAGAAAGAAAGAAAGAAAGAAAGAAAGAAAGAAAGAAAGAAAGAAAGAAAGAAAGAAAGAAAGAAAGAAAAATTAATACCCATTCTTCTCAAATTATTCCAAAAAAAGTTGAATAAGATGAAATACTTCCAAACTCATTTTACAAAGCCAGCATTATCTTGATACCAAAGCCAAAAAAAAAAAAAAAAAAAAAAAATTAAAGGCCAATATCCCTGATGAACATAGATGTAAAAATATTCAGCAAAATATTAGCAACCTGAATTCAACAATACATTAAAAGGATCATACACCATGACCAGGTGGGATTTATTCCAGGGATGCAAGAATGGTTTAATATCCACAAATCAATTGCTATGATACACCACGTTAACAAAATGAAAGAAAAAAATCATATGAACATCTCCATAGATACAGAAAAACCATGTGACAAAATTCAACATCCATTTATACTAAAAATTCTCAAAAAAAAGTGGGTTTAGAATAAACATACCTCACCATAATAAAGGCCATAGATGACAAACCCACAACTAACATTATACTCAGTGGTGAAGAGCTGAAAGTTTTTTCTCTAAGAAAAACAAGATAAGGATGACCCTCTCACCACTTTAATTCAACACAGTATTGAAAGTCCTAGCCACAATTAGGCAAGAAAAAGACATAAAAGGCATCCGGACTGGAAAGGAAGTAAAATTATCACTATTTGCAGATGACATGATACTATATATAGAAAACCCAAAAGACTCCACAAAATAAAACCCTATTACAAACAATAAATGAAGGGGTGTCTGCGTGGCTTAACCATCCAACTCTTGATTTCAGCTCAGGTCATGATCTCATTGTTCATGAGATCAAACCCACTTCAGGCTCTGCACTGTCAGCTTGAGATTCTCTCTCTCTCTCTCTCTCTCTCTCTCTCTCTCTCTGCCCCTCCTTCTCTCATGCTCTCTCTCCCTCTCTCTCTCAAAATAAATAACTAAACTTTAAAAAAAAAGAAAAATCACAAATGAATTCAGTAAAGTTGCAGGATAAAAAATTAATATACAGAAATATGCTTCATTTCTGTATACTAATAATGAACTATCAAAATGGCATATATACAATGACATTTACAATTGTATCCAAAAAAATAAAATGCCTAGGAATAAATTTAACCAAGGAGGTGGAAGACCTGTACCTTGAAAATATAAGACATTGATGAAAGAAATTGAAAACAACACAAATAAATGAGAAGATATACCATGTTCATAGATGAGAGGAATTGATATTGTTAAAAGGTCCATACTATTCAAAGCAACCTACAGGTTCAATGCAATTTCTATCAAAATACCAATGGCATTTTTCACAGAACTAGAACAAATAATCCTAAAATCTGTATGGAACCACAAAAGAGCCTGAACGGCCAAAGCGGTCTTGAGAAAGAACAAAGATGGAGATATCCCATGCCCTGATTTCAAACTATACTACAAAGCTATAGTAATTCAAACAGTGTGGTGCTGGCACAAAAACAGACACATAGATCAATGGATCAGAATAGAGAGCCCAGAAATAGATCCACACTTATCTGGCCAATTAATCTATAACAAATTGAGCAAGAACATACAGTGTGGGGGGTACAGGGGAATGGTCTCTTCAGTAAATGGTGTTGGGGAAACCTGGACCACTACATCCAAAAAGAATGAAACCAGACCGCTGTCTAATACTATATACCAAAATAAATTACTTAAATTTAAGACCTGAAACCATAAAACTCGTAGAAGAAAACATACACAGTAAGCTCTTTAACATCAGTCTAAGCAATATTTTTTTGGATATGTTTCCTCATGGAAGCACAACAAAAGCAAAAATAAACAAATGGGACTGCATCAAACTAAAACGCTTTTGCATATGAAGGAAACCATCGACAAAATGAAAAAGCAACCTACGAAACGGGAGAAGATACTGGCAAATGATATACCCAATAAGGAGCTGATACTCAAAATATATAAATAATTTATATAACTCAATAACAAAAACCAAACAACCCGGTTAAAAGTGGGTGAAGGACCTGAATAGACATTGTTCCAGAGAAGACATACAGATGGCCAACAGATACATCCAAAGATGCTCAACATCACTCACCATCAGGGAAATGCAAATCAAAACCACAATAAGATACGACCTCACCCCTGTCAGGATGGCTATCATCAAAAAGACAAGAAGTAGCAAGTGGTGGCAAGGATGTGGAAAAAAGGGAACCCTCATGCACTATTGATAGGGATAGTAAATTAATGTAAATTGGTGCAGCCACTATGGAAAACAGTATGAAGCTTCCTCAAAAAATTAAAAATAGAATTACCATACATACAATAAAAAAAAAAAAAAAAAAAGAATTGCCACACAGTCCAGCGATTCCATTTCTGGGTATTTATCTGAAGAAAACAAAGACACTAAATTGCAACCCTAAGTTAATTGCAGCACTATTTACAGTAGTGAAGATATGGAAGCATTTAAGTGGCCATTTATAGATGAACAGATAAAGAAGATGTGGTGTGTATATACAATAGAATATTACTCAACTGTAAAAAAAATGAATGAAATCTTGCCATTTGCGACAACATGGATGGAACTAAAGGGTAGTAGGGTAAGTGAAATAAGACAGAGAAAGACAAATACCGTATGATTTCACTTACATGTGGAATCTAAAAACAAAACAAACAAAACAGAAACAGACTCATAGATACAGAGAACAAACTGGTGGTTGCCAGAGGGCGGGGGAACAAGGGAAATACATAAAAGAGGTGAAGAGGTAAAAACTCCCAGTTATAGGGACACCTGGGTGGCTCAATCAGTGGAGCATCTGACTTTGGCTCAGGTCTGTGAGTTCGAGCTCCGTAGTGGGCTCTGTGCTGGCAGCTCAGAGCCTGGAGCCTGCTTCAGATTCTGTGTCTCCTTCCCTCTCTCTCTCTCTCTGCCTCTCCCCTGCCCATGCTCTGTCTCTCTCTCTCAAAAATGAACATTAAAGGGGCGCCTGGGTGGCACAGTCGGTTAAGCGTCCGACTTCAGCCAGGTCACGATCTCGCGGTCCGTGAGTTCGAGCCCCGCGTCGGGCTCTGGGCTGATGGCTCAGAGCCTGGAGCCTGTTTCCGATTCTGTGTCTCCCTCTCTCTCTGCCCCTCCCCCGTTCATGCTCTGTCTCTCTCTGTCCCCAAAATAAATAAACGATGAAAAAAAAAATTAAAAAATAAATAAACATTAAAAAAAATTTTTTTAAACTTCCAGTTACAAAATAAATAAGGGGAATGTAATATATGGCACAGAAAATACAGTGGATAATAATAACTTTGGTGACAGAGGGTAAGTAGAACTAGTATGGTAATCATTTCAGAATATATAAAACTATGGAATCGCTGACTTGCACACCTGAAACTAATATAATATTGTATGTCAATTATAATTCAATTGAAAAACATTAAAACTAAATTATCTAGAAATAAATATAAAAGGAGATAGGCAAGGCCTACAGTAAATGCTATAAAATGCTGGCTTTGAAAAATTGAAGACAAATACATAGAGAGATATATGATACTCATGGACTGGAGACTCTGCACTGTTAGCCCGTCAACTCTCTCCAAAGGAATCTATAGATTCAACACAATTCCAATAAAAATCCCAGCTAGCTTTTAAAAATATAAGTTGATAATTCTAAAATATATATGGAAAGTCTCAGAATAACTCTGACAGTCTTTTTTTTTTTTTTTTTTTTTTTTTTAGTGTTTATTTATTTTCGAGAGAGAGAGAGAGAGAGAGGCACAGAGTGTGAGCAGGGGAGGGGGAGAGAGAGAGGGAGACACAGACTCCAAAGCAGGCTCCAGGCTCTGAGGTGTCAGCACAGAGACTGACGAGGGGCTCGGACACATGAACCGTGAGATCGTGACCTGGGCTGAAGTGGAACTCTCAACCAACTGTTGAGGCACCCCAGCCCTGACAGTCTTGAAGAAAAAGGAGAACTTATACCACTTTATTTCAAGACTTATTCTAAAGCTACGCTAATTAAGTCAGAATGGTAAAGACCTAACGATAAACAAACGTTTCAGTGGAATGAACCACATAACAATGAATATGCCCTAGTACAACCAAACAGAACTAATACCGGCCACAGAGCTGTGCAATGTCCTGCAGGTCCCCTGCATTGTCTGGTGATAACCCTTACGTTGCTGGGTTGTGAGGACGCCCAGAGTGGCTGGTGAGGAGCGAATAAGCTGGATGGAGTTGGGGGGTTTGGGGAGGAGCACTGGACTGCCTGCCTGAGAGCTGCAGGGTCTTCAAGGAGACCAGTCTGGGTGGTGTGAACATGGCCACGGAAGTTGGGGAGAGACAAGAGTAGATTTGTGAGATAGAGCAAATAAAAATACAGACACCTAATAAAATTTGAGTTTCAGATAAATAGTATAAGTATGCACCGTAAAATATTTGGGACATAGTTATACTATAAATTATCTGCTGTTTACCAGAAACTCAGATTTAAATTAGCATCCTATATTTCATCTGGCAACCTCAGGTGGGGGCAGTGGCATGGACCCAGGAAAGAAGGGCCAGGAAATGACAGGCAGGGGAAGAGGGGGGCTGGAAGGTCAGCTTGGAGAGAGTGGGAAGCTTGGGAAAAGCAAAAAGAAAGAGGTGGATAAAAAGGGGTGGGAGTGGAAGCAAGGCTGGGGAAATAGTTCTAGAACTGAGACAGAGGTAGGGGGAAGAAAGCTGTGGTAGGGGGAAGGGGCACAAGGGGAGTAAGGGAATCTATGATGGGGGAGAGGTGGAAGGGCCGAGAAAGGGTAAGCAATGGAGATCCTTGGAAAAGGCAGAGAAGTTTGGAATATAGAGGGAGCTTGGCATATCCAGAAGGTTGTGGATACAAACGGAGGAATCCAGGGGTAAAGGAGACTCTTCTGAGGGTTCCTCCTAGCATTCTCCTGAGATCCTCTGGTCCCTCCACACACCAGTGCAGACTGGGGGTGGGTGTATACACTGGTGTGGCCAGAACATGGCCAAGTCCCCCCTAAAGTTCAGCCATCTCTGCTCCTACAAGGAGAACCTATGACCCCACCCCTCATCCTGACCCATTCCTGGAGATCCTGGAAGGTCAAAGAGGGCAGGGCTCCTAGAATGCAGCAACTCCTGCCCTCTCCCACATCCAAAGGGAGAAAAAGAACTCAGGGAAGAGGAAGGATTCTCTTAAGGACACAGTAAATGCAGAGTAGAGCCTGCATCTCTTGTCACACACCTGATCACCTTCCAATAATTCCTTCCACTTTGATTGCCGACCCCTAACCCCAAACACACCTTTAGATGGTCCTAAAATTCACTCTTATCTAATTTCCAAGTCCTGCTACTCCTAGCTATGGATCTCTTCCTAGAAGCCTTCTGACTGTCTTCCACTTTGTTATCAGTCGATTCTCCCTCAACACCTGTCCCACTTGTGTGTGCCTTTCCACAGTCACCATGTACAGTTGTTCATGTTGGACACTGTACAAGAAAGAGCCTTATACTTCAAGAGGTGCCATTCACATCACAGACATCTTAATTATTTTGAAACCATTTTTTGGCAAATATTTGTGTATTTTGTTATTCTTTTGCTGACTGCAAAGTAAATTATAATTTATTGCAATCATACTCCAGCAGATGGCAGCAAAGTGTCTTGGTCCAACATGTTGGTAGCTACCACTTAGGAGAAATCAGCTTGAAAATGGAAGGACCTTGGAGCACCTGGGTGGCTCAGGTCATGATCTCAGGGTCATGAAATCAAGCCCTGTGTCAGGCTCCACAATGGGCATGGAGCCTGCTTAAGATTCTCTCTTCCTCTCTCTCCGCCCCTTTCCCCAATTCCTTCTCTCTCTCTGTCTCTCTCTCTCTCAAAAAAAAAAAAAAAAAAAAAAAGGAAAGACCTTGTATGGTGACACATGTAATATGTGATTTCTGGTGATCATTTTGCAATACATACAAACATTTTTTAAGTTGATTTATTTATTTTGAGAGAGACAGTAGGGGAGGGGCAAAGAAAGAGGGAGAGAGAGAATCCCAAGCAGGCTCCAAGTTGTCAGTGCGGAGCCTGATGTGGGGCTTGAACTCAAGAACCATGAGATCATGACCTGAGCCGAAGTCAAGAGTCAGATGCTTAACCATACAACCCACCCAGGTGCCCCGCAATATATAAAAATATTGAATCATTATGTTTTACACCTGTAACTAATATAATGTATGTCAATTACACCTCAAAAAAGAATAATTATAAATTAATAAAAACAAATTTTTTTAAAATACTCACAAAAAAAGAAAGAAAATGGAAAGACATTGTTGATCTCATATAATCTAAAATAGCCTGTGCTTCTGAACAAGGATTTGCTTTTCACCTGACGTGCAGAGCATTTTTTTTTTAATCCCCTTTTTTCCATAATGGTTTTGCCACCAGAACGCAGGTATGAAAACCACCACTAAACCTAAACCGAAACAGGAAAGGAAAAGGCTCATATTATGTCATTGGACACGTAGATTTGGGCAAGCCTACCACTACTGGGCATCTGATCTACAGATGTGATGGGACTGACAAAAGAACTATTGAAAATTTTGAGAAGGAGGCTGCTGAGATGCGAAAGGTTCCTTGACATATGCCTGGGTCTTGGATAAACTGAAAGCTGAACACGAACGTGGTTATCACCATTGATCGTTCCCTGTGGAAATTTGAGACCAGCAAGTATCATGTGATCATCACTGATGCCCCAGGACACAGAGACCTTATCAAAAACGTAATTACAGGCGGGGCACCTGGGTGGCTCAGTCGGTTGAGCGTCCGACTTCAGCTCAGGTTACGATCTCGCGGTCCGTGAGTTCGAGCCCCGCGTGGGGCTCTGGGCTGATGGCTCAGAGCCTGGATCCTGCTTCCGATTCTGTGTCTCCCCCTCTCTCTGCCTCTCCCCCGTTCATGCTCTGTCTCTCTCTGTCTCAAAAATAAATAAAACGTTAAAAAAAATTAAATAAAAAAAAAAAAACGTAATTACAGGCACTTCTAGGGCTGGCTGTGCTGTCCCGATTGCTGCTGCTGGTGGCGAATTTGAAGCAGGCACCTCCAAGAATGGGCAGACCCGTCCATGAGCATGCCCTTCTTCTGGCTTACACACTGGGCGTGAAACAACTAATTGTTGGTGTTGACAACATGGGTTCCACTGAGCCAGCCTACAGCCAGAAGAGATACGAGGAAATTGTTGAGGAAGTCAGCACCTATATTAAGAAAATTGGCTACAACCCCAGCACAGTTGCATGTTTGCCAATTTGGGGTTGGAATGGTGACAACGAGCTGGAGCCCAGTCGCTCACAGGCCTTGGTTCAAGAGATGGAAAGTCACCCGCAAAGATGGCAATGCCAGGGGAACCACACTGCTTGAGGCTCTGGATTGCATTCTGCCACCTACTTGTCCAACTGACAAGCCCTGGCGTCTGCCCCTCCAGGATGTCCACATAACTGATGGTATCGGTACTGTCCCTGTGGGCCGAGTGGAGACCGGTGCTCTTAAACCCAGCATGGTGGTCACCTTTGCTCCAGTCAAGGTTACAACTGAAGTAAAGTCTGTTGAAATGCACCATGAAGCTTTGAGCGAGGCTCTTCCTGAGGACAGCGTGGGCTTCAGGGTCAAGAACAAATCTGTTAAAGATGTTCGTCACGGCAGTGTGGCTGGTGACAGCAGAAGTGACCCACCGATGGCAGCAGCTGGCTTCACAGCTCAGGTGATTATCCTGAACCATCCGGGCCACATCAGTGCCGGATATGCACCTGTGCTGAATGGTCACACGGCCCACGTTGCTCACAAGTTTGCTGAGCTGAAAGAGAAGATTGATCGTCATTCTGGAAAAAAGTTGGAAGATGGCCCCGAGTTCTTGAAATCTGGTGATGCTGCCTTTGTTGATACGGCTCCTGGCAAGCCGTGTATGTGTGTTGAGAGCATCTCTGACTATCCTCCTGGCGGGCCGTTTTTGCTGTTAGTGACGTGAGACAGATGGTTGCTGTGGATGTCATCAAAGCAGTGGACAAGAAGGCAGCTGGGGCTGGCAAGGTCACCGAGCCTGGCCAGAAGGCTCAGAAGGCTAAATGAATGGAATCCCCAATAACTGCCGCCCCAGTCTTAATCAGTGGTGGAAAAATGGTCTCAAAACTGTTTGTGTCAGTTGGTCTTTTAAGCTTGATAGTAAGACGTTGGTTAATGAGGGCACCTGGGTGGCTCAGGTGGATAAGCGTCCAACTCTTGGTTTCGGCTCAGGTCATGATCTCAGTTTCTGAGTTCGAGCCCCGAATCAGGCCCTGTGCTGGCAGTGCAGAGCCTGTTTGGGTCTCTCTCTCTCTCTCTCTCTCTCTCTCTCTCACTCTCTCTCAAAATAAGTAAAGAAACTTAGGGAAAAAAGACTGGTTAATGATAACAATGCATCGTAAAACCTTCAGAAGGAAAGGAGAATGTTTTGTGGGTCATTTATGCGTGCGTGGGTTTGTGTGTGTGTGGCAGTTTTAAGTTATTAGGTTTTTTTAAAATTTTTTTAACGTTTATTTATTTTTGAGAGACAGAGAGTGAACGGGGGAGGGGCAGAGAGACAGGGAGACACAGAATGCAAAGGAGGCTCCAGGCTCCAAGCTGTCAGCACAGAGCCCGATGCAGATCTCGAACCCATGAACTGTGAGATCATGACCTGAGCTGAAGTCAGATGCTTAACCAACTGAGCCACCCAGCCTCGCCAAGTTATTTGTTTTTAAAATCAGTACTTCTTAGTGGAAGCAATTGAACCAAAAATCTGTCGCAGAATTTTGAAAGCCATTAAAACAAAAGTTAAATGAGAAAAAAAAAAATCCCGCTTGGTGGCTGAGCTTTGGCCGCGTTCAGCATTTCATACTGCAGTTCATATTTTCTAATTATTTGCCATACCAGACTAGAATTATTGAGTTCCAAATTTAAGTCCACACATCCTTTCACTTGGCATGAATCACTATATAATAATTAATACCCAATTTACCCTTAGTAATCCACAAAGAATGTTTGTGGGTGGAAATTGAAGAGTATTGCTCAACAGTCTGTTAATTATATTATTATAGCAGTTGTTTATTATTGCTTTAACAATTTCATCAGTATAGAAATTAACTATTATTAAGTTTACTGACTTGTCATCTACATATTATTTTAAGATGTTAAGATTCTATGGTAAAATATCAACCCTATTTGACATCTATCAAGAAGGAAAAAATAATCACGACTTGAAAATGGAAAGCTATCATAAAACTAATTGGATCACAGAATACATTTTTGCAAAAAAAAATAAGGTGGCAGGGAGAAAAAAATTTTCCACAGCAGCTATTTCAGCAAAATGTAGCTAAATGCAAAGTTATTAATGATTGACATGAATTTATCTCCTACCCTTATACGAACTGTGAAGGAAAAATTTCAAGAAATGAGTGGAAGGGGGAAAATGAAAAATCCTTTCATTAATATGCTTTTTGCCAATCCAACCATCTAATTCAGATATTAGACTCCTAAGTTTAAGTTCTTAAAATGTCAATGTTTGAATATTAAACACTTAAGCTCTTAAAAATTATTCACCTTAAGGGGTGCCTGGGTGGCTCAGTCGGTTCAGCATCTGATTCTTGATCTCGGCTCAAGCTATGATCTCACGGTTTTTGAGTTTGAGCCCTGCATGGGGCTCTGCACTGACAGGGCAGAGCCTGCTTGGGACTTTCTCTTTCCCTCTCTCCACCTCTCCCTCTCTCTCTCTCTCTCTCTCTCTCTTAAAATAAATAAATAAGCATAAAAAACAAATTAAAAAATTTAAATTATTCACTTTAAGTAAAAAATTTTAACTTTTGAAGGACATAGTGGTAGAAACATGATTTCTTTTTTTTTTTAATTTTTTTTTTAACGTTTTATTTATTTTTGAGACAGAGAGAGACAGAGCATGAACGGGGCAGGGGCAGAGAGAGAGGGAGACACAGAATCAGAAAATGGCTCCAGGCTCTGAGCCATCAGCCCAGAGCCCGACGCGGGGCTCGAACTCACGGACCGCGAGATCGTGACCTGAGCTGAAGTCAGACGCTTTAACCGACTGAGCCACCCAGGCGCCCCAGAAACATGATTTCTAAGACCTGTTCAGGAATGAAGGCCTTGCCTCTCTCAGTGGCTGTTCCCACGGGGATCACCTCAGCTACTGAGAGTTCCCCGGGGGTGGACCTAGACTTTGTTGAGAATGAATTACAGCTCAACTTCTCCCTCTGTCCAGTCCTGCTCCTTCACCTCCCTTCCACGATTGTTGGTCCCAAGGTCCTGAGCACTGACCTCTGTCTCAGTGTCTTGTCTCCCAAACAGCCATGCAAAGACTGGCAACATTGATCACATATTTGAAACTACGAAAGTGAGGGCACGATAGTGCGCATTACTCAAAGCTATGATCTGATTTATTATATATCCAATGGAATTCAAAGCAGGGTCCCCAACAGACGTTTGTACGCCCGTGTTCGCGGCAGCATTATGCACAATGATAGCCAAGAGGCTGGAACAATCTGTGTGTACAAGGACGGATGCATGCATGAACAGAACGTGATATATACATACAATGGAATGTTATTCGGGGAGCCTGGGTGGCTGAGTCGGTGAAACATCCAACTTCAGCTGAGGTCTGATCTCATGGTTTATGGGTTTGAGCCCCAGGTCGGGCTCTGTGCTGACAGCTCAGAGCCTGGAGCCGGTTTCCGATTCTGTGTCTCCCTCTCTCTCTCTCTGCCCCTCCCCCACTCACACCTGCATCTCTCTTTCAAAAATAAATCAACATTTAAATAAATAAATAAATAAACAAACAAACATTAAAAAAGCAATGGAATGTTATTCAACCTTAAAAAGGAAGGAAAGTCTGATACGTGCTACAATGTGGATGAACCCTGAAAACAGGTTAAATGAAATAAGCCAGTCACAAAAAGACAAATAATGATTCCACTTAGATGAGGTATTGAATTTCCATTCAAATTAATTCATAGGAACAAAGTAGAATGGTGGTTGCCAGGGGCTGAGGGGAGGGGGCTGGGGGAGATGCTATTCAACAGGTATAGTTTCATCTCATCCCAATGGAAGACGAGTAAGTTCTAGAAATCTGCTGTAGGACATTGTGACAATACTGTATTGTACACCTAATGTGGCAATCCTCAGGCAACCCCTCCCCCCAATCTAGGGACATACTAATATGGCACATACTCATCAGGACCAAAGTGGCTCCAAAGACAAGGTCTAGAGTTTCAGTTTTGCAAGATACAAAAGCCCAGGAGATCGGTTGCACAACCACATGAATAACTACACTTAACACTGCTGAGCTGTAAAAAACAAAAAAAATAAATAAGATCGGATATGAAGAAACTATACATTGATGCTGCAGGCAGCATCTCTGTGAAAATAGAAGAAAATATAGGCACACAATGTACATGAGTCCATTTTTGGCGAAGCAGCGATGTGGGCTCCAGGGCAAAGCTCCACAATTCTGACAACTTACGGAAAAAACGTTTATGCAGAACATAAAGATTGGTCACATGTGGTATTCACATTATCTAGGCGATGACATTTAAAAAAACATTATAATCATAGCATGTTTGACTAATGAAATCATTTTGAATAAGATAAGGAATACTGTTGCTCAATTATTTTGCTGACAAAGCCTGCTTGTAGTTAACAGATCAGTTAGTAATGGTTGCTAGATGAGCAGATTTCCAGACTGCACCAATTCCTAGATGTAGGAAAATTGGGGAATTTTGTCCACTTTGGGGAGATAGTTGATGGCACATTTACTAACCTGCTTAAGGAAACCAACTTTGGTGGAGGTGTGTCAGGGGGATCATTTGAGAGGCCAGATATTTGCATATGTGCACGGAAATGGAAAGGTGCATGCAAGCTTACGGAATACAACAGAAGATCCTGGAAAACATTCTAAGACATTCAACAGGAACTGCGGACACGCAAACACCAGGTAGTTGAGGACATCCAGACAGTGTCTAGTAGGCATCTAGAGGTGGGGCTGAGACTCGGGAACACCTCCTGACTTGCCTCCTTTCTCTCTCCTTAGAGGAATAAATCCAACTGGACAATAAATAATGCAGCAAAAATTTCTTTTTTAAAAACATTTTTTGAATGTTTATTTTTGAGAGAGAAAGAGAGAGCACAAACAGAGGAGGGGCAGAGAGGGAGGGGGACACAGAATCCGAAGCAGGCTCCAGGCTCTGAGCTGTCAATACAGCCCCTGACGCAGGGCTTGAACTCACCAACCGAGAGATCATGACCTGAGCCGAAGTCAGACGCTCAACCGACTGAGCCACCCAGGCACCCCAAAAATGTCTTCTATATTACGGAATTTTTAAAAGATTTTATTTATTTTTTTAAGCTTATTTATTTATTTTTTGAGAGAGAGAGTGCGAGCAGAGGAGGAGTTGGGGGGAGAGAGAGAATCCCAAGCAGTCTTGGCGCTGAGCCCACAGAGCCCAACGCAGGGCTCGATCTCGTGAACCGTGAGATCATAACCTGAGTCGAAATCAAGAGTGGACACTCAACCAACTGAGGCACCTAGGTGCCCCTAAGGTTCCATCTTTTAAGTAGTCTCTACACCCAACATGGGGCTCAGAGTTACAACCCCAAGATCAAAATCGCGTGCTCTACCAACGGAGCCAGGCAGATGCCCCACTACTACTGAATTTTTAAATATCATTCAAGCACTCTACGACCACTTGTCAGCTTCTAATAAACGTGGGAATATACTGAAAATATGTGTATTGAAAATAAATTTGAAACTGTTCAGCATGCAAAGAGAAAGTTGATTTGGTGGCGTCATAGCATTAGGAATTCAATTCTCAGTAGCAAGCAACAGCCTTTTAGAAATTGTTCATAACATTCGTGAAGACCTGCAACCTGGAACATAAGCCAAAGGTACACTTTGAAAATCATCTACTCTTGGGGCACCTGGGTGGCTCAGTAGGCTGGGTGGCCGACTTTGGCTCAGGCCATGATCCTGCAGTTCGAGGGTTCAAGCCCCACGTCGGGCTCTGTGCTGACAGCTTGGAGCCTGGAGCCTGTTTTGGATTCTGTGTCTTCCTCTCTCTTTGCCCCTCCCCTGCTTGTGCTCTCTCTCTCTCTCTCTCTCTCTCTCTCTCTCTCTCTCAAAATTAAATAAACATTAAAAAAAAGAAAATCATCTATTCTTAACTGGTGTTTTAAGTGAAATTAATATTTTGAGCAAAATAATGCAGGAATCCAACTCAATGCCTTAACCAGCACCAAAGGAAGAAAGGGTAGCACAAGACCAGTGATATGTTAAAAATTGTTGAGGCTTGGGGGTAAGCGTGGTATTCTCTGGAGGGTTGTGTGTGTTTAAAAATTTCTAACAGTAAAAAGTTTTTTAAATAACACCTTCATGGCTACCACCAAACATCCTCAGTTTTCCCCCAATCTCTTAAATAATTATTTGGTTGCTAAAGTTTAACTACTTGGGGAAAAAAAGGATCTCTGAGTTCACAGGGAGCTCAGAGTTCATGATGGATAGCCTCCTGTGAACATAAGAGCCTTGCCCAAATCCCTAGACGTAGGTCACCAGTCTCCACTTGACTACCTCCCACAACAGAGAGGTACTTCCCACCTAATATCTCACAGCCTCCAAAGGTACCTAAATGTTACCAGAATCAAAATCACATATGCACCATCGCACACTCACACAGTCACTTACACACCCTCTCTCTCTCTCTCTCTCTCTCTCAATCTCTCTCTCTCTCACTCATACACACACACACACACACACTCATACACACACACCACATACATATACTCACACACACGACATGGCCTGGTCTGATGATTCTTTAAGCCTCAAATCTCTGAAACTGTGAACCATGGTGAACACTTCCAAAGCCTCTGCCTTCCAAGGGGCTTCAGAAAACCCAGCCTCCGTCCTTGGCCAGCCTCTACACTCCAGGGGCCCTTAGCTCCACCTGTTCCGGTGTGGCCAGCACCCAACAGAGAGCCTGGGGCAGGAACTGGAGCAGCAGGAAGAACAATTTGGATGCAAAACGGGTTTGGGGAAGTGATGCCAATGGGAGAGGCAGTGGTTTGGCAAGAGGAGGGCAAGGATGACCAACCTGTGACAGTCCAGGATCTGGAGAGTGTCCGAGTGCCTGGGTGTCAGCTGTCACAGAAAAATTGCACCAAAGTTAAACAGGCACAGGAGACTTCACTCAAGACTATGGCCATAGAAGAGAGAGACTGAACTTGACTCCACCAAAACAAAATGTGGGAAGGTTTTTAAGCACTGGGTGGGCTGGCGGGACAGGGTTGGAGGATGATGGGAGAGGGGCCTGTCCATGGGACGTGCCCGGCACACCGAGTGTTTCCGAGTCTACGAGTGTTTTTCTCTGTGTAAGGCCATCTGTATTTGCTAACTGTCGCTTATTCAAGTTTAGCTCCTACCCTCCCTCCCACAGAGCCTGGGAGATGGAGTGGTGTGTGTGTGTGTGTGTGTGTGTGTGTGTTTGCATGTGTGTGTGCACTATCTTCTTTGATGATGATGACTTTTTAAAAAATTTTTTTTAACATTTATTTATTTTTGAGACAGAGAGAGACAGAGCATGAATGGGGGAGGGTCAGAGAGAGGGAGACACGGAATCTGAAACAGGCTCCAGGCTCTGAGCTGTCAGCACAGAGTCTGACACGGGGCTTGAACTCACAAGCTATGAGATCATGACCTGAGCCGAAGTCGGACGCTTAACCAACTGAGCCACGAAGATGACTTTCAAAAGCGATGGCTCCCCAGTCCCTGAGAAAGACATTCTGGGATCATAAAACTGCTAAGAGACTGGGGGAAGATTTACCTACATTTCAAGGAGACGGAGGAAGAATTTGCAATGCCAGCTTTTCTCACGTAAGTATCCTAAGAAAAGGGAAGTCAGGGGCCTGTAGTCAGGAAGAAAGCTGTGTAAAATTTAATCAAGCTCAGGAAACTACTAAGGCCATCCTGGTCACTGCCATTCTGTCAACTCTGTCCCATATATCTGTGGGTCTATGACTCTTGGTCTCTCTCTGCACCTGCTTGGTGTCCACCCTACATGGAACAGTGAGGGGTGTGATCTCAGCAGGCAGCTCCATCAAGGGGGAGAAGCAGGCCAGGCCAGGAGATGCTGACCTGGGGTCACTGCCTCAGCCCCACTGCCTGCAGGGGCATCTGTCTGGATGTCCCCATCTGCCCCATGTCTGACTGTCCACACGGGTCTCTCCGTGTTCTCAAGGGATAATGTGTCCCTCTGATTGTCTGCCTGTGTCTCTATCTCCTGCAATTTTTTTATTTATTCATTTAATAATGTAACACACGTTTATTAAAGTCACGTTCTAGGGGCGCCTGGGTGGCTCAGTCGGTTGAGCGTCTGACTTCGCTCAGGTCACAATCTCACGGTCCGTGAGTTCGAGCCCCGCATCAGGCTCTGTGCTGACAGCTCAGAGCCTGGAGCCTGCTTCAGATTCTGTGTCTCCCTCTCTCTCTGGCCCTCCCCCGTTCATACTCTGTCTCTCTCTGTCTCAAAAATAAATAAAAATGTTAAAAAAAAAAAAAAGTCACGTTCTGTTCATCAGGGTGCCCCTCTTCATGTCTGGGTTTGTCTGGATGTCTACATTTATATCCGTCCGCCCTCAGTATGACTGTCTTCCTGCATCCCATGTGTAACTGCCTGTCTGTCTGTACATTCATTGATTGATTCATTCATTCATACAACAATGCAAACATCCCTGAGGCTTCTGAGGAGTTCTCAGCCTGATAGGGGAGGCAACAGCAGTCCAACCCAGGATGATGATGGCTGGGAGACAAGGTGCCTGAGACTGAGGGTGAGTGGATGAGTGGGGAAGCTCAGGGTCAGAAGAGGCTTCTAGGAGGAGGGGATGTTTGGTGTCTCTGCATCTGGAGACATGGGCCCCAGCATTGGAGATTGTGTGTGTGTGTGTGTGTGTGTGTGTGTGTGTGTGTGTGTGAGTTTACAGGTAACGTGTGTTCTGGTAGAGAAAAAGAAGAGAAATCAAGAGACCATCTGTGCCAACCTCAGATTAGAACACAATGTGGGGAACAGGGTAGAAAAAGAGGCTGCAAAACACAAATCCCCCAAAATAAGGGCTATAGGCCCCTGGCTCCCTCTTCCCTCAGACCCAGGAATCCAGACCCCAATCCCTCTCCTTCCTCAGCACCAAGGACTTATGATGGCCTAGTCATGATTACCTAGGTGGAGACCAGCCCAAGCCAGGAAGGGCGGGGGTGGAGGAATCCCAAGCACGAGCAGGGGTTGAAGAGCCGGGATGCCTGGGGCTAAGCAGGGAGAACCAGCCAGACAGAAATCAGAGCAGGAGGAGCTGTCCTCGGTGTCTCAGCTCAGCTCAACTCTGCAAGCTGGCAATGGGTGTCCCCAGAACCATCGTGCTCTTCCTCTTTGGGGCTGTGTTCTGCCTGACAGGTACCCAGACTTCTGAGCCCAGTGTTACGAAGGTGTGGGGGGCTGGGGGCAGGACACCTGGGTCTGAGGGAGGAGGGTCTAGGGGCCTGGACTTCTGGGTCTGAGGGAGGAGGGGACTGGGGGCCTGAACCCCTGGGTCTGAGGGGGGTTGGGCTGGGGGACTGGATCCCTGGGTCTGAAAGGGAAGGGGCTGGGGGTTTGGACTCCTGGGTCTGAGGGAGATGCGGCCTGGAGACTGCGTCCTCCTCCTGTGTCTTCCTCTCCTCTGTTCTCCCTCCCATCAGCCATTTTCTCTGGCGTCTCTCTCTCTCTCCACTGCTGCAGCCTCCCATCCTCTCTGCCCATGTCCCCATTCAAGGGTACTTCTGGGGACCCCTGGGGGCTCTTTCTAGACCTGGCAGAGAACTTTGGCCTCATCCTCAGGCAACCCCTTCCCCCAGTTTGAGTAAGGACAGGGACATACTCCCATCAGGAGTGAAGTGGCTCCTAAGACGGGAGTTGAGCCGGGGAAGGAGGCTGAGCCTGCACCCCGGCCACTGTGTGTGTCTGCTCATCCACCGAACGGAGTGCCGTTTCTGTGTGTGTGTCCATGTGGGCGTGGCCAGTGGGTCTCTGGGCGTGTGTGTGTGTGTGTGTGTGTGTGTGTGTGTCTGTACCAGATCTCACCTGTGAGCAAGTGCTTGAACAAATGCTCTATGGGTCTGTTTCCTCTGAGTTTCACTCTCTTTGCAAAGGAGGGGCGTGCATAATTTTGCACGTCTCTGCCACCTTGTGTTTGTGCGTCCCTGGGATTGGCAGGCCCGCATTTGTGTCTGTGCGCATATGTGCTCGGGTATCTTCACTCGCGCCCGTCTCTCTGTGTATCTACGCCTATGTCTCTCCTGCGTCTTGTACCTGTTTATGGCTTTAAACTGTATGTTTTCGTGGCCCTCTTTTTTGGATCTCTAACTTCGCGTAATTGTGATCTCTCGTTTTATTTGTGTCTATGACGCTTGAGGCCGTTACTTGTCTCTCCCTCTGGGTATGACTTCCTCTGTCCCTGGGTCTCTCTGCGTGTTGTTCTTGGCTCCGCATCGTACATTTTCTGTCACGTGTCTTGGTTGGGGAAGTTTCCATTGGAGGGTCTGGGCAGTACTTGTCTTACGTGGGAACGTAGAACTCTGCACGAACGCTCAGCAGATTCTGGGTCTGTTTGTGAGCCGTGCATGAGCCTGTGCCAATTTCGTTATGTTGTGTTTATGTCAGTGTTTTAGTTTTGTGAGTGTATCCCCCGGGGCTGGCTGTGTGTGTATATTTGTAGTACAAGATGGCACATCCCATTGCCTATGCTGAGGTCTATTTTCTATCCATGGCCTTTTAGTGCTAGGACCTCCTGAGTTTAGCTGGGAGACGGACAGGCAGAGCAGGAGTGAATCATTTCCTCCTTTATTTAAATCTTAGAGGGCTTCCTGGAGGAGGGTGGAGATCCGGAACACCTGGGGGAGGGAACCAGGCCTGGCAGATGCACAGAGGCCAATACTGTGCCCGGAGGTAGACACAGTCATGACCAACCACAGTGGCAGACCCCGATTCTCTGACCGCAACGAGGCCTGGCTCCCCTCAGAGCAGAGCAGCCTGGCTGGTGAGACTGTCACTCGCAGGGGGGAGTTCCTGGAACAGCCCCAAACCCAGCCTGGTCCTCTCACCACCACCCCCCCACCCCCCACCCTGCTTCTCTCGGCAGAGTCCCAAGCCCAGCAATGCTACAGCTTTCAACACATCTACTTCGGGCCCTTTGACCTCAGTGCCGTGAAATTCCACAACATCTCCTGTCCCCACGGGTGCTCTGAGGCAGTCTTGTCCCTGGACACTGGTGAGGGATGGAGAAATGGCAGAAAAAGGAGAAGCGCGCGCAGAAGGGAAAGGGGTGGGGCAGAGACCGAGATCAGAGATTAGGGATGGAGGGGGGCAGAGGGCGAGAGCCAAGGGGTTGGAGGGACTGGGGAGAAGACGAGGGGACGGCTATGGACGGAGAGCGGAGGTCGAGGCAGGGAGGAGGAGGGAGGGGTGGGAGAAAAACTGGGGATGAGGGGCGTGAGTGGGGTAGGAGGAGACAGCACGAGCGAGGAGGAGGGGGGAGAGGGGCAGAAAGGGTTGCGGAAGGGAGGAGGTGTGGGGGAAATAGGAGTTTGAAGGGAGAGGAAGGAAAGGGAGAGGCGAGGTGAGTGCGAGAGAAGAGCGGAGGAGGAGGGAGAGACTGGAGGCTAGAGGGAGAGGTCGAGCCCGGAGAGGTGGGGGAGGAGGAAGAAGGCAGGGACGAGGCAGCGCTCCAGGCCCCGGTCCCCTCCCGCCCCCAGGGTACCGCGCCACGGTGACCGTGGTACAGAAGGGCTGCTGGACAGGCCCGCCTACGGGCGAGATGCTGTCCGACGACCGCGCGCTGCCTCCCGACTACTCGGTGGTGCGCGGCTGCACGACCGACTTGTGCAACGCCGACCTCATGACCCACGACACCATCCCCAATCTGAGCCCGGGTGAGCCGGAGGGCGGGGCTGGGAGCGGCTGGGAGGGGCCCCGGCCCGGGCAGGGAGGGGCGTGGTCCCCACTAGCCCCGCCCCCCCGCTAGGACTCAGGCCTTCACGTCGGACTAGGCTGAAGCCACGATGCAGTGCGCAACCCGCACGACCGTATCTCGAAACCATTCCCTGAGTGTGCGTCTACGCTCTCTTGCCAGCGCCCAACCCGCCGACTCTCAGCGGCATGGAGTGCTACGCCTGCCTGGGGATCCACCCGGAGGACTGCACCCCGGAGAAATCCCGACGGGTCCAGTGTCACCAGGACCAAAGCGTCTGCTTCCAGGGCAATGGCCAAATGACTGTCGGTGAGGGGCTGGGAGTGGGGGCAGAGCCTGGGCAAAGGGTGTGGAGGCAGGGCAGGCCTGAGGGTAGAGGCACCAGACAGGCCTGACAGGGAGACATGGACCTGGTCTAAGGAAAGAGGCATGGGTCTGGTCTGAGGGAGGAGGCAGAGCCCTGGTCTGGAAGGAGAAGGCATGGCCCAGTCTGTAGGAAGAAGCCATGTCCCTGGTCTGAGGGAGGAGGCAGGGTCCTAGTCTGAGGAGAGATGGGAAGTCTGAGGACCTGTTTGTGGCCCTGGCCTCTGAGGTGAGTTCAGGTGTAGCTGCCTCCCTCAGTTCTCACCCCTCCTCACTACCCCCCGTCCAGGCAATTTCTCAGTCCCAGTATACATCAGGACCTGCCACCGGCCGTCCTGCACCATCAAGGGCACCTCCAGTCCCTGGACAAACATTGACCTTCAGGGCTCCTGCTGTGAGGGGCAACTCTGCAACAGGGACTCCGTGACCCAGTCCTTCACCACCGCCTCGGCTGCTGCCACCCCTTCCCAGGCGCCCCACGGCATGGCCCTGCTCCTCATGGTCCCCCTGCTGGCTGCCACTCTTGGAGGCCCCCTCCTGCCCTCCTCCTAGAAGCCCCTCCAGCCTCTTCATGAGCAGGATGCTGGGGGCAGTCACGGACCCACTACTCCCAGCTTCACACAACTTCAGCCTCTGTAATGTGGCTCACTGGGAAATGATGTCAAACAACAGTTGCCCTCTTGTCTGTCTGTCTCTCTCCCTCCCTTCCCTACCCCTACCCTGCAGGCCTGATCTGATTATCATGTCTGGAAGAAATTGGGAAAGGTCCCCATCATCCCATGGTGGGGAGAAACAGCCACATCCTGGTCCACATGAAGAGCAATCCTAATAATAGCTATTACTGAGCACCAGTCAGGCCCCGGCACCCCACCACCTGGTTTCCTGTCCTGTCCCTCCAGAGCCAGCTTGGGGCTACGACAATGTCTTTGTTAGTATCGCCGTGAGAGGTTCAAGAGGCAGCATGTCCTAGAAGCTAGGAGCCCAAACTCTGGAGCCAGCCTGCATGGGTTTGAGTCCCAGCTCTACCCTTTAGCCTGTGGGTGACCTTGGGCTTGTTACTTGACCTCTCTGCACCTTTCTCACCTATAAGGCAGAGGTGAAAATAAAACCTCCAATAATGACAAGATCTACTTTGCAGTGGTTGTGGTCAAAATCTAAGGGGATGCCCATGGAATAATTGGAACATGACAGCCGCCCAACGTGAATGGGCCATTGTCACGATCCCCATGAGCAAATGAGGGGTGAGGGCACCTGCTCAAGCTTGTGTGTCTCGTGAATGGAGAGCCCAGAGCGTGACTCCCAACCCCATCAACCATGAGGCCATTCTACCTCCCAAACACACAGGTGTTGATGAATTTAACAGAAAAAAAAAACACTCAAGGCAAAGCTGAACCAGGAAGAATTCTCCAAGCTGTGGAGATTGGGGAAGACTTCCTGGAAGAAGTGAATCTTAAGCAAACCCCTAAAGGAATAAAGAGGTCTTGGCCAAGAGAAGCAGGAGGAAGGGCATCTTAGGCAGAGAAGACAGGTTGGACACAGATCTAGAGGCAGGAAGGACCACGGGGTGTGCAGGAAACTTATGTCAACACGTGAACTTCACACACACGGAATCCTACAGCATGTCCTCTTGTGCACGTGCTTTACAATGTCTTTCCACAACCTTTCCACCCAATCCTCCCAATGACGCCGAGAGGCACACAAGAAAGGGAGTTGCATCCCCATTTGGCAGACAAGTTGCCCAAGGCATGGTGAGAAATAGTGATTTTCAGAGTAAGTGGCAGAGCAAGGATGGGTCCCCACATCTTCTAACTTCCTTAACAGGCAGCCTTACGAAGAGGAAAGCATCTCAGAGATGCCTCTACCTTCTGAAGAGGTCCACGGGAGAAGGGTTCTAGATGTCTACACATCCTGACATAAAAGGGGAAGCTGGATGTCAATATCCATTCATTCATCATATTTATTGAGCACCTGCCATGTGCCAGACGCTGTTCAAATTTCTGAGCATACGACAATGAATGAAACAGGCAAGAAAGTCCCTGCCTAAGGCGCCTGGGTGGCTCAGTCAGTTGAGCGTCTGATCTTGGCTCATGTCACGATCTCCCGGTTCGTGAGACTGAGCCCCGCGTTGGGCTCTGTGCAGACAACTCAGAGCCTGGAGCCTGCTTCAGATCTTCTGTCCCCCTCTCTCTCTGCTCCTCCCCCATTCATTCTCTCTCTCTCAAAAATGAAAAAAAAAATTTTTTTTAAGTGTCCCTACCGTCAAGAAACTGACCTTGCTAGTGCAGGAAGTAGACTTTGGGTTTTATTGCAAATGTGGTTCGAAGATGGGATGGTCAGCCTGATGTGTCCACTTGGCTAGGCTGCAGTCTCCATTATTCATTCAAACACTAGTCTCAGTGTCATTGCAAAGGTGTTTTGTAAATGTGATTATAGTCCATGGTCAGTGGACTGTGAGTAAGGGAGATTATGCAAGATCATCTGGGTGGGCTTGACTCAGCCAGCTGAAAACTCCTTGAAAGCAGAGCTGAGGCTTGCCTGAAAAAGAAATCTGCCTGTAGACAGCATCTTCAGCCCATGCCCAAGAGTTCCAGCCTACCTCTCCTGACAGCCTACTTTATGGATTTTGAACTCGCCTGGCCAGCGTGCACAATCACATGAGCCAATTCCTTGCCATAAATCTCTTAATACATATCTCCGGCTGGTTCTGTTTTTCTGACTGATTCCATACTGACACAGAATCCTTTGGAGAATTTACATCAGGGGGCTTCCATGTTTTACATAAATATACATTATATAATATTATATGTATAGTATATTATTATATCTTGCATACTGTGTACATAATGTTATGTATTATAATATGCATATATAATTTTAAGCATGTATAATTCAATTTCATTGAAACATGAAATACATAAAGTAAAATGCATAAAGCCATTTTTCCATATGTATACCCCTGAGTGACCTCCACTAGATCAAGATACAGAACACTTCCAGTCCCTGTCCACAAATCCTCCCACATAGCCCTTCACAGACACTTCCTACCCTGGAAGTAGCCATTACTCTGACTTCTAGCATACATCAATTTTGCCTAATATTGAATGCCATATAAATGGAGTCAAAGAGCATGTCCTCTTGTGTACATGCTTTCCATTTAAAAAAGATCCCTGTGTGGGGCGCCTGGGTGGCGCAGTTGGTTAAGCGTCCGACTTCAGCCAGGTCACAATCTCGCGGTCCGGGAGTTCGAGCCCCGCGTCAGGCTCTGGGCTGATGGCTCAGAGCCTGGAGCCTGTTTCCGATTCTGTGTCTCCCTCTCTCTCTGCCCCTACCCCGTTCATGCGCTGTCTCTCTCTGTCCCAAAAATAAATAAACATTGAAAAAAAAAATTAAAAAAAAAAAAAATAAAAAAGATCCCTGTGGCAAGAATGGAAACCAGGGCCTGTGAGGTGGCTACTGCACCAGTCCAGGCGAGTAATGATTGGGATAGCCACAGAGGTAGTGTAAGGGATTAGATGAGAGATGGGTTTTGTTGGTAGAACTGACAAGACTTGATACATTGGCTGATGAGTATGAAGGGGGAAAAAAAAGACTCAAGATGATTCCAAGGTTTTGACCTGAAGAATAGGGGAAATGGTGGTGCCATTTACCAAAGACAGGGACAGATGGATGGGAGTGAGAATCAACAGTTGGATGATTGCACATGTTGAGTTAGATTCTGCTTAAACTAAAAACATTTCTGTTTGCACAGAGCCCTTCCTCGGGACACAGAACACGTGAGTATACCTGGGTGTATTTCCCCAACGGACATTAGTTTATATATTTCCTCCAAAAGACATGTCCTAGAATGTTCCTAGCTGAAGAGTTCATAATAACCACAAACTAGAAACAATCAAAATAACTATAAACAGCAGATAAATTGTGCCCTCATCACATAGTGGAGTGCTATACAGCAATGAGAATGAACAGTCTGCTCCTACATGCAACACCATGGATGAGTCTCGCAAACGATGTCAAGCAAAAGGATAAGACACACAAGAGACCATTCTGTACGATTCCATTTATAACAAGTTCCAAACTGGGCAACACTAAGGTATACAATTAGAAGTCAAGATTCTCAGTGGCTGAAAGAGGGGACAAGAGGATTTCTGGGGTCTGGCCCTTGTGTTTCTTGATCCAAGAATTCACTCAGCTATTTGCTGATGATTTGTGTTCTTTCTATATGTATATTATTTTCCATAAAATGTTTTAAATTTTTATAATAGTTTTTAATTTTTTTTTATTTTAGGGAGAGAGAGAGCGCGCGCGAGTGGGGGAGAGGGGCAAAGGGAGAGAGAGAGAGAAAGAGAGAGAGACACTTACAAGTAGGCTCCACACTCAGTGCAGGGCCTGATGCAGGGCTCAATCCCACAGCTCTGAGATCAAGACCTGAGCAGAAACAAAAGTCGACACTCAACAGACTGACCCACCCAGGTGCCCCTAAAATTTTTTTAAAAGCACTTTCTTGGTGCAGAAATGACAAAATGGGTGGAGTGGAGAAAACTAACACATATCCCTGTCTTAAAGTTATTTATTTGGTTACAACCAAAGAGCAAAGGGATAAAGAAGACTTCAGTTAACCATCTCAAGACATGAACCCCTTGCATGTTAGATAATGTGTTAAATGTAAAGGAGTGACTGAGTGAATAGATCCAGGAAACATGGTCTCTATTGTGTTGACTGGTTGTGAATTATCCAAATGATGCTTAGTATCATTACTATCTGCGTTCTGACCCAAACGGACTTAAACTTGCGCGTCATTCATTTTGCCTATCTCTTCACACATGTCTCTTTCTCATCTTGATCTGTGGTCATTAACCCTTTTTTATTACTCACCCAACAACTAACCATTGCTATTTCCTAACTGCAGTGCATGAGAAATATTTGGTCTTGATGACAAGGAAAAGGCAGTGGAGAGGTAGGGTGGGTGCTATCGACAAAATGTTCATTTATGAACATCGGGACTACCACCACTATGGATATAAAATAATGAAGGGAAATAAGAGACAAGATTAAAAGCAGGATTGATAGGTAGATGAAAAGATAAAAAGGAAGAAAAAAGAGGAGGGGGAAAACAAGTGAAGAAGAAAATATGCATACCTATTATAGTTCACATTTCTGTAATTGGTCACAAAGCCATAGTTGATATGAAATGTATGATTTCCTCCTTCCATTACTCATTCCAAGTTTCCTTTGCCCTCAGCTAGAGAGTGTCCTTTAACAAGTGGGGTGACCCAAACACTCATTCCTAAAAGGTCTAAATCTTTAGTGGTCTGTTTTTTTGTTTTGTTTGTTTGTTTGTTTGTTTGTTTGTTTTACCATTGGACATGGAGCCTCTGAGAAGTGCTCCAGGGAATGTCTTCGGTTCCAGACATGCCTGTTGGCTCAGTGGCATGAGGAGCCCCAAATGCCCAGGTGGCAGTCTCACCTTCACTTCACTGGAAACACTGCTGTGCCCTCTAGTGGAAGCATTCTTTCCTTGGGAACCAAGACCTCCAAACAAGCAAAGCTCAAGGTGGTGGGAACAGGAAGCAAAAATTCTGCAAGAGGGTTGTAGGTGAGAGGACTCCCTGCCACCCCCTGATACCCAGACCCATGTATTCAGGCTGTGGGGGAGACAGCACTGTATAATGGGCATCACCTCAAAGCTTATGCTGCGCCCTGTAAAACAGAGCCCCATCCTTTCAGGGTGTTGACTCTCAGTGGGCAACAGTAACTCAGTCCTCCCATTGTTTTATCGGGTGAGCTTCTTTTAGGTGAAGGGGTATGAAGTAAGACCAGTGAAATCCATGAGCATGAGCCCTCTGCCCCCACTTCATTCACTGTATAGAGAGGTCCCTGGTCAGAAGGAACACTGTGTGGAACACTCGGTGGAGGAGAAGACATTCTGCAGCCCTGAGAGGGGATTTATGTAAGGTGGGAGAAGAAAGGAGAGCCCTTAATCCTCTAAGTGTCCATTTACACACAGACTACTGCTTCAGACACAGATCTTGGAAATGAAGCTGAAAGATGGTAAGGGAACAGCATTCAATTTACCAAACTTAGATTTATACACACTGGTATCCATCATTCATTGCGATCCTCTGTTCCTGGCCATGCTCTGGGCACTAGAGCTACAGAGGTGACTCCCTGGCCCAGAGGAGCTCTTAGTCTGATGCAAGGGAGGCAGACCCACACTCAGACAGCCACAAGTTATGATGGAGGGACATGCATATACAAAAGAAGACACAGTTGGAGAGGGTGCCAGAGGAAGGAGAACCTGGTGACAGGTCTTAAATCATGCCATATGGACAGAGAAAGGAACAGCATTCCAGGCAGAGGGATTAGCCAATGAAAAGATAGAGGACACAGAAGGAGAAGTAATCTCAGGAAAAGGTCCACAAACATTTGTAATTCGCTCTTCTGTGCTGGGTGATCCTGGTAAATCCTACACTTGAGAAGTTCTTGGTCTGATGGGAGACACAGGCTAGAGCCCAGGTGACCATAATCCCAGACAGATCAGAGCAGTATATAGGGGAGTGGTTGGGCTGGAAGGGCTAGCAGATAAAGAAGAAACCTCTGATTGAGGGTTGAAGCTATGGAGCATCAAAGCGGCTTTATAAAGGACAGAACGTGTGCTGGGTCCTGAAGGTGAGTAGAAGGTCATCGTATGGACAGAGTAGGGAACATTCCAGGCGGAGACCAGCCCATGCCAAGCCCTCAGGAAATATTTGTTAAATTGCAAGAAGACAGCAGGACAAACGCAGGAGCAAGTAAGACACAGAGGCAGCTGCAGGGAGGGAGAGTCAGCAAACATTTATAATCTATGCCGTGCTGGGTGATGCCAGGGACCCAGCAATGAGTCAGACCCAACCCTGCCCTCCTGGTCTGGAAGGAGACAGTGAAAAACCTGGAGGCTCACGATTGGTAAAGCATGAGGTGTGGGGGTGTAAGGGAGCTCCAAAGGGGAAGACCAGGGAAGGCTGATAGGAATTAGTCTCCTAGAAGACATCTAAATAACTAGTAGGGATTGGCAAAGCAGCAGGAGGAAAGGCATTCCAGGTAAGGACAGTATTCATTAAGGCTTGGTCCGTGTATACAGCGTGAGGAAGGGAGGTGAGGATGAAGAGGGTGGCAGGGTCCCTGGAGGGCCTAAAATAGCAGGTGAGGATAAAGTTTCTGAACTTTTCCCTACAACCAGTGGGGATCCATGGAAGGGCACAGATCAGGGGAATGGCATGGTGGGAGCCAGATGATGGGGAGCTCTCCCTGTGACCATGCAGGGGGCAGACCAGGAGGGATGGGAGATGAGGAGGGAGGCTGGTCTCTCGTTCTTGGTCTCTAGGGCCAGGGTCCACTTAGTGTTGAAGGGCTGGAGGGAGAAGGAGAGACTAAGAAAGCACAGTGTGTGAGGGCTGTGGGTTAGGAGGAGCAAAGTTCCTTATAAGTGGGGAGGGTGATTTCCTCTGGAAGCTGGGAAGAGAATGTTGTCATAAAGGAATGCACAGAAAGATTCTGGGGAGTAGCAATATTCTCCCTGAGAGTCCATGGTGATTTCATGGGGGTTCACAATATAATTATTTGTCCAAAATATACCTCTGAATGTTATGTACTTTCTACACATATGGTATTTTCATACAAAAAAAAAATTAATGCCAACAGCAAAGTTAAGGCTAGAGCCCAGGTCTTTGGACTTCCACATTGTCGCTTTTCGATCTTTGGTGGTGGAGCTCAGAATAGGGGCTATGCCTGGTGTATCAGTTGGGACAGAGTACACAAGAACCCACTGTGGCAATGGAGGTGCCCTATGGCTTAATCAAGGTGGTGGTCACACATGTCTATACACAGGTAGAGTTGCATCAATCTGTACGCTTAAGATTTGCAAACCTTACGACGTGTAAACCATACCTGAATGAAAAGAAACAAAATGTAAAATACGACATATAATTAAATGATATCATGTCTGGGATTTGCATTAAAATAATAGAGGAAGTGAGGAAGTGGCAGAGGCATAGGTGAAATGCAATTAGCCATGAGCTGGTAGTTAAGTGGGTGCACTGCAGTTTACTGTACCCTTCTTTTCACTTCTGTATGTTTGAAGTTTTCTAAAATAAAAAGTATATATATGAATGTATGTATACATGAATAGATAAGCAGATAAATAGTTAGGACAAATACCTAGTGAACTCGCAGTGACCCAGGCACTCCCTCCTTTGGGAACTCAGATGTCTGCCTTCTCTCAGTGATCCAGATGTCCCGGTGCCTAGATCCACCACACACACACATCACTCCTTTCCCAAGATTCCCCTGACCTCTCCCGCTTAATGGAAGGGAGAGCCCTAATCAGCACCAAGGACAGATCCAGAAGATTGGGTCTCAGAACCACAGACAGCAACTCAACTAATGGGGCAGGGGAGGGACAGGGAAATGAAGAAATGACGTCCTTCCCATCTCCAAGATGGTGTGGCACAGGGTAAGAGGGTAGAGTATAAGGAGAACCAATCAGAACATTCCTTCACAAAAATCCATTAAGCATCTCCTATTGCCAGACACTGTTCTGAAACTGAGGATGGCAAGATCCCTGTCTTAAACAATTAGACAAATAAGAAAACAGGATTATTTAGATAGTCCTAAGTGCCATGAAGACATAGAAATTAAATAGGATACCGTATTCTTTATGGAGCAGGAGGGGACCATTTTTGAAGAGATGGTCAAGAAAGATGCTATATTTGAGCAAAGAACTGAATGAAGTGAAAGAATGATTCATGAGGAGATTGGAGGGCAAAACACTCAGGCAGAGGGATAAGCAAGTGTCAAGATCCTGAGGCAGGAAAGAGCTTGGCAGGTTTGAGGATCAGCAGGAAGGCCAACGTAGTAGAGCAAAGTAAATGGAGGGAAGGTGACAGGAAGAGTATTGGCAAGATAGGAATAGACATACAGAGAGAAAGAGAGAGGAAAAAAGTATTATAGATAGAGATTGAAAGAGTCAGGGAAGACCCGGAGGTGAAAAGAGAAGCAAAACGATACTATCTGCAATTTATAAAGTGCAATTTCCATTATCTACTCCATTACACACACACACACACACACACACAGAGTTGATCCTTAAATAACATGGGTTTGAACTGTGCAGACTTGCTAATACACAGATATTTTTTCAACAAATACAGTACAGTACTATAAATGTATCTTCTCTTCCTCATGATTTTCTTAACATTTTCTTTTCTCTAGCTTACTTTATTGTAAGAATACAGTACATAATACATATAACATACAAAATATGCGTTAATCAGCTGCTTATGTTATCAGTAAGGTTTCCAGTCAACAATAGGCTATTAGTAGTTAAGTTTGGGGGGAGTCAAAAGTTATACGTGTTTTTTGGGGGGGCAGCTGGGTGGCTCAGTCCGTTAAGCGTCCGACTCTTGGTTTCAGCTCAGGTCACGATCTCGCAGTTTCTCGAATTCAAGCCCCATGGTGGGTTCTGTGCTGAAAGTGCAGAGACCGTTTGGGATTCTCTCTCTCTCCCTCTCTCCCTGCCCATCCCTCACTCGAGCTGTATAAATAAATAAACTTAAAAAAAGTTTACATGTGGATTTTTCAGCTGTGTGAGGGGTCCGCACCTCTAACCCCTCATTCTTCAAGGGTCGACTATATACATATTGATATGTATACATATATTCTTTTTATCATGGGAAACTTCAAACCTGAAACTGAACAAAAGAGTATGATATTTATTGTTATTATTGGGTAACAAATCATTACAAAATTTAGTGTTTTATTTTTTATTTTTTTTTTTCAACGTTTATTTATTTTTGGGACAGAGAGAGACAGAGCGTGAACGGGGGAGGGGCAGAGAGACAGGGAGACACAGAATCGGAAACAGGCTCCAGGCTCTGAGCCATCAGCCCAGAGCCTGACGCGGGGCTCGAACTCACGGACTGCGAGATCGTGACCTGGCTGAAGTCGGACGCTTAACCGACTGCGCCACCCAGGCGCCCCACAAAATTTAGTGTTTTAAAACAAAAAGTATATTATTTCTCCCTACCCTGAGGGTTGACTGCATTTCTGCTTGTCCCTCCAGAGGTCACTCATGCAGCTGCATTCACTTGGGGCTAGTCTGGGGCTTTTGGCCAGGCTGCCTTGATTCTCTCCTGCATGGCCTCTCCAGGGGCTTCCTCACAGCATGTTAGTCTTAGAGTTCAAAGAGAACAAAAGCAGAAGCTTCTTGTTCTCTAAACAACTGGACCTCAAGCTGGCCAACCATCATTTCTGCAACAAACAAGTCACAAGTCAGCCAGCTTGAGGCCACATGGCAGCACAGACGGGAGGAAACACTGACAGCCGGTTTAGAGACAACGTACCCCAGGTGCTTAACATATACCAGGTCCTGTGTTGAGGACTCTGGATATTCACCTAATTCTCAAGCAAGCCTGTGACATGGGTATCATCCCCCACTTTGCAGGACATAACAGCTAAGGATAGCAGAGCTAGACAGACGTGAACGCAGGTCTGTTGCTAACCCAGGCTATATGTGTGTTATATTCCACACAAAAATAGGGGCCACGGCAAGGTTTGAACCAAAGTCTGTGAACTCCCAGATGGTGAGATATAATTATTTAATTATATAATATTTATAATTTGATATATATACATATAAATATATATATAATTTAACATAGTTTTTAATTGGTCTGGAACAGAGATATATAAGGGATAAAATAAACAAAAAAAGAGAAAGAAAAAGGAGAAAAGAAGAAGGCATGCACTTGGAGACAAAGACCAGGAGATAGAAACTAAAAAGCAAGGCCAGTGAGTTACAGAGAGAGAAGCAAAGAGAGAGACACAGTGAGGGAGATTAACGCAGCCACAAAACTTCCTTAATCTGGAAGCAACATGAGGGCAAGAATTGTGTCTGTTTTTCTTAACTGACTGAGCCACCCAGTGTGTGTGGGGGGGGGGGGGGGGGGGGAGGAGGGGCAGAGAGAGAAGAGAGAGAATCCCGAGCAGATTTCCCCAAGTCACCTCAGAGCCCGAGGCAAGGAAGAGGGACTCGAACTCACCGTGAGATCATGACTTGAACCAATATCAAGAGCAGGACGCTTAACCAACTGAGCCACCCAGGCACCCCTTGTCTGCTTTGTTTTTACTTCACCCTCAACACTTAGAGGCACTCAGTAGGTGTTCAATATATGTTGACTGGAAACTAGTCTGGACAAGTAGATAGATGCCTGCAGCTCCCAAAGACACCACGAGGTGGCGGTATCTCATGCCCTGAAGCCTGCAAACGCCTAGTTCAAAAAGAACAGCAGTGCAGGATTTGCCTCCACAAGCCTCTGACTTTCTTGAAGGATGTCTTCCTCCCGGCCCGGCCCCGCCTTTCCCTGCACAAGCCCGGGGCGACGAGTGACCTTTCCGCCTGAGACACCCTCTTCTTCACTCCCCTCCACCACCCTGCCCAGTTAAACAACCCTTTGTCCTTAGCCCCTTCCGGCTGGGCCCCAAGGCACCTGGGTCCTTTCCAGGCCCGGAGATGGGGCTGGGACGAAGGTGGGGCAGCTGGGACAAGGCCAAGGAAAAGTCCCAGGGACTTTGGAATCAGTTCTTCTAGCCTTCCTGGACCAGGAGTATATGATCCAACCCCTTCCTCCCTCACACCCCAGTCTAGGCCCCCAGCCCCTCCCCCCTCAGACCCAGAAGTCCAGCCCCCAGCCCCTCCTCCCTCAGACCCAGAGGTCCAGGCCCCCAGCCCTTTCTCCCTCAGACCCAGAGGTCCAGGCCCCCAGCCCCTCCTCCCTCAGACCCAGATGTCCAGGCCCCCAGCCCTTCCTCCCTCAGACCCAGCCTCCAGCCCTGCACCCGCTCCTCCCTCAGACCCAGGAGTCCAGACCCCCAGTCCCCGCCTACTTCAGACCCAGGAGTCCAGGACCCAGCCCCTCCTCCCTCAGACCCAGGAGTCCAGGCCCCCAGACCTCTCCTCCCCTCAAAGTCCCAATCAGCAGCCCCACCCCCTCCTCTGAGGTGGGCAACCTAGGCAGGGAGGTCCTCTGGTATTCCTCCTCCCTCTCTTTTACAGAGACCCCTCTCCCTCTCCACTCCCCCCTTCAGGGTTGGGACCAAGGGCTGAGTCACAGGAAGCTCTGGGGCCCTGAGTCACCCCCACCCCCTGGCTCAGCCCCTCCCTGGGCTGGAGGGAGCTGGCTCTGGAGCCGTGTGTCCTACCGACTGACCCCCACATCCCAGAACTTCCGTTCGGAGGCAAGTGCCTTTCCCACTGTGACCTCATTGTCGCCCACCCTGGCCTCTCCCGAGGCCAGCCTTTGCTCCGTTTTTCTGTCTGAGTTGGTCTCTTTGGAGACAAAACTTCTGTCTGCTCTAACTTCCACGTCTTGATCCCAGCTTCTGCTTTCCCCTCACCGCCACATCCCCTCTCTCCATCTCTTTGATTTTTTTTTCAAATTCTCCCCTCTCCATCTGTCTCCCTCTCTTGGATTGTTCCCCCTACCCCATTAGTTTTCACTAAGGTCTGCACTGAGGCACGGCTGTGCAGGGGCCGGGGCTGGAGGTCTCGTTTCCATGGCCTCTGACCTGGGCAGCCGCGGCCTCTGCCTCTGGCCTCTTGGCCCTGAGTGGGCCTGGGTGGAACTAGAAAGGGCAAGGCTGTCCCCCAGCTGTGCTGGTGGATAGAGGAGACCAACTGAGGCAGAGACAAGCATGGAGAGGCCCAGAGAGAGAGAGGCAGGGCCAGAGACAGACAGAGAGAAAGCCAAAGGGAGGTCTGGAGGCAGGGAGACAGTGAGACAGAGAAACTGAGTCACAGACAGAGACAGAGAGACCTAGGGTCGGCAAGAGACAGGGACATGGAGAGAGAACACAGACAGAGATGGAGACAGAGAGACAGCGACAGGAGACAGAATGAAAGAAATATCCGAGGGGCACGAAGAGGCCGAGAGACAGAGCCAGAGAGAGAGAAATGGAAACAGACAAATGAACAGAGAGTCAGAGATACTTAGACTTGAGACAGAGCCACAAGACATAGAGATGAAGGCATAGAGGAGAGAACAACAGAGACAGGGAAAGGCAGAGACCAAGGCAAGGCAGGACCTGGAGGCTCCCAGAGCAGGAGAGGCTGAGGGAGGGGCTCGAGGTGAGGCCTAGGAACCAGAGAGGGAGGACAAGAGGCGCAGAGAGACCCAGGCCAGGCCACAAGGGTGGTGGCTAGCGGGGTGGGGGGGGTGGGGGGGGTGCCCAGGCTGCAGCCTTGGGAGTGCCCAGGGGCAGTGTTTTCTCCCCGCGGGCATGCACGTGGTGTGTGGGTGTGCCCGGGGGTGTCTCCATCACCCTCCCGCCGTGTTGCACCCCGAGGGGGGAATCACAAGTGTGCCCTGGAGCAGGCATGGCACCTGCAGGAGCTGTGTTGTTGCCACCCGGTGTGTCCGTGTGTGCTGTTTGGCGTTGCTGGGTGTGTCGTCGGACGTGTTTGTGCATGAGTGTCTCGATTCCCTGTGGCTGGTGGGGCCGTGTCTCTTCGTGACATATGACATGGGAGGGAGAGGGGTTCCGTCTGCAAGATCCCTGCAGCTGCGGGCTGTGTCCTGGAGGTCAGCGTGTGCAAGGTGTGTGTCTCATGGTAGCGTGCCAGTGTCTCCTCGTGTGTGGCCGGAGGACGGTCCCGTCTGTGTCCAGATGCACACGTCCAGGTCCATGTGTTATCTCCGTGCTGCTGCGTGTGGTGGCGTTCTGCATTGTGGGTCACGCTAGGAGTCACCGTGCGTCACTCTGCTCACATGGGCCGTTCTGTAACGTCGCTGCGCGTTGCGTCTCGTCATGGGGCTTGCGTGTGTCGTGGTGAGCTGTCATTCAGAGATGCGACCCTGTGCGTCACGTCTAGGCGTGTCCATCGCGGGGGCCTCTCCTTTCCCCGCCATGAACACAGCCTGGGTGCCCGCACGCAGAGCGTGCTGTTTGTGTGGCTGTGTATTCTGTTGCACTGGAGGGCGTCGCCCTGGTGTTGTGCGTGCTGTCGTTGCGGGCCCGGGTGTCGGCTGGGCCAGTGGATCACATCTGCTGTTTTATTGCGACGCACGGTGTTTTGTGAAAGATGGTGCCGGGAAATACCGTGTCGGTGTGCTTTGTGTCATTCTGTGTCCGTATAGGACTCTGTGTATGTTGTGTTTGTGTGTTCGTGTGGCCATGCGTGTTGGAGTGCATCATGCACCGGGCCGTGTGAGGGTGTAGTTCCGATGTGGCTTGTCAGTCAGAGGAGATACTGCGTGCCCTGCTCTGTGCGTGTTGCATTTAGGCGTCGTGGTCCGGGTAGACTGTGCCCCAGCTGCATGGGGCTCCCTCCCCCATGGGGCACCGCTCTGGGTTCTGTCCTCCGTGATGCGCCAAAATAGAGCAGGATGTCTTACTCTGGGCATGTGCTGTTTGGGGCTTTTTCTATGTGTCGCTGTGCAGTGTGGGTCTCTCCGTGGGTCCATTTATGTTGTTCTAACTACGCATCTGGATGGCATTGTGCCCCGGGGTATACTGTGTGGCACAGTCAGTCTGTCTGTGCTGCAAGTCATTCTGAGCCTGTGCGCCCGGGTCGCCAGGTGCCATGATGTGGATCGGTGTGCATTTCTCTCTGTGCTGGCGCTGGGGGACGGCCACAGGTGTGTCCCTAAACGTGGTGTGTCTGCACACGTCGGGTGTCATTCCGCGGGTGTAGAACGTTTGGGACACTTACTAGCGCATTGTTTACATAGATGTGTTGAGTGTGGCATCTGGCTGTCACTGAGTCAATACATATTGTGTGTCTGTGGGAAAACTGGTATGTGTTATGCTAACGTAGCTGTGGCCGTGCACCTTGTGCGGGGGTCTGGGTGTGGCTATTTGTGTCAGAGAATGTTGTGTCGTTTTGATTGTCATGTTTGTGCCTGCGTGTGGACAATATTTGGGTGGTCACGTGCGACCCGGGGCAGTGCCTGCCTCGCTGAGTGCCGGCGTGGGTCACACCGCATGTGTGGTGTCTGGGTGTGGCTGTGGGTTTCAGAGCTCATCGGGAGTTGTGAGTCACTCGGTGTAGGTTGTGTTGTGTGCCCATGTGTGTTAGGTTCCGTCTCCAGCCATGCCGTGTGTGAAGGTTCATCACCCCGCGTCTTGTGGTGTCTGGGTGTGGCTGAGTGAAGGTGTGCATTACAGGGCGCAGACTGTTGTGTGTGACAAAACCTATTGTGTCCCAGAAGCATGTGTCTTTATCCACGTGGATGCACGCCTCTTCCTTGCTCTGCCCCGAGACACAGCCCAGTCCCTCCTTAGACCGAGAAGGGAGGTTGGGGAGCCTCCCCTCTGCCCAAGGGCCACGCCAGCCCCTCCCCGCCCTGCCCAACCGTCACCACCCCCAGAGGGCACAAACTCCCTCCGTGCCTCAAAGCAAGAGCCCCAGAGCGAGGAGCAGAGCAGGCTGAGGACCTGCAAGCCACAGTGGCTGCCCTTTGTGTGCTGCGAGGTGGGGGACCCTGGGCAGGAAGCTGGCTGAGCCCCAAGACCGCAGGGGCCATGGGCGGGGAGCTGGTGCCAGGCCTGGGGGCCCTACAGCGGCGAAAGCGGCTGCTGGAGCAGGAGAAGTGGCTGGCTGGCTGGGCACTGGCACTGGCGGGAACTGGCATCGGACTCATGGTGCTGCACGCGGAGATGCTATGGTTTGGAGGGTGCCCGGTGAGTGGAACTCTTATCCTGGGTCCTGGGAGGCTGGGGGCTGAGGGAGGAGGGGCTGGGGGGAGAGACTCCTGGGCCTGAAGGAGGAGGGGCTAGGAGACCTGGACCCCTGGGTCTGAGAGAGGAGCCGCTGAGGGTCTGGAGCCCGAAGTCTGAGGGAGGAGGGGTGAGGGGGTCTGTGCTCCTGGGTCTGAGGAGGAGGCGGAAGTCCCAGACTCCTGGGTGTGAGGGAGGAGGGGGCTGGGGGGCCGGACTCCGAGGGCCCAGGGGAGGTAAATGCTCAGGGCTCTCTGTGCAAAAGGAAGGAAGTGGGGTCACAACGTCTCAGTATTTGAAGGTTTGCAATTGGACAGCTGGAGGTCCAGGACCCCTGGAGGCCAGGGGGTGGCTGACCAGATCCTCCAGTCTCCCAAGAGCCCATTAGAGGAGAGACAGCCTCAGGGTCAGTGAAGGGAGGGTGGGGAGAAAAACGAACTTCTTCCAGTAGGCGGCGGCTCCTTGGTCCTTATCTAAAGTCTAACCTTTACCTAGTGCCTTGGCTGCAAAAGGCTGAGAGCCCAAGAAACTGGCTGGGGTGGGGGTGGGAAACGAAAACCACCCCGGCCCCTCCGCATGTCCGTCGTTCCCAACCTCCCCACAGTCTACCTGCTATTTAGTCTGAGACATAGTGGAGAAGTAGGTGTGCAGAAGCCTGGACTCGTAGGTCCCAGGGGAGGAGGCTGGGAGCCCAAGCTTCTGGGTCTGAAGAACGAGGCTTAGAGCGCCTTTGTGGGAAGGGGGCCCGACTGAGGATAGTGTGAGTAGGAAGGAAAAGGACAGGTGGGGCCAGGACAGGTCTGAGCAGGCTCTGGGCGCATTCCAGCCTGGGTCTGGGCAGTGATGGGGCAGATGGAGGACAGGGGTCAGGATCCGTGGATTGAGGACAGAACAGAATTGCTTAACCGGAAAGGAGGGGTTGGAGAACTGTCTGGGGTAAGGGATGTGGAACTGGGCTGGCTGGGGGGGGACTGACTTGAGGACCGGGTTGGGGGATTCCTGGAGGAGGGAGGCTCAGGCTTGGATTTGGGGGCAGGGGAGGAGGGCAGTTCCGAAGGGATCAGGAGCCACATGCAGGGTCAGAGCAGGCTGGCTTCCTCTGGCCAGGCAGCTGAGGCCAGGGCAGCGGGGACAGAGGGGGTGGGGCCACCGAAGCCCATGCCAACAGGAAGCATGGCCAGAGCCTACCCGCCGCTCCCACGCTTCAGCACCCCGCCCCAGCAGGGGAGGTGAGGACGTGAGCTCCACAGATGGGAAAGGACAGGGGGGTCTTTCCTACCCCACTCCCTCCCTCCACCTTCTCACCTCTCATTTCTTCCTTCCCTCTGCTGCCTGCCAGGCTGCTGCCTGTGGCAGTTGGACTCTGGAGAAGGTGCTGTGGCTTTCTGAGCCTCAGTCTCCCCATCTGTAAACTGGGGTTGAGGGTTCAGATACGTGGCCCTAAGGGTCCTCCTCAGCCCCCTTCCACTTGTGCCTTGACAACATCCATCCCTGCTCCCCACCTCCATCTCAATCTTATGGGCTCATTTTGCAGGGCCCCGGACACCTGCAGGGGGGGTGGGGAGGGGCTGGAGGAGAACAGGTGCAGGGAACAAGATGGAGATATGAGCAGGGGGAGGGGCGGAGAGAGGCACAGAGAGGCTGCCACTGAGCGACAGAGACACAGAGAGACAAAGGCGGTATGAGACAGAGACAGAGATGCAGTGAGAGAGAGACAGCGAGAGCTCCCCAAGTGAGCTGCGCACAGGGAGATGGAAAGCCTGGCAGAAACAGAGGCCCTCAAACACAAACAGAGATAGAAGCAGAAGCATCCCCAGAGACTGAGTCAGGGATTTGGGGGAAGAGAAACCGGCAAAGTAGAGAGGGCCACCAGAGAAGTGGGGTGCTGTGTGGGCAGGGGCTGTGTCTAGTGGAATCTGAGACACACTGAAGAGACAAGGGAATTAGGGAGACTTAGCAGGATGAAGGGGTAGGGGAGGGCTAGGAACAACAGCACCATTGTTCTGGGAGGGGTGGGGGGGCAGGCCCCCTGGGGCGGGAAACTGGCCCTCTTCCCCTGCACAGAAGGTGGGGCCCTGGCCCCAGGGGAGCCAGCAGCCATCTGAGAGGGGAAGTAGGTGCTAAGCTCAGCGTGGGAGCCCAGGTGGTCCCCTCCCCACTAACAACACTCCTCAGGTGGGGACCCCTCCCCACTCCTGCTACGGTATGCAGCAATCCCAGTCCCGCCTAAATCCCTCCTTCAAGAATTCTAGATCTCTCCAAGGTATTGCCACACAAAGAGAGGGGGGGAAAAATCTCTCTGTGGTTTCTGGAGGCCATGTGCTTCCGGCCAGATCTGCCCTGGGCTTAGAGCCAGGAGAGAGAGCAATGGGAAGGAGACTCAGGGGACAGGACTCAGTGGCCTTCCTCAGAGCTGGGGCCGGGGTCTCAGGGACCCAGTGCCCTGGATGGAGGGGGGTGCCATTTACCCCTTGGGTATTGAGAGAGAATCTCTAGGCTCCTTGGGGGAACCAAGAAGACAGTAGAACCTTCTAGGGCAGGTTGCTTTCTAGGGCAGGACCAGCTGTGTGAGAAGGGAAGAGGGGGGAATTTCCTAAAGGCCAGGTGTGTGTTTCTAGACACCCCCCCCCCCCACCCCACACTTGAGGAACAGTGTTTTGATGGGGAAGGGGTTGGGGGAATTTAAAAGGGATTGCAAGGTCCCCCCTCAGGTGTGGGTCCTAGGAGAGTGGCTGAAGAGGAGGCTGTCGGGCTGGGAAGGAAAAGGACACTCTCCCTGGGGACCCTATGATGGTTTTGAGAGTTCCCCCAAACTGAGATATCGGGTAGAACCAGGTTTTGGTGGGGGGAGGGGGGACAGGGGGAGACAGGCAGGGGGATGGGCGGAGGAGGCCAGGAAATTGGGAACTGAGAAGGGATGGCATTGGGGAGGAAGGTAGAGGGGGCCTGGAATCTTACCCCATTTTCTATCCCTCCCAACAGTGGGCGCTCTACCTGTTCCTGGTTAAATGCATGATCAGCATTTCCACCTTCTTGCTTCTTTGTCTTATCGTGGTATTTCACGCCAAAGAGGTCCAGGTAGGGCGGGCCCCACCCCGGGGGCCCCTTCCTTGCTCCCCTCCAGCCCCCACCACACCCTGTCGGCTCACACTTTCCACACTCCTCCTCCTGGTCTGAGTAATGAGGTTTCTCCACCCTAAGATTTGTCCACAGCCTCACCCACCGAGATGAGAATAACCACAGACAGACAGACAGACAGAGCCTCCTGGAGCAACCCAGTCCCGTGCTCCATTTGCAGCCCTGGGGTGCTGAGAACTCTCACCCCCAGGCACCCCCACTCCAGGCCCAGCCCCCCCAGATCTCTGTCCTCCATCCTTGAGGCCCCACCATTCCAGGCTTTGTGCCTGAAGGTCCCTCCCTACTCCTGAGCTCCCCACCTCTCTGACAATTACCCTCTAGACCTGGTGGGGAGTGGGTGGGGTATCTTTCCACCCGTCGCCCCCCTCCCATCTCATATCTCATCCAGACACTCAACTCTCCACCCCTCTCCCCTCATCCCACCCCCAACATCCCAGGATCCTGTTGCCTCTATTCCTTCCCCCTTTACCCTATAAAATGGGGGTTATTGGCCATATGTAATAATTCCCCCTGTGATGCCCACTCAGTAAAAAGTACGTATTATCATTAACAGCAGTCATTCAAAAGGTGAAATGGCCTCGATTTATAGCTCAGCTGTGCTGCTATAGCTCAGTGAAATGGCCTCGATTTATAGCTCAGTGTGCTGGGCCTCAGTTTCTGCATCTGTAAAATGAGCCTCATAATGCTTTCAATCTCACTGTGTTGTCAGCATTCCCTGAGTCATAACATGGAAAGGAGAGAGAGTAGTGCCTGGCACGTCCAAAGTACCCTGTAAAATGTCACCTATAGCCATTGCTAATGGTGTGCGGTTTACAGTTAGTTACTACCCGTGTCCCCAGAAGCAGGAGGTGGAGAGGGCTCCGTGGATGTGAACTGTAAGCTCCAGGGAGGCAGGGGTTTCTGTTTTCCTCACCTGTATCTTCCATACATAGAACAATGTGGGGCACACAGAAAGTTCTGGAAGTGGGCTGAAACTGGGGGTGGGGGTGGGAAAAGGTGCAGAGACGCCCTCCTCAGATCCTGTCCCACTCCTTCCCCACCCTTCCCAGTCCCACCTGCCCGACCTGTGCTGCCTCCCTCCCCCCCTCCCCCGGTGGCCGCGTCCCCCTTATCTTCGGACGCAGGCAGACGCAGACAGGCAGGCGGCCTCTTGACCTTCGTGTGACCCCCTGCCTCCCCACTCTGTCCCCTCCCCGCAGTTGTTCATGACCGACAACGGGCTCCGGGACTGGCGCGTGGCGCTGACCGGGCGGCAGGCGGCGCAGATCGTGCTGGAGCTGGCCGTGTGCGCTCTGCACCCAGCGCCGGTGCGGGGGCCGCGGTGCGCTCAGGGTTTAGGGTCCCGGTCCGCGGCGACGCAGTCCTGGCCGGGCTTCCTGGATGAGGGGGAGGCGCTGCTGTCGCTGGCCATGCTGCTGCGCCTCTACCTGGTGCCCCGCGCCGTCCTCCTGCGCAGCGGCGTCTTGCTCAACGCGTCCTACCGCAGCATCGGCGCCCTCAACCAGGTCCGCTTCCGCCACTGGTTCGTGGCCAAGCTGTACATGAACACGCACCCCGGTCGCCTGCTGCTCTGCCTCACGCTTGGCCTCTGGCTCACCACCGCCTGGGTGCTGTCGGTGGCCGAGAGGTGAGGGTACTGGGGGTGGAGGGTCGGGGTACCTGGAGCATCCGAGGGAGCCGCTTACAGCCACAGCTTCCCTTGATGGCGGTACAGCTTGGGCCCCTTGGGGGCAAAGCGGAGGAGAAAGCTGTTTGTCCACACTCATCCACTGGGGTGAGAGGAACCAACTGACCACCTCCAGTCTCCCCAGACACACACAGGCCCTAGCAAGCCCTTCCCTTCCCACTCCCACACCTGCCCTGTCTCAGGTTTCCAGGCATCTATTCAGTCTCTGGCGCTTGGCCAAGGGTTGCAACTGCCGGGTTGGAGGTCAGTGACACCTTTTCCGAATTAGCACAGAGATGCTCTGTGGGCACTCCCTGTGATCCTGGGACAGGGGGTGATTTGGGGGGGGGGGTGATTTGGGGCTGCCCTGGAAGGAAATTCCCTGCCGGGAATGGATACAGGATTCCAGGCTGCCTGCTGGACAGACTGGATGCTGGGCCTGTAGCCTTTCAGGGCCTCAGTTTCTCTCTCTTATAGATAAAGAAAGCGAAGGTAATCTTAGTCGGTGTTTCTTAAAGTGTGGTTCCCGGACCAGCAGCATCACCTGGGAACTTGCTGCAAATCCAAATTCTCAAGCCCTACCCAGACCTACCAAATTAAAACTCTGGTGGGTGGGGCCAAGCAATCTGTTTTAACAGGTGATTCTGATCCCTGCTCAAGTTTGGGAACCTCTGGTTCGGTACCTCTGGCAAAGGATTCTTGAAAAGAGGCAGGGAATGACAAGCACTGGCTTTAGATCCTTCCTCTCTGACCCTCTGTTCCTTCATCTGTAAAATGGGTGTCAAATCCCACCATCGTTCAAGTCTCCCCAGCAATTCTAATCTTTCATGATTTTCAACTCCTTCATCTTGCAGAACCTGTTTTCCTCCCACCATGTTTCTCATTTGAAAAATGGGAGGGTGGGAGGGGGTCAAATTTCTAAATCCCAAGACAGAAGTCCTCAAACCTGAATGTCCTTCTGGTTGAAGGGAGTGGGAATTAACAGTGTAAATTCAGTCCCTGCCTCCAGAGAGTAGTGGCTGTGATGGGTCTAGGGGCATCATGAATGAAGCTTTCCCTGCTGACCCCGATGCAAGTGGTCTGTGGGCTTGAGTTAGACAAATCAGGATCTTCAATCCCTTCCATGGCTGGAACTAAATGTCTCCTTCCATGAAGTGAGGGGAAGGGAGTACAGGGTCCTGCCTTTTTAGTCTTGATGGGGCACCCATAGGCCATACAACATCTTTGTAGACATTAGAAAAAGGGGCCCCTGGGGTGCCTGGCTGGCTCTATAGGTGGAGCATGAGACTCTTGATCTTGGGGTTGTGAGTTTGAGCCCCACATTGGTGTAGATTACCATAAATAGATAGATAGATATAGATATGTGATTTTTTTTTTTTAAGAAAAGGGCTCCCCTTCCTCCAGGTAGATGGGATCACTGTCAGGGTGGACAAGTGGACTTTGGGCTGGGTTTCTGCCCCCTCTCAACCCTCCAACAATACACTCTGAAAGCAGCAGTCCTGGTAACCTAGCTAAAACCAAACAGGCTTTGGAATTGGTTGGATCCAGGTTCAAATTCCATAGCCCAGAGTGGCTGAGCCTCTCTTGCCCAGCTCACACAGCAGAGAGGAAGCCGGGCAGGCTCTCCAAAGCCCAGAACTTACTGACTTTTTCTCTGTTTCTGGGGACTGTAGGTGTGTTAGGAAGGAGAGTATCAGACATCATGGAAACCCCTGGGGTGAGGTTTCAGAACTAACTCCTCTTTCCCCACAGGCAGGCTGTTAATGCCACCGGACACCTTTCGGACACACTGTGGCTGATCCCCATCACATTCCTGACCATTGGCTATGGGGACGTGGTGCCAGGCACCATGTGGGGCAAGATTGTCTGCCTCTGCACTGGAGTCATGGTGAGTACAGCCTCCTCAGGGACCCTACCCCTGTCCCAAATTGCTCATCCTCTGGGCCCCAGGAAATCATGGAGCCAACAAAGGCATTCAAGGACACTCCCAAGAAACTTGGGTGTCTGGACACCCACTGCCCCATTTCCTTACAAAACCCAGGAATCCATCCCATAAGTCCTTGCTCTCTTTGGAACCTAGGACCCTAGGCTTCACCGTCCTCAAGAAAACAGGCCCCTGACTTCCCAGCCCTATTTCCTTCTGGAATCCAGGAATCCAGCCCTGAGCCTCATGAAGGCTCAGACACCCTGCCCCTCACACCCCTACCCTCTCAACTAACTGTCTAGGACACAGACACCTGATTTCCCAGTGCTAGGCTCCTCCAGGATTCAGGAACCCAGTCTCCAGCCTCCATTAAGGCTATAGATTCATCAAAAGCATGCCTGTAGGGTCAGGCTGCCTGGATTCAAATCCTGTTTCTGCCACTTCAAAGCAGGGATCAAGCCTTATAATCTCCTGGTTTCTTCATCTATAAAATGAACATGCTGATATTAGCATATTCCTCATGGGGTTCCTGAGATTAAATTAATTAAACCACATAAAGGGTGTCAGACAGCACCGAGCACGTAGGAAACGTTCAGTATATGGGTTAGGGGGTGGGGGTGAGAGGGCTGTTATTTGTTAACTAGTCCTAAGCATCCAGCTGTCCCCACCCTAGCTCCTCTGTTCTCAAGGATGAGGCAAAGGGTCCCCAGAGCTAGCCTCCTCCTGAATCCTGACATCTACCAGCTTTCTTTCATAGACCCAGGCATCTAGTTCCCCCCACCTGGTCCCTAGCCCCATCCAGGACCCAACACTAAAGGCCTTGGCCTTCACCTCCTCATGAGATATGGCTCCTCCCACACTCAGGGACTTGGGCTGCCAGCCCCCAGCCCTGATGTTGTCCCAGAAAGGACATGCTGCATCTCCAAGCCCTGGGCCCACTGGTGATGGATGGGGTAATAGTTAAGTGTGATCCCCTCCCCAGGGGTGAGTCTTTGGGACCAGCAAAGAGGGGTAGAGGTTCAACCAAGGAAACACTCCCAAAAGGTCAGGAACCCCCAGGGCTGCCTGGGACCTCCTCCCTCATTTGACACAAGGAGAAACCTTGGTCAAGGAGAGACCTAGAAAGATCAGGCAATTTGCACTAGAGCTCACAGCCCAACTCCTGGCTGAGAGGTTCCCCAGCATAATGGAATAATCATAGCCAACTTTACTGAGCACATACTCTGTGCCAGTCTCTGCTCTGAACACTTTCCAGGTGTTAACTTAAGGAATCCACAGGGTCATACTGTGAGGGCGTGCCTATTTCACAGGAAGAAAGTGAGACACTGAGAGATCAAGGAACATGCTCAGAGCTGGGCTTTGAACACAAGCAGTCGGGGAACCGATGTCTGCAACAAGTAAATTGTTCAGAGGTTTTGTGAGCTGAGATACAGCTTGGGGAAGAGGAAGGCTCCAGAAGAAAATTTATTGTAAGGAAGCACAGCAGGTGCCACTGAGCAGCTGATGGGTCAGAGGCCTTGGGAGAAGGGAGAAGCTTACGGACCAAAGCGCTCAGGCAGCTGAGGCACAATGAGGCCAGGCTGAGTTGTCTGGAGGCAAAGCCTAGAACTTGGAAGGCTCTGAAAGCCAGGCTAAGAAGTTTGGGGCAGGGGGAGCCTAGATTAGGTAAGGGGGCAGGGTCATAACTGTTAGATCTTCCTGAGGTCAAGGTCAGGAGAGGGGAGGCTGGAGATGGTCCAGGAGGGAAGGGACGTGGCCAGGAGTGGGCAGGAGCCACAGGGGTGGGAGGAGGTTGAGGGATAACCTCAGTGATCTGATTGCCAACTGGGTGAGAGCAATGGGGAGGCAGTGGTGGGGACTGCCCCTCGCTCAGAATCTCTCCTTCTCCAATCACGCCCTTAACGAAAGAGGATGTTCTGGTGGTATGAATGCTACACCTGAGTGGGACTCAGACATGTGACTTGTGATCTTAGCTCTACCCCTCACAGCTGTGGGACTGTGGTTCTCCCTGGGCCTGCTCATCTGTCAACTAGGGGTGGTCTTGCCTGCCTTCTGTGGCTGTTGTGAGGGTTCAAGGAGAGAGTTTGGTGGCACAGGAGCCCCAGAGGCCTCCTGTCATCGCGTCTGCTGTGCCCACAGGGGGTCTGCTGCACAGCCCTGCTGGTGGCCGTGGTGGCCCGGAAGCTGGAGTTTAATAAAGCAGAGAAACACGTGCACAACTTCATGATGGACATCCAATATGCCAAAGAGGTGAGGATGGGCACATGGCACCCACAGCACACGCCTCCCTCAGACCCAGGAGTCCCCACCCATCCCCTCCTGCCCCAGCCTCCAACCCTCCCTTCCCTCAGGCCAGGGAGTCCAGGCCCCAGCCCCTTTCCCAGAGCCCTAGGGGTGTCTCCACTGACACCGTGCCCACCCTCAGATGAAGGAATCAGCTGCCCGAGTGCTGCAAGAGGCCTGGATGTTCTATAAACACACACGGAGGAAGGAGCGTGGAGCTGCCCGAAGGCACCAGCGCAGGCTGCTGGCTGCCATCAACAGGTGAGGGCCTCTCTGTGCACATCTCCTCCATTCTGCATAGTGTGTGTGAGCGTGAGTGCGTGCCCGGGTCAGGACACCCACGTGCGGTCTCACCGAACAGATGTCCACCTAGACCTCACAGTGACTCTGATGATTCATCTTGCACGTCTCAGTGTCTGTGGGTCCGTGCCACTCCACATGTGGGTCAGGATACCCGGGTCTCTACCTGGAAGATGGGCTCACGGGTGCAGCGCTCTGGAAACCCTTCCCCACTGCTCCGTGTCTCTGAGTCTCTTCTCCCCTTATCCATCCCTGAGCAAGGGTCACTTCTAACCTCGCACCTCTTCCCACAGGTTCCGCCAGGTGCGGCTGAAACACAGAAAGCTCCGGGAGCAAGTGAACTCCATGGTGGACATCTCCAAGGTACCGGGGCCCGGCGGGAGGGGTCTGGAAGAAAAGGCAGCTCGGGGCCACGGCACTGGTAGGGAAATCTGGTCCCGGCATACAGAACACTGGCAGGGGTCTGGCACACACATGCACTTGACAAAGGTTTGTGGTTGAATGAATGATTCAATAGTTTCTTAAACCCATGTAGGGGACAGATCCCTTTTAAACTTAAATCGTGGAAGAACTCCAGCATTTAGTTTTAAATCATTTTTATTGTCGTGTTACATGTGCACAGATAACATTCCTTCTAACTCTCTTAGACAACAATAAAACCAAAGCAAACATACGAGCCAAATTCAAACATAAATGGCAAAAACAATAAAATGCAAATTAACACGGACACAGACCGATGCCATCATTCCAAGGAAGTCAGTCTCTGCTGTGACTGTTAAGAGGGGCCCAGGGCCACGGGTGCTTCTGCCCTGGGCACGCTGGCCTGGCCAAGGCAGACTCCACTTGCCATTCTTCTGCTGGGGCCACTTGATTCGGCCAGTGATTGGGGTGGTGATGTCACATCCCTTGGCTTGGCTCACAGCGCCTTTTGCTTATCCGGTGGCCTTTGCTTTTTCTCATTAGCCCGAGACAATTCAAACAGTGACCCTTGGTGCCAATGCCATGGTAAACACAGTCACAGATGCAGGCCCCTAAACTGCATGGCAGGTCTCAGTGAGGAGGTGGTGGCCTAGATCTGCCAGAATTGGCAGGTCATAATTTCTGAAGATTATCCGGCCAAAAAACATAGAATTCAAGAATTCTCATAGAAAGCTCACACACCCTCAAGGATGAAGCTGTGAATCCTCATCTGAGAAAGTAATGAAAGGGCTACGTGCATTCTGAAGCCATTCATCAATTCCACAAATGTTTAGTGAGCACCTACCTTCTATGTACTAAGCCTTATTCTAGGTGCTGCCTTGGGCATGTCATTTTAACTGCTCTAGGCCTGTTTACATAGCTGTAAAAATGGGAACAGAATTCGCACTCCTCGCGTTTTTTTTTTTTTTTTTTCAACGTTTATTTATTTTTGGGACAGAGAGAGACGGAGCATGAACGGGGGAGGGGCAGAGAGAGAGGGAGACACAGAATCGGAAACAGGCTCCAGGCTCTGAGCCATCAGCCCAGAGCCCGACGCGGGGCTCGAACTCACGGACCGCGAGATCGTGACCTGGCTGAAGTCGGATGCTTAACTGACTGCACCACCCAGGCGCCCCACTCCTCGCGCTTTTAAGGAGTGTTTTAAACCATGTAGGGAAAGCACTGAGCCAAGTAGCTGGGATTAGGGGAAGTCTACCTCACCCACTGATACCTCTGACCCGCTCTGCCCAGATGCACATGATCCTGTGTGACCTGCAGCTGGGTCTGAGCAGCTCCCATCAGGCCCTGGAGAAGCGGATGGATGCACTGGCCCGGAAGCTGGACACCCTGACCGAGCTGCTTAGCAATGCCCTGGGGCCGCAGCAGCTTCCAGAACCAAGCCAGGAGGCCACGTAGCTGGTGAGAGGGCTGGACTCAGGCAGAACATCCTGGAGAAATGGTGCCTGTGGATAGCGCCCCATGGGGCTAAGGGGCAGGGGATGGTCTTGGGGACAAGGCTACCCTTTCTCTTCTGCTGTTTGGAAGACAGGACTCAAGTTTGGGGCTGGACTAGCAGGAAAGGAAGGAGATAGTCCTTCTCTTTGCTGACCCTCAGTATCTTCTCCCTCTTTCTTTGCTTGGTCTGCCTGCCTGTCTCTGGGCATGCTCTCAGTCTCTGTGCAAATGCCCAGTCTCTTGGTGGCAGGTACACCCACCCTCTTCCTTCCTCCTCTGTCCACTGGTGTCTGTCTCCACCTCAGTGTCCCTGCTGTTGCTCTCCCTCTGGCTTCTGGCCTGCCTGTCTAGCCATGTCTCTATTTGTCTCCCCAGGACCCATGGAGGAAGAACCAAGCTACTTTCCCCAGGATTGAGGTCGAGGACATTGTCCCTGCTACTCCTGACCCAGCCCTACGAATAAAGCACCTCGAGTGCAAGGACCGAAGGGGGCTCCACCTTTGGATGGGCTCACTCACGATGGCTGCTGGAGGAGACACTGGCTCAAGGAGAAGGGCCGTGGCCACACACACACACGCCCACTCCCTGCCCCCAACGGGAAAATGGTCACTACTACCCTACATACCCTCGACAAAACATCCTCACTATGCTGCTACGGATGACCTCCAGCTTTCAGTTAGAAGGGGAGGTGCCTGGGGGGGGTGAGACTTCTGGGTCCCAGAGGAGGAGGGGACCAGGGGTGGGGGGGGCCCAGAGTCCAGGATCCTGGGATGCCTCAGTTACCGCTGGATAAGGGAGCTGAAGGAACCAGGCCTGAGGCTGAGAAGAAGCAGCGCCCTCTGGCGGGAGAGCAAGGAGAACACAGTTTTCCAGAGCTGCAGAGTATCTGGTGGGGAGAAGGCGGGTGGGGGGCACAACTCACCAGTCTCTGCTCTTAACTTTGTAATAAATGTTAAACAAAGCCAGACAAAGTTGCTGTTTCTTTCTGAACATATGTACACTCCCAACAGGCAGATCATCCAGTGGAAGGCCCCTGTCTGGCCTGAACCTTAGTTTCCCTGTCTATAAAACAGACCCCTCCTCTAAGTGCCCTCCCAGGTCTGTGGGTCCTCAATAACCCCCCACCCCCACAGATCTGAGGCTAAGAACAAAGGCTTCAATTCCAGGATTTGGTCAGGGTCCAAATCCTAGCTCTGCCATCCACTACCTGTGTGACTTTGGGCAAGTGGCTTCACCTCTCTGAACATTTTACCTCACTTCTAGAATGGGTCCACCTTCCCACGGAACTGCTGTGAAGATGAAAACAGGGACTGGCACAGACGGGCAGGCATTTAGTAAGAACCAGATACACGAGAGACAGTTCATCATTTTTATTTTTGCTACTGATTTTCAGATGTGGTGCATGGCTGCTCTTTTTCTTTGTCCTGCCACCCTCCCTCCCCTACTCATCTCGCCAGGACCTAGATGACGACTCACCGGTCAGGAGACTAACAAGAACCCCAAACTATCCCAACATACTCATTTCATTATCTGCTTAAGACTCAGACAGGAGGGGCACCTGGGTGGCGCAGTCGGTTAAGCGTCCGACTTCAGCCAGGTCACGATCTTGCGGTCCGTGAGTTCGAGCCCCGCGTCAGGCTCTGGGCTGATGGCTCAGAGCCTGGGGCCTGTTTCCAATTCTGTGTCTCCCTCTCTCTCTGCCCCTCCCCCGTTCATGCTCTGTCTCTCTCTGTCCCAAAAATAAATAAACGTTGGAAAAAAAAAAAAAAAAAAAGACTCAGACAGGAAAGGGGGAGGGGCTAGCAGTTCTGGAGGCCCTACTGTGTGCTTCCCTCCTATAAATCACCTCGACCAAACCCTTCCCACCCCGTTGTAGAGATACAGAAACTGAGGTTGCAGGAAGGGCCACGTCTAGAGGCTGGAGGTCTGGCCGCAGGGCCCAGATTCACACCCAGTTTGCCCTGCCCTGTGGCTGAGCCCTCCCTCTGCCCTGCCTGAGGTGAGTCAGAGGCCGAGTGGCCTTGGACCTCTTGGAGGTTTTCACTTCCCATCACTTCCCTCAACGGCTCCATTCCACTTTGAGAGGCTGATTCACCCTCGCTTCCTTCGCTCTGCGGGGAAGCCCGGCTGGGAGTCATCCTTCTCTGCTGAGCTATCTTCGGATTTCCCTGCAAAGCCACAGTTAGCCTCATCCCTCGGCTCCGGGAGCTAAACTGGGGCTTGCACCACCCACTGCCACGAATTGCCCTTCCTCTGGACGCCAGCCCACTTGGCAGTAGAGGAGACAGGAACTGGATGAAGACATCTCCAACACCCTCCCCCTGCAGGAAGCCCTCCTTGCAGTGTTACAGCCAGATCCCCTGCCAAACGACCGCACAAAATCTCTAAAAAGGAGGCAAAGTGGGTATTGTGTGGTCCTGTTTTACATAAAAAGTAACTGAGGCAGACAGAGATTTAAGAAACCTGCCCAAAGCCACAGTAGAGAAGGGGGAGCTGGGCTCTGACCCAGGGAGCCTGGCTCCAGAGCCCCAGCACTTAGCCAACGGGCCCATTGAGAAGCTCAGGGATGATTAATACCGTATTTTCATTTCTGTTCTCTACTGTGTCTTCAATGTCAAGGGCTGGCACATGCAGGGCCTCAGTGAATATCACTGAATGAAAACCCTGAACGCCTGGGGGGCCCAAAGTCCTCACCTCCAGCTAAGGTGGTTTTCACTGTGACAAGGCAGGAACTGGTTAGAAGTGGCTTTTCACTAAGAAACTAAGAGGACACGTGAGCGATCCCGTTCTCAAGTATCTAGGATTTGCCCCGCTACTTTCACCCATTTCCCAATGTGGGGCATGGGTCCTGAGACCCCCTTTCCGGCAGCTTCTGCACTCCCCCTCACAACATCAGCACTTCTATCAGGGGCTAGTAGGGCCGCAGGCACGAATCAGATGTCTGTCCCCAGGGAGCTCAGTCTCACATGCTCTGGACTTCTCTTCTGTTTTACCTCCACTCCCATGAGAGGGCTGGTTGGGGAAAAGAGGGCCCAGAGAGGGGTGGCAGTTAGAAAGCCAGTCAGGAGCTGAGGCTGAGGCAGATTCTGGCCTCTCTCCTTCCATGCATCTGCATCCCGGGACCCTGAGGACTCTCCCAACATTCACACGTCCCTGGACCTAGCCCTGGCTCAAACGTCTGTGGCTCCCACCTGCCCTTCTGTCAAAGTCTAGCTTTTTGGCTCGGCTCATTTCTTCTTTTATGGAGACCCATTTTACGTAAATCACACATTTTATTTTATTTTTTTAAAACACACACATTTTAAATGCAGTCTCATTGAATTTTTGCCAATTTATTCACCGGAGCAGCCACCACTCAGATCAAGCTAGAAGTTTCCAGCCCTCTAAAGGTTCTCATGTTCCTCCCAGCCAATACCCAACTCCATCCCCAGTAACCACTGTCCTGACCTCTTTTGCCCAACTTTGAAAGCAGCCCTGCTCTACATGCTAGTGTGGACCGATTTCTTAGAGTCTGCATGGTGGCTATGAGATCCATCCATGTCGCTCACTCTTTTTCATTGCAGAATAGTGTTCCACTGTGTTAATACACCCATAGGCCTCACCTTGGGGGCTCTTCAGGCTCCACAACCCCCTTCAGCCTCCTCCCACCCCACCCTGGCTGCTAATGACCCCACACCCAATTCCAGTCTGTGGGTCCCCCCCCCCCCACCCCCACCAAGCAATTCTCAGACACCAGCTGGATGTCCTATACTTCAACTCAATTCTGACACTGTCTTCCTGGAGACAGCATCAGATTCCAGAGATTAAGAGCTCAGTCCTACAAGACCGCACCCCCCACCCCCGCACAACCTTCAGAAGCCAGTGGCAAGTCCAGGTTATCATCTGTGCTTCTGGACCAATCAGCTACAGAGCACAGGTTCCAACAAACACCCCCTTGAGTTCAAGTCATCTGCTATAGCAGCTCACAGAACTCCAAGAAAAACATTTTACTTACTGGATTCCTGGTTATTGTAAATAAGTAATTATTATAAACCAGAATAAAACTCAGGAACAGGAAGATGGATGAGACACACAGGCAAGGTATGGGGAAGGGTGGGAGCTACCATGCCTTCTCCAGGGGCCCCACTCTCCCCAAATCTTCACATGCTCTAAAACCTGGAAGTTCTCTCAACCCTGTCCTTTTGGGTTTTGGTTTTTGGGTTTTTTTTGGTCCTTTTGGGTTTTGATGGAGGCTTCATTACAAAGTCAGTACTGATTAAATCATTGGCCACTGGCGATTGATTCAAGCTCCAACCACCCCTTCTCCCTTTCCAGAAGGCCAAGGGTCAGACCGGCTATTTCAACCTCTACAAGGTTGGGGCCCTGGCAACAAGCCCCCAGCTCTAGGTTACCTAGGTGTTTTCCAAAAGCCACCTCGTTAACATAACAAAAGACACCTCTGCTCTCACCGCACAAAATTCCAAGGGTTTTAGGTGCTATGAGCCAGAAAAGGAGCAAAGACCACATAGATTATTATAAATCGCAGTGTCACAGCTGCTCCTGCCAGGGGGCTCCCCATCCTTCCCCAGCATCCCTTGCTGTAACTGCCCACCACCGTCCTCTCCCTCTGGCCCCAGCCACTTAGAACAAACATCACGACCATCTGTCCAGTTCTTCACTATGGTTCATAAAGGAAGCCCTACCATTTACATCAATGCCAGACTGCAGTCCAAAGACCTTGCTTGAGCTTTTATGCTGTGCACAGTAACTACCAACACAGAAGGAACAAGAGCGGTTTTCACAATCCAGAGGGAATGTCAGATGGTATGACTTTCTTTTACCAGGAAGAGCTGGCCCCTCTTTGATTCAAGGCCAATCCGTCTCTCCCCTGTACACTGTCAGCACCACCCCCATTACCTGCTTGAGGACAGGTTCCTAAGTCTCCATGTCCATTTTCCCTCTAGCACTCCTGATGGCAAACAAACCTGCCATAGTTTCTCCCACCTTAAAAACGCCCGAGGGGCACCTGGGTGACTCAGGCAGTTAAGCGTTTGACTTCCGCTCAGGTCAGATCTCGTGGTTCATGAGTTTGAGCCCCACAGAGTCAGGCTCTGTGCTGACAGCTTGGAGCCTCCTCCAGTTTCTGTGTCTCCCTCTCTCTCTGCCCACTCCCCCCACTCACTCTCTCTCTCTCTCAAATAATAAAACATTTTAAAAAATTGAAAATAAATAAAATAAAATTTCACAATGAAAAGTCAGGAAAAAATTTTCAGTCTACAACCCTGGTTTCTCTCCTAACTGCCGCCCCTTACTCGATGTCCAGCGAGCATCTCAGAGTCAGCAGGTTCAAAGCTTGTCGATTTCCCACGTAGAGGACTCCTCCACATCTTCGTAAAAAAGCATCACCCTTCATCCAGTTGGTCAAGCCCAAAACCTTTAGAATAACTTTTAAGTCATCCCTGATTCATGGATCCTCTCACACAACCCTCTTTCTGAGTCACCATCATCTCCCATCCAGGCAGGGACATGGGCTTCCTCATCACCTGTGTCCACGCCTGCCCAGCTGCAGGCCATCCTCTTCACAGCAACTGGCGCTGCTTTAATACTTTAACTTTTCTGTGCACAGACAACAGTCACATTGCTCAAAAAAGCAGAAGTCTTCAACACTCGTCCTCACAGCTCTGTTCCGTATCTGTCTAGAACCTTCACCCCCAGAAGCAACCACAGTCATTAATTCAGGGTGTTCACCATAGAGATGTTTATAAAACACACATCTCAACATGCTGGGCCTTGCTCACAGCTCTCCAACGGCTTCCTGTTACACCCGGCAAGTAACTTCCAAAGCCCTTCCCGTGGCCTCAAGACCCTATGTAACCTGGCCCCTCTCGATAGCTTCATTCCTAAATAATGCTTTCTCTCTTCCCCTCGCTCTGCTCCAGCCACTCGGGTCACCTTGACAATCTTCGAACACCAGCTCCACTCCACTTCTTTCCACGGCTTTTCAGCATCTTCACACAGTTCAGTTCCTTAACTTTGTTCAGGCTCAAATGTCATCTCCTCAGAGAGCCTTCCCTGACCACCTCTGACCTCCGTCACTCGAAATTTCCTTATCCTGACTTCTCCTTCCACTCATCTTTTACCTGACATCATCTGCTTCACTGGAATATCTGCTCCTAGAGGGCAAGTGCTCTGGCCTATTTCCCTGTAGGATCTCCAGCCTACAGCCATGCCTGGCAGCTGACTAGAGTTCCAGAATTCAGTCAACATATGAATGAATACAATGAACACCGAAGTCAACAGAGAAATGAATATATCAAGTGGCCATGGCTCTCAACATTCCCAAGCGTGGACCCTTTGACCCTGCAATTCCACTTCAAACAAGATATTACTGATAATCCTATCACACACATGCAATCAGATGTACAAGGTTAGTAACCGCAGCAAATGCTTGTAAGAGCCAAAGTTCAGTAACAGCCTAAATGTTTATCAATACGGAAATGGTTAGGGCATGGCACATCCACACAATCATGCCACTAAGGAGAAAAGGCAGGTTTCTGGGTGCTTGTCTGCACCACTGACTCACCACCAGGCAGGCTGCCCGCCACCAGGGGAAAAAATGTGGGCTTGCTCTAGGGTGAGACAGGCTTGCGTTTCAATCCAGGCCCTGCTGCTTCCTGGCTAGGGGACTTCAGTAAGGACGTTCTCTTTCAGACTGTTATTTTCTGCATCTGTTAAATGGAGAAGGGGAAAAGTTATGGTGACATATATAAAACAGCCTGGTACACAGTGGGCCCAGTGTCAGTGCCAGGCCCCTTCTTTCCCCTTTTAAAGTCATTTCCACCTGATGGTTGCTCAGAGTTGTAAAACTGGCATGGAGGGTGACCTGGGATTGAAAATTTTAGTTGAGAAAAATGGGTATGACCAGAGATGAAGCCGCTAAACAGGAACATGGACGGACACAAAGAGGCATGGTCTATCATGCGTGTCTCTGCTTAACACTCACAGCCTTTGGAGAATCCATCAACAGGACTCTCAACTTAGTCTGTGGACCGGTGTTTTCACTGCGCCTGTGGCAGTCTGTTGAAACAGTTCCACCTGGCACGGGTACTGAGGAAATGGCAGCAGGGATGAGGCTTGGGGGGGGGGGGGGGGTGAGCGCAGCACAAAATAATGACAACACAGTGCTACTACGCACCAAGCACTATTCTGGGTACGTTCATCCATTTAACTCTGCCAGGAACATTATAAGGTGCTGCCAATCTCCATTTTAGAAACGGGGGTACAGAGGGTTGAGGAACGTGGCCAAGGTCAGCTGCCATTTATGTGAACCCAGGCTCAAGCTCTTATCTTCAGTGCTTTGCTTAAACAGTCATTCCAGAAGGAAACTGGGAGCCGGTGCTTCAGGAATGGAATATGAGAACCAGAGTAGACTTTGTGTACCCTAGTGGCTGCCTGAATTTTGTCAGAAAGTACATGTATCCCCCGTTCAGTTATAAATTACAAAATTTTTTTTTAGTAATATTGCAAATGAAAAATGGTAAATTCCCCCATTGACCGATATACATATGAATGTACGTTTGTACACACGCCCCTTCTCCCTCCTCCCCGGAGTTACTTCCCTCCCAGTGGTAACCGCGGGCTCTAGCTAAACCGCTGCGCGCATGCGCTCTCCTCGGGCCGGGCATTTCTCCCCCCCACTCCCACCCCCCCCACCCTGGGGCGCACAAGGCTGCGCCACAGGCTTCTTGAATTTTCGACCCCTATCCCTGGGTTCCTCCCCCACCGCGGCGGGCGAGAGACTGAACAATCCTATCCCATCAGTCTCCGTCTCCCAGGCCTTCAGGATCTGACCAGCCCGTCTCTGCGGCCTCACCTCCCACCCAGAGGGAATTCTGAGTCCAAAACAGTCTGGACCTTTCCCTCCACCTGGAGTACCCTTTCCCGCCCTTCAAGGTCAAACCGGACCTGGGCCCTCTCCTTCAGTGACTTGCTCTAGTTGTCTCCCTCCACAGAGCGTTATGTCTTACAGCGCACACACTAGGTCTAATTCATTCCCGTGTTCTCAGCACTTACTCGGCCCAGGACCCTGAAATTCCTCCCTGCCGCGCCGCCCCACCCCACCCCACCGAATCCCGCCAACGCCACTGAAGAGGCGGGACTCGAACCTGCCATCTCCGGAGCCGCCCTCTCTCCCTCCTCGCTACACTCCCACATGGGCCTCAAAGCAGCGCGCGCACACTAAGGCGGAACCGTAGCGTCCGCCCTCCTCCCCTCCGTCATCCGCATGCGTGCTAAGGCCAACCACCTCCATCAACGCATGCTCAGCCCGGCTCTGACGCTCCGTTCTGGCGCGCCCAGCCCTCGGCGCATGCGCAAGGCCAGCACCCCACGGGTCCTGATCTTCGCTCCGCCCCGTGCTACCTTCTCCTCTTCCTCTTTCGGGCCGGCGTTGTTTGGGTGCCGCTTCCGGGGTGCCTAGACCGGTTCCGGAGTGACCGGTGCCTGCTTTCTCTCTCTCTCTCCCCAACGCTCCTCGTCCCCTAGACGCCATTTACAGGCCCGTGGCTTGTAGTGGAACCTCCCCCCACCAGCCCCGTCACGGAAAGCGCGCATAGCGCTGCGCCCCAAGAGCCAATCAGCAGCCGCCTTAGGTAAGGGGCCCGCAAGCCCGCGCGAGGCTCGTGCACCGGCAGGGGGCGGGGCGCTGGGAGCGTTTCGGGGCCCCGCCCCCTTCTCTACCGTTAAACAGTTGCTCGGACGTCCGGCAGGTGTGCGTAACAGACTAGGCGTTCAAGGGCGACCCTTAAAATACCGGGTTGGCGGGCGCGGGGTGGGGAGGAGGTAAATAAGGTGTAGATAGGAACTTCAGTTCTGGGAGGGCCTAATAGGGCCTTTAGAACTGGCCGTCAAGTATTGCAAACGTCCTAACGATAGCGTGTAAAGAGAAACAAGTCTTGGGAACACGCTCGCAGAGGGTCTACAGACAGACCCTGTATACCCGGGAGGTCCTCCGAATCCTATGTAAATAGAAACCTAAATCGTAGGGTTCCCCATAGGAGGCTTGTAAGCAGGTGTCTAATTATTGGGGATGTTACCTGAGTAATAGAGAGAGACTCATTGGTTTTAGGGGATGCCCCACATACAAACTTGTAAATGTATATTTACAAGTGTTAGAGAGTCCTTAAAAAAATAGTGTAAATAGACTCTGAAGTTATTGGGGGTGGTGGTGTGTAAATACAGAGTTGGGAATTAGAGAAGTCTCCCCTCAGAGTTTGCAAATAGACACTTAGGTTCTGGAAGAGTCCCTAAAGGGGGCATATGAAGAGATGCTTAAGCACTGAGGAAACTCCCCCAAAGAATGCCTAGTTAGATTCGTAACATCTGGGAGGTCACTGTAAGAGCCCTGTAAATAAACACAAATAGACTGGCTTTATACATTTTGGGAGGCTCCCCAGAGGAGCCTGGAAACATGGGGGGTCCCCAAACTATGTAGGTGGACTCATTCTGGGGAGCTCCCCCATAGAGCTGTTCAATAGACCCAAATACTGTGGAAGTTTCCAGAAAAAAAAAAAACATGCAAATGGACACTTGCTACATGAGAAGGGGCTTCTCTTGGTGTGTAAATGGACTGGAGTGCTGGGCAGAGTCCCTGTGGAGGAATGAAAAAGAGACACTGAAGCACTGGGGGGTGGGGCTGTCTCGGGAATAATGTGCAAAGTGACCCTTAACTGCAAGGAAGGGAGGATTCCCAGTTTCTGAGGGGAATCTCTGCCAGAGACTGTAAACAGTCAGTTAAGTGCTGAGTGTCTCATTTTCCATGAGCATGTGTAAACAGGCCCTGCCCTCCTGTCTCAGAAGGCAGTCTTCAGCTGGGTTTGTGACGGGGTGGGGGGGTGAGGGGAGAAGAGGTCACTTGTAGCAATGGGAGAGGCGCTGGACAAGCCCCTACTCCTACATCCTGTTAACAGATACTGCTGTTCTGGAGAGCGAATCTCTCACAGGGATCTGTGACTGTGTACTTGGGTAGGAGGTGGGGGATTCATAGAACCATTTCACAGGTGGGGGCACCTGGCTGTCTCCGTTGGTGGAGAGTGACACTCTCGATCTTGGGGTTGTGAGTTCGAGCCCCATATTGGGCACAGAGCTTACCTAAAATTTTTTTAAAAATAAAAATGATTTCATAGGCACTTAAGAGCTAAGCAAGGATCAGCAAACTTTTTCTGTAAAGGGACAGAGAGGAATTGTTTGAGATCCTGCAGGTCGTACTGTCTCTGTCTCAACCACTCAACTCTGCCACTGGATCAAGAAGGCAGCCATAGACAACTTTTAAGTTGATGGAGGTGGCTGTATTCCTATAAAACTTCATTTACAAACACAGAAGGCAGCCCTGATTTGGTCCGTAGCCTACAGTTTGCCAACTTGACCTCTGAGCTGTTAAGGAAATGGCCTCTCCTGCAAACACTGTTAAGTATTCAGAGACTTCTCTGGAATGAAGTGTAAACAGCTGGGGAAAGTCCCTAGAGGGACCTATAAAGCGAGTTAAATGGTAGGGAGTAGACCATATAGGTGGCAGTTCATTTTATAACATCTTCGATTAACCACCGGTGAGACTTGGGAGTGTGAGGGATGGCGGGCCATCAGAAACCTAAGGTAGACAGACTGAGATGTAGAGGGACACCAGATAAGATAGGGCCTTGAGTGCAGGAGCCCCACCCCCACACATGCCAGTATTGGGTAATCAAAGCAGTAGTTGTCGCACTGAGGATCATGTTACTGGTTGGTAAGGAAATGCTTTGCCACAGTTTGGGAAAGAATAGGTCCCATTTTTATGTGACCCCCTCCCCCTATGAGATACAGGTTGAGGCCAAGTGACTAATAGTTGGGAGTAGTTTTGGCTACAAGTAAGAGAAGTGTAGCTGTTTCCCACTGCATCTAGAAGGAAATAACGCCGGGTGAACAGGAGACGACCGATTTTTTTTCTGCCACGCCAGCCTTCCCTCGTTCCTTCCTTCCAGTCCAGGGTGGCTGCTTGAGCTCCAGCCTGCACACCATATTCCTCCCAGCCAGGAGGAGGAAAGGGCAAAAGGCATGTGCCAGCGTCTGTGAAGGAAAGTTTCTGAAAGCTGCTAGAACACATTTCTGGTGTCATACCATTGGCCAGAAAGAACTTAGTCACGTGGCCACCTAACTGCAAATGGTGCTGAGAGGTGTGTTCTGGACAGCCATGTGCCCAGCTCAGAACTGAGGGTTTTACTTTATTTTTTTTTGGAAGAAGAGAACAGATCTTGAGAGCCAGCTAGCAGTCACTGCCATAGCCACAGAGCTCTCTTGAAAGGAAGTGCCTTCTTACAGTCCAGAGTGAACCAAATAGATTGAAAAGAGTCTGTCCTCACTCTGAAATCCACCTCTCTCTCCCTCTCTCTCTCTCTCTCTCTCTCTCTGTCTCTCTCTCTCTCTCTGTAGGCAACCATGTCTGAGTCTGGCCATAGTCAGCCTGGGCTCTATGGGATAGAGAGGCGGCGACGCTGGAAAGAGCCTGGCCCCGGTGGCCCCCAGAACCTCTCCGGGCCTGGTGGTCGGGAGAGGGACTACATTGCCCCATGGGAGAGAGAGAGACGGGTGAGTGAGTGGGCCCAAGGGCAGCATCCACATATCCACTCGTTCCACAAATGTTTTTAAGCACCTCCCATCTGCCATGCACTAATCTAGATGCTGGGGATCAATCTGTGAACAAAAGCCTTATGAAGTAAGAGTAGAGAGTGGCAAAGGGGTCTGTCCTAGATAAAGTGGACAGAGAGGGCCTCCCTGAAAGGGGTGGGTTTGGAGCAGAGACCTGAAGGAGGTGAGGGAATACACCATGACAAAATCTGAGTGCAGAGCATTCTAGACAGATCAGCAAATGGGAAGGCCCTGAGCCCTATATCTGGTGTATTCAAGGAGTAGCCAGGAAGCCAGTGTGGCTGCAGTGGCCAGAGAAGAAGGGAAGGTAATAGAAGATGATGTCGGAGAGGTAACTCAGGCCAGATCACGTAGGACCTGATAGGCCTGAGAAAGGACTTTGGATTTTGTTGAATGAAATTGGCAGTGGAGGGTTTGAGCTGAGAGGCGCCAGAAGCTCATGGTTCAAAGAGTCCTATAATAACCGCAGCTGTTCCTAGGTGTTGAGCAGCGTGCACGTGCAAGGTGCTTTAACGTCTTTCGGGTCTTCCTGCACTCTTCTAGCTACCCCATGAAGTAGAACCTAGGACAGATCTGATTTTCACTAATGAAGAGAGTGAGTCTCAGGGGAGAAAGGACTTAACCCAGAGTCACAAAATCAGTGAGCTTTGGGGCCAGAACCCAAACCCAAATCCAGCTGAGCCCAAGCACAGCACTGGTCTGCCGGCCGTAGTGTCCTGGACTGGGAACCAGGAGCCTTGGCATGGGCCCCGGTCCTGCCTTTTCTCTCCTGTGCTGAGGTGACTCACTGTCAGAACCTGCCCCCTGCTCATGTCCTTTCTCTGGGGCCCTGCCCACCTCTGAGAGAGCTCTGGGGGGAAGAGAAAGTAACAGTTGGAACTGTTTTCTGAGCCATAAAATGGTAGACATGAATAATAATTGATTTCACAGTGAGCTCGGCTCTTATTCCTTTCCTTGGGTTACAGCATAAGTGAGAACACAGGGTCTCTTTCTTCCTGCCACACGTACCCTGGACAATGTCGCCATCATCGTGCACTTTCAGCTTTAGTCCTGGATCAGCCTCTCCGAAGCCTCTTGTCTTTGCCTCTGACTTTGCCACTGATCCCTGGCAGCCTCCTAAGTGGCCAGTGGACTCCTCACGTCCTCCGTGTCCCCTGCCGACCTCGGCATCTTCCTCCCATTTTTCCTAGTATCCATGACAGCCCACTGGGCCTCATCCTGGACACCCCCTTCCCCACGTCAGTCACCCTGTACGTTGTGCCTCCTGAATACATCTCCTGTCCTCTGTCTGTCCTCACAGCCTCGTCCCAGGTATCATCCTCTCCTCCCCGGACCTTCTCCCCATCTCCCTCCCTGGCCTTCTGAAAGCCCGCAGCCTCTCCTGTGGTTCTGTCACAGCTCTTCTTCCCAAATACTTTCATGCCCTTTGTTTGTTCTTCACCATAGGCCAGTGAAGTGAGCAGAATTGAAGTAAGTATCCCCAGTGTATGGTGAAGAAATAGACCCACTGAAGGGTCATGGCTCTCCTGAGGTTCCTCGGGGAACAAGGCTCAAAAGAACAAGGCTCAAAAGCCGATCTCTCCCCTTTCTTGAGCAGATTGGGGGTGAGTCAAAATAAACATGAAGGCAAGGTGTGGGATCAGCCCCCTGGCTACTGGCAAGCGTGAGTGGAGCTGAGGAGTGATGAGGAATGATCAGGGTAGCAGGGCTCTCGGGATAGCAGCTGTCAGATAGTGAGCGCCTGCCATGCGTCAGACGCCACATGGACAGTTTTCAAGTTCCAGCTACGCTCAGCCTGTAGTAGTCCTGTGAAGAAACTCCTATCCCTGCTGGCCAGATGAGGAAACAGGCTGAAGCGAGGCCTTAGCCAAGTTCACACAGCCAGCAAAAGGCAGGGCCGAGTTTGAACACAGGGCTAGCTCCAGAGCCCTAGCTCCTTCCACCTGGGCTTGTCTTCTGGCAGAGGCAGCCGAATGCAGTTGTGGAGCCAGGCTGCCAGGGTTCAAAGCCTGGCTCCAGTCTTTGTTGGCCACGTGACCTTGGGCAAGCCAGTTAACCTCAGTATCTTCATTTGCAAAATGGGGATGATAGTGTCTGTCTCACGGGGTTGCTGGTGGAAGTAATATGTGAAGGCATTTAGAATTGTACCTGGCACCCAAAGGCCCTGGGGAGTGTCTCTGAGAGGCGAGGGAGCCATGCCCGAGTAACTGCCCTCCCTCACCACAGGATGGCAGCGAAGAGACCAGCACAGCGGTCATGCAGAAAACCCCCATCATCCTCTCAAAACCTCCAGCAGAGCGGGTGAGCAGGGAAGAATCTTCTGAAGGGGAGGCTGGGAGCAGTTAGGGCAAAGATCTCTCCTGCTGACCGGAACCTTCTCACTCCCATAGTCTAAGCAGCCGCCACCCCCAACAGCCCCGGCTGCCCCACCTGCCCCAGCCCCTCTCGAGAAGCCTATCGTCCTCATGAAACCACGGGAAGAGGGGAAAGGGCCTGCGGCTGCGACAACCACCTCCACCCCCGAGGGCGCTGCCCCAGCACCCCCTGCAGCCCCCGCACCGCCCAAGGGAGAGAAGGAGGGACAGAGACCCACGCAGCCTGTGTACCAGATCCAGAACCGAGGCATGGGCACTGCCGCACCCGCAGCCATGGACCGTGAGTTGGGGCCTGGGCAGGAGCCTGTTGAGGACGGTTAGGAGCTGGACCGCCCTCACACAGACCCTCACCACATCCCATCTCCTGCTTTCTCCTGTCTCCAGCTGTCGTGGGCCAGGCCAAACTACTGCCCCCAGAACGCATGAAGCACAGCATCAAGTTGGTAGATGACCAGATGAATTGGTGTGACAGCGCCATTGAGGTACTGAGTGGGGAGCATGGGTCTCCCTGCTTGAGCTTCCCCAGGTCCCACGTCTCACTGCCTCCACCCCACCTCCCCACCGCCACCCTCTTGGCAGGTGATACTGGATTAGACAGCTTTCAGGCAATTGCAGCAATGAGAGAGAAGGAATCTGAAAGTTCTCACCTAGCCAGGGCTGAGTTGCAGTGGCTTGCAGTACATGGGCTGTGCTGGCTGTTAAAATACCGAATAACCATGATACCAGTTGGCAAAGAGGGACTCCCACTACCACCCAGATGCCCTGGGACCTCCTTTACCATCTCCTGCCCCCTCAGGTCAGCCTCTTAGACCCTGCTCCAGTTCCCCTCCTGATTGATCAAAACAACCCATGCAGTACCAGTGTTAACTGGTTTGAATGTCACTCCCAGAGGCTCCCTTTTCCATCTCAGTGGCCCCTGCTGTAGTTCAGACCTCACATCCCTGGACTGGCATGCCTACCTCCAGACTCTCGGGCTTCATTTCTCCTCTCCTGCTGCTTTTTCCCCCTAGACCCGTCACATCACGTTGCTGCCCAGATTCTCCCAGATGTGTCCCTTCTCCTTCTCCAACAGCTTGGACTTACTAGGACAGCATGCCGGGTCTGTATTTTACCCGGCCTCCTTCCTTTCTATGTCCGCTGTCCTATTGATATCAACTGGAGGGCCTTAAAACAAAACAAAAGCCAGTGTCCAGGCCTACCCTTCACTGTCAGATTAGAACGCCCTGCAGTGGTGACAGTGTTCTGTATTTACACTATCTAGTATGGTAGCCACTATCCTTATAAGTGGCTATTGAGCACTTATCCACATATCCCCATATGTGGCTAATATAACTGAGGAACTGAAGTTTTAGTTTTGTTTCATTTTAATGAACTTAAAAAATTTTGCTTTAATGTTTATTTTTGAGAGAGACAAAGCACGAGAATGGGGAAGGGCAGAGAGAGGGAGACACGGAATGTAAAGCAGTCTCCAGGTTCTGAGCTGTCAGCGCAGAGCCCGACATGGGGCTCGAGCTCAACGGACCACAAGGTCATAACCTGAGCCAGAGTTGGACACTTAACCAACTGAGCCACCCAGGTGCCCCTAATTTTAATGAACTTTAAATGGCCCCATGTGGTCAGTATCCAGCTTATTGAACAGGGCTAGCGCTAGGTGTTCTTTCTGCTTTAATGTGTCTAGGGTTAGAGCCAAGATTGGCTTCCTTTTTAAAAAAACAAAAAACAAAAAAAACTCCAGTTGATTTTTAAGGAGCCTGTTGAGGACGGTTCTCTTTTTTTTTTTAAAGCGTGTCTCTCGCACCCCCTAGTGGTGAAAGGCATCAGAGCACGTGGCCCAGAGGTGAAGGTCTCAGGACTCTTAAATCCCAGACAGGATCCAGGACAGACCAACCTCCCCTTCCTCACTCTTGTCCCTTTTTCATGCTGCTGCGTGTTTTCCTGACCTGCCAGAAGCCGAAAGTCCTCCAGGAGTCTGCCGCAGTAGCCCTCGGATACCACATCCTGTCCTTCCACCTGTTCTTCATTCCTGTGCCTTTCTTCTACTCTTCCCCAAAGTCAGGTTTCCCTTTTTGCCTGCTGTGTTCCAGCGGCACTGACTTTCCATTAGCTTCTTGACCATGCCAGGCTCTTCTCCACTTGGGAGCCCTCACAAATGTTCCTCTCTGTGCCACCGCATACATACAGGGGCCCTTTGCCCAACTGAGGGGATCGGAGGCATCAAAGTTTTGCTTCCACATCCGACAAGGCAGGCGGACCAGTCTCTGCCCCCCCACCCCGCCCCAGTCTCACTCCCGCTCCAGCAGCTGACAGATTTACGAGGCTCACATTCCTTCATCTTCCCACAGTACCTGTTGGATCAGACCGATGTGTTGGTGGTTGGTGTCCTGGGCCTTCAGGGGACAGGCAAGTCCATGGTCATGTCATTGTTGTCAGCGAACACTCCTGAGGAGGACCAGAGGTAAGGGGTGTGGAAGACCAGGAGGGAGGTGGACACCTACCTGGAGGACAGGGAAGGGTGGGCCTGGGTATTGCAAGTGGTATTACCAAAGGACTTTGGGGAAATGTTTCACCTCCCTTGGCCTCAATGTCTTTGTCAGATCAGGGTGATTAGGGCCTGGACTAAATCTTTGGGTGGCTCCAAGATAACCAGTCCTGTTTCTCCCTCCCTTCCTGCCTCACCCCAGGGAATGGTACAGAGCCCGGGTTTGGATTTAGGTTGACTTCAGTCTCAGCCCTGCCACTCACCAGCTAGTTGACCTTGGGAATGTCACTTCACTTCCCAGTATCTCACCTTGTCCTGTGTAAAGTGGGTTTTTGGAGGATAAGATCAGGAAGGCAAAGTCAACAAGAACCTGACACAGAGCAAATGCTCATAGGATACTGGTTGCTAAGACCTGGTAAATAGAACAGGGAAAGAGACTCGAATGTAGGGCATGGGTTCTAGACCAGCCTTGGTCCTGCATTCTTGAGTAAGGATGGGGATGGTTGTGAAAATAAAAGTATGAAGTCACAGGAGAGGATTTGGGGAAAGAGAGAGCTTAGGAACTAGGGACCAGAACTGAGGGCAGGGAAGGAAATGGAGAAGGGCAGGGACTAGGGAGGAGAGACATAACTGGACTGATTAAGGAAGACTCAAACTGGAGAATGAGAAAGGGATTGTCTAGAAAATGTAGGGGTTTGGTTTTTGGGTTTTTTTTCCATAAAGCAGGTGATACTATCTTGCATTGCATGGATGGATATCAGGGGGTCCATGAACCTCCTCCTAACAGTATATGAGGGATTTTACATCTGTCTGCAGTTGGGCTTTTCTTCTAGGAAATGGGTCTGTAGTTTCCCCCAGATCTTAGAGGGTCCGATGGAGACCAAGAGCAGGTTAAGAACCACTATCGTGAGACTGTACATCCACTAGAACCAGAGCTGTGGGGCTGCCCTTCCTCCCAGGTCCGTCTCCTCTCTTGTCAACTTGTAACTTAAGCTCACCTTGGCTCCACTTGGGAACAGCTCCAGCTCTCTCAGATAGCATTCTTTCCGTCTCAGCTTCCACCCCCAACTAGCAAATTTCTCCTCCCCTACCCCGGCTTTGAGTTCAGATTCCTGAGCTAGAGAGAATTCTGGCCTGGCGTATCTTTTGTGTTTTTTTATTGTTTAATTTATTTTGAGAGATAATGTGAGTGGGGGAGGGGCAGAGAGCGAGGGAGACAGAGAATCCAAAGCAGGCTCCACACTGTTAGCGCAGAGCCAAACACGGGGCTCGAACTCCCAAACCATGAGATCACGACCTAAACTGAAGTCAGACACTTAACTGCCTGAACCACCTAGGTGCCCTCTGCTTATTTTTTTGAGCCACGTCAGCCCGTGGTGTGGCGGACTTTGGTGCCAACTCTTGCCATCAGGCCCCCTTTACGTTAAGAATTCATCTGCTTCTCCCTTCCTTCATTCCTGTCTCCTGGCCCAAGCCTCCGACATCTCCCCTACTGAATGTCAAGAATCTCCTCACTCATCTCCCTGCTTTAGTTCAATTCAGCTGACATCTATTGAGTGCTTACAGCGTGCCAGGCACTGTTCCGGGCACTGGGGATACAACAGTCAACAGAACTGGCAAGAACCTTTGTCCTGGTGAGCCTTCATTCTAATCAGGGTGAAGGCAAACAAACTACGTTATTTGACATGTGAGAAGGTGATACCCAAACGGGAAGGGATTATAGGGAAGCTGTGTTGGTGCTGGATTACAGTCCTAAACAGAGTGGTCAGGGAAGGCCTCGCAAAGAGGGACACTGAGCACAAGCAGACTGGGAGGAGGGAGAGCTTTCTAATCAGATGGAATGACAGGAGCCTATGTCTGAGGCAACAGAGCTTGCCTGGTGTGTGTGCAGAATGGCATGAAGGCCCTGGAGCTGGCACGGAGTGAGCAAGAAGGGAAGGCCTAAGCGGTCAAGGTCAGAGAGGATAAGGGAGGCTACGGCTCACCACATAGCACAAGAGGAGCCTTTCAAAACCCACCTCCGGTCCTGTCACTTCCTTACTTAAGTGTCTTCAGGGCTACTCCAGGCTCGTGGGCCAAAGCCCCAGCTCCTTACCAGGCCCCACAGAGGCCTGTGCTCCCTCTTGTTGCTCCCAGTCCCCCTGTTCTCCGCTTTCCCCTCTCCCCACACTGGTCTTTGATTCCCCACACACGCCACCTGCCGTCCACCTGGGACAGTCTTTGCTTCCATCCTCCACCCCCTGTGCCTCCCCTTTAACTTAATTAAAGTTGCTCAATAAACTCTTCTCTCTCTCACTCTCAGTGTGGTCATCTGTCTCTTGTACGGCAGCCCTTCCCAGCCCTCCCAACTGAGCTATCCCCATCCTGAGCGCCACACACCCCTTCTTCCTACCGCTCACAGTTACTGATCTCTGTTGATCTGTAAGCTAGAGCAGGAGCTGCTTGGAAGCAGAGACGGTCCTTGTTCCCTGTCGCATCCCGGTATCTGGTACATCAGAGGCCTTCAGTACGGTGTTTGTTAAGTGGGTGTCGGACAGCGTAACACGCCTCTCAGGGAGGTGGGGATTACCTTTTGAGAGAGAAATACCATTACCCTGATTTTACAGATTGAAAGAGAAAATCACTTTGTCCAGGTCGCAGAATGTGACCCAGTTGAGCTCCATGGTCTAGGGCAAGGCTCAGCTGTGCCTGCTTTGGCGTCATCTCCCGGTCCAACGCAGATAGAACCGAGGGAGACTCTCCTCCCAGGGGAAGAACTGGGAACGGAGTTCTACAACCACCCAGCCTCTCACTGTGAGGGTGGAGAGCATTCAGTGCTATATCTCCGGGGCCCGGCCCGTGGCAAGTGCACTGGGTAATTCACAGCTAACGATTACGTATCGCTGCCTCGCAGGCATTTTCCTAAGGGCTTTACGGCAGTTAGCCTCATAGCAGCCCTAAGAGTTTTGAGACTGCTGTTATCCCCATTTACAGATGAGGAGGCCAAGGAGAAAGAAATTAAGGACTTGCCCAAAGCCACAGAGCCAGGAAGAGGCAGAACTGGGATTTGAATCCCAGCGGCCCAACAAAGTCCTGACTCTTAAACACCTCACTCTACTGGCTTCATTAGTTGGGTTAATAGATCTCCTTATGGGTAAAGGTGAAGTCATGTGGAATAAAATGTGGTTCTCCAGACAACAGGGGCCACAGGTGGAAGGCTCTGTAGGGGGCTTTGAGAGCATAGGGAACCACGCTCATTTTACATGGTTACACTCTGGAGGCATCAGAGGCTGAGAAGCGCACCTCTAATGCACCCCACCCGCTTCTCCACAGGGCGTACGTTTTCCGGGCCCAGAGTGCCGAGATGAAGGAACGAGGGGGCAACCAGACCAGTGGCATTGACTTCTTTATTACCCAAGAGCGGATTGTTTTCCTGGACACACAGGTGCTGACCTCCACGTGCCCGCCCTCCTGCATGCCACCTTCACATCCATCCCTGAATGTTGTTAAGCCAGAACCCCGCTTAGATTCCATGTGGTCCCAGCCCAGCCACGGGCACGCTAGGTGCTTATGGACAAGTTGTGTCTTTTCTTGGCCTTTAGCACGTTTTCAGATTTTGCCTCCCTCCCCTCCCATCCATTGTATACACAGTAGCCTAGAGAATCTTCTAGCGTAGTGGCTACATGTGTGGGCCCCCGAGGCCGGTCTGTGTATGTCCAGGCTCTGCCTTTAATTCTTACCATTTGGGTGACGTGAAGCAAGTGTTTACTCCCCCTCAAACCTCAGTTTCTTCGTCTATAAGTGGGGACGATAATCGTACTCAGCCTCACAGGTTCATTGCAAGGCTTCAGTGGAACGGTCCAGGCAGAGCGGTTGGCACAGGACCTGGCATGTAGTTAGCGTTCAGGCCCATCACTATCATTAGAACTGACCTGTGTGTTTCTGGTGGCTTTCCTCATCCTCTCTCTTGCCCCCAGGCAGAGTCCCCATTCTTCAGCGTGGTGTTCAGGGCTCGTGGGGCTCACCTCCTTCAGACTCCAGCCTCCCCTCTCTGGTGTAGTCTCTAGCTCCACCAGACGCACCACAAGGCCTCGCCTTGATCCCCCTCCCACCCTGGGCCGTCCACATCCTGTTCCCTTTATCCAAAACTACCCTCTGTTCCTCAGTTTTCTTAAGTGGGAAAAACATCATTGCCTACCTTGTAGGGTTGTTGTGAGGCTTCGGTGAGTTAATACAAGTAGAGCCCTAATGGCAGCGCCTGCCACGAAGTAGGTACTTCATACTTTGCTGTCAGTATCATGAGCATGAGAACACTCTCTCTCCCCTTGCCATTTTGCCTGGCTAATGCTTTCTCCTCCGAGAAGACTCTGCCGGGGCGTCGCCTCCTCCCAGAAGCCTTCCCCTGCGCTGAGCCCCCACTGGTGCCGTGTGCGCCTTCCATCGTGGCACTGACGTATCACGGCCTCTTCCCACAGTGTACTGCTCCCACTCCCCACCTGCCTGGAGCGCTCTAGGGAGGAGCTCTGTTGGTCAGGGCCCGGCCCCTACGTGGTTCTCCCTGAATGTTGATGGAGCAGAGTTCTAGTCTCCATAGGTGTGGATGGCACGGACAGTGAAAGCCCACAGATGTGATCTGTGAGTCAGGCCCTGTGCAGGGGCCACTAGGGGACCTGGAGACAAGCCGAACTGCCATGAGCTGGGTCCAAGGCCCATGTGGAGCAGAACGGAAGTTAAAACAGGACAGAATAGAGCATGCAGCTCTATTGGGAGTTTTAGAAAGCAAGCAATTGGGAAACTGTCTTCTTTAAAGAATTCCACTCACTGCAGCAAGAAGTCAGTAAGACCACCAAACTGATTGCGCTCTTGTGGCTTTTAAATGGAATGTTCCTTTAAGAAAAGGTGATGAACTCACCATGGATTCTTTTACACCCACTGATGCAGTTTTTAAATCCTCACCAATTTTCACACTAAACATCGTTTTTTGACCAAAGTAATTATCTTAGCAAAGTTTTGAAAGCATTTGAAACAACTAAGAAAAGGAAAGTGTCTTGAAGGGACATGACTCATGCAAGCCAATATTACATTTATTAGCACTAGGAGAGTTCTCTTTGAGCACGAGGCACTTGAGAGGGGTGATAATTCATAAAGGAGCTGGGGGAAGTGTGTCTGCTTTGAAACATTCTTCTTTCACCCCCTCTTGCTGACTAGCTCTTACTCATCAGAAACCGCCTGTGTTTCTGACCTTATTTTGCCCCGAGAGAGACAAGGTATTGGCCTCCAACTTGCGGAACTTGGGTGGCTGTGACACTTAGGGTCCCGGCCTCCAGCCCCCGTTCCCGACACCCTCTCTTCCTTGCCGCAGCCCATCCTGAGCCCCTCCATCTTGGACCACCTTATCAACAATGACCGCAAGCTGCCTCCAGAGTACAACCTGCCCCACACCTACGTTGAGATGCAGGTGAGGGGACCAAGCCGGACCTAGGGGCAAGGTCTCCCCCTTCCCCCTTGAGATTCGCGATGGGGAGTTGGATATGGGTTGACCTCGTTTCTGCTTCATAAAGAGCCCTGGGTGCCCCAAGAGCTGTAGGAAAGAATGGCATTGAGAGTCCTGTCAGGCTCACCTCCTGGCTGTGCTCCTCAGAAAAGTCATTTCCTGCCCCCTCCCCCTTCAGGCCTCGTCATCTGCCTGTGTGAGATGGGAGTGATCATTCCCATCTTGCCCAATTTAGGGATGGCCTGTGAAGAAAGTGCCAGCGGAGTCTGGGCACACAGTAGGTGCTTAACGGCTCTGAGGCTCTCACCCTGCTGCCCCTTCAGCTAAGTCCTGGGAGCAGGGACCCCAGTCTGGGTAGGGGGGGACCTCCAGCTCGGTCACCCGTTCCTGCCCTCTCTCAGTCGCTCCAGATCGCGGCCTTCCTCTTCACGGTCTGCCACGTGGTGATCGTTGTCCAGGACTGGTTCACAGACCTCAGTTTATACAGGTGAGCAGGTGGCGGGGAGGGGTGGGGGGGTGGGGGCAGGGAGCGAAGGCAAGAGATGGGGATCAGAGACTCGGCCACTTGCCTGGGTCTCATACGTTCCACACAGTATCCATAGGGACCCTTTAAAGTCTGAGTTGGGGACGCATGGGTGGCTCAGTCAGTTAAGTGTCCGACTCTTGATATGGGGTCAGGTCACGATCTTGCAGTTGGTGAGATGGAGCCTCGAGTCGGGCTCTGTGCTGACAGTGTGGATCCTGCTTGGGATTTTCTCACTCTTGTTCTCGCTCTCTCTCTTTCTCTCTCTCTCTCTGCCTCTCTGCCACTCCCCCAGTCGTGCATGCTCACACGTGCATGCATGTTCTCTCTCTCAAAAATAAACATAAAATAAAACGTGAATTGGAGTGGGTCACCACCACCTAGCAGACATACACATGCTTACAACTCCCCACTGGCTTTATACATCACTCAGAACAAAATCCAAAGTCCTTCTCATGGCCTACAAGGTCCTGCATGGGACAGTCCTAGTCTCCTCATTGACCTTCTCTCCCACCACTTTCCCTCACTCCCCCCATTAAAGCCCTAGTGGCCCCATGGCTACTCCTCATGCAGCTTAGGACCTCCATGCCGCATCCCTCAGCCAGAACACTCTTCCTACAGACCTCAGACTCCCTCCCTCACGTCGTCCCACCTCAGGCCTTCCCCGATCTTATAACGTAGAACCACCCCCCACCACTACCCCACTCTTACACTACTGTGTTTTCCTTCATTGCATTTATCACTCCCTAACAGGACATTGCAGATCTCCTTAGGGTCTGTCTCTCCCAGTCTGAGTCCCTGGTGCCTCACACAGTGCCTGGCACAAGGTGGTTAATACACGTTTGTAGAATGAATAGCATTATCAGGAGCGGGCTTGTCCCTCTTGTCCATCTCCAGGCACATGTACCGTACCCGGGCAGGCAGGAAGGGGGAAGGAATCAGGATCTGGGGAAGGAGTCAGGATCTGGCCGGAGTCCTGCCTGAAGCAGCTGGAGCTTTTAGAAATGCCCCCTGGACAGAACTGGCTCAGAACCTAAGGCGTAAGGGTTCCTCTTGGCCTCAGGCCCCAGGGGATAGCTGTGCGGAGGCCAGCCGCCTTGGGCACAGAGCCCAGCCAGAAGGAAGGAACAGGAGCTCATGGGGAGGGGAGAGCTGAGCCAAGGGAAGCAGATGTCTCCAAAGTAAGGCAGCCCAGGATTTGAACCCCGACTCTTAGTAGGTGAGTGGCCTCTTTTTCCTTAGCTCCTCATAGGCAAATTGTTTTATGCGGATTAAATGAGTTTAAAGAACTTACAGCATTCGGTGGTAAATGGGAATGTAATGTTTACGTTAGTAACCCTGGGGGTTGGGGTGAACTGTGGGTCTGGTCTGGCCAACAGTAAAAATGACTTTCTGGGAAAACCAGCCCTTGTGACCAGATCTAAATGTCTTTTTTTTTTTTTTTTTTTTTAATGTATTTTTGAGAGTGAGAGTGAGGGAGGGGCAGAGAGACAGAGGATCTGAAGTGGGCTCTGCGCTGACAGAGAGCCCGATGTGGGGCTCGAACTCACCAACTCACCAACTCTGATGACCTGAGCCCAAGCCGGACATTTCATCAGCTGAGCCGTTCAGGCGCCCCTAAGTGTCTTATTCTGAAACACCCGCGCTGTTACCATCACCATAGTGTATTTGAATTCGTTCACGTGAGAGGAGTGTATTGACCATTTATGGATGCCATTCCCCGTTCGGGGCACTGGGGACACAGGTGTGAATTTACCAGACTGCCCTGTGGAGTTTGCATTCTAATTGGGGTATGGACTCGGCCCGGCACGTGGCAGAACCTTGCTTTTAATCCAGAGCCTGAGGTGGGCTTCTCAGCAGGGAAACCCCACGAACCTGTGGACAACACGTTTGTATGTGTGTTTGTGTGAGGAGAATGTCCGAGCTTTTTATCGGATTCCCATGAGCCCTTCCTTCAGATAGCAAGCAGGTTTATTTTATTTACATGTCTGGAAATTTTATTTTAAAATGGCATAAACTGAAACTTCGGTCCATGCAGAAACTTGCACGTGGATGTTTATAATGCAGTTTTATTCGTAATTGCCAAAACGAGGAAGTGATCAAGGTATATTTCAGTAGGTAAATTGATAAACTATGGTACGTGCGCACAAGGGAATGTTACTGGAAATGCGTTATCACGCCGTGGAAAGGAGGAAGGTACACACTCTTGAGTGCGTATTACTAAGTGAGAGAAGCCGGTTTGAAAGGGCTAGTGTATGATCCCAACTCCATGACATTCTGGAAAAGGCAAAGCTGCAAGACAAGTAAAAAGATGAGGGGCGGGTAGGTAGAGCATGGAGGGTTGTTAGGGCAGTGACGCCGCTAGCTGTGATGCTGTGTGGCGGGCATATGTCCTTTTTGTCAAAACGCGCAGAGTAGACAACACCGGCAGGGCAGCCTAGTGTGTAGCATAGCCTTTGGGTGATGATAATGTGTCACAGGCTCATCGGAGTGTTGACAGTGGGGGAGGCTATGTGTGGGAGTGGGGCGGGACATTCATGGGAATCCCGGTACTTTCCACTCGGTTTTGTGGTGATCTTACCAATGCTTTAAAAAATGAAGTATTTTTTTAATAGCATAGACTCATTAAAAAACGCATGCAGTTGACATGGGTCCATGGATTGGTGTCTGAGAGAGTTGTCTCTGAATTCCCTAAAATCCCCTAAAATCGGTGTAGCTGTAGCTTTTATCAGATCCGCAAAGAGGGCCCCCTCCCCAGGCTGTGGGACAGGGGGTGCCCATGCCAGAGCACCAACCTCTCGCCCTCAACCCCAGGTTCCTCCAGACGGCAGAGATGGTGAAGCCCTCTACCCCATCCCCCAGCCACGAGTCCAGCACTTCCTCAGGCTCTGACGAAGGCACTGAGTACTACCCCCACCTGGGTGAGGGACTTGACTGGGGCGGGGGGGTGGGGGAGGGAGAAATCAGGGGGAGGGGGGAGGCAGGGGGACGGGGGAGGGGCGAAAACCAGGAGCGCTGGGGAAGTGGGGAGCTGGGAGGAAGCAAGTCAGCAGATTAGCTGCTCCTTCCTCCAAGGTTCCCACCTGGCCACCAAGGGCACGACCCTGAGTCTGGGTCCAGCTCCTTGATCAGCAGGGGAGCCTTTTATATACAGGATCCACATCAGCCCATTTCTTTGTCCCCCGCACCTCCAGCACAGACTGGGGGCAAAGAGAGTGCTGAAGTAACCCGAGTGGCCCCAGGTGCCCTGCTTGCCCTGCGGCCTCACACCATCTGCTCGCTCTGCTCTACTGTCACACTGCCCTTCTGCAAACATCTCGTTCGTTTATGACACCCCAGGCAGGGTCTTCCCTACTTCCTCTGCCTCACCAAGTCCCTGGTGCCTTTCTGTCTTACTCCTGATTGTGTGGCTATTTTCCTCTTCGGTCTTTTCCATCAGACTGGGGGTTCCTTGGGGACAGAAACCAGATCTCACGTCTGGGTCCCCTGCATCACCCAGCACAGGGTCTGGTGCTAAAGCAAAGTAACATGTAACATAAATATTTACAAGAGGTCTGAGCCCAGGGGTAACGGCAGATCTTTGGCACGAGTGGGGAAGGCCACACAGCCAAGCCCCAGCTGCCTCACGCGACTACATCTCTCTTCCCACCCCTCCAGTCTTCCTGCAGAACAAAGCTCGCCGAGAAGACTTCTGTCCTCGAAAGCTGCGCCAGATGCACCTGATGATTGACCAGCTCATGGCTCACTCCCACTTGCGTTACAAGGGTAAGGGTCCCTGAGTCACCCCCCAGGCTGACCAGTGGCTCTTGACTCCTGCTCTGGCCCGTGGCCCAGACGTCCAGACTGGCCTCCTGATTCTAGCTTGGCCATCATATGTGTACCTCCCCTGCCCCTCACCATAGTATCTGTAGGCTGATAGGTTCTCTCCTGCAGGTACTCTGTCCATGTTACAGTGCAACGTCTTCCCTGGGCTCCCACCTGACTTCCTGGACTCTGAGGTCAATTTGTTCCTGGTGCCCTTCATGGACAGCGAAGCAGAGAGTGAAAACCCGCCTCGGGCAGGTATGGTTGAGTCTGGTCCACAGGGATACCAGTTCTTCCCTGGTCTGGTGGGAGATACAGGTTGCCCTGGCCTGGGGTGATAGGGACCCACGCTGGTCTGAGGGGAGACTCGTGGCTTGTCCTTGAGGCGCTTGGACCCTTTCTTAGGAGTGTGTTTCCAAGATGTTGGAGTACGGGAAGAGCTGGGCCGGGTCTGGACGTGGAGGTACTCCTGGTATTCCAGCCCAGGATACTGGGTGCCTGGGAAAAAGGAAAGGCCCTCTGACAGGCTGTCCCCCCACCCCCTTATCCTCCCCACCTCAACTCTCCAGGACCCGGTTCCAGCCCGCTCTTCTCCCTGCTCCCTGGGTACCGTGGCCACCCCAGTTTCCAGTCCCTGGTGAGCAAGCTCCGGAGCCAAGTGATGTCCATGGCCCGGCCACAGCTGTCACACACCATCCTCACGGAGAAGAACTGGTAAGAGCTCCGGGCAGGGTGGTCAGTGTGGGAGCCCCCACCCTGGTGCAGACTAGAGGAAGTTCTCAGTGATCTCTCCACATCTCGGTTCCCTTTTCTGGGATGCTGATGACTGCTTCCACACTGGACAGCATGCTGTCTCTTAAGTCCTCCTGAGTAGCCAGTAGGGTGTAGGTCTTGTCACCAGTTTTACTAGTGGGGAAATTGAGGCTCAGAGAAAGGAATTGTCACATAGTGATGTTACATACCGGTAGCTAGGTGCCATTTGATGGCGAGGAGTAGGACCAGTGAGCCCAGTCAAGCTCAAGCTTTTATTCTGAGGCCCTGAGTGCGGAAAGCATGGCCTCACAGGAGGGGATGCTGAAATGTCCCCACAGGAGCTGCATTCTCCAGCTCTCACTGGATGGCACTGTCTCCCTGCGCCCCCCACCTTCCCTCCTCCTGTGCCACCTGGCTCTCCCCACTCTGCTTTCACAGAGCCCCGACCTCCCCCAGCCCCAGCCCCACATGACCCTCTGTGTCTCGAGCCCGCAGCAGGTCTGCAACATCGAATTTCCAGGAGACACAGAAGTTGGAGAGAAAGAGCTTGGCTGGGTGCAGCCTCTAGCACGGCTCCCCCGGGGTCTGTGGCTGGCCGTGGCCGGAAGGGGCAGGGAGCGCACACAGCAGCAAAGCCAGGGAGCCGTGCGGGCGAGGGGGCTCGGAGCTCTACTCTCCCACGGTCTGTAGCAGGGCCCAGCCGGGTAGAGGGTCATGCAGCTGTCAGACGTTTCTGATCGCCACAGACTCTGGAGGGAGATAGAGGTAGAATCCTGACCCTCAAGTTGGGGCTTGAGGCCTTCATTCCAGACCAGGCGCCTTCTGCTTTGCTCACCCCAGGGGAGGCGTCAGAACCCGGGCCACTCCCATCAGCACTGTCATCTTCCCCACATCCCGGTCCAGGAGCCTCCGGGGTCAGGTCATGCAGGTCGTACGCAGGACCTGTTTTTGCACCTGGCCCAGGTCAGCGCAAGGCTGGCGGGCCACAGCCAGGGCTGCTGACCACTCACCTCCTCCCCCAGGTTCCACTACGCTGCCCGGATCTGGGACGGCGTAAAGAAGTCCTCTGCCCTGGCGGAGTACAGCCGCCTGCTGGCCTGAGGCCGAGGGAGGAACGTCATGCAGAGAACCCCCCTCTGGGTCCTCACGGATGGTGAGGGAGCACACGCGTCCTACCCCCCTGGTGGGGTGGAAAGTGGCGGCAGGTCTGATGGACGAGGGACCACGACATCCTCGCCCAGAGACGCGAGGCGTCCAGGGCCAGGCCTCCCATCCTCAACGGAGTGTTGTTCAGGGGCAACTCTGAGATCCCACCCCCAACCTGGGCCAGGGCGGCCCATCTCAGTCCCCTGCAGGGACAGGCAGTGGGAGTAGTCTGGTCACGGAGAATCCCAGGTTCCATCTTGACCTCCCTCGGCAGGGACAGGAGCAACAGGGTCCCTCCTCCCTGACTCTGAGCCCTTTCCTATAAGGTGCGGCAGGGTCTGGGGAGCTCTTCGTTGGGGCAGGTCTGGTGGTTCGAATAAAGAGTCATGCAAGCCTGTTCTGGTGCTTCTCTTCTTCCCGTCTCCCCAGCATGCTGTCCTGGGGACCAGGGCAGATTTGGGTCCCGGCCTTTAGGGGGCAGATTACCTGCAGCCACCATTGGAGCCTGAGTGAACTTGCCATGGGGACACTTTCACTGCAGGTCGTAGAATTGTCAGGAGCTGAGGAAGACCAGTCTCTGCTAAGGAGGAAGCCCCTAGAAAAAGGGGTATTCTGTTTCCTGCGGTGACATCAAGTCCCATCTCTGTGCCATGGATAGGAAAAGACAGTGCCCTCCTTTGGCTAAATGCAGTGACTACCTCCGTGTCGTCTGCTCTCAGTTGAAGACAGTGCCTGCCTTTGGTGAAATGCCTCATTAAATGCAAATGCCTAATTCAGTATATGGTTAAAAAATAGAGTGTGTCTTAGTTAAATACAGTGAAATACAGGGCTTACCCTGAGCTGAAACAAGTTCTACCCTTATCCAAATGCTTGTACGTTACCCTTAACACACAGCGCCCACAGTTGAAGTATGGTGGCTTCCTTTGCCTACAGAGCTCGTCTACTCTTGCTTAAAAGTAGTCTCTGCCTTGTAAGTCCAGAACCTACCCTCAGTTAAGTACACCATTCACTTCAATATGGTACCTACCTCACCTACCCGGTTTAAATTCACTACCTCCTAGCTTAGTGTTTCCCCAAGTGCGTCTCCAAGTGGGTCTGGCCACCGCACCCATCCCAAATTAGTCCCGACCTTCGAATCACGCCACCTCACCCTTCCCTAACGCAGTTGGTTCCGTCACCAGCCAAGTCTAGCTGCCCACTACCTCATGCCCCTTTGGCCTCCTTGCCTTCCTCCTGCCCTTGGGCGTACCCATACAGTCCTGGCGTCCTTGTTGTGGGAATCCTGGGGGCGGGGGGGGGGGTGGTGGTGAAGAAAACACCCAAGAGGCCAGGAGTGGGGTCCCTGTAGATCTCTAAAGAGCGAGGGGCTGAGGACTGGGAGGCCTGACACCCAGGTCTTGCTGACCGAGAAGACCTCAGGCAAGAAACTCCCTTAACGATCTTCAAGGCCGTTCAGAGCGGAGACATTCACTTGCCCTCTCTGAACCCCTCGCCCCACTGCCCTGACTACACAAACACCTTCCTAAGTGCCCTCTCAGCTAGGCAACTGAGATCCTCCCCACCTTGTCAGACCTTATCTGTCCCGTGTCCCGCCCCCTCCCTCTGCTTCCCAGGGGGACTGCTGGTTTTTGAGCGTCCAGGGCAGGGAAGGTGGGGGCAATGGCCAGAGAGGGCATAAGATCCGGGGCTCAAAAGTACAAGACCGCACACAGTGCAGGAGGGTTGGAGCTTGAGTTTCTTTCCATTCCTCAACGGCATCCAGCCTGGGGACAGATGGAACCTGTGTCCTCCCACTCTTACACGGCCGCCTCCAGCTGGCCTAAGCTCAGGGCTGGGATTATTGATTGCATTTATCTGGGAGCTCATGGTCAGAGTCGTGGAGGAAGGCCTGGGTCAGCACCCTCTGGGCATCCTGGACCACCTCGTCTAGAGCTGTGCGGAGCATCTGGTAGATGGTGGCGAAGCTGATGCCGCAGGTGGCCAGGGCGCCTAGGATGGGCACGCCGAGGAGCTCCTGGGTGAAAGCAGAGGCATCCCCGGAGGCCTGGCCCAGTAGTTCCACCACCAGTGCCTCAGTGACCTTGGTCTCCCAGCCCTGTACCGCCTCCAGGATCTTGTGCAGGGGCTGGCCTGTCTGCTCAGCCAGCCTGACGAGGGAGTCCTCGTCGAGGCCGAGGCTGCGGCGGTAGCCCTCCAGGGAGCCGATGAGCACACGCAGGTCACATGCCACATCCCGTACGCCTGGCACGGGGCTCGGGTTGACGCCACAGGCCACCGTGGCCACCAGCCAGATATGCTGCCGCAGCGAGGCTGCCTTCTTCTCTAGGATGGGCTTCGAGACGTTGGGCACGGCCAGCAGAAACGCGTGCTGCTTGTGACTCTCCAGTTCCTTCACCATCAGCTCCTCCAGCAGGTGGAAGTCGTACTTGCCCAACTCAAACATGGAGAGCAGGAAGACCTTGGGGTCCTTCAGGCCCTCCGCTGCAGAAGACAAGAGCACCGCTCTGTTCCTGCGCTGGAGCAGGCCATGGCGTGCTGACCGCCGCGGAGGCACAAGCACTTGCTGTGAGTGCACAGCACGTGGCTCGCGAGAGTTGGCCCTGGAGCCAGGCTGCCTGAGTTCGGACCCCAGCCTTGCTACCCACCACCCGTGTGGCCTTGGGCAAGTTACCAAACCAAACAAGGGGATCACTGTACCTGCCTCATAGGGATGTTGTGAAGGGAGCACATGAAAACGGTGCCTGGCCTGCGATAAGCCCTTAACAAATGTCAGCTGCCCTCAGCCACAGGTGCCAGCATCCCGTGGGCGCAGAGCTTTTGCACCGCTCTAACTTGGCAAACACACACGCCAGAACATGCCCTGTTTCCTTAATGCAGGTGATTGGTCTCTGTCACCTGTGACTGGGAAGAGCCAACTCTCAGGAAGTGAATGGCAGCTGTAAGCATTATTTCACCGCGGGGCCCGGATCAGTCACGCAGCGCGACATTGGATGACCCCTTCTCCCACTGTGGGCCTCAGCTGGGAGAGGAAGGGGAGGGCGCCGGCAAACCCTCCAGAATCCACCCACCTCCAGAGCCTGAACCTCACCCCTCAGCTGCCGCCCACAGTCTTCCCGGATCTGGCGGAGCACTCTCTCCTCGGAGAAGGTGCTGGGGCGCCGACTCCGCGAGGCGGCAATGTCCACGTCCACCTTGGAGCGGACGAGGTAGAAGCGTTTGCCCCGCTGCAGGATCTCGCAGGCCAGCTGGGCATGGTGGGCGGTGAAGCTGTCTGAGGTGATGATGATGAAGAAGTCGTAACGTTCCAGCAGCACCCGCTGGAGGTATCTACCAGTCCGGAAGCGGGACGTGCCTATGCCCGGCAGGTCCCAGATGACGATGTTGGGGTACTTAGGGTGTGGGTATGGCGTGGGGTCCACCGTCATTTCCACCACGCCCGTGCAGGCCGAGTTGGGGTCCTCGTCTCCCAGCCCCCTGATGGCATTGACAAAGGTCGACTTGCCGGAGCCTGTGCCCCCAGTGATGCCAATGTCCAGCCTGGCATTCTCCAGCGAATGAAGTGTGGCCTGCAGCCTGGCGGCCACTGCGGGCAGACCCCCCGCCTCAAAGGCTCCCATCAGAGCACCGGTGTCCCTCCATAGCTCCAGTATCTTGGACTGGCTGAGGCTTGACTGGAAGACTCTGCCCGCCATGGGCTACCTGACGTCCAGGCCTTCAGGATCGATGACCTTTGGCAGGGCAGGGAAGGGAATATTTTCACTCGGGGCCGCCCTCTCTTCTCTACACCCCCCAGCACGCCCAAAGTATCTGAGGCCTTGCCAGCAATCGTACTGCGAGTGCAACCATATGTCAGGCCCCGTGCTAAGTGCTTTATTTCAGTTAACACGTATTCATCACTGCCAGGTTCCCCTCCTGGAGCATCTCATAAAATCCTCATAACAGCCGGAAAAGGAGATTCCCTTACTATCCACATTTGGCACCTAGTGGAGAAATCGTTTGCCCAAGGCCTCTGGCTAGTGCATGGAGTGTTCGGTCCCTCTGATCCTAGAATTTAAATTCTTTTTTTTTCTTCAAGATCATTATTTTGTTAAGATTTTAGTTTCAAGTAATCTCTACACCCAACGTGGGGCTCGAACTCACAACCCTAAGATCAAGAGTCGCACGCTCCACCGACCTAGCCAGCCAGGTGCTCCTAGAATTCAAATTCTTAAATTACTTTTTGTGGCATTTACCATGCACCGGGCACTACAATCAACCATACAGGGCAGTAATTAAGCGCTGGAACCCTCATCGTCGCTGGTAGCAGTTAGTGTTCATTTAACGTTTACCCGGGGCCAGCCACTGTCCTAACCACATGCGTAATTTCACTAAGTCCCCATTTTACAGAGAGGGAAACCGAGGCTCAGGGAGGTAAAAGTCACTAGATTGTCCAGCCTGCACCAGAGCCAGGACATGGACCGGCTCCCTCTGATCCTTCTGCCATACAGCCTCCCCACCCTATGCTCACACCGCCAGGGAGTCCCGTGTTCAGGATGGTGTGTGAGGGTGCACAGGTACTGGGATGTGGGCTGTGTTTTTGAGAATAGGTTTGGAATGGACCGTCTATCCTTGTATCTGAGAGTCTGGGATTTCCCTACCATAACCACTCACACCCTCTTTGGCGCAGAAAAGTCCATGTGAACCCAAAAGTAGTCCCAGCACAGCCAATGGGAAGGCGTCCCAGGAAGAGAAGAATCCTTTGGTTAACCCTCCAGGGGAAAGCCGCCCGTCTTAGTGCGGAATGGTTTTCTAGGTTTAAGGTAATTTGAGGCCCCAAATGAGGCTAGAATCACCACCACCAGATCTGGGAATACCCACAGGCAGTATTTGTGAGCACCTGGGGGTGAGGCCACCTCCCCGCAGGACAGCCCCCGCTTCGCCACCGGCCTTATACACAGCCTCCGGGGTCTTCTTGTGAATTCCTGGAAACTCGCCTTTCTCCGCACCTAAATACGACCCCATCCGTGACCCTTGTTCAAGCCCACAGAAAGCCTAGGGGCAGCCCTTGTCCTGTCCAAGGCCCCTAACCAGGTAGCGTGCGAATCTTTTCAACACATGTGACCCTTGACTCGGCATGTGAGGTTAGGCTTGTGCGAGGGTGTCAGATTCACTTTTGCACTCCTACCGAAGAGCCAACAGGGAGTAAGGGAGTGCCCGGGGGTTTGGTTTCACAGGGTCCCCTGGGCAGATACAGATGCCCTCACCCCATCCACGTGTTGCACATGCCCTGTGTCACCCGCAGCCCATGCAGCTCTCAGGAATCCTACCGCCATCGCCCCCTCTCAGTTCCATGGCCTTTCAGGACAACCCCAGCATCCGTGCACCCACACACCCACGCGGAGACAGCAGGTAACCCCAGTCAGCAGGCTGTTCACAACCTCGGACGCACAGTGTCACACCCCCGGAGACTTACCAAGGCCCCTCCCAATCACACACACACACCAGAAAGTTCATCACCACACGCATTCCCACAAGCCTCCGAAACGACTCGTTCTCGGTGGCGGGATTCACCCTCTGCCCCCCTCCCTGCTTTGGCGGGCAGAGAAAGAGCCCACCAGCCTTACCACCCCAGGCTCCACGCGGAGGCCAGCCCGAGGCCGTGGGACCTCCCCTCCCCCCCGCCACCGCCACCCACCATCACTCACTGGCAGCAGGGCTGGCTGGGGATGCTCCGAGCCCCCCACCCTGTTTAGCTGGGTTGCTAGGCACCATTGTACCCAACCTGGGCACTGATTGGCTGCCCCACCACCCCCCCTCCAGAGGCGGCCTTTGGGACACTGGGCTTCTCTGAAAGGGACAGGAATGGCAACAAAAATAAGTACCATAGCCAGTCCCAGTCCCCACTAAGTCACCCGCACAGGCTGACAGTTGACACCGGTCTTGGGTCCAGGCCGGGACGTCCTGATGCCCCACACATCTCCCTTGGCTACCAGGGGACCAGGGAGAGAGTTCCCAGCAAGGGGCCCTTGGCCCGCCATCCGGATCTTGAAGCTCTCCCCACCCAGCTCCATTCCCCCCCTTCCAGGTCAGCGTATCCCTCTCGGCCTTGGGCGCCCAGGCCTCCTCGGGCCCCTCCAAACCGCCCCTCCCGTGCCCTCCCAAGATGGCAAGCTCTGGTCCCCTCCACGCCCGCCCCTCAGTGACTGCAGCGCTCAATTTAACTACAGCGGCTTCGGTTGGTTGGTTGGTTTTTGTCAAGGCTCGGTTTGTGGGTGAGGCGAGGGGACAGGGGCTGCGCAGTCACTTGTCTTCCAACAAGTCGTGCTTCTTCCAGCTGTCGAGGATATACTTGAGGAGCAGGCCGAGCTTCCGGCGGGTGGAGAGCGGGGCCTCCTCGCAGGTTCCCTCCCCGGACACCCGCTTTTCCACGCCGTTGTCACCCGCCGCCTCTAGGCTGACCGAAGGCCGGGGCTCCTCCTCCTCCAGGGCCTTGATGCGGACCCGCTGGGCGTCCTCGGCCATCTCATTGAGGCAGCCCTGGAGCATGGTGTAGACGGCGCCGAAGCTGATGCCCCCGGCCACCAGCGTCCCGAACACGGGGATGCCCCTCTCGAAGGCACGGGCCACCCGCATGGCGCCGTCAGATGACTGCGAGTAGAGCCGCAGGACGGTTTCCGGCGAGACCTCGTTGGCCAGCGGGGACCGGATGACGGAGCGGAGGTCGCCCGCCTGCTTGCCCACCTGCTCGGCCAGCTTGGCCAGAGAGTCGTCATCCAGGCCGAAGCTGCGGTGGTAGCCGCGCAGCGAGCGGATAAGCAGAGCGTCGTCGTAGGCGGCCGCCAGCCCCGGCACGGGCAGGGCCTGGATGACGCCCGACACCAGGGCCGTCTTCAGCACCTGCTCCTGGAGCATGTCTTTCTTCTTCTGCAGCGCCTCCAGCGAGATGTCCGGCAGCGACAGCAGGCCGGCGTGGCGCCGGTGGGCTGGCAGGTCGTGCTCCCAGGTGGACACGAGCAGCGGGAAGTCGTAGCGGGCCGGCGAGAGGTTGGACACGAGGAAGATGCGGGGGTCGGCGACGCCGGCCGCCTGCAGCCGCTCGGCACAGTGGTCGCGGATCTCCTGCAGGACGGTCGCCTCGCTGAAGCCCGAGGGCCGCTGGGTGCGTGTGGCCACCAGGTCCTCGTCCACCTTGGTGCGCACGAAGTAGAACTTCTTGCCCTGGCGCAGGATCTCGGAGGCCAGGCGGGTCTCCACGGCCCCGCAGCGGCGGGCGGAGACCAGCAGGAAGAAGTCATAGCGGCAGAAGTCCACCTGCTTCAGGTACCTGTCAGCCGGGCAGCCCGGAGAGCCGGCCCCCGGCAGGTCCCACAGGGTCACGTCGGGCAACTGTGGGTGCGGGTAGGGCGAAGGCTGCACGGTGGTCTCCACGACGCCGGTGAGGGCCGCGCCGGGGTCCTCGGCCCCCAGGCCACGGAGGGCGTTGATGAGGGACGACTTGCCGGCGCCCGACTCGCCCGTGACGCCCACCTCCAGGCGAGTGCTATCGGAGGAGGCCAGCAGCTCCCGGAGGCGAGAGGCCGCCTGGGGGATGTCGCCCGACTCGAAGGCGGTGCGCAGGGCCTCCAGCTCTTCCTTGGCCATGAGGATGGTGGTCTCCTCCTCCCCGGGCCCCGCGGGCAACCTCGAAGTCGCCATGGTGACCAGCGGCTCAGAGGGCGCGGGGATGGGGGGAGAGTCACGGGGGCGCGTGGTCCTCGGTGTCTGCGGGGGTAGAAGGGAGCACTTGCCTTCTCCTGGGCCTTGGCACAGGGCAGGGAGAGAGAGAGAGAGAGAGACACGAAGGTATAAGTCCCTCTGGCACCTCACAGCCCCCCCCCCTTCTCAAAAACCTGGGGTACGTTTTTGACACGAGGCAGGGCGGTCTGGAGTCTCACAGGCCCAGGCTCACATCCCATCCCTGCCACTAACTTGCTGTGTGACCTGGGGCAGGATAAGATGGCTCTCTGAGCCTGCTTCTCCGCGTAAAGGGCACAGTGACTGACCTACCTCCTGAGGTGCTCAGGACCCTTCAAGGATAACCTAAGAGCAGCAACCGTGTGACAGCAGCTCGGGACCCACGCGGCCACATGGGGCCCCAGGCTTAGAAGGCCCGGCTCTTGGCTTAATACTCTGCTGACACTGACCGAAATTAATGATATTTGAACCAGGGGCCCTGTATTTTCATTTTGCACCGGGCCAAGCAAATTTTGCGGGGCTGAAGCCCAGCACCCGGGCCCGGGCAGGGAGCACTGTTGGGAGCAGCCGGAAGGGGTGGTGAAGGGGATCCAGACCCTGGAGCCAGACCCGGAGTCAAATCCTGGCTCCCCACATACGCGCTGAGTGACGCGGGGCGGGTGACTTGAAACTGCCTGCCTTACTCCCCTCATCCGTAAGAGGAGGCTGGTTAACTATGATAATGGCAAACCACCTCCTTGGGTTGTTGAGAATTAAGCGAGTTGATACATATAAAGTCCTTGAAATACTGTCTGGCACAGAGCAGACAGTCTGTTAGCAGCAGCAACTCCGTGATTATCATGGTTAATATTCCTAGCTGTGTGACGTTGAGCAATACCCTGCCCTCTCTGAGCCTCAGGGGGCAGCAACCGCACCACGGAAGATAACCTTGCCACCTCATGGGGCTGCTGTGACGATCGATCGATCGTGAGCCCATGTATCTAGCCCTGGGCCAGCGTTCTTGGGTTCAGCTGGTGGGAGAAGCCTGCTGTGGGTGAATGCCCAGACGCTGGGAGTCCTTCTCGTCGAACACCCCGCCCCGCCCTGGTTGCTAAGCTAAGTTCACGCTAGGGATCGCCGTCCCCATCAGACAGAGAGGGACCGAGGCTCGGACTACACAAGTGATGTCCCCAGCCAGGACTCAAACCCAGGTCCCTGGGCTCCCTCATGCCTCCGAAGGGCCCCTCTGTCTTCAGCCACACGTCTTTGCCTCCCTGCCTGTCTTCTGGGCTGTCCCTGTCCACCCCCCACACTGTTCCCACCAGGTCCTACCCACCCCCCTGCCACCCGGTGTAGGCATTTCCCCCACGCTATGCCCGCTGCCCCTGCACCCTGTCCCCCTCAGTAAGGGACAGGAGAGCAAATGCTGGGGCAGGTCCCAGTGGCCAGGCCCAGACAGGAGGGTGGCCCCTGGGGTGGGACTAGGGCTGACAGAGCTGGTGTTGGGCCTGGAAACCCCTTCCTCCCTTCCCCCACAGAGTCCAGCCAGAGAGCCCTGCCCTCAGGGGACTCACCTGCCCTGCAGGCTCTCCCTGTCCCCTCACACTCTCCCCGCTGGTGGGGTCTCCTCCCCTGTTAGCCCAAGGTCAGACCTGTTGCTAGGACCCATTATAATAGCAAGCAACAGCTCATTGGCCAGCCAACCCTAGTGCAATAATGCGGCGACAGTGATGTCAGAGGGCGGGGTCCCCATCCCCTGGCTGCTGCTGGGGCGCCCTTCTCGGTCACACTGGGCCCTCAGTCCCCCACAAGGGACCCAGAGAGCTCTCTCTAACACCAACAGGTTCACAGCCCATCCGCTGTCTCCATCACCCTCAGCACAAGGTCCCAGCTCCGCAGCCTGAGCCTGTTCACCGCCTGCCCTCTGTTTCTTCTCCTTCCAGGGGGCTGTTTCCCAAACATGTCATTCATCATTCGTGTGCCCTTCTCAGCACCATCTAGTCACCTGCCACCCTGAGATGTGTCGCACACGCTCTGAGGGTGCTGGTTTAGCTTCGCCAGCGCTGGCTGCGGGGAGAGGCCAGGTCTGAAACCACCCACACGGTCACGGCCACGGCCACGGCCACGGCCACGGCATGCCTCTGCCTGGCCCTGGCCGGGTCTGGCGCCCACAAGCTGTGGTGCAGTGCCACACCCCCATTCGGTATCTGGTATTCAGGCCCCTGGGCTCGGCCTCTACCTCCCCAGAGCTTTACTGTCCTCTCCTGTGCCCAGCACAGCCCATCCTTCAAATCCCAGCTCAGTGCCAACTCCGTGTGAGGCCGTGGTCCTCTCTGCCCTCTCCCTCCCCTGCTTCCTCACGACCACCCACCGCCCAAGATGGCAGCAGTGTGACAAACCAGGAGGCCAAAGTGGGGAGTGATGTGAATGAGAAGAGAGGCTGAGGCAAAGGCCCCCGAGACGGGGAGAGTCGGGGTGTGGAAGGAGACCCCCCAGGAAAAAATCGGAGGGAAAGTCCGGCAAGAAGACAGAAGGGAGGAGACACCACATCAGAGAGAACCAAGGAAAGACAGGTTACAGAGAGGAGGAAACACACAGACACAGGGAAGGGGCTGAAGGTCTAGAGACCAAGACGCCCTGAACCCCAGCCACCGGGGGACACCCCGCTCCCCCAAACTCCAGCCTCCATCTCCGCAGCATCCAAGCGTGCGCACACACACACACACACAGCTCTCAAGTCCTTGTAGGACCATGTCCACCCCATCCACCCCCCAAGCCTCTTCTCCGCCCAGGCCTAGTTCCACGGGCCCTCCCCTCCCCCATTTCCTGGGGTGTCCCCAGAGGCCCCTCCTACCCAAGGATGGATCTGAAGGTCGGTTCTGGAAAGGAACCTGGGGAAACAACTTCAGGAGGAGACGGATGTCCGGTAAGGGACTAGACCAGCTCAAGGCCACACCAAGAGTCAAGAAAAGAATGGTCTGGAGCACCTGGGGGGCTCAGTCAGTTAAGCTTCCAACTTTAGCTCAGGTCATGATCTCACGGTTCATGAGTTCGAGCCCCGCATCGGGCTCTCTGCTGACAGCTCAGCGCCTGGAGCCTGCTTCGGATTCTGTGTCTCCCTCTCTCTCTGCCCCTCCCCCACCCATGCTCTCTGTCTCTCTCTCTCTCTAAAAAATAAGTAAACATAGGGGTGCCTGGGTGGCGCAGTCGGTTAAGCGTCCGACTTCAGCCAGGTCACGATCTCGCGGTCCGGGAGTTCGAGCCCCGCGTCGGGCTCTGGGCTGACGGCTCGGAGCCTGGAGCCTGTTTCCGATTCTGTGTCTCCCTCTCTTGCTGCCCCTCCCCCGTTCATGCTCTGTCTCTCTCTGTCCCAAAAATAAATAAACGTTGAAAAAAAAAAATAAGTAAACATTTAAAAAATTATTTAGAAAAAAGGAAAGAATGGTTTCTTCAGCCACAGAAAGAAAGAGAAATGCAGACCACCGGCTGATGGACTCACTCACACCCTCGGTGACTGACAGAAGTACCCAGAGACCCGGAGATTAAAAAGTGTTTTCAGACAAGGGAGGCTGGGTGGCTCAGTCAGTTAAGCGTCTGACTCTTGACCTCGGCTCAGGTCGTGATCTCATAGTTCGTGAGTTCGAGCCCTGTGTCCGGCTCTGCGTTGACAGTGCGGATCCTGCTTGGGATTCTCTCTCTCCTTTTCTCTGCCCACTCCCCCCGCCCCCGCCGCCCTCCAGATAAATGAGCAAACTTCAAAAAATATATCTTTTCAGACATTCCCAGACACCAGACACACAGACCTGGACCCCTCCCCTAGATTCACAGACCTGCACCCCTGGCCTAAGAAGGAAAGCAGAGACACAGACTCTCAAATTACAGAAAAGCTAAACTCTGGCAAATGCAAGGTTCAGCTGACTCACGTTCAGGCACACACAGACCCGCAGACCGGGAGAGACTCAACTGCACGCAGACCACGCACACAGGTCGCGTCCCCGAAGCCCGCCTCACCATCCATGACCCTCATTCATGCGGCCCCTGCTCCTGATCCGGGGAGCCCAGCCAGAAGTGTGGCAGACCCAGGCTCTGCCCTCAGGGGCTCACAGGCCCATGCGGGAGTCACATCCACCCACAGACAGTGAGGACCCAGGCCCAGGATGGGGGACCCTGGAGGGCCGTGGGAACACGAAGGGGATACCTGACCCAGCCTGGGAGTCAGGGAGGGCTTCCTGGAAGACAGGGCACCTGAGCTGAGAGGTGGGAGCCTGATAGCCTGCTAGGAAGTTGCATCCCAGGCCACAGGACCGGTCCTGTGCAAGGACCCTGGATTGACAGAGGGCTCTCATTCACCCAGGAATTCACGCAGTCTGTTACTTGGTCATTCCACGACCATTTGCTTAGACCTGACCCTCGGCCAGTCCCGGGACTGGTCCACAGGTGTGAAGGACACTTCACAGGCTGTTGGAGGAGGCCGACGTGATCACACACAAGGCAGAGGGTTCCCTTAGTGTTTACAAAGTGCCAGGCGCTGTGTGAAACCCGTCGGATGAAGCAGCTCATTTAACTGGGACCAGTATTCTGTTCTTCCCCTCCCCCCCCCCCAACGTCCTCTGACAGACATAAACCCCAGGAGCTGAGGTTGGAGGAGAGAGGAAGACAGACACAAACGAGATGAACACATTCATGCATTCGCTCTTTCCACGGGTGCCCTAGATGATCAGACCTAAGGTGCCCCTGGTTGTCACAGGCACCATTTTCTGTCCCACCGACGAGGGGAAAATTTGCTGCCGATACAAGCATCACACGGCATTTCCGTAGGTCTTAAAATTTTTATTCCACGCTTACTCTTTGTAGGCATACTTAGAAAATACAGATTTTTGTACCGTGTGTCCCTCGCGTGCATCGCTCGTGCGTGAGAAACAGAGTGGCTAAGTTGTCCTCCTAACTGCAGAGTCTGACCCCGGGATGGCTGACAGTGACGGTAAGGTGCCATCCGCGACTCTCCCGGGTGTCAACATTGCTAAAACGTGGGGGCGGGAGGAGTACCTCTGAGAATCAGTGAAGGGGGTTCCTGAGTGTCCATTCTGTGCCTGCCAGGCTGGGAACACAGCAATGACAGACACAGTCCTTTCCTACGGGGAGGCATATGCCTACTGTGTGCCAAGGACCCAGTAGGTTCGATGTTCAGAACCCAGCGGTGACCAAAGACAGCTCCGGCCTTGTCCCCATGGGACTCAGAATCCATGAGGGACACAGACCCCTCTCCTGACGGTGACGACCCGCAGGGGGTAGAGTAGGGACGGAGTTGCCCAGACAAATGTGAGAGCCAAGGGGGTGACTGACCCAGCTCGAGGTGGGGAGGTGTCAGGGAAGGCTTTCTGGGGAAAGTTCACTCACTATACACACACACTTCCTGAACACCTGAAGCACTTCCCGAGGAATGTCTACACATGTGGCCTTCACCTTCTCTCCATTCGCCAGGAACCCGAGGAAACCTGAAGTTAGTCCCTAGGGAATTCATTCATTCATTCAAATACACACTGGCTAGGTACAGCGGTAGGAACTGACACACAGATGGCCCTTGCCCTCATGGAGCTTATATTTTGTGAGAGATGAAAGATAATAAACGAAAATAAGATCGTGTCAAATAGTATGAAGGAAAAAAAAATAAAAACAAGAAAACGAGTTGTAAGGTTGGTGGATTGCCTGTCGCGGTGGCCACCAACAACTTCTCCCGTCCCTGGAGGCACATGCCCCTCTTCCCGCCAAGAGCGGGAGTCTCTGTCCTCTCCCCTTGAACCTGGGCTGGCCTCATGACTTGCTCTGATCAACGGTATGTAGCACAAGGGACATTCTAGAACTTCCAAGCTCAGGCCTTAAGAGGGGGCAACTTCTGCTTTCTCCTTCTCAGAGCCCGAGCTACCATGGTGAGGTCCTGCTGGAGAGACCCCCGTGGAGATGAGCCTGAAGCCACCTTAGGACCTTCAAGCCCTAACTGACCTCCAGCTGACTGCAGCCACAAGAGCGACCCCAGCTACATGGGAGCAGAAGAAACAGCTGAGCTCAGCCAACGCACGGACCTGTGGGAAATAATAAAGCATTGTGTTTTTTTTTAAATATTTTTTAATATTTTGAGAGACAGACAGACGGAGAGCAAGCAGGGGAGGGGCAGAGAGAAGGGGGGAGACGCAGAATCCGAAGCTGAGCAGTCAGCACAGAGCCCGGGGCAGGGCTCGAACTCACAAGCCATGAGATCCTGACCTGAGCCGAAGTCGGACGCTTAACCAACTGAGCCACCCAGGCGCCCCAATTAAGGCTAATTTAACATCATCATTTGGTCAAGAGAAACTGTCAAGCATGAAAATTCTCTCAGTTGAAAAGGCGATAGGCCGAGACGCAGGTTTTGAAAATATTGTTGATGGGTTCCTTTCCGTCAAAGCCAGGGGGGCCTGTTTTTCCTTTTGCTTCAGGCACCAAGATGGCTCAGCACAGGTGCTGGTCTTTGTTTAAAATTTTGGTATCTTGTTCATCGAAATATCATGGATTTTTTGCTATTTTTGGAAAAAAGTATTACATTACAATATCAGTTATCTCGCTAATTGAGTTTTTTGACACTCCCTTAAATTTTGCACCCAAGGCCAGTGTCTCACTTGTTGGCTGTAGTCCTGGCCCTAGTTCTGACCAAACTGTGTCACTCAGTGCAGAAGGATGCCTGCCTCATCCCTGGCCTCCTCTCATGACCCCCCCCCCCAGAAGGTCTTTGACGCCCCCCCGGGTAATGGGTGTGTACATCCTCACTGTGGTCTATCATGAGATCTGGGCCCTGACTGCCTCACAGACCTCATCTCCTAGAACTCTCTCCTTGCTCACTCTGCTCCAGCCACACCAGCCACCGTGATTCTCCCTCAGACACATTAGACTCAGTTCTGCCTCAGGACCTTTGCAATTCCATGCCCTCTTCCCCGTGATGTCTCCACGGTTTGTTTCCTTACTTCACTCAGACCTCTGCTCAAATGCAATGTCACTTTCTCAGACAGGCCTTACCAGACCACTCTATCAAAAATAGCACACTCCCTCCCCCAAATCACTTGGCCATTTAGTGGCCTAAAACATGGCTTTATGGGGCACCTGGGTGACTCAGTCAGTTAAGCATCCAACTTCGGCGCAGGTCAGGATCTCGCCGTCTGTGAGTTCAAGCCCTGCATCAGGCTCTGGGCTGACAGCTCAGAGCCTGGAGCCTGCTCCGGATTCTGAGTCTCCCTCTCTCTCTCTCTCTTTCCCTCCCCCACTTGCGCTCTGTCTCTCTGTGTCTCGCAAAAATAAATAAGTGTTAAAAAAATTTTTTTAATAAATAAATAAGTTTTAATTGACTTACAGTGAAATAAAATTATGTTAAATTCTGTCTTGGTAGAAATACGTTAACTAAAAATATCATGAGTTTTAATATACTCCGTTTATATTTTTTCAATATTTTTTTCAACTACTTTAGTGTTCTGGAAAAATAATGACCATTAAAAAAGAACCCAAAGCAAGTATACAGGGCCTTTTTCATCAGGCTCCGATATGGCTCAGCACAGCATTGGTCGGAAGCCGAGAGATAGGGCAGGGCTGTTTCTTGAAGGTGATAGGCAAAGGGGGAGGGCTGGGAAGTCAAGGTCTGTTTGCAGGAGAGAATCAGGTGGCCCTCATGAGGTCAGGCTAAAGAAGAAACACTTGAAGCCAGGCTGACAACACCCGTTAATGAATTAAATACATTCGTTCCCTCCGGCCCATATCCCTTCTCCTGAAAATCTATCTCCTAGACGTTTGAGGGCTGAAGTGATTTAACTGACTGCTTCCTGGAGTCTGTCGGGGAGAAGGGATGTCCAGGAGACTTCACCTGGGTAAATGTGACACCAAGAAAGGCAGGGGAAGATGCTCCTTGAATTCCCACCCCTCCCCTATTCACCATGTCTTTTCATTTTTAACTTTCGATTCCATTTCATTATATATTTTAGAATTGTCTTTCAATGCATTGAAGGGATAGATCATCCAAACTTTTAAAATGCATCTGACATTTTTTAGGGGCACCTGGGTGGCTCAATCTGTTAAGTGTCCACCTCTTGGTTTCAGCTGAGGTCATGATCTCATGGTTCATGGGTTCCAGCCCCACATCAGGCTCTCTGCTGTCAGCACAGAACCCGCTTCAGATCCTCTGTCCTCCTCTCTCTCTCTGCCTGCCCCCCCACCCCACCCCACCACTCTCTTTCTTTTGTGGAGAGGAAGGGCAGAGACAGAAAATCCCAAGCAGACTCTACACTGCCTGCCAGAGCAGAGCCCAACCCAGGGCTCGAACCCACAAACCATGAGATCATGAGATCCTGAGCCAAAACCAAGAGTGAGACTCAACCAACTGAGCTACCCAGGCGCCCCAAATAATAGCCTTTAACTATTATCACTGGGGAGGGGGAGCGCCCTTTGGGTCACACAGCGCGGATGTGTGTTTGGCCCCAAAAGCTCCTTTCTTCCTGCTACCCAGTACGGCCTCCTGTCTAGAGGATGTCTGCTCTAAGGTGCAGATGCAGGGGTGGAGGCGGAGCGGGGCGGGGGGGGGGGGGGGGTTGGGGCGAGGAAGGAAGATGATGTTTCTGTGAGATTGGAGGCCCAGGGGATGGGGCCAGGATATGACCCACCTCGGCTGAACTGGGAGCCTGCAGAGGTGCTCAGGAAATGCTTATCTGATGACCATGACCCTGGAGTCGGTGGGGAGGGTGGGTGGGGGTGGGGGAGGGGTGGCTAGCCAGGCCGAGAGTTTAATTCTATTGTACATTCCTGATTTCCTCTACGGGCACCAATGTGAGTATATTATTCAAGTTTTTTTAATGAGTTACAAATTACTTAGAACATACAAAAACAAATAGAGTATAAGTAGCATCTCTTAGCGCTCAGTGGACAAAAAGCATCAAAACAGCTACAATCCCCAGCGGCCCCTTCCCTGACCACACGCCTTTCACTCCTCTTTCCTCTCCCGAGACAAGCGCTACCTTGAACACGGTACTTGCTTTTTCCTTTAAAAAAAAAAAAATTTTTTTTTAATGTTTATTTATTTTTGAGAGAGACAGAGCATGAGTGGTGGAGGGCAGAGAGAGAGGGAGACACAGACTCCGAAGCGGGCTCCAGGCTCTGTGCCGACAGCTCAGCCCCCGAGGCGGGGCTCGAACTCACAAACCGAACTCCCAAACCGTGAGATCATGACCTGAGCCGAAGTTAGACACTTAACCGACTGAGCCACCCCGGCGTCCCAGAACATGATACCTATAATTTTGCTACAAATGTCCATGCTTTGAATTTTTTCCCTTTTCCTTTTCTCTGTTCTCCCTCTTTCTTCCCCGTAGACTCCCCCCACAGACCTCCCCCTTCCCCGGGATTTCATGGTAAGAGCCTCACGGAACTCCTTCTGTTATTCCCCAAAGTCAAATATTCCCATATAGACATTCTATACATAAATACATATAAATACATACATATGCACACGTTGATATCAGATATCAGTGTATGTGTAGATACATACACACACGTACATGCGCATTGTGGTATACAGGGGGGTTTTTTGACATGGGAGGGAGGGGTGGCTGGATGGCTCAGTCAGTTAAGCATCTGACTCTTGGTTTTGGCTTAGGTCATGATCTCAGAGTTTTTCGAGTTCAAGCCCCAGGCTGGGCTCTGTGCTGACCCTGCAAGCCTGCTTGGGATTCTTTCTCTCTCTCTCTCTCTCTCTCTCTCTCTGCCCCTCCCGCCCCCTCTCAAAATAAATACACTTTTTTTTAAAGGCTATTATTTACTTGTATTGAACTCTGACTTCTGTGCACGTATGGTCGTCCCCCAAGGTCACAAAACTAGTAGCCGGCAAAGCCGGTGTTTGAACCCGGACAGACTGGTACCAGAGTCCACACTCTTGACCGCCGTCTCTCTCTTTGCTGTGACTCTCGTCTGCACATGGAAGGAGGCACTTCTGATATGATTTTTCTGTGAGGACTTGAGAAGAATACCACAGCCCCGCGGGGGCGAGGGGGGATCTCCCCTGGAGGCCGAGGACATTCTGGGGTCCTTTGCTAATGGATGGAGGCAGGTCAGGGAAGCTCTCGGCTGCTCTATTCTAGTCCATTCTCTCTCCCAGGAAGGACACGTAACGCAGAGGTTATGCGTGCAGGCTCTGAGGCCCGCTGAAGTATTTCTGGGTGAAAGGTGATGTCTGGGATTTGTTTTAGAACTACTCAGCACAAAGCAGAAGGAAGGGAGGAGGGGGGAGGAGGAAGGAAGGGGGGGGAGGAAGAGAGGACAGATGGAGGGAAGAGGAGGAAAGGAAGATATGGAGGAGAGGAGGGAGGGAGGGAAGGAGGAAGAGGAAGGGAAAGAAGAGATAATTGGCAGAACGTGGATAATTTTTGACACAGGGGCTGTGGAGGCAGGGGGTAGATACTTGAAGGTTCATTGTACTATTTCCTCTACTTTTGCGTGTGTGTTGACATTTCCTCAGTGTTTAACAGGGGAAAAGTTCATCCCCTAGAGTCAGGCAGATGTGGGTTCAAATCCCACAGCTGCCACTTACTAGCCGTCCTTCCTTTCTCCTGCGAGCCTCAGTTTCCTCTTTTACACAATATGGGTAAATAATAGGACAGCTGTCATGATGATTAACACCCTAGGAGACGACTGCTTCCAGCTTTTGAAAGTTTAGGACATGCCAAGCCTTATGCTTTGCACACCTTATGACAATGGGAGGTCAAACTATTTCTTTTAAGTTTATTTATGCATTTTGATTTTTTGTGTGTTTATTTATTTTTGAGAGAGAGAGAGAGAGAGAGAGAGAGAGAGAGACAGGGCACGAGTGGGGGAGAGGCAGAGAGAGAGAAAGGCATAGAATCTGAAGCAGGCTCCAGGCCCTGAGCTGTTGGCACAGAGACCGATGTGGGGCTTGAACCCACAAACTGTGAGATCATGACCTGAGCCGAAGTGGGAAGAAGCTTAACCAACTGAGTCACCCAGTTGCACCTATTTATTCATTTTGAGAGAGAGAGAGAGAGAGAGAGAGAGAGAATCCCAAGTAGGCTGGGAGCCCCACGTGGGGCTCGACCCCACGATTCATGAGATCATGACCTAAGCTGAAACCAAGAGTCAGAAGCTTAAGTGACTTAGCCATCCAGGCACCCCAGGAGGTCAACCTACTATCTCCCTATGCCAAATGGGAACATGAAGCTCAGAGACGTTACGAGACTCTTCCGAGGTCGCACCACAGAGAACTTGCGAAGTCACCCTACGAACCCGGGTCTGAGTCCAGAGATCTTAACCACTACCCCCTCTAGGGCAGCGGTTTGGGTTCCCTAGATGTGGGAACTCTGGCCCCACGTGGGGCCTTCAGTTCCCTTTGTGATCTCTATACTAATCAGAATGGGCCAGATGATGCCACAGCGACAAACAGCCCGACCTCTTGGTGGCTTGCGACAGCACCACAGTTTACTTCCCGTTCTCACGGCATGTCACCCGCGCGCAGGGCTGATGGATCCTGTCTGGCACCTTGCAGACATCACGGCGGACAGAAGAGGCTCTTACTCAAGCTTCCGCCCAGAACCGACTCGTGATGCTGCTTCTGCCCTCAACTTCAGAGTCCCTACAAGGACGTCCCCATCCGGCAACACTGGGCCTGGTGACACTTCAGTCCACGGGAATCATGAGTCAGTAGCCACAGATGAGTCCGGCTTCTTGACGCGTGACCTGGAGGTTGGAGACTCAGAGGTCTCTGTCCCTCATCTGCAGAATGACCGTCTATAATGCCTACATCATAGGGTATTAAATAAGATAAATGATATGAAACACCCAACATGGTCTCACTACAAACAGTACTTCCTTTTTCCTCCCAACACTGTTAGCCACTGAATGTTTGTGTCCCCGCCCCTCCGCCACCCAGATTCATATGGTGACGCCCTAGCCCCACAACGTGATGGTATTTGGAAGTGGAGCCTCGGAGATAATTAGTGTCCTTGCAGGAAAGGAGGAAACACCAGAACGGGCTCCCTGTCTCTGCCATGCGAGGACAAAGTGAGAAAAGGGTCGGTCTGGAAACCAGGAGGAGGGGGCCTCACCGAAGCCCAACCACACTGACCCCCTGCCCTCCAGAATTGTGAGCAAATGTGTGTCGTGTAAGCCGCCGAGTCTGTGGTGTTTGGTTACGGCAGCCTAAGCTAAGCTAAGCAGCATTTTAACAACTCCCATTCGCCGAACGCTTATTATCTGCTAAGTACTATGTATAGACATTCCCTTTTCCAGGAGCAATGACTACTCCCATTTTACAGATGAGGAAACTGGGACTGAGACAGAGGAAGGGACCTGCCCAACGTCATTGTTATTTGCCTGGGGCCCCTTAGCGTCCCTCAGTGTGCACCCCTCTCTGCCCTGTAATGCTCAGGCTGGGAGTTTGAAAACTACATCTCCCAGGCTCCTTTGCCACCTGACTTCTGCAAACAGGAAGCACTCCAGGTCGGGGGGTAAAACGGGCCTTCTCCCACCCCTGCTTCTGGCAGCATCCATGGATCTGGCTGTGATGCCTCCTGTGTGGCCCCAGCCCTGGCCACACAGCACCCCCCCCCCCCAATCCGTGGTTCCGGGACAAGCCGCCCGCAGTACAGCAGCAAGGGGGCTCCTCACTTGTGCTAAGACCACCTGCTCCCTTTGGCTTCCCCAGCCCTGGACGTGGGAGCTGCTTCCTGCATTTGCTAGTCTCTGGGGCGCTTCCTATGGAAATTGCAATTCTCAAAAAAAAAAAAAAAAAAAAGACCACGCCAGTATCTATATGCTCTTTCAGAACCTTGTGACTGTCACTTGCCGTGGAACCTTGTGACTGTCACTCGCCATCAAGAGTGGACGCGGTCTCCTCTTCCCTTGAACCTGGACGAATACAGCATAGCAGAAGGGGTGCTTTTCGACCTCCGAGCCCAGGTCATAGTGGGCAGCACGGTTTCTCTCTCTTGGGATGCTCACCCAGGGGCATCTATGGCTGAGTAACAAATCACCCCAGATTGATCCCCTTAAAATAGTGCCCGTTAAGAATCTCACAGTTCTGGAGGTCGAAAGTAGGGGTGGGCTCAGCTGGGTTCTCTGCTTAGGACCTCGCAAGGCTGAAAGCAAGGTCTTGGCTGGGCTGGGCTCTTATCTGGGGCTTGGGATCCTCTTTCGGGCTCACTCGGTTCTTGGCAGAATCCAGTTCCTTGCGTTCGGAGGACCGAGGTCCCCAGGTTCTTGCTGGCTCTCGGCTGGGGGTCACTCTTGGCCCCTGGGGGCTGCTCCCGGGTCCTTTCCACACAACCCCCTCCAACTTTAAACCAGCAATGCCACATCATCCTTTTCATGCTTCAAATCTGACTTCTGCTACCAGCCAGCGAAAACTCTCTGCTTTTCAAGGGCTTATGTGAGTAGATGAAGCACCACCCCCCCATCACCTCTTCGATGATCTCAAAATCAACTCATCTGCAAATCTAATTCCATTTGCAAATCCCTTTTGGCATATCACATATTGTCACACGTGTTGAATCTCATCACCTTCACGGTCCCAGGGATTAGGGTGGAAATTGGTGGGGGCGGGGAGGGCTTAGAATTCTACCTCCCACAAGCCAAGACCGCATGTTGTGAGCAAGTCCAAGCCATGCAGGGAAGCCCCCTGGAGGTGTCCAGCTATATATAGCCCCCCAAAGGTCTCAGCCAGCAGCCCGCATCAACCGTCAAAGTTGTGAGTGGATGCGCCTCCAGACGGCCTCAAACCACCCCAGCCAATGCACATCATGCAGCAGACACAGGCCATCCCCAAACTCCTACTCCTGAGTTGTTTTATGCCGGTTGGTGTTGGAGTGATTTGTGCCTGGAATATCTTCCTTTCTTCCTCACTGCTCTCCAGCTCCCCTTCCTTCCCTCTTTTGCTCTCCTGGTCCTTCCAGCATTATGAACTCAACCCCCCTTATTGAACCCCTATTGAAACACCTAGGTTGCTTTTCTTTTCCTGGCTGACTCCTGTTCGTCTATCCCCCGATTCTTCTTTGCTAACAGAACCCTAGTTTGTGCAGAATCTGGGGGCAGCCATGTACCTAATGAGGGGGCTGGGGGCTCTGTCAACCTCAGAGACTGAATCTTGATTAGACAAAGGCAACTGGGATTGCCATCACCTTGACAGGGATTGGCTGGCTCCGTTCTGGACAACGGACACGGGGAATGTCTGCCAGGGGACGGGGTTTCTGGGAAGACAAGAATGGAGGCCACCTCTTCCAGCTTTGGATATGGTTGTAGGAGGGCATGATGCTGCCGCTACAGCCATCATCGTGCAGACACCCACATACTGAGGGCGGCAGGGCAGCAAGATGGGTCTTCAGTGGCTCCTCTGACCTGTGGAATGAATGACCCCTGGGTACCCCTACCTCCATTCTCTCTGTTCAGTTGTGTATTAGGTATTCCTTACTGCTCCTTCCTCAGGGCCTCTGCCCTTACAGCTCCCTCTGCCTGGGGTGCCGCCATCCACACCCCACACATCCGCATGGCCCTCTGCTCAGATGTCGCCTTCCTGAGACCTCTCGAAAAACAAACAAACAAAACCACACCCCTTTACAGCCCTCCCATTTCTCTTCCCTGCACTGTGTTTATTATCTGTCTCTGCCACTGAAACATAAACCCTCCTGAGAGCAGAGAGCTTTCTTTACTATGTACCCTCAGTGTCTAGAACTGGGCTTGATGTGTATCGCCTGTGATCAATAAATATTTGTCCAATTCATGCCATGCGAATGCTTTGAGTTCTTTTTGTTGGACTTTGTATTACGTTCAGCCAAAAGCAAATGGTTCCTGCCCTCCCCCCACCCCCATCTTCACCTCACAGCTAAATCCTTTGGGTCCGATGCTTGCTCTAAAATGACACTCACAGGGCACCTGGGGGGGGCTCAGTCAATTAAGCCTCCCACTTCTGCTCAGATCATGACCTTGCAGTTCACAAGTTCAAGCCCCGAGTTGGACTCTGGGCTGACAGCCCAGAGCCTGGAACCTGCTTCGGATTCTGTGTCTCCTTCTCTCTCTGTTCCTCCTCTACTCACACTCTCTCTCAAAAAGAAATAAACATTAAAAAATAAAGAAATGCAGATTCACAGGTCCTACTCCAGATTACACTTAGATAAGATAAGATGTAAAATAAAAAATAAAATAAAATTCGGGGCGCCTGGGTGGCTCAGTCGGTTAAGCGTCCGACTTCGGCTCAGGTCATGATCTCGCGGTCCGTGAGTTCGAGCCCCGCGTCGGGCTCTGTGCTGACAGCTCAGAGCTGGAGCCTGCTTCAGATTCTGTGTCTCCCTCTCTCTCTGACCCTCCCCCGTTCATGCTCTGTCTCTCTCTGTCTCAAAAATAAATAAACATTAAAAAATAATAATAAATAAAATAAAATAAAATAAAAACACTCACTCCAGACTGAGCATTTGCTCTCACGCCCACCTTGGCTGCTAGACAGTGTCATCTGTAGGTCCCCTCGGGTCCCAGAATCCCCAGAGGAGAGAGAGTAGACCACATCAAGGCCCTGTTTGAGGCTTCGGAAGTCAGAAGAAGGAAACCCAAGCCACTTGGTATTGTGGGATGCGGTTCATTCAGATTTGGTTACAGAGGGGAGGCTGAACCCAGATAGAAGAGGGCCCCTGGTGGGGATAGAATGGGCTGCTCTACAAGCCTGGGAAGGGGGTGTATTTGGTCCTGAAGCCCCATCTCAGCTGCCCAGGACTTTGCTAAACCCTAAAGAGGAAGACAGAAGGGGCTGTTTCCCAATGTTCAGGAAAACAGACACAGCCCTAGTCTAAGGGAATGGCCAGGTGTTGGAGACCCCCTAGTTTGAGGAAAGAGGCTTAGTCTTTGCACACCCCTCCCCCCCCCCCCCCCCATATGAAGATTGTGTGTCCGCAGAGGCCTCTCTAGTCTGAGGTCTGAGAAGTACAGCCTAGTAGGAGGGAGGAGCTGCATCCTTTGGGACCCTGGTGTTAAGCAAGAGGACTTGCCTTGGGGAAGCCCTTAGTCTGAGGGAGGAGGCTCAGTCCTTCTGACTTTTCTCACCGGAAGCTTCCAGGCCTAGAAACGTGGAAGGGGAGGGGAGCCAGGGCGCCCTCTAGCGAGGTGGGAAGCAAGCGGGGTTGAGTGGCTGCCGGGCGAGGGTGGTGGAGGGTTAGGGTGGAGGCGGGACTGCTCAGGAGAGGGCCAGGAAGCCCAGGGCCACCAGCAGCACGGACCGGGCGAGGGGGAGGCCAGGCGGCGCGCCAGAGGGGCACTCGGATTCCAGGATGGCGCGCCGGGTGGTGCTGCAGTGGGGCTGGTGGGCCAGCCGGTGGCCGGGGAACGTCAGCAGCGCCTTGGCGGTGGCGGCGGAGACCCCGCACAGGTTTTGGGAGCCGCAGCCGCGCAGGGTCACGTTCTGGCTGCCTGCGGGGACGCGGGTGAGGACGCAGGTGAGGATGAGCGGGCAGGTGTCCTCCGTGCCCGTGCCCACGTGCGCCTGCCACCGCGAGTCACCCCGGCCACCCCCCTCCCATCCCCGCGCCCGGGCTTCCGGGCTCCCAGAATAAGCCCACTTCCCGGCAACTCCCTCCAGCCCCCTGGGATCTGCCTGCGTCGCCAGGGTTTCCTAAAAGACCAGACTGTCACATCCGACAGGACACATGGCAGCGGGCCAGCCCTGAGGGATGACAGACCCTCGGATCCATGTCTTTGGGGAAAACTCACCGGAAATGTTGGGATCCTCAACCTGGGGTCTGGGCTGTGCCTTTCATTGTTTTTTTTTTTTTTCCATTTTTAAAAATTATTTTAACTTTATTTATTTATTTTGAGAGAGAGAGAGAGAGAGAGAGAGAGCGAGTGGGCATGCAGGCAGAGAGAGGAAGAGAGAGAGTCCCAAGCAGGCTCTGCACTGTCAGCACAGAGCCAGATGCGGGGCTGGAACCCACAAACTGTGAGATCATGACCTGAGCGGAAATCAAGAGTCAGCCGCTCAACTGACTGAGCCCCCCAGGGGCCCCATTAAGTCTTTCTCTTTTAAAGAAATGTCTGGAGGGGCGCCTGGGTGGCTCGTTGGGTTGAGCATGGGACTTCGGCTCAGGTCATGAGCTCATGGTTCAGTGCGTGAGTGACCCGTTAGCCTCCCAGCACAGTCTGTGTTTTGTCTCAGGGTGCCCTGAACTGGAGTATATTTCCTCACAGAGAGCCATGACGGTCTTAGATTCACTGAAATGCCGTATATAGCGCTTACTGTCTCGAATTTTCAATCCAGTAGCCACTAGCCCCATATGGCTGTTGAGCGCTAGACATGTGGCCGGTTTGAACCGAAACGTGCTGTGAATATAAAATCCACACCAGATTCCAAAGGCTTAGTAGCCAAAAAAAAAAAGAATGTAACCTGTCTCATTTATAATTTCTTACATCGATCGCATCGCGTGTTGCAATGACAGCCATTGAATACGGTGGGGTGCACAAAAAAATATTACCAAATTAATGTCATCTCTGACTCGTTACTTTTTAATGTGGCTACTCGGAAAATTTAAATGCTACACGTGGCTTACCCCGTATTCCTTTTGGACAGCACTCATCCAGAAGTCTCATGGATTATCTTATTTAATTCCCACAACAGTCTTCTTTAAAAGTTTATTTTTGAGAGAGAGAGCTCGTACGTGCGGCCCGGAGGATCCCAAGCAGGCTCCCGCTGACAGCAGCGAGCCCAAGGCGGGGCTCCCACCCACAAGCTGAGCCGTGAGAGCATGAGCCGAGCCACCCAGGTGCCCCTAATTCCCATAGCCGTCCTATAAGTTAGAGACCCCAAACCCAAGCAATGCCCGAATCCAAAACCTGTGCACTCAGGCTTACTCACGGGCCCACGCATGCACGTACACACGTGTATATTACCTTCTATAGACAGCAGGTCCAGCTGGACACATTCAGTCTCCCCGATGGGACACTGCACGTAGAAGGAGGAATTGCAGGGCCCCGGGTGGCCGTTAGGACATGTAGGACACAGGAACCCGCTCAGGGGGTGTGAGTCTGGCACCCCTTCTGTAAAGGGGAGGCTGACAGTCAGGACCTCTCAGGACCTCCAGGACCCTCTGTGCACTTACAGGCCCTCCCGCAGGGGCATGACCTTATTGACATTTGCCCAATTAGCTGGGGTCAGGGTGACTTCAGGCAGCCCGGCTGCGGAACTGGGCGGGGGGGGGGGGGGGGGGGGCTCCCGCCTGCCTGCCTTCCTCGACTCAGGACAAACTCTCCTCCAGAGCACCCCACCACTTCCGTGGCCACCCCCTGACTGCTTTCCGGTGGCGGCGGCATACCGGGAGGAGTGAGTGCTTGGCAGTTGCCTTGGCAACAGGTGGAGTTGATCTGGAAGGCAAAGTCCACGCTGGAGGTGAAGGCAGAGACAGAGCTGCCAAATAGGCAGTCCCTGAGGGCCACACAGGAGCCGCTTCTCCAGACGACAGAGTCACCTTTCCCTAAGGCTGAGAGATGTGGGGGGCAGGCTTACGGGAAAGGCAACCATAAGCCACCCCCTCACTGGAAGCTCCCAAATCCCTCTGGGTGCCGTTTTTGACATTCACTTCGCCTGACGGTCCGCCCTAATACACTCAAAGCCTGTCACCGGTCATCAAGACACACGGCTCAAAAGCCTTCCTTCCTCCGCCTTGTCCAGTTAGGGCTCCAATGAACAGGACGTCTCTGTACCTGTGATGTCTCCCAACCTGTCTATGATAACCTCGCGAGCTTAGCCAGAAAGTTCTCAAGGATCCTAGAACTGTTCACATGGCACACTAACCTTACCAACCCCACTTACGTAGCTAAAAGACAGAGAAAAGCAGGTTTCCAGTTCAACGCCCCTTCCCAATGACCGAAGGGTCTAGTTTTTCCCTTTATGGGGCAGACGGACAGGGGCCTTAGCAGGCTCCTTGCCCAGAATGTTGACGTAGAAACCAAGATGGCTGCAACGGTCTCTCCCACCCCACATGCATCTCTGTATCTTCACTTACCACACCCACATCAAGAGGTGGAATCCGTTTCCTCACCCCTTAACCCGGAGCTGGCCTTGTGACTTGCTCTGATCAATAGACCCGTGGCAGGAGCGACACAGTGTCAGTTCTGGGCTCCTCTCTTACGAAGCCCGTGGCTTCTACCTCTTGCTTCTCGGAAGCCAGCCACCATTTTGGAAAGAGGCTCAGCAAGGCCACTGATGATAGACCACACGGACAGAGGCCCCGGAAAGCAGGAGGCCGTACTGAACATTCCAGCCCCAGCCGGGTTCCCAGCGGAATGCAGCCCCAGGGGGAACCTCACCCCTTGGAGGAGGAGACCTGCCCAGCTGGGCCTCGTCAACGCACAGAATAGTGAGAAGTAATAAAGCATGGTTTTTTTGTAGCCACAACGCGTTGTTTTTCCTTGCGCCCTCCCCACCCCCCCAAAAAAACCCACCTAATAAAAAATGTACCCTCCTAGGCCTTTGTAAGTGTACTATGAGTGGTATTAACTATATTTACATTGTTAGGTAACAGGTCTCTAGAACGCTTTCGTTTTGCAATACTAAAAACTAGCACCATTCTGTTATTTTGACTACTCTAGGGTGTCTCTTATAAGAGGAGTCACGCTGTATTTGTCCTTTTGTGTCTCATTAAGCCACTCTATCTTAAGCTGATTTGTTATTCAGCAATAAGTACCTATAACAAATGTGGCATCACGTCTTTTTTTTTAACATTTCATTTACTTAAAAATTGTTATTAATGTTTATTTATTTTTGAGACAGAGAGACAGGGACAGAGCATGAGCAGGGAAGAGACAGAGAGAGACAGAGACACAGAATCCAAAGCGGTCTCCAGGTTCTGAGCTGGAAACACAGAGCCTGACACAGGGCTCGAACTCACGGAGCGTGAGATCATGACCTGAGCTGAAGTCGGACGCTTGGCCCACTGAGCCACCCAGGCCCCCCCGTGTGACATCACAGCTTCAATTCACATACTCTGCTGCAACCAGCCTCTGTCCTCCACCGCCAGGAAAAGGCCGCCATGGCCGGAGTCAGGGCGGCAAACACGGAGGGCAAGGAGAGATCTTGGTGAACCTCGTTTCTGCCACCCCCACCCAATCTTGTCTCCGGGGACACTCACCTAGGATGCCTGCTGTCTGAAGGCAGTAGTTCCGATCTGCTGGGCAGAGGACAGTGTCACAACTATTGAGTCCTGAGCAGGTGACACAGACAGTGGTCCTATCCGTGGTCAGAGACGTGTTTGCAGGGGGACCTAGAGAGAAAGGAAGATGAGCAGGCTGGAGAGCAACCTGTGTGTGTGTGTGTGTGTGTGTGTGTGTGTGTGCGCGTGTGTGTGTGTGTATTTCTGGGCACGTCAGCGTATGTGCACCTCTACAATGATGTAGTTTGTGTGCCCAAGCCTGTTTCCCTGTGTACACACGGGGCTGTGTGTGCCTGTGTTGAACTCTGTTTGTTTTGGAACCGTCGGCAGAGGGTGGGGACGTTTGTGTGTGGCATCCCTGTGTGAGAAGGTGTCTACACCTCTGCGTGAACAGAGCACATGTTTATGTGTATATACAAAAGGCTGATTTTGTGGGTCTGGATGTGTCTGTGTTCCCAGCAAGGTTTAGGGTGCTTGGATATATATCTGGAGTACAGATGTGAATGTCTGTGAATGTTAGAGTGTTTCGGCACGTCTGTGTATATTTTGTACTTTCGTATATTTGTGTGTTGGTGCCTGTCCACACACACGGATCTGACAACTGACGAGCCGCCCTGCATGGATCTGTTACACGTCCAGAGGGACTGTATATGCAAAAATTCCATGTCTTGTGTTCCAGTTGTTGGCTAGCCTACTTAGTCCTTTCTCCTTCCATATTTTTTTTAAAGTTTATTTATTTTTGAGAGAGAGAGAGAGAGATAGAAACAGAGCACAAGCAAGGGAGGGGCAGAGAGAGAGGGGGACACAGAATCTGAAGCAGGCTCCAGGCTCTGAGCTGTCAGCACAGAGCCCAACGATGCGGGGCTCGAACTCAGGAACCGTGAGATCATGACCTGAGCTGAAGTTGGATGCTCAACCGACTGAGCCACCCAGGCACCCCTCTCCTTCCATATTATAAATTTTGAGCTCCTGGGTCTTTTTCTTTCCTCTATTGTGATCATTCATTGAACCCACTGTTTAATTTTTTAAAGTAAAACTCCCCCAGGGGCGCCTGGGTGGCTCAGTCAGTTCAGTGCCCGACTCTCGTTTCGGCTCAGGTCATGATCTCACGGTTGGTGGGAATGAGCCCTTCGTCGAGCTCCACACTGAGCGTGGAACCTGCTTAAGATTGAGGCTTCCACATCCCTGGAGCCGAGGGAAGGCCGCTCTACCCACATTTGAAAATTGCCTCTCTCACCTCTGAAACGTCTGTGATTCTGTTCTGTTGTCTCGCTTAAAAAAAGCTGTTGCCCTGGTCAGTGCTATCTCAATTAGCATCTCTCTTTTCTGGAAGACAAAACTTATTGTCCTTGTTCTTTGTTAGGCCAGAAGAAGACTTTTGGCAAACCTGTCTTCTTACACAAGCAAGGAAGTGAAGGAAAGAAAGAAAGAGACTTCTTATTTCAACAGAGTTTGTATCTCTAATCTCATTTACGTGACAGGATGCTTGTGTTTAGAAATGTGTGCTCCTCTGTACGTGTGTTTGGGGTGCTGGGATACAGATGGAGAGGATTGTGGATGTGTGGGTGTGTGCCAGTTGGATTTTCTGCTTCTAGGAGTGTTAACTGATGTGTGGGTCCGCACGCGTGCGTGTGCACACATGCGCGTCTGTGAGCTTATAAGGGTAACTGCATTCCCTGAGAGCATATTGGGAGGGGGAGGGGATACCCTGGAAACACATAGGATTGGGAAGGGCATGTGGGGTCTAGGAAGGGCAGAGAAAGTAGAATCTCAGGAAGTCAGAGTTCAAAGTACCTGGCAGGGTGGGCCTAACCACATAGTTGCATTCAGGCTGGCTGACGAGACGAAATCCAGACGCTTCTGGGCCCAGGGTGGTGTTCACTTGCAGGTGGCAGACATTTGGGGTAGCACAGCCCTTCAGGATTTGGGGACCCCCTGCAGAAACAGGGGGAAGCGGCAGGGGGAGACTCAAAGCCACAGCCTTCCCACCTTGCTGACTTTCTCTAGGTCTGAAAGTTCCCATCTCTGTTGACAGTTCTATATGATTCATTGTCAAATCTGCCTGGTCATTTCGTACAACATTTTGATGCCTGCTCGTTTTTGTGATTCTAATTTTATTCTTTCAGATATACCACATATGGTTACGTTCTGTAGCTGATCATTACAATAGCTCCTCGTGAGTCGAATCTCGCGTTTGTTGCTTTTGCTCTCACTCATGGTAGCTTGTTCCCTTGTGCGTTTTGTGAGCTCTGATTGTGAGCTCATATTTGGTTGCTGTTGATCTTGGGGGGGGGCGGGGTATCCGGAGGGCTTTTCGGGTGGAGAGGATTTGCCTTTGCTTGTACTGAAAACTAGGAGGTACTACCAACCTGGGATCATTTCAGTCTCCTTCCGAGGTTTCCCGCTTATGTGGAGCTCTAAGAGTCAGCTCCCCAGCCATGCCACGGACCCAAGACCTAGTCACCCAAAGCAGGGTGTCATCAGCATTTGCTCCCGGGGCCACTCTGCCTTTTATGTTTGCTTACTGCTCTTGTTCTGAATTCTGCTCACATTTTTATTTTGTTTGGGGATCCTTGGAAATTTCCCTAACTTCCTATAAGCCCCCCCAAAGCATGGAGAAATAATTTTGTACATCTAGTTCGTCTGTAAATAATGGCATACCAAGAGGGATGATAATGGGAACAGGCTATAAGGGGTGTATTGTCCATAGAACATTTATTTATTTATTTATTTATTTATTTATTTATTTATAATTGTTTATTTATTTTTGAGAAGGAGAGAGAGAGTGCAAGCAGGAGAGGGGCAGAGAGAGAGAGCGAGACACAGAATCCAAAGCAGGCTCCAGGCTCTGAGCTGTCAGCACAGAGCCTGACGCCGGGCTCGAACTCATGAACCGCAAGATCGTGACCTGAGCTGAAGTTGGATGCTGGGTTGGATGCAGGAGCCCCTCTGTAGAGCACTTAAAAACAATAATAAAACTGACTAGGGGAGCCTGGCCGGCTCAGTCTGTAGAGCATGGGACTCTTGATATTGGGGAGCTGAGTTTAACCTCCACGGTAGGCGTAGAGCTTACTTTAAAAAAAAATGGGGCACCTGGGTGGCTCAGTTGGTTAAGCATCCGACTTGTGATTTCAACTCAGGTCATGATCTCACAGTTTGTGCGATCAAGCCTTGTGTTGGGCTCTGCACTGACAGTGCAGAGCCTGCTTGGAATTCTCTCTCCCTCTCTTTCTGCCCCTCCCTCGCTCAAGCTCTCTCTCTCTCAAAATAAATAAATAAGCATTTAAAATAATAATAATAATAATTATTATTATTATATAATAATAATTATTTTTATTATTATTATAGTAAAACTGACTAAACATCAATCTGATTCTTTTTATCACCCTATTCCAGCATTTCCAAACAATGGCAGTGATAAAGTACCCCTCCCCCCAGGGCGGACCACTCCCACCACTCATGTCCCCCCTCCCTTACCTCACACCTTCCCAGTATGCCACTGTTTGTAGCAGGAAGACCTTTCAGAGGTCCAGTCTACCAGGAGCAGAAGCCCGGACTGTTCCTTCCTGTCGATTTGTTTGCCTAATAGTTAGACTATGTTCTGTTCTAAGCCTTTTGCTCAAAAAGCCTCTGCTCCAACCGTTTGCAAACGCATAGGGGTGATTTTAAAATACACCTGCAAATTCTTTGACACATCAAGAAGTGAGGGTACTAGGCTTCCTCCTCTTGAAACTGATGAGGGAAACAAAGGCAAGAGAAATGTAGCTTAAATTAAATCTCCTCACAGCTTGTAGCCCACTGATAGACACCTGAAACATGCCATGTGACTTTCCTCAAGGAACTCATGGCTGCCTTAGTGCCTTCATGTTTACATTTTAACCTTATCTTGGGGCGTCTGGGTTGCTCAGTTGGTTGAGCACTGACTTTGGCTCAGGTCATGATCTCACAGTTCATGAGTTCAAGCCCGGCATCGGGCTGTGTGCTGACAGCTCGGAGCCTGGAGCCTGCCTCGGATTCTGTGTCTCCCTCTCTCTCTGCTCCTCCCCTGCTTGTGCTCTGTCTCTCTGTCTCTCTCTGTCTCAAAAATAAATAATAATAATAAACATTAAAAAAAAAAAGTAACCTTAACTTAATAGCAGCTAGCCCCTCAAGGTCCTGGAAGCCATGCTTCCAAATTCCTTAGAGACTTACTTTTCTTCTATACCCCTCCCTTCACAGACATAAAAATATAAAATCAGTCACCCCAGTGCAGCTCTTCCTGCCCACGGGTCCTGTCCCTGTGCTTTAATAAAATCACCTTTTTGCACCAAAGACATCTTAAGGATTCTTTCTTAGCCGTTTGCTCAAGAACCACATCAAAACCAGATGGACTTTTGTGATCGTTTGAACCAACAAAGCATGGTAAAATGACATCATGTGACCTCCAAGGCTAGCTCATGTAAAAGTGGGCAGCTGCCATTTTGTTTGCTGGAATACTCGCCCTTAAAATCTTCAGTCACCATGCAAAGGTGGTGGCAACCATGATGTGGGGAAGCCCAATCTAACCAACGTGGAGCAACAACATAGAGAGGCCCTAAGATTATGTGAAGAGAGAGAGAGAGAGAGAGAGAGAGATGCCTAACTAGCCCCAGCCCCTGCCCTGTTTGCTGAGCTAGTCAGTACTGAGATCTTCAGCCAGCATATAATGAGCCCTGAGGCGGCCATGCTGTGAGGAAGCCGAGTCTAACCAATGTGGAAAACCTACCCTGGAAAGGCCCAGAGTCTACGTGTGTGAGATGCTCAGCAAACCCCCAGTTGCCCGGTTCCAGCTCCGGCCACACTCTGTGATCCCGTGAGAGACTCAGAACCATCTGGGTGGGCCTTCCACAATTCCCAACCCACAGAAACTGTAAGAGTTAACAAAATGGGGCACCTGGGTGGCTCAGTGGGTTAAGCATCTGGCTTTGGCTCAGGTCATGATGATCTCATGGCTCGTGAGTTCAAGCCCCATGTCGGGCTCTATGCTGTCAAAGTTGAGCCTGCTTCAAATCCTCTGTCCCCCCCGCCCCGCCCCTCCCCTGCTCTCTCTGTCTCTCTCAAACATAAATCAACATTAAAAAAAAGAGTTAATAAAACGATGGCTATTTTTTTAAGCTGCTACATTTGTGAGCGATTTGCTAATAGCAACAGGTGACCAGAACACCATGCAAATGAACCTCAACACTCGTTTGTGTGTGTCGGAGGCAGGCCCACCACACAAGCGCCTCCAGAAAGGAAGGAACTCTTACCTCCATTCCATGTCCCGTTGAGGGTGAGACACATAGTCTGGTCCCCTGTGCAGTTCATGACCGAAAGGGAGTCACAGGAGGCTGACTTGTCCCCAGAACAGTAGGGACATTGCACTCCATTGAGCTGGGCTTCGGACCCTGCCTCTGGGAGGAGTGGGTGTGGTTGGTGCGGGGTGAAGGCTGAGAAACACGCCCCCCCCACCCGCCTTCCCCCACCAGCCCTCTGTTCCCGCCACCCCCCTCCCAACCACAATCCAGAGCATTTCCTCCAAAGTGGGACCAGCCTGGTCTCAGCCACCTCCTTCCAAACCGTGAAGATATACTCTGAAGAGCAGCAGACAGAGCCGAAGGTGGGGCCACCCCACACCAGTGCTTCGTCCTAAAACCTTCGGGCTAGATCCTGTGGGTTCCTTTACTCATTCCATAAACATTTCTTGAGCACCCACTGTGCCAGGCACCGTTCTGGAGACCCAGTCCTGACCGCACAGGGAAAAGCCCTCCCTTGAACCCATTTAATTCCAAAAGTGATTAAAAAGTAACCCTGAGGGGCACCTGGGTGGCTCAGTCGGTTAGCTGTCTGACTCCGGCCCTGGTCATGATCTCACAGTTTGTGAGTTCAAGCCCTGCATGGGGTTCTGTGCTGACAGCTCAGAGCCGGGAGCCTGTTTTGGATCCTGTGTCTCCCTCTCTCTCTCTTCCCCTCCCCCACTCATTCTCTCTCCCTCTCTCTCTCTCTCAAAATTAAAATAAACTTAAAAAAAAAACTAATCCTGAAAAAAAGATTAATCCTGTTATTTTAGGTTTTAAGATACTGTGTTCTAGCCTCCGGGCTCTTTACCATTTGATCAATTTCAGAGCTTTCTTAGAGGTCTGAAACATTTAAGAGGAAGCTGCTTAAGCAGATTTTTTTCCTGAGTCAAAGCTAAGCCATGACTCGTTCTAAATGTGATTTATGTTGCACTATTGGCAAATACTGAAAAGTAGACCAAAGAAAACATGACCACAGAACTGTGTTGGCTAATACGTGGCCTCTGTGCACCTGTAGCTGCTGAGCTCTTGAAACGTGGCCAGTTCCCCTCGTGCGCTGTTGGTGGGAACATAAACTGGGGCAGCCACTGTGGAAAACAGTATGGAGGTTCCTCAAAAAATTAAAAGTAGAAATACCATGTGATCCAGAGATTTGACTACTGGGTATTTACCCAAAGAAAGCAAAAACGCTAATTTGAAAAGATAGTGGTACCCCTATGTTTATTGCAGCATTATTTACAAAGGTCAAGATATGGAGACAAGCCAAGTATCCATCCATAGATGAATGGATAAAGAGGGTGTGGCATATATATATGGCTAACAAAGGGGAAATGGGGGTGCCTGGGTGGCTCAGTCAGTTGGGCAACCGACTCTTGATCTTGGCTCAGGTCATGATCACAGGGTCATGGGATCAAGGCCCACATTGGGCTGTGTGCTAAGCCCAGAGCCTGCTTGGGATTCATTCTCTCTCTCTCTCTCTCTCTCTCTCCATCTTCCCCTCTCCCCAGCTTGTGCTCTCTCTCTCCCTCTCTAAAACAAAAAATATATAAATAAATAATAAATAAATTTTTAAAAGGGGGGGGTGGGTGGAGGGTGTAAAATGGGTGAAGGGGAGTGAGAGATTGAAAAAAAAGAAACGGGGGCACCTGCGTGGCTCAGTTGGTTAAGCGTCCAACTTTGGCTCAGGTCATGATATCAGAGTTTGTGAGTTCAAGCCCGGCGTCGGGCTCTGTACTGACAGCTCAGAGCCTGGAGCCTGCTTCAGATTCTGTGTCTCCCTCTCTCGGCCCCTCCCCTATTCGCACTCTGTCTCTCTCTCTCAAAAATAAATAAACGTTAAAAAAAAAAAATGTGGTAGGTTCCCTTTGAGATGTGCTGTGAGTATAAAATAACCCTAGGGGCGCCTGGGTGGCGCAGTCGGTTAAGCGTCCGACTTCAGCCAGGTCACGATCTCGCGGTCCGTGAGTTCGAGCCCCCCGTCAGGCTCTGGGCTGATGGCTCGGAGCCTGGAGCCTGTTTCTGATTCTGTGTCTCCCTCTCTCTCTGCCCCTCCCCCGTTCATGCTCTGTCTCTCTCTGTCCCAAAAATAAATAAATAAATAAATAAATAAATAAACGTTGGGAAAAAATAAATAAAATAACCTTAGATTTCAGAAGCTTAGTTTGAAAAAATAAAATACCTCATCAATAATTTTATATTGATTATGTAAAATCAATATGCTTTTTAAATTTTTATTTATTTTTGAGAGAGAGAGTAAGCCAGGGAGAGAGACAGAGAGAGAGAGAGAGACACACACAGAATCCGAAGCCAGCTCCAGGCTCCGAGCTGTCCGCACAGAGCCTGACGCAAGGCTCGAACTCATGAACCATGAGATCATGACCTGAGCCAGAGTCAGATGCTTAACTGACTGAGCCACCCAGGCTCCCCATGATTTTTAAAATTCAAAAATCGTTACATGTCGAAATAATATTTTAGACATGTTACCTTAAATGAGATACATTATTAGAATTAATTTTGCCTGGTTTCTTGCACTTTTTCACGTGGCTACTAGCAAAGCTTTCATTCCATCTGTGGTTCCCATCACATTTCTCCTGGGGCTGCTGTAGATTGCCCACCAGCAGACAATTACTCCAAGTATTTCAAGACAGTCCCTTTGATCTTTCTCCACACACAGGAATGTTTGTTTAACACAGTTATAATCATAATTGGCATTTACAGGCTGAATGGCGTGCCCACCTCTCAGCTTGGGACGGGTTGTTTTATTTGGGGAGAAGTAACAATTTTTAGGAGGAGTCAAACCCCAGTTGTTTGAAAGTCTGGCTCTTAGCCCCCGAGGTGGAGCTGTCCGGGGTCTCCCCGTGGCTACACCTGCCAAATACAAATTCCCTCTTTGGAAAAATAACCAAGCAACAAAGTGATCTTTATCACTGCTCAGAGCCAGGTCTGGAGGAAGGCCAGCGAGGAGGCGCTCACTGTCAAGGGCGCACAAGTGCAGAGTCAGCGCCCGGAAGTAAATGCCTCCTTAAAATTCGCACCCTGGGGCCTCGCTGGCCTCACCCTAGAACCGGGCCCATCGCTACCTGTACATTTCTTGCTCTGCTTGGCTAACCCTCAAGGGGAGCTTCTCTCCCAAGGAGAAATAAAATTCTGGGGCTCCTCTCCAGCCGCCCGATAACTCAGTGAGTGCAACTACAATTTCCGTAGTGCCTGCTACCTGCCAGCCTTGTGCTCCAAAGCACCCCCTGCAAAGCCTCTTTCACACCCATTTTTCCGGAGGAGAATACTGAGGTCAGCCAGGCAGAGCTGGCAAGCAAGGCCAAGTCCCCACAACACCCCACCTGGCGGCCCGACCCCCAAGTGCTGCCAACAAACCTTGTCGGGTGGCCCTGCCGCAGCCGTTTACACAGCAGTCTGTGCTGACCCAGAGGCTCGAGTGGGGGCCGTAGGTCAGGGTGTAGACACCTTCTCGGCATTCCGAGACTACACACGACCCGTTCCTGATGAGGGTCCCATTTTCTAGGGGTAGACGTTGAGGAGGGGGAGATTAGGGACTCTCACCGCCCTCCCCGGACCTCTGTCCCCTCTGTAGCAATCCCCAGAGGTCAGTCTGGGACCTCAGCTGGGATTGAAGCCACCCCACCCCCCTTCCCCAGCAGCACCGAGCTGAGCGAGTCAAAACTTTGCGACCTTCAGTCCCAGGGTGGTTCTTCCACGCCCCTCTCCCCCCACCCCGTGCCCACCCGCTTTGTTGGGCCTCCGCCCAGCCCCCGTCTGGTCCCCCACCCAGCTGCATCTGGCCAAACACGCAGGCTTCCTTGGTGGGAGGACAGGTCATCTCGGTGCAGTTTCCCAGAAAAGAGCAGACTGGACACGTCTTGGAGGTCCCTGTGGGGAGAGAGGAGTGATCAGACCCTGTAATTTGAGGAGAGAACACAGGCGTGTGCACACACACAGGGTTCACGAATAGAATTAAGGGGGGGCGCCTGGGTGGTTCAGTCGGCTAAGCGTCTGACTCTGGATTTCAGCTCAGGTCGTGACCCCGCGGCTCATGGGTTCGAGCCCCATGCCGGGCTCCGTGCTGACAGTGCAAAGCCTGCTTGCGATTCTCTCTCCCCTCTCTCTCTGCCGCTTGCTCATCGGGGCGCCTGGGTGGCTCAGTCGGTTAATCGTCCGACTTCAGCCAGGTCACGATCTCGCGGTCCGTGAGTTCGAGCCCCGCGTCGGGCTCTGGGCTGATGGCTCAGAGCCTGGAGCCTGCTTCCGATTCTGTGTCTCCCTCTCTCTCTGCCCCTCCCCCGTTCATGCTCTGTCTCTCTCTGTCTCAAAAATAAATAAACGTTAAAAAAAAATTTATAAAAAAAAAAAACTAAATAAACTTTCAAAAAATTGGATTAAGGGCTGGGGGTGGGGCACAGGGAACGGCTGTTGGGAGATCAAGGAACATTTTCCCGGAGGGTGTGTCACTGGCGTTCAGGACGGCAAAACGGCAAAAAGTTTGGAGGCAGAAATCAGCGTCTCCAAGCTGAAGATGCTATTGATCCCCATCTGATCTACCAGCTCTCGCCAGGCAACTCTCTCCAAACACCTCCATCGGGAGCCCACAGTTGAACGTATAAAAGTAGAATGTCCCATTGGGCGCCTGGGTGGCTCCCTCGGTTAAGCATCTGACTGGTTTCGGCTCAGGTCGTGATCTCACGGTTCGTGGGTTCAAGCCTCGCACCAGGCTCCACACTGATAGTGTGGACTTGGGATTCTCTCTCTCCCTCTCTCTCTCTCTCTCTGCCCTTCCCCACTCGTGCTCTCTTTCTCTCTCTCACTCTCAAAATAAATAAATAAACTTTAAAGAAAAAAATTTTTAAATGGAATGAATGTCCCTTCTTAGTGTAGGTTGGGGAGAATTGTATCCGTCCAGGAAGCCGTCTCCTTCTCCTTCTTCTTCTTCTTCTTTTTTAATGTTTATTTATTCTTGAAAGAGAGAGAGACAGAGCACGAGCAGGGGAGGGGCACAGAGAAGGAGACACAGAATCCGAAGCAGGTTCCAGACTCCGAGCTGTCAGCACACAGCCCAACTCGGGGCTCAGACTCAGGAACTTCAAGATCATGACTTGAGCCGAAGTCGGACACTTAACCGACTGAGCCACCCAGGCGCCCCACGGCAGCCTTCTTCTTCACCTGCAGAGAGGCACCTGGGGCTCTTCCGAGAATCCACAGGCTCGAAGTAGCCCGGTCTGAAGACTGCAAACCGTGCCTCATACCTGCCTCTTATACATGAATAGGAGAGGAGACAGAACACAGATGGGTTTAGAGTCTCACTCGGGGTCACACAGTGCGATCTTGGCTAAGTGCGGGGCCACTTAATCCCCAACCTGGGCCCAAGGCGCAGGTTTAGAACCAAAGAGGAGACAGGCAGACAAGATAAAGGAATGATAATAACTGCTCCTGGGGCGCCTGGGCGGGGCTCAGGAGGTTGAGTATCTGACTCTTGGTTTCCACCCAGGTCATGATCTCACAGTTTGTGGTTTCGAGTCCCACATCAGGCTCCGCGCTGACAGTGTGGAGCCTGCTTGGGATTCTCTCCCTCTCTCCCTCTCTCTCTGCCCCTCCCCATTCTCAAAATAAATTAAAAAAAAAAAAAAAAAAGAAAAAGAAAAAAGAGAATTAAGGTCACAAAGCTAAGAACAGGCAGAGCCAAGATGTGAACCCTGGCAGGCTGGCTCCAGAACTATGTTCTTAAACACAGTTCAGCTGCCTCTGCTAGACAAAAAGCCGAGGGAGAGAAGGAGCCGGACCCCAGATTCTGAAGCTGGATTCCCACCCCGCACGTGAACACGGACTGTCTCTCTCGCTCTTTCTTTCGTTCCTGCTCTCAGGGACCACACGTAAAGTGCCTACCTGCTGGGGTGGCCAGCGCTCCCAAGAGCGCCAGACTGGTGAGGAGCTGGAGCATGATCCAGGCTGGAGGGGAGGAAGCAGGACACAGGTGACCTGGCCTTTTATGCAAGGGCTAGACTGGCAGACCTAGAAGAGAGAGAGCAAACAGGTGAGGGAGATAGCGGCCCCACCCTCCATCCTGGCCACTGGGACACCTGGCGGGGGGGGGGGGCAGGCAGGGGCGTTAGGGAGGAGCATGGAGATGGGGAAACTGAGTCCTGAGAGGCAAGAGGGAGAAAGAGTCATGAGGCCAAAGAAAGAAGGGCATGCTGGCATTACCATTGCTATTATGAACGCGTTCCTGATCATTCCATAGAGACGTTAGCTCACTGAATCCCTACCATAGTCTACAAGCCATTACCCTTAATCCTAGAAGGGATACAGTATTCCGATATTTGACCGTCTATCGGTACAGGTCAGCCTCTGTGACAGTAACCACGAGGCCTGCTGGCCTCCACAGACCTGGTGTTGCTAGAACATGGGGGTGCCCGGGAGGACCCGGGCATGCCACAGGGGCGCTCGGGGTCTCGGGACAGCTAGCAGATTTCTACCAACCAAATCTGGAAGTATTTCCACAGTTTGACGGCTGGTACAGTTTAAATGAGCCCCGAATTTCCCGCACTTTATAGGGAAAGAAAGTAAGTCTCAGAGCCATTAAGGCCCTCCTCCAGAGTCACCAAGCGAGGACATTGGCATAACCAGGATCTGAACACAGGCCTCTCTGACCTGACTGCTGAGCCTCATGGAGAGGGAAGAGGGAAGACAGCCCCCCACCCTCACCTAGAAAATGGCCTGCCTCAGCCGGATGAGGCCTGCATTTCTCTTCTGCCCCTGCCTCTGACTGGGCAGCCTTGATTTGCACATCTGTTTAATGGGAATAAGGTCGATCTCAAGGACCCCACAAGAGGCCCGCAGCCCTAATGCTTGGTCTCTGTCAGTCACCTCTTCATTGCTTCGCCTCCCCACCTGCCTCTCCTTTGACTTATATGTCTGGGGATATCTCGTCCTTGGTTTCAGTCCTCAGTGTGTCCGTCCACTAAATTGGCACACTCCACCCTCTCCTGCTGATGCTGGGCACATGGTGGCCATGTTCCCATTGGGAGGATTCTGCTAGCGATGTTCCGGCTCTAAGGAAAGCACACACGCTTCCAGAAGAGCATGAGCACTTTGGATCCAGATGGCCTGGGTTCAAATTCCCGTCCTGCCGCTTCAAGCTCAGTGGCCTCGGGCAAGTCACGTCACCTGCCAGGGCCTCAGTTCCTCTTTTCTCAGATGAGGACAGGAGAGGGGCACTTGGGTGGCTCAGTCCGTTGGGCACCTGACTCTTGATCTTGGCTCAGGTCATGATCTCATTGTTTGTGGGATCGAGCCCCAGGTCAAGCTCTGCGCTGACAGCTCGGAGCCTGTTTGGGATTCTCTCTCTCTCTCCCTCTCTCTCTGCTCCTCCCCTGCTCACACTCTCTCTCTCTTTCAAAATAAATAAATATTAAAAAAAAAAAAAAAAGGAGAGGAGGGGGACCTATGTCAAGGCCTGCCATGAGGGATTAAATGAGTCAATGTACGTAGAACACTGAGGACAGTAGGTACTGTGTATTGTCATCATCATTTAGCAGTGTGCCCTACAAGGCTGGGGCTGGCCTCTCCCCTTGGCTCAGAGGAGAGATCCCAAACAAGAAAAAGAGCCAGTCCAAGGTCAGCCGCAGGCCTGTTGGGCTCCCCAGAGTCCAGGCGGGGCCCTCAATCAGCGGGTATAATCAAGGAGCTTGAGGGGCGCCTGGGTGGCTCAGTCGGTTCAGCGTCCGACTTTGGCTCAGGTCATGAAGTCACGGTTCGTGAGTTTGAGCCCCAAGTCGGGCTGTGTGCCGACAGCTCGGGGCCTGGAGCCTGCTTCGGATTCTGTGACTCCCTCTCTCTCTCTGCCCCTCTCCCACTCACACTCTGTCTCTCCCTCAAAAATAAATAAACATTAAAAAATTAAAAAAAAAAAAAAAAAGCAGCTTGGGCCTAAGGGAGGAGGGAGACTGACAGGGTGCTGTGGCAGGGAGAAGCTTCTGGAGGAGGTCCACCGACTTCTCAGTGGACCCAGAACCCTTTGGTCCAGGAGAAGTGGGAAGAAGGGAGAACAGGTGCCCCAGTCTGGAGTCTGGAGTCTGGAGTCCGGGAGGAGGGACTTTTGTCCCTCTGGTGCTTTGTGACTACAAACCTATCTCCTATCTCCTCAAAGGTTAGCTGATAACTCAGGCTCCGCAAACGGGCCTGGAGTTGCACAAACACGAGGTAAAGTGTGTGAAGGACAGGCAGGCAGGCAAAGGACATGTTCTTGCCCTTACTTTGAAACCTGGAGGTGAGGGGCACCTGGGGGGCTCCGTCAGTTGAGCACCCGACTCTTGATTTCGGCTCAGGCCATGATCTCACGGGTCGTGGGGTGGACCCCCACATCGGGCTCTGTGTCGGCAATGCGGAGCCTGCTTAGGATTCTCTCTTTCTCCCCCTCTCTCTGCCCCTCCCCCACTCACACACGCACTCTCTCTCTCTCAATATAAATAAATAAACTTTAAAAATATATATATATTCAAAAAAAATGAAACCCAGAGGCGAGGGGACATAGGAGGAATTATGTAATGTCCACACAAGCCTGTGGACCCACGCACACCCCCCTTCAATGCTCAAACCACGGAGTAAACGGAAGCACCGTCCCGTCCCTAAAATTCTCCACCTGAAAATAATGTAACCAGAGTTACAGCTTCTTCTTTCCTTCTTTTCTTCCATTCGATAAGTGGACCTTCGTACAGTTCTGTATTTTCCCTCAGTTTGGGAATTTCCCTCAGTTTGTTGCAGCAAAGAACTTTGCACCACGATCGTTTCACACACGCGCCAAGCTCCCCCATGCGGTAAGTGGTTTGTGTCAAAAGGTTTGTCTCCATTTGTCATTTTGAGAACAATTGCAAAATCACCCTTCCTGGGATTGTACCAATTTATGCTCACACCAGCTGCGTCAGGGAGTGTCGGCTTCCGCACAGATTCACCGACTCTGTGTATCATCACTCAGTTTTATTTTTGCCAGCGTGTAGGGGAAAGGGCCGTGGCAGGAGGGAAATGACCATGAACTCTGAGTCTACCTGGGCGGCTCCGTCCGTTAAGCGTCCGACGTCGGCTCAGGTCACGATCTCGCAGTTTGTGGGTTCGAGCCCTACGTCGGGCTCTGTGGTGTGAGTTCAGAGCCCGGAGCCTGCTTCGGAGTCTGTGTCTCCCTCTTCGTCTCTCTCTCAAAAATAAATAAACATTAAAAAAGAGAGAGAGAGAGAGAGAGAGAGAGAGATGGAGTCTACCGTATGCTAATGGGAATTTAAATAAAAACTTGAAAAAAAAAAAGAGAGAGAGAGAGATGGAGTCTATCTCCCTCTCGTCCACTCTGAGCCAATCTCAGAACTTGCTTTGACCATAGAAGGTGGCAGAAGCCATGTTGCATGAGTTGAGTCTTGGCCTCGGGAGAGTTTGCAGCTTCTGTTGTCACCGTCTTGCTGCTGCGACCCCTTTGCCACTGTACGAAAGAGCTCCCCTCCTGCAAGGGCAGAGACCACTCAGAGGAAGGCTCCGGGCCTCCCAGCCTGCCCAGCGAGGACCTACGAGTGAGGCCATCCAAGACCAGTCAGGCCTGGCCGAGCCAGCCCGGACCAGCTGGGCCCGGCCAACCCGCAGAGCCTTCGAGTATAACATGTGCTGTTTTAAGCCGCCACATTTTGGGGTGGTGCAACACAGCAAAGGGGTGGTGCAACACAGCAAAAGCGAACAGATGCGAATCGCATGATAGTATCGCTTTCATGCTTCCTCTCCGGTCCTCTGCTAATTATCTGTTGGTTCTTGGGAGCCCTGTTAGTTTCCTGAGGTTGCGGCAACCAGGAGCCTGGGACAGGATGACTCAGAATCACAGAAGTGCCCTGCCGACCCTGCATCGGGCTCCGCACGGAGCCTGCTTGGGATTCTCTCTCCCTCTGTCTCTCTACCCCTCCCCCACTCGCTCTCTATCTCTCTTCCCCCCCCCCCCCGCCAAAAAAATAATTAAAAAAAAAAAAAAGTGCCAGGACTAACTGCTGTAGCCCTAGAGGGCATTACTCTTAATTCAGGAAAAAAAAAAAAAAAAAAAAAAAAAAGAACAACAGAAATGCACAAAAGAACAACAGAAATGTGCTGTCTCACAATTCTAGAGGCTGGAAACTGAAATTGGAAACCCAAAAGCAAGGTGCTAGCAGGCCTGCTTACTCTGAAACCCTCTTGGGTGAGTCCTTCCTGCCTCTTGCCAGCTTCTATTGGTTTGCTGGCAATCTTTGGTATTCCTTGGTTGGCAGCTCCCTGACTCCAGTCTCTGCTCCCTTTATCCCATGGCCTTCTCCCTGTGTCTCTGTCTTCATGTGATGATCTTCCCATGAAGACACCAGCCGCTTTGGATTAGGGGCCCCGCCTCCTCCCCTATGACACCATCTTAACAAATTACATCAACAACAGCCCTATTTCCAAATAAGGTCACACTCTGAGTACTAGAAGTTAGGATTTCAACAGATCTCTTTCTTTCTTTATGGGGGGAGGGGGACTGGAGAGGCCAAGGAAGGAAGACACTGTCAACCCTCAATCAGGGCTCTTTATCTATTAGCAACATTAGCCCTTGAAGTACAATGATTACTTCCGCTGTTCCAACTTAGTGGTGTTACTTGAGCGGCAAGGTGCTAGACATGGGGGAATTGTCTTTGTTGCACTAACTCGGCAGATCTTTTCTCCCCTCCCCAAGTCAGCCCTGCCCCAGAAGCCAGGGGAAGGCGCGGCCAAGAACACCAGTGGAGGACCGATGGAAAGAGGCTGGGGGCTTCTGGCTCCTGGTTCTTGTCCCCTCCCAGAGCGGCAACGTTCACCGTGATGGTTTTGCACGTGGGCCCTGGAGCCAGGCAGCTTGGGTCCAAATCCTGACTCTGTGCCCACAGGCCATTACAGGCAAGTGACAGCCTCTGGTATTAGTTTCCTGTTGGCTCTGTAACAAATTAGCATCAATTTAGCAGCTTAAAACAACAGAAATGTACTCTCTTACAGCCCTGGAGATCTGAAATCGAAAACCAGTCTTAAAGGGACAAAATCAAGCCCGTTGAGTGTCTGACTCTTGATTTCAGCTCAGGTCATGATCTTGTGGGTTCGTGAGATCGATCCCCGTGTTGGGCTCTGTGTTGATGGTACAGGGCCTGCTTGGGATTCTCTCTCTCCCTCTCCCTCTGCCTCTCCCCTGCTCATGCTCTCTAAATGAATGAATGAATGAATGAATGAATAAATAATTACCAGCAGCAAAGTGTCTTTTCTCTCTGACCCTGCTTTCCTCCCCCTCTGTGTATAGTCAAACGTGCATGTGCCTCCCTCTGTAAGGACACTTGTGATTACATCAAGGGCCCACGAGGGTCATCTAGATAATGTTTCCATTTTGAGATCCTTAACTTAATCACATCTGCAAAGACCCCTTTTCCCAAGACAGTAACACTCACAGATTCCAGGGTTTAGGACCCGGAGATTATTGGCTGCCATTATTCAGCCAATCATGCCTTTTTATTTATTTATTTATTTATTTATTTATTTATTTATTTATTTATTAAAAAAAATTTTTTAACATTTATTTTTTTTTTTTTTTAATTTTTTTTTTCAACGTTGATTTATTTTTGGGACAGAGAGAGACAGAGCATGAACGGGGGAGGGTCAGAGAGAGAGAGGGAGACACAGAATCGGAAACAGGCTCCAGGCTCTGAGCCATCATGAGCCATCAGCCCAGAGCCTGACGCGGGGCTCGAACTCACGGACCGTGAGATCGTGACCTGGCTGAAGTCGGACGCTTAACCGACTGCGCCACCCAGGCGCCCCTAACATTTATTTATTTTTGAGAGACAGAGAGAGACAGAGCATGAGCAGGGGAGGGGCAGGGAGAGAGGGAGACACACAGAATCCGAAGCAGGCTCCAGGCTCCGAGGCATCAGCACAGAGCCTGACGCAGGGCTCGAACTCACGAACCACGAGATCGTGACCTGAGCCAAAGTCGGACGCTTAATGGATTGAGCCACCCAGGCGCCCCCAATCATGCCTTTTTAAACTTTAGTTCCCCCAACTACAAAACAGGATCCTGTGAGGATTCACCAAGTTATAAAGATGAAGTCCTCAGTGGGGCTCCTGGGTGGCTCGGTCGGTTAAGCGTCCAACTTCGGCTCACGTCATGATCTTGCAGTTTGTGGGTTCAAGCCCCGCATCGGGCTCTGTGCTGGAAGCTTGGATCCTGGAGCCTGTTTCGGATTCTGTGTCTCCCTCCTTCTCTCTGCCCCTCCCCTGCTCACGCTCTGTCTCTCTCTCTCTCTCTCTCAAAAATAAATACACATTAACATTTCTTTTAAATAAATAAAAAATAAATAAACATTAGAACGATTTTTTTAAATAAATAAAGTCTCTCCTTTATGCCTCAGTTTCTCTGCCTGGAAAATGGGGAAAGAGGGGTGTGGAGTTCAGGAGTTTCCCAGCTCTTTCGCTTCCTGGGGTGGGTGGGTGGGTGGCGTTCCTCTTTCTTTCCCCATTTTTGCAGGGGGAGGCCCTGACAGGTGATGTCACCACATCTGGGAGGTGGCCAGGCCGGGATGGGAAAGCCACATCAGTGTCCCCTGGAGCCACAGCCGTGCCCCCACTGACAGCCAGGTCAGGGGCTTCGGGCTGGTGGCAAGAAGCTGAGGGGGTCGTGGGTGTGCACTCACACACACGGTCTCTGTGTCTCCCCTTGCTCTCTCTGAAGGAACTGGGTGTCGTTCTCTCCAACTCCCTCTGCTTCTGCCTCTGTGTCTGCCTCTCTCTGTCTCTGTGCCTCTATTTCTCGCCGTCTCTGTCCTCTCAGGTGAAGAGATCTCTCTCCCTGTCTGGCTGCCCCTGAATCAGTCTGTCCATGGCCCCTCTCCTCTCCTCCCCGCCATCTGTCACTCTGTCTCTCTCACCGTCTCTCCCTCTCTGTGTCTCTGTCTCTCACGGTCTTTCTCCCTGACTCTGCATGAGAGTCTCCTCTCCTCAGCTGGGGGAAGCCCCCGAAACCGGCAGGCCCCCCTCAGGGCCCAGCAGTCAGGGAGGAGAGGGGCGAGGCCCAGGTGAGTCAGGAGGAGGAAGGAGCTGCCATTCCTGGAGCTTCTCTGGGATCGTACATGGACCCAGCCTCCTGCCCGCCCCCTCTCATGACACGTCACTGGACCTCACAGGTGTGTGTCACTTGAGAACGAGTCACAGAGAGAAAGAGGCCGAGAGGTAGAAAGAAAGGCAGGCATGGAGGGGCGCCTGGGTGGCTCAGCAGGACCAGTGCCTGACTTCGGCTCAGGTCACGATCTCGCGGTTTGTGAGTTCGAGCCTCACGTCGGACTCTGTGCTGACAGCTCAGAGCCTGGAGCCTGCTTCGGATTCTCTGTCTCCCCCTCTCTCTCTGCCCCTTCTCCACGTGTACTCTGTCTCACCCTGTCTCTCAAAAATAAATAAATGTGAAAAAAACAAACACTAGGCTCTACTGCCTCTTAGAAGATAGGATGTTGGGGTGACTCTTCTTACTTTACCTTAAAATTATTACCTTAAGGCTTCAATGAATTAGTAAGAATAATAATGCAATACCTCTTATTAGAGCGGTAGAGGGAGTACCACTTACTCATTGCCTACTCCTCTTTCCCTCCCTTATTCTGTTCCAGCCACACTGGCCACTCTCCTGTTCTTGATCCCACCAGTACACTCCCACCTCAGGACCTTTGCACTGGCTGCGGCCCCTCCCTGGAACTCTTCCTGGACCATCTACCCAGCTTCTGCCCTCACCACATTCAGCCTCTGCTCACAGGCCACCTGCTCAGGGAAGCTCTTCCGCCTCACCCCACTTAAACTGACCCTGCCTCACTTGTACCCTTGCACTTTCTTCACCACGGTTTGCTTTCCACCTTCCTTATCACTGCCTGACAACCGTAGATTAAACAACACATGTTTACTCCCCATTGGCAAGGGTAGGGACTTGGCCTTGTTTCCTGCTGTGTCCCCAGTTCCCAGACCAGTGCCTGGTACAAAGTAGGTCCTTGGTAAATGTTGAAGGAATTTGTTGAGACTTCCTTGGGGACCAGCAACTACTTCAGACATGCCACCTGCATTAAATTGCTCTGATTGGTCGGTCAGAAGCACCCCGAGATGGAGAGACTAGACTGTTTCATCTTTTACATGTGATTTTATTCAAAAAAACATTTTTTTAATATTTAATTATTATTGAGAGAGAGAGAGAGAGAGAGAGAGAGAGACAGCATGAACATGGGAGAGGCAGAGAGGAGACCCAGAATCCAAAGCAGGCTCCAGGCTCTGAGCTGTCAGCACAGAGTCGGACGCGGGGCTCAAACCCACGAACTGGGAGATCGTGACCTGAGCCGAAGTCGGACGCCCAACCAACTGAGCCACCCAGGCACCCCTATTTTACTTTTTAAAAAATCTATTAGGGACCATTACAAACACACAGAAAAGGAGCCAGAATGGCAAGTCAGTTACCCTGGTTACCCTGATATAATTGATACAAGTATTCTGCCTTTCTTGTTTCCTACAGCATTTTAAAGTAAACTCAGACATCAATGACATTCACCTCTAAATATTTAAGTCAGCGTCTCTAAAAACTAAGAACAATTTCTCGCATAACCGCAAAACCATTTTCATAACAGCAAGATCTACTTTTTTGGCTCAAGTGTTTTAAGGCAAATTAGAGACATTACATTATTCCACCTCTAAATATTCCCGCGTGCATCTCTAATGATAAAGACATTTCCCCACATAACCACAACACCATTATCCCTTCTCACAAAACTAACAGAAATCGTTAACGATAACTGATGATCAAATGTCCCATCAGGAGTTTTAACCGGCCCGCTGAGGTCCTTCGCTCGAGGCCCCATAGCAGGAAGCAGGAGAATTGGAATTTGCACCTCGGCTGACTGGAGACGGCCCGTGACCACCACACATGAGTCAGAGCAGAGCCAGCCCCCCTACTCCTGGCCGGCCGCGCCCTGGCAAAGGAAGTTTTTGAGGAGGAGGGGTGTGGGGGGAGGAGAGGGAGTCACCCACGCATCTGCGGCTGACTCGCTCTTTCGCAAAATCTCTGGGAGGAGCCCCGGGGCCACAAAACTGTCTCCTTCCCCAGGCCAGACTGAGAGGTGCAGGGAGGCCGCCGACAGGACCTGCTGCCACCAGACATGGGCCGCCCGCTGCTGCTGTCGCTGCTGCTGCTGCTGTTTCAGACCTGCATTCCAGGTAGGGACTGGATGCCGGAACCTCTGAGCGGGGAGCTGGGTCTTGAACTTAGAGGAGAGGGTGGGGGAGGGCGGTGGGCTCAGAGTTCGACGGGTTGGAGGGCGAGGGCTCAGTCTCCAGCACCCCCCCCCCCCACACACACACAGTCAAATAATAATCCTTCTGCTGTCGGCAGCCCCACACGGCACCGTACCTGGCCCACAGTAGGTGCTCAGGCAATATTAGTCGAGCGAAGGCGTGTAGTTAACCACAGCCACCGTTGAGTGAGTGCGTTCTTTAGTCCGGCCGCTCTTCTAAGCGCTTTCCTTGCAATTTCAAACTGGACGGGCTGGACTAGTCTTAGCCCTGCTTCAGAGAAGGAAACCGGCACAGAGAGGTTAAGTAACCGGTCCGAGGTCACACAGCCAGCCCTTGAGTAAGTGGGATTCTGACCCCGCAGCAGGAACGTTGCGCAGACTTCTCCACGCTGTCGGATCTCCCCCCACCGACCAGCCGCTTGAAAGACAGGGAGGACGGAGCTTCATTTTACAAGAGGTCTAGAGAGGCCGAACGTCGCGGAGGCAGGGGCTTGGGATCCAGGGCTTGTCCCTCGAGCCTCGAGGACCTTTGCTTTCACTATCCCCTGGCCGACGCTACCCTCTCTACTCTTTTCCCCGGAAATGTACCGGAGAGGGTTGAAAAGCGAGAGGAAATTGACAAGGAACTGAGTCAAGGCGGGGCGGGAACGCGGGTTGCGGGGTGGTTCGACACTGAATAACCCGAAAAGCTCTCCGGATCATTCGTGGCCAAGAATGAGTAATGACTCCAGGCGAGTGCGAATTTGGGGTGGGGAAGGGACCCCCTGCAGGGGAGGCCTGGTAGGCGGGGATAGGGGCTGGGGCGGAGCTAGTGGGCGGAGTTATAACCACAGGACGTGGAGCGGGCTGGGGCTAGAACCTCGGGAGGAACTGGCGGGCGGGGAGAGAGCTTCGTGGGAGGAGCCTGTGGGCGGGGAGAGAGTTTCGGGGGAGGAGCCGGTGGGCGGGGAGAGAGCTTCGGGGAAGGGGCCGGTGGGCGGGGAGAGAACTTCGGGGAAGGGGCCGGTGGGCGGGGAGAGAGCTTCGTGGGAGGAGCCTGTGGGCGGGGAGAGAGCTTTGGGGGAGGAGCCGGTGGGCGGGGAGAGAGTTTCGTGGGAGGAGCCGGTGGGCGGGGAGAGAACTTCGGGGCAGGGGCCGGTGGGCGGGGCGAGAGCTTCGGGGGAGGAGCTCACGGTGAGCCCGGAGAGAACTTAGACCGAGGCTACAGTAGTGGGGGTTAGAACCTCCAGAGGTCTGGTGGGCGGAGTTAGAACTTTGGCCTGGGCTGATGGTCGGGGAGAGAACTTTGGGAAAAGAGTAGAGTTTGGGGTCGTTAATGGGGGGATAGGTGGTGGAAGGCACGGGGAAGTGGGGTAGAACAAAGATCAGCTGCAGTAGGGTGAGCGTAAACCGCCCCTCGGAGGGCTTGAGAGGCAGAATAGACCGAGGCCCGGTGCGGTGGGGGAAAGCACCTAAACTGCAGTTAGGCTAGACGGTCCAGATGGACAGAGGGTGAGGACTGGACTTTCAGGATTGGCCCCGCGTGGGTACAGAATTCAAGGGAAAATGAGCCAGGGCGGGACTTTAGAGAGGTATTGTGGGCGGGGATAGAACTTTAGGGTAGGGGGGACGTAGATACAACGTGGGGCTAGAGATAGACTGGAAGCAGCTGGCCTGAACCCAGTGTTGGAACTAAAGGTCGGGCCGAACGCGGAGCATAAACTTGAGTGCACAGGGCCTGGAGACTTGGTCCCGGTATTGGGGCATGAAGGGGCAAGGGGGGACCCTGGCACGGAGCTATAACAATCTTTCCTCTCCTCTTTCTTCCCCCAGCCTCCTGGGGCCTGCAGTGCATGCTGTGTGGGAGGACCGGGAAGTGCCAGGTGGAAGAGTGTGCCCCGGGCCAGGACCTCTGCAGGACCACCGTCATGCGCATGTGGGAAGGTGAGATTCCCGCACTTGGTTCCTGCAGGGAACTCGAGTGGCCAAGAACCTTCATTTCACCAGTAATCAGGGATAGTGCAAAGGAAAAAGACAAGGGGACCCCATTTCACACCCACCAGATTGACAAGCATTCGAAACACTGACAAAGCAAAGAATGGATGAGAATGTGAGGCTGCAGACCCTGTTAATAGCAGGGGTAAATTGGTGCATCCCCCGCAAAGACCAATTTGGCAATATCTCGTACAGGTGAAGATTAGCATACCCCACAGCCAGCAGTTCAACTCCTAGGAATATAGAAAGCCCGAAGAACCTTGGACACACGTGCCCAGAGACACGTGTCTAAGAAGGTTCTCAGCAGTGATGTCTGTGATACAGATTAGTCATCAGCAGAGGAGAAACATGGCATAAGCACACAATGGAATGCTGCAGGCAGTTTAAATGAAGGAACTAGAGCTGTAGGCATTAAAGTGGAGACATCTCAAAAACATAAGGTTGAGGGGCGCCTGGGTGGCGCAGTCGGTTGAGCGTCCGACTTCAGCCAGGTCACGATCTCGCGGTCCGTGAGTTCGAGCCCCGCGTCAGGCTCTGGACTGATGGCTCGGAGCCTGGAGCCTGTTTCCGATTCTGTGTCTCCCTCTCTCTCTGCCCCTCCCCTGTTCATGCTCTGTCTCTCTCTGTCCCAAAAATAAATAAACGTTGAAAAAAAAAATTAAAAAAAAAAAACAAAAACAAAAAACATAAGGTTGAGAGAGAAAAAGCACTTTGCAGAGTATGATACCTTTTAATATAAATAGTATGTAACAATATACAATAAAGACTGTCCAAATAAACAACAGTATGTTAGGCACACCTAGTGTGAGAATTGTCTGTATCAGTAGTTGCTTCTGGGCGGGGCATAAGGGCAATGGATGTGGGGGAGTGATCAGGAGACTTTAAATGTATCTTTAAAAAAAATTTTTTTGGGGCGCCTGGGTGGCGCAGTCGGTTAAGCGTCCGACTTCAGCCAGGTCATGATCTCGCGGTCCGTGAGTTCGAGCCCCGCGTCAGGCTCTGGGCTGATGGCTCGGAGCCTGGAGCCTGTTTCCGATTCTGTGTCTCCCTCTCTCTCTGCCCCTCCCCCGTTCATGCTCTGTCTCTCTCTGTCCCAAAAATAAATAAACATTGAAAAAAATAAATAAAAAAAAATTTTTTTAATGTTTTTATTTATTTTGAAACAGAGAGAGACAGAGCATGAGCAGGGGCGGGGCAGAGAGAGAGGGAGACACAGAGTCCAAAGCAGGCTCCAGGCTCTGAGCTGTCAGCACAGAGCCCGACGCGGGGTTCGAACTCACAGGCTGAGACCATGACCTGAGCTGAAGTCGGACGCTTAACCGACTGAGCCACCCAGGCGCCCCTAAATGTATCTTTTAAATTTAAGTTCCTTTTTAAAAATATCTGAAACAAAATACAGCAAAATGCTAATACTTTATAAAGTTTGGTGACAGATACACAATATTTATTATATCACTGTCTTATACTATTTGGCAAGCTTGTAACATTTTCCTTTAAAAATTCCTATTAGAGAGGAGCCTGGGTGGCTCAGTTGGTGGAGCATTTGACTCTTGATCTCAGCATCGTGAGTTCAAGCCCAGCGTTGGGCATGCAGCCTGCTTAAAAAAAAAAAAAAAAAAAAAATCCTATTAGAGGCATCTTACTGCTAAGCTGGGCAGGAGGGGTAGATGGATCCAGAAGTTCTCCACAACAGTGTTGTCCCTAAGAGAGAGTAGGTTCTCTGTGCTGGGAGGGGGAGAGGGGAGACAGCTGGCCCCAAGAGAAGAGGTCAGCCCCGGAAGTGGGTGACCATATGACCAGGAGTATCAGAGGCCAGTTGGGCCCAGTGGAGCCTTTGGGGTGACAGAGACGCATTCCTCACAGTAGGTGACGAGCTGGAGGTGGTGGAGAGAGGCTGTGCTCACCCAGAGAAAAGCAACAGGACCATGAGCTATCGGACAGGCGTGAAGATCATCACTCTTACGGAGGCCGTGTGTGGGTCTGACTTGTGCAACCGACCCAGAGCTGGTGAGTTGGGCAGCCCTTGCCATCCCCGACCCCCGCACCGTCTCTCTGACTCAAACTCGTCGTTCTCCTGATCCTGTCCCCACCAGCCCCCATGCAAATGCCCGCCTAACAAAAAGGCTTTGAAAGGCTCAAGTTCCCACAGGAGAGGGTAGGAAGCAACGGATCCATGTTGCTTGGTCATGCATGACGATTCCTCTTTCTGGACCTGGTGAGGAAGGAAATTGGCTAAGTCCAGACCAGTCACAATGACGTCAGTTAAGCAGAGCACCTGCGTTTGCACTGTTTCTTGTTCATCCATCCTGACCTCAAACTTCCATCTGTTGGCGGGGACTGAATCAGATGTTTATTTTCAGGGAAGGGACACTAGTGTCATCTTGCTGTTAGATTTGCACAAGGAAAGCACTACTAATGGAGTAGACTCGATTAATTCTAATTGCAGATAATATTCAAAATATTTAACACTATCAGTCGATGCATAAGGCACTGACCAGTCAGAACAGACTCCTGGAGCACCCCCCTCCCACCTTAGCTGATGAATCTTGGGAACACAGGGTTCTAAAGAGAGAGTTGGGGGGTGGGCGGTGCCTGGGTGGTTCAGTCAGTTAAGCATCTGAGCATTCAGCTCAGGTCATGATCTCACGGTTCGTGGGTTCAAGCCCCACGTCGGGCTCTGTGCTGACAGCTCAGAGCCTGGAGCCTGCTTCGGATTCTGTGTCTCCCTCTCTTTCTGCTCCTCCCCCATTCATGCTTTCTCTCTCTCTCTCTCTCTCTCTGTCTCTCAAAAATAAACATTACAAAAAAAAATTTTTAAGGAAATGAATAAAGAGAGAGTTGGGAGTGGCCAGGGGTCCACCAGCAAGCTTGGGGCAGCAGCTGTCAATTCAGTAATTTAGTAAGTAGTAAAACTATACCAGCCCCATTTCTAAGGCCATTTTATCCTGCGGGCGGTGACTGGAATAGTTGGTTAAACCCCATCCTGTACTTATGTGATACTGGGGATACAGAGGTGACCGGGACAGCTTTGGGCCTTACCACTGGGCTTACAGTCCAGTGGGGTGGGAGTGGGGGTGAGAGACCCATCACCAGACAGCGACTGCTAAGATTAGTCAGCGCCAGGATGGGGAAACAGATCAGAGGGGTCAGAGCTGTAATGGGGAAGCATAGTCCAGAACTTTCAGGGCTGAGATAAAGGAAACGGACACCAGAGTGATCGGGGCTGGGAGGAATGAAGCGTTGGGGCCGTGGGACCCTTGGGGGAAATACTGGACTCAGGTCAGGGAAGTCTTCCTACAGGAAGCAATGACTAGGCTGGATCTTGAGGGATGAGTGGGAGTCAGATTATTAAAAAGACAGTGGGAGGGGCGCCTGGGTGGCGCAGTCGGTTGGGCGTCCGACTTCAGCCAGGTCACGATCTCGCGGTCCGTGAGTTCGAGCCCCGCGTCGGGCTCTGGGCTGATGGCTCAGAGCCTGGAGCCTGTTTCCGATTCTGTGTCTCCCTCTCTCTCTGCCCCTCCCCCGTTCATGCTCTGTCTCTCTCTGTCCCAAAAATAAATAAACGTTGAAAAAAAAAAATTTTTTTAAAAAGACAGTGGGAAGGGTTTTCTGGGGAGAGCGACAGACACAAAGGTGGGTGAAAGCCTGGCTGCGGGGAGGAAAAAACCGGCAAGAGGAGCTTGTGCACCTGGCTGGGTCATATTACACAGGGCCTTCTAGGCTGTGGTGAGGAGCCTAGACCATCTGGGGAACGGTGGGAGGTCATGGAAGGGTTTTAAGCAGAGAGTGTCACCATCAGATTTGGATTGTTAAACAAACGATTCTGACCTCAGAGGGAAGCAACGATGGAGGGAGAGTAGATGAGGAGAGTCCAACTTGGAGTTGGCTGAGGCTGTCCAGATGAAGAAGAGGACGACTCGATTAGAATGTCAGCCATGCAGATGGAGAGAACGGGGTGGATTTGAGCACTGTTTAGCAGAGGGGGCGCCCAGGTGACTCCATCGGCTGAGTATCTGACTCTTGGTTTCGGCTCACGTCATGATCTCGAGGTTTGTGAGTTCGAGCCCCACATCAGGGTCTGTGCTGACAGCGTGGAGCCTGCTTGGGACTCTCTCTCTCCCTCTGTCTCTCTGTTCCTTCCTCACTCATGCTGTCTGTCTGTCTCTAAATAAGTAAATTAATTAATAAATAATAAATAAACATTAAAAAGTTTTTTTTAATTTATACTCATTTTTGAGAGAGACAGAGCATGAACGAGGGAGGGGGAGAGAGAGAGAGAGAGAGAGAGAGGGAGGGAGACACAGAATCCGAAGCAGGCTCCAGGCTCTGAGCTGTCAGCACAGAGCCTGACTCAGGGCCCGAACTCGCGAACCGAGAGATCATGACCCGAGCTGAAGTCGGCTGCTCAACCAACTGAGGCAGCCAGGTGCTCCCATAAATAAATATTCTTTAAAAAAGAACTATTTAGCAGGTGGATGAGCAGGACTTAGTGATGGATTAGACATGGAGGTTGGTTTGTAGTTCTGGTCATGATGGGATCACATGTATTGGACTGATCTGCCAGTCACAGCCAGAAAAGCTGGGCAAATTATAAATAATTATTTGAGGTCACTGGAGAGCAGCAAATGAAGAGATGAAGTTGAGATGCTACGATCCTTGAAATAAGGGGAGCACAGAAGTTGAGTTATGCAGACAAGCTGGGTGTTTCCTTAGGTGCACTTTCCAACTCACTGTTGAGGAGAGGAAATAGAACCCAAATAAGGGAGATCATCACTAGGCTGAGAAGACAAGGGTCAGAGTCTAGGGCTGCCAGAGTGTCTAGAAAATGAGAGGTAAAATCCTGGAACACGTGGAACCACAGAAAAGGGAGTCCCCAGATTTGCAAACTTCTTTTAAGTCATTGGCAGGCTGTATGTGCATAGGGTGAAACTCCAAGAAACTCAGCAGAAAATAGTATCTGGGAAGTTACAGAACTGAGCAAAGATTCCAGCAGGCATATGATGCTGGAAAGACCAAAGTTGCCAAGTTGGAGAGAGAGAGGCCTTGGTAACCACCCCACGCTTTCCTCTCAGTCCACACCCGAGGCGTAAGGGCAAAACTGAAATAGACCAGCCCTAAAAATGCCTCCATCTGATCGTCAGCAGGAAGAAAACCTACCCCTCTTGGGAAGAAAATAACATTATTTAGAGCCTTTACAAATTTTCATTGTGATGTCTGGCATCTAATCAAAACTTACAAGGTACCCCGAAGAAAATAAAAAGGACCAATTAACAGGAAACCAAGAGAAAAATCCAACAGTAGAAACAGACCCATAACGATTCAGATAGTAGAGTTATTAGACAGGGAAATTTATTTATTTATTTATTTATTTAATTTTTTTTTAAATTTTTTTTAATGTTTATTTATTTTTGAGACAGAGAGAGACAGAGCATGAATGGGGGAGGGTCAGAGAGGGAGACACAGAATCCGAAACAGGCTCCAGGCTCCGAGCGGTCAGCACAGAGCCGGACGCGGGGCTCGAACTCACGGACCGCGAGATCATGACCTGAGCCGAAGTCAGACGCTTAACCGACAGGGAAATTTAAAATAGCCATAATCAGGGCACCTGGGTGGCTCAGTCGGTTAAGCGCCCGACTTCGGCTCAGGTCTGATCTCACCATTTGGGAGTTCGAGCCCCGCGTCGGGCTCTGTGCTGACAGCTCAGAGCCTGGAGCCTGCTCCGGGTTCTATGTCTCCCTCTCTCTCTGACCCTCCCCCACTCGCACTCTGTGTGTCTCTCTCTCAAAAACAAACATTAAAAAAAATTTTTTTTAATAAACAAATAAGCCATGACCAACAGAATCCAAAAAATAGAGAATAGGATAAATTTTAGCAGAAATGTGGTGTCTGTTTTTTCAAAGAGTCAAACAGGAAATACAGAATAGTGACTGAAATTAACAGCTCAATAGATGTGCTTAAAAGATGTGTGCAGTGCGGCAGAAGGATTAAAGAACTAGAAGACAGGGCAACTAGAGGTATCCAAATTGATGCTAGATGCAGAGGATCAAGGAACCTGCCAGATTTCTGCCCTGGGGGACTGAAGAACTGGGCCACCTCAGAGATGTGGAATTCAGGAGCGAAGGACCAGGTTAGAGAAGATGGAGAGCTTCCCTTGGGGCACGTAGCGATTCAGGTGTTTGAGGGATAGTCAGGGGGCCTCCAGGAAGCAGTTGGGTGTACAGATGTGGAGCTCAGAGAGAAGTCCTGCCTGGAGTGAGTTCCCAGCAGACACATGGAAATGAAGTCAGGTCGATGGATAGCAGCCCCATGGGAGAGTGCGTACCGTGAGAAATGAAAACTGCCCAAGACAGAGCCCTGAGGATCACCCACATTTATTTTTTTTTAATTTATTTTTTTTTTCAACGTTTATTTATTTTTGGGACAGAGAGAGACAGAGCATGAACGGGGGAGGGGCAGAGAGAGAGGGAGACACAGAATCGGAAACAGGCTCCAGGCTCTGAGCCATCAGCCCAGAGCCCGACGCGGGGCTCGAACTCACGGACCGCAAGATCGTGACCTGGCTGAAGTCGGACGTTTAACCGACTGCGCCACCCAGGCGCCCCGGATCACCCACATTTAAAAGAATGAGATAGAAAAGTTCACCAGGGGACCCTAGAGTGGTATGAGAGTGGTGACGGCAATCAAACCCAATGGTGTTTGTTGGTGTTGTTGTTTTCATGGAAGTTCATGTTGGAATTTTAGTTATTTTTCTTTAGGGTTGGGGAAGATTTGGCTTTGGATGTAAATGATTCACCTAATTCCAGCAGCTGGCCTGCCAGTTGAGAGAGGGGCCGAGACCGTCCTCTCTCTTATGTAAGACTTGGCTCCAACTCAACTTGGATATTTGGGGTCAGGAAGGGGAGGACATGCCAGGCTCAGGAATGGTGTGGGCCAAGGCCTGGGCAGAGGAAATGGCTATGATGTTTCCAGGGAAAAATAATTCATCCTCTTGGCCTGGACCAGAAGGGGTGAGAGGCCGAGTTTTCACAGATCGATCAAGTGAGGCTTGGATCCCTGACACACCTGGGGAGTGTATTAATTATCTGTGGCCGCATTGCAGATTGTCCCAAAACTCGAAACAAAATTAAGCGTGTATTATTTCACAAAGTTTCTGAAGGTCAAGAATCTGGAAGTAACTTACACAGACGATTCTAGATCTTTCATGCAGGTGTAGTCAAGGTGACTGCTGGCTCCAAAGGGAGCTTCACTCTCACGGACGATGTGATCCCGTGACTTGGGCAAAAGGCCTCAGTTCCTCGCCATGTAGACGAGTACGCGGAGTATTTGAGTGTCCTAACAACGTGATAGCTGGATCCCCTCCAGACCAAGGAATCCAAGAGAGAGCCAGGGAGGAGTTGCAGTGCCTTTTACAATCTTGCACAAGAGTTATACTCCATCATTTCCGCAATATTCCTCTTAGTTATACAGGTCAGCCCCTATAAGGGCACGCATACCAGGAGCGAGGGGTCATGGGGGCTCGGAGATTGGCTACCACAGGGAACGATAGCAGAGTTTTGATCAATTGTTGATTCATTCATTTAACAAATATTTATTGAATATCTTCTCTGGCCCTGGCCCTGTGCTGGGTGGTGTTGGGACAAGATAATGATGGAGACAGCCCCCCCCCCCCGGACCTACCCGCTGGGGCTCCCAGGGAGGACCTAAAGTGGGCGTGGCTGGAAGGGGAGCCCAGAGGGGCACCTGATCCGGCCTGGGAGGTGAGGGAGGACTTCTTAGAGGAGGTGAAATTTGAGATGATGCCTGAAAAATGAGTAGGAGGAGACAGGGAGAGTAGGGAACAAGGAAGCGTGTTCTGCCTGTACATTCAGGGGCTGTGGGAAGTTGTGGAGGGGTAGAGCCTGAGGGGCTAGTGGAGGGCGATGGGGCAGGAGAGGTGGCCAGGACCCAGATTTTGATGGGCCTTGAATGCCGTGCTGACTAGCTTGGATTTTATTCTGAGGGCACCGGGGAGCCATGGAGGGGTTTTGCGCAGAGCAGAGGCAGGGTCGGATTCAGGTATTAGAAGCATCCTTCTGAGCTCTGTGCTGAAAGCTCAGATTCTGTGTCTCCTTCTCTCTCTGCCCCTACCCTGCTCGTGCTCTGTCTCTCTCTGTCTCTCAAAATTGAATAAACGTTAAAAAAAAAAAAAAATTAGAAGCATCCTTCTAGGGCTGTGTGGGGATGCACTTGGTGGGGTTGGGGGGCAAGAATGGAAGCCAGAAGGCCAAAGACAAACCTGGTGTTGAAGGCGGTCTGACCTGGTCATGGGGCTGGAAAGGAGGGGATGGATGCTAGAAAGATTCAGGAGGTGGGATGGGCAGGGCTTTGATGATTGGCTGAAGGGTGAGATGAAGAGGAATTGACGCTAAAGCGAGTCCTCAAGGGAACTAGATCTCCGGGACTCTCCCAGGGAGTCTCACCCTCCCGCCCCTCCCCAAACAGGTCAGCCTCCCACCTTTCCCCGAACCCGAAGCCGTTACCTTGAATGTGTTTCCTGCGCCTCATCAGACCTGAGCTGTGAGAGAGGCTGGGTCCAGAGCCTGCAATGCCGCAGCCCTGGAGAACAGTGCCTGGAGGTGGTGACCCACCGGACCCTGGAAGGTGAGCCCCAACCTACCAGCAGCTCCTCCTCCCTGCTTTGTCCCGTCCCAAGGCTGCACTTAACAACCACCCCAAAATAACAAGCATTTAAGCAAGGCAGAAAGTTAATTCTGTCACACAAAAGTCTAGTGATCCGAAGTCCTGGGCCACTAGGACAGTTCTACAGTCACCAGGAGCCCAGATGCCTTCTCTTCTCTGCTTCCATTCTCAAGATTGCCTCATAGTCCGAGATGGCTGCCAGAGCTCCAGACCTCATGTCCAAGTTCTAGGAAGAAGAATGAGAAAAAAGGACCAAAAAATAGGCACTTTTCCTTTCGTGAGGGTTCTCCTTTCTGGAAGTCCCATAAAATCTTTCTATTTATATCACATTGGCCAGAACTCAGTCACATGACTACACCTGTGGCGGGTGGAAAATGTGTCTTTTGGCTAGATAATGGCTGCCCCAAATAAAATGAGGGTCCTGTAATGAACCGCGAAGCAGGAACCGGGCAGATGACTGCTGCCGTGGGCAAACCCAGTCTCAGCCCCGGGCCAGTAGCCTGATCTCTCTCCTCTGCCCCCTACAGGCAGTCCAAGGGATGAGCACCACACCCGCGGCTGTGGCAACCTTCCTGGCTGCCCGGGCCCCACCGGCTTCCACAACAACCACACCTTCCATTTCCTGCAGTGCTGTAACACCACCAAATGCAACGGGGGTCCAGGTGAGGGGCAAGGGACGCGCGCCACGCGAGGCCTGGGGTCGGGGCAGGGAGGTGTACCCAGGCTGCTGCCACTCACTCGCAGGCCACCCCTCCTCTCTAGGTCTCTCCGTCCTCAAAGATGGGTTGTGTGGGAATTCGATGAGCCCGTCAAACCTTTACCAAGACCCATGCTTTATGCTTCCTAGAATCTTTCCACTGCTCACCTCCCTGGTCTGAGCCACCTGGAGCCCTTGCCTACATTGTTACAGTAACCTTGCTGGCCCCCCTGCTTCCACTCCTGCATCCTACAGTCAGTGCCCAGCACAGCAGCAAGAGTGATTTCTTAAAACTGTAAACCAGAGCAGGCATGAGCCCCTCCTTCCTCAAGTCGCTGCGGCGACTTCCCCTTGCTCTCAGAATAAAATCCAAAGGCTGTCCTATGCCCTATGTGATCAGCACCTGACTGCCTCACAGTCTGCACTGATCCAAACTCCATCCTGCCTCATGGCCTTTGCACATGCAGTGCCCTCTCCTCCAGGAACACGTCTCGCCCACGGGAGTTTGCCTAGCTGGCTACCTCTCATTTGTTAGGTCTCTGCTTTGAAGTATGGTCCTCGGGGAAACGTGTCCCTGTCCCTCCCCCCCAGTGTAATCCAGCTCCTTCGTGTTATAAACCAGTACTGTCCAAGAGAACTTCTCACAGTGATGGAAATGTTCTATATCCGTGCCTTCCAATATGGTAGCCACTGCCTCATCTGGCCATTGAGCGCTTGAAACGTGAACTGAACTTTGGATTGTAGTTAATACGAGCTAACTTCAGTGTCCATGTAAACAACCACACTTGGCTAGTGGCCACCATACTGGACAGGGTGGCTGGACTCTTTGGTCTTCCACAGCAGCTTGCCCAGTGCCTGGTCAGATGGGGGCTCAGGAGGAGCCGGGAGGTGGGATTTCTCTCAGAGGTTCTATAAAGAACCCGCCAGAAGAGAGTGCCGTTCAAATGCCTGACCACAAGGTGGCTCCAAGACATCTCAGGCTGCGAGTTGACAGTTCTAGGGAGGTAATACATGGAGGGACACCCCTCCATCCCACCTGCCCAGAACCCCGTGCTAATTTCCTTGGTTTCTGTGTCCTTGTCTTCTTCCAAGTTGTGGAGCTTCAAAACCTGCCTCTGAATGGCCTCCAGTGTTACAGCTGTGAGGGGAACAGCACCCATGGATGTTCCTCCGAAGAGACTTCCCTGACTGCCTGCCGTGGCCCCATGAGTCAATGTCTGGAAGCCACTGGCAGTAATGGTGAGCCCCTCTAGGAGGCTGGGAAAGGAGAGTTGTGGGTGGGAGGCTGTGGGCTAGAGGTCGCCTTGACAGAGATGGGTCTTCCTGTGGAAAAGGTAGGACTTCCTTTGGGGGGGTGCAAAGTGTAGTCAGGAATTAGGGCTTCCATTAGGAAATGGGTGTTTCAGCAACAGAAATGTGGGCTTCTCTGGGGGCGGGGCTTCCCCAAGTGGGTGGGACTTCCTGCGGACATCACGGGCTCCCATCCTGTGCCATCCTTTCCAGTCTCTCTATTCCAGTGGTTCTCCACGTTTTTCATCTCAAAATTCCCTCATTCTCTTAAAAACTATTACTTGTGTCCATGATCTCTATAGATATTTACGGCATTAGAAGTGAAAAGTGAGATGTATTTATTAATTTATTTTAAAATAAAACTTCATCCCATCTGAACATATTTTTTATTTTTTATTTATTTATTTTTTTTAACTTTTTTTTTTCAACGTTTATTTCTGGGACAGAGAGAGACAGAACATGAACGGGGAAGGGGCAGAGAGAGAGGGAGACACAGAATCGGAAACAGGCTCCAGGCTCTGAGCCATCAGCCCAGAGCCTGACGGGGGGCTCGAACTCACGGGCCGCGAGATCGTGACCTGGCTGAAGTCGGACGCTTAACCGACTGCGCCACCCAGGCGCCCCTTAATTTTTTTTTTTTAACGTTTATTTATTTTTGAGACATAGAGAGACCGAGCATGAAGGGGGGAGGGGCAGAGAGAGAAGGAGACACAGAATGGGAAGCAGGCTCCAGGCTCTGAGCCATCAGCCCAGAGTCTGACGCGGGGCTCGAACTCACGGACCGCAAGATCGTGACCTGAGCTGAAGTCGGACACTTAACCGACTGCACCACCCAGGCGCCCCTGAACATATTTTTTATTTAAAAAAAATTGTTTTAATGCCACTTTCCACAACGAAAACATTTAATGAGAAGACCGGCATTGGCCTACCGTTTTGCAAATATCTTTAATGCCTGGCTTAATAGAAGACAGCTGGATCCTCCTATTTTTTTTTTTTCACTTTTTTTTAACTTTTATTTATTTTTGAGAGACAGAGAGAGACAGAGCACGAGCGGGGGAGGGGCAGAAAGAGGGGGAGCTACAGAATCCAAAGCAGGCTCCAGGCTCTGAGCTGTCAGCACAGAGCCCGATGCGGAGCTGGAACTCACGAACCGTGCGATCATGACCTGGGCCAAAGTCGGACACTTAACCGACTGAGCCACCCAGGGGCCCCAGGAGCCTCCTGTCTGCTTCTGTATTCGGTCGGCTGCAAGATCACATATCCCAGGATTTCTGGAAAACCCCACGGCACACATAAAAGAGCGGAAGAGCCAAATGCTGTGTTAGCATTATTATGAGAATAATTTTGACTTCACACTTCCCCTGGAAGGGCCCGAGGGACCACATTTAAAACTGCCGCTTTCTTCAGGTGGCACCCACCACAAGGTGGCATGTCACCTGGGGAGAATTCCAGGCCGAGCCCCGGGAGCTCACACAGCTTCTCTCTCCTCAGGCCTGGGCAACCCAAGCTACACAGTGAGAGGCTGTGCAACCCCCTCATGGTGCCAAAGTCTCCACGTGGCTGAAGCCTTCAGCCTGACCCATCTCAACGTCTCCTGCTGTTCTGGAAACGGCTGTAACCATCCAGTCCTGGATCGCCAGCCACGCACGGGGGGTGCCCCCCGGCGTGGTCCTGCCCACCTCAGCCTCACCGTCACCCTGCTTATAAGTGCCAGACTATGGGGGGGCACTCTCCTCTGGACCTGAAGCCCACACTCCCCCTGCCCTGGCTGGATCCAGGGGAACCCTTGGCCCTTCCCTCGGCTTCCAGCGCTGCAGATTTGCTGTGTGACCTCAGGCCGGTGTGCCGCCCTCTGTGGGTCTCAGCCATCCCAGCTGTCAAGACACCTGTCTCACAGAGTTGCAGAACCAGAGGAGAAAAGCTGGAGATAGGCTGCAGGCCAGCAGGAGAGGTCTTGGCATATTAGTATTGTTGCACCATCGTTGTTATTATTAATTAATATTTGTCTTATTTAATATTTTATACTGAAATAAAGATTTTTTTTTAAAATGTGATGATGCAGTCTCTTTTTTTTTTTTTTAATTTTTTTTTTTCAACGTTTATTTATTTTTGGGACAGAGAGAGACAGAGCATGAACGGGGGAGGGGCAGAGAGAGAGGGAGAGACAGAATCGGAAACAGGCTCCAGGCTCTGAGCCATCAGCCCAGAGCCCGACGCGGGGCTCAAACTCACAGACCGCGAGATCGTGACCTGGCTGAAGTCGGACGCTTAACCGACTGCGCCACCCAGGCGCCCCTGAAATAAAGATTTTTATACCAGTGGACAAGGCCCGATCTTCCCGTCTCTGTAGCATCTATCTTTGGGAGGATGAAGGCGGGGCGGGGGCACCTTTCCTGGAATCAGGGGTCACGCTGCAGGACCGGGGCATTTGAGGCCCTAGCCTGGGGAACGATCCCATGTAGACTCCCACCCAAAGCCACCTCCACGTCGATTTGTGGGCTCCAACTCGCTCACCCAAGCACTCACCTTCCAGTCTCTTCTCCCGAGCTCCAAAAGGTCAAGACTACTTTGTTGTTCTAAGGAGCAGCATCTGCCTCTCCCAGGGGGCTCTGAGACAGGAGATGAATGGGAGGGTTACTCTGATGGCCGGAGCTCCCTGGAGGCACTGCGGTGAGGAATAAGGACAGGATTACATCTCCACTGATGCCCTGGTGGCAGGAGATAGAGGCTGGGCTATATTTCCTAGGATGCCTTCAGACTCACCGAGAAAAAGACACAACTATCATCTCAATGGCACTCTGGGGGCACAACATTGAAGAATTGCTGAGGCAAACCCGTAGAGACAAAATTACATTCCCCAGCACCCTATGGCTAATGAACAAAAGGATAAGACATCTTCCAAGGTATCTGGGGCAGGTAAGGGACAGGGTTTCCTTTTAGGACCTCCTCTAATCACACATCACTGATGGTCATTGTGGTGGCTTAATGAGGTGGGGTGGCATCTCCAGCTCTTGAACATGAGTGGCTCTGTGACTGCTTTGGCCAACAGAAGGTGGTCTGGAAGCTATGTCACGTCATGTTCTGGGCCCAGGCTTAAGAAACTGGCTCTGGGGAAGCCAGCTGCCATGTGAGAGTCCTCCTACACTGAGACTGCCATGCTCTGGGGACACCCACGCTACTCATACATGGATGCCATATGGGGAGAGAGCCCCAGATGTTCCAGCCAGCTCAGCCCAGACACCAGACAAGTGGGCAAAGGAGCAACCCCGGACATCGCGACCCCAGCTGACGTCATGTGCAGGAGAATCAGGACGCCCAGCTGTTTTCATTTCCTAGGACTGCCAGAGTAACTACAAACTTTCGAAGCAGGTGGCTTCCAGCAACAGAAATTTATTCTCCGAGAGTTCTGGATACTAGAAGTTGGAAATCAAGGTATTGGCAGTAGCTGTGCTCCTTCTAAAGTCGCTGGTGAAGAATCCTTCCTGGCCTCATCCTAGCTTCTGGGGGTTGCTGACAATCCTGGGTGTTCCTGGGCTTGGAGCCACACTACTCCAGTCCCTGCCTCTGTCATCACATGGCCTTCCTCTCAGTGAATGTGGCCGTGTGGCTCCAAATCTCTCTCGCTCCCTATAAGGACGCTGGGTCATTGGATTTAAGGGGGTGACCTCATCTTAATCACATCTGCAAAGTCCCTATTTCCAAACAAGGTCACATTCGTACCTCCTAGGGGTTAGAACTTCAACGTATTTCTCAGTGGGGACAGGGACACAATTCGATCCACACCACCAGCCAGCAGCGAGAGCCAAGGTTTGAGATATACGGCCCCAAATGAACCATCCCACCCCCCTACGGCTGTTTAAGCCAGCCCATTTGGGCCCCAGTTCATTGTGGGGCAAGACATGCACTGATCCTGCTATGCCTTGCTCAAATTCCTGCCCCACAGAATCATAAAATAAAAAGGTGAGGGTTTTCCACCACTGAGTTTTAGGGCATTTTGTTATGCTGCAGTGGTTCACAGGAACAGTCACTGGTTTGGTTTTTTGCTAACTCTCCCCACTATAACCTCCAAAACGGGCAAGACCTTTATCGCCTTACTGCTGCTGTCTTCGCAGTATCTAGAAGAATAATGCCTGGAACGTGGCAGGTAATTAAGAAAGAAAGTAGGGAAGGAAGGAAGGAAAGATCACATCTTCTAGGGTATCGTGCAACAAAAACTGGGCTAGGGCTACGTCGTCTCCTGATTCCCAACAGCAGAGACAAGGCCAAGGTAACATTTTCTGAGACGCTCTAGAATGAAAATTGAGGGTAGTTTCACCTTTCCCATGATTCCCTACCACAGAGGTGGGAGGCAAGAACTACACCCACCATGATGCCCTACAGCAGAGATTGGAGGGGAAGGAATACATTTCCCATGATGCCTTACAGCAGGAATGGAGGCTAGGACTGCATCTCCCATGAGACCGTGGGGCAGAGGTTGGAGGCTAGGATTACACCTCCTGGCATGCCCTCCAGTAAGGATCAGAGGTTTGAAATACTCGTCCCACAATGACCGACAGCAGATATTGAGGCTCGGGGATACATTTCTCATAATGTTCTACACCCGAGCCTGTGATCAGGACCTCATCGTTAATGGCTCCCAGGTTTTTGTGGAGGGATTTCGGTTGCAAGAAATAAAACCTGTTTAAGCTGACTTAAGCAAAACGACCACGTTATTGGAAGTTTAGAATCCACGCAAGAGCTAGTCTCTGGGCCTCACCAGGGACAAGAAACAGAATTGAAAAGCTGCGCGAAATCACAAGGCTGTCTCCCTTTTGCAGAATCTCTCTGTCTCTCTGTCTCTCTGTCTCTCCACAGACCACCTTCTCCTGCTTCACACAGAGGAGCCAAATATGCCCTTGAAATGTCAAGCACCAAGAACTCCTCGTGTCCCGGTTCCAAATTGTTAGCTAGCAGACAGGTTCTGATGGGGTCTAGTATGGGCCAGGCCTCTGCCTCTGACCCCTCTCTGCTACACCCAGGGAAGTTCCTATCTAAGTCACTGCGTATAGTTGTTCAGGCTGTGAACAGGCATCCACTGCTCCTGTGGTCCTACTAGGCAGCCCACTCGGCCAGAGTGGGGAAAGTGACCCCTAGGAGAGAGATCCGACCACAAGGTTGGGGGAACAACTGAAAAAGAAAACTATCACTTTAATCGTTAAGCTTTAATGCTTTAATCTGTAAGCAGGGCTGCCTCCATACATTCTACACGAATCAGAGGCAACATGGAGGCCAGGGATGTGTGTGATAGGGCACCCAACTCAGAATGGTTGAAACAAAGAAGAAATTGATTATCTTACATAACAAGCGATCATGAGTCAGGGCAGTGCCTGAGTTGACCAATTCTGCAATGTCCTGAAAGATCCATTCAGGCTTGTCCACCTCATGGCCTCAAGATGGCCGCGGCAATTCCAGACATCACACCCACATTCAGAGGCAATAACAAAAGGCCATCTCTTCGTGGGCCTCTTTTTTGAAACAAAGAAAGCTTAACCCAAAACTCCCAAGCCGACTTGCCCTCACATTGTGCTTGCCTGACTTGTTTCACACACCTATGCCTACAACAACCACTGGAAGAGGCCGTGGAACCACAATATTAGGCAAAAGTATATTTAGACCGTACTCCTGAGGCTTCCCTCACATCATCTGGCTATTAAAGAAAGGTGGATGCCTGAACAAAATCAGGATTCTCTTAAAAAGGAAAAAGAGGGAGGGAATGTGTAAGAAAAAAACAAAACAAAACACCCAGTTCTTCCTACTGTGTCTTTCTCCTGTGTGCCTCCTGTCCCTTCACTGCCACACTGCCGCTGCCACGCTCACAACACTTCTGTTCACCAAATGTGGAGGAGTTTTCCCCGCAGCAAGCGGTTCTCTGTGACCTGGGCCGGGTGTCCTACAACGTCACCCAACGTTGACCCAATCGGCCTGGAGGTCGCGTCAGATCCCACAGGTTAAGGGCTCAGTCCCACAAGCACACTCTCCACTTCAGATGCCAGTCACAAGGGCAGGTGGTCACCTGTGCTTCCGACCTACCGGTTAAAACTCAGAGGTTCCCATGACCCCCTCTTAGGGGTGGGTTAATTTGCTACTGCGGCTCATAGAATTGAGGGAAATAGTTTACTTACATTTACCAGTAGATTGTAAAAGGATATGACAAAGGATACAGATGAACATCCTGATGGAAGTGACTCATAGGACAAGGTTTATGGGAAGGGGCACGAAGCTTCTCCAGGAGTACCACTAGCCCAGCACCTTCTGGTGCTCACCAACCTGGAGGACCCCCCCCCCCCATCACATAGGCGTGATCGTTCTCTAACTCCATTTTTCACTCTCTCCCTTCTTGGGAGGCGTGGGGGTGGGGCAGGACGGAAAATTTCAAGCTTCCCATCTCATCATGGCTTGCTTGCTCTATCCCAGGAACCAACTCTCACCTAGGAGCCATCCAGAAACCCACCCAGAGTCACCTCATTAAAACAAAAGACATTCCGGGGCGCCTGGGTGGCTCAGTCGGTTAAGCATCCGACTTTGGTTCAGGTCACGCTATCACGGTCGGTGGGTTCGAGCCCCGCTTTGGGCTCTGTGCCAAAGCTCAGAGCTTTGGATTTTGTCTCCCTCTCTCTGCCCCTCCCCCACTCACACTCTGTGTCTCTCAAAAATGAATAAACATTAAAAAAATTGGGAAAAAAAAAAAGACATTCCTATCGCTCAGGAAATTACAAGGCTTTCGGGAACTCTGTGTCAGGAGCCAGGGGCAAAGACCATATATATATACATATTATCTCACAGATATACATATTATCTCACAGAATGATATCGAGTAAACAATTAACATCCAGTCTGCACCATCCCAACATTTCCAAAAATTTACAATGAGACCCAGTGAAAGGTTTTCTAGGAGCTTCTGGGGAAAAGTATTTCCCCACTCTGCTGAAGAAGCTTAAACCTCTTCTCCCCCTTTCTCTCTTCCCCTCCCCTCAGTCTCTATCAGTCTGGCTCTCTCCATCTCCACGTGTCTTGCTTTTTCCTCTCTCCAGATGAGAAGGAAAGGTGTGGTTGCCAGTCATCTTGCAACATGAGGGGAGCCACTTACCCTTAGGACAGAGAGACAGATGGGCCATGCTGAAGCCAGCTGTACCCGACACTTTTTTCTATGTGGCCCAGTTCTCTTTCTCTGAAGCCACTTGGGTCGGATTTGCTGTCACCTGAATGAAAACCCTAATGGATAAAGTACCCTGATGTACCGCAGGGTGTGGACAGGACCACCACTCTCCTGATATCCTTGGAAGGGAAAAATGGCGGGGCCCAAAGAAGAGAGACAAGAGCCAATCCAACATCTACTGGGGTGTCCTTCAGCTGAAGCAGGAGATGTTGGTTGGAGCCATGGGCAAGGGGACCTTTCTCGGGGCAAAGACAACAGTTAGCGACCTACCTCCCAACCCAGATTCCCACCTCCAGGTCAGACATCTCTCTTCCACCCGTCCTAAGACAGAGAATGCGAGGCCTCTTCCCCCAGTTTAGAGAAAGGTGAACTGAGAATGGAAAAGGAGAGGGGTTGCTTAGAAGTGTGATCCTGGGGACGCAGAGCTTGATGGGAGTCTGGGTCCTGAAGACAGAGAGGATGCTGGGAGCTGGACACCGAGGACAGAAAGGGTATCTGGAGCTGAAGTCCCCTGGTGGGCCTGAATGTAGAACACTCCGGTAGCGATGGAGGTAAAGAGCAAGGGTTTTCAGAGTTGGGACGTCTCCGTTTGTCTGACTGTCAAACGGGCCTGGGAGAGGTCGCGGTCTCCTACCTTCCGTCGTTTCTCACTCTTCCCGGGTTCTAAGGGTGATAAACTTGCACCGGGTCTCCAAGGTCCCACAGAAGTGGGCTCAGGGAGACCACTCCCCAGGAGGGAGAAGGGACCCGAATCTGGAGGGGTGAGTCAGCAACAATGATGGGAGAGAAGTGGGAAGCGCGCGGGGAAAGTCAGGGACACAAAAGAGACTGGGGCAGGAAGAGGGGGGGAAGCAGGGGTGGGGAAGCTAGACGCTAGGGCGTGGGAGGCATCCACAGGAGCCTCTCCCTCTCTGGGGCTCAGGACTTAGGCTTCCTTCCAGTTGGTTCCCTTTCAGGGGCCCCTTTCAGGAGAGTGATGCATGATGTGGAAACACTGGATTCCTGGGTCTGGACGATAGGAAGGGTGGGACCTGACCCCCGCCCCGCCCAGCCCTGTCTGGGAGATCCAGGACCTGCCCAGACACCCCTCTGCCGCCCTCCCGGAGCTCGGGGTGGCTAAGGTCACAATCCGTCATGTGACACCTTCACCTGCACTCACTTGTCCACAGAACACCTCTCACACTCACCTTTCCCACAGAACACTCCTCCCTCCCTCGATGCTCACACCCTCACGCAACACTCCCCTCCACACACACCCAAGCCTTCACACACACCACTCACCTCCTTCCCCTCACACAACACCTGCACCCTCGCACACCCTTCCACCAACACACTCACACTCACCCCTTCGCACAGCACCCGCAACCCCTGCCCTCACGCAGCACCCTCCCGTTCTCCCGCATCCCCCGCACGCCCCCGCCCGCAACTGCCCCGCACTTGGGGGGCCCGCACCCCCACCATCCCCCCACCCCCACCGTCTCTCGGCCCCCTGGGTCTCCCACCCCCTCCCCCCAGTCCCGGCCTGGGCCCCGCCCCGGCCCCGGCCCCGCCCCAGCCCCAGCGCCCCGCCCCCGGGCGGGCAGGGGGCGGGGCTCGGGGGCGGGGCGGGCGGCGCGGGCGGTGCAGGTGCCGGGCCGGGAGCGAGCGGCGGCGGCGGCGGCGGCGGCGGCGGCACCATGGGCCGGGCCCGGCGCTTCCAGTGGCCGCTGCTGCTGCTGTGGGCGGCCGCGGCGGGGCCAGGTAGGGTCGGGGGCCGGGGTCGGCCGGCCGGGCCGGGGCGGGGGGCGCGCTGCGGTGACAGCCCGGCTGCCGCGGGGCCGCAGAGGCCGAACAATGCGCGCGGGGCCGGGCCGGGCCCCCTCCCCGGGACAAAGCGCAGCGCGGGCCGGGAGCCGGGAGCTGAGAGCCGCGAGCGGGGGGAGGGGGACGCGGGCCCCGGCCGCTGTGCCGCAGCCCCCCCCCCCCCCCCCACCCCGCACAGGCCCGGATCCCGGCGGGGACAAAGGGACCGAGACCACCATTACCCCCCCCCCACCCCTTCCGCAAGCCCGCCTTCTCTGGGCCGGTCCCGCTGTCCTTCTGTTCGGTCTCTGCGTCCCTCTGTCCGCCTGTCTGTGAGTCCCTCCGTCTCTCTCCTTGTCCCCCTACCCTTGTCCTCTGTCCCTCGGTCTGGAAGTCCTGTCCCCCCTGTCTGTCCCCCTTTCTCCTTGCCGCCCTGTCCCCCACCTCTCCATCCTGTCTTTGTCCCCCACCTCTGTCCCTTGGTCTCTGCCCCTTTTTACTGGGTCACTCTGTCCCCCCATCATCCCCTCTATTCTCCTTCTCTGACCCTCTATATTTCTGCTGTCCCTCTCTGCCCCCATTCTCCCTCTCTGTCCCTGTCTCACTGTCACCCTTGTTTCTCTGTCCCTTTCCCTCTGTCCCCCATCTGTCCCATCCCCTTGTCTCTATCCCCTATCTTTCCTGCCCGTTTCTCTAGCCCCCTCTGTCACCTCTCTTCTTCATTCCCCCCACTATCCATCCCCGCCTCTCTGTCCCAGTGTCCCCCTGTCCCCCATCTCTCTGCTCCCCCCTTTACCCTTACAACCTCCCTGACCCCATCCTTAATTCCTGCACCCCTTCATCCCTCTGTGCCCTGGAGAGGAATTGAGTCAGACAGGGCATCCTGAAGGGCCTTGGAGGGAAGTGTGTGTGTGTGTGTGTGCGTGTGTGTGTGTTGGGAAGTGTGTGAGGAACCTTGGCATGTGGGCACACACGTGGATTCAGCAAATGCCTCGCAAATGCTGCCCCCCCCCCCATTCACACACCCAGACCATAACTTACAGAGAAGCCCCCCTCCAGGACATCTAGGGAGCCATCCACATAGCCACATCACACACTGTGAAAAGCCGGACACCTCCACGATAGGGTGACCCTGAGGCTGGGGACAAGGTCAGGAAACGTCACACTCTCACACTGCGTGTGCCTCAAACCTGCCACAGGTCACCCCCTCCCCAGCGGGTGAGGCCGCTCTTAGGAGGAATGGATGGCTGGGAGGTGGCTGGGCAGAAGTGGAGGGCAGGATGCTACGGAGAGATTTGGGAGAGGTGTGTAGCCAGATGGCACAGGGCTGGGGGCCAGGGTTTATTTACATCCTGCCTCCTGCCATTTGCCCCAGCAGCCGACCTCAAGCCCCCTCCTCACTCTGGGCCTCAGTTCCCCTTTCTGTAAAATGTTGAACCCAGTGACCTGAAAGGGAACTCCAGCTCGGACCTCCCAAGGGGTTTCTGGCAAACTGGGTGCGGTTACACATCCCGCACCGCAGGGTTTGGGGCACAGCCTCCCTCTCCTCGGGACAAGGCCAGAGGGGCAAAGCCGACCTCTCACGCTGCACCTTGCTTTCTTCTAAAGTCTTCTGCCATTGCTTGGAACTTTTACCATTTCCTTCTTTCTTTGCAGCAGACAAGCCACAATCCCCCCGCCCTCCTCCCCATGAGCGCTTTGGTACCTTAGCTACATGCCTTCCAGTTTTATGATTCTGTCTTCCTTTAGGCTCCTGAACCAGGTTCATAGAATCCTAGAACCAATGAATCCAGTAAACAAAGAACCTGAGGGTGTTTGAAAACACTGGCGTCTTTAGGACTCTAGAATCCCCAAGTCTTTAGAATCTTGCCACCTTTCAAATTCTAGAACCTTGAGAGCGTGAGGATTCTCGCCTCTTGACAGCTTTAAAATTCTGAGAGCTTGACCTCCGGGAGATCCTGAGTCTTGACACCTCTGACATCTGGAATCTTGACAGCTTAGAATCATGGGATGGATTCTCTCAGAATCAGAACCTAAGATGACGGCTTGCCCAGTTCAAGAGTCTTTTCTCCAGCGCTCCTGGGAGGTAGCTCTAGAGGCTTGTTTCTTGTTTCGTGTTCAAGTCACTGCTTCCTGGCACCTGCATCCTACTTCTCTAAACTTTCGCTAAATTAAATGGCATGGGGCGTTACAAGTTGGGAGAGAGCTGGGTGTCACGGGGAGCACTCTGGACTGGGCGCTGGAGGAACCAGCCTCTCTGGTGTGATTTTATGTCAGTCCCTGCCCTTCTCTGAGCCTCACTTTCCCCCTTCTGTACAGCGTGGGCTAGGGGGCTGGGGTACCTGGTATCAGAGGGCCCTGTCTGCTTTCCTTTTCACTGGATATTTCTGAATGACCTTGGCCGCCAGATTTCAGGCGTTGCTCACGGTCCCTCCATCATCTTCCTCTCAGTCACCCCTTTCCTCTCTCACTTTGGCCAGCCAGCACGAAGGAAGATGGGGGTCCCTTTGTGCCCTTCCAAAACCGAATTCTCTTTCCTGGCTCACACATCTGCCAAGAATACCAGAGAAGGAGGAGGAGATTGATGCCAAAGGAAAGAAGGGCCCAGGGTGGGCAGGCGAGAGGAAGCGAGAGAGAGATGCGTTGCCTGACCAGATGCAGGCAGGCAGAACCAGAGATCCACAGGCCAGGAATTGGATAGAGCAGAGAGGGGCAGCAGGAACGGATATCCAGATACAGAGAAAAGACAGAGCAACCGTTTAGAGTTAGGGGGCTTTGTAGAGGGGGAGTTTGTTGTTGCCCAAATGTTTTCCTCCCCAGTGACTCACTTTTCCCTGCTAGAGTTCTGACAGGTCACTCTGAGAGCAGGGGGACCTTGCCCCCAATATGAGTCACCCCAGGGTGCAGGCCTTGGGTGGTTTCTGTCACTGACCCCCACCCACCCATGAGCTGGATGCCTGAGTCTCCAGAGCGGGGGGTCAGGTTCAGCAATGGATTCCAAGACCTTAGACACAGCAGGGTTGGGGCCTGGGGTGGGTTAATGTCGTGCGAGCCTGGCCTGTCCCCGTCTTGGGGAACACAAAGGCAGCTTTCTCTCTCTGGGTGGGGGAGGTGGGGGGGGGCGATGCTTGGAGTCAGTCAGACTCGCCAGCGCCCAATGGCCTGTGGCACCAAGACCCAAGCACCCACTGGTTCCTGCCAGTGCAGACCCCAGGCCCATAGTCCTCCAAGAACCAGGCACTAAGGCTCCTCTGCAGTAACTCAGTGGGGCAAGAGGGCAGCGACAGAGCCTGGGCTCTCCTGGGAGGGGGTGACTAGAGGGTACTGGGGGTGGAGGGTAGGACAGTGAGGGCTCAGTGCAGGCCTGCACCCTTCCTGAAGCAGGAATTCCCCCATGACCCCACGCCCAGGGGAAACCTCCCACCCCCTGGCTGGGCCTGAGGCCCAGAATCTAGGGAGTTCTGAATATCCCAGGAACGTGGGGGCCATAGGGGGCACTTTGTGTGTGAGGCTGCTGACTCACCCCTACGCCCCCACCTGATGCTTGGTCCCCAGATAGGAGGGGGACGGAAGGCTGGGGGAAGGCAGGACTGTGATGCTGAGGGTTGAGGACTGTAAACCTGCAGTCAAGTTTCCAGGAGAGAAGGGGGCTGGGGGCCAGGACTCCTGGGTCTGAGGGAGGAGGGGCCAGGGTTTTAGACTCTGGGATCTGAGGTAGAAGGCTAAGTGCCTCAGAGGGAGGAGGGGGCTGGGGGCTTGGACTCCTGGGTCTAAGGGGAGAAGAGGACTAGGGATCCATACTCCTAGGTCTTGCGGGAGGAATGGAGGCACAGACTACTGAGTCCTGGGAGAGGAAGGGACCGGGGGTCCCACTCCAGGTTTCCGAGGGAGGAGGGGCTGGGACCCTGACGCCTAGGTCCTGCGAATACAGGCGCCTTCACAAGGCTGAGCTGGGGAAGAATTGATGCTTTGTGCGAGGATGTTCGGACTCCGCCATTGATGGGGGGCTGAGGGGGGGTTCATTCAGGACGAAGGGATGTACCACCTCCCTAGGGGAGGAAGTGGGGGAAGGAGGCATGAAGCCATGAGCCCCCTGGGGAGCGGATACGGAGGGGGTGGCTGTGACCTTCCCGGAACCGTGACCTTGAGACTCCCTTGGGTATTCGCTGACTCAGGACCCAGGAAGTGCTCCCCCCACCCTGTTTAGTCTCCGTGGAAACATCCACCAGCTGTGTACTCTGGACCCCTGGCTCCTGGGTCCTGAAGGAGGAGGGGGCTGGAAGCCCAGACTCCTGGGTTTGAAGGGGGAGAAGGCTGGGGCTCAGGACTTCTGGGGATGAAGGAGGAGGAGGCTGAGAACCCAGACTCCTGGATCCTGATTGGAGGAGGGGGCTAGGAGTCTGGACTCCTGGATCCTGGGAAAAGAGGCAGTTGGGAGCTGGACTTCTGGGTCTAAGGGAGGAGAGGGCTGGATTCTGGGTCTCTACCTATCACCTGCTCAGCCACTCTTTCCCAAGCCCTCCCCAGTCCCTTTTTCCAGGCACCATCCCCATGACGACTCCAGGCTGTCAACACCGTTTAAAGGGCCAGTGCCCAAGTCCCAAAAGCTTAGCCCTCTCGGACTAACAAGTCCCGCCTCACCACCCCCCAACTCCCCAACCCTGAAACAAAAGCTCCTGGGACATTAATATTCCAGGCACAGACACTGTTGGTTACTGACTCCTCAGGAGGGGGAGGGAACAAGACAAAAGCCCCCCACCCTCACCCCATGTGCACCCTCAAGCAGACAGCAGAGGAATAATTTGCACGGTAGGGGCGGGGGCAGATGCAGAGGTCCTGATGGCTCCCAGGAGATGTTGAGTTTCTGCCACTGACTTGGCCTGGGACCCCTGAGCCTCATTCTCCACATCTGTAAAATGGGGGGCTAGCACTGGGTTAGCCCTGAGGTCCAGGATCAATGGCTAGGCTTCAGGATGTTTTTGTTTTGTTTTGTTTTGCTTTGCTTTGCTTTGTTTTGTTTTTTAAGCACCAGGATGTGCAGGCAGGCCAGTTTTCATGTGCACGGGCATGTTTCCGGAGTTGTAATAACAGTAGCTTTGCAGGAAGGACTCCCTGAGCTTTGGGCACCGGGCTGATCCCTAGGAGACAAGGCACTGGCGTCATCCCCATTTTATAGACAGGGCATCTGAGGCTCAGAAAAGTCATGCTGCTTGCCCAAGGTCACAAAGATGGCCAGTGGTCCAGCTGGGATCAACCCAGGTGTCTACTATGAGGATAATGATGTCCCAGAGTCGTTGTGAGGTTGAAATGAAATCGTGCCCAGCACACGCTATTCATCCGTCAATCTCCCAGACACTTATCTAGCTTCAGGGACACTTCTAGGGAGGAGGGGTACAGCAGTGAAACCGATGGATTACCTTCCTGCTTGCATGGGGTGTGTATTCTGGTGGCAGGGGACAAACTCAGTAAATGAGTAAGCACGTTACCAAGATAATTTCAGTGACATTTCTGTAGAGGAAATAAAACCAGTGGGGACAGAACAGAAAGTGCTCTGGAGGTAAGGGGACGTGTGAGGTGTGAGGGAGGGCTCCCTGAGGAGGTGTGGATGTGAGCAGAGACCTGAACGACAACAGGAGGCAGTGAAGAACATTCCAGGCAGAGGGGAGAGCAACTGCAAGGGCCATGGGGTGGAAACGAGGTCAGTGAATTTGAGGAAGATCAAGGCCAATGCACCTGGAGGAAAGGGAGTAGCAGGAGGGTGGTTGGAACTGTGGTCAGAGGGGTCCAGGCCACATAGCACCTTCAAGGTCCAGGGAAGGAATATAGATTTTACTTTATTTCCTAAGTGTCATGGGCAGCCTTCCAGGGTTTTTTTGTTTGTCTTTTGTTTTTGTTTGTTGAGAGAGAGAGAGGGTGCAGGTGAGTGAGGGGCAGAGAGAGAGAGAGAGGGAGAGAGAGAGAGAGAGGGAGAGAGGGAGAGAGAGAGAATCCCAGGAGGGGCAGAGAGAGAGAGAAGCGGAGCTCACCCTATGCAGGGCTCGTGTTCACCCGATACGGGGCTCGAACTCACGAACCATGAGATCATGACCTGAGCTGAAGTCAGATGCTTAACAACTGAGCCATCCAGGCACCAGCCTTCAGAGGGTTTCAAGCAGAGCGGTGACTTGATCTGATTTACCTTCTGGAAAACTCCATCTGGCTGCTGTGTGGAGAATGGCCTGAGGGGAGGCAGGTGTAGAAGCCGGGAGACCCCTGAGTAGCTCTTAAAGGTCAAGGTAAGAGACCGTGTCATTGGACTAGGGTGGCGGTAAAAAGATGAACTGATCTGGGATATGTTTTAGAGGTAGATGGATAGATCTTGCTGATGGAATGGACGTTAGAGAGAGGGAAAGGTTTTTGGCTTGAGCCACTGGGTGGATGGTCGTGATATTTACCGAGATTGAAAAAGACATGGGGAGGAAAAAATATGTGGGGCCAGGATTGGACATGTTGATATTCCCAGAAGTGCCAAATCAACCCGTAAGAGTGGCTTAAGTGCACAAAGCATTATATTCAAACCTAAGAGAAGTCCAGAAGTAGGCATCCAGGGCTTTGGAGGCAGCTCCACATCATCACCAGAGACTCAGGTACCTTCCAGCTCTTAGTTCCCCCATCTTTCGTGCCCTTGTCCTCTTGGTCAAGTGGCTGCCAGAACTCCAGGCATCACATCCCAGTTCCAGGCAGCATAAAGGCAACCTGGAAGAAAAAGGGACTTGTCCCTTTTCTTTAGGAAGTCCTCCTGAAATTACCATATGAATTACCAGGGAAGTCACTTATCCTTATATCGAGTTTGTACAAAACTTTTTATCGCATGGCCTCATTTAGCTGCAAGGGAGTCTGGGAATATCTTTTTCTGCTGGACATAGGGCAACCATAAATATAATCAGGGTTCTTTTACTAAGAAGATTTATGGATGCTGGATTATGGATGCTGGGTAGAAAGCTAGCTGTCTCTGCCTCCATTCTCCAGAATTAATCTTTTCTACCCCTCAGCATCCAAATTGGGTTACCGAGCCCTCTTACAGGGAATATAACACTTCTGACGGTCAATTACAGTGATTTGCATCTACCTCCCTGTAAATCTTGAAGGCCTTCCAGGGCAGGGACCTCATCTGACTCATCTCTGGGCACCCAGCCCCTAAGCTCCTACCTACTGCTCAGGAAATACTCGAATGAATGGGACAGAATGCAAGAGACACGAAGCCAGAGTTAGCCCACATTTAAAGGTAAATAACCAGATCTGATCATGGCACTTTCCTGCTTCAAAACCTCCACTGGCCTTCAGGGTAAAAGCTAATCTCCAGGCTTGGCCTTTGTGGCCCTCCACTAGCACATCCCACACCCCCTCCCCAGGGCTGCACAATTTCACCCAGACAACCAGGAGTTGGATGCGGATGCAAAATGTGGCATCAGAGAGCTCTGCATGCAGATCCTGGCCCTTCCACTGCCACTCTAAGACCTTGAGCAAGTCATTTTCTCTCTCTGGACCAACTTTCTCACCCATGAAATGGGAATTTTAAAAAGCTGGGGATTGGGGTGCCTGGGTGGCTCAGTCGGTTAAGCGTCCGACTTCAGCTCAGGTCATGATCTCACGGTTCGAGAGTTCGAGCCCCACATGGGGCTCTGTGCTGACAGCTCGGAGCCTGGAGCCTGCTTTGGATTCTGTGTCTCCCTCTCTCCTGCCCCTCCCCTACTCACGGTTTTTCTCTCTCCGTCTCAAAAATAAAAATAAGCATTAAAAAAATTTAGGGGCGCCTGGGTGGCGCAGTCGGTTAAGCGTCCGACTTCAGCCAGGTCACGATCTCGCGGTCCGTGAGTTCGAGCCCCGCGTCAGGCTCTGGGCTGATGGCTCGGAGCCTGGAGCCTATTTCCGATTCTGTGTCTCCCTCTCTCTCTGCCCCTCCCCCATTCATGCTCTGTCTCTCTCTGTCCCAAAAACAAATAAACATTGAAAAAAAAAAATTAAAAAAAAAAAATTTTAAACTGGGGATTGCTAATAGTGCCTAACTATTTGGGTACTCTGATGATTGAATGGAAATTATATAGGTAACACCCTTAGCACAGAGCCTGGCACAGCCATAGCAAGTGCCTAATAAACAGTAGCCATTGTGGTTATTTTATTTTGAAGATGACCGTGACAATGGTGATGGTGATGGTGATGCTGATTAATCCCAGCTTCGAGCTGTACTCTAGGCTGCTGCCTCTGCTGAAAATACCCCCTTACTAATTCCCTACCTTCCTCCTCTGATGGATTAATCGGGGTAGGTTAACCGCAATAACAACAGCCCCGAAATCCCAACGGCTTAACAAAAAAGTGAATTTCTCATTCACGTTACAGTCCTGTGCAGGCAGGTCACAGCGGGCAGTCAGGGCCCTGGGCTCCTTCCAGCTTGTGATCCTGTTCTCCTACAGGCTCCTTGGGGTCCTCTCCATTCAGCCAGCAAGAACAACTGTGATTGACATGAGCCAGCCTGGAAGAGGTGTTTCTCTGTTCCACCTACATCCCACTGGCCATAAACCAGCCACGTGGTCCCTACTGAGTACAAGGGATCTGAGGAAATGTAGTCCAATCGTGTGTCCTACCAGTTAACTTTGGTGATGTGAGGGACCCTCCAAAATGTAGTGGCTTTAAACAACAATCATGGTTATTTGCTCTGGGAAATAACTCTGGGAGTCAGCGATCTGGACTGAGTTGGTTGGGCAGTTCATCTCTGGGTCTCAGCTGGAGTCACTCATGTGGCTGCAGTCACTTGGGGCTGGATGGGCCAGGATGGCCTCACTCACATGACCGGCAGTTGGTGCTGGCTACTGGCTGGATTTCTCTCTCCATGTGGTCCCTTACCCTCAGGGAAGCTAGTCCAGGCATCTTTACCTGATGGTCTCAGGGCAGCAAGAGGGCACGAATAGAAACGCTAGGCTCGAGAACCCATACAGTATCACTTTTAGGAAATGTGATCAAAACAAGTCAAAGCAAGTGGTTGGGTCAAAGCAAGTCACAGGGCCTGCCCAGATCAACAGGATCAGAACGCCTGCTTTATGACAGAGGAGGGGCAAAGTCAACTTACAAAGGGCATATACAGGGATGGGAAGAATATTGTGGCCATCACTGCAGACAAATTACAATGGGTGCCCAGGTGTGAAAGGTGGGATTTGGTGAACACATAGCAGTTTCCCACACCTGGTGAACTGCTCACTCTAAAATCTGGATCCAACGGAGCTTTCTTCCAGAACCTTCTCTGATCACCCATCTCCCTAGGCAGCCTTAGTCTCCCCTTCCTCTGGGCTCCCCGTGTGCTCTGTGCACATACCACTGGGTCGTGACTGTAGCTTCTCTGGAGCAGCTTGTCTTTACCTCCCAGAATCCAGCCCTCGGGAAATGTTGGCTGCAAGGAACTGAATGAGAGGGGAAAGAGAGAGATTGGCGATTTGCATGGGGGAGGAACGGGGGAGAGAGAAAAGACTGAATCGCAGCCCTCAGCGAGTCTCCTATCCTGTCTCTCTGTCTGCTGGTCCAGGGGCTGGACAGGAAGTACAGACAGAGAATGTGACCGTGGCTGAGGGAGGGGTGGCCGAGATAACCTGCCGTCTGCACCAGTACGATGGTTCCATAGTTGTCATTCAGAACCCAGCCCGGCAGACCCTCTTCTTCAACGGCACCCGCGGTGAGTGCTGGGGTAGGAAATCCTGAGTCTTGAAGGAGAAGGACTGGGGCCTGACCCCTGTGTCCTGAAAAAGGACAGACGGGAGAGTGTGGACTCGGGTCCTGACAGAGCATGGAGCTAGGGGCCTGGACAACTGGTCCTGTGGGCACGAGGGCCTGGATCATTCTGGGTCCCCAAGGGAGTCACAGGTGGGGGTCCCTGAGATGCACGGGTATGGCTGGATGGGGAAAAGGGGCAGAGCGCAGGACTGTAAGCTTCTGGAGGAAGGGCAGGTCCGTGGAGCCAGAATTCCCTAGGTTCACTCCTTCCTGTTCCTTCTGTCTAGCCCTGAAGGATGAGCGTTTCCAGCTTGAGGAGTTCTCTCCGCGCCGCGTGCGGATCCGGCTCTCAGATGCCCGCCTGGAGGACGAGGGGGGCTATTTCTGCCAGCTCTACACGGAGGATACCCACCACCAGATTGCCACGCTCACTGTATTGGGTAACGCCTCTCCCTCCTCAAACTCATCCCCTCCTCCTTTCTCCTCCGCTCGTCCCTTATCCTGAGACCTGATTTTTAAATCTGGTTGTTTTTAACCTCCTCGACACCTGCCCCCAGGAAACACGGCCGGTCTTCCTGACCTCCAGCCTGTGTTTGACCCCTGCCACCTGGGACCCTTGTGGCACCTAGTTTCTTTGAGTCCGCCTCAGTGCCACCGCTGACCGCCCCCCTAACCCCTTTCTCCCTGCAGTGGCCCCAGAGAATCCCGTGGTGGAGGTCCGGGAGCAGGCGGTGGAGGGAGGCGAGGTGGAGCTCAGCTGCCTGGTTCCTCGGTCCCGCCCCGCCGCTGTCCTGCGCTGGTACCGGGACCGCAAGGAGCTGAAAGGTACTACCTGGGGTGGGGTCACCGGGGAAGTGCCGGCGAGGGGTGGGACTGAGAGGAAGCGGGTCTTGGGACCTGCTGGCTTATAAGTGCGCGGGGCTTGGAGAAGAGCGCACAGGTTTCGCTGACCCTGGCCACCCAATATGCTGCTACGGAAGGAATTGACAGCTGAGAGGGCTTGGGAGTGAAAGAGGGAGGGGCTTTGGGAAGAGGCACCTGGGGCTGCGGGCTACGTTCGGGGAGGGGCGTGGCTTGGAGGACTGGAGGCGAGGCCTGTGGATAAGAGGCGGAGCTTGGCAAACAGCCGGCTCTGGTTTGGGCTGGGGGTGGGCGGGGCCGGAATCCTGGCCTGACCGAGTCCCGGCCGGGCCTGGCAGGAGTGAGCAGCGGCCAGGAAAACGGCAAAGTCTGGAGCGTGGCGAGCACAGTGCGGTTTCGTGTGGACCGCAAGGACGACGGCGGTATCGTCATCTGCGAGGCGCAGAACCAGGCGCTGCCCTCCGGACACAGCAAGCAGACGCAGTACGTGCTGGACGTGCAGTGTAAGTGCCCGGCGGGCCGGGACGCGGGGGGCCGGAGGGTCCCAACGCCAGCCGCTTGCCCCCGGGAGGGTTTCTAGCCCCGCGAGATGACCCAGACCACCACTCTCCCATCTCACTTCCGCCCACAGACTCCCCCACGGCCCGGATCCATGCCTCCCAAGCTGTAGTGAGGGAGGGAGACACGCTGGTGCTAACGTGTGCTGTAACAGGGAACCCCAGGTGAGCTCTTGGACCCGAGACTCCTGGGTCCTGAGGAGAAGAGACCGGGGACCTGGACACCTGTGTCTCGGGAAAGAGGGGACTGGGCGAACAGAGGGGCTGGGGCCCGGACTTCTGCGTCCTGAAGGGGGGAGGCTGTGGGGCCCTGGACTCCTGAATTCTGATAGTGGAACGGGCGAGGGACAGGACGCTAGGATTCTTGAGACTCCGGTGATGGGTGGAAGCTGTGCCCGGGACTGTTGGTTTTATTGGTTAGGATGGGGAGAGTAAGGACCCTCTTACTGGCAGATACTACATATCTAGATTACCGAGAAGTCAGAATTGGATGCTGGCACCTGTGCCCCTAACTCTGACTATACTTCCCTCACGCCCAGGCCAAACCAGATCCGCTGGAACCGCGGGAATGAGTCTTTGCCAGAGCGCGCCGAGGCGGTCGGGGAGACGCTTACGCTGCCTGGCTTGGTATCCGCAGATAATGGCACCTACACTTGCGAGGCGTCGAACAAGCACGGCCACGCGAGGGCGCTCTATGTACTCGTGGTCTACGGTGAGGGCACGCAGCCGCAGGCCTGGGGGCGGGGCTCAAGGCGGGGGCGGGGCCTCGGAGGAGGTCTCTGCTCGTCCTGGGAGGCAGGGGGTCTTGGGAATGGGTGAGCTGGGTTGGATGGTTCAAGGCCCGCAGGGGTGTTTGAGGGGCCTGCTGCAAAGGGTGATTCTTTGGGGTCCACAGCCAACTGAATTCCGGGAGTTCTGCGACCAGACCGACCGCCTGGGTTCAGACTGGGCTCTGCGGCATCCTATTGCGCGTAACTCTGCGCCTTAGTTCCCTCATTGGTTAAGCGGAAATAAACAATAGCACCTACCTCATAGGGGTGTGAAGATTATATATGAGCTAAATATATAAAGCGGTTGGAATGGTCCCTAGCACAAAATAAGTGCTATGTGTTTAGCTCTTATGACAGTGGAGCACGAATTTTGGAAGTTGCTGGGCCCTAGCTCAGCATTTTTAAATACCTGGAGCGTTTTAGACAAGATGGGAAGGGACTTGGACCTCAGGTTCTGTGGGTCAAAGGAATCGAACGAAAAGAGATGTGCTGTTTCTGTTCTTTGGGGAGTGGTGGGGGGAGGGAGTGGGGTAGTACTGGCAAAATGATTCAGGGGCTGGTTCGGGCCAGTGTACAAACCAACACACGCGTTCTTTGTGGAAGTGGAGCATCAGGAAAGAGTGGAACCAGGACAAGGGGCCAGGCGTGGCAGTAGTTTGAGGGGCGTGACACGTAAAAGTGTGGTTAGTTGTGTGGATTGGTTTACAAGAGCAGCAGCGATGGGGCCAGGCTGGGACTGTGCTCTGATGACCTGGTCCTGCGCCCTGTCCCTCTGGCAGACCCGGGTGCGGTGGTAGAGGCTCAGACGTCGGTGCCCTACGCCATTGTGGGCGGCATCCTGGCGCTACTGGTGTTTCTGATCATATGTGTGCTGGTGGGCATGGTCTGGTGCTCTGTACGGCAGAAGGGTGAGTGGGGGCGGGGACTGAATTCTGCAGCGGGTGTGGTTGGTTGTGGGATTCGGGAAGGGCGGGGCCCTAGAGCCCGGGTTGCAAAGAGGGAGGGCGTACATCCCAGAGGATAAGAGGGCGGAACCTAGACCCGGGATTCGAAACCTGGCGGGACCTGAGGCCAAGATTCCGGGCCGACTTTTCGGCCTTGACTCTGAAAGGGGTGAAACACTGAAGGTGAAATTAAGGCCAAGAGTTTGAATAAAACAATTCATCTCCCTAAATTGTTGGATTCGTTGGGAGCAGAGTAAGGGGACACCACCAGGAGAACAGATAAGGGTTGGTCTTTGTTTGAACTTTTGGAGTCTTCCTAATTCTGCTTTTACCTCTTTCTCTGCCCCTGTTTTGCAATCCCCTGCACTTGATTCCCTCCCTGAATGTTCCGTTTCTCCCTCTTCCTTCGCCTGGTATGTCTTGTCTGTCTCCCCTTCCCGTATATTTCTGTCCAACTCCTGGGTCCACATATATGTCACCTCTGTCTGGGGGTCTGTCACCCCTCAGGCTCCTATCTGACCCACGAGGCCAGTGGCCTGGATGAGCAGGGAGAAGCAAGAGAAGCCTTTCTCAATGGCAGCGACGGACACAAGAGGAAAGAAGAATTCTTCATCTGACCCCACCTCCACCCGGGCCTGGGCCTGGGCCTGGGCTGGGGTCCACCCCACTGCCAGCTGCAAAGACATTTACCAGAGTCTGGGATGGTGGGCTTCTCCCCCCACCACTAACACCTCAGACGCTTGGGCAGGGATGGGGGGTGTCGGATCCCAGGTCTCTGCAAGGGCCAGAAGCAAGGGCCTAGAGGCCTGGGCCCCCCAGGGGGCAGGGGCCAAAGGTCCGGACCCCCCAAGTCCAGGGAGGGCGGTAGGGATTGGGTTGGGGGAAGATAACTGGGGGAAGGCCAGGGCCCCTAGGCTGCAGAACCAGGTCTTGTGGGGAGGGGGTCAGATTCTGGGAAGGGTGGGGTGGGCAGGGAAGGGGAACACAGATTTCTTTGGGGGTCCCAGACCCCATGCCAGCCATTGTAGGAGTTCCACAGAGCTCTGGGCACCTCTTTGCAAAGCCATGTTTGCACGGTGGGGGTAAGGGTGGGGGGGAGGGCATGGAAACAGGGATTCTGTGTCTTTGTGTCATAACTTTGATGGGGGCGGTGAGGGAGACAGCCCCAACCCTTTTCTCCAATCCCCAGGTTCCTGGGCTCCCCTTCCCCACCTCCTCCCCCCATATCTGTCCTATCCATATTTGTCTCTCTGTCCACCCACTCCTGGGGGGGCCTTCCCCATCTCTCCTCCAGGCCCTCCAGGGAGAGGGAAAGGAGTCTGGGGGGTGCGTTGGTCTCTATGGTTTTATATATAATATATTAAAAAAAAATTAAAAATCTGTATGAAAATATCAGATTGCACCCCCCTCCCCTCATTCCTGGCTTTTGCCCCCTTTTTCTTGTTTAAAAAAAAAAAAAAACACACATTTTGTACGGGGCGGGGAGGGGAACGGGGAGGGGGTTTGGCAATCCCACTAACCACCATTAAACTGAGGAGAGAACAAGTATCTGGGGTGGCTGTGTGTCTGTCCCTCTGCCCAGAACTGCACTATGTTGGGAGGGGAACTGAACTAAGGGAGGGAGGAGGGAGAGAAGTAAGATGGTTGTTGGTGGATAGTACAAGCCAAGAGAAGTTCCTTACCTCTTCAGGGGCACCTCCACCCTTCCAAGAAATCTGGTTTTTTCCCTGGCCACTCCTTCGGCCAAAAGCCACTGAGTCTTGAGTCAGTAGCCACTGAGCTACCCTGTCCTCAGCCAAAGGCCCAGATCCTTCCCCTGGTTTACCTCTAACCCGGAAATCAATCTCCAAAGGACCTTTCAATTAACTCACATCTCGCCCTGTCAAAACCTGTGCCTGCTCTGCTCAAAATCTTTCCCTAGCTCCCCATCACCTCTAGGTCAAGTCAAGCCCCCTTAGCCTGGCACTCCTGGCCCCTCATTCATTCGACTAAATTTTTAAATGAGTGATTCTAATTTTAGATTAAAAAATACACTGACCTCTTTCTTTGTGCCAGGTGCTACCCAAAGATCTGGAGATGCCATGATGAATAAAATAGGCAAATGTTAGGTGTTCTAGATGGCTTCCTACTAATCTGAAACTTGATCCTGTTTCTAGGCACTGAGGACTGAAGGAAAAAGGGTGACTCCTTTCTTACCCTCACAAAGCTTCCATGAGGAAAACAGGAAGCAAAAAACCTTTAATTTCAGCTTGCCATAAGTACTCAAGATAAAATGCAGAGGGGATGGGGTGCTATTAATTTATTATAGAAAACTTCAAATACAGAAGTAGAACAGGACTATGAAGTCCCATGCACCCTTCACCCCAGCTCCCACAACCATCAACTCGTGGCCAATCCTGCTGTATCCACAATCCTGCTCATTTCTCTAACGCAAATTCGATGTGCCATCTTTGAAAGATCAGGAAGAGCCTGTTTGACACCTGTGCCAAGATATGAATGATGAGTCAAAGATCAGAGGGAAAAGCATTTTCAGGCAAAGGGAACAGCAAGGGCAAAGGCCTGAGGTGGTAGGGACTGGTGTTTGAGGGGAAGTAGAGGTAGGTACACAGGGATGGATAAAGAGGTGAGTGAAGTCAGAGACAAGTAAGAACAGACCACATGTATAGCCCCTGGGCCATGATAACGTTTGATTTAAGTATAATGGGAGCTCTTGAGAGTTGAGCTAAAATATAAGTCAATTCTAAAAGCCTGGAATACTGCAGTGGCTTCCTATGCCGTCAAACTGTATAGTCAGAGCTCTTAACTCTACCTTTAGGAGCCTTTCCCCTCTCTGAATTCTGTTTCAGGCATACGTAGCTGCTATCACTTTCTCAATCAAACCATGCACCACTTTTTGCCTGTAGGCTTCTGCCCTTGCTGTTCCCTGTGCCAGGACTCCTATTCTATAGTTGGCTTCTATTCATCCTTGGCTTAAAGATCACCACCTCTTGGAAGCCTTTCCAGGCTGGGGCAGGCACTTCCTCTGGCTCCCACAGTTTCCTATGCTTCACTCATCCCAAATCTGACCACTCTGGGTTGTGGTTCTGATTTTGTGTGGATCTTCTTCCTTTGATTGGGGTGCCAGGATAGGGGCCAGGTATGTCTCGTTCCCTGCGGAAACCACGGTGCCCACCAACACGGGGCTTGACACAGACGACGACAATAAGTATTTCTGATGGTGGTGGGGGAAGGGCTTTGTGAGAGTTAGTAAGTGTCTTGGCCATCGCGCCCCCTCTCCGGATGCAAACTGACGCCAACTAAAACAAGGCCACTCGCTAGTCCGCAATCCGTAAACGCATGCGCTTTGCTCAGGCGCGCCCCCCGCCACCCCTCTCCCCCTATATGCTAATCACGACGTTCGGGAGTACAGCCTCTCCGGGGAATATGCAAATCATCCCTTCAGCGCCGTAGGGCTCCCATTGTCCCGCGCTAAGGTTATGCAAATAAGCCTCAAATCCAAGATCCAAGCCTAGTTGGCGCCCCCAACCCCTAGCTCATCTCATTTTCTGTAAGGCGCGTTCCTGCTTGCTCACGCACGCGCAAGCCTCGCAGTTTCTAGTTCCGTCTAGCTGCGGACTGTACCAAGTAAACCTGGACAGCAAGGGGCAAAGTCCGGAAGCCCCTGCGCGGGCCTAGTCGATGGCCCGACTCGGAGAGCCCCTCTCCCCACTGTGCAATGGGAATGGTCCACCTCGCCGCGCAAGCGCCCTAGGCGCTTCACGCCGCTTGTACACCCTCCTACCCAACTTGCAGCGCACGCGCAGAGCTCGGGCGTGCAGCCGCCGCCGCCGAGCCAGAGCGGGGGCAGCTAGTGCCGGTGAGTGTCCGGGATAGGGATAGGGGTGCGCGGGGCATGCTGGGAAGCGGGCGCTACGGCACCGCTGCATGATGGGAGTTACGGCTCCCATCACCGGGGCGAGCTGGCAGCGGTCTTGGCCCATCATGGCTGGAGGGCGAGACCCAGGCTCCCTTTTCTCCCCCAACACGGCTCCGTGCAGCCCTGGGGCATCCTGGGGAAACGGGACGCCCCGCCCTAAGGCATTGTGGGAGTCGGTCTGCTAGTCGTTATGGGCCTGGTGCATTCTGGGAAGGATTAGTGTAGCTCCTTTTGGGAAACCGGCCCCTTTTGTCACACACCTTCCGCTCAGCATCTTGGACGCTTGGAGTGCTTCGACGCAGAGCACCTTGAAAGGCGGTCATTATAGGCCCAAGGCATCCTGGGAAGAATTGCCGCAGGGCATTGTGGGAACTGGTCCTTATTGTCTGTTGTAAGGTTTTGCTCTGGCCTCCTTGCCCTTCCATTGTGGGAACGGGTGCCTTTTATGTTCTCACAGGGCATCTTGGGAGTTGGTTGCTGTTGGTTCAGAATGTAGTGGGGTCTTGGCACTGTGTTTTCCCTGTGGTAGCGAGGGAGTGTCACTTATAACCCTTTAAAATTGTGGAAGCCAGTATGGCCACCATAGTCCTTATAGGAATGGGACTGCACCAAAGAATGCTTCCACCTAACATCTGGAGTACGCTGGAAGGGTCCTTGTGTGATGTGGGCTTGGGGGAGGGTAGGCTGGACTGGTGAGCAACGTCTCCGGGTAATCTCCTGGGTAGTCCTGATTGTAGTGTGTGGTTGCCAGGTAACATAGAACATCCACTTAAAATTTGAATTTCAGATAAATAATCTTTTAGAAATGTTTATCCCAAATACTGCTTGGAACCTATGTATATTAAATAATTTTCTGTTGTTTATCTGAAATTCACATTTAACCTAGCATTGTCTGCTTTTATTTACTTAATTTGGCAAATTATCCTGGCTTAAAGTAGAACTCCTCAGTTAAATGGGACCCTACAGGCAATAGGGTATTATAAGAACTCTCCTCTGCCAGTTATGAATCTTCTGTCCTTAAAGCCCAGATTCGGGGGTGTCTTTAGAAAGCTCCTTTACCACTGATACCCGCCCTCCCATGCCTCAGCCTCCTCCAGGCTTCACTTTTAATCTTTTTTTTTTTTTTCCCCCGGTCCCCAGCATTAAACTTGACTTCCAGACTTTGAAGGGATTGTGTATTTCCCATCACTGTATACCCAGTACCCAGCACGGGCCTTGGCATAAAGAGGCGTAGCTGAGGTTGCCAGTCCTTTCACTGACTTGCTCTTCCTAGCTCTTTACTGCCAAAGATTACAGTGGAAGACAAAAGAACTACTCTGTGTGTGTGTGTGTGTGTGTGTGTGTGTATGTCGAGGTACTGGTGAAGAGGGAGAGGTTCTTGTGTTTGAGGTGGGCTTTGGAGAACGAGTAGGAGTTCTCTAGGTAGATGGTGGGGAAGGAGAACATTCTAGGCAGCAGTAGCAGGATTTGCTGAGACCCACAGATGTGAAAAGTCCTGGTGTGCACAGGGAGCGATGGTAAGTCTGGAATGGCTGGGGTGGATAGAAAGGGTTATGAGTGGGAGTATTAACAGCCACTGTTACTGCAGTAACTGCCACATACCAGTAGTTTATATCGAATGAGCGCTACTGAATCTTCAAAAAAAAATTTCAGCTGAGGGGCCGTTTATGAGAGGTAGAATCACATGGCTTCAAATCCTAGTCCACCCATCAACCAGTTGGTGTAACCTTAAGCTACTTGTTAACCCTCTCTGTGCCTCAGTTTCCTCATCTGTACAAAGGAGACAGTCTGTCTCAACATAGTTATAAGGACTGCATGAGTTAAGCCCTGGAAGCTCCTTTTGTACTGAGAAGGAAACAGGCTAGAGAGATTAGGTCCTTTGCTTGAAACTACACAGCTAGAATGTGGCAGACTTGGGGTTCAGACCTGGACACCATCTTGCCAAGGTATAGAACTAGGGCTGGCGCGAACTAGGGCGGCCATACCGCTTGTTTAAATACTGAAATACCTCTAGCCTGATTAGTATATCACCACTATGTCAAATAATCCCTACCCCCAACTGCCACTTTGGACCCTCTCCCAGCCCCCAGACTTTCCCACAGTCCTGCAACCAAAGCCTTAATTCCTGGATAGGCCCCTGTTCCACTCTCAGTTCTGATTGGTGCCCCTGCTAGTACCCGCTGCTAAATATTTGGAATGTTACCTTTCCCCGTTCCGCTGAACAAGAACCACAGATGGCTTTGTTGCCCAGATGGGGAAATTAAGATCTACAGAGGAGCTGGGGCTGTCTTTTCCTTTCCCCCAGCACTGAGCACACAGTTGGGCCCTGAGAGGCAGGTGCTATGTAAAAATTTATTGAGTCACCACAAGCCTTTCCTTCCCCTGTCCAGCATCCCGCTCTCTTTGCTGACATCCTGCATTGGAGAACTTGTGGCTGAGGTGTGGCTGTGGAGAGCTGGCCGGGGAGGGACACTGCCTAGCTGCTCCTCTGCTCCTGTCTCCTGTCTCCTCCCCTGGCCATGACAGAGACCCGTGAGCCAGCTGAGACTGGGGGCTATGCCAGCTTGGAAGAAGACGATGAGGACCTCTCTCCAGGTGAGGCAGCCTTAGAGATGGCGGCATTACCTTGAATATCATCCTGGTTTGGAATTGGGGCTCCACTGAGAAATCTGGAGAGGGAAGGGCACCTTGTCTTGCTAGGTGTTCTGTTCTGACTGGGACTATGTGCCCTGCTAGTGGAATCCTTCTGGCTGAGACTTTTGGGGGTTGTAGATTGGCTAGGATTGCTCTTCTTATTAGGGGTTCTAGATCGGCTGTAGTCTCTTTCCTTGCTGGGGGTTCTAGATCGGCTGTGGTCTCTTTCCTTGCTGGGGGTTCTAGATCGGCTGTGGTCTCTCTCCTTGCTGGGGGTTCTAGATTGGCTGTGACCTCTCTTGCTAGAGGTTCTCGATAGGCTGTGATCTCTCTCCTCTCTGGATTGGCTGCAATCTCTTTCTTTTCTGAAGGTTCTGAATTGGCTGTGATCTCTCTCATTTCTAGGGGTTCTGAGTTGGCTGTGGTTTCTCTCTTTTCTGGGGGTTCTGGTTTGGCTGTGCTCTCTTTCACTGCTGGAAGTTCTAGATCGGCTGTGATCTCTTTCTTTGTGGGAGGTTTCAGATGGGCTACGACTTCTCTCCTGGCTGAGTGTTCTCGATCGTCTGTGATCTCTCTCCTGGCTGGGGCTTCTTTCCCTTCTGGGCATTCTATATTGGTTATAGTTTCCCCCCTTGCTGTGGATTCTAGATTGGCTGTGTCTTCTCATCTGACTGGGAGTTCCTTTCCGGGTACGACTTCTTGCTCTATGGTGACTTCTCTTCCAACTGTGACTTCTCACCATACTATGACTTCTTGCCCTTCTGGGCATTCTAGACCCGCTCTCACTTCGGGTCCTGCTGGGGGTGCTAGACGGGCTCTCACTTCGGGTCCTGCTGGGGGTGCTAGACGGGCTCTCACTTCGGGTCCTGCTGGGGGTGCTAGACGGGCTCTCACTTCGGGTCCTGCTGGGGGCGCTAGACTGGCTCTGACTCTGGTTCCTGCCGGGGGTGCTAGACCGGCTGTGACTCCGGGTCCTGCCGGGGGTGCTAGACCGGTTGTGACCCTGGGTCCTGCTGGGTGCAGTATCCTGGTTGTAACTCTTGAGCCTGCTAGATACTTCACTTGGGCTGTAACTCCATTCCCTGCCAGGGGTGACCATCTGACTAGAACTCTTTACCCTCCTTGATGTTGATGGAGACTGGCTGGAACCTCTCTTCTTGAAGGGAGTTCCAGTGGGGCTGTAACTCTTTGCCCTACGTGGGGTTATAGCCAGCCCAGAACTCTTCCCCATGCCTGAGGCTCCTGGTGGGCTGTAACTCTTCTCTCTGCTCACACTTCTAAGCTGGCTCTTATTTCTTTCTCGGTTGTTGTTTCTAGGCCGGCTGCAACTCTTGCCCCCACTCTGTTTTTTCTGGGAAGTAGGAGTTCTCATCCTGTTGGGCACACTTGGGGTGGCACCATGAGTTCTCATCCTGCTGGTAGTGCTGGCTCTGCTGGGTGACCTCTTGGAGCTGCGGCTTCCCCTTCTTCTGGGAGTTCTGCCCCGGCTGTGTGTGCCCCTCCGCTGGTGGAGTCTTACCCCACTGACCTTGCTGGCCGTGGTGTCGGTGCTGGCCTTGCTGGCCCTGGTGTCGGTGCTGGCCTTGCTGGCCCTGGTGTCGGTGCTGGCCTTGCTGGCCCTGGTTTCGGTGCTGGCCTTGCTGGCCCTGGTGTCGGTGCTGGCCTTCCTGGCCCTGGTGTCGGTGCTGGCCTTCCTGGCCCTGGTGTCGGTGCTGGCCTTCCTCGCCCTGGTGTCGGTGCTGACCTTCCTGGCCCTGGTGTCGGTACTGGCCTTCCTCGCCCTGGTGTCAGTACTGGCTTTGCTGGGTGTTCTTGTCCCATTTCGGGCTCGGGACTTGTTGCTGGACTGTTTAGAAGCAGCTGTCTTCGTACTTGCCCACTTGGGAGACCTAGAACTGCTTGGGCTTGTGACCGAGTTAGGGGCTGTTGATGGCTTGGCGGGCACTGAAGCAACGTTGGGCTTTGCCGATTTGGTGGTCTTCAAGGAGGCGGGAGGCTTGGGAGGCACGGGGGACATCGAGGGTCCAGTGGATGCTGGAGACGTGCTGGGCTTTGAGGGTCTCGTAGGTGGAGAAGGCATGGTAGGTACAAAAGGGCTTGTGATCCTGAAAGTCACAGTGGACATGAAAGACCTGGTAGCCGTGGACAACCACCTGACTGCCTCTCACAGGCCAGCTGCATGAAGTCATAGTGGGCATTGAAGCCCCTGGAGGGTGGGTGGTGTGAAGTCAGTGGTAGGAGGAGAAAGAGGGTGAAGGCCAGAGGGGTTGCCTCCATGTTTGGCCACCATTCAGCGAGTATCTTCTGAGGTTGACTGGGGATGCAGCGTTGCTGGGGACATGGAGATGGGTCAGACCCAGGTCCTGCCTTCCCGAAGTCTCCAGGTCACTATCCAGGTGGTCAGGATATGTTGGGGTTTGGAGGCGGGGGCAGGGGCAGAAGTCCCCAGACAAGAGACACTAACCACCTGAGGAGGCATGGAGGACCTCACAGAGGAGGTGACGTGTGAGCTGGGACCTTAAAGAGGAGCAGGGGTTTGCTCTTAGAGAAGAAAAGGTCACCAGGTGGGGGAAGAGCAGAGCCAAAAGCCTGGAGCGATGGGGGAGATCAGGGCCTCGGGCCCCCCTTGTTCACTCGACCCACACGTCCTGGGCTGGGCAGTGTTGGGGACCCCAAGATGAGTCAGACCTGCCCTCAAGGGGTTCCCAGTCTGATGGGGGAGACCTGTTGGGGCCCAGATGGCTACAGCCTCTAGGACAGTCACAAGGGGAGACGCTGGGCCAGCAGGAGCCAGGGTGGAGGGAGCCACCGCCATAGACGACAGAACCTGTTCAGGGTCCTGAAGGATGAGTAGGAGGTCGCCAGGTGGCCAGAGTGGGAAACAGCCTTCCAGGCAGAGGGACAGCAGGACAGAGGCAGAAACAAGAGAGAGAGCTGCAGGGAGGGACATTAGGCCAACATTTATAACCCATTCTTCTAAGCTGGGTGATGCCGGGGGACCCAGCAGTGAGTCAGACCCCGCCTGCCCGCCGTCTGGTGGGAAAGGACTTTGTACCGGCACAGCCCTGAGGGCTGGGTGAGGACAGCCAGAGGGCAAAAGAAAGTGACTGGCTGCCTAGGAGACCTGGGAGGTCTCACTGAGGAGGGAGGCTTCCTACGGGGTCCTAAAGAATGATGTGGAAAACCTGGCTGGGCCACTCCCAGCAGAGGGAACAGCACATGTGAAAAGCCTCAGAAAAGGTTTGACAAATTGAATGAATGCCAGCCACAGAGAAGGTGTCCTGGATGCTCAGGATGCAGCAATGAACCAAAGTCCCTGCTTTGGGGCACAGGCAGTAAACACATGAGTAGATGTCACCTACAGTAAGTGGAGGAGAAGAACAAAGCGGTTAAGAGCGTAGGGGGAAGGATTGCTCTTTAGACAGTGTGACCAGGGTGAAACTGAGAAGGTGACACTTGAGCAGACCTGGCGAGGGGAGGGAGCAAGCCTTTTCTATCTGTAAAAAAGGTAGCAAAGGCCCTGAGGCAGGTGTGTGCCTGCGGGGTTGCCCCGACGAGCCCAGTGTGGCTGACTCAGTTCTCACAGGACCCTTCTGGGCTGCTGGAGGAAAGTGAGGAAGAGGGGCCAGGATGGACACAGGGCAAGGCTGTTGCGGTCCTAGGGGATGCTTTTGGCAGACCAGTGCCGCTGTGGTGGGGACTCCCTCCTCCCAGACCCAGGCTCTGCATGCACTGGTGTCACCCTTTCCTGTATGGCGGCTTCAAATCTTTTTCCTTTTTTTTTTTTTTTTTTTTTTTTTTAAGAAGAACCTTCTTTCTTTCTTTCTTTCTTTTTGAGACAGAAAGAGAGAGAGCATGAACAGGGGAGGGGCAGAAAGAGAGGGAGACACAGAATCCGAAGCAGGCTCCAGGCTCTGAGCTGTCAGCACAGAGCCCAACGCGGGGCTCGAACTCACGAACTGTAAGATCATGACCCGAGCCGAAGTTGGCCGCTTAACCGACTGAGCCACCCAGGCGCCCCTCTTTTTCCTTTTTTAACCTAAACTTGTCCTAGACGTGTTCTGCATGCTCATGAAATCACAGCAATATATCTGTACTTGCAAATCAATATTTTCATTCACTCAACTGCGCACACACACACACACACACACACACACACACATTTATCACACATATCATATATGTATGTGTTTTAATTTGCTTGAATCCTGTTCAGGTGTTTGTCTTCCTAAAATGATCTGGCGTAGGACACCGCCCATATTTAGCTTTCCCTGTTAGAGCTGTGTGATTGGAGGCGAGTGAGTCGCCTAACCGCCCTGTAGCTCAGTTTCCCATTTATCACTTAGGGATGACAACAGTACGTCCCTCAAAGGGTTGTTGTAAGGATTCGGTAGGTTAATATAGAAGAACAGGGCTCTTAAAGTAGCAGTGGATGCTGTTACTGGTACTGTTTTTATTACTGTTACTTTGTCCTTCTTAAACCCTGGAGATGCAGTTCTTGCAAGACATTCATTTGCTTAATACACAGACACTGAGTGTCTGCTGTGTGCCAGGCCGTGTTCCATGTGACAGGGATTCTTCCATGGGGAAGGGCAGGGTTGTGTCCTGGCTGTCCCCTCCCTACTGTGGTGAGTCTGAATGGGGCCCCGGGAGGGGCACAGCCCTGTCCTCAGATGCCTCTGACTCTCCCTGTCCATCCCCCTACAGGCCCTGAGCATTCCTCTGACTCTGAATACACTCTCTCAGAGCCAGACTCCGAAGAGGAAGAAGATGAGGAGGAGGAGGAGGAGGAGGCCACTGACGATCCTGAATATGACCCTGGCTACAAGGTGAAGCAACGCCTGGGGGGGGGCCGGGGGGGCCCGTCCCGCCGGGCCCCCCGTGCAGCCCAGCCCCCGGGCCCCCCAGCCCAGCCCTGCCAGCTCTGTGGCCGCTCACCCCTTGGGGAGGCCCCACCAGGCACCCCACCTTGCCGGCTCTGCTGCCCTGCTACAGCCCCCCAGGAAGCTCCAGCCCCTGAAGGCAGGGCCCTCGGGGAGGAAGAGGAGGAGCCGCCTCGGGCTGGGGAGGGTCGACCAGCTGGGACGGAGGAGGAGGAGGAAGATGAGGAGGAGGAGGGCACCTATCACTGTACGGAGTGTGAGGATTCCTTCGACAACCTCGGGGAGCTGCACGGGCACTTCATGCTGCACGCCCGGGGCGAGGTGTAGGCAGAGCCCCCCACCCAGGGAGCTTGGCTAAAGGGGTGGGGTGGGAGGAGGGGGCTGAGGAAACTGGGGTGGTCGCAATGGTCATGTGGGACGGGGTACCGCCGATCTGTGTCGTCTTAGCAGTAGATGTGTGAAGGCCAGAATAAAAGCCAAATTCTGTGTGTGTCGGTCCAGCGTGTTTGGTGTGTGTGCGTGCACGCATGTGTGTAAACGCTTGAGTGTGCGAGGCACGGGCCTGGGGCATTTATCCCTCCCCCTCCCCCCTCCCCTGGCTCCTCCCTGGGGGAAGCTTAAGAGCACTGTTGCCAAGACTATTAACATTTACTAAGGGCTTATGTTCAGGTGGCTTCCGTATATTTAACTCATAGACCCGAAGACGTACAACAACACAACGGTTTTGCACTCATGTAATAGAGTCCAGGGTGGGTGTTTCCAGTAGGTGGGCAACCCTTCTCCATATAGTGATTTGGGGACCCAGGCCATCCCTTAAGCCTGCTGTCGTCCACATGGTCATGGCTGAGTGGCCGTGCCTGGGTCCTGTCGGTGGAAGAGGAAGGTGAGCCTGGAGAGGTACACGTGATCTCGGCCAGGCCCCCTGCCCGCAAGTAGCACAGCCTGCTCCTAGTTACGTTCCTTTGCTGAGGAATTTGTCACATGACCACAGCTCCCTGCAAGGGAGTCTGGGAAAGGCAGGTCTAGCCAGTGCCCAGAAAGCAGAAAACGGTTTGTGGAGGACAGTCGATGTTCTCTGCCACTGCCTGAGAACCTTTACAAAGAGGACTTTAATTACAATCAGAGCTGTGCTTCCCGGGTGCCAAGTGCCAGTCCAAGAGCTTTATATATATTGACTCATAGAAGTTGTGTATCTAGGAACTTACAAAAATAGAACCTTAATTATAATTACAGCTGCCATTTCCCCAGCACTTCCACAGTGCTGCATTTTATTTGCATGAGATCATCAGGTCCTTAGAATAACTCTGTGAGGAAGGGATTGTGATCCATTAATTCATTTAAGCAGTATCTTCTGGGTCCCTGCTGTATGCCGAGCATTGGGAATTTAGCAGTGAGTAACATAAAATCCTTGTGCTCCTGGAGCTTACATGGGGCCGAGGCGGGGGGAGGGGGGGCAGTGGGCAGGGCCACTGGTAGAGACAGATAGTAATCAAGCTGGAGGGAATGCTGGGTGATGGTAGATGCCGTGGAGAAGAATAAAGCAGAGAAGGGGGAACACTTCTGGAAGGCGGTTGCCATTTTAAATAGTATAGCCCTCCCTGAGGAGGTGACAGAGACCAGAGAGAGCGAGGGGCTGTGCACTTGGGTGGGAGGAGGCAGGAGCCTGCCACCTGTCAGGGCAGAGCTGGGAAGGATGAGGGCAGAGGGGAGCAGAGGGCCAGCTCCTTACAGCTCTGTTGAAACCTTGGCTCTCGCTCTGAGAAGGGACGTGCTAATTCATTGAAGTTTGGCACCAAAGCTCCTTTGAAAATAGAAGCCTAATTATAATGATAGCTGCCATTTATTGAGCATTTACTGTGTGCCAAGCCCCGTTCTAAGGCGCTTTACGTGTGTTAACTCATAGAAGCTTGGCAACTAAGAACCTTCAAGAATAGAACCTGAATGACCATAATGGCCATCATTAAATCAGCACTCACGGTGGACCAGGCCCTGTAAGCGCTTTGTATGGACAGTCGCATCGGATCCTTATGAGGTAGGGGCTGTTATTTATTCATTCATTCAACAATGACGTATTGAATACCTTCCAGACGCAGGCACTATTCTGGGAGCTGAGAGTAGAGCGGTAAACATGATGAACAAGAATCCCTGTCTTTGTGGAGGTTCTATTATAGAGAAGACAGAGACTTAGATATTTAAGTAAAATATATAAAAAGTATAGAACGTTAGAAGGTAGTAAGTGCTGTGAAGAGAAACAGTGGGTGGGGAGGCTTGTGTGTGTGTGTGTGTGTGCGGCAGTTCCAAAGAGGGTGGTCGTGGAGGCTTCAGGGAAAGGGGGACTTCAGGCAGAGATGGGGAGTAGGGAAGAGTAGGGCCCCTGCACTGTCTACAGGAGCAGTGAGTGCAAAGGCTCTGAAGTGGGGCCCTACTTGGGATGTTGGCGGAAGAACACTTAGGGCATGAGACCCCTTGGGAAGACTAGGGGAAGGACAAGGTCAGGGAGAGGCAGAGGGCCGGGCCCTGTCGGCTGTTCTACCAGTTTGGGCTCTGCGTCCCATGTCTGAGTCCTCGTCGTAGCCCTTAGAGGCACAGGGGCTATTATCGTGACCATTTCACAGCTGTTCCAGCTAGGGCACAGGGAACTTGACTTAGCTGCTACAGGTCGGTCACAACGGCTAATAAGCAGAACGCAGCTGTGATTCCAGACGACTGGATGCGGTGCGTACCTTCTTAACCATGAAGCCACATACCAGAAATGGCAGCCTGGCTCTCCACAGCCACCGTCTGACTGGCCAGGAGCGTGTTTGGTCTCCATAGAGTTACTGGGGTCTTCTAATCATGTGGGTTACCAACATTTAAAACTGGGCAGATTTCACCTCAAAAGGGAGGTTTTTTGGCTTCCCTTGAAAATCGTGAGATCTCGATCGCTGAGCCCACAATCCCAAGGAGCAGTAGCTTTCTGGAGCTGAGGAAGGCTTACCTCCTGCTAATGGGCGTTCCCTCCCACATGCCCATTCCTCAGCATGTGGCATCTGGACCCCTCACACCTTGCCTGCTTCACTGCTTATGGTACCCTGCTTGGCCACAAAGAGCGTTTGCATCCTGATGCCTGTTACAGGATCTCATACCAAAGCATCTGTCAAAGCCCACACTTTTCATCCTAGAAGCTCAGAATCTGGGAACCTGACATTTATCCACTCTTTGAATTGAGACTTTCATAACCATCACAGCTTAACATCAATGAATCTCAGAATCGTCAAGGCAGAAATTCACAGCTCATTAAAACACCACGGATGGATTTTATTTCCTGGAGCAGCATGCTTAAGCCCTCTTCTGCCCTGAGACAGGGCTTTGTTTGTTTGTTTGTTTTTTAAACCAGACTTTATTTTTTTAATGCAGTTTTAGGTTCATAGCAAAATTGAGGGAAAGATAGAGACATTTCCTGTGTACTTCCTCGCCCCCACACAAGCATACCTTCCCCTGGCATCCACATTCCCCACCACAGTGGTCCGTTTGTTACAACTGATGAGCCTATATTGACACAGCATAATCACTCAATGTGCATAGTTTACACTGGGAGTCACTCTTGGTGTTTGTTGCACCTTCTGTGGGTTTGGACAAAGCGTAATGACCTGAGTTCATCATTATAATATCATAGACTGTTTTCACTATCCTAAAATTCCTCTTGTGTTCATCCCCCGACACAATCCTTGGAAACCAATGATTTTTTTTTTTTTTTTTTTACTTTCTCCATAGTATTGCCTTTTCCAGATTGTCATATAGTTGGAATCATAAGACAGGGCTTTCTAAGCAAAGATGTAGAGAATTATCTGTTCATCAGGAAAGATTCCTAAGGATATGAGAGGACTAGGAATCAAGAGACCTAGTCTGCTGCCAGGGTCGGCGGGGCGGCGGGGGGGGGGGGGGGGGTTGAGCTATGGAAACCAAGCTAGGAATTCCAAAGAGAGGATTGAACACAGGGGATTGGGTGTGCAGCTGGTTGAAGGCCGAAAGCACAAATGTGGACAGTTGAGGCCCCCAAGATATTCGTGTCTGCACAAAGCTCCCACCTCTAGGACCGGGCACAGAAAGAGAAGGGACATTACCAGAACCCAACAGGAGTTTGGAGGGACAGGCCATGTGCGGCTGTACCTCAAGAGAGGCACGGTACCTTGTGCTGAGGGTGTAGAAATGCACTGGAGCCTGAGCCGCTGCTGTTAGAGGGGTTCCAGCAGCCCAAAGTGAGGGGAGTTCCTTCCTCCTCTTTCTGTCTATCTTCTGCCCAGACCTCTCTTGGGCAGAACTTGAGGAAGCCAGCTCCGGAGGGAATCTGGGAAATACAGTTGCAGAAAGCCCAGCATTACAGAGCATCATCGGGAGGGCTGCAGGCCGAGAGACTCTAGTGGGCACAGTCGAGCATTTTTTTTTGAGCCTCTGCAGTGAACATTGTCCTAGGTACTGGGGAAGTGAGGAAGACACACCGCCTGCCCTCAGGAGTTTGGATTCCAGAGTATGGACACAGATAATGACACGCACAAGCGGGATAGTCCCAGGTGTTGAAGGGTGCTAGGAAGAAATAAAGCCAGGGTGAGGTTCAATGGTGCTACTTTGGCCAGGCAGGTCAAGGAGGACCTGTCTGAGGAGGTGGCATGTGTAGAGTCCTGAATGATGTAGAGACAGCCTTGTAAAGTTCTGGGTTAGAGCACTCCAGGCAGAGGGAACAGCAAGTGCAAAGGCCCTGAGGCAGAAGCCAGCCTGGCATGTATGGCTGGAGTGTAGTAAAGGTAGAGCAGAGAGGGAGTTGAGACTGCTTAGCGGGTGGGGGCCCCATCATTGTTGGATTTTCTGGGCCTGGGTAAGGTGTCTCTGGATGTTATTTATGGAATCTCTTTGGAGGATTTTAAATGAGGAGCGATACGAATTGACTTACACAGGAGGTGGTCTGTAGTCCACTGGAGGGGGCAGCAGTGGTGGCAGGTGCAGGGGGAGCAGATAGGAGAGTGGCTGCGGGAAAGGCCGGTCAGACTCGGGAATCTAGTAGTATACAGTTGACCAATCTGACGGTAGTGGTGTAGGTGGGGGCCGTAGGAGTCACACTGGCCTGTTTTAAGGTTTTGAGACTCCTGTTTGTCACCATCCAAGTGATTGTCTCATGGTTGGGGGGGCGTCTGGGGTTTGAGCTGAAGATAAAGATTTGGAAGTCACCAGTGATGCTATTTAAAGTCCTGGGAATCTATGACATCTGGAGAGTGGAGAGAACAGGAAGAACACAGGCAGGGCGGCTGTCTGTCTCAGGGGAACATGTGTGATTAGAGCCTTAGGTTTGGACATCTGGTTTGGAAACTTCTGGGCTGTCACCAGGTGCAGAGGAAATATTTGGCTTTGGTGAAGCGGACATTTTTGAGAAAAGTGATGGCCAACTGACTCCAACCCAGTTTCCCCACAAGTCACCCCAGCAAAGAGATCCAGGCTAGCTAGCCCTGCACGAATCTTGTGCAAACAAATACACACACACACACACACACACACACACGGCCCCCTACTAGAGGTAGTATTTCCCAGGGTGGGAATCCCGGTTTCCAGGCTCAGAGTAGACTGTATGTCTTATCACTTAGACAGAGGTCAGCAAGCTTCTATTATAAAGGGCCAGATGGCCCTTTACTATTTTAGGCTTTGTGGGCCATACGGCCTCTGTTGCAACGACTCAGATCTGCTGTTCTATGCTGCAAACAGCCTGTAAGTTACGCTGCCTGTGACGGAGACCAAAAATAATGGTGACTTAAACAAGATAGAGGTTTATTTCTCTCTTACATGGTAGTATGGAAGTGGATCTCCTAGCGCTAGGATGAGGACTCCGTTCTGTGGAGTCAACAAGCGACGCAGGCTTTGCTGTCTTGTTGCTCTACCATGGTCCTAGGTGGTTGGGTACCGTGTCCACACTCCAGGCGGAAAGGTACAGGAAAGGCGTGTCCCTCTCTGAAGCTTGAGAACTCTACCCAGGAAAGAACCTGGGTCACAGGGCCACGCCCAGCTGCAAGGGACTTTGGGAAATTGTGTTTGTAGCTACCACGTACGTAGCTAAAAATTGGGGGACAGCTATCAGTCTCTACCGTGTCCCCGCTGTGGGTTTTAAAAACATCCATCAGTTCGAATAGGATCTATAATTATTGCATGCAGGGCACCGGCCATTGACTCTAAGGGCAGGGCAGGTCACCCAAAGTCCTGACCACATTCAGCAGTGCCCTGGAGGGACACTCCACAGGGTTAGGCCTTTCAAGAGCTGAAAATAGGATCTTAATGGGAACTCTCCCAATGTTGGCCAAATACAACAGGAAACAGAAGGTATCTCTGTTTGATTCCAAACCAGATTCCCTGCAGGGCCAGGCCAGCTCTGACCTGAGCTCCCCGCTCCCTGTGCCCTTATATTTTCTGGGAATATCTGCTCAAAGGCCAGAGTTCCTTGTTTAGATATTTCAATATAGACCTTTTCTGTTTTTAGATACTATTTGTTATTTTATTCATGTCATCTCACCTACACCCAGAAAAAAATAATCTAAGACCAGAATGGTACATAAAATTACTTAAGTGGGCAATAAATTATCGGGGTGTGTGTGTGTGCACCCAAATCCACCCAATACCATGGCCCCTCTGTGAGTGGGAAAGACTGATGGGGGGTGGAGTGGGAGGAGATAAGAACTTGATTGCAACGCCTACATGACTCAGAATACAGCTCCCAACTTGGCTGCCCCATCCCCAAAGGCCCACGTTGCTGCACATCTGGGATCCTCCCAGTGACATTACAGTCCCACAACACCTCGCCTTCCCCTCCCCCATTCAGGCACAAATCTGGGGGACCTTGTTCCTACGGCCCATGGCATCCATCTGGGAAGAATTAAAGGTGATTACACAATCTGTAGCTAGTTGTGATTTCAAACTATTTAATTGGGAATGAGGGAGATACAACAATTTTCCCTTTTGCTTGCTCTTTTTTTTTTTTTAAACAAAAGATTTCACTATTGTCTAATTTCACTGTATCCCTGAAGGCCTTTGTGTCCTCCAAAGACTGAAGCTCTAGATGAGAATCTTCTGGGTCCTATTTATCAGAAGTCCTTTGCCTGTCCCGGGAGGGAAGCAAATCCTTCCAAGGCCCCCATCCTATACCAGAGGTGAGTTCCAGCAGCCACAGAACCCCCACTGCCCTAGGGAGGGCTTAACCTTCACTCAGAGCTCCCCCCGGGCATGCCGGATGTAGTGTTGATGCAGCCCAGCCTCCTGGGCAAAGTCCTGACCACACTCAGTGCAGGCGAAGGGGCCAGGAGGGGTGCGGGTCTCATGCGCCTGGCGGTGCCGCCTCAGAGAAGCAGCCTGCCCAAAGGTCTTGCCACAGTCAGGACAGGGGAAGGTAGGCGGGGCAGCGGCGGGTGCAACTGGCACGGAGGGCCTGGTGGCTGGACCGTGGCCACGCTGATGGGCGATCAGGGCCTTGGAGGAGGGGAAGGAGCGGGCACAGGTGAAGCAGATGAAGAGGGCCCCCTGCAGCTTCTGGGCCACGAAGTCCGCTGGGTGCTCCCGCTTCATGTGACGCTCCTGGAACTTGGAATCGGCGAAGGTGATGAGGCAGCGGGTGCACTGCGGGGCCCCCAGGTGGCCTGAGGGACGTGGGGAGAGGTCGGGGGAAGCCAGCAAGAGTCACCAGGACCTCTCCCAAGCCCGAGTCATGCCAGCAATTCACATTCAGTGCTCACCACGCGCCAGGCTCTATGCCAGGGCTGGACAGTGGTCCAGACTATTGCTGGGCCTGTTTTATGGATGAGCAGACTGAGGCTCAAAAAGGTGAGGCAACCTGCCTACAGTCATGAGGCTAGGTATGAAATGAACCCATGGAGTCAGAACTGGAACCCCGGGGGTCTGCCCTTCCAACAGAGCTGTGAGCACAGCCCCTGGAGCGAAACTGCCTGGAATCGAATCCCGGATCTGCCTCTTCCTAGACAAATACACTAGTTTCCTCATCTGGAAAATGGGGCAATGACCCTATCAGAATCTACCTCACTGGGTGGTCGGGAGGAGTAAATGAATGACTTTATATAAAGTGCTTAGAACAGTGCTACACAGTGGTTTGCAGTTACTGGTGCTGAGAAAGGGAAGAGCAGCCGGGGCCTTCGTACCTCCCTCCCAGAGAAGATTTAAGACTGCCAACCTGTCTTTTGCCTCTGCTTACTGGCAACATCCGACCCACAGCAAAACCGTTCCTTGAGCCCTTCCCCAAATCACCTACCACAAAGCCCCAATCCTAGGATAAGTCCTAACTCTTACTGAGAGGCCTTCACAGTGCCCCAGGGTGCGTGTGCTTCCTTAGCGCGATTAGCAATAAACCAACTTGTTCAACTGTAGGCGTGTTCCTGGTGGTCTTTGGCTGGAGGGCCTTGACAGGGTGGCGGGCTCATTGTTACAGATAATCTCTTTGCCTCGATTCCCTCACCCGAAAGTAATACTTAACCAAGTTCAAAGGGTCTGTCCGGAGGACTGAGATAATGACGGTTTAACTCCTAGAACACGCCTAGCATGTAACAAGCATTCAGCAGAAGCTGTTGCCACCATTCTGTCGAACTGGCTACCTTGGTTAACATCAAACCTTCCCTTTCTCTGCCGCTAATCCTCATAACAACAGCCGAGTCACCGGAGTAGCCGCAGCCTCTTGTGACAGACTGGGAAACCCAGGCCCAAGTCACACTGAAAGTCTGGGGGCCAGTTGGGACTGGAACCTTGGGCTTCCTCTCAGTCTCTGCCCTTTCCCAGTCACATCTCCCACCCCAAGCCCCTCTGGACGCTACTCTGTCCCTCTGAACTGTGGCCCCTTGAAGCCAACATGGACAGATCAGAGTGGGTACATCTGAGCAGAATAAGAGTAAGGGTGGAGTGTGGCGGTTCCCGGTAGGGCAGCTCAGAAGCCATTTGTTACAGCCCCTCCCCAGCAGGCAAGTCCTTGTAACGCCTTGGACATTGAGATGCTACGCAAATCCTTTTAGGAGCCTCAGCCCCTGCACCCACCCTCCTCTGGCCAGCAGCACTCACACACGTCGCCTCCTGGACTGCGGGGACTCCTCTCCTTGGACGAATCCTGCTGCTCCATGGTCTCTTCAGGATGCGGGTCCTCCATAGTGGCTGGGATCCCTCTGGTCAAGAGTAGCACGCATGACAACAGTAAATCAAGTGAAGTCGCTCATCTGTCTACAGCGTTAAAGGGCCGCTAATCCTATGACCTTTGACGGGCTCTCTTGCCCCCGTAAGACACCATCTTCTTGAACTGTAACCTAATGGAGCTCTGCCCTAGAGAAGTTTCAACCCTCCCAAAAGATTCGACTCCCTAGGTTTGTGACACCCCTTAGAGCCTTCTCACCTGTGTGCGACCTATGACCTACATCAAACTAATTCCCTGAACTCAGGGCACGGAACCCTGGATCTTTGACACCAGCCTCGCCCCCGTCTCCCACGTGTCTTGAGGCAGGTAGTGGCATCCAGGCTTTAGCTCGCCTCTTCCCCGGAGGCATCTTTCTCTGACATCCTGTAACTCTCCTTCCACCCTGAGCCCCCGCCGCCCACGCGCGCCGTCAACCGCGGCGTCCCGCTGCCCCCGAGCACTGCCCTCGGGTCCCTCCTCCCGAGGCGGGTAGCCCAGGCCTCTGCTTTTCTCCAGGCAGCAGAGGGCTGCCTTTCGTTGCGCCGGTCCGTCGCTCGTCACAGCGCCGCCACCCGGAGGGAAGCGGGGTAGGGCCCACCGAGGCTCAAGGTCCCAGTGGCTTCCATGCCCTTTCGCCTGAGGAGCCTCTCCAAGCCGAGATGCCGGAGGCCATCCGGCAGTGATGCAGTCGCGCCAACCGGGTCCTCAGAGTAACGGGAGGGGTCCTTCTCTGCACTGGAGTGCGTTATGATGACGTGACATGACACCCTTGCCGTACAGACCTCAGCTTCTGGCGCACGTGTGGCTAGGTGCTCGTGGAGCGCAGGCGCTCTGGTTCCCTCATTGTTCCCAGCCCTGCGGGCTGCAGGAGCTGAGGAGCGGGCGTACGTCTGTTGCTTTGCGCAGGCGCCGCGAAGGGCCGTATCCCCGAGGTCGCGCTTCCAAGACACACCCCCTCCTTAAAGGACTGACGTCAGGTAAGAGCCCCTGGAACGTGTCTGGGCGTTCCCAAATCCGGGCGCTCTCACCTCTTCGGCCTCCGTCCGCCGGACCCTAGGGGCGGGGCTTCTCAGCGGCTGATCAGCCGCCGCCAGCTGTGCTCTCGGGTGTGCCGGCTTTTTGCCCGGTTAGTGATTTGGAAGGGAGGAGCGGGGGATAAAAACATCTTTGTGTCTGAGGGAGGAGGGGCTGGAGGCCGGATCTTTGAAACAGAAAGATAAAATGTGTCCAGAAAAAGGGCGGACAAGACGCCCGGATCTCTGGGGAATAGATAGGGCCTGGGCGCCGGATTTCTCCCTGGGAGTGACACCCAAGAATGGAAGGGGACAGGGTGAAGGACTGAAGTCTGACACCAGAGTGGGATGACTGGGAAAGGAAAAAGCTGGGTACTCCCTGACCCGTGTCCGCCCCACCCTTTTGCTTTCCAGTTATGCCACCGCCGCGGGGCGACGTGACCGCCTTGTTCCTGGGGCCTCCGGGCTCTGGAAAGTCCGCTCTGATTGCAGCGCTGTGCAACAGAAATGTGGAGACGATAGAGATCCCCGAGGGACGGCCGTACTCAGGGATCCCCAGCCTGCGAGCGGCGGGCCCCGGCCTCTTCCTGGGCGAGCTGAGTTGCCCACCCGCAGCGCCGGGGCCCTGGGCGGCGGAGGCCAATGTGCTGGTACTGGTCCTGCCCGACCCCGAGGGGAATGGGGAGCCCTTGGCCCCAGCGCTGGGAGAGGCGGCGCGGGCCGCCCTGGCCCGTGGGACCCCGCTGTTGGCTGTGCGGAACCTCCGTCCTGGGGATTCACAAAATGAAGACCAGGCCCGGGATCAGACAGCGGCCCTGCTGAACAGCGCGGGGCTGGGGACCGCGGCTCTCTTCGTGCTGCCGGCGGACTGCGGCAGCCGAGATGACTGTAAGGAATTGGAGCGCCTGCGGGTGGCGCTGCAGAGCCAGGCGGAGGTGTTGCAGAGGTAAGCGAGGAGTTTCCCGGTGGGGTAGAGACCGGGTCCTTTAGTCCCAGAAGACGTTCTTTGAGATCCGCGAGATCCCACCCCCAGCGAGTTTGGGGCAGGCCTTGATCGGATCGCTGCGGGAGGGGCCAGTTCTCTCGTCCAGGTCCCGCCCCTCATTGCAGGTTTTGCGGTCACCGAGGCTCTACCCCAAGCCAGTACTGAGTGCTGGACCCTTTCCTGTCTTCTAGGCCCCGCCCCATCCAAGGGTCAGCTAGAGGTTCAGACCTGTTCTCCAGGTTCAGCCTCCAGTGAGCGTTCTGAGGTCACAAGCCCTGCCCCAGTGAGAATTTTCGGAGAGGAACTAACACCCAAATAGCAACGCCCCCCCCCCACCCCCGCCCCGGGCAAAAGTTTGAAGGAGGGCTCATTCAGCACACAAGCTTGCGATCCCCGCGAAAATTTTACCCAAGGGTTCACTCTTTCCAGCACTCCTCATCCTCCACACCATCAGCTTGGTCGTCAAGCTAGACCAGTCCACACCTTCAGTGAGCTTTGTTATTTCTGGGTTAGCTCTCCCACTTCCTTTCAATAACCCCATCTTGTTTCTGTGCCCACTTGCTGCCTACCTCCTGATTTTTTTCCCCCAACCCCTGGCCACCACCTATTTCATAGTCAAACTGAGGCTCGGTGCTCATTTTTTTTTTTTACCTTAGCCACATCTCCTGGATGAGCACTAGTAGGTGAGGCTTTCCCCGTCATTGGCTGTTACTCCCCTCCTTACACCTAGTCTCAGCAAAGAGTGCCCTGGTGACCTTGCTCCTGTCGACAAGTGCTCCGCTTTCCTTTAGTCCACAATACAGTTGCAGGTCTGTCTTGCCCGAGCTCGACCTTCTGTGAGTTTTGCTTGGCCTTTCTTAATCCTGCAGATCCCTTGGAAAAGGCCCCCTTGCCCCGCCCCCAGCCTCAAGACTGAATCCAGGGGATGATTTAGCAGGTTCCCCTTTTTAGGCTCTTTTGGAAACCTGATCTCAACCAACCCGCCCCATCACTGCTTTAAGCCCTGGTTTCTTTGTGCTGTACCATCCGTCTGGCCCCTCCCTTTCCTGCTCCCTCTTCTTTCAGAGATTATTCGGGCAAAACTCCACCCCTCGTCATCGTAGCCTAGTCCTGTCCCCAGAACTCAGCTCTCTTGCGTTTAGATCCTCTTCTGCCCTTTATCCTCTGTCTTCCTGTCCCCTCAGGCTCCTGCCACCGGCTCAGGATGGCTTCGAGGTCCTGGGTGCAGCAGAGCTGGAGGCTGTGCGGGAGGCCTTTGAGACCGGTGGCCTGGAGGCGGCACTGTCGTGGGTTCGCGCTGGCCTGGAGCGGCTGGGCAGCGCGCGGCTGGACCTGGCCGTGGCCGGCACGGCTACTGTGAGCCTTGTGCTGAACACGCTCCTCGGGTTGGATCCCGGCGATCCAGACGCGGAGCCTGTTTTCATGCCCGCGGGGCCCACACCCTACCCGGCCCCGGAGCGTCCCAATGTGGTGCTCTGGAATGTGCCTCTGGGCTCCGCGGGCATTGCTGCCGCCCCCCATCCCACCCACTACGACGCCCTCATCCTCGTCACCCCGGGAGCGCCCACTGAGAAGGACTGGGCTCAGGTTCGGCCCTTGGTGCTGCCAGATGCACCGCTGGTCTGCGTGCGAACAGACGGCGAGGGCGAGGATCCAGAGTATCCCGAGGAAGAGGGAAAGGCAGAGAAGCCCAGCAGCGAGAGCTTAGAGAACGCTGGCGGAGGGGAGTTGAAGAATGCACGCGGTGAGGGAAGGGAGAAACGTGGCGCTGGATTGCAGAAAGGTAGCGGGGAAGGTTCAGAGAAAGCAGGCAGCGGGGAAGGTTCAGAGAAAGCAGGCAGCGAGAGTTTGCCACGTGTTGGCGGCGGCGCGAAGAAATCGGGCAGTGGGGACTCAGAGCGTGCGGCCGCACTGAGCCCCGAGGATGAGACGTGGGAGGTGCTGGAGGAGGCACCGCCACCTGTGTTCCCCCTGCGGCCCGGCGGACTCCCCGGGCTCTGCGAGTGGCTGCGGCGCGCGCTGCCGCCCGCCCAGGCGGGGGCGCTGCTGCTGGCGCTGCCGCCCGCGTCTCCCCACGGGGCCCGGATGAAGGCCGCGGCGCTGCGGGCCGGGGCGTGGCGTCCGGCCCTGCTGGCTAGCCTGGCGGCGGCGGCGGCACCCATACCGGGGCTAGGCTGGGCGTGCGACGTGGCGCTTCTGCGGGGTCAGCTGGCGGAGTGGCGGCGGGCGCTGGGGCTCGAACCCGCGGCGCTGGCTCGACGCGAGCGCGCGCTAGGCCTGGCCCCTGGGGAGCTGGCGGAGCGGACGCGCTTCCCGGGCCCGGTGACGCGCGCCGAAGTGGAGGCGAGGCTGGGCGCGTGGGCCGGCGAGGGCACCGCCGGGGGCGCGGCGCTGGGCGCGCTCTCCTTCCTGTGGCCCGCGGGCGGGGCAGCGGCCACCGGCGGCCTGGGTTACCGCGCGGCGCACGGCGTCCTGCTGCAGGCCCTCAACGAGATGCAGGCCGATGCCGAGGCGGTGCTGGCACCCCATGTGCCCGCGCAGTGAGGGGTGGGATGAGGGCCGGGGCTTCCGGGCTCCCAGCGTCCCAGCTGCTTGGCCCCGCCAGGAGCTGAGGACTCCCAAGTCCCGGTTAGAGGGAGGGGGGTTAGGGGTACAGGCTCTGGCCTGAGATGTCTCGGCCACTGGGGTAAGGGAGCTGGGGGGCCACCGCTCAGAGTCCCGGATGCTTGAAGGGGATGGGGGCTCTGACTACTGATTGGGATGTGTGGCTTGTAGTCACCCGAATTCCTGGGTCCTGAAGAGGAATAGAGTCTGGGGGACAGAGCCCTTGGTTTCCCTGGAGACCACAGGGCATGACACCAGACTGTGGCCTGAAGGAAACTGAGGGGTCGGCCTCCTAGAAGGGGTTATATCGTGGTCTTCAAGGGAAAGGAAACCGGGTCTGTTGGTCATCTAGCTCCCTGGGGAGAGAAGAGGTGAAAGCCTGGTCTCTACCCCAATAGAGATTCCAGTATGGAGGATGGGGTCCGGGTACCCCCGGGAGCTGGAATCTTTGGATCCTCTAGGCTTCCTGGAGGAAATGGGTCTGCATCCAGCCTCCCAGCTCCTCAAGAGGCAGTGGCGTGGAATCTTCATTGGGGGTCTCACACTTCTGGCTCCCAAGAGGGCGGTAGACCTTGGTTTCTAATTCCTTGGTGGTGGGAGGTCTCCATCTACAGAGGGGAACAGGGCCGGGGCGGGGGAGGGGGGGGTTGTGAGAAAGAGCTGGAGAACAGCTCTTGGGGAATAGATATCTAATATTTGTTGTTCTAGGGGCCTGGCGACCCAGATTCCTTTCCCAGCTGTTGTGGGGAGGATGGTCCCACAAAAATGAAGAGGGGGAGGCAGGAGGTCTGGGCATGGTGGGGCCTGCGGGTAGCCAGAGACCGGGAATGAGGCCTTCTGGGTGTGGAAGGGCAGAGACCTCAGAGGTCTCTCCCACAAATCCCTTAGGGATTTGGATCCCAGCAATTGCCTTTCTCTGTGTGAGTTTGACTGGGAAAGGGATATGACTGCCCCCATTTTATAGGTGTGGAGTGATTCAGGGGGTCTTTGGGGAGTCTCTAACTTTGTCCCTCCCTCCTCTAGCGGTTTCTATCTCTTTTTGGTCTTGATTTCTTCTGTCACTAAACCTCTTTCTGGCCTTGGTATTTTGTACTCCTGCCTTTTTGGGCTAAAGCAGCCATAGTGCTGCACTAACCCAGACACTTCTGTGTTGGCTACCTCAGGTGTCCCCAAGAGGTTCTGCCTTCTGGAGTACACAGAGTGCCGCAGAGAGCAAGAGGCCCACAGAACAGCTAGGTCGTGTTCCAGACCGCGGGAGTGCGCCGTGAGTGAAGCAAAGGCAGAAACCACAGTGCCTGGCTATGTTCTAGACTGCCAACCATGGGTAGAAAAGATGCCACAGGTCACAATTCTTCAGTGTCAAAAAACAGAAGGGGGGGACCTGAGAGTCCATTCAATAGAATCTCTTTTATGAGAATGGGGGAGAACAGAGCCCAGGGAGAGCAGACTCTAGGCCCAACAGCACACAGGAAGGTCCTATGTGGTCTGGCCCCTGCCTATTCGAACTCCCTGCCCCTCCCCCACCTCCCAACCAGCGTGATCTTCCTTGCAGTGCCTGGGTGGGCCACATTGGGTCCTACCCCAGGACCTTTGCATTTGCTGTTCTTCCTGCCTAGAATGCTCCGCCCCCAGATCTTCCCATGACTGGTTCCTTTTTGTCTAGCGAGTCTCAGCTCAGATGTCCCCTCAGAGAGGCCTTCCCTGACCACTGTAACTGAAGTAGCCCACACTCCCCCATTACTCATCTCGGCCAGTTGATATTTCCCTTGTAGCAATTATCACTGTAACAAAATTACCTTACTTGTTTATTTATTTATTTATTTATTTACCTATTTAATGGCTATTATCCTCTTGTCTGTCCTGTTCTCTTCTGTAACCCCAGCACCTAGAAGAGTGCTTGACACACAGCAGGTGCTTGTAAATATTTAATTCATTAATCCATGGCAGACCTGGCCACAGGTCTAGATTGTCAGCCTCTTGCCACAGGACAGGGACAAGGCACCGGGTGGGGAGAAAGACAAAGAAGCATCTGATGGGAGAGAAAGCTCCTGTCTGAGATCAGGGGACCTGGGATGCAGGCCCGGCTTTGCCACTGTCGCTCTGGGTGACTTGGACCGGGGCTTTATTTTCCCGTCTGTGAAATGGAAGGGCCTGACGAGAACCATAAATACTTCCAAGATCTCATCTCCTTTGACGGCTGGAGACAAGGGTGACCACTCCGAGGGGTAGACACTTGGGAGATGGTATCCCCGTGTCCAGCTTGAACCCCTCCCAGTGACACAGTTTATCCCATCAACGTTGAGATGGCCGTGGGGCGCCCGGCTGGCTCAGTCAGTTGAGCGTCCGACTCTTGATTTCGGCTCAGGTCATGATCTCATGGCTCGTGAGTTCAGCCCCCGCATCAGGCTCTGCGCTGATAGCGGGAGACCGTGTGGGCTTCTCTCTCTCTGCCCCTCTCCTGCTCACGCTGTCTGTCTCAAAAAGAAACATTAAAAAAAAAAAAAAAAAGTTGAGATGGCCTGGCCGAGATGAGATACTGAATGGCTTCCGGTCTGTAATCTCCAATACCACACTGTCTCTAGGTCTCACGGGCCAGCCGTGGGAACGCAGGAGAGGAAAGCAGTGCTGCCCAATAGAAACAGTGTGAGCCACATCGATCATTTGAAATTGTCTGGCAGCCACATTAGAAAGGTAAAAGGAGGGATGCCTGAGTGGCTCAGTCGGTTAAGTATCTGACTTCAGCTCAGGTCATGATCTCACAGTTTGTGAGTTCAAGCCCCCCGTGGGGCTCTGTGCTGACAGCTCAGAGCCTGGAGCCTGCTTCGGATTCTGGGTCTCTCTCTCTCTCTCTCTCTCTCTCTCTCTCTTTCTCTCTTTCTCTCTCTCTCAAAAATAAATGTTAAAATTAAAAAAAAAAAAAAAAGGTAAAAGGAGACAGGGTCAGACTACTGAGAATACGTTTTGCTTAACCCAGTATATCCAAAATACGATTTCAACATGTAGTCCATATAGAAAAGAAAGCCACATTTTACATCCTTTTATGCTGCCTTTGAAATCTGGTATTTTACACTTCCAGCACCATCTCGTTCAGAAATTTTCATCAGAAATAGTTCTGTTTAGCTTTCCTAAAATGTGTTGTTGGAGAAATGGATCCACGTCCCCAAGTTGTCCCACTGATATTGAACGGTCTTCCAGCAACGGAGACGTGTATCGATTTTTAATGAAAAGTAAATGAAATCTAAAACTCCCTTTCTCAGTGCCACGAACCCCGTTTCCAGTGTTCAGTAGCCACATGACCTGGAACACTTGCATTATCCCGGGAAATCCCATTAGCATAGCTCCAGGGTCAGACAGCCCTGCTGACATTGGGGTGACCTTGGGCAAGTCCCTGAGCAAGTGGCATCTACCTCACGGGGTAACTAAGAATAGTGTGTGTACAGATGTGCACACACATACGTCAGCACACTGCAGCCCTCTGGAGCAGCCTGGCCCACTGGGAGCTCAAATGTGAGTCTGGTCCATGCCTCCAGCCCCAGGCTGAGCCGACTCTAGTCTAGGCATCTGTCTCACACCCAGAATGCCTTTGCTCACAGAGTGCCCTCTTTCTGCCACTCTCACCTGTCTGACACCTCTGCCCTGTGCCTCGCTACTCCAAACTCCCTCTGCCCCTGTGCCAATGGGGATCGTGCCAGAGATCCTATCTGAGGAAGCAAGACCCAATTCCGTTTGCCTGTGTCTCTGTTGGGGAGTGCCGATTGTGTCTGTATCATCGTGTATCGCCACGGGTTGGGCGTCGTGACTAATCTGGAGGGTGGTTGTCTTTTAAATTATGACTTTGGGTGGGAGGCGTAAGGTGGCCAGTGAGGCATGTGTCCCGGGTAGCATCCAAGCAGAAAAGACTAAGACTCCCTTGAGAACCGATTGCTGGCTCCCCGTGGGGCGTGTCTACATCCTACTTCTGGCTGGAAGACCCTCGAAGGCAAGAATTCAAGGAAATGTATGCTGAGTCTTGGCGTTGCCATTGCCAGAAGCAGAATAGGCACAAAACAAAAAACTTGAAGAGACCATCTCATCACCTTAGCTGAGTTTCAGATATTTCTGGGTTATGATGAAGACACTTGTATCCATTGGGGTGGGGAACCATGGAGGGCTAATCAAGGGTGTGGTTAGCCTGTGGTGCTTTCTTGCAGGAGTGAATAAAGACGAGTAGAAATCCCACTGTGTTGTCTCTCCTTTGAGGGTTTGAAGGGGTAGGAAGATGCTTGGGATGTTGCTTGGGTCTGAGGAAGGGGCTGGAGATAGTATTGGGTCTGAGGGAGAAGGGGACCAAGGGTGGGGACTCCTGGGCCCTGGGAGAGGAGGGATGGTGAAGGTCTGTATGGGAAAGAACCCCTTGAGCTGGAACCCAAAGACTCCTGTGCCTGAGTTTTGCCACGCTGGGAGTGGGGGAGAGGAGAATGGAGGTGGAAAAACGACATTTAGACCTTAGGAGCTTGTGACGGTAAAGCATCCTAGCTCTGGAAGCAGCTTGGCCCATTAATGCCTCCAATTTGTTCAGCTTCTCTGTAGCTGTGTCCTTGCAGAGTCTGTTCTCCTGACTCGAAACCTGGCCGTGTGATTTGCCTGACCACAGGAACAACAGCAAACGCGGTAAAGTAGAGGCTTAGAAAGGGCTCACATACAGGGGTTCCTCTCTCACCGCCCTTGGAATCCCTTCCACCACTGGGACACCAAGTCCAGGCTAACCTGCTGGGTGAGTAGAGGGCAGGTGACCCAGTCAGCCTTGACACCCCCACCGCCAGCCAGCCAACCCTCCGAAACCGAGCTGCCAAGCCGACAGGAGCCGCACCCAGCAGAAGAACCACCCAGCTGATCCCAGACCAAATGGCGGAATCATGAGCTAAATAAAAGACGATTGATTGTTCAAAGCAACAAAGTTTTGGAGTGGTTTGATGTATAAAGATACAGCCAAAGATCACCGATGCGGGCTTTTTCCCTCTGTGCTGTGGTCCCTTCTCCCCCTCAATACGACCCGATGATCAGATCTTAAGCTCTGCCACTTTGTAGTTGCGTGTAACATCCCGCGTCTGAGCCTCAGATTCTTCTGAAAACAGGGCCGAGAATAACAGTCCCTATATCACAGGGAGTCTTTATGAAGAGAAAATGAGAAACACCTGCTAGGGGGCCGTGACAGCTTCGTGCCTTTTACAAAATATGTCCACACTGGGGAGCGACTTCCTAGCCCCCCGTGGGGCTCGGGGGCCATGTGATTAGCTCCATCCCATGAGTTGTGTCAAGTCATTTCTGGGTCACGGCATTTAATCACCCGTGTGAGACCTTTCCGGTGCACAGAAATCAGCAACGCTCGAGCTGGAGGCTGCTCTATGATTACCACGAGCAGAACACCCCGTGGACAGTGCTAGACACGGAGGGTCAGGGGGGGAAGCGAGTATTTGTGAGTGGGACTTGTTCGACAAATCCTACTGTTCTCCCTCCCACCAGAAGGGTAGTACACCTCCTTGCCTGGTTGATGTTGGCTTTGACCACAGGATTGCCTTCAATCAGTGGAATGTTAGCACACCTGACCTCAGCAGGGGCTTTTAATGCACTTGGTTACTGTGCTCCTGTGCCTGCTGTCAGAGCGTTAGCCAGGGAGCCACCGATCCCAGAATTTGAGTCCTCCCCAACTGGAGCCAAACCAGCTAATACAAGGCCAGAAGCAGAGCTACCCCAGCCACCCACAAACCCTCAGCAAGAAGCATGCTTGTTGTTTATGGCTCGGTTTGGGGATGGTTTGTTACGCAGCGTTACTCCAGCATTAGTCGACTAATACAACTTGGTTGCTTTAAACCACTGAAATTAGGGACTTGCGTGTTACTGCAGCATACTGATTGATGACAGTGCTTAGCACCTTCCAGATAATGGGCACTCATTAAGAAGCAGCTGTTCCGATGATTATTATTTACAGATGTATCGTTTCCAGAACCGACATTGTCATAAAGGTGCCAGGCACTGCACTAAGTGCCTTTTTTGCTTTTCTTTCATTTGATGCAACAACCCAATGAGGTTATTACTATTAATACCCACGTTTTGCAGATGTGAAAACAGGCAAAAAGAGGGAGAGGGTTAATCGGGAGAGGTGATCATGGACTCTGGGGTCTGACCCTCCCTAGAGGTTTGCCCCAAAACAAATGGCCACACAACCCGTGCCTCAGTTTGTTCATCCGTAAAATGGGGATAGTAATATCAAGTTCACACGGTCGTTGGGGTTATGAAATGAGGAACAGCACGGAGAACACTGCACAGGGGCCCAGCGGGGAGGAATCCTGTAATAAATGGTGGGATCTTCTCTCCCTTCCTTGCAAAGAGAGGGTTCGCAAGGGTTAAGACCCCTGCTTTCTGCACCCTCGCTTCCTGAGATGCATCACATCACAAGAACTCGGGCTTGCTTTGTTAACCTGTTTAATTTATAGGCACATGGGCAGGTGTAGGCTGAGGACACAGGGAGACTTCAAGCCACGTGATCCTCAGCGCTTTACTCCGCCCTGCTAGGGGCCTGGCGGGCTGGAAGGCAGTCTGCTCGGCGGAGGAAGTACAGATAAGAGGCTGAAGGCACCTGCGCCCCAGCCTTGGCGAAGCAGGCACTCTCCGTAGCACAGCCCCGAGTGGCAAATTTGGGGGTGATGAGACCTGGGAAGGGGGTTTCAGAATGGAGTGACCCCGTCCTCCCTCCCCCACCCCTGTCCTCACCCAGTAACCTGGAGCCACCATCTCCCCTAGAGCCTGGAAGCATGGGCCTCCCGTTCTGGGGCCCCTGCCCCCTCTAGAGATCCGGGTTCCCCTCACCGGCCTGCACGTTGCCAGCGAAGTAGACGCAGTGGGTTTCCTGGCCAACGCAGCGGGCTGCCTGGGTCCCGGGGCACGTCTCCTGAAAGGGCGCGATGCAGGCCGGGCACTGGAGGCCGTTCTCCGTCCGATTGTTCTGGGGAGCTGGGGATGAGTGGCGCGTGAGAAGCAGGGGGACGATTCAACCCTTCCCTCACCTCACAACACCCCTGGGGAACACGGGTTGCCAATGGATGACGGACACTGCATTTGGCCGTAAGGAAATCGGGTCGCAGCAAGCAAGTTGCCCCGATGCGGGGCAGAGCACACACCACGGGGCTCTTGGGGCGAGCTGGAAGCGACTCCCGATGCGGGGCTGGCACTTACGGGGCACCGAGCCCTGGTTGCAGCCGTCGCTCTGGCAGCAGCGCGTGTTGGACACCATGTAGTCCTTGGGGCCCATCGTGGTGGACACGAATCCCGAGTAGCAGTCGCTGAACTTCATGCAGGCCTTGTAGGTATTCACCGCGTGGCGGCCCTCTGAAGGACGCGGGACAGGAAGAGAGGGCTCCGGCAGCGCCCGCTGACCCCACTCTGGCGTGGACCCCGGCCTCGGGGTCTCTCCCAACCCCCGCCACTGCCTAGAGTGGTCTCTTCCGGCGCCCCAAAGCCATGCCCCTTTAGCTACGTGGGATCCGGTCTGGAGTCGTTTATTAGGTGAGCCCCCCCCCCCCCCCCCCCGCCGTCCCATTATCCTAGCTCCCAGCCTGGAGGGTCTCTTTCAGCTCCCCACTCCCAAGCCTGACTTGGGCCTGCCATCCTCCAAGGGTCCCTGCCCCAAAGCGTCTTTGGCTACCCCCATGCTTGTGTGAAACAGTCTCTTCCAGTCCTCTTCACCTTCGCCCTCCCTCCCACCTTCCAAATCCCTTCCAACAAACCCTGGGAGACCGCCCAACCCCTACCCTTGCAACACCCGTATCCTCTAAAGTAGTCTCTTGCCTCCCTCCCTGGCCACCCCCAGCCTTGCCTGCAGTGGTCTCTTCCAGTCTTCATGGCCTTCCCCCTCCCCACCGCGTGGTGGTCTCTTCCATTCCAATCCAAGGATTTTCCTCTTCATCCCCCCCCCCCCCCCAAGGGCTTTTCCCACCTTCCTCTCCCTCCAACCTCAGGGTCTGATCTCCCTCATGTATGCCTGGGGTGGTCTCTTCAAGCCCTTCGGGTCCTTTGGCCCACCTGCCAACACCACCACCCTCTGTCTCACCCTCCTTACACGCACACCCCCACCAGTGGGGGTGGCTTCTTCCTACCCTCCTGGCGGCCTTCATCTCCTGCCCCAGCCCCATCCTCTCTCCTCAGCTTTGAATCAACACTCCATCGCTCCCCTTCTCCCCAACCTTCCTCAGGTCTGGGACGGTCGCTTCCATTAAAGTCAGGCCTTCTCCCATGTCACCCATCTGCCTCCGGCTCTCTATCTCTACCTTTCTCCCTGACGATTTGCTCCATACTTCAGGGTTATCTTTCCTCTCCTGCCTGGCACGGTCCCTTTTATGTCTCTTCCTCTACCTTGGTGTCATATCACCTCCTCCCGTCAGGAATGGTCCCTTTCCCGGGTGCCTGGGTGGCTCAGTCGGTTAAGCTTCCCACTTCGGCTCAGGTCATGATCTCACGGTTGGTGAGTTCGAGCCCCTGTCGGGTTCTGTGCTGACAGCTCAGAGCCTAGAGCCTGCTTCGGATTCTGTGTCTCCCTCTCTCTCTGTCCCTCCCCCGCTCGTGCTCTGTCTCTTTCTCTCTCAAAGGTAGATAGACATTTAAAAAAGAAGAAGAAGAAGGAAAGAAAGAAAAAAAAGGAATGGTCCCTTCCAGCCTGCACCACCCCAGCCATCCCCTGGTATTTGGGATGGTTCCTCCCTCTCACCCAAAGCGGTCAACCTGATCACATTCTTCCAGACCCACCCCAGCCTCTTCTCTTCGATTCCTCCTCCCCTTCCATTCTACCTCCTGCCTATTAGATACATACCCCTCACCAGTTCTGTTCCCTTTCCTTTCCTCACCCCCTCCTGCCTAAGAAAGTCTCTATATCTGCCCCCCACCCACCATCTAATATTTTGGAGAGTCCCATTTTCAGAAATCCCTGACAACAATGGCTCCCATCATCCCATTGACTTCGCTTTTTTCCACCCACCACCTCAAGACAGTCTTTCCCTCTTCCCTGACCTCCCACCACCAGAACCGGGACGGTCCCTCCCTGATGTGGCGCTATCTTCTACCCTTGAAGGCACAACCCCCTCCCCAGGGTGGGACGCCAGGCTGTCATACTTGTGCAGGACTCCCCCACCACGACCACGCATGCGTCCTTGCCGGCCTCGCAAGCCTTCATTTTTCCGCTGCACGTGGGCCCGGAGCCCCTGCACACTTCACAGCTCAGTGGGCACCCTGCGGTGTAGAGAGCCAGGCTGTAGTCATGAGGGGTGTGGTCAGCGGAGCACGGGTTTGACTTCAGAGTCCAGAGGGAGATGGAGGCACAGGGGACCGGGTTTGGAGTCCTGAGGGAGGAGGGACAGGTGACTCTCTAATTGCTCATGGGTGGGGCACTGACCGCTGTCCAGGGAAATGTCCACTGCTCTGGCTGGGACGCGGTGGTGATGCCAGCAAAGCTGCTTCCACGGGCGGGAAGCGACTCCACCAGGGAGCCTGTTTACCTAATTATAAGGCTGGGGACTTGGGATGCTAGGGACTCCTGAGAAAGCTCGGGGACAGGGAGGGATCCTGGCGAAGGTTTCCATGGGCTTTGGGAAGCTTCAGGTCCAGCTGTTTCTTGGACGCAAGACCAGATGTAGGTCTTGGAGGTGGCAGGAGCTCAGGCAGGGGAACCCGAGGCTGGGGTCTTCATCCCAGATCAAGAAGGGAGAGTCAGGACCAGGAGGGCTGAGGGCATGGACTCCTTGGTCCTAAAAGAAGACACAACTCGGGGCCCAGACACCTACCTGGGTCCTGGGAAAGGTGGGGCTTGTTAGAACTCCTGAATCTAAGTGGGGAGGAGCTGGGGGTCTGAATTCTGTAGAGTCCAGGGACAAAGGAAGTCTGTCCTCCATGCCTTCTTCCCATGGTTTTTTGGGTTTTTTTTTAGATTTCCATTTCTAATCATGCTCTCATCCAATTTCCTAGATTCATATGTCTTATTTCGAGACCCTGCCTGGGGGGGGGAGGGGATAGAGGATTCGGAGACCCCCCAAGCTCCCCCAGGGAGTCGACCACATGAGCTTCTCCTTTGGGGCCCCAGGCTTTCTCTTCCTTTAGCCTCTGCCTTCACCATGAATCTGCATTCCCAGGACACCTCCACTTTCCCCCTCAAGGACCGTGGTGAGTGCTCTCTCTCATGGTCCTCATGGTCCACACCCCTTCTCACTTACCCAGACCTAGGAGGGTGCAGAGCAGAGTGAAGGCCAGCAAGAAGGTCCCCGGTTTCATGGAAGCCCTCATGATGAGTGAACCTGCAGTCCTGGGTCCCCAGCCCTTATAGGGAACTGAGGAGGGGCGGGTCTGTATCCACCTTCACCCTGGGGTGAGAAATAGCTGAGGTAAGATCTCAGGGCGGGCCTTTGTGGCTCTGGGTTGGGGATATGGAACCAGAATTCAAAAGGGACATGGGCATTTCATGCTCAGCCCCCTGCTCCACAGGGACCCCAGGAGTCTGGGCTTCTAGCCCCCTCTTCCATCAGGACCCAGAAGGTCACTTTCCTGTTTTCTCACATTCTCATGGCCCTTCTCCCCACCGCCCCCCCCCCCACCCCCGCCTTTTTTTTTTTTTTTTTTTTTTTTCTGGCCTGAAGCCCAAGGTCAGAGTTGGGTCACTTGATTTCCTGTAGGTGTAGAGTGGCTGCTAGGAGGACTGAGATCCCCTCTCTTCTCTCTCTTTCCAAGGAGTTACCCAGCGTGGGTGAGGCCCTACCTGGGAGCGCCCAGCATGTCCCGGCTCGTTCTGCGGGGGCCTGAGCGCCCTGTTTCTCTTCCTTCTTCGTGTGCTTGGCTCATATTCCCTGTCTTGTGTTTGGGCTGTCCCCAGCTCTGATCCTGCCTGGGGCTGCACCCCTAGGTCTCACAGGGACCAAACAGAGGGATGCCTGTCAACGGTCAGGGGCGGGTGTGGTAGGAGACAGATGCCCACAGGTCACATATTGGAAAACTGAGGCATGGGTGGAAGCACTCTAGGCTCCGTGTGTGGATCTGGTTTGAATGCGTGCTTTGTGTCTTATGTAGGTCCTTGACGCACTCTCTCTTGGCCTCGGGCATAACCCTGGAGAGATCGGAGATTTTGTTCGTGTGTATGTGTGTGTGTGTGTGTGTGTGTGTGTGTGTGCGCGCGCGCGCGCGCACGCGCATGGTGTGAGGGTAGCAGGGAAGAGCGTAACCGCAGGAACTGGTGGAGAGGATCCCGCTGAGGTAGGCTCCAGACTCCCTAAGAAAATCGACTCAGGTTTGCGCCCTCTCGATTTCTAAGGCTTCGGTTTGGGCGGTGACTGCATTGTCCAATGAGAATGGCGAATTTCTTCTAGGGGCCAATCCCGGAGGCCGCTCCTGTTGCCAGGCGCCCAGAAAGCAAGGAGTGAACGTCACCGGGAGGAGGGGCTAGAGAGTGGTGAGGCCGGGGAGAGGCGGGGCTTAGAGGAAAGCCGGTTGCTAGGGGACTAAGCGCCTCGTTCCCGAGAGGCGCGACTGGGCTTGCGCAGTATTTACGCGAGCGCCGGCGCGCCGCGGTTTGAAAGGCCCGAGCCCTGTGCGCTTGCGCACTTAAGCCCGCGCAGGGAGCACCCCCTCTTCGCTTCCCCCCAAACTCGGACTTCTTTCATCCTTCGCGCCTGGCGAAGCCCAAGACGTTGACATGCCGGAGATCCGTCTCCGCCATGTGGTGTCCTGCAGTAGCCAGGACTCGGTGAGGAACTGACATGGGGGGAGGCTGGAAGACGTAAGGGAATCCCTGCGGGGGCACTGCGAGAACTTTGGGAGTGTAAAAGGGAACTTCACGGAAGTCCACGGCGGGTCAAGGGGAAATTCCAGGAGGCTATAAGGGAACTCTGGCAGAGGTGTGGAATGGGGGAACTTGCGGAGAGGACGGGAGGAAGTGGGGAGCTTCCAGGGGAAAATGTTATACGGGACTCAAGCAGAGTGTGGTGGGATTAACGGGGAATTTTAAATCTGGGGGATAGCAGAGGGCTCTGGAGAGCTGGGGACCGAGCTCTCATCCCTGTACCCTTACTTTCCTTTTTCTGCTCTTCTCTGCAGACGCACTGTGCAGAAAACCTTCTCAAGGCGGACACTTACCGAAAATGGCGGGCAGCCAAGGCAGGCGAGAAGACCATCTCTGTGGTGCTCCAGGTGATCCTGCCCTCCCCCTGTCTCCTTCCTAGTAGGAGTCTGGAGCCTCAGGGTCCAGACACTGCTCTTCAGTCAACTGGCAGTGGGTTAAGCCTTCTGGACTTCAGCTTCCCTACCTGGAAAATGGGCAATGTGATGGCTGTGCCCCTTAGCAGAGAACAGAGGTGGTCCAAGGACTAGGCCTAGGGTGACTATAGGAATCAGTGTGTGGCCTGGGTAGGTTGCTTCTGCTTTCTGAGCCTCAGTTTCCTCACCTGGAACAGAGTGAATCGTTTTCATGTATCTTGCCTTCTGAAGTCCTTGGGCTCCAGGTTGCAAGGTGTTCTGGAAGATCATGTAAGCCAATCAACCCCATTTTAGAGATGGGAAAACTGAAACACAGAGAGGGGAGAAGTGAAATGGCCGGTCTAAGCACCATTTCTGGAATGCTTGCCAGGTTCTTCTGAGTGCTTTTGTACGTGCTGTCACCCAACCTTCAGCCCAGGCTCTGAAGTTGGAGGGAGGCACAGAGGAAAAAGGGTGGTTTGACCCCAGGTGGTGACGGAATTCTAAACGGGCTAGTGGAAGGAGAGAGCTGAGTGTGTTTGAAGCATCTGCTCTGTGCTGGATCCTGGGCTGGGTGTTTTACCTGCGTGATCTCACAGGGGCCGTTAGCACCATCAATGAATAGCTTGCTAAGACTCGAACCCAAGTGGGCGCTCTGAGCCACCTTGTCACACTTGCTATGTGTTCATACGCTGGCTTTCTTGATTTTTGCCATATTCCTTCTGAATGGAGGGGTGTTTGGGGAGGGATGTTAGGGAGCAAGGCTTTCGTGATTGTGTCGGACATATTCTCAGTCTCTCTCTTGCCCAGTGGTTCCAAAAAAGTTTTGGGTCACAGACCCTTTTAAGAATTAGAGAGAAGCTGAGGATTCTCTTCCCAGGAAAAGTAAGACTCTAAGACTTTCTGATTTTAGTTGAAACATCTAAGTGTCTAACATAGTAATAATAATAATGAGAGCTAATATTTATTCAACATTACAACTGCCAGTTACTGTTCTGAACTCCACACATGGCTTAAGTCGTTGAATCCATAAAAACCCCATGACCTAGAGTCTGTTATTACGTCCATTTTACAGATGAGGAAACTGAGGCCCAGGGAGGTTATGCCACTGGCCTAGAGCCAATGCTTTAAACTGAGAGAGGTACAGGTTGCTCACGATCTAGTCTTGGGATCTGGGTTCAAGTCCCCAGCTCTCCCTCTTACTCATTCTGTGACCTCAGGCAAATGTTTGCCTTTCTCTGAACGTCTTTTCTCATCTGTCCATTGGGAATAATGAGATCTAAGCCCAGGGTTATTGTGAAAACTCGGTGACATAATGTCTGCACAAGTGCTCCATCAACATGTAGATGTTTGTGTAAAGGGAGGGATTCATGTTTTTATTACTGGGTGACGATTCTGCTGGGCCCTCTGAGGATCAGGTGACCCCAGGAGAATCACATTCCAGTCTATACCCCAGTTGCAGTGGGAGCAGAGAGACCAGAGGCAGAAGAGACACGCCGTGGGGAGGGGCCAGAGCAGAGCACAGGCTTCTCTGGTCCAGGAGACAGGGAGGTATTGCAGCTGTCACCGAAATGGGAAACCCAGAGAAGGGGCAGCTTGGGAACCTGTAGGTGGAATGTCTGGTGTGCTGTGACTTTGGGACATCCAAGGGGAGGTACTCAGGAGACACTTAGGAATCGGAACTGGACCTGGAGACAGAGGTGTGGAAGTTGTCAGCACAGGGGCAGGACCTATAGACTCAGGAGTGAATGGATTCTTTTTTTTTAAGTTTATTTTGAGAGAGAGAGGGAGCGGGGGAGGGGCCGAGAGAGAATCCCAAGCCGGCTCCGCACTGTCAGCATCGGGCTGCCACTGGCAGTGTGGAGCCCGACACAGGGCTCAATCTCACAAAACCTGTGAGATCATGACCCGAGCTGAAATTAAGAGTCAGATGCCCAATCGACTGAGCCACCCAGGCGCCCCAGGAGTGAATGGATTCTTATGTTCATTCATTCATTGAGTAATTTTTTATGAAGCACCTCCTGTAGGCCAAGCACTGTTTTAGGTCCTGGGGACAGGACAACACACAAATATGTCAGTCCTGTGGAGCTGTCATGTCGGTAGGAAAAGCGACCTAACTTTTCTAACATGTCAGATGGTGGAAGAAAATTCACCCATCAAGAGGAACAGAGACTGCTGCAGCTAGGGGAGGAGGCAGTGGCAGGAGGTTTTTATTTTAACAGGGATCCAGGAGGGCCTCCCTGAGAGGGTGACATTGAGCAGAGTGAGCTGTAAATATCCAGGGAGGAAACACAGACTGTGAGGCGGCCTGGCGCCTGGCGTGCCGGAGGAGCCGCAGGGGGGCTGGTGTGGGTGCAGTGGATTTAGCCTGGTGGGGGGGGGGCAGGTGGGACATGAGCTAATGGGGTGGGGGTGGAGGGCCCCCAACACACCGAAGGCCTGAGAGCCACCGTTAAGTACTTCAGCTTTTACTCTGGACGAGACAGGAGCCACTGAAAGGCTCTGAGCAGAGGAGGAGCAGAGTCGGACTTAGGTTCCCACAGAACCCTGGTGTCCGTGTTGAGAATTAAAAGCACGGGGGGCGAGTACAGGAGCAAGCTGCACAGCACCAGCCACGTTAGAGACACTTCGGGAAATCTGACCGCATTCGGCGACTGCCAGGATGCAGGGCGACTCCAGATTCACGGTAACTTTGGGTCTTTTCAAGCAAGTGAAAAAGGCAGAACTTTCTGGACACCGATGCCCGTAGACTGATCTGTGGCACGTTCTTCTCCCCTGTTTTTTTTCCTCCAAACAATATGATGCAACATCTGGATATTGCCACACAGGGTTCAACCCTCTGCTCGTGACGGCCACACACACCTTTTTTGTTTGCGGCAGCTGAAGGAAGCTCCGTGGATAACTTGCTCCCGGGAGGGGAGTTCCAACTTCTTGGCTAACCGCTCCTGGGCCGGAGGGGATGGCTGGGACCAGGTCCAGATTGCTCCGGTGCCCCACTGACATGCGCTCTTTGAGAGAAATGCTCAACAGGGGCGCCTGGGGCTCAACAGGGGCGCCGGTTAAGTGTCAGACTTCGCCCAGGTCATGATCTCACGGTTTTTGCGAGTTCGAGCCCTGCGTCGGGCTCTGTGCTGACGGCTCAGAGCCTGGAGCCTGCTTTGGAGTCTGTGTCTCCCTCTCTCTCCCCCACTCCCCCAACTCACACTCTGTCTGTCTCTCTCTGTCAAAAATAAATAAACATTAAAACCAGAGAGATGCTCAACAACAGGGTGGCACACGTTTGGATTTTGTTGCTCAGTGGTTTTCCAACCACTCAGTTGGCCCCCATGGTGTTTCAAATTGGTTTTTTATTTTAAAAAAAAAATTTTTTTTCAACGTTTTTATTTATTTTTGGGGGACAGAGAGAGACAGAGCATGAACGGGGGAGGGGCAGAGAGAGAGGGAGACACAGAATCGGAAACAGGCTCCAGGCTCTGAGCCATCAGCCCAGAGCCCAACACGGGGCTTGAACTCACGGACCACGAGATCGTGACCTGGCTGAAGTCGGACACTTAACCGACTGCGCCACCCAGGCGCCCCCTCAAATTGGTTTTTATTTGTGTAACGTGTACAGCGAAGCACACGGTTCAGTGAACCCTCACACACGACAACCTAGGTGCTCCCCCCCCCCCACATGGGTAACAGAACGTGCCCAGCCCCCCATCGCCCCCTGCACTCCTTCCTGTCACCGCCCCCCACAGGGTAACCACCATCCCTGACTTTGAACCACACAGATTCGTGTGGCCTGGTTTAGGATTTTACATAGATGGAAGCACGCAGTATAGACGTCTGTGTCTGGCTGCTGTCACTCAGCATCCTGTTTGTTACTTTGATCCCTGTGGGTGGGTGTAGCCGTGGATGGTTCGTCCTCATTTCTGTATGGTGCTCCATGGTTGGTGATAACCCTTGAACTTTTATTTCTTTTAAAAATTTTTTTCATTTATTTATTTTTGAGAGACACAGCCCAGGTGTGAGTGGGGAAGGGGCAGAGAGAGAGGGAGACACAGAAGCCGAAGCAGGCTCCAGGCTCTGAGCTGTCAGCCCAGAGCCCGACTCGGGGCTAGAACCCAGGAACCCAGGGATCATGACCTGAGCCAAAGTCGGATGCTTAACCCACGGAGCCACCAGGTGCCTCTACCTTAGTTCTTTTTTTTTTTTTTTCAACGTTTATTTATTTTTGGGACAGAGAGAGACAGAGCATGAACGGGGGAGGGGCAGAGAGAGAGGGAGACACAGAATCGGAAACAGGCTCCAGGCTCTGAGCCATCAGCCCAGAGCCCGATGCGGGGCTCGAACTCACGGACCGCGAGATCGTGACCTGGCTGAAGTCGGACACCCAACCGACTGCACCACCCAGGCACCCCTACCTTAGTTCTTTAAATGGTGCATAACACTACCTTTCTTGGACATGGAACCTGTTTGTTTGATGTTTTGTTTTGTTTTGCGAGGGAACAGGGAGGGGCAGAGGGAGAGAGAGAGAGAATCTTAAGCAGGCCTCGTGCTCAACACAGAGGCCGACGCGGGGCTTGATCCCATGACCTGTGATCATGACCTGAGCTGAAATCAAGAGTCAGATGCTCAACCCGCTGAGCCACCCAGGCGCCCTGGAACATTTTTCATTTTTCTTTTTTTTTTTTTTTTTTAACACAGTGTCTCTCAGGAACTCTGTGAACCTTCCCAGCTGCATTTGTTTTACTGTCATGAGTTAGGTCTTCTTCCTGAGAAAGGTGCACATGAACCTGGCTGCAGAGGACAGACAGTTAATGCTTAAGCCCTTCTCCTAACCACTGACCCTGAACAGTCATTTTTTTTTTTTGAGATAAAATCCACCTAACATGAAATTCACCATTTAATCATTTCCAGTATACAGTTCAGTGGTTTTCACATATTGACAGCGTCCTGCCATCACTGCCGTTAATTGAGAACATTTTCAGTGCCCACAAGAAACCCCGTAACCGTTCCATATTTACTCCCAATTCCCCTCTCTCCAAGCTGCCCCCAGCAACCGCTGGTCTACGTTTTGTCTCTGTAGATTTCCGGACATTTCACATAAATAGGATCACATGCTATGGCCTTTGTGTCCGGTTTCTTTCACTGAACCACGTTTTTGAGGTTCCTCCGTGTCGCGTGCATCATTACTCCCGTGTCTTTCTACAAGAACACTGTTCCATTACGTGGACATACCCTACAGTGTACATCCATTCAGAAATTGATGGACATTTGGGTTGTCTCCACGTGTAAACACTAGGGTCTGGAATTCTTTATCAAAAAGAAATACTGGACGCCTGGGTGGCTCGGTCGGATAAGCATCCGACTTCAGCTCAGGTCATGATCTCAAGGTTCGTGAGTTTGAGCCCCATCTGGGGCTCCGTACTGACGGCTCAGGGCCTGGAGCCTGCTTTGGTTTGTGTGTGTGTGTGTGTGTGTGTGTCTCTGCCCTTCCCCTTGTGCTCTGTCTCTCTCAAAAATAAATATTTTTAGAAAAAGAAGAAGACATATGGGGGAGTACGTGTGCATGTTTAAAGTAGAGGTAGTTGATGTATGCAACTAACATCATTCATTCAGGATATAGATAGGGGCTTGTGCTTTGTCGTGTGGGAGAGGTAAAGATGTTGAGTTTTTACCTCAAGGGTTAAAATAGGGGAGTTGAGAAGGAGTGTTGGTTTACAGTCAGGCAGGTGGGTTCCAAATTTCTCTCCTAGTCATTAGCTGCATGTGACGTGAGCTATTTATTTGACCTCTGACCTTTAGTTCCCCCATCTGTAAGACTGGGATAGTAACAGACCCTTCCTTCTAAGGTGGCTGTGAGGAGTGATGGCTGGCCCAGGGAGAGCTTAGCTAGCCGTGATAGACAGAATAATGGCCCCAGAAAGATTTCCCATCCTGATCCCTGGGACCCGTGAATATGTCACTGAACACGGCAAAGGGGACTTTATAGATCTGATCAAGTTAGGGATCTTGAGATGGTGAGATTGGCTTGGATTATTTGAGGGGCAAGGAGACCCAATATCATCACAAGGGTCCTTATAAGGGCAAGAGGGGGGCAGGAGAGCCAGAGAACGAGATGTAGAGATAGAAACAGAGGTCGGCGTGATGCTGTTGCTGGCTTCGAGGGTGGAGGAGGGGCCACAAGCTGAGGGATGCATGTGACTTCTAGAAGCTGGAAGTAAGGCAAGGAAACAGATTCTCCCGTAGAACCTTCGGAAGGAACACAGCCCCGCTGACACCTGGATTTCAGCCCACGTAAGACCAAATTTCAGACTTCTGACCTCCAGATCTGTAAGAGGTATTGCTTTCTGCCAGTAAGTTTGTGGTAATTTGTTACAGCAGCAGCAGGAGACTAATACACCGAGCCCCTGGCACGCAGTGAGAATCTGAAAGTGTTGGCCATGATGACCCTTTTGTGACAGATGGGGACACTGAGGCAAATGCCTCACCAAAGCCACCTGGTCAGGAAGGGCAGAGCCCGAGTTATGATTCAGGGGGCACCTGTTCCTTCAGCAGGTGGTTAGTGGGGGCTTCCCATCCATCTGTCCATCTGTCCACCAGGCGCGTATCGAGGTAACAGTAGCAGCTGATATTTATGGAGCAGTTGCTCTGTGGCAGGCACTGTTCAAGGGGCTTTGTGTGTGTTCCTCACTGGAACCTTCACACGACTCTGAGTTAGAAGTTGCTACCGTCCCCATTTCACAGGTTAGGAAACTGAGGCACAAGGGGTGAAATGAAACTATTTGCTCCGGGCTCACACGGCACTAAGTAAGCAGAGCTGGGAAGGGCCAGACCCTGTCCTCTGTGTTCAGGACACAGTGGGGGGGTGGCTTAGGTCTCGTGTCTGCCCTCATGGAGCTTGAAAGTCTGGTGGGGGGAAACAGATGGGCGACAAATGGAACTAAAAAGTGTAGTTACGTACATAATGTTGAGTGGGGATACTGAAGAAAAATAAAGCAGGGTTAGGGGTAGAGCATAGCACCTGGTTAGGAGGTGAGGGGCCAGCCTACTTAGGTTGGCCTGAAGAGGTGACATCTAAGCAGAGACCTGAATGACGGAAAGAGCCGGCCGTGGGAAGGTTTGAGGGGAGAGTGGTCCGGGCAGGGGGCATGGCAGGTGCAAAGGCCCCGCGGTGGGAAGGAGCTGGCCTCTTCTTGGCACAGAAGGAAGGCCCGTGTGGCCGGAGGAGAGCCACCCGGCATGGCAGGAGGCTGAGAAGTCAGACTAGGACTTCTGGGCAGCGCCACACACTGTCCCAGGACTCAGAGCTGGAAAGGCAGGAGGCCAGCTTGGCTCAGCCTTGGGAAGCCCCTTCCCGCAGCACCGCCTCTTTCTCCGACACACCTGTGATGTGGTGGAGGCGCACGTGTGGGACGCCAGCCCGCCTGCCTGGGCTCCAGGCCCCGCTCTGCCACTCGCCAGCTGTGTGACCTGGGGGGCGTTACGTAACCGCTTCCTGCCTCCGTTTGCTCACGTGTTAAATGGAGATAATAATAGCCCCTGCCTGGCAGAGCCGTTGTGAGGAGAGAAGACAGACACATGCGTGACGTGTCTGGTGCAGCGTGAGCACTTAGATGTTTGCTGCCAGTGTTCCTGTGGTTGTTATTCTGAGTCATCTGAGCCCCCTTCAGGAGGAGGGTTATTATGACGGCCCGCCCATCCCCCACAAAAGGAAACTGCCGCTCAGAGAGGTTGCGCGTCACCCAGGGTTGCACAGCTTAGAAACAGCAGGGCTGGATTTGCACCGAGGCTTGCCTCCCCCAAGGCCAGGCTCCTTCCTCCCATGTAGTGACGTCCCTATTTCTAGCAGTGTGTAGGTGAAGTCTGGGCGACCTCCTGACTGGGGGTGATAGAGCCGACTAGAGCGTCAGACGATCCTGGGGGTGGTGGCCTAGGTACCTTTGAGTGTTGTTAATAACTTGTCACTCTAGGAGCCAAATAAAAGAGCCCCAAACTGGAAAGAAGACTTGCCTCAGCCGTTCCTTACTGCCTTCCACCCCCACATGGCTTTGTGTGCTTTAACTGTCAGCGGGGAATAGCGGAACGTTTGCGGGAAGCCCTCCTACCGGTAGCTCTTTTCTTCTTTCAGCACATAATTAAATTGTCCAGCGTTGACTAATAATGCCTCCTGATTGACAAGGGTAGAGCGCCTACTACCTGCTGTGCAGTGTGGCCTTAGTCTTCATGTGTATAACCTTGGGTCTGGTGATTATCCCCATTTTACAGATGAGCAAACCAAGGCTCCAAGAGGTTGGTTATACGACAAGGTCGTATAGCTAGTGTGTGGCAGAGCTGGGATGCAAACCCAGGAGTCAGTGGTGAGCAAAACCACACTGGGCTCCTACCCTGAGGGAGCATCCATGGAGTCTTGTGTGACTGGGGGTAAGAGTGACACACGTGCCATTTGTGTGCATGATTAAAAAGAAAAAAATTTTAGGGGTGCCTGGGTGACTCGGTCGGTTAAGCGTCTGGCTTCGGCCCAGGTCATGGTCTCACAGTTCGTGAGTTTGAGCCCCACGTCAGGCTCTGTGCTGACAGCTCGGAGCCTGGAGCCTGCTTCGGATTCTGTGTCTGCCTCTCTCTGCCCCTTCCCCACTTGAACACACACACACACACACACACACACACACACACACACACACACAGACACACGTGCTCTCTCTCTCTCTCTCTCAAAGATAAACATTAAAAAATATTTTAAAAATAAAATAGAAATGGTTTAGTTTGAGAGAAAGAGAGGGAGCATGAGTCGGGGAGGGGCAGAGAGAGAATGGGAGAGAGAGAATCCCAAGCAGGCTCCACACTGCCAGCGCAGGGCCTGATGTGGGGCTCGAACTCACAAAACCATGACATCATGACCTGAGCCGAAGCCAAGAGTCGGATGTTTAATCCACTGAACCACCCAGGCGCCCTGTGCGTGTGACTATTCGAATGACGTTGTAACTCTGGCAGGTGCTACCAAGGAGGGCTCCGTGGTGGCACGTTATACACCGATCTGGCAGAGTCTGGAGGAGTTGGGGGAACAAGTATACGGGCTTACGCCTTCATTCAGTGAATATTTTCTGAACTCCAACCCTGGGCCACGCCCTGTGCCGCGTGCTGGAGACACGGTGGCCCCACTCACCCTGGCCTCCGCAGTGTCACAGAGTTGACATTGCAAGGAGCCCAGAAGGGGGTCGTCCCTCTCCCGAAGTGCCACAGTGAGCCCAGAGGCAGAGCAGGCACTGACAGCGGGCTGTCCCCCTCCCACAGCTGGAGAAGGAAGAACAGATACACAGCGTGGACATTGGCAATGATGGCTCGGCCTTCGTGGAGGTGCTGGTGGGCAGCTCGGCCGGAGGGGCTGGGGAGCAAGACTACGAGGTAAGCAGGGCCTTGAGATGGACCCCACGCTGTTCCCTGCCCCAAGCACCCCTGTCACTGTCCCCCCCCCACCGCCCAGGTGGAGATGAGTCACACTGCCCTCCGCCTCTGGAGGAGCAGACCCAGGTGATCCACTGCACACCAGCACAGACACTCAAGTGCGCATTGGGGTGGTGTGAACAGCCAGAGGCACTGGTTTGTTCTAAGAGGCCGTCGCTGCTTGAGAGCAGAACTGCTTCTCTCTGGTCCCAGAGGTTCTCACAGATGTCCTGGCAAACTGAGATTCCGCGCTGTTTGGGATGCCTCTGTTAGTCACTTTATACGCACAAATGTTTACAAGAAGGAATTCCTTTTGCTCTATTACAAGTATTTTAAGAGTTGGCACGATCTTTTGTTACTGGTTGAATTCATTAGCGCTGGGCTGGGGAGATCATAGTTAGCCAGCTGGCTAATTCACAGAATGTCTTGGGGTAGAAATAAACCTACTTGAAAAACCAAGTTTATAATTGTAAGTAAACAAACCAGTTTTCTACAAGGTGAGGATTTTTCTTACAGTGACTAATGGTTTTTAATTGAAGTATATTTTGCATCCGATAAAATGCACAGATCTTTTTTTTTAATGTTTATTTTTGAGAGAAAGAGAGAGAGAGAGAGAGAGAGAGAAAAGGAGAGCACACATGAGTGAGGGAGGAGCAGAGGGAGAGGGAGACACAGAATCAGAAGCGGACTCCAGGCTCTGAGCTGTCCGCACAGAGTCCGATGCGGGGCTCGAATTCACAAACCGTGAGATCACAACCTGAGCTGAAGTTGGATGCTTAACCGACTGAGCCACCCAGGTGCCCCTAAAATGCACAGATCTTAATGTACAGGTCAAGGAGTTTTGACAGCTGTGTGCATCTGTGTAACTGGCCCCAAATGAGGACACAGGGCAACAGCCCTGGGAGGTCCCTCACACCCCTTTGCATTCACTCCCCAAACCCACACCCTCACCAGCTCAGGCAGCCTCTGGTCTCTTCTCTGTCACGACGGGCTAGCTTTGCCTGTCCTAGAATTTCCTACAAATGGAGTTTCACAGTTTGTACTCTTTTCTCGTGGCTGGCCTTTTTCACTCATCGTCCCGTTTTTTGACATTCTTCCCTATGGCATGTCAGCTAAGTAGTGTTCACCGTAGGCAGAGACCGTGATTTCTTCCTCCATTCTCTTGTTGATGGGCATCTGGGCTGTGGCCACTTTTTGACTATTATGAATAAAGCTGCCGTGAACATTTTTGTACAAGCCTCTGCATGGTGATCTCTTTAGGGTAAATACCCAAGAGTGGGATTGCGTGGTCTTAGGGTAGATGTAGGTTTTAACCTTCTTAGACATCGCCAGTTTTCCAAAGTGGTTGTACCATTTTATATTCCCTTCAGCAGTAGATGAGAGAGTTCTAGTTCCTCCACATCCTTACCTATATTGATGTTGCCAGAGTTTTTAATTTGTTAAATTTCAGCCATTCATATGGCAGGTGGTGGTACTTTAATATGGATTTAATTTGTATTTTCCTGGAAAGTAATGACATCGTATAACCCTTCGTGTACTTTTTAGCCCTTCATTTATCTTATTCTGTGTAGTGTCCATTCAAGTCTTTTGCTTGTTTTTTATTGGGCTTTCTGTCATGGATGTTAATGATGGGTTTCTTTATTTTTTTCCGTCTTTTTTTTTTCAGATACGTATGTTGCAGACTCCCCCCTTCTCATTATCTTTAAATTTCTTGTATTAAAGTATAATTAACATACAGTGTTATATTGGTTTCAGGTGTGCAGTGTAATGATTCAGCAATTCTATACATCACTCAGTGCTCATCATGATCATTATCTAACAGTGCCTTTTGATGAGCAGAAGCTGATGAAGTCCAGTCGATCAAGGTTTTTTGTTCTTTTTTCTTTTTTTTTTTTTTTACTGCGTAGTGCCTTTTGTGTCCTATAAAAAGCATTCACCTGTCCCAAAGTAATGATGATAGTCCCTGTATTAATTTCTCATTGCTGCTACAACAAATGACCACAAACTGGGTGGCTTAAAACTGTAACACAGACTTACTATCTCACAGTTCTAGGCGTCAGAAGTCCAAAATCAGGTTCAGGGGACTGAACTCTTGGTGTTAGCAGGATGGCTCCTTCTGAAGGCTCTAGGGAAGAATCCATTTCTTTACCTACTACAGCTTCTAGAAGCCACATGCATATCTGTTTCTTGGCCTGTGGCCCCTTCCATCTTCAAAGGTAGCAACCACAATACTGTAATATGTTTCCATCCTCACTTTGACTCTGACTCTCCGGCCTTGCCCTTTATTTATTTATTTTTTTAATTTTTTTTTTAACGTTTATTTATCTATTTTTGACAGAGGGAGAGAGAACACAAGCAGGGAGGGGCAGAGAGAGGGAGACACAGAATCTGAAGCAGGCTCCAGGCTCTGAGCTGTTAACATAGAGCCTGATGTGGGGCTCAAACCCACGAACTGACGTTGGGTGCTTAACCCACTGAGCCACCCAGGTGCCCCTCGCCCTTTTTTATAAAGACCCTTGTGAAGACACTGGGCCTACCTGGATAACCCAGGCTTATCTCACCATCTCAAGGTACTTAATCACATCTGCAAAGTCTCTTTTGCCATAGTCACAGGTGCCAGAGATTAGCACTTGGCCCTCTTTGGGGTGCTGTTATTCTGCCTACTGGCATCTTCTGTGGTTTTTTTCTAGAAGCTTTATAATTTTAGATTTTACGTTTATTTATTTGTTTTATTTTGAGAGAGAGATAAAGAGCTAGAGGGGAAGGGGCAGAGAGAAAGGGAGAGACAGAATCCCAGGCAGGCTCTGCACTATGAGTGCAGAGCCTGATGCAGGGCTCAAACTCATGAACCATGAGCCGAAGTCAAGAGTTGGATGTTTAACCGATTAAGCCACCCAGGGCTCCCTAGATTTTACATTTAGATCTCTGATCCATCTCAAATGAATTTTATTATATTGTATGAAGTAGAGGACAAGGTCCTTTTTTCCATTTTTTTTTTTTTTTTTATGTTTGTTGAAAATACTAAAAAAAAAAAGATTTTCCAGGCACCCATCCTTGGGTCAGCCCATTCCTCTGTCTCTGGAGTGTACTGTCACTTTTTGCTAAAAAAAAAAAAACAAAACAAAAAACAAAAAACTTTGCTGCTTTAACTCTAAAGAAAGGAGAAAAAAAAAAAAAAAAGATTTTCCTGGGGTACCTGGCTGACTCTGTCAGTGGAGCATGTGACTCTTGATCTCAGTTGTGAGTTTGAGCCCCACGTTGGGTGTAGAGATTACTTAGAAATAAAATCTTTAGGGACATCTGGGTGGTTTAGTCAGTTAAGCCTCGGACTTTTGATCTCGGCTCAGGTCACGATCTCACCATTTGGAGTCTGAGCCCCACATCGGGCTCTGCACTGACAGCATGGAACCTGCTTGGGATTCTGTCTCTCCCTCTCTCTGCTTCTGCCTCCCTCTTTCACCCTCTGGGTCTCTCAAAATAAATGAACTCCAATAAATAAATAAAGTAAAATCTTTAAAAAAAGGATTTTTCTTTTCCTACTGAATTGTTCTGGCTCTTTTATTGAAAATTAATTGATCATAGATATGTAGGGTTTATTTCTGTACTCTCTATTCTGTTTCATTGATATGTATGTTTATCTTTAGGCCAGTACCCCACTGTCTTCATGATAAATATTGAAATCAGATTGTGTTGGACTTCCAACTTTGGTTTTCAAGAGTCCCTTGATTATTCTAGATCTTTAACATTTATTTCCATGTACATTATTAAACCAGCTTGTCAGTAAGTTTATTTCTGACTTAGAGAAAACTTACAAAAGTAGTACAAAGGATTCCCCTATAATCTTCACTCCGATTTCTCAAATGTTAACACATATGTACGTATTTTTTACTGAACTGAAAGTCATTTGCCCATGTTATTCCTGTTAACAACAGCGGATATTTCCTAAAAAGAGGGATATTCTCTTAACCTCAGTACATTTATTAACGGTAGGAAATTAATGTTGATCTAGTCCTCTGCCATCTGATCTCAGACCTTTTTCAGATTTTCTTCATTATCCCAGTAACGTTCTTAATAGCAGAAGAAAATTCAGGATCATGCGTTGCATTGATTTGTCATGTCTGCTTGGTTTCGTTTCCCTGGGAGCGGTTCTTGTGACTTTCTTGGTATTTTATGCCGTTGACATTTTGGAAGAGTAGAGGTCAGTGACTTTGTAAAATATCACTCATTGTACAGACTGTGTGACGTTTCCTCATGACGAAATTTAGGTCATACAGCTTTGGCCCGAACACCACAGAGGGGATGTTGTGCTCTCAGCGCGTCGGATCACAGAGCACACGCTGTTGAGCTGCTCTAACACTGATGGTGTTAACTTGGGTCATTTTATTAAGGACCAGGTTTGGCCACTGTGAAATTATTGTCTTGCCCTTGGGAAATGAATAAGTATCGTTTAGGGAAATACTTTGAGGCTGTATAAATACCTTGTTTCTGCACAAACGTGTAGTCACGAGTTTTTGCATCTGTTACTGGTTCTTGCCTAATTATTGCTGCTGTTTGAATTATATTCTAAAAAAAATTTTTTTTTTAACGTTTATTTATTTTTGAGACAGAGAGAGAGCATGAACGGGGGAGGGTCAGAGAGAGGGAGACACAGAATCTGAAACAGGCTCCAGGCTCCGAGCTGTCAGCACAGAGCCCGACACAGGGCTCGAACTCACGGGCCGTGAGATCATGACCTGAGCTGAAGTCGGCTGCTCAACCGACTGAGCCACCCAGGCGCCCCTGAATTATATTTTTTAAAAAAATGTCATTTCCCAGTTGTTGATAGTATAATAACAACACAGTTGATATTTGTGTATCGACCTTGTATCTTGTGACCTTGCTAAATTGAGTTACTAATTCTTGTAGGAGAATCCTATGGAATTTGTGTAGATCCCTGGGGATTTTTTTTTTTTTTTTTTTTTTTTTAACAAAGATAGTGACACTGTATGTGAATGAAGATAGCTTTCTTTCTAACATTTATGCTTTTGTTTTTCCTTTTTCTCATTTTCTCACCCTGGCTAGTATCTCTAGTACAATGTCAAATAGAGCTGGTGAGGGCACACATCCTTGTGTTGCCCCTGATCGTACAGGGAAAGTGTTGAGTCTTTACCACGAAATACGATGTCCGCTGGAGATTTGGCTTACCCATGTCCATTGTCAAGTTGAGGACGTTCTTTTCCAGACCTGCTTTCGTGAGAGCTTTTTCGTGAACATGTGTGGACTTTACTCAAGCGCTTTTTCTGATCTGTGAGGTACATTTTCACAAACGAGGGTGTCCTTTAGCAAACATTCTCGTTCTCAAGGTTATATTCAGTTGCAAAAAGGTAAACTGAAGCACGTTGAATTTTGGCCAGTTTATTTGAGCAAACCATGCAAATCGGGGGCCCAAACTGAAAATGATTAGGAGTGCTGTGTGGGCAGGCTAGGGCAGAGTTTTTTGTTGTTGTTGATGTTGTTTATAATTAAGCTAGCTCCTGCTGCCACAACTTTTTTTTTAAATGTTTATTTATTTTTGAGAGAGAGCAAGCAGGGGACGGGCAGAGCGAGAGGGAGACACAGAATCCGAAGCAGGCTCCGGGCTCTGAGCTGTCAGCACAGAGCCTGACACAGGGCTCGAACTCACAGACCACGAGATCATGACCTGAGCCAAAGTCGGACGCTTTACCGACTGAGCCACCCGGGTGCCCCAAGCAGAGGTTTTTGTAGAGAAGATGCCAAAGCAAACTGAAGAAATGACTTAACTGGCTATAGCTTTAAACGATTGCCTCGTTTGGAAAAATCTAGTTACTTGGTAGCTGTTAGAATAGTTGTTCTTGAATTTCATTCTCTCAGACTTGAGAAATTGAGTCCGCTGTTTATGATTCGTTGTGTATGCATTTAATTTTCTGACTCTGGCTTAGGTTTGGGTTTATTCACAGAGGCTCCCTCATCACTAGAGTCACCCAGTCTAAAACCCCCACTTGGTAACGGTTTTAACAAAGTCAGCAGTCCTTGGAACTATTAAGAAAAGTTCTCTGTTCTTCTTGGCATAGAGATTTGGATCAACATTCTATTTATAACGATGACAACTGAGGAAGCGTGTTTTTAGCTAAAATTCTATCGTATCTGTGTAGGTGAATGTCTATTATTCGCCCTCTATCTAGCAAGATGAAATGGCTACTCAGGGCTTTATCTTTTCAAAGTCTGAAAATATCTATGCCCAAGAGTAACTCCTAACCAGGACTGAATTAAAGACTCCAGGACTTGTGATGTTTGGCTTCCACCCAGAGACCAAGTAGGGCTGGAAGAGTCAAGGAAGAAAAGGAAATTCAAGGGCAGAGCAGGGCTGGTCCACTTTGGTGTCGCCTGTCTAAATCAGGCATAAGGCCCCGACTGTCATAACCGATACCACTTTCTACAAAATCAGTGTGTTCTTTTCTTCCCTCTCCAAATTCTACAAGGGAGATACATAAGCTTTCGAGGTTAAAACAGTCTAGAGAATAAAGGTTTAACCCCAGAGCCTCAAACACAGGGTTGGATAATAAAACAGTCTGGACAGCTAGAGTTGTTTTCTCCTTACAGTGAATGGGAGGAGCCTGTATTGGGGAAATGAACCTGCGAGTGCGGACCACAGCTGCCCACCACAGTCTGCCTTGCCCCTTCACCGTAGTTACTCGATGGTAAATTCAGCTCCCCTGTCAGCTCAAAATCGGGCCCTTTGCTAAACAAGTCAAGGCCAGGGAGATGGCTTTCCTTCTGTATAACCGGCTTTGTCTTTGTTGTTTCCTTTTCATAATCAGAGCTGAGCACAAAGAGACCGATAGATTCCATGCTTTCCTCAGCGAAAGGCTTTGTTTTCTGATTTCACAAATCTCACGGCATGCCCGTGAGAAGACACTAAGTAAAACAGAATATACCCACCTCAAGTTGGATCACTGTGTAAGAAAATTTATCGTTTCCTGAGGAGGGGAGTGCAGCATTAGGCAGACCCACAGTTGATCTGGCAGTCGGAGGTGGAGGGGGCTCGGTTGGCACCTGTTGTTTCTTTTGGACTTGCCTGCAGGATTACAAAATGATTGCTGCTGCTCCATCCATCACGTAGTAGCACCGAAAGCAGGAAGTGGAGGAAGTAGAATGGCAGAAATTCAGTGGCTCTCTTCCGTCCTGTTTCTCCATGTTGAGGAAAGAAGATCTATCCCAGCAGCCCCCAGCACCCTTCCTCTTACCATCCCATTGGCCAACTGGTTCATGTGCCCGTCCCCAAGCAGCCATTGGCAGAGGGAATTGGATTGCTTGGACCAATCCTGGTTCACCCCTTAGTGTTGGGCACACAGCTCTCCCACTCTTTTTCTAAACTGCCTGGACCGTTTGATTCTCTTTTGTCCCTTCATCACGCTGTCATGATGGAGCTCCCTTTGTTTCTATAAACTATTAAATATATTTTCTTTGTGGCGCCTGCGTGGCTCAGTTGGTTAAGCGTCTGATTCTTGGTTTCGGCTCAGGTCATGATCTCACAATCTCATGAGTTCAAACCCCATGTTTGGAGGCTGGCAGCACGGAGCCTGCTTGGGATTCTCTCTCTCCCTCTCTGCCCCTCCCCAACTCACATTTGTCTCTGTCTCTCTCAAAATAAATAAACTTAAAAAAATTAAAAATGTATGTATATACACTTTCTTTTATATTGTGCGTTTGATCATTTCAGTGTATGCAGCCTTTGTGAGTCTGAGTCTCTACTTTGTGGTTTCTGTTGCTTGTTTCCACGTGCCTCACAGCAGTGTGTGTGTGTGTGTGTGTGTGTGTGTGTGTGTGTGTAACTGTCAACTTCTGTACTCTGAGAAGGCGTCTGTGGGAAATCTCTGAGGACTGGTTTGAAGTACATTCCTCCAAAGAGGATTTGCCATGGTGTCAGGTGACCCTGTCTGTGTACGTGGGACCACTCAGAGCCTTCAGCTTGGGTTTTTCCATGCAGATAGCTAATATGAATCTTTTACTCCAAATGCTCGAGAGCACAGACTTGTGCTTAGGAATCCTCCAGAGAAACTGTTCATCTTTTCTCTGCTGTCCTCCAGAGCTAAGGCCTCCCACTGAGTCACTCCACAAGGCACACTTTCCCCTAATTTGTTCATGGAGGGTATTGCCCTTTGAGGGGACTCAGCTCTGTGTGATTTGGTGGTGGTAGTCTCTGAGCTACTCTTCTTCCTGGCTTGGAGCCCAGGCTTTGTCCTCTGTCCCCCTTCTGCCCCTGCCACCCATTAACATTAAATTCTCAGGGCTCCCGGGTGGCTCAGTTGAGGGTCGGACTTTTGATTTCAGCTCAGATCGTGATCTCACGGTTTGTGGAGCCGAGCCCCGTGTCGGGCTCTGCACTGACGGTGCGGAGCCTGCTTGGGATTCTCTCCCTCTGTCTCTGCCCCTTCCCCGCTCTTGCTCACTCTCTCCCCAAATAAATAAACATTAAAAAAAAATTAAATTCCCTGGCACCCAGAGTCAGCACTCAATGCCACCCGCCCTATCAGTCAGGGTCCTGCCAAGAGACTGAGAGTCACCAGTTATTTTAACAGAGAATTTAACATAAAGAATTAGCAACTAGGTATTGGACCAGAGAGGCAGGAAGAGTAAGGTGTGGTGAGGTAATGCAGGGAGCAGCTACCTCCCCTAGGGCTGGGGGACCGGAAGGACAAGGTTGGAATTACTGAAACTTAGACGCTTAGAAGCTTCGAAGAGCTGAAACTCGGACCCTGAGGGGCGGGCGCTGGAAACCCTGGGAGAGGCTGCGGGATGCCGGTTCTGCAGGTGTTAAGAAGCTGAAACCAGATTCATCTGCTGCCCTGGGGAGGGGCAGCTGCAGAAGCAGGAGCACGCGAGGGGTGACACTCACGGGAGCTGCTAGAAGGAGGGAACTCGTCCCTCCACCCACCTCCCTCCTCTTGCCTCTCAGCCTCTCTCTCTCTCTAGCTCCCCCTGTTGGCAGTGCCCTAGAAGGAGCGGCAGGAGAAGCAGAAACGTCCCGAGCGAATCAATAACTGGTGCAGCTCCCCTACCCCATTGGATTCTGCTCTCTCCTTTTTTTAAATGTTTGTTTGTTTGTTTGTTTGTTTGTTTGTTTGTTTGTTTCCCCGAGCAGGGGAAAGGCAGAGAGAGACAGAGAGACAGAGACAGAGAAAGAGAGAGAACCCCACAAACTGTGAGATGGTGACCTGAGCCAAAATCAAGGGTTGAACGCTTAACTGACAGCCATCCAGGCGCCTCACTTCTCTCAATTCTGGCCGCTGATCATTCCTCTGCCTTTCCATTGACTCAGCCGTGCATTTCCAAAAGGTGTTTGAATATTAGGCCAGTCGTTGTGATTATTCTGTGCTGGGGGTTCCTTAGGTGGTGTAGCTGGCTCTGTGGCCGGATATAGAAGACTCCATGAAAGAATTTAGAGGAGGTTCATTCAGACTTGGCAGTGGAGGGCTCTCACTGGAGACTGTGTCAGGGAGGAAGTGACTGGAGGCCCAGAAGCAAGGGAAGGGACAGACGTTGAGGTGCAGGCTGGATCTGGCCTCCCTCGCCCCTACTTGGGCCCCTGTTCTTTTTCCAGCCACTAGGAGGTGTCATTGAAATCGGTCAGCCCTAGTTCTCCTTCGATGTTCCTTCTTCCAGGTCCTGCTGGTCACTTCGTCTTTCATGTCCCCTTCTGAGAGCCGCAGTGGCTCAAACCCCAACCGCGTTCGCATTTTTGGGCCCGACAAGTTGGTCCGGGCAGCAGCTGAGAAGCGCTGGGACCGCGTCAAAATCGTTTGCAGCCAGCCCTACAGCAAGGTACCTGGGGTGGGAGCTGAGGGTGCAGGGTCCTCGGTCCTGGGCAAGGAGAGGGGCGAGGGGCCAACACTGAATCCCAGAGGACTGAGCTGGGAGGACGGGGCATCTGGGCTCCCTGGGGGATTATGAGGCGGCTGGGTCCCGGAGGTTTCTGAAGTGGGTTTGCGATCCTTCTCACAGGTGAGGCTTCATTTCCTAGAGGATGTCTGAGAAAGGCAGACTGCAGGACCTCAGGGGAGGAGAAGGGGGGCTGATGACACGTTAGAGGAGTAGTCTAATAGTTACCATCATGGGATCCGGGGTCTGACGCTGGGCCCACCACTTCTTAGCTGTGTGACCTTAGGCAAGTGACTTAACCTTTCTGGCCTCAGTTTCCTGGTCCTAATAGGGTTGCTGTGGGTTAGGGATGCTAAGCTGTGCTACCAAAGAGACTCAAGTATATCATGACACCACACAGTAGAGGTAGACTTCTTACCCATGGACCTGTCTTTGGGAGTGTCTGGCCGGTCATCCAGGCTCCCCTCGCCGGTAGAGCGGGAAAGAGCCTGGAGCAGTTCTGTGCTCCCGAAGCGGTGCACAGTGCTCCCTCCCATTCTGTAGTCAGGAATTTGAGCATGTGGGAGAGGATTCGCTTGGATACCGGCAGCGTTTGTCACTCGCTTTGAGGCTGACGGAGCTGATGCACGTAAAGGGCTTGTCGCCGAACCTGGCTCAGAGTTAGGGCTCACTGCCAGCTTGATGCTGTATTGTCGCCATTGTCCTCTGGGCACCTCCCTAGACATGTGTGTCCATAGGAGGGAAAGAGCCAGAAAGGGGTTTCCCCAAGGGGCTCTGCCTTGGCCACACTTCTTGACTTCCACCCTCCTTTCCCAGGACTCCCCCTATGGCCTGAGTTTTATACGGTTTCACAGCCCCCCAGACAAAGAGGAGGTGGAGGCCTCACCCCAGGTAAGCTCTCCCCACCACCTCCCAGAGCCCTCTCCCTACCTCTTCACCCCCACCTGCCAACAGCCACTCACCATACTGACCTTGTGAGACCTTAGAAGGTGACCAAGCTTGGCCAGTTCCGCGTGAAGGAGGAGGATGAGGGTGCTAACTCCCTGAGACCCGGGGCCCTCTTCTTCAGCCGGATCAATAAGACATCCCCTGGTGAGTGTGGAAACGTGAGTCCCCATTGAGTCCAGGGTTGGAAGCTGGACTTGGGTCTGAGGGAGGAGGAGGCTAGAGGCTCCCAGGTCTGAGGGAGGAGGGGGCTGGGGGCCTGGATCACTGTGTTACGAGAACAACGCTCTGCCCCATGGGTAGGAGGTGACGGGTCTTAGGTCCCAGCCCCCTCACCCTGGGTCCACTTTCTCCCTCTGTAGCCACAGCCACCGACCCAGCAGGACCCAGCTACGCAGCTGCTACGCTGCAGGCCTCTAGTGCCGCCTCTTCGGCCTCTCCAGTCTCCAGGGCAGTGGGCGGCGCCTCCAAGGTGAGATTATCAGACCCTGGTGGGGTGGAGAAGGAGAGGAGAAGCCACAGGCCTCAACTCATCCCCACCCCTCAGCCTCAGGAGTCCCCCAAAGGGAAGAGAAAATTGGATTTGAACCAAGAAGAAAGGAAGATGCCCGGCAAAGCATCAGCCCAGCCCTCACCACCTGCCCTCAAGAGACCCAAATGTGAGCCCTGGATTCCTTGTTGTCACAGGGGCCTGTGTTCTTGCCTCCTGGGAGAGGAGGGCCGGGGGCCTGGAATCCTGGGGTCTGTGGGGGGAGGGGCTGGGGGCCCTAGACTCCTGGGTCTGCGGGAGGAGGGGCCCGGGCCCCTGGCCCCTGGGTCTGAGGGAGGAGGGGCTGGGGTGTAGTCCCAGCAGTACTAAGTGAATCTACTCTTTGGCTTCCCCAGTGCCAGCTCCCACCCGTACCCCAGCCAGCAGCACCCCAGTCCCTGCTTCAGCACGAGGCACAGTGCCAGGGAAGACCCGAGAAGCCACGGAGCCCAGGGGGCCCCGAGCTGGCCCGCAGGAGCTGGGGAAGATCCTTCAAGGTGTGGTGGTGGTGCTGAGTGGCTTCCAGAACCCCTTCCGCTCAGAGCTCCGGGACAAGGCCCTGGAGCTGGGGGCCAAGTATCGGCCAGACTGGACTCCAGACAGCACCCACCTCATGTAGGCCGGCGCCCTCCTCCCCGCCGTGCTCCCCGCCACCCCTCTGTCTCCTCCATCTTACTTTCTGTTTCTTCCTGTCTGCCCGTCTCTGCCTGTGTCTCTTCAGTTCTCTGTATCTTCTGCCTCTTTTCTGATTCCTACATCCGTCCCTTGGTCTCCCAATGTCTTTTTCTGTTCCTCTCATGGCCTTCTCTTTCTGTTTTATTCATGTCTTTCTTCCCCTCTGTCCTCGACCCTCTTTCCCGTTTGCCCCTCAGACCACACCTGGCTGACCACACCTTCCTTCTTCCCCCACCAGCTGTGCCTTTGCCAACACCCCCAAGTACAGCCAGGTCCTAGGCCTTGGAGGCCGCATCGTGCGGAAAGAGTGGGTGCTGGACTGTCACCGAATGCGGCGGCGGCTGCCCTCCCGGAGGTGAGGCCTCGCTGGATTCATGGCTACATACACGCATGCGCGCGCACACGCCATTTCTGCCCCGTATCCCGTGGCCCGTGCCGGGCAGAGCTGGGGACCTGGAAGGAAATCAGACTGGGGCTTCTGTACTTGGAGAACACAGGGTGGGCTCGCCCAGCGTCAGCAGGCTTCTGAGGGGAGGGGCGGGGGCTCCGAGGCTGCGGAGGAGAGAGGACTCGCCTGACGTCCCCAAGGGCTCCGTGAAGTCTGCTTCGGGAGCATGAGAAGCATGGCAGGCTGGAGAAACAGCATTCGAAAGGCTCATGTGCCTGGCACGTAGGAAATGCCGCGTGAGCAGGAGCTGTTAGGGTCCAGCTAGGAGAGCCCCTTTCCTGGAGTGTCAGCCACATAAGGAACCGTGAATGTGGCCTCAAGGTCTTTGAAACAGGTTCAGCGGGGCCCTTCCAAAGGTGGAAGGTGAGGCATCCTGAGTGCTTCACAAATGCCAGTCCCCGTGGCTTCCTGAGCACCCCTCCGCAAGACAGGATGTGCTGTTTATCTGAGGCCTGATTCCTCCCCTAGGTACCTCATGGCAGGGCCAAGCTCCAGCAGTGAGGATGAAGGGGGCTCTCACAGCGGCAGCAGCGGGGATGAAGCCCCCAAGCTCCCCCAAAAGGTCCTATGCCCCCTGTCTTGGTGGGGAGGTGCGGTGGGAGGACGTGGGTCTGTGGTGGTACCCCAGACTCTCCACTCCTGCCTTCTGTGAGAACACACGCTCACGCCTGTGCTGTCCCCTCCCTCCTCAGCGCCCTCAGACCAAAACCAAGCCCCCTCAGGCAGCAGGACCCAGCTCACCCCAGAGACCCACAACCCCAGAAGAGACCAAACCAGCCTCACCAGGGCCTCGGGAAGATACTGACACTGAGGGGGAACAGTCAGGTCAGAGCCTGAGAGGGGAGGGCCCTGGACTCCTGGGTCTAGGGAGGAGAAGGGGCTGGGGGCCTGGACTCCTGGGTCTGAAGGAGAATAAAGCTGGAAACCCAGATTCCTATATCTAAGGAAGGTGGGGCTGGATCCCAGACAGTGGATCTGGGGGAGAGGAGGCTGAGGGTCCCAGGTAACTGGATCTGGAGGGGCCTTGAGCTTGGGGGTTGGCATGCCAGCATCTGTGTTTGGGCAAAAGACTGGAAGGGAGGATTACCAAGCACGTGCCTTGCATTGACTAAGCTTCCACCTGCAGAAGAACTGGGCAATGGGGCAGAAGATTCTGGGGATACTGAGGATGAGCTGAGAAGGTAAGGCAGGGCTGGGGGTCAGGGTGGCCCCAGGCTCGGGTGGAGGGGATCTGATCTGCACGCTCTTCCCCCACCCCTGTTGGCTCTCTCAGGGTGGCCGAGCAGAGGGAGCAAAAGCAGCCCCCTGACCAGGGGGAGAATGGCGAGGACCCGTATGCAGGATCCACAGATGAGAACACAGACAATGAGGGTTCCCCGGAGTCTCCCGACCTGCCAGTTCCGGAGCTCCCAGGTAGGAAATCCCTCCCTGCCTCCCGAAGTGGGATTGGTCTTTCTCACTTCTCCGCCAGCCCTGGGATCGCTGCTGCTCCCCCTGCTCCTCGTGACTTGTGACTTGCCCCCCCCACCTCCTTCCCCCGCAGTTCCTGCCTCTGCTACCTTCTTGTTGCCTTGGGCCTGTTCCCTTCTGCTTGGCATCCTCCCACGACTTCTCTCTCGGTTCCCCCTCCTGACTTCCTGCTGTGACCACCTCCATCATAGCCCAGGGCTTTCCACCCAAATGCGAACGGCACCTCCCTCACCTGCCCCCCCCCCCCCGGTTCGGTTCTGTTGGTGTGGGATGTCACCCAGGCACACAGACGATGTGGGCACCGATCTCTGTTGGGACCCGGGTGGTGTTGGCATTGCTGTTTGTCACCCCAACATGAATGCAGGGGGCGCAGGCTGGGGGGCAAGGGTCAGAGCCTCGGCCAGTGGAGAATGGAGGGAGAAGATGGGCAGCCAGCGCCTGAACAGAGGTGAGGGTCGGTGGCCACTGGAAGAGGCTGTTTCCACCCGGTTCCTTGTGGGTGATGGGCACGTAAGTGCTTTGATCCTCCATGGCCCCAGAAGTGGCATCAGCAAATTGATGGTCTGGAAAGTCCTACTAAAATGGAACAAAGGAAAGAGGCATGCAGAAGGTCAGAGCCAGAGAAGGCACTGGCTGAAAAGGGGCGAGGCAGCCAAGGTGAAGAAGTGACGGGCTACAAAGCTTTTAACCGCACGGAGCTAGCTAAGTGCCACCTGCCCATCTGGGATTTACCTCATGTAAGAAACACATTGCAGTAATAGTAATTCGTCTTTCACCATTAAAGGAAAAAAAAAAAAGCTCCAGAAAGGTTCTGATGGGCCTGCCCAACTGGGAACCGTCTGTGAGCGATATCTCTGCCAGGGTGTTCACAAACACCCCTCTCTGTCCACTCCACTGGCCTTCCAGTCTTGCCTCCAAGTGTTCTGTGGCTCCTGGCTGGTGCTTTGAAACTCCAGTGGCCTCACACTTGGCTCTCCCACCATCTCCCCTGCAGACTTCTTCCAGGGCAAACACTTCTTCCTGTACGGGGAGTTCCCTGGGGACGAGCGGCGGAAGCTCAGCCGATATGTCACGGCCTTCAATGGGTCAGTCTCCAGGGGGTGGGGGCAAGGGTAGGGAGGAGGGGTTGTGGGAAGGAAAGCGATTGGGCCCGTGGAGGAGGTGAAGGGCTGCAGGGTGGGCACAGGCCCTGCTCGCTTTGCTGGGCATCCCTGGATAGATAGCTTCCCCTCCCATCCCCTTCTCTAAAATGAGGCCCCCCCGACCTGCCTTCTGAAAGGATTAGCAACTGTGGGAGGCCTCGGTTTTAGGGCTGTGGCAAGGTTGGCACGTGGGAGAACGGAAGGGGGTGCCCAGGTAGCCCTTGGGAGATGTAGGTGAGGAGGGAGGGAGGATGGCCTTGGAGAACAGTTGGGGGCTAAGATGTCAAGAGAGGGGACACCAATCCTCTGCTTCTCTCCTTCTCCCGCCAGGGAACTTGAGGACTATATGAGCGACCGGGTCCAGTTTGTGATCACAGCACAGGAGTGGGACCCCAGTTTTGAGGAGGTGAGTTCCAGCAGGGCAGGGAAAGGGCCACCCGACCCACCCTTGTGTCCCCTCCGTCCCCTCCTCACTCACACGTTCCCATGTGCACCCCACTCCACCCTGCAGGCCCTGATGGACAACCCCTCCTTGGTGTTTGTCCGCCCCCGATGGATCTACAGTTGCAACGAGAAGCAGAAGTTACTTCCCCACCAGCTTTATGGGGTGGTGCCCCAGGCCTAAAGTATGAGCCTGCGTGTGTGTGCACGCGTGTACTCAGGCACACACACACCCATGTGCGCACACACACACACACACCCATGTGCGCACACACACAAGATGAGCTTAATAAAGGTGACCTGTTTGGAACAGCTGGCCCTCTGTCTTACTTGGAAGTCTCCCAGAGGCTCCCGGCTTTCTGTCTTATGTTTGGTTTCTCCTTCCCTCTGAGGGCCAGGTGTCTCGGCCACCTTGAGACTCCTGTCCTGGGGTCCTGGAGAGAACGAGTAGCTCTCCATCAGGGGGTTGGTCGGGAAGAAGCTCTTTGTTACTTCTCCCTGGCCGTTTACCCCTATGGTGGCAGGGAATTGAAGTTCTGAACCTCTGAGCCCATTCCTGGGTCTTGTTTGTCCCTCGTGGGTCCTGGGCTGGAGACCTGGGTGCTCATGAGGTATGCCTTTCTCTTGAAGTCCGTCTCAGCCCCCCTGGGCCAGGGACATCTCCCTTTCTCAGGGCTTTCAGAAGTGGCCGTATAACTGTCACCAGGATGTTTTACATTACCTCATTTGGGAAGTAAAATAGGGGAAGGGGCATTTTAATCAACCCACCCAAATCCTGGACCCCCTTCAAGCCTGCGCCACATTTAAGTTGGGAACTGAGAGTGTGTTAGAGAATCTGGGCGGAAGCTGGGATGGCATTCTGGGCAGAGGCCATGGCGTGGGCCGAGGCCAGGACATGGGAACGAGCCTGGCTCCCCAGGGGCAGTTGCTTAAGAGACTTTAAGGGCAGATCTGTCTGGAAGGGTGGACGTAGCCCTTGCAGCTGTGCTGTCCAACGCGGATACAGGTAGCTATTTAAATGAACTGCACTGAAAGGAAAGGAAAAATTTACTTCCTCGGCCACACTGGCCACGCTTCAAGTGCTCAGTGGCTGCTGTAGTAGAGCGTACAGATAGAGAACAGTGACATCACTGCAGAAAGCAAGAGGACGGGGCTGTCCCGAAGGTCTGTGAACGCCAGGTTGAAAAGCTTGGACATTATCCTGTGGCCAGGGAGGTCAGGAAGGGGTCTGAGCAGAGCAAAGGGCAGTCAGAGGTAACAAATTAGCCCAAACCCGGTGTCTTAAAACAACAGAAATGTAGAACCTTCCAGGTCTGGAGGTCTGAAGTCCAAAACGGGTCTTACTGGGCTAAAACTCAGGATGTAGGCAGGGCCGTGTTCCTTCTGGAAGCTCTGGGGAAAATCTGCTTCCTTGTCTTTTCCTCAAATCCCCAATTCCCCTTCTGTATTCAAAGCCAGCAGGGGCAAGGGGAGTCTTTCACATCACCCTGACGTTGACTCTTCTGACTCGCCACCCTTAGAAGATCCTCGTGTTTACCTCGAGACCACCTGGATACTCTGGGATAATCTCCATGTTTTAAAGTCAGCCGATTAGCAACTTTGATTTCTTCAACCGTAATTCCCCTTTGCCACATAGCATATTGGCGGGTTCCAGGGATTAGGATGTGGATGTCTTTGGGAGGCCATTGTCCTGCCCACCGCGCCCGCTATGGGTGAGGCCGTGGAGCTGCAGTGTGAGAAACAGACGAGGCCCCATTCACGGGGTGACATTCCTCTGGGAGAGAGACTGCAGCATTGAGCAGTGATAAACGTGTGAGGCAGATAACGCAGGGCAGTGTTACAGTGATGGGCAGGGTGGCGTGGTTTAGATAAGGTCAGCGGGGGAGGCATCTCAAGGGACTGATTCCTCTGCAGGAAGAATTCCTCTGCAGTGAGAAGTAGGGGAGGTCTGGAAAAGCAAGTGCAAAGGCCCTCGGGCAGGAGCTGGCCTGAGCTATACACGCGATCCACCCTGGCTCATCAGGTCCCGGCCTGCTGGCCTTGTTTGGGTACAAGCAAATCCCATCTCTCCGGGCCTGTTTCCCCACCTGTACAATGACGCTTAGACCAGAGATCAACACCCCTCAAGTGCGTTTGCATTCTTGAAACTTGGATGGTGGTGTGGTTGCTGCGGAGGGCATCTTCCAGAACAGCTCTGTATGTAAACATTGATACAAACCGCACTTCCAGGTGTGGAAGGACTTGAATCCTCACCCTCGCCCACCCCTCCCCCAAGGCTTTGCTGAGTGGACTGTGGTCTGGCGGCCTGCTAATTTGCACTTGCCTGCTCGGTCCTACCCCTTATGCTGGATACTTCCACAAAGCATCTCTCATTCCATCCACACGTTTCGGATCTGAACCCAAACATTCCCTCCTCAAACATATCTTTTCTAACCCTCTATATAATAGTATGTGCTAGGTATATATACACTCTTCTTGTATCTCTTGTCATAGTTGTCACTTGATTTATGGTCAAATTTACCAGTCTTTTCCTCTACGATGTGCATTTCTCGTGTCGTACGGATTCCTTCTGTACCTCTGAGGTTACTAAGATATTCTCCTTTATTATTTCCATCTGTTTTGCTTTCCCAACTTAAATCTTAACTCACCAGAAACTTATTTTTGTGTATGGTATGAGACCGGGATCTGTACGATTCCTATTGCTGCTGTAGCAAACTATCCCAAGCTTAGGGGCCTCAAACAACACAAATTTATTTTCTTACAGTTCTGCAGGTCAGTGGTAGTCCAATGTCAGTCTCAGTGGGCTAAAATCATGGTGTGCAAGGCTGTGTGCCTTCCGGGGAGGATCCATTTCCTTACTTTTTCTAGTGTCTAGAGGCTGCCTGAATTCCTTGCCCCATGGCCCTGCATCCTTCCAGTCTCTGCTCCCATTGTCACATGGCCTCTGACTCTTCTGCTTCCCTCTTTCCCATATAAGGACCCCTCTGGTTATGTTGGGTGGGGGGGCTGGAATAATCAGGATAATCTCCCCATCTCAAGGGGATAGATAATCTCCCTCCTTTAAAGTCAGCCGATTAGCAACTTTGATTCCTTCATCCATAATTCTCCTTCGCCCCATAGCATATTTGTGGGTTTCAGGGATTAGGGACTGAACATCTTTGGGGGGCCAGTATTCTGCCTAACCACGCCCAAGATCCTTAATCACATCTGCAAAGTCCCTTCTGCCATGTGTAAACTAACATGCTCCCGTCCTGGGGATTAGGACGTGGACCTCTTTGGGGGACCATTATTCTGCCTCCACAGGGTCCCACTTGGTTTTTTTTTTTCCATACCTCTCAGCTGGTTCACAGATTAGCCTGTCCTTTCCCCACTCACCGACAGCAGAGATCTGCAAACGACATCCCCTGGGCAACACCCAGCCCACCTACTATTTCTGCAGAGTTTTACTGGACCACAGCCACACTCCTTCACCCATGTATCATAACGTGTACAGCTGCTTTTGTACCACAGCGTCAGAGTGGGGGTAGTTGTAGCAGACACCGTGGCCTACAAAACCTACAAACATATACTGTCAGGCCCTCATGGACATGTGGGGATTGTCACTAGTCAGGACCCCCGGTAAGCACAGGTCTGTTTCTGAGCTCCCGGTTCTCTTTCACTGGCCTGTTCCCAAGCCCATGCCACGGATGTCATTCATTGAATGGCGTCTTTGGCCATGTCAGCATTGAAATAATTCTTGGTGGTGGCTGCCTCCCCTACCCCCCGCCCCCCGCCCCGCTTTAGGGTTTGTTTGTTTGTTTGTTTGTTTCTTTTCTTTTCTTGGTCCCTACTTGATTAGTGCCCGCTTCCCTCACTAGACCAGGCTTGTCTTGTTCACTGGTGTGTTCCCACCACCCTGGGCAGGGGCCAGCACACTGTGGGCACTTAATACACATCTGAAGAGTGAAGGGCAGCTCCAGGTTAGCTCGGTTATTCTTACTTTATAGCAGGAGAAACAGGCTTCAGGAGGGAAGTGACTGCCAGAGATGATGCCTGCGTCCTTATAAAGGCCTTATAACACTCCCATGTTCTAGATAAGGCATCTGACTCCAGAGAAGGGTCAAAGCTTGTCCAAGGTCCCCCAGTAGTGGGTCAGGGCTGGCTCTAAAGCTTGAGCTTTAAAAAAAAATTATACTGGGGTACCTGGGTGGCTCAGTCGGTTGAGTGTGTCCGACTTCGGCTCAGCTCAGGTCGTGATCTCAAGGTTCGGGAGTTCGGGCCCTGCATCAGGCTCGCTGATGTCAGCCTGTCAGCACAGAGCCTGCTTCAGATCCCGTGTCTCCCTCTCTGTGCCCCTCCCCTGCTTGTGACCTCCCCAAAAATAAATATTTAAATTTTTTTTTTTTTTTTTACTCTTGGTAGTATACCCTTTGTTCTTGCTTTCACTATTTAGTATATTTAGGGACTCTTTCCCCATCTATACAAATAGACTTTTTTTTTTTTTTTCCTCCTACAGCAACATAGTCCATTCTGTGGCCCTACGGGAATTTATTAGCTGGTCCCCTACCAATGGGCACTTGGATGGTTTCCCATCTTTGGCCACAACCATCCCACTGTGGACATCCTTACCCTTACGCCTATTTCAACGTGCTGAGTTTATCTACAGGATAAGTTCCTAGAAGTGGAATAGTTGACACGACCATGTGTGCATTTAAAATTTTTTATAGATACAGTCAAAACGGCCAAAATGCAGGCACCAATTTAACTCACAATAAGGAGAGACCCTGTTTCCCCACATTCCTCACCAACCCCCGGTGCTAGCAGACTTTTTACTTTTGCCTTATGAATAGGAGGGAAAAAACCGGAGCCAGGACTTGCTTTGAACCCACAGCTCCAAACCCATAGTTTGGGGCCCAGTGCTAACTATGGGTGACACCTTTCCCTTCCCCAAACAGGTGAGCAGAAGTCCTCAGCCCGGTAAGTTTGAGCCCAGCGTGGAGCAGAGAGGCAAGTCCATACAGCCCAGCTTAGAAATGCCACCTCTTCATTGACCTGGGCTGGCGGCAGGGGGGCGCTGTGAGCCAAGGGGAGGGCTCACTCGCGCTCCCCCTGGCTCTCAGCCTGGTGGTGGCTGCGTTGGTGAAGGAGCAGGAGGCGTCTTTGGCCAAAGGCCTGATCGCAGCTGGAGCAGCGATGCCGGGCCGTGGCCTGGCTGCCCGGCGCCGTGGGGGGGTCATGACACAGGCGATGGGCGGCCAGTTTGGAGGGGAAGGAAAAAGCCTTGGGGCAGTGCGGGCAAGGATAAGGGCGGGCGTCGGTGGCGTGGTGGGTGTGGCGGTGGGCTGCGAGCTTGGAGGGGTAGCAGAAGGACTTGGGGCAGTCCGGGCACGGGTAGGGGCGGGCAGGCGCATGGGTCCAGAGGTGGGCGGCCAGCTTGGAGCGGTGGCCAAAGGCTTTGGGGCAGTGTGGGCACGGGTGTGGGCGGGCACCACTGTGCGTGAGGCGATGAGCTGCCAGCTTGGAGGGGTAGGAGAAGGCCTTGGGGCAATCGGGGCACGGATGCGGGCGGGCGCCGCCATGTGCCAGCCGGTGCGTGGCCAGCTTGGACGGGTACGAGAAGGCCTTGTCACAGTCGGGGCAGCGGTGCGGGCGCTGGGGCGGGGGCCGCCGGCGGGGTCGAGAAGGCGCCCCCGCGGACGTGGCAGGCCCGGGAACCGACGGGCTGGGCTTCTGCGGCGAGCCCTGGTGGGGAGCTACAGGACAGGAGGGCGGGTGGGCTCCAGGCATCAGCCAACAACCTGAATTTAGGCCAGGCTTCCCTCCCCCGCCCCCCACCCCGTCCCAGCCTTGATACTTGGAGTGTATCTGGACACTCAAGGGTCATACTGAGATTCCTCAAATGATCATCCTAAGGGGCTCCAAAGGGTTACGGAGCTGGAACCCCAAAGCGACTAAGATGTTCGTTTCTAGTACATTCCCAAGTGATCACCCTGAAATTCCACATATCAAACCCCCTGACCCTCCTTTAATTTTCTGAGCCCCAAAAATGATCACTGAATTTCCCCAACGCCAAATAGTACGATTCCCCAGAACGCGATTCGGAGCAACCCAAACGGCCATCACCCTAGGCGTTCAAACTTTCGCCCTGAGATTCCCTCAAAATGTGATTCTCTTGGCCCCAATTCCTGTAGAATGCCCCCTACTCACAGGCGGGACTGCTCTCACCTCCTCCTTTGGTTATAGGTTCCTTGCCGGTGGGACTAGGATCCGTGTCCCCGGCCGCGGACTCCGCATCTCGTTCCAGCATCTTGCTGGCCCAGGAACCCAGAGGGAGCTAGGCCACGCCGGTGATGATCAGGCTGATGGGGATAGGCTATAGGGCCTAAAATCACGGACCAGTGTTTTAGGAGTGAGGTCTTAAGTCTGGAATCCAAAGGCAGGGCAGGTGTTGCTTGCGGGCCGGCGGAGCCTAAAAGCACAACCAGCGGGGGTTTATGCAAACGTGACCCTTTGCAACTTAGACCCAGGCTTGGAGCCCTTGCACGGAGTGGGCGAGGCCTCTACAACTTAAACTCTGGGGCTGTCCTGAGCGCAGAGCTGCCGAAGCCTGGATCCATAGTGGGCGGGACCTCCCCCCATTAGAACCTCCCAGCAGTGGAAACTAAGACGGGAATGGGCGGGGCCATATAAATAGGCTCCAAAGCCACTCAGACCCAGGGGAGGGGCCTTCCAGCGGGGTGGGCGGGTCTTTTACAACTCTGTCCCAGGGGAGGGGCCTGAGCTCAGTGGGCGGGATTCACCTCCAATAGGTAGCTTTACCGGAGTCGCGGTTTAGTCTCAGTCCATGGACGCCGCGTGAACTGCTTCCTTCTTGTCGCTAAATTTCATCCCCAGCGTGGAGGGTAGAGGGGAGACCTGGAGGGAGATGCAGAAAGAATGTGGCCTGTCTTGCGATTAAGAGACGCCTAATGGATTTCTCCGTCGGGGTCTCAGGCGTCCGGGCCTCAGTGCACCCCTCGGAATCATGGCATTCGGGCACCAATGCACCCTACCAAGGCTCAGGCACCAATGCAGTCCCTCCGGAACCTATGCATCAGGACTCCAATCGATTCTTTTCCGGGAGATCCTGGCGTCCAGCCCCCAATCCACTTCCCGAAGACCCAGGCATCCAGGCCCGGACCCGAGCCCGGCTCACCTGCGGAAGGCCCCTCCCCGGGGGCGGGGCTCCGGGCCCCTCCCGCAGCGGCCGCTGCAGCTGCTGCGCTGCCCTCGGACGCGGCGGAGCTGCACCTCCCGGCGCGCGCCCAGCGACGGGAGGGGAGGGAGGGGGCGCGAGTTGCTCTGCCCAGCCTCATTTCCATCCACTCCTCCCACGCGGGGCCCGGTGGGGGCGTCAGTACGCATGCGCAGTCGCGGCCAGCTGAGGCTGCCGCGGGAGAAGAAATCGAAGGGGTGGGTGCGCGAGGCAGGCAAGTTGGTGAGCAAGCGCGGAGCTAGTCTAAGGGCTATAGGAAAGTGTACTGCGGCTTGCGGGGCCTACGGTGGCTGAGTGGAGTCAAGCACGTGCAGGACCTAACTCGGGGAAACTGGGTTTAGAGATCACTGAGACACTGCCCAGCATAGGCACCTTCCCTCTCTGTGTCCCCCCTTCCTTTCGAGAATTCGTGGGGAGCCTGAGTACACTCTCCGGAGGGAATTGCAAGAAACGTCTGCCCAAGACTTTTGCAAAGAAATCAGGCCAATTTTTCGTGAGTGGGCGGGGTGAGACTCCAGGTTCAGAGAGAGCTGAGGTCCAATAAAAAATGTGTTATTTGCATAGGCCCCCGGCACCCTTCGCCATTGGGTGATTCAAGAATCTCAGCCCCTCCCACCCCAATGCCCCGGCCCAGATGTGGTAAGGGGAGGGGGACGGCGGTTCCCGAAATATCCCAGCGGGAGTTCTTGGGAGGGTTGGATCTCCTGGTGCCAGGCCCTGGGTGCCACGCTTGGCACCCTTCCCCGGGCCATGACGGTGCACTTTCCCGCCCAGCACGGGAATGACCGTGAAGTGCCCATAAAAATGCCCTGCATGGGTGGGTCTTCAGTGTGATAAGGTCTGGCGAGTCCTGGGAGCCCTGGGTGTTAGGTGTAGGGTTATTCGAACTCTGGAGCCGGATTGCCTGGGTAACCAGTTTGGAATCTTGACTTGGCCACTTTCTATCTGTGTAACCTTGGCCAAGTCCCTTCGTCTTTCTGGGATGTTAGGATTAAATTCAGTAATCAATGGAAAGTTTAGACCAGTGCCTACAGTGCTCAATGCATGTTACCAATATTACTTTTTGTTTTTATTGTGCATTGAAATAGGCCATGATAGAATCAAAGTTGTCCCAGAATAGCAAGTTCAGAGAGCTCAAGGTGGGAAGGAACATGCTGCATTCAGGGGATCTTTCCTACCTCCATCCTCCAAACTCACCTTCTTTCCAGGGCTGGTACATCCCATGGTCCATCCTACTTCAGGGCCTCTGCACTAGCGGTTCCCTATGTCCTCCCCCTCCCCCAAGGTCATTCCTCCATCAACATATTTGTCTGACTCCCCACTCTGATCTCATTTCAAATATTACCACTGCAGAAGGCCTCCCCTGTCCACCGTAGCTCATGATGCTCCCTTCCCTTCATTATTCTGTTGTCACATCTCCCTGGTAGGCACTTAATACAGTATTCCTGTCCTCTAGAATGAATTCCCTGTTAAGAGGAACAACTTGTCTGCCTTGTTCACCCTCTGTCCAGAACAGGGTAGGTGTCCAATAAATCTGTATCAAATAAACGCTGGAAAGGATTAACAGCCAGAAGTTCTCTGTGATGAGTAGATAGACGTTGGGGACAATACAGAACTTGAGGTCAAGGAATTAGAAAGAGGCCTAGCTGAGTGGGAAACCAAGGAAGGGTTTTAAATATGGGAAGTGGCATGAACTAGTTTAGGTCTTCATATACTCTCTCTCTCTTTTTTTTTTTTTTTTTTTTTTTTTAATTTTTTTTTTTTCAACATTTATTTATTTTTGGGACAGAGAGAGACAGAGCATGAACGGGGGAGGGGCAGAGAGAGAGGGAGACACAGAATCGGAAACAGGCTCCAGGCTCTGAGCCATCAGCCCAGAGCCCGACGCGGGGCTCGAACTCACGGACCGCGAGATCGTGACCTGGCTGAAGTCGGACGCTTAACCGACTGTGCCACCCAGGCGCCCCTCTTTTTTTTTTTTTAAAGTAGGTTCCATGCCCAGTGTGGACTACAACATGGGGCTTGAACTCATGACCCTGAGATCAAGACCTAAACTGAGATCAACAGTCAAGCGCTTAACCAACTGAGCCACCCAGGGGCCTCAATATACTCTTTTTTAGAAAATTGTTTTAGTTTATGGAAAATTTCAAACATGACCAAAAGAAAGGAAGGGGAAGAGTATAACCAGCCCCTCACCAATCCATCACCCACATGACCAATTTTGTTCTATCATCCCCTTCCCCATTAAGTCCCTTGAGTTATTTTGAAGCAAATTCCACACATTTCATCCAGAAACACTTAAACCTGTGTTCCTAAAAAATAAGGGCTCTCTTTCTCTCTTTGAAACACAACTAAAATATCATGATCACAACTTTCAAACTTTAGAGTCATTTCTTTTTATTTTATTATTATATTTTTTAATGTTCATTTATTTTTGAGAGATGGAGAGCGACAGAGAACGAGCAGGGGAGGAGCAGAGACAGAGGGAGACACAGAATCTGAAGCAGGCTCCAGGCTCTGAGCTGTCAGTACAGAGCCTCACGTGGGGCTTGAACCCACGAACTGTGAGATCATGCCCTGAGCCAAAGTCGGACCCTTAACCGACTGGGTCACCCAGGCGCCCCAAGAGTCATGTCTTCACATTATCACATTTCTGCCATTGTCCCCTGCATATCTTGCTTTTCATTTTTAAGAACAATGTTTTATTTCAAACATACAGAAAGCATGAGAATATAATTGTTTTTTTTTATTTTTTTTAATGTTTTTATTTATTTTTGAGACAGAGAGAGACAGAGCATGAGCAGGGGAGAGGCAGAGAAAGAGAGGGAGATACAGAATCTGAAGCAGGCTCCAGGCTCCGAGCTGTCAGCACAGAGCCTGACGCGGGGCTCGAACTCATGGAGTGTGAGATCATGACCTGAGCTGAAGTCGGTCGCTCAACCAACTGAGCCACCCAGGTGCCCCTAGAATTGTTAATAACAGAAGTGACTGGCATCAGCAATTATCTATTGATGGCCAATGTTTCATTCCCCCACCCACTCCTCCCAGATGATTTTGAAGCTATATGCCGGACATTATATCCCATAAATATCTTTTTATTACACTTGTTGCGTCTGCATCAGAATTTAAACAAGCTCCACATATTGTGTTTGTTTTCTGTGATTCTTTAATCTGTCATTGGCATTTTATTTTATTTTTTTAATTTTTTGATGTTTACTTATTTTTTTTTTTTAATTTTTTTTTTTCAACGTTTATTTATTTTTGGGACAGAGAGAGACAGAGCATGAACGGGGGAGGGGCAGAGAGAGAGGGAGACACAGAATCGGAAACAGGCTCCAGGCTCTGGGCCATCAGCCCAGAGCCCGACGCGGGGCTCGAACTCACAGACCGCGAGATCGTGACCTGGCTGAAGTCGGACGCTTAACCGACTGCGCCACCCAGGCGCCCCAATGTTTACTTATTTTTGACAGAGCGGGGCAGGGGCAGAGAGAGGGGGAGACGCAGAATCTGAAGCAGGCTCCAGGCTCTGAGCTGTCAAGGCACAGCCTGATGCGGCGCTCACGAGCTATATCATGACCTGAGCGGAAGTCAGGCGCCTAACTGACTGAGCCACCCAGGAGCCTCTTTTGACTTTTTTTTTTTTAATTTTTTTTAACATTTATTTATTTTTGAGACAGAGAGAGACTGACATGAACGGGGGAGGGGCAGAGAGAGAGGGAGACACAGAATCGGAAGCAGGCTCCAGGCTCTGAGCCATCAGCCCAGAGCCCGATGTGGGGATCGAACTCACGGACCGCGAGATCGTGACCTGAGCTGAAGTCGGACGCTTAACCGACTGAGCCACCCAGGCGCCCCTGACATTAAAAAAAAAAATTTTATGTACTTATTTTGAGACAGAAAGCTCAAGTGGGGGAGGGGCAGGGAGAGAAGAATCCCAAGCAGGCACTGTCACTGCAGAGCCCGAAGAGCTGGATATGGGGTTCGAGTTCACAAACTACGAGATCCCGACCTGAGCCAAAATCCGATGCTTAACCGACTGAGCCACCCAGGCGCTCCTGTGATTGATATTTTAAAAGGCTCACTCTGGTTGCTGCATGGAAAACAGACTGTATGTAGGGAGGCAGAGCAGAAGCCAGAAGCCCAGCGAGGTGGCTGCTATATATTAATTATAATATTAACTACCAGCATTTAGTTAGCACTTCTTGTATACCTGAAACTATCATGAGTGTTTGGTATACGTTCTTTCATTTCATCCTGACAGCAAGTTTTTAAGAGGAGGCGATACTATTATCCCCATTGTACAGAAAAAGGAAAATGAGGCACAAGGAGGGAGGTCACTTATTCAAGGTCACACAGGGTCAGGGTCAGGATTTAAACTCCTGCAGCCAGGCCCTGGAACCCACGTAATTTGCATTTATGCTTTGCTGCCTCTTGACTGGGGCTGAGGGCTTGATGGTGGAGAAGTGGCCTGATTGGAGAGGTTAACTTAACAGAGCCTAGATAGGGGTACCTGGGTGGCTCAGTTGGTTAAGCGTCCGACTTAGGCTCAGATCACATGATCTCACGGTTCATGCGTTTGAGCCCCGCATCAGGCTCTGTGCTGACAGCTCAGAGCCTGGAGCTGCTTCAGATTCTGTCTCCCTCTCTCTCTGCCCCTCCCCCCACTCGCACTCTGTCTTGTCTCTCTCTCTCAAAAATAAATAAACATAAAAAAATTTAAAACAGGGCCTAGTGATGAATTGGAAGCAGTTGAGGATGGTGATGAAATCACAATAATAGTTTTGTTCTGTGCCAGGCGCTCTCCCAGACTCTTTACATGTCTGAACTTATTAGATCTTCACAATGAGGGAGGAACTCTTTTCAACCTCATTTTACAGATGAGTATACTCATACTGAATGAAGCCCAGAAGACGGTAAGTTTTGAGCCCAAGGTTGCACAGTTGGGAAGGGGTATGCCCAGGTTTCTACCTCTTAGAAACCTCTTCTAAACCTCTTCTGCCGCCTTAGGGCGGCATCTCACAGCTGACCTAGGTGTGCATGCCTTCAAGGGACTGGTGAACAGTCTAGCAATCCTACAGAAACAGCAAGAATGGGCCCCAGAGTGAAGAGGTCTTATTTGGGGGGAACCTCACAGTAAAGAGTGCTTGAGGATCCCTGCTTTCCTGTTTCCTCCTTCCCCTGAGCTCCTGGCAATCCCTGAACCTTCTTTTGTTTCAGCCCTGATGTCTGCACCATTCTCCTCACCGACCGGACAGGGCTCACCTCCAGGTCCCCAGCTTCTCCCAGCTTGGGCCAGGCACACAGGAGACCCCAAGTGAGGAGTAAATGTGCAAAATTCTCTCCTTGACTTTGAGCTTTTCTGTCTGCCTGTTTCTCTCCTGAGAAAAACCACCGGAAATACACAAGGAGTCCCGCTATCAGTGTATTGGGGCCTCCTGTTGGGTTTTCATTTCTCTCTCTGTCCGTGCTTCTCCCAACGTCTCTCCCTCGCCTTTTGAGTGTCTCCCCGTTCGCCGTTTCTCTGTCTCACCTTCTTCTCGGTCTCTGAAGTCTCTTCGCCAGACTGGACCCCCACCCCCACCCCAGCGGCCGCGGGCGCGGCCCCTTTAAGACGGCCCCGCCCCCGCCCCGCCCCGCCCCGCCCAGGTCAGCCAGTGGGCACCCGGCTTCCTCCGGCGCTGAGCCTCAGCTGGGTCCCACCCGGCCGCGGGCGCGATGGCGGGGGCTACACTGAGGTTCGCCGGGCGGCAGCTCAGCCAGCGCAGCGGGTCTGGAGTCCCCATCCTCCTACGGCAGGTGCGAGGACGCTGGACCCGCAACGGGACTACTGGGCGCTGGGCGGCGGCAGGGGCGGGACTCCGGGTTCCTTGAAAGGGAGGAGATCTGGGATCCCCGGGGCTTGGGGCCGGACTCCTGAGTCCTAGACGGAAGAGGCTGCTGGAGACCCTGATTTGGCGGGGGGGGGGGGGGGGGGGGGGTATTGGAAAGTTGGGACTCATTGGTTCAGATGGAGTAAGGTGCAGGGGCCCCAGACTCCCGACGCCGAGGGGAAAGAAGGCTTTCTGCTTCTGGATCTTAGGAAGACAATCGAATCGAGGCTCGGAGTCCTGGGTCCCCAGTGACTGGAAGTCTGGTTCTGCTCTCTCACCTGTCCCACGCCCCCTTCCCAGATGTTTGAGCCCAAGAGCTGCACCTACACGTACCTGTTGGGTGACAGAGAGTCCCGTGAGGCCATTCTGATCGACCCGGTTCTGGAGACAGCGCCTCGGGATGCCCAGCTGGTCAAGGAACTGGGGCTGCGGCTGCTGTATGCTGGTCAGTCTGGAGACCGAACTCCTGGGTCTGAGGGAGGAGGGGGTTGGGGGCTGGGAAGCCTGCGTCCTCCTCTGTGCCCTCCTGGACCTGGCCCTCCTTTCTCCCCCAGTGAATACCCACTGCCACGCGGATCACATTACGGGCTCAGGGCTGCTCCGGTCCCTACTCCCCGGCTGCCAGTCTGTCATCTCCCGCCTTAGCGGGGCCCAGGCTGACTTGCACATTGAGGATGGGGACTCCATCCACTTCGGGCGCTTCGTGAGTTGGATCCTGGGTCCCGAGAGGGTGGTGGCCTGGACTTCCTGGACCTAAGGGAAGAGGGGGCTGGGGGCTTGGGCTCCTGAATCCTGGGGTAGGAGGGGCCTCTGGCCTGGATTTCTGACCCCTGAGTTTGTCTCTGGGAGGAAGGAGCCATAAACCCAGGCGGGGCACTGGGGCAAGAGGCTGGGCAGGTGTGTCTTTGGCCAGGCCCCTTAAGTCAACAACATTTGTGGAGTTTCCTACCACCTTGGAGCAGCTCTTTTGGCCTGGCATCTCCATAAAAGTTGATCGAGGGCTAAAATTCTGAAGCCAGGGCTGAGGGAGAGACCCAGCGCTGTCTTCTAGAGCCGCTGTTGGAGGAAGGAGCCTCCTGTTGCCCAGAGCCAGGATCAGGGTGAGGCCATCCAGGCGCCTAGAGCACAACATTTAAGGAGGTGTCTGCTCTCAGGGCCAGGCAAGGGCAGGGTGGGCACCTTCAAGCCACCACCTCCTTAAATGTCTCCCCCCACCCACCACCCCCCTCCCCCCGCCACCTGCCGGCTTGTCTCACCCTTGGCATGGCTGTTGCATCACACAGGAAGGGTCTGAAGGTTCCTACCTCTTTTTCTCTGTCACAGGCCTAGTCAGCAGATTTCCAGCCAGAATTTCAACCCAGAGCAGTAGATAGAGGTGGGAGGGGTGCTGGGGGGAGGAGAAACACCTAACAAAGCTTTTGTTTTTCTGATCAGACTGGCTAAAGATACGGAGAGTCTGGCTGACTTTGGGGACAGAATGGTCAAGGGATAGGATGAAGTCTTGGCCTCCAGGTTAGAGGGTTTTGCTAAATGGGGATAGTTTC